>NC_089849.1:80315996-81778496 GCF_035609145.1 Eleutherodactylus coqui
ATCAAAAGAGCTCTAAATGAGTCATGTATATCTAAGTATGTATGCACTTATATATATATATATATGTACTTACAAAGTCTTGGAAAATTACAGAAATATGATAGTTTCTTCATTCTGCTGAGTCTATTCCCTATTTATAATTATAAAAAATAATCTTACTTTCAGTATTATTTATATTTTCAATTTCCATACCTGGCAGCCATATTGGTTTTTATTAGTGGATTCCAGTATATCAGATCACATGGCCGTGATGTAAAAATGCCCGGCCGGCCAATATAGCGTGGGGCATTTTTACGTCGGGCCCAAAAGATAGTCCTGGAACTATCTTTTGGAACTGAATATGTTGGCTGCTGCATGGGCTCCTATGGGAGCCCATGACAGTGGCCGGTGGCGGGAGGGAGTTTAGCAGCATGGTTGCTTAACTCCCTCTCTCTGCTGTCCTCCTCGCTCATTTTTTGCAATGGGAGAGTCGGGGACGGAGCTAAGTGCCGCCCTATCCCACCTCCTCATATTGATGGCTGTGTAGCTTGGCTCCACACCCTCCCTGCCCCTTATCCACAGCAAGCAATGAGAGGAGGCGGGACAGGGTGGCGCTTAACTCTGCCCCTTCCCACCCCTCCCATTGCAAATAACGAGCAGGGGGGAGAGCAGAGGTGAGCCTGCGAAGGGGAGGGAGGGGAAAGGGGGGACGGCATGGTAGCCTCAGTGTATATGCGCCGGGGCCCATACTGTCTCAATGGGGGCACAAATGTTTGATGTGTGCACCTGTTCACCAGTTTTATCTCTCCCATCGTAGCATGTATCGGCCGACCGTGAAAATGTTGGCCGATATACACTCATAGGAAAGAAGCATTATACTGAAAGGGTTGAAATTTGGGACGAAAAATCCTCAGTAAAAATTGACATTAGCGAATTTAAAAATCTGCCCCACAGATCTGTTTCTGGTGTAAGTCTCAGGTCCCGTCCACAGCATGTGGTTTAAACCTGTTCAAATCTCACTCAAATACATAGTACTGTAAGTCAATGCAGATTAATTCACATGGAAAATCTGTAGCATTTCTGGTACATTTGGACATACCCAGAGGCATAACTTGAAGCCTCTGGGCCCCAATGCAAAACTTGTAACAGGCCCCCCCAACTAGACTGCTTTATTTATAGTACTGGGCTACCTATATGGATAAGAGAGGACTTATAGGCCCCCTAAGTCTTCTGAGCCTGGGTGCAGCCACATCCTCTGCATCCCCTATAGTTACACCAGTGGACATACCCAAGCATTATATTTTTATGGTATAGTCCATGTCAGAAAAATCTGCCATGCATTTTAATAGCAAACTCTACATCAGCACATTCAAGGATGGATTTCTACCGCAAATCTGCATGTGCAAGTGACATGCGCCTTTTGTTTCTGTGGTGCAGCCTATGGCAAATAGACTATGACTCAGATTCACATTAAAATGAATGGCACACTTATTTGATGCATGTTTGCTGTCAAATTACACAATGTGAACAGTGACTAGTAAAGTATCTGCTTTTATTGATGAGTGCTAAATGAAGAATGAAAGAGGCTGCGGCAGGACCCCATAACTAGGGAGAGAAAGGTAAGTACTGCTACATGGCTACATAATTTCTAGGTAGACAAGATGATAGGATTAGCTTTCCTGCATAATTTAGAGTGACAGACGGGAGGCAGTATGATATATCATTAACTGGGACTACATTATTAAGGTCTGCTTTCTTTGTAAACCTTTTACTATGCCCTGGTGATATTTTAGAGCAAAAGAATTTATAGCTCTGTTCAATCTCTATAATTTGGGGCAAATTTTGAATTGCACAGTCTCGCTAGAATTTACAGACTAGTTTAGATAAATTGTAAATGCTAGATACAGACAATATATTGTTTCATACATTCACCGTTTTTAGAGAGAAGAAAATGCAAGGAAATCATTTTATTTTGCTTCTAAAAATAAGCGAATTGATTTTAAGAGCTTAGTTTGATGCCAAGAAGAAACATGATAAAGTCATTCCATATACCCAGCTCTTTCAAAGGCAGCGGTCTGTACAATATGCATGACAGAAAGACATGGTTACATTCGTGCAGGGCACAAGTACGGCACTCCTCACGGACGTCACTAATATGTCAGATAAAGATAATTAGTGTCCACAGTAGACCAATATAGAAATATATTATATCACCAAAATGCGGGGAACACAAAATAGGGTAAATAATAGAGATGAGCGAGCATACTCGTCCGAGCTTGATGCTCGTTCGAGTATTAGGGTGCTCGAGATGCTCGTTACTCGAGACGAACACCACGTGGTGCTCATCTCGATTAAACGAGCACTGACCATTGAATTCTATGAAGGCGGCAATACAGCCGACTCCATAGAAAGCAATGGGCTGCCGGCGAGCGCGGGATGAATTTTCGGGAAGGGCTTAAAAATATAAGCCCTTACCTGAAAATCATCCTAATATGTGTAAAAAGTAAAAAAAAATATATACTCACCTTGTCCCGGCAGAACGATGTTAGCCCATTGAATTCAATGGAGCCGACAATACAGCCGGCTCCATTGAAAGCAATGGGCTGCCAGCGAGCGCGGGATGAATTTTCGGGAAGGGCTTAAATATATAAGCCCTTCCCTGCAATTCATCCAGAAATGTGTAAAAATAAAAAAATATATATACTCACCTGGTCCCGGCAGACGGAGTTTAGCTGCGGCCAGCTGGCAGTGGGTGTGAAGGGGGTGTGAGTCAGACATGCCCCTGATTGGCTCAGCGCTGAGCCAATCAGAGGCAGATCTCACTCACACCCATTCATGAATTCATGAATGGGTAAGTGAATGCTGCCTCTGATTGGCTCAGCGCAGCTCTCAGCTCAATGACAGCAGTTCAGCACCACAGTGCAGGGGACAACAGAAGACTCGGCTGTGCCCCGGCAGCTGAAAGGAGGTGAGTATCTATTTTTTTTGTTTTTTAAATCACTTTTAATTCATTTCCAGGGAATGGCTTATAAGTAAAGCCCTTCCCTGAAAAAGAATTCAGGTGTGCCAGCGGACCATTGTCTTCAATGGAGTCGCCGGCAGCAGCAGCGGCTCCATTGAAGAGAATGCCTGCATTTTTATTCTTTTTTACACTAAAATCTTTCTTTTTCAGGTAAGGGCTTATATTTTTAATCCCTTCCCAAAAATTCATCCCGCGCTCGCCGGCAGCCCATTGCTTTCAATGGAGCCGGCTGTATTGCCGGCTCCATTGAATTCAATGGGCTAACATCGTTCTTCTCTGCCACATCTGTAACACCTACATGCCAAGTTAGAGAATAAATGAGTTGCAGAATGAAACCCACTGGAAAACGGCATGCACACATGACCCATTCCTTTAGACACATCCGCAAGCAACTCACAAACTCCTCAATTACATAAAAAATGGTAAACCAGAAACCCTGGAAAGATCAAAAAACCAAGCAGACATACAAAAGTTTTTTTTTAAAAAAGATCTCACAATCTCTATCAAAACCTGAGTCAGAGGACTTCCTAGATGAACAGATCCTACCAGACTCAGAAGTAGAAAGTAACACGGAAGATGAAGACAATGAAGCAGTGACACAAATCTCTCAAGAAAATGCTTCTCCAGGTTACACACCCTATTATGACTGAACTGGGAGAAATTAATTCTGAATTACAGTATATAGGACACAGTGTGGATGATTTAGAGGGGACCAGCTCTGCAATTCTAAGCCATGCCAATGCCACTACAAAAATGATTGAGGCACATCACTCATACCTGGACTGAGTGTTCACACTCCTAGAGAACCAAGAAAACAGGAGTCTTCGTTGCATTGTTCTCATTAGAGGGCTTCACGGAAAACAAGAAAACAGGAGTATTAGGCCCTCAAATTGCTACATGCAGTTGCAGACAGACTGTTTGCCAACATCCTTGGAGAGGAAAGAGCGGCCATTATCAAAATAGAACGAATCCACTGAGCTATTAAGCCCAAACCCAAAGCTCATAATTCTCCATGAGATGTACTATTCAGTTTACTAGACACAAACACAATACTCACAGGCTCTAGAGCACAGCAACTGCTACAATATGGAAACACTCTTATTCAAATTTTCCAGGACATAGCGGCTTCAACCTTGGAGAAGCGATGACTTATGAAACCTCTCTTAGAAGCCTTAAAAGCAAAAGACATTCACTATACATGGCCATTCCCATTTGGCCTCGTAAATAATAAAAATTGCCATAGAATCACAATTCGTACACCTGAAGACCTAGACAAAGAGTGGCACCATCTGGACATTGGTCTTATATTCCTTTCATCCTGGTTACCTACACAATATAATCTCACCATTCCTGCACTGCCCAAGTTGAAACCATGGAAGACAGCCCAGAGATCTAAATTACCCAGAAGCAGAAAACATACCACAAGGCCTACTACTGCAACAACTTGGGGAAATGTTTATTTTAAATATGATCTGAGGGTAGCTTTTTTCACTATACACCACAGATTATGATAAGTGTGACTTCCGTCCTCAAACTCCATAACAGGTTCCATTGTTAACTTGTTACTTTTTAATTGAGACAAATTTACACTTATTTTTCAATACTTCATCTCCAAGAAGTTAATATATCAGAATATCTTACATGTACTTATGTAGATTATGCTATGATACCACTATTCTATATTGTGGGCAGTATATTAGTCATGTCTTCAGGTAGCATTGAAGAGGAAACATATGGTCCTCTAGGAGCTTAAAATAATAGATTCTTAATGCATTAACCCCACAGCAACAGATGAAACCTTTTACTCGCCTGTTCACTCCTCCTTTCAAAGATTAGATTATATTTTCTTATCCCCAAACCTACTCCAATCTCTAGTGCAAATGCAAATCGACTCTATTACAATTTCAGACCATGCTCCAGTGCACGCCATAATAAACATTCTCCTAACACTACTGGGGATTGGAGGTGGTCTCGAAATGAGTCCATTTAAAACAGATCTCCCCTTTACTACAAATACTATATCTATGCACATGGAGGCCAGCTGATGACTTCTTTAATTAAAAAAAAAACAAAGGAGAAAATCTTTATTTAAGGCAATCCAAAAAGAAACAAGTGATTTTGCCACATCCTCAGCGGATATAGCAACAGCCTTCCAAAACTACTACTCTAGACTCTACAACCTAAATAAGGGTGCGACTCAACAGATTACTGACCTCAAACTCCAAGATATGAATCTCTTCTTAAACAACTGAAATCTACCCTCACTAGATACAGAGCCCACATCTGCCATGTGGCTGGGAGGATGATGACTGCTGTTGTGGACCTTCCAGCTTGTCTTTTGCAGGACTTCCCTTTGCATTGTGAGTGAACTAGCATTGCTGGAATGGAAAGCCCTACTACCTAATGGCTCAGAGCTGTTCCTTCACTTTACTCCCTTAGAAGGGACTCACACAGTGGTCTGAGAAAAGTAGAATTAATGAGTCTCTTCAGTTTGGCCAATGAGCACTTTCCCTGCTGCGGTATCCTGGACAATTAAGCAGTAGGTGAGAGTTGTTTGGCTGTAGTTTTACCACTTCCGAGTTGCTATAAAGCCCTAGTGATCAGGACCTCTGCAGTCAGGCAGCCATTCACTGTGGCAGCCAAGCCACGCCCTTCAATCTTTTGTGTATTTAAGATATACATATTTCTGTATAATTGTTTTACATTAACCTAATTATTAACAAGGTCTTAGGAATGTAAACAATTGTATTAGACCTTGGAGAAGTGTTCTTTCTCTACTGACATAATTAAAGACTTTGTCTAACCCACAATTGTCAGTGTCTAACCAAAACAATCCAGTGTGATTAAGAACGTGTTAACTTTATTAACTCATCAATAATGGGCCAATCAATATGGTTCTTGTTGTCAGTTAGCCAGAATCCTTCCTTTCTTAACAAATTCTAGGAAAAAAGGCAGATATGCTAACTATCTCTTGGCAAGAAGTCCCTGGGTCCATATTCTCATTTTCTACTATGTTTTCTGTCTTAAATTTCTTTTATTTGTAACACTTCTTCTAAATAACTTTCCTAAGCTCTACATTGTAAGACCAGATTATTTGAGGACTTTCATATCATAACTAGAGATGAGCAAGCGCCAAAATGCTCGGGTGCTCATTACTCGGGACGAAATTATCGCGATGCTCGAGGGTTCGTTTCGAGTAACAAACCCCATTGAAGTCAATGGGCGACCCGAGCATTTCTGTATTTCGCCGATGCTCGCTAAGGTTTTCATTTGTGAAAATCTGGGCAATTCAAGAAAGTGATGGGAACGACACAGCAACGGATAGGGCAGGCGAGGGGCTAAATGTTGGGCTGCATCTCAAGTTCCCAGGTCCCACTATTAAGCCACATTAGCAGCAAGAGTGCCCCCCCCCTCCCAACAACTTTTACTTCTGAAAAGCCCTCATTAGCAATGCATACCTTAGCTAAGCACCACACTACCTCCAACAAAGCACAATCACTGCCTGCATGACACTCCGCTGCCACTTCTCCTGGGTTACATGCTGCCCAACCCCCCCGCACGACGCAGTGTCCACAGCGCACACCAAAGTGTCCCTGCGCAGCCTTCAGCTGCACTCATGCCACACCACCCTCATGTCTATTTATAAGTGCGTCTGCCATGAGGAGGAACCGCAGGCACACACTGCAGAGGGTTGGCACGGCTAGGCAGCGACCCTCTTTAAAAGGGGCGGGGCGATAGCCCACAATGCTGTACAGAAGCAATGAGAAATATAATCCTGTGCCACAGCCATCAGGAGCTGCACACGTGGGCAACCTATGTGCCACACACTATTCATTCTGTCAAGGTGTCTGCATGCCCCAGTCAGACCGCGGTTTTTATAAATAGTCACAGGCAGGTACAACTCCGCAATGGGAATTCCATGTGCACCCACAGCATGGGTGGCTCCCTGGAACCCACCGGCTGTATCCCATTGCAGTGCCCATCACAGCTGAGGTAACGTCCGATTAAATGCAGGTGGGCTTTGGCCCACACTGCATGCCCCAGTCAGACTGGGGTTCTTTAGAAGTGGAAACATGCAGTTACAACTCCCTGTGGACCCACAGCATGGGTGGGTGCCAGGAAGCCACCGGCGGTACATAAATATATCCTATTGCAGTGCCCAGCACAGCTGATGTAACGTCAGCTTTAATGCAGGTGGGCAAAAAATTAATTGGATTACACTGTAGGCGAGGGCCCCATAAAATTGGCGTACCAACAGTACCAATGTACGTCAGAAAAATTGCCCATGCCCAACCAAGAGCGCAGGTGAAACCCATTAATCGCTTTGGTTAATGTGGCTTAATTGGTAACTAGGCCTGGAGGCAGCCCAGTTAAAATAAAAATTGGTTCAGGTGAAAGCTTCAACGCTTTAATGAGCATTGAAATGTATAAAAATTGTTTACAAAAATTATATGACTGAGCCTTGTGGGCCTAAGAAAAATTGCCCGTTCGGCGTGATTACGTCAGGTTTCAGGAGGAGGAGCAGGAGGAGGAGGATGAATAGAATACACAGATTGATGAAGCAAAAAGGTCCCCGTTTTTGATGGTGATAGAGAACAATGCTTCCATCCGCGGGTGCAGCCTACGTATTGCTTAGGTATCGCTGCTGTCCGCTGGTGGAGAAGAGAAGTCTGGGGAAATCCAGGCTTTGTTCATCTTGATGAGTGTAAGCCTGTCGGCACTGTCGGTTGACAGGCGGGTACGCTTATCCGTGATGATTCCCCCAGCCGCACTAAACACCCTCTCTGACAAGACGCTAGCCGCAGGACAAGCAAGCACTTCCAGGGCATACAGCGCGAGTTCAGGCCACGTATCCAGCTTCGACACCCAGTAGTTGTAGGGGGCAGAGGCGTCACGGAGGACGGTCGTGCGATCGGCTACGTACTCCCTCACTATCCTTTTACAGTGCTCCCGCCAACTCAGCCTTGACTGGGGAGCGGTGACACAGTCTTGCTGGGGAGCCATAAAGCTGGCAAAGGCCTTGGAGAATGTTCCCCTGCCTGCGCTGTACATGCTGCCTGATCTCTGCGCCTCCCCTGCTACCTGGCCCTCGGAACTGCAACTTCTGCCACTAGCGCTGTCGGATGGGAATGCTACCATCAGTTTGTCCGCCAGGGTCCTGTGGTATAGCATCACTCTCGAACCCCTTTCCTCTTCGGGTATGAGAGTGGAAAGGTTCTCCTTATACCGTGGGTCGAACAGTGTGTACACCCAGTAATCCGTAGTGGCCAGAATGCGTGTAATGCGAGGGTCTCGAGAAAGGCATCCTAACATGAAGTCAGCCATGTGTGCCAGGGTACCTGTACGCAACACATGGCTGTCCTCACTAGGAAGATCACTTTCAGGATCCTCCACCTCCTCCGGCCATACACGCTGAAAGGATGACAGGCAAGCAGCATGGGTACCCTCAGCAGTGGGCCAAGCTGTCTCTTCCCCCTCCTCCTCATGCTCCTCCCCCTCCTCCTCAACGCGCTGAGATATAGACATGAGGGTGCTCTGACTATTCAGCGACATACTGTCTTTCCCCGCCTCCGTTTCCAAGCGCAAAGCGTCTGCCTTTATGCTTTGCAGGGAACTTCTAAAGAGGCATAGCAGAGGAATGGTGACGCTAATGATTGCAGCATCCCCGCTCACTATCTGAGTAGACTCCTCAAAGTTTCCAAGGACCTGGCAGATGGCTGCCAACCAGGCCCACTCTTCTGTAAAGAATTGAGGAGGCTGACTCCCACTACGCCGCCCATGTTGGAGTTGGTATTCCACTATAGCTCTATGCTGCTCATAGAGTCTGGCCAACATGTGGAGCATAGAGTTCCACCGTGTGGGCACGTCGCACAGCAGTTGGTGCACTGGCAGATTAAACTGATGTTGCAGGGTCCGCAGGGTGGCAGCGTCCGTCTTGGACTTGCGGAAATGTGCGCTGACCCGGCGCACCTTTCCGAGCAGGTATGACAAGTGTGGGTAGCTTTTCAGAAAGCGCTGAACCACCAAATTAAAGACATGGGCCAGGCATGGCACGTGCGTGAGGCTGCCGAGCTGCAGAGCCGCCACCAGGTTACGGCCGTTGTCACACACAACCATGCCCGGTTGGAGGCTCAGCGGCGCAAGCCAGCGGTCGGTCTGCTCTGTCAGACCCTGCAGCAGTTCGTGGGCCGTGTGCCTCTTCTCTCCTAAGCTGAGTAGTTTCAGCATGGCCTGCTGACATTTGCCCACTGCTGTGCTGCCACGCCGCGCAACACCGACTGCTGGCGACGTGCTGCTGCTGACACATCTTGATTGCGAGACAGAGGTTGCGTTGGAGGAGGAGGAGGAGGAGGATGGTGGTTTAGTGGAGGAAGCATACACTGCCGCAGATACCAGCACTGAGCTGGGGCCCGCAATTCTGGGGGTGGGTAGGACGTGAGCGGTCCCAGGCTCTGACTCTGTCCCAGCCTCCACTAAAGTTACCCAATGTGCCGTCAGGGAGATATAGTGGCCCTGCCCGCCTGTGCTTGTCCACGTATCCGTTGTTAAGTGGACCTTGGCAGTAACCGCGTTGGTGAGGGCGCGTACAATGTTGCGGGAGACGTGGTCGTGCAGGGCTGGGACGGCACATCGGGAAAAGTAGTGGCGACTGGGAACCGAGTAGCGCGAGGCTGCCGCCGCCATCATGCTTTTGAAAGCCTCCGTTTCCACAAGCCTATACGGCAGCATCTCCAGGCTGATCAATTTGGCTATGTGCACTTTTAACGCTTGAGCGTGCGGGTGCGTGGTGGCGTACTTGCGCTTGCGCTCAAACAATTGCGCTAGCGACGTCTGGACGCTGCGCTGAGAGACATTGCTGGATTGGGCCGAGGACAGCGGAGGTGAGGGTGTGGGTGCAGGCCGGCAGGCACTCGTGCCTGTGTCCTCAGAGGGGGGTTGGATCTCAGTGGCAGGTTGGGGCACAGGGGGAGTGGCAGTGGTGCAAACCGGAGGCGGTGAACGGCCTTCGTCCCACCTTGTGGGGTGCTTGGCCATCATATGCCTGCGCATGCTGGTGGTGGTGGCTCCCCGGCTGATCTTGGCGCGACAAAGGTTGCACACCACTGTTCGTCGGTCGTCAGGAGTCTCTGTGAAAAACTGCCACACCTTAGAGCACCTTGGCCTCTGCAGGGTGGCATGGCGCGAGGGGGCGCTTTGGGAAACAGTTGGTGGATTATTCGGTCTGGCCCTGCCTCTACCCCTGGCCACCGCACTGGCTCGGCCTGTGCCCACACCCTGACTTGGGCCTCCGCGTTCTCGCCGCGTCCACGTCCTCTAGGCCTACCCCTACCCTCAGCATGCTGTATTACCAGTAGTGCAGAAACAGAACGCTGTAATTAAATGTGCCGCTTATTGGCCTGTGGTTGGAGGCTGACTTCGCTTACCGAACGCACAGCAGAGCCAGGAAAGAATTTTGCGCAAGCCTGCTGTAACACTTAGCTGGCTGCGTATGAATTAGGACAACTACCCCCAGCAGAGACCCTGTACACTGAGGACGGTCACAGGCAGCCCAAATAGATTTTTTTCCCAAATGTTTTTGGAAAGGCCCACTGCCTATATACACTAAATATGTCTTCTGTCCCTGCCTCACCACTACTGGCCCTGCACAATGTAAAATTACTGCAGACTGTTTCACTGTGGACAGGAATACAGCGGTGATGTAACAGGCAACACAGAGGCAGGAAAGAATTTTGCGCAAGCCTGCTGTAACACTTAGCTGGCTGCGTATGAATTAGGACAACTACCCCCAGCTGAGACCCGGTACACTGAGGACAGTCACAGGCAGCCCAAATAGATTTTTTTTCCCAAATGTTTTTGGAAAGGCCTACTGCCTATATACACTAAATATGTCTTCTGTCCCTGCCTCACCACTACTGGCCCTGGACAATGTAAAATTACTGCAGGACGCAATGCTCTGCACGGCCGATATACAAAAAAAAAAAAAGTGCAACACTGCAAAAAGCAGCCTCCACACTACTGCACATGGTTAGATGTGGCCCTAAAAAGGACCGTTGGGGTTCTTGAAGCCTAAAATAACTCCTAACGCTCTCCCTATAGCAGCTCCCGCACCAGCAGCACTTTCCCTGAACTATGTCAGAATGCATCTGTGGCGAGCCGCGGGAGGGGCCGATTTATATACTCGGGTGACACCTGATCTCCCCAGCCACTCACTGCAGGGGGGTGGTATAGGGCTTGAATGTCGCAGGGGGAAGTTGTAATGCCTTCCCTGTTTTTCTATTGGCCAGAAAAGCGCGCTAACGTCTCAGAGATGAAAGTGAAAGTAACTCGAACACCGCGTCGTACTCGCCTCTAGTAACGAGCATCTCGAACACGCTAATACTCGAACGAGTATCAAGCTTGGACGAGTACGTTCGCTCATCTCTAATCATAACCTAAAAGCTTAGACTAGCCTAACATATAAAAGATATTGATATTGCACATAAAAAATTCCATACTAAGGCTTCTTTCACACAAGCATTGTGTTCTCACGCAAAATGCATCACGTGAACAAAATGCGGCAACGCTGCATTGCTGCGATCTAATTCCAAAAGGAATTAGTGTTTTCTCATCCATTCACACAAGCGCATCGCATGCATGGACTCTGCAGTAGCGCTCGGCAGAATGGCTTCCATTTAGCATTAATAGCTAAATAGAAGCCAGCTGTCTACTGCAGTGAGCACCAGAACAGATAAACTCCCGCCCCCTTCCTTTTTTGTCCTACTCCCTGTGAATTTCATCAAAAGATAGGTCGTGGCCTACCTTTTCATGCTGCAAGGCAAAATCGATCATGTGAATGAATGCATTGGAATCCAATGCTTCACATGCTAGCAATTTTCGGGCGACGTTTTCTCGCAGCTTCGAGAAAACGTTTGTGTGAAAGAAGCCTAAGGGTGGTTTTAGATGTAATGTATCTAGAAAAGGAAGTTACATTTTAATGTATTTTTCTCTGCATTTTGCCATATTTGCTTCACAAAAAGGCACCCCGATTAGATATTTCTTGTAGGTCAATAATTAGTTATGAAACACATAACAGTGTATGCTTTTTTGACACTTTCCTCATTTTGGTGATTTTTTGGATTCATGGTGCTTCTTCAAGCATGTGTAGGTACTGTATGGCTTTTTCAAGCATGTCCAGGTATTGTATGAAACATTTTTCTTAGAATGCCTAAAAAAAATGCCAAAAATACGTAAACAAAAGAATGCACAAAAAAAAGAAAAAACACTGCTTGTAAAAATGCATGAATTTCATGGAATTTTTTTACAAGTCCACCCCCCCCCCCCAAAAAAAAAAAACCTGCCATAGAAAAATGTGTCAAGAAAGCCTTAACCAATTAGTAATCACCCATATGTACAGTAAGGAGTGGAGCCTCAGTTGTCTACTGACATCTGGACTCTTGTGCTAATGATTATGATTGGATAAATCTCCAATTTCAGTTGTTTAACACATTAGATGCCTCAGTGAGGGTTGTCTGTGGCATCTACAGTAAGTGGTTGACAGAGGTAAGGGCTGCTGCCATAAAAGCTGGAGAACTAACAAAGGCCTCTGCATCTGCCATATAACCTAACCAATTACACCTTGTCTAATAGGTTAGTTAACATCATTGTGATGGCAAAATCTACTGCACCACTATGTAGTGATCACTTATATGTGCAGTAAGGAGTGGGGCCACAGCTGTCTACTAACACCTGGACTCATGCTCTAATGGGTATGATTGAATAAATCTCAATCCTATTCATTTAATACCTTAGATACCTCAGTCAGGGCTCCTGTGGCATCTACAGTAAGTGGTTAACAGAGGCAGGGGCTGCTGCTATGAAACCTGGAGAACTAACAAAGACCAATTGCAATGGCATAATACACTGCACCACTATGTGGTGCAGTGTATTATGTAATCAATCGAACAAGTATATCTTCAAGTCCCCATGTGAAACTAACATAAAAATAAATACAAATGGAATTGATATGTAATAAAAAAAAAGCTCAAGCAAAAATAATCACAGTTTTCCCTAAAGTACTTTAACCCCTTAATGACGTGGCCCCTTTTTCTTTTTCCATTTTCGTTTTTTCCTCCCCCTTTCAAAAAAATCGTAACTCCTTTATTTATCCATCGACGTCGCTGTATCAGGGCTTGTTTTTTTGCGGGACAAGTTGTATTTTTCAATGGTGTTATTTAATGTACCATATAATGTAATGAAAAACTTTTAAAAACTTCTAAGTGGAGTAAAATGGAAAAAAAAATGACATTTCGCCATCTTTCAGTGCGTCTTGTTTCTACGGTGCACAAGCAGCAACAAAAGTGACATGATAACTTTATTCTATGGGTCGGTACGATTACTACGATACCAAACTTGTATTGTTTTTTTTTTACTGTACTACTCTTTTTTTTTTTTCAAAGACATTTAATTTTTTTCAATTATTTTCTGCGGGTATTTTGTGCACGCAATAACGTTTTTATTTCTCAATCGAGGTAGTTGAGCAAGGGCTCATTTTTTGCAGGATGTCCTGTAGTTTCTGATAGTACCAATTAGTACCAATACATATGACTTTTTGATCGCTTTTTATTGTGGTTTTTCTGTGAGACAGGGTAACTGAAAAAGTGCATTTCTGGTGTTCTTTATTTTTTTTTTTTCGGACGACGTTCACCGTGCAGGAAAAATAATGCACTACTTTGATAGATTGGACTTTTACAGACGCGGTGATACCAAATACATATTTTTATTTTATGATTTAGATTTTTTTAATAATAGATATGGCAAAAGGAGGGTGATTTAAACTTTTATAACTTTTTTTTTACAATTAAAAAAACTTTATAGATTTTTTTTTAAACTTTACTTTAAAGTCCCCCTGGGGGACTACAACCAGAGATGCTTTGATCGCTCCTGCAGTATGACATAATGCTATAGCATTACGTCATACTGCCAATAGCATTACGTCATACTGCCATTTAACAGGCAGTCTATCAAGCCACCCCACTGGGATGGCTTGATAGGCAGTCTGCTAAGGCAGCTCTGGGGCCTTTCCAAAGGCCCCCGGCTGCCATGACACCTGCACGACTCCCTCGATCTCACAGAATTGACAGCGGCATTTAAATGGTTAATAGCCGCGATTGGCCGAACGGCCGATTGCGGCTATGGCCCGTTGGTGTCAGCTGTAATAAACACCTGACGCCCGCACTGTATGAAGAGAGGTTGCCCCGCAACCTCTCTTCATACATACCCCGCCGCTCCATGACGCACCTATACGTCATGGAGCGGGAAGGGGTTAAATAACCACTTTTTAGTGCTGCGTGCGACAAGTGATTTTATGATGCATTGATACTATTTTTTGTTTATTAAATTTTCCCCAATATGAGATATTTGGGGACTTCATGATTTTGACATAGTTATAATTTTCCTACTATGCTACAGAAAAGTTTTAGGTTTTTAGTGTTACAGTTATTACTATTATTTTTTAAGTTTTTGTCGCAGTTAGTTGAGCGAAAGCCAGTAGTGGATCCAACAGCAAAGAAGAGTATAAATTCTTTCATTCTTTCATTTGAATCAAATACTGTCTTTGGCTCAAAAATTTCATCAAAACTGTATTGAAATGGCATGTGTGAACTCTGGGTTACATGGAGCCATGAAATTACACAATAGAAGGCCCTACTGCATCTTCGTGTTTCTTTGATTTATGACGGCATACCCAGGTTCTTCAGTCAGATTGATATAGCATCTAAATGGGAAAAAAACTGTAATGTGGCTTCATCAGACACTGCATTGTGGAGATATTTTCCAAAAGAATATTTCTGTAATACAGTATGATCTTACAGAGGCACCATACGACGGCAAATTAACCCAAAACCATTTTATAATAGTCCTAGGGGGGGGGGGGGGGGGGGGGGAATTAAGCAATTTACCAGAAAGTGCAAAGTTTCAATGATTAATGATCACAAAGGAATATATTTTTTGGATTCTCTCTCAAATGTGGCAATTTACATGGAAAATTTTAAACTTTCACAAGGAATACAAAATTTCTCATTAAGGAAATGATTACATAATTCAGATTTAATAAATAATACATTTAAGAATAGAATATTTTCAGAGGTTGCTTTGGCATCTGCCCAATTTAGTACATAAGACTTAAAACATGTTGAATTAAAATGTACTCAGCTATGTATAGGACCTGTTTGAAATTGGGATGTGACCCTTCACTAATGAACTTAATTAATTACACCATCATTAAAACACTGCATTTAATAGGCAAGAAAAAATGTGTCTGTCTTGACTTGATGAATCTAATAGTTGCAACTGCAGTTGGCAGGACAAAATATAACAGATTAAGAGAAAAGAGGTCTACCCACGCACAGGTAAATTAAACAAAGTGATCATAGTTCCCTGTGGCTATTGACATTTTGGCAGTGAATGGATGGATTTTTACTGCCAAAAAGAAGATTAATCACTATTTTGGGGAATTCATGTCTTTTCTTCAATTACAATTTAATTCAGCACAAAATTTAAATGAATTACATTTGAAAAGGAGGTAAAGTATTCAGCAGATGCTATATAAGTACAAATCTTCAGCAGATGCTATATTCATGAGATATGAGCATGATCAACCATTTTTAAATTTATAACCTTATTTAAAATTATTAGCAGTGATAAATCAATATATTATTAGTTTCCTCTTTCATTATCCCTTAGAGTTTTCTTCCACGAGCGAATATCGGCTGTCCGTTTTCACAGCCAGACGATATACGTTTGTGCGCCCATTCAGACAGCATGGTTCCCGGCGCATATACACCAAGACTACCATGCTGTCGCCCCTTTCTCTTCCAAACCCCATTGCAGGCTTACCTTTGCTCTCCTCCCTACTCGTTCTTTGCAATGAGAGGGGGTGGGACATGGGCGGAGCTAAAGCACTGTCCCATCCCGCCTCCTTCCAGTGATGGCTATAGACAGGGGGCGGGAAGAGGGCAGGAGCTTAACTCCACGCACGCCCCACCCCTTGTCCGCAGCCAGCAATGGGAGGAGGCCAGATGGACTGGCACTTAGCTCCACCCCCATCCCACCCCCTCCCATTGCAAAGAGACAGCGAGGGGGAGAGCAGAGGTGAGCCTGCACAGGGGGAGGAGAGCAGAGGGAGGGAGTTTAGCAGCCTCGCTGCTAAACTCCCTCCCACCTTCGACTGCTGCCATGGGCTCTCATAGGAGCCTATGCAGCAGCCAACATATTCCGCCCCAAAAGATAGTTCCAGGACTATCTTTTGAGCCCCACGTAAAAACGCCTGGCGCTATATTGGCCTGGCCGGGCACATTTACATATCAGAAATACGGCCATGTGATCTGATGCATTGGAATCCAATGCATCAGATCACGGCGTATATCAGCCAGCTGTGAAAACGGCCGGCCGATATACGCTCGTGGTAAAGAGCTCTCATAGTGGTTAAATGAACCATGTAGCACTAACATGTGAAAAAGTATCATGTTGATATAAGCTTGAAAACTAAATACTTATTGATTAAATTTTTTATAGCAATTATCAAGATTCTTTATCTTTTTTATTGTAAAGCACGGTATTCAAGGATAATAGTTGATTGGAGCATGGTGCCTCCACAGGTTGGGTGCTTAGCTGTTAACTGTTAGATTTAAAGACAACAGGTGGAGGAGACAGAGATGGTATTATTTAAGCTTTTGGAGGTAAGTTCTAAAACAATGTGCATAAAAATATTTATTTTTAAAAAATCCTTACAAATTATAAAACCCTTTACTAGTCATCCCTCATACACTAGCCCATTGCAATTTTTCCAAAGTAGACCACATTATACATCTTATGTCTAAAATTACTGTATGTACAGCAGATATCCTTCTAAATTCTTGTTTTCAGATTTGTCAGCCATAACCATTACAAATAGATACATAGAATATCCATAGACAAATATTGGTAGTACTGAAGAGTTCTGTCATTCTAAATGTTGCACTGTCATAAAATTACATGATTGGCACAAGACAGTGTGTGAAATTTCTAATTTGTTGTGCCCTTATCAACTGTAAGTGCTACCAAGGCATTCAAAATAAAAAAAGATCAACTATGAACTAGTGGAACTCGCAAACTTACAGAGTTGGGATGCCAACTGCTGAATCACATGATGCATAGAAATTGTATCTCCTTTGTTCCAAGCTGCCTCTGAAATTGACATCAGAACAAGATTTTCATGGCTTCCCATTAGCCAAAGTTGACCACAAGTAATGCGAAGCATCTGTTGGTGTAATATAAAGCATACTGTCACTGGATTCACTATCTGGAAGTCTGATGGATGAATTTGAATTTAGCAAGTACACAGAGAGCATCGTGCCTGCTGTAAAATTCAGTGGTGGAGGCACTGTTTTCAAGGTTCAGGATAGGCTTCTTATTTCCAGTGAAGAGTAATGTTAATACTACATTTAAAGACATGTCAGGCCTTAAAAGACATGGATTGATGACTTTGGTTTGGAGGAACTCAAATGGTCTGCACAGAACCCTGAACTCAAACCAATCAAACACCTTTGCGATGAACTAGAACATCAATTGCAAGTCCCACCTTCTAGTGTAACATCAGTGATTGACTTCAGAAAAACACTTTTAAATTGAATGGGCAAAAAAATCCGATAGGCACACCAAAATCATCTGGAATGCTTTCCCAGCAGAGTAGAAAGTATTATAGCCAAAACAGGAGCCCAACAGTTTTAATTCTGCCTCAGTGGACTTTGATATATCTATATATATATATATATATAATGGTGAAAGCCATCACTGACTGACTGACTCACTGATTCACTCACTAACTGACTCGCCACTAATTCCCTAACTTCCCAGTGTCGTACAAACATGAAATTTGGCACGACCATTCTTTAGGTCCTGAAAAGTAAAAGTAAAGGGGTCTCAACTTGATTATTCAATGCTAAGTGCAAAAGTATTGGCACCCCTATGTAATGTAACTTCTACATGCTTCAAATTTGGCATGAACATTCTTTAGGTCCTAAGTGAGGAAAGTGGGAGGGGTGGCACATTCTGCAGAGGGACATTGGTAGATGTAGCCTGAGGAGAATCTAATGCTCCTCTATGTGTATAAATATTTTATTCCTTGGTTCCTCTGAAGTAACCACGACTTCATAAAATTTTCCAAGTGAACAACACATAAACACCTTTAGCCAGAGGCATAACTTGAAGCTCCCGGGCCCTGATGCAAAACTTGTAACAGGGCCCCCAACTATAATGCTTCACTCATAGTAGTGGATTCCCTATATGGAGAAGAGAGGCCTTATGGGCCCCCTAAGGGTCCTGGCCCCGGGTGCAACCGCATTCCCTGCATCCTCTATAGTTACGCCCCTGCCTGTAGCAAATTACCTTGGGCGAAGCCAGGCATATCTGCTAGTGATATCATATAGTTTATTGTCAATTAAATTGTGGCTACAGAAGTATCCAAAGTATTGATGCTACAGTACATATTTTGCTTTTTGTTTTATTGTTTTTAAAATATTTAATAAAAACCTATTGAAAGTAAAAAAAAAATTTGAACTTGAACTTGAACAAAATAATTTTTTACTATTTTCATGATACTTATTAGGTTTGGCTGACATGAACGTATTTGCATTGCACATTACACACGTAATGTATGCGCACATAATATACAGCTAGTATATCCCCGCTAGTAAATAGAATTCCCTGCTGCTGCACCTGCCACATCTGTGACAGATGCAGCAGAGGAATTCTTCAATTCCCTACCGCAGCTGTCACACATGACAGCTGCGGTAGAGGATCCTGCATCCGGCTCCCTTTCATTGCATTTCAGAGAAGGGCTTAAAATATAAGCCCTTCCCTGATAAAACAGTAAAAGTAGTGTAAAAAACAAAAAAATACATACTCACCTCCCTTCAGCTGCCGGGGCTCAGCTGCGTCTTTTCTGT
The DNA here is from genome assembly GCF_035609145.1 of Eleutherodactylus coqui. Classification (NCBI taxonomy): domain Eukaryota; kingdom Metazoa; phylum Chordata; class Amphibia; order Anura; family Eleutherodactylidae; genus Eleutherodactylus; species Eleutherodactylus coqui. Next base: position 80,334,960 of record NC_089849.1, read on the forward strand.
GCTGTCCCCAGCTCTATAGTGCTGATCTATCAGCAGGCTGGGATTTAAAATCCCTGCCTGCTGAAAGAGCTGATTGTGATTGGCTGAGGCACTCAGCCAATCACAGGCAGCTCTCGCCTGTCATTCATTCGGCGATGTCATTGAATGGCTGTGATTGGCTAATGCAGCGCCAGCTTTCATTGGCTGACGCCACCTAAGTTATCCAATCAGAGCATTAGCTTTCTGGAGGCGGGGTATTTAAGCCCCGCTTGCAGAAAGCAATACTCTGCCAGCATGCACGGGGGAGCGAGAGCCTGCAGCAGCGCTGCCGGAGCTGAGTATTCTTTTTTTTTTCGACACTGTATTCCCGGCATATAAGATGAAAAGCTGGGGGTCGTCTTATACGCTCCGTCGTCTTATATGCCGGAATATACGGTACATCTATTTTCACCAATAAAAAGAGAAATGGCCGGTTGTAAGCTGTAAGATTACTTTTAACAGAGCCTGCATATGATTTTTTATGAACAAAAATAAGAAGCAGCATTACATAAATTGTGTGTCTGATTCTGTATGTTCTGTTGCATCCGATGACATAAAGAGGAAGTGACAAATCGCCCATGACCAGTTCTGGAGGGAATATACTGTGGAGGGCAAAAGTGATGCTAGCAGGAAACATAAGCGGCCATATGTGCACCTTCAGCATGTATCTTACACCTACACTGGAGCTGCCTCCATAAGTATAACTTAACATACTTAATTTACTAAGAAAAAAGTGTCAACTGCCGTGCATCGGGAGCTGGTGATACTGTTCCCAACAAAAGACTCATGTGAGTGCTGCAGCTATTTAACAGCTACCTTCAGTCAGTGAATCACTACAGCATTTGTGTGACCCCTTGTTGTGTCATCAACAATAGTCTCCTAGTAGTGTAGTTTTGCATTGAACATAGTGACACCAGCAGAGGCGTAACTTGAAGCTCCTGGGCCCTGATGTAAAACGTGTAACAGGGCCCCCAACTATAATGCTTTACTTATAGTACTGGGTTCCCTATATGGAGAAGAGAGGCCTTATAGGCCCCCTAAGGCTCCTGGGCCCGGGTGCAACCGCATCCCCTGCATCCTCTATAGTTACGCCCCTGGACACCAGTGATGGAGGAACGAACATGAAAAGCAAGCTGATTGCAATGTAAGCTGTTTGCCCCTACAAAGTACTTACCCTATGCAGCATCTCTGCTCCTACACACTCTTTTGAATGTTTATAGACAAATAAAAGTTTTTTTTATTGAGTTTCAAAGAAGACAGTAGACACTTTTTTTTTTATTAAAAACGTCTATTTTTTTTTTTTGGGGGGGGGGGGGGGGAATTACCAAAAATGGGTAATGAGGTATCAGTTTATAATATGACCAAATTATGCAAAGTAAAATATTTTAAAGAAAATCTTTTAAATAGCATTACTTTTACAGAAAAGCTTTGGATAATTAGGCCACATTATATAAGCTTGCAACTCATGTCAGGGGTCCTCATTCTCTTGTGAGTCTCTACTTAAAAAAAAAAAATCAATGAACCCTAGATTAAAAAAAAGGAAGCCAGCAACAACAACAACAACAAAAAACATGGTTTATAGAGTCCAGATCATCAGGCTTCTTGGATAAAATCTATCTGCCATGGAACTTCTCCCTGAGAAGTCAGAAAGGAATCCGCAAGATGCAGATGATGCAAACCTACATTGTGGGTTCTGATCCACAGCAACAACTTATGAGATTGTTGTAACCGGATCATCAACAATAGTCCAGCCCACGTTATTGGTCTGGAAAAAATTGTGCACAACCACGACAGCTTGAATTACTGCACACACGTTCTTAGGTTCCATCTTAATGGTGCTCAGGAAAACTTGCCACTTACTGGTAAGAATCGCAAAGGCCCATTCGACAAAGCAATGAGCATGTGTGAGACAGTAATTAAAAACTGTCTTCTGGTGTCCAACCCTCTGTGCAGAAATGGTTGCAGAACATAGGTTGTCAGGCCAAAGATCCCTTCTGCCAGAATAACAAATGGGACTGGTGGACCTGAAGAACCAGGAAGCATCCGTGGCTCTGGAAGGGCCAGGTAGTTGGAAAGAAGTAGCTGCTCCATTCTGGAAGCCCTGATAATGTGAGCAACCGCCGTACTTCCATAGGATGAATAGCATAAGCCAGTACAAACAGAACTACCAAAAAGTATTGTTTTTAATTGTAATATTGGGTCTCTGAATTTGGCAGCTTCTTCACATGGATGTGCTTGCTGTCCAGGACCCTGATGCAGTTTGGAAACTGTGCAGCAAGTTGAAAACCTGCAATGTCTAGTCAGGCTTGCGGCGAGGGTAGCAGCATCACCAATAGCTCAGCTGCTCCCTAATGACATCGCAGATCTTCTGATGATTCCACATATGGTGAAGTGGCCCATTAGGAGCTCAAAATGCAGTGATGCAAATAAGAGCCCAGTGGTGAGGAATCTAAAAAGAAAGGAGATATACAAAAATCAAAACTATTGCAAAAAAAAAGAAAAGTTGCCTGTAAGCTTATTCACAGGACAGTATATACACAGTTAATGTAGCTGCATCCAAATATTGCGACCATCTAAAGCATTGGATTCCCATGTATTCATTCAGAGGAGCTATTTATGGCAATGTAAAAAAATTGCGCCAGCAAAAATAGGACATCGGCGACTGCAACCAATTGTATACAACACGTGAAAAAATAGGTCTTGGCTATCTTTTGCTGAGATACACTGGAACTCCCATAGACAGAAATAAGAGAAGGGTGGAGAGTTTACCTGCATCCAACGCTCAGAAAAGAAGACAGCTGCATCTATTTAAGCATTAATAGTCATTACAAGTGTGATATAGAAATATTGATAAAGTGTCCTCCAACTATCCATATTAATTTGCCATTCAGAGCCCTGGAAAAGCTGAGTGGACTCATTCCCTCCTTCCTCTCTCTCAACTGACAGGCCTTTGCGCCTTTGATGTACATGTGGGGGGGGGGGGGGGCGGCAATAAAGTTAAGGCAATGACAGGTAGATGCTAATTGACCACCCTGCAATGAGGCTTAACACCTCTGGTAGTTCTAGCAGACTCCCTGTCACCAAAAGTTAGTTTAGTGATGAATCTCTTAATAAAGATTATTAGTCGTGCAAATCTCCTAACCCAATATGAGTTATATTTTTTGGAATCGGGCAGGCCAGCTGGTCAAAACGCATCCACATGCATCGAGGTGTGGCCCTCAAACAACCTGAAATGGAATATCGGCGTACCTAGGTATAATTTGCGCATCATGATTAGTATCTATGGATCGGTAAATTCCTAATATTAAGCATAATGGCCATATCTTCCCCATTGGTGCGCCTCCTGGGGAAATATGGCCAAAATATTAAAACGGGGCTTTCTACAGATCTTCCCCACACATACTCAACCTGCTTTCATGACGTCAGAAAAGGTCGCCAGGAGGGGTGGTTCTGTGGAGGCTTTAAAAATAAGTGGGTTCCCTACCCAAATTGCCAGACTTCAGAGATACACCCACAGCATAAGGCTGTCCCTTTGCTTCAGTGACTCAGCCTTGTTTTTTTTTAAATGAACCATAACTCTGAAGATTGTGTTCATAATTCATAGTCTGGATCCCAGCTCCCTTAACAGCTGGTGGTCGCAGCGTGTATTTGTGAGGGCATTGCAGGATGCTGGGCCATAAGAATGAATCAGGAGTGTTCTGAGCTTTTGGTCTGCATGCATGCAAAAGTCTGGGAAAGCTGGGTACAGATCCACCTGTATTCTAATAACTTCATTCTTGCAATCCTGATAAAGTGATCGATCGAGGCTCTGCCATGACAAGTGGTCATGGCAGCAAGAGCACTCGGAACAGTCAATTGGCGGCAAATCGGTAATAGAGGCAGGATTGGTCGGGGTCCCCCCTCTCCCATCCGTGACACCAAGGATTTCTGCCGACTAAGGAATTTCCACACTGCAGCATATCTTTTTGCTGATACACTGCAGCCACTTATGTAAATGCACAAGAAAACACTAGTTAAGATCGCATCTTGATCATGGCTATTACTCTTTCATATAGCGTGATCCGGTGAGCATAAAAACTCATATGGTCATGTGAAAGAGGCCTTAATGGCTTGCTGCAATAGCAGAGGGTGAACCCAGAACCTCTGCTTCTTTCTTCTGGGCTCTTCCTCCAGCATTGGACATGACTGTGGTAAAAACCAGCCCCACTAAGAGAGCACCATCCAGTTGTGAAAGCATGGCATATAGACTAAAATGTATATACTTTAATGGAAATTTAACTTAAAAACATGAATGGGCTAACACACATGCGTATCGCATGGACGAACAAAACAACCACACAAAAACACAAAGGTCGCCTCTTCCTTATCTCAGGAAACTTATGGAGGCTAGAAAAATCAGTATTGATAAAGGACTCCTAATGTTATGTCCTCTATTTTTTATTTTGATCACATAGGAGGTAGGAGGAAGGCTCTATCTGCTGTAGGGCGCCTGTAAGTATAATGCCCCCCGCAGAGTATTTTAGGTAGAGAACCTCTTCCTAACAAAAATTCGCCCCTCTGTGATTACAGTATAGCGCTTAGCGCATGACGAGATGGTTCAAATAGGAGAAACTCCAAGAGAACTAGACCCTTATGCGCAAGAATTACGGCGCAGACCAGGGTTATTCAATTGCAGTATGCTCGGCTCAACGCGTTTCCCCACACGAATGTGGTTCATCAGGAGCACAAATATTTTGAAGAAAGAATAATAAATCAGGATGATAACTGATTCTGCTTTTTGTTGTTTTTTCGTGATAAATAGATATTTTAAAGTATTAGAAGAGGGTGGCTTGGGAAAGCGCAATTTATGTGCTCGATCATATATAGACTGGATCACAGCATCTGATTTATTCAGGACAATTTCGAGCACTAAATCGCCATGGCGTGTCTCTATAGCCAAGTTCTTGGGAAATCCACACAATGGATAGCTATAGTGAAAAATAACAGTACAGCTAGGGCTGAATGCGATTCACCACAAAAAGCCCACAAGTAGATCTTGCCCAGAACTAGGTATTGATTGCAGCAGGCAAAAGAAGTTGTTGCAGAGATAAATGCAACAGCCCCAAAAAGGCTAATAAGCCCTAGAGATTTTTTTGACCCTTATTTGATGTATTAGCTGCAGATGGTGCAGCCAGTTTCAAGAGTCAGCAGCTCATGAACAGCAAATAGTTGTTGCAGAGATAAATGCAACAGCCCCAAAAAGGCTAATAAGCCCTAGAGATTTTTTTGACCCTTATTTGATGAATTAGCTGCAGATGGTGCACCATCTTGGAGTTTCTCCTATTTGAACCATCTCGTCATGCGCTAAGCGCTATACTGTAATCACAGAGGGGCGAATTTTTGTTAGGAAGAGGTTCTCTACCTAAAATACTCTGCGGGGGGCATTATACTTACAGGCGCCCTACAGCAGATAGAGCCTTCCTCCTACCTCCTATGTGATAAAAATAAAAAATAGAGGACATAACATTAGGAGTCCTTTATCAATACTGATTTTTCTAGCCTCCATAAGTTTCCTGAGATAAGGAAGAGGCGACCTTTGTGTTTTTGTGTGGTTGTTTTGTTCGTCCATGCGATACGCATGTGTGTTAGCCCATTCATGTTTTTAAGTTAAATTTCCATTAAAGTATATACATTTTAGTCTATAACTGTGACAAGGGCCAAATAATTTAGTCTATAGACTTTTTCCGTCTCTGTGACAAATGAAAGCATGGCATACGTGCACAAAAACACAGGCATACACGACCATATGCTGGGATATGCAATCCATACTTAAGTAAAACGCTGCCCTTTTTATGCAGAGTATTGCGACATGATCATGTGAGCCCGGCCTTGCAAGGAAAAAAATGGCTGTACATAATAAAATATAGAAAATAAAATAATCATAGAAACAGTCTAAAATTAAGTTACACTTGTCTGAAAATATATGACATAACTTTATTATATACAATTACAAATAGTCTACATTAAAATAGTTTTACAATGACAACTAGCAATATAATTGAATTAATTACGGCAATTATATACATTGCTCTGTATGTCTCCATGCATATCCAGAAGCTGTACATCCTTAACTAGACCCGAGAAAAGGAAGAATGGAACAATGAAAAGGCAATCTCACTAACAGTAATATAAGAAGCATTGGGAAGAGAGTCCAAAAAATCTAATAATGCAATAAAGCAAACTACTAGAGATGAGCGAGCATACTCGCTAAGGGCAATTGCTCGAGCGAGCATTGCCCTTAGCGAGTACCTGCCCGCTCGAGAGAAAAGGTTCGGGTGCCGGCGGGAGGAGTGGTGAGTTGCGGCAGTCAGCAGAGAGGAGCAGGGGGGAGAGAGGGAGAGAGAGATCTCCCCTCCGTTCCTCCCCGATCTCCCCCGCAGCTCCCTACCCGCCGCCGGCACCTGAACCTTTTCTCTTGAGCGGGCAGGTACTCGCTAAAGGCAATGCTCGCTCGAGTAATTGCCCTTAGCGAGTATACTCGCTCATCACTACAAACTACTTATCATTTGACAAAGGAGACTAGAAAACCAATCCAATGAGATATTACATTCAGTATACAGTTCCTCATCATGAATGAATAGATACCAACAGGTCTTGATGTAAAAAGAGCCTCAGAACTTTAGAGAGAAGGAACTTCATATTTGGCTGGAGGTATGTTTTATGTTTTTATCTGAAGTGTTATAGCCGAAAGCCATAATCCCAGAAGTTTACACCCCGTGAAGCTGTTGATGTATCTTTTAACACGTTCAAGCTACAGCTTTGGTTTTAGGCTAGAATTTCATTGTGTCAACAATAACAGGGTTAAAGTTTTTGCAAGGTTGCTTGTACCTTTTTCCCATAGCGGAACATTGGAGTTGTAAGGCAAATGGGGTAATTCCACAATTTTTCACAGGTGGCGCCATGTTGTCCTAGAGCTCTAACTTAACAGCTTTTGATGAAGTAACCAAGTAGGAGTTAAAAAAAATTGTTGTCATTGTTCTTTCTTTATCAAACTGTCATCTATGCAACAGAATCCACTAGTCATCAGTCAGCAATAGTTTCTGACATGAGACTCTTAATTTGAAGAAATTTGTCTATGTGCAATTTACGATACATCAAAACATGTCCTCATTTGCACTGTCATAGCAAGACGGATTAACCGAATTGTACAATACACTAAATCTTATGGTTGCATCTTTGCTTCATCTATGCAACTTTAAATGCTTTCATGCATTCACTTTTTATTGTGAGACAATTACCAAGGGCATAGCAATAAATGAAGAAAAACATAAACTAAACAATGTTTAAATATTTTATGGAAATGTTATTAAAAATATATATCATTTTCTTTCGTTTCTAATGATTTCCCCAATTCAAAAAGAATAAAGAAATAAAACTTTATCGAAAAACTGTACTCACCATTGGTCTGGTAAGCAATTTCTGATTAATTAATAGATTAGTAAAGTTTAAGCAGAAACAGCGAAATAAAGACAGACTATTGAATTAAAGAGGTTGTCCATAGAGATGAGCGAGCACCAAAATGCTCGGGTGCTCATTACTCGAGTCGAACTTCCCGCAATGCTCGAGGGTTCGTTTCGAGTAACGAACCCCATTGGAGTCAATGGGCGACCCGAGCATTTTTGTATATCGCCGATGCTCGCTAAGGTTTTCATTTGTGAAAATCTGGGCAATTCAAGAAAGTGATGGGAACGACACAGAAACGGATAGGGCAGGCGAGGGGCTACATGTTGGGCTGCATCTCAAGTTCCCAGGTCCCACTATTAAGCCACAATAGCGGCAAGAGTGCCCCCCCCCCAACAATTTTTACTTCTGAAAAACCCTCATTAGCAAGGCATACCTTAGCTAAGCACCACACTACCTCCAACAAAGCACAATCACGGCCTGCATGACACTCCGCTGCCACTTCTCCTGGGTTACATGCTGCCCAACCCCCCCGCACGACCCAGTGTCCACAGCGCACACCAAAGTGCCCCTGCGAAGCCTTCAGCTGCCCTCATGCTACACGCTGCCCTCATAGCCACACCACCCTCATGTCTATTTATAAGTGCGTGAGCCATGAGGAGGAACCGGAGGCACACACTGCAGAGGGTTGGCAGGGCCAGGCAGCGACCCTCTTTAAAAGGGGCAGGGCGATAGCCCACAATGCTGTACAGAAGCAATGAGAACTCCTGTGCCACCTCAGTCAGGAGCTGCAAACGTGGGCATAGCAATGGGGAATCCATGTGCCACACAGTATTCATTCTGTCAAGGTGTCGCATAGCTCAATCCACACTGCAAGGGGAAAGCCGTCAGCGCTCTGCCCCCTACCCAAGTCAGTCAGTGCCTTTGTGCCAGACAGGTCAAACACCGCAATGGGAACTAAGTTTGCACCAACAGCATAGGTGGGTCCTAGGAAACCCAAGACATGAACAAAAAATTGATCTGAGCGGCCAAACATGGCAGACTTGCACCGCGCCCACAGCATAGGCCTCGGCCCACAGATTCAGCAATCCTAGGCTGGAAGCGGACTTTCACTGCACCCAGGACATAGGCCTCTGCACAAACGCTCAGCAATCGCGTGCCTACAGTGGACCCCAATGCTAGTGTAGCTGTGCACGTCTCATTAGCGCTGTATTGCTCCTGTAGTTTGTCCCAATGCAGTGCCCCGGATAGTAGAGCTAATGTCAGATTAAATACAGGTGGGCTTCGGCCCACACTGCATGCCCCAGTCAGACTGGGGTTCTTTAAAAGTAGACACAGGCAGGTACAACTCCGTGTGGACCGACAGCATGGGTGGGTCCCAGGAAGCCACCGGCGTTACATAAATAAATCCCATTGCATTGCCCAGCACAGCTGAGGTAACGTCAGATTAAATGCAGGTGGGCTTCGGCCCACACTGCATGCCCCAGTCTGACCGGGGTTTTTAATACATAGACACAGGCAGGTACAAATCCCTAATGTGAAGTTCGTGTGGACCCAAGGCATGGGTGGCTCCCTGGAACCGACCTGCGGTACATAAATATATCCCATTGCAGTGCCCTGCTCAGCAGAGCTAACGTCAGATACAATACAGGTGGGCTTCGGCCCACAGTGCATGCCCCAGTCAGACTGGTAATATGTACCTTAACAGTAACCGCGTTGGTGGGAATGTGGTCGCGACTGCGGACCTAGTAGCGCGGTTTTATTTAGTTGGTTTTCGGAATGTGGCCAGGATTAAGTGGGCCGTGGCGGGGGGATGGTGGGGGGGGGGGGGGGGCTCGCTCTCTTGTTGTGTCGTTAAAGTTAAAATTCTTGGACTGCCACCAGGCGGACCAATGCAAAGGTATTTGCCAAGAATGTTTTCATTGTTGGAGGAGGAGGGGGATGTTTTTGAGGTACTACGTGTCCTCTCCAGGTGTCCGTGGTTATATGCACCTTAACAGTAACCGCGTTGGTGGGAAATGGCCTCGCCGCCATCATGTCTTTGGGAAGCCTCCGTTTCCACAAGCCTATACGGCAGCATCTCCAGGCTGATCAATTTGGCTATATGCACGTTTAACGCTTGAGCATGTGGGTGCGTGGCGACATACTTGCGCTTGCGCTCAAACAGTTGCGCTAGCGACGGCTGGATGCTGCGCTGAGAGACATTGCTGGATGGGGCCGAGGACAGCGGAGGTGAGGGTGTGGGTGCAGGCCAGGAGACGGTCGTGCCTGTGTCCTGAGAGGGGGGTTGGATCTCAGTGGCAGGTTGGGGCACAGGGGGAGAGGCAGTGGTGCAAACCAGAGGCGGTGAATGGCCTTCGTCCCACCTTGTGGGGTGCTTGGCCATCCTATGCCTGCACATGCTGGTGGTGGTGAGGCTGGTGGCTCCGCGGCTGATCTTGGCGTGACAAACCTTGCACACCACAGTTCGTCGGTCGTCTGCACTCTCAGTGAAAAACTGCCACACCTTTGAGCACCTCGGCCTCTGCAGGGTGGCATGGCGCGAGGGGGCACTTTGGGAAACAGTTGGTGGATTATTCGGTCTGGCCCTGCCTCTACCCCTGGCCACCGCACTGCCTCTTCCAACCTGCCCTGCTGCTGCACTTGCCTCCCCCTCTGAAGACCTGTCCTCAGTAGGCTTAGCAAACCAGGTGGGGTCAGTCACCTCATCGTCCAGCTGCTCTTCCTCCGAATCCTCTGTGCGCTCCTCCCTCGGACTTACTGCCCTTACTACTACCTCACTGATAGACAACTGTGTCTCATCGTCATCGTCCTCCTCACCCACTGAAAGCTCTTGAGACAGTTGCCGGAAGTCCCCAGCCTCACCCCCCGGACCCCGGGAACTTTCCAAAGGTTGGGCATCGGTCACGACAAACTCCTCCGGTGGTAGAGGAACGATTGCTGCCCAATCTGGGCAGGGGTCCGAGAACAGTTCCTGGGAGTCTGCCTGCTCCTCAGAATGTGTCATTTTCATGGAGTGAGGAGGCTGGGAGGAAGGAGGAGCAGCAGCTAGAGGATTCAGAGTTGCAGCTGTGGACGGCGTAGAAGACTGGGTGGTCGATAGATTGCTGGATGCACTTTCTGCGATCCACGACAGGACCTGCTCACACTGCTCAGTTTCTAATAAAGGTCTACCGCGTGGACCCATTAATTGTGAGATGACTCTGGGGACCCCAGAAACTTGCCTCTCTCCTAATCCCGCAGCAGTCGGCTGCGATACACCTGGACCAGGAGCTCGGCCTGTGCCCACACCCTGACTTGGGCCTCCGCGTCCTCGCCCACGTCCACTTCCTCTAGGCCTACCCCTACCCCTCAGCATGGTGTATTACGAGTAGAGCAGAAACAGAACGCTGTAATTAAATGTGCCGCTTATTGGCCTGTGGTTGGAGGCTGACCGCTTACGGAACGCACAGCAGAGCCAGGAAACAATTATGCACAAGCCTGTAGTGAGACCTAGGTGCGTATGACTGAGCTACTGGAATTCACAGCGCATAACCAGTCAAGTGGCCAAAGGCCAGTGGTAGGCCTTAAGTATTTTGCTTCAATTTTTTAAAATGGTGAGGTGAAAAACCAGACAGACACCGTATGCAGCGCATATTGTATACTCTTTCACTCTGGCGGGATGACGGCGATCATGTAACGGACACAGCAGAGCCAGGAAACAATTATGCGCAAGCCTGCTGTAACGCTTAGCTGGGTATTAATTAGCGACTACTACCCCCAGCAGACATGCAGTAAACTGAAGATGGTCACAGGCAGCCCAAATATAGTATTTTTTCCCAATTTTGGGGGAAAAAGCCCACTTCCTATATAGCCTGTATATGGATTTCCCTGTTGGAGGATGACTGTGGTTATTGAAAGCACAGTGCAGCCAGAAAAAATTATGCGCAAGGCTGGGTATTAATTAGCGACTACTACCCCCAGCAGACACGCAGTAAACTGAAGATGGTCACAGGCAGCCCAAATATAGTATTTTTTCCCAATTTTGGGGGAAAAGCCCACTGCCTATATAGCCTGTATATGGATTTCCCTGTTGGAGGATGACTGTGGTTATTGAAAGCACAGTGCAGCCAGAACAAAATTATGCACAAGGCTGCAGTAACACCTAGCTGGGTAATAAGTGAGCGACTACTACCCCAAGCAGACATGCTGTAAACTGAACACGGTCACAGGCAGGCCAAAGATTTTTTTTTCCAATTTTTTTGAAAAAGCCCACTGCCTATATAGCCAGTATACCTCTTTCCCTGTACCACTGTCCCTGCCTCACCAGTACTGCCCCTATACTCAGCAAAATGGCTGCAGACTGAAGACGCTATGGTCTGCACGCCCGATATAAAAAAAAAAATCTTTGCAAAACTGCTAAAAGCAGCCTCAACAGTACTGCACACGGTCAGATGTGGCCCTAAGAAGGACCGTTGGGGTTCTTGAAGATGAATATAACAGCCTAACACTCTCCCTATAGCAGCTACAGCAGGACAGCACTTTCCCTAATGTCTCTCAGCATGCATCTGTGGCGAGCCGCGGCCGGCCCCAGTTTATATACTCGGGTGACACCTGATCTCCCCAGCCACTCACTGCAGGGGGATGGGATAGGGCTGGAACTTCACAGGAGGAAGTTGTAATGCCTTCCCTGTGTTACTATTGGCCAGAAAACGGCGCAAAATTTTCTGGGAAGAAAATGAAAGTCACTCGAACACCGCGTGGTGCTCGTCTCGAGTAACGAGCATCTCGAGTACCCTAATGCTCGAACGAGTATCAAGCTCTAGTTGTCCATAACCTCAAAATAATCTTTTTTGCCTAGAAACAGCACCATGTCTTACCAAGGGCTGATGTCTGATATTGAAATTCAGCCCTTCTATAGAAAAATACCAATAATGACTAATATCTAGGTTGATATATGCATATAGATGAAAATGAATCCTCACCTGAATGAGTGTAAGATATACCGGACTATAACCAGAGACGGCCTTTCTTGGTGGGAAAATCCCTAAGGATGCAACAAGAAATAGTGGAGGGGTGAATCACCAATAATGCTGGCATGGATAAATGTGTAGAAATTAAGGGATAATTGTATTAAAAAAATATTGCTTCAATAAAAATGATCTAATTTAGAAATAGGACTTTACTAAGGGCAAAAACACATCGCAGCTAAATTGCTTTTTTGGTCCCACAATTTTTGGGCATCAGCAATGCTTTCTTTTTAGAATAATATTGCATCATATTGCTCACACCCGGGATAAAATCACGTCATAAAATGCACAATTTATTGCAAAATTCAATAGGACTTTCCAATGCTAAAATCGCATTGCAGCACATGTTTGTTGCATTGCAATGCAATGAAAAGGAGGCTCCATAGGGAAACATAGGAGATTTAAAAAATCGCACATCGCAGAAAGATAGAGCATGCTGTGATTTTTTGTTCTCTCAACATGGCATCAGTGAAAACAATGCAGATGGGAAGAACACCATTGTAAATCATTGGTTTCATAATCTGCTTTTTTACTGGCTCTCGCATCAGGCAAAAATCGCATGCTTTTCTCGCCCGTGTGGAACCAGCCTTAGAAGGTATCCCACCTTTGTGGAACCTCCTTGCACCTTTCACAAAATATCTCTACTAGAGATGAGCGAGTATACTCACTAAAGGCAATTGCTAGAGCGAGGATTGCCTTTAGCGAGTACCTGCCCGCTCGAGACTGCAGGTTCGGGTGCCGGCGCGGGGTGACAGGTGAGTAGCGGCTGTCAGCAGGAGGGAGTGGGGGGGGGGGAGAGAGGGAGAGAGAGATCTCCCCTCCGTTCCACCCCGCTCTCCCCCGCAGCTCCCTACCCGCCGCTGGCACCCGAACCTTCAGTCTCAAGCGGGCAGGTACTTGCTAAAGGCAATGCTCGCTCAAGCAATTGCCTTTAGCGAGTATACTCGCTCATCTCTAATCTCTACCCAACATTACCCAAACATTACATCCCTGTGGGTGTTGTACATGCAGGCACTTTGGGATTTTTATGAGCAACAGTTGGAAGATACTATTGAGAACACAATGGATACATGAAGAAAAAGTATTCACTGAGTTCTGGATTTAAAGCTAAAATGTCTTGTTTAGTAGTGTGGAAAATAACAGCCGCTCAGGTCTCAGTTGGTTGGATCTAGTAGCTTCCCCTCAGTTTGACAGGTAACATTTTACATTATTCATTCATTTACTTTCCTCATCTGCCTATGTAACAGCAATTATATGATTATGCTTATCATCTACCATTCATATGAAACTGTTCAATACTCTCCTTTATACTTACAGTATTTAATATTACAGGAACCGCAGTGCGCAGTACTTAATGATATATCGGTCACACTGTTTTAGAAACCACACGTGTAATTTTGTCCCTAAAAGTCTCAGTTTCAGTACATTTCATCCAATTTTTTTCATTGAATCCAAATCTTGTCCAATCTATAGATTTTGTCCATTGCTTTCCTCGTCCACTAGGACATTTCGTGCAATCCACGTTTCGTCCAATTGCTTTCCTCATCCAGTAAGACCTTTGAAATCTTGCAATTGATACTTTATGCCATACTTTAGAAAAGAAACATGTGTTCTCCTCTCGAACATATAGTTTATATGAAATTACTGTCCAAAGGACAACTTCGGATGTTGTCACCTCTTGACTTAATACTGTAGTAAAAAAAGTTGAAATTTCAAAATTTTAAAACTGATCAAATGAGTGTATGTGACGAAAACCAATGTCAGAATTTGTGGAGTTATTCTACTTTAAAGTGACACGTCAGATTTCTAAAATTTGGCATGTTCATTAAGGCACAAACAGGCCTGGTCACTAAGGGGTTACAGCAAGTGCCTCAGAATCACTTTTGCGTTTCCAATGCTAAGTGAATAAAATCTAGGTTGGACTTAGTGATATATAGGACAAATTGAGATTGGACGAATTGTCCTCCTGGACAAATTTATGAAAGGACAAGAAATCTCGGACCAAGTGCCTTCAAACCGTTTCGGTCCGTCTAATACATATGTGACTACTGGTTTGTAACTTTCATGTTTTGTATACATCTTTCAAATACCTAACAATACGCTACATGCTTTATGTGAATTTTACAGAAACTGCAGTAATCACAATGTTCATCTGGCAGAATACACAGATATAGGAGCATGCCGAGGTTTTAATCCACCACTTTGTCTTCTTAATGTCAGAATCTTAAGACTCTGCTGAACGCTTTGTTTTTTCCTTCCGTTGTTTATGATCTGTTTGTTAGATTAGCTATGAATGCAAAGTAATCATGCACAGTTGGAGCAAAAATATAAAGGAATCTCATTGTTACAGTCTATGCATAAAACTCTGACTTCACGAATGTTTCTAGGCAATATCAATCTATCATGCCAGTACATTGCATGATTTTTTTTTTACTAAATCATTCAAAATCTGTACTTTTAGAAATCTGACTTATTTATGCTATTTCACAAGAAGTTAGGTAAGATTATGAATTATCTGGATAAAAGTCCCATAAGTCAAATAGTACTCATTCAACTAATCATAATGATTAGAATATGGGAGGCAGTAAAGATACCTATTCAACAGTACTTACCCATAACTAATTTCAGACTAAAGCCTCATTCATATGACCATATGCATTGTTACACTTGGCTGATCCTGGCTAAAAATCACATGGATAAAGAATAGTCACGAGCTTTAGCCATGGTTTCTTGTCCATTCACAGGGGGCGGCTGCAGCGTGACTGCGAAAAAATATGTTGCAGCCTGGCAATCCCTCAGTCAGCATAAATCCTTGGAATTACTACTCTGTTTCCTTGAAAATAAGACATATCCTAAAAATAAGCCCTACCCTCATTTTGGGGGGATTTTTGTGGAGGCTTGAAAATATGCCCTAGCTGCATTACAATAAAAAAGGAATTCAGCTTCAACACACTTCTTGCATTCTTCGTTCACCCACAAAAGATTACTTCCTTTTTAGGGGATTCATAAATCCCACCTCCAGGACGTGATGTCTCTGATTGGCTGAGCAGCGCTTGAGAACCAATCAATGCAGCGCTCAATGAACCAATGCAATGACTGTGATTCGTTCATTGAGTGCTGTATTGATTGGCTGAGCATCGGTCAAAAAACCAATCACAGTCATCACATTATGGAGGCGGGATTTATGAATTGGTCAATCAATGTCACGGCTCAGCATGTTGAATCTCCGGAGAGCAGCAGGAGGGAACTGGACTGAGCCTGCTAGGGAAGTATAATAAGACATCTCCCAAAAATTAGACCTAGTGCCCCTTTTGGGGCAAAAATTAATATAAGACAGGGTCTTATTTCAGGGAAATACAGTATTAATGCTTAAATAGGGGCACCTGTCTTCTTTTCTCAGCTTTGGACACAGATGCTCATCTGACTGAGCCCTTAGGCCTCGGTCAGACGGGCGTTTTTTGTCGCAATTTGCGGATCGCATGATGGATGCGCATCCGCAAATCGCGTGACCGGGGTCGAAAAATCACCCGAAAAATCTGCTGCTTGCAGCGTTTTCAGGGAAAAGGCCCCGATCAAAGGAGCGCTGTCCAACCCATTGCAATTCAATGGAGCCGGCAATACAGCCGGCTCCATTGAAAGCAATGGGCTGGCGGTGAGCGCGGGATGAATTTTCGGGAAGGGATTAAAAAT
This sequence comes from Eleutherodactylus coqui, assembly GCF_035609145.1. Taxonomy (NCBI): domain Eukaryota; kingdom Metazoa; phylum Chordata; class Amphibia; order Anura; family Eleutherodactylidae; genus Eleutherodactylus; species Eleutherodactylus coqui. Next base: position 80,351,117 of record NC_089849.1, read on the forward strand.
ATAAGCCCTTCCCTGAAAAGCATCCAAAAATGTGTAAAAAAAAAAAAAAATATATATATATATATATATATACTCACCTTGTCCGTGCAGCCGGAGTTCAGCCGCGGCCGACCGGCAGTTCTCCTGAACTGCTCTGGGTAGTATTCAGCAGCTGGGGATTTAAAATCCCCGCCTGCTGAATGGGCTGCCTCTGATTGGTCACAGCCCTCACCAATCAGAGGCAGCTCTCACTCACCCATTCATGAATTCATGAATGGGTGAGTGAGTGCTGCCTCTGATTGGCTCAGTGCAGGGACCAATCAGGGGCAGCTCTCAGCTGTCATTCAAGAGCTAAGAGCTGCCCCTGATTGGTCCTTGTGCTGAGCCAATTAGAGGCAGCACAAGGACCAATGTAAAAGTAAAAAAAATATATATATACTCACCTTGTCCGTGCAGCCGGAGTTCAGCCGAACTGCTCTGGGTAGTATTCAGCAGCCAGAGATTTAAAATCGCCGCCTGCCGCCAATCAGGGGCAGCTCTCAGCTATTGAATGACAGCTGAGAGCTGCCCCTGATTGGTCCCTGCACTGAGCCAATCAGAGGCAGCACTCACTCACCCATTCATGAATTCATGAATGGGTGAGTGAGAGCTGCCTCTGATTGGTGAGGGCTGTGACCAATCAGAGGCAGCCCATTCAGCAGGCAGGGATTTTAAATCCCCGGCTGCTGAATACTACCCAGAGCAGTTCAGGAGAACTGCCGGTCGGCCGCGGCTGAACTCCGGCTGCACGGACAAGGTGAGTATATATATATATATATATTATTTTTTTTACACATTTTTGGATGCTTTTCAGGGAAGGGCTTATATTTTTAAGCCCTTCCCGAAAATTCATCCCGCGCCCGCCCGCAGCCCATTGCTTTCAATGGAGCCGGCTATATTGCCGGCTCCATTGAATTCAATGGGTGAACATCATTCTTCTCTGCCACAGCTGTTACAGCTGTGGCAGAGGAGAATGATTTCTGTAGTATATGTTCTCAATGGGGTCGGCGCTGCTGCCGCCGGCCCCATTGAGCGCATATAATAGAACACAAGGAATCTCAGATCGCAGATAGGCGCGATCTGCGATCTGCGATTTCTTGTGTCCTATAATTTATCAGACAAGCGCATAAAAAGCACCCATGTGTCCGATACCATTGCAAAGCAATGGTTCTAAAAGATCGCAGATCGCATGCGCAAATCGCGCGAAAAAACGCCCGTCTGACCGAGGCCTTATAGAGATATTCTGCCCTAGAAGTATTTTATGTTGGGAAAACGTTCACTGAAGATGGTGCAAGCCATGCACTGAAACATGTTGTTCTGTAATCTTGGTACTGCACTATTTGTCTGTTCTTCCTGAAATGAATAATTCTCCTGCGGGAATTTGAATGATTACACTGTACAGCAATTTTTTTTAAAATTTTCATAACAGAAAGTAATTGATATGTTTCTGTAAAATTAAAACCTGCTGATTCCACATGAAGCCACCATGTCTTACTTTCAAGTTACGAACCATTTCCTTTATTTAACACCTTTGTGACCACCAATATGCTTTTTATTAAAACAAAAATACATATTTGCTATCGCTGCATCCGTAAAAGTCCAATCCATCATAGTAATGCATTATTTACCCCACAAAGTGAATGTCGTCAGAAAAAAAAAAACACCAGAAATGCGCTTTTTGGTCACCCTGTCTCCAAGAAAAAATGCAATAAAAGGTGATCAAAAAGTCGTATAAATTCCAAAATTATACCAACAGAAACTACGGGATGTCCCGCAAAAAATGAGGCCTTGCAAAACTATGTCGATGGAAAAATTAAAAAGCTATTGTGCGCAGAAGATGGCGGCAGAAAATAATTTTAAAAATGTAATATCTTTGAAAATAATACAAGTAGTACAGAAAAAAAAGAAAAACTATCAATTTGGTATCGTAGTTATTGTGTTGATGCATAGAATAAAGTTATCATGTCATTTTTGTTGCAGTTTGTGCGCCATAGAAACAAGATGCAACAAAAGATGGCGGAATTTCATTTTTTTTCTATTTCTCTACACTTGGAATTTTTTTTAAAGTTGGTACATAATTGTGAAAAATACAACTCGTCCCGTAAAAAACAAGCCCTTATACAGCTACGCTGATGGATAAATAAAGGAGTTAAGATTTTTTTTAAAGGGGAGAGGTAAAACGAAAATGCGAAAACAGAAAAAAGCTTGGTCACTACAGGGTTAATATGATAAAAGTTTGGACGTGCTGTAATATTACTATTCAACTGTTTTTGGTGGAAAATGACGATTGAATCTTGACTTCCTAGTGTAAGAAACATTACTTTCCACTGTAAGAACCAGCAAAAGTCGCCCATCCTATTCTGATTGTACTTCCCTTTGTAACGATCTTCAATGACTGAGATGTCTTATGTGCGGAATACGCAGTGAATAGAACCCATTGATTCCAATGGCTTCGTTCACATGAGCGGATCTTTTCCCACAATTTACAAAGGCGTAAAAAAATACACAACAAGACCTTGTAGGGGCGTATTACACCCCACAATAACCATTGAAGCGAATGGGTGGGCATTACATTTTTCCCTAAAACTGGAAAAGCTTACATGGCAGAAAACATTAAAGTTACTATAAGGCAACTATCTGTTGATCTGTTCCAAAAATTGTGTTGCACAGTGTAATCATCCCACGTATATGCATGCAGCAACTGAACGGGAATTGTTAAGTCGTTTAATTTCTGAATTGAGCCCTTGCCAGTGACTGACAACCAGCCTCCTACTGCAACAGTGGGGATCAATTCCTTACATGTCACGATCAATGTACATTGTGACATATAAAGAGTTTTTACAGTGGGAGCACAGTCCCTCTGTGATGTCCTTAGCTCTCTGCAGTATAATCCCCGTGGGCCCTTGGGTTGCCATGGCAACAGAAGGCTGTATACTGATGTCCGGGCCTGCCATGACCTATGATCTCTATTCTAATTGATCAGAGCTTCTATGGTTTAAGTCCCGTACAGGGACATAAAAAAAATGTAGAAAAAAATAAAAATAGTGTAAAAAGACAAGAAAAAAATCTTTTTTGTGCGGTTTTCCCTGTTTGTGTATAAAAAACAAAAAATTAAGTAACACACATATCGTATCCGCAATGACCTGTGCAATAAATTGAACCCACAATTTATTCTGCATGGCAAGGAACGTAAAAAAAGCTCCACTAAAAACAGAAAAAATGCTTATTTTGTTCATTTTGCCTCCTTAAAAAAAGCAGTGAAAGTGATCAAAACTGCTGCATGTACCCAAAAATGGTACCAATTAAAATGATAATTCGTCATGCAAAAAACAAGTCCTCACAGTGCTCAGCCAATCATAGGCAGCTCTCAGCCATTCAGGAAAGACAGCCAAGAGCTGCCTGTGATTGGCTCAACGCCTCAGCCAATCAGAAGCAGCTCTTTCAGGAGGTGGGGATTTTAATTCCCCACCTGCTGAAAGAACTTCAGTGGAGACAGGATGCGAAATTCTTTATTCCCCACGGAGATGAAGAACTCCTTTGCCGCATCTGTCATATCTGTGAAAAAACAATGTTTTCAAAACGTCTGTCACATGTGGCAGATGTGTTCTTCATCCCTTCGGGGGACACGGCAGCGGTGGACAGGTAAGTATATATATATATATATATATATATATATTTTTTTTTTTTAAATTTATTTTTAACACTAAAAGGGATGATTTTCAGGGAAGAGTTTATATTTAAAGCTCTTCCCTGAAAGTCACTTCAGGGGTGCCGGCAGACCATTGCCTTCAATGGAGCCGCCAGCAGCACCCGCAGCTCCATTGAAAGCAATGCATTCAGGACCTATGGTGCACACATGTCCTATCTTTATAGGCACATGCCTACAAAATATGGACATGTGAACACACCATAGAGAATTCAGTGGTTGTAATAGACACGTGTTTTTGTGTGCATGTATGCAAGGAGTTAAGTGGGTAGCATCAAGAGTGTTTATTTGGTAATGAAATATACTGCAGTCAGAAGGTGATTATTCACAGGACTAACTGCTTTTTGCATATATCCACCGAACGGATAATATAGTCAGTACTGTTACAATCAGGGTTACTTGTATTCCATCCCTTTTCCACTATGTAAAATGATAACTACACAACAACCTGCACAAGCTTCTCTGGCTTCATAAAAAATCACAGGTGTATCAAAATTTTTTTACAGATAGTGGAAAAAAATTGCTCTGTTTTTAGTGACTGTAGAGAAATGTAGAGACGGTTGGCAACCAGGACTGTAGAGTTTGGGAAACGAGCATAGGTGCTAGCTTACAACCTGCATGACATGTTCTACTGGCATATCTCTATGTTACAGGGGTGTTCTGGAACTTTTTACTTTTCTATTCATAACTGACAGCTCATCAATAGATTATCGGCAGGGAGCAACCACTGAGATCCTCACTGATCAACTTATTTCTTGGGCTGCTGTCACTGCAGTCCATGCAGGAAGCAGAAAGCACTAAACATAGTGCAGTGATCTGGCTGGGTACTGCAGCGCAGTTCCCATTGAATTCAATGATAGCTACACTTGCAATACCAGCCCAATACATGGTGCTATAGTTAGCACTTTCTGCTTCCAGCACTACCTAAAGCTCAACAATAGTAAAAAAGTTAAAAGCCCAAGAATACCCCCTTAGGGCTTATTTAGACGACCGTATATCGGCTCGGTTTTCACACCGAGCCGATATACGGTGTCCTTGTCTGCAGGGGGGGGGGGGGATGGAAGAGCCAGGAGCAGATACTGAGCTCCCGCCCCCTCTCCACCCTTTGCCACTATTTGCAATAGGAGGGGGTGAGACGGGGGCAAAGCTATGTCATGGTGCTTAGCTCCGCCCCCATCCCACCCTCCCATTGCAAATAGTGGCAAGGGGCGGGGAAGAGGCGGGAGATCAGTTCCTGCTCCTGGCTCTCCCCCCCCCCCCCCCCACAGACAAGGACACCGTATATCGGCACGGTGTGAAAACCGAGCCGATATACGGTTGTCTAAATAAGCCCTCAGCTATATGTATGATGAGAACAACTTGAAAAATAAAGGTGCCACCCCATGACTAAATAAATTTGCAAATGAAAATTCATTCTACACACTTCCAAACATTTAGAAACAATTCTAAAATTAAACGATAAGCTAAGATATATTACATGATATGTATAACATCTAATACCTATATTGTGAATGTCAATTATATATAAAAAGTGAAAAAGGAAGAAAGATGAAATCAGCGGATTAATAATCCCTCTAGTTCACCCAAGAGTCAGGATTCTCAGGTCATATAACAAGTACATATGCAAAGGAAATATTATTGCAGTAGATGGATACAAATGTTCCTATCCTCAAATATACAGGACTAATGTAACAATAGCACCACCTGCTGTCTGTATTATGCGTCCACCTCAGTAAATGCACAGAGGTGGTCCCATATGCTCAGTCTTGCTTCCCTCTTGCAACCAATGATAAACTACTTCCAACACATTTCAGACTACAACATATCCTTGTTTATGGCTCGTGCGATCCTCACACCTAATGCAGTATATAGCCACAATACATGCGCCCCTATGAGGGGTTCTACATAACTTTATAAACAATGTAATGGAATATGAATACTCACAATACATTAAATCCTGGAGAGTACATACAGATAAAAAAAATATTTTAAAAATACTAAATGAAGGGAAATATACCATGAAATAGTCTAAAATATTTGCTGCATAAAAAAGCATGATGTTACATATCTAAAAATGTGAAATGGTGGAAATTATAACAAGTTCTATCCAAAGTGCATCCAAGTTGTGGTTATGGTGCTATAGTTTTTATAGATGTTGTGTGCGTAGCTGACAAACATGTTCAAGCTTCAGAGACATTTACTGACTAGAGATGAGCGAACACCAAAATGTTCGGGTGTTCGTTATTCGGAACGAACTTCCCGTGATGCTCGAGGGTTCGTTTCGAACAACGAACCCCATTGAAGTCAATGGGCGACCAGAACATTTTTGTATTTCGCCGATGCTCGCTAAGGTTTTCATGTGTGAAAATCTGGGCAATTCAGGAAAGTGATGGGAATGACACAGAAACGGATAGGGCAGGCGAGGGTCTACGTGTTGGGCTGCATCTCAAGTTCACAGGTCCCACTATTAAGCCACAATACCGGCAAGAGTGGGCCCCCCCCCCTCCCAACAACTTTTACTTCTGAAAAGCCCTCATTAGCATGGCATACCTTTGCTAAGCACCACACTACCTCCAACAAAGCACAATCACTGCCTGCATGACACTCCACTGACACTTCTCCTGGGTTACATGCTGCCCAACCGCCCCCCCTCCCCCCCCACAGCGCACACCAAAGTGTCCCTGGGCAGCCTTCAGCTGCCCTCATGCCACACCACGCTCATGTCTATTTAGAATTGCGTCTGCCATGACGAGGGACCGCAGGCACACACTGCAGAGGTTGGCACGGCTAGGCAGCGACCCTCTTTAAAAGTGGCGGAGCGATAGCCCACAATGCTGTACAGAAGCAATGAGAAATAGAATCCTGTGCCACCGCCATCAGGAGCTGCACACGTGGGCATAGCAATGGGGAACCTATGTGCCACACACTATTCATTCTGTCAAGGTGTCTGCATGCCCCAGTCAGACCGGGCTTTTTAATTCATAGACACAGGCAGGTACAACTCCCTATTGTGAAGTCCCTGTCGACCCACAGCATGGGTGGCTCCCTGGAACCCACCGGCGGTCCACAGAAATATCCCATTGCATTGCCCAACACAGCTGAGGTAGTAATGTCGTGCTTAATGCAGGTGGGCTTCGGCCCACACTGCATGCCCCAGTCTGACTGGGGTTCTTTATAAGTGTACAGATGTAGTAAAAACTCCGTGTGCACCTACAGCATGGGTGGGTGCCAGGAAGCCACCGGCGGTACATAGAAATATCCCATTGCATTGCCCAACACAGCTGAGGTAGTAATGTTGTGCTTAACCCTTTCCAATCCAATTTGTATATGGTTTTCCTAGGGGGCTTACTCTTTTTCTGCTGTTATACAACGGCGCTATATGCTGGCTAAAGGCAGTACTGCATGAGCTGACACGTAGGATAGGCTCCGACAGCAGAGAGGCTGGCAATATACAGTAAGAGAACCCCGACGGACGTCTACCAACAACGGAGCTGTACAGCCTTAAACCCTAATGTCTTCACAGGTCACACAGTGGACTGGAAAGGGTTAATGCAGGTGGGCTTCGGCCCACACTGCATGCACCAGTCAGACTGGGGTTCTTTACAAGTGGACACATGTAGGTTAAACTCCCTGTGGACCCACTGCCTGGGTGGGTGCCAGGAAGCCACCGGCGGTACATAGAAATATCCCATTGCATTGCCCAACACAGCTGAGGTAGTAATGTCGTGCGTAATACAGGTGGGCTTCGGCCCACACTGCATGCCCCAGTCAGACGGGTTCTTTAGAAGTGTACAGATGTATTAAAAACTCAGTGTGCACCTACAGCATGGGTGGCTCCCTGGAACCCACCGGCGGTACACAAAAATATCCCATTGCATTGCCCAACACAGCTGAGGTAGTAATGTCGTGCTTAATGCAGGTGGGCTTCGGCCCACACTGCATGCCCCAGTCAGACTGGGGTTCTTTACAAGTGGACACATGTAGGTTAAACTCCCTGTGGACCCACTGCCTGGGTGGGTGCCAGGAAGCCACCGGCGGTACATAGAAATATCCCATTGCATTGCCCAACACAGCTGAGGTAGTAATGTCGTGCGTAATACAGGTGGGCTTCGGCCCACACTGCATGCCCCAGTCAGACGGGTTCTTTAGAAGTGTACAGATGTATTAAAAACTCAGTGTGCACCTACAGCATGGGTGGCTCCCTGGAACCCACCGGCGGTACATAAAAATATCCCATTGCATTGCCCAACACAGCTGAGGTAACGTCAGCTGTAATGCAGGTGGGCTAAAAATTAATTTGATTACACTGTAGGCGAGGGCCCACAAAAATTGCTGTATCAACAGTACTAATGTACATCCCAAAAATTGGCCATGGCCAGCCAAGAGGGCAGGTGAAACCCATTAATCGCTTTGGTTAATGTGGCTTAAGTGGTAACTAGGCCTGGAGGCAGCCCAGTATAACGAAAAATTGGTTCAAGTTAAAGTTCCAATGCTTTTAAGCGCATTGAAACTTATAAAAATTGTTCTGAAAAATTATTTGAGTGAGCCTTGTGGCCCTAAGAAAAATTGCCCGTTCAGCGTGATTACGTGAGGTTTCAGGAGGAGGAGCAGGAGGAGGAGGAGGAGGAATATTAGACACAGATTGATGAAGCAGAAATGTCCCCGTTTTGGATGGTGAGAGAGAACGTAGCTTCCATCCACGGGTGCAGCCTACGTATTGCTTACGTATCGCTGCTGTCCGCTGGTGGAGAACAGAAGTCTGGGGAAATCCAGCCTTTGTTCATCTTGATGAGTGTTAGCCTGTCGGCACTGTCGGTTGACAAGCGGCTACGCTTATCTGTGATGATTCCCCCAGCCGCACTAAACACCCTCTCCGACAACACGCTAGCCGCAGGACAAGCAAGCACCTCCAGGGCATACAGCGCTAGTTCAGGCCACATGTCCAGCTTCGACACCCAGTAGTTGTAGGGGGCAGAGGCGTCACCAAGGATGGTCGTGCGATCCGCTACGTACTCCCTCACCATCCTTTTACAGTGCTCCCGCCGACTCAGCCGTGACTGGGGAGCGGTGACACAGTCTTGGTGGGGAGCCATAAAGCTGGCCAGGCCCTTAAAGACTGTTGCACTGCCTGGGATGTACATGCTGCTCGATCTACGCACATCCCCTGCTACCTTGCCCTCGGTACTGCGCCTTCTGCCACTAGCGCTGTCGGCTGGGAATTTTACCATCAGCTTGTCCGCAAGGGTCCTGTGGTATAGCAACACTCTCGAACCCCTTTCCTCTTCGGGAATCAGAGTGGGCAGGTTCTCCTTATACCGTGGATCGAGCAGTGTGTACACCCAGTAATCCGTCGTGGCCAGAATGCGTGCAACGCGAGGGTCACGAGAAAGGCATCCTAACATGAAGTCAGCCATGTGTGCCAGGGTACCTGTACGCAACACATGGCTGTCTTCACTAGGAAGATCACTTTCAGAATCCTCCTCCTCCTCCTCCTCCTCCTCCTCCTCCTCCTCCTCAGGCCATACACGCTGAAAGGATGACAGGCAATCAGCCGGTGTACCGTCAGCAGCGGCCCAAGCTGTCTCTTCCCCCTCCTCCTCATCCTCCTCATGCTCCTCCTCCTCCTCCTGTACGCGCTGAGAAATAGACAGGAGGGTGCCCTGACTATCCAGCAGCATACTGTCTTCCCCCGCCCCCGTTTCCGAGCGCAAAGCAGCTGCCTTTATGGTTTGCAGGGAATTTCTCAAGATGCATAGCAGAGGAATGGTGACGCTAATGATTGTAGCATCGCCGCTCACCACCTGGGTAGACTCCTCAAAATTACCAAGGACATGGCAGATGTCTGCCAACCAGGCCCACTCTTCTGAAAGGAATTGAGGAGGCTGACTCCCACTGCGCCGCCCATGTTGGAGTTGGTATTCGACTATAGCTCTACGTTGTTCATAGAGCCTGGCCAACATGTGGAGCGTAGAGTTCCACCGTGTGGGCACGTCGCACAGCAGTCGGTGCACTGGCAGCTTAAAGTGATGTTGCAGGGTGCGCAGGGTGGCAGCGTCCGTGTGGGACTTGCGGAAATGTGCGCAGAGCCGGCGCGCCTTTACGAGCAGGTCTGACAAGCGTGGGTAGCTTTTCAGAAAGCGCTGAACCACCAAATTAAAGACGTGGGCCAGGCATGGCACGTGCGTGAGGCTGCCAAGCTGCAGAGCCGCCACCAGGTTACGCCCGTTGTCACACACGACCATGCCCGGTTGGAGGCTCAGCGGCGCAAGCCAGCGGTCGGTCTGCTCTGTCAGACCCTGCAGCAGTTCGTGGGCCGTGTGCCTCTTATCGCCTAAGCTGAGTAGTTTCAGCACGGCCTGCTGACGCTTGCCCACCGCTGTGCTGCCACACCGCGCGACACCGACTGCTGGCGACATGCTGCTGCTAACACATCTTGATTGCGAGACAGAGGAGGAGGAGGAAAAGGAGGAGGGTGCTTTAGTGGAGGAAGCATACACCTCCGCAGATACCACCACCGAGCTGGGGCCCGCAATTCTGGGGGTGGGTAGGACGTGAGCGGTCCCAGGCTCTGACTCTGTCCCAGCCTCCACTAAATTCACCCAATGTGCCGTCAGGGAGATGTAGTGGCCCTGCCCGCCTGTGCTTGTCCACGTGTCCGTAGTTAAGTGGACCGTGGCAGTAACCGCGTTGGTGAGGGCGCGCACAATGTTGCGGGAGACGTGGTCGTGCAGGGCTGGGACGGCACATCGGGAAAAGTAGTGGCGACTGGGAACTGAGTAGCGCGGGGCCGCCGCCTCCATGATACTTTTGAAGGACTCAGTTTCCACAACCCTATACGGCAGCATCTCAAGGCTGATGAATTTTGCTATGCGGACGGTTAACGTTTGAGCGTGCGGGTGCGTGGCGGCGTACTTGCGCTTGCGCTCGAACACTTGCGCAAGCGACGGCTGAACGGTGCGCTGAACTACACTGCTGGATGGGGCCGAGGACAGCGGAGATGAGGGTGTGGGTGCAGGCCATGAGGCGGTAGTGCCTGTGTCCTGAGAGGGGGGTTGCATCTCAGTGGCAGGTTGGGGCACAGGGGGAGAGGCAGGGGTGCAAACCGGAGGCGCTGAACGGCCTTCGTCCCACCTTGTGGGGTGCTTGGCCATCATATGTCTGCGCATGGTGGTGGTGGTGAGGCTGTTGGTGTTGGCTCCCCGGCTGAGCTTTGCGCAACAAAGGTTGCACACCACTGTTCGTCGGTCGTCAGGCGTCTCTGTGAAAAACTGCCAGACCTTAGAGCACCTCGGCCTCTGCAGGGTGGCATGGCGCGAGGGGGCGCTTTGGGAAACACTTGGTGGATTATTCGGTCTGGCCCTGCCTCTACCCCTGGCCCTGGCCACCGCACTGCCTCTTGCAACCTGCCCTGCTGATGCCCTTGACTCCCCCTCTGAAGACCTGTCCTCCTGAGTAAGCGTTGCACACCAGGTGGGGTCAGTCACCTCATCGTCCTGCTGCTCTTTCTCCGAATCCTCTGTGCGCTGCTCCCTTGGACTTACTGCCCTTACTACTACCTCACTGCAAGACAACTGTGTCTGATCGTCATCGTCCTCCTCACCCACAGAAAGTTGTTGAGACAGTTGGCGGAAGTCCCCAGCCTCTTCCCTCGGACCCCGGGAACTTTCGAATGGTTGGGCATCAGTGACGATAAACTCCTCTGGTGGGAGAGGAACCGCTGCTGCCCAATCTAAGCAGGGGCCCGAGAACAGTTCCTGGGAGTGTTCCCGCTCCTGAGCATGTGTCATTGTAGTGGAGTGAGGAGGCTGGGAGGAAGGAGGAGCAGCAGACAGAGGATTCGGATTTGCAGCAGTGGACGGCGCAGAACTGCGTGTTGACGATAGGTTGCTCGAAGCACTTTCTGCCATCCAGGACAGGACCTGCTCACACTGCTCATTTTCTAATAACCGTCTCCCGCGTGGACCCATTAATTGGGCGATGAATGTGGGGACGCCAGAAACGTGCCTCTCTCCTAATCGCGCAGCAGTCGGCTGCGACACACCGGGATCAGGAGCTCGGCCTGTGCCCACACCCTGACTTGGCCCTCCGCGTCCTCGGCCGCGTCCACGTCCTCTGGGCCTACCCCTACCCCTCAGCATGCTGTATTACCAGTGATTTGATTTCACAGGCAGGAAATAAATTGGCGCAAGACTGCAGGCCAAATATAATTTTTTCCCTTTTTGGAAAACGAAAGGCCCCACTGCCTCTAGTGAATGAATAATCTAAGTTTAATAACTGTGCTGTGTCCCTGCTAATGTGTCACAGAACGTGAGGGTAGCAGAGTTATTATAACTCTGGCAGAGCAGGTATTTTTTTTCCCAATTAAGGAAAGCAAATGGCGAAGCCAGCAGTAAAGCGTAGCTGGGTGCGTATGATTTAGCAATGTTTTTCACGCAGCTCACACGTGTCCACCGCCCGTAAGGACGGACAGAGGCTGGACAAATAGATTTGTTTTCACTTGTTTTTCCACCAAAAGGCAGCACTGCGTATATTCAATGAACATGAGAAGTTTAATAACTGTGCTGTGTCCCTGCTAATGTGTCACAGAACGTGAGGGTAGCAGAGTTATTATAACTCTGGCAGAGCAGGTATTTTTTTTCCCAATTAAGGAAAGCAAATGGCGAAGCCAGCAGTAAAGCGTAGCTGGGTGCGTATGATTTAGCAATGTTTTTCACGCAGCTCACACGTGTCCACCGCCCGTAAGGACGGACAGAGGCTGGACAAATAGATTTGTTTCCACTTGTTTTTCCACCAAAAGGCAGCACTGCGTATATTCAATGAACATGAGAAGTTTAATAACTGTGCTGTGTCCCTGCTAATGTGTCACAGAACGTGAGGGTAGCAGAGTTATTATAACTCTGGCAGAGCAGGTATTTTTTTTCCCAATTAAGGAAAGCAAATGGCGAAGCCAGCAGTAAAGCGTAGCTGGGTGCGTATGATTTAGCAATGTTTTTCACGCAGCTCACACGTGTCCACCGCCCGTAAGGACGGACAGAGGCTGGACAAATAGATTTGTTTTCACTTGTTTTTCCACCAAAAGGCAGCACTGCGTATATTCAATGAACATGAGAAGTTTAATAACTGTGCTGTGTCCCTGCTAATGTGTCACAGAACGTGAGGGTAGCAGAGTTATTATAACTCTGGCAGAGCAGGTATTTTTTTTCCCAATTAAGGAAAGCAAATGGCGAAGCCAGCAGTAAAGCGTAGCTGGGTGCGTATGATTTAGCAATGTTTTTCACGCAGCTCACACGTGTCCACCGCCCGTAAGGACGGACAGAGGCTGGACAAATAGATTTGTTTTCACTTGTTTTTCCACCAAAAGGCAGCACTGCGTATATTCAATGAACATGAGAAGTTTAATAACTGTGCTGTGTCCCTGCTAATGTGTCACAGAACGTGAGGGTAGCAGAGTTATTATAACTCTGGCAGAGCAGGTATTTTTTTTCCCAATTAAGGAAAGCAAATGGCGAAGCCAGCAGTAAAGCGTAGCTGGGTGCGTATGATTTAGCACTGTTCTTCACGCAGCTCACACGTGTCCACCGCCCGTAAGGACGGACAGAGGCTGGACAAATAGATTTGTTTTCACTTGTTTTTCCACCAAAAGGCAGCACTGCGTATATTCTATGAATAATAACTGTGTTGTGGCCCTGCCTATACAATTCTTTCCCTGCAGTATCAATGGAGGGTGGAATGCTCTGCAGAGGCGATTTTGAGAAGCCCAAAAAAAATGCAGCACAGCTAACAGCAGCCTGGACAGTACTGCACACGGATAAATATGGCCCTAGAAAGGACCGTTGAGGTTCTTGAAGGCTACACTCACTCCTAACACTCTCCCTGCCTATGCAGCACTTCTGTCCCTAATGCCAGGTGCAACGCTCTGCAGAGCCGATTTTGAGAAAAAAAAAATGCCACTGCTAACAGCAGCCAACACACAGCTATCAGTGGCCCTAATAAGGACCTTTGGGGGGTCTTGAAGCCTACACTAACTACCAATTCTTTCCCTACAGCAGCTACGGTATAAACAGCACTGTCCCTCATCTAACTCACCAGGCATCTGAGGCGAGCCGCGGGAGGGGACGACTTTTATATTAGGCGAACACCTGATCTCGCCAGCCACTCACAGCAGGGGGGTGGTATAGGGCTTAAACGTTGCAGGGGGAAGTTGTAATGCCTTCCCTGTCTTTCAATTGGCCAGAAAAGCGCGCTAACGTCTCAGGGAAGGAAGTGAAAGTAACCAGAACACCGCATGGTGTTCGTTACGAATAACGAACATCCCGAACACCCTAATATTCGCACGAATATCAAGCTCGGACGAACGCGTTCGCTCATCTCTATTACTGACCCATCTGGTCAGATTGTACTTAACATCAATTGGGGCTATATACTGCAGTAGGTGGTAGGATTGCACTAGCCAAGAATAAGAACTTGTTATATAAAACACATTGAAGGGGTTCCAATTTATCACTGGTTGGTGATGTTTAGGTGGACCAGTGGACCCAACCCATGCCATGAGAACACAACATTATGGAACTACCACAAGTCTGCACAGTTCCCTATTGACAAGATGACTTCTTGACTGTCTGTGTAGGGCACAGACCCTATCATCAGCCCAAAGCAATTCATCAGTTGACACTACATATTAACTATAGGAGAAAAATAGGATGATCCAGCTCTCCCGGTGAATCAAAGTGTTAATTTAAAAACTTCACTTTATTATTATAAATAAAAACCTGTTTTGACAGCAAACTATGACAAAATCACTTCTGCTGATACATATCCAGCGCCAATCTGGCATCCTTAGTCACAGGATGCTGGATTGGCGCTGGATATGTGATTTAGTTGTGAGTTGCTGTCAATATGGACTATTAATTAAAATGAATAAAGTTACATTTTGATAAACATAAACTTAAATTTTGATTCACTTGAAGAGCTCCCTTTTCTCTATGGTTTTCTTGCATACGTCTGGTCAGGTGTGTATTAGGCTGGTGCCCTTTTTTTTTTTGTCTTCTCTTATGTTCTATGCTGCATGTTGCCAGTCCACTAGAGTCCATTTAGCCACTTTACAAGCCCAGAGGAGGTGCTGTGTCCGTTGTTGGGTATCTGCCCCCATATTCCATGGAAGATAAAGAACTCTGCACTGACCTGTGGGATATGGGCATCAGGCCTCCAACTAGAATTACTTTTCCGTTCGTACAGCCAGATGTTGCCAGTTGTGATCCTTCTAGTACCTGATGTGGGTCAACTGTGGGTGGTAACATTTTCAATGCTGTCTTCAAGGTACACACATGACACTATGGATTGAGGAATGCTAAATGCCTGCAAAAATTTGGATCTGGATCCATCCGGCACCCCCTATCAGGCCTCAGTTGAATGCCAATAATTCACGTTGCCTTGCCATGAGCACACTGGCTAGTCCAACCTCACTCACAAGATGACAGCTCACAATTGATATAGATGTGGATGTTCCCAATCCAGCACCTCAGGTAATGCCATTTCATAATCCATTTACATATTGCTATCCCATGACTTTTGGCATGTCTTGTATAATGTTAGTATGGTAATAACTCTTTTTACAAATGGACAAATATTTGATAAGCCTCGAGAGCCCTAAGAAAACAAAATTCTGTATCATTTTCTTTCAGCAAGAAATGGGTGCAGCCCCTTTTTGGGGGGAATGAGCAGTCAAGGATTCTGTTGTGCTGCCCTTTAACAAATAACCAAAGAAACTGTAAACAGGTCTAATCACAAAATATAGAATACCATAAACAATGCCTACGTTCTGCTGGACAAGCCCCCAATATAGTGCCTAGTAACTTGATTTTCCTGCATGCTTATTGTTGTAATTGCTTCTACTTGTCAAGGCTGTATTCCCAGGTGACATTTGCGGCATTTTTTGCCTAAATTTTTGCAAAGCCACTGCCTTTTCTTGCTATGA
The DNA here is from genome assembly GCF_035609145.1 of Eleutherodactylus coqui. NCBI lineage: Eukaryota > Metazoa > Chordata > Amphibia > Anura > Eleutherodactylidae > Eleutherodactylus > Eleutherodactylus coqui. The sequence goes on from NC_089849.1 coordinate 80,366,815, forward strand.
TCTTGAGAGAAGTGCCACAGAACTGACACATGCAGAATTTGTCATAATGTAGTTTCATTGATACAGTATTTCTATGAGTAGCCGCAATGTGATCTCGACCTTTGAAAAACCAAAATCCAAACTTTTTAATACTCTTAAGCGACACGGTTTATATTTCTAAACTGGGAAAGAATATACTCAAAGGCACAGAAACTTGATTTTACCCATAGGACTTCTAAGTACTGTTAATATTGCAAATGAGGAAATAGTTTTGAATAGAAATACATGATGTGAGCAACTTGACTCACTTAATTCAACTTAATCGTCCATGACTTTTCAGATGAAGCCTATTAAGATCCTTCATTTTCCTGCCAAGACATTCAGAACATTGTATGCTGTGAGCAAAATTACTGTAGCTCAAAAAGCTTGAAGTAGCCAGAAAGTTTCCCCCAATAAAGCATCTGAAATGGGGCATTAATAATGCAAACAAAAGGAAATGGTTCTTTCCTTGTAGTCCTTCATTTAATTCTAAAAAGAATAGGAAATACAACTAATAAAAGATGGAAATACAAAGGGAAAGTTGGATTTAAAACAACAAGGCTATTTGCATATAAATAACATCTAAACTGTTTATGCAGCTCTCTAATTAGTAACTATGTGCCATATGCATATTTAATGACCAGGATGTTCTTAATGGATACAATTTGTTTGGCATACCACATGAGAAGAACTTTGTTAAAGTAATGTAACAGTTTAGAAGAGATGAACTTGTTTCTTGAAGAATTATACACAGCAAGAAGATCTGGCAGTTGTACACAGAGGTTTAGGGGTTTTTTTGTCAAATGAAAATGTGTTGCTCATGGCGGTGCGGATGTGGATAGCACCATGTTCTAAATAGAGACATATGGAACGCTGTACCCCAAGAGGTAGTAATGGCAAAAAACAATGGCAGCTTTCAAAGAAGACCTGGATGCTTATCTTACCATGTTTTCCTGAAACTAAGACCCTGTCTTATATTAATTTTGCCCCAAAAGAGGCGCAGGGTCTTATTATCAGGGGATGTCTTATAATACATAAATAATACATATATTCAATGCGATGGCTGTGATTGGTTCATCGAGCACCACAGTGATCGGCTGAGTCGCGGTGCTCGAGAACCAATCAGAGCAATCGGTTGCTAGAAGTGTTATCAGCAAGTGATGTTCTGTCAGTGTTGGGAACTGCACGGAAGACTGCCAGAACTGCGGAGAGCAGCAGAAGAGACACGGACGGCGACTCCTAGGTAAGTATTGCTTTTTTTCATGTAGTGTACCATGTGCTTATTTTTTCTAGGGTAGGGCTTATATTTTAAGCCTCACCCTGAAAATCAGGGTAGGGATTATTTTAGGGGTAGGTCTTATTTTCAGGGAAACATAGTAGTTGTCTTTTTCAACATAAGTGGCTATGTAACTACTGTATGTAACAGTGAGTGGTCAAAGCTTAAACTCCTGTTCAATTAAAATAAATGGAGAGGTGGCTGTCACATAGGGGACCCTCGTTGTAATGATCAGTGGGGTACTACGAGCTGGACATCCACTGATCAAATAGTTAGTCCTTACCCTCTGGATAGGGGATAACCTGATATTTCCAGAATACTAATTTAGCCCTATATATATAGTATAGACTATTGAATATAGTATTGAATATTATACTATTAATATGGTAAATGGAGAGACCATAAGTATGATGTGAGTAAAGCTTAATATCCGTGAACTTAATTGAAGCAATGGTTATGTACAGCAATATCTATGGAGCTCTGCTCTGACAGCTGCTGATGTGAGCTTCTGACCTGTCTGAAAAACATTATCATTAGAATATTCTTTGTAAGTCTATTTAAGCATTATATCTGGAAAAAGCAAGGAGTGTGCAATCCATTCTAAGATGAATGATGAATATATGTCACTTATGCTATACAACTATAATATCATGAGATAGTTAGAAGCCCTAGGCATATAATTTGAGCTGAATTACATAGCATAGGAATATAAATTCCATATGAGAGCAATCTTAAATATAGTGGTGCAACACCTTAGGTTAGTATCTACTCTACAACTAATGACTGACTACACACAATCATTATATGTTGCCATTTTCTCCAATTGCAAGCTCTATTTGTAATGACCAAAGATCAAGGAGCTAGTTCAAGAAGGTCCTGGGGCTATAATTACAGGACAGGCATAGCTATGAGTGTCCGGAATTCAAGTTTTTTCTTAAAGAGCTGTGTATGAAAAATGCTTTATTTAAAGATGAGTGAAAAGTGGCTTCAAGTAGGTGTGATATTTTTATATTTTTGTCAATTTCTCAATTTGGACAAAAAAATATTATTTTTTAAGAGTGTTAAAGAAGAACACTGTTTAATTCACGATTATTTCCATTATAGTTAATTTTTAAGAAGGCTATCAAGCTTTCTAACAAATAATTTCTCATTTTAGAGACAGCAGTGGTCACCACCGTATGTCCATGCTTCTGTAGAGAGCCAGCAATATAACTTAAAGGGGTTGGCCGGTTATAATGAACTTTGGAAATATGAGCCAAATAGGTTAAAATGATAAAACATGCGTTTTACGAGCAGGCAGTTACTCGAAAATGCCGATGCTCGCTCAAGTAATTTCCCTAACCGAGCATGCTCACTCATCTCTATTTACTACCTTGTTGGTTAACTGATTATTACCGTGGAGCATATATTATACATCTTTGTTTTGCAACATTTCTCTTGTGAAACAATAAATATTTTAGAATTTTAAAAATAAGCAACATAAGTATATACATGTAATACCAACCTATTAGTGCAACAGAATGGATCCTAAATAGAGATGAGCGAACGTACTCGTCCGAGCTTGATACTCGTTCGAGTATTAGCGTGTTCGAGATGCTCGTTACTCGTGACGAGCACCACGCGATCTTCGAGTTACTTTCACTTTCATCTCTGAGACGTTAGCGCGCTTTTCTGGCCAATAGAAAGACAGGGAAGGCATTACAACTTCCCCCTGCGACGTTCAAGCCCTATACCACCCCCCTGCAGTGAGATCAGGTGTCACCCGAGTATATAAATCGTCCCCTCCCGCGGCTCGCCCCAGATGCATTCTGACAGAGATCAGGGAAAGTGCTGCTGATGCCGGAGTTGCTATAGGGAGAGTGTTAGGATTGATTTTAGGCTTCAAGAACCCCAACGGTCCTTCTTAGGGCCACATCTGACCGTGTGCAGTACTGTTAAGGCTGCTTTTTGCAGTGTTGCACATGTTTTTTTTTTTTTTTGTATATCAGCCGTGCAGAGCATTGCGTCCAGAGCATTGCGTCCTGCAGTAATTTTACATAGTCCACGGCCAGTAGTGGTGAGGCAGGGACAGAAGACATATACAGTGTATATAGGCAGTGGGCCTTTCCAAAAACATTTGGGGAAAAAAATGTATTTGGGCTGCCTGTGACCGTCCTGACTGTACTGCATCTCTGCTGGGGGTAGTTGTCCTAATTCATACGCAGCCAGCTAAGTTTTACAGCAGGCTTCGCAAAATTCTTTCCTGCCTCTGCGTTGCCTCTTACATCACCGCTGTCATCCTGTCCAGAGTGAAACAGTCTGCAGTAATTTTACATAGTCCACGGCCAGTAGTGGTGGTGAGGCAGGGACAGTGAAAGACATATCCAGTCTATATAGGCAGTGGGCTTTTCCAAAAAAATTTGGGAAAAAAAATCTATTTGGGCTGCCTGTGACCGTCCTGACTGTACTGCGTCTCTGCTGGGGGTAGTTGTCCTAATTCATATGCAGCCAGCTAAGTGTTACAGCAGGCTTGCGCAAAATTCTTTCCTGCCTCTGCTGTGCGTTCCGTAAGCGAAGTCAGCCTCCAACCACAGGCCAATAAGCGGCACATTTAATTACAGCGTTCTGTTTCTGCACTACTAGTAATACAGCATGCTGAGGGGTAGGGGTAGGCCTAGAGGACGTGGACGCGGGCGAGGACGCGGAGGCCCAAGTCAGGGTGTGGGCACAGGCCGAGCTCCTGATCCAGGTGTATCGCAGCCGACTGCTGCGGGATTAGGAGAGAGGCACGTTTCTGGCGTCCCCGCATTCATCTCACAATTAATGGGTCCACGCGGTAGACCTTTATTAGAAAATGAGCAGTGTGAGCAGGTCCTGTCGTGGATGGCAGAAGGTGAATCCAGCAATCTATCGACCACCCAGAATTCTGCGCCGTCCACTGCTGCAACTCTGAATCCTCTGGCTGCTGCTCCTCCTTCCTCCCAGCCTCCTCACTCCATTACAATGACACATTCTGAGGAGCAGGCAGACTCCCAGGAACTGTTCCCAGGCCCTGCCCAGAATGGGCAGCAATGGTTCCTCTCCCACCGGAGGAGTTTGTCGTTACCGATGCCCAACCTTTGGAAAGTTCCCGGGGTCCGGGGGATGAGGCTGGGGACTTCCGGCAACTGTCTCAAGAGCTTTCAGTGGGTGAGGAGGATGATGACGATGAGACACAGTTGTCTATCACTCAGGTAGTAGTGATTGGAGTAAGTCCGAGGGAGGAGCGCACAGAGGATTCGGAGGAAGAGCAGCAGGATGATGAGGTGACTGACCCCACCTGGTTTGCAACGCCTACTGAGGACAGGTCTTCAGAGGGGGAGGCAAGGGCAGCAGCAGGGCAGGTTGGAAGAGGCAGTGTGGTGGCCAGGGGTAGAGGCAGGGCCAGACCGAATAATCCACCAACTGTTTCCCAAAGCGCCCCCTCGCGCCATGCCACCCTGCAGAGGCCGAGGTGCTCAAAGGTCTGGCAGTTTTTCACTGAGAGTGCAGACGACCGACGAACAGTGGTGTGCAACCTTTGTCGCGCCAAGATCAGCCGGGGAGCCACCACCACCAGCCTCACCACCACCAGCAAGCGCAGACATATGATGGCCAAGCACCCCACAAGGTGGGACGAAGGCCGTTCACCACCTCCGGTTTGCACCACTGCCTCTCCCCCTGTGCCCCAACCTGCCACTGAGATCCAACCCCCCTCTCAGGACACAGGCACTACCGTCTCCTGGCCTGCACCCACACCCTCAACTTCGCTGACCTTAGCCCAATCCAGCAATGTCTCTCAGCGCACCGTCCAGCCGTCGCTAGCGCAAGTGTTGGAGAGCAAGTGCAAGTACGCCACTACGCACCCGCACGCTCAAGCGTTAAACGTGCACATAGCCAAATTTATCAGCCTGGAGATGCTGCCGTATAGGGTTGTGGAAACGGAGGCTTTCAAAGGTATGATGGCGGCCGCGGCCCCGCGCTACTCAGTTCCCAGTCGCCACTACTTTTCCCGATGTGCCGTCCCAGCCCTGCACGACCACGTCACCTGCAACATTGTACGCGCCCTCACCAACGCGGTTACTGCCAAGGTCCACTTAACAACGGACACGTGGACAAGCACAGGTGGGAAGGGCCACTATATCTCCCTGACGGCACATTGGGTGAATTTAGTGGAGGCTGGGACAGAGTCAGAGCCCGGGACCGCTCACGTCCTACCCACCCCCAGAATTGCGGGCCCCAGCTCAGTGGTGGTATCTGCGGCGGTGTTTGCTTCCTCCACTAAACCACCCTCCTCCTCCTCCTACGCAACCTCTGTCTCGCAATCAAGATGTGTCAGCAGCAGCCCGTCGCCAGCAGTCGGTGTCGCGTGGCACGGCAGCACAGCGGTGGGCAAGCGCCAGCAGGCCGTGCTGAAACTACTCAGCTTAGGAGAGAAGAGGCACACGGCCCACGAACTGCTGCAGGGTCTGACAGAGCAGACCGACCGCTGGCTTGCGCCGCTGAGCCTCCAACCGGGCAAGGTCGTCTGTGACAACGGCCGTAACCTGGTGGCGGCTCTGCAGCTCGGCAGCCTCACGCACGTGCCATGCCTGGCCCACGTCTTTAATTTGGTGGTTCAGCACTTTCTGAAAAGCTACCCACGCTTGTCAGACCTGCTCGGAAAGGTGCGCCGACTCTGCGCACATTTCTGCAACTCCCACACGAACGCTGCCACCCTGCGCACCCTGCAACATCGGTTTCATCTGCCAGTGCACCGACTGCTGTGCGACGTGCCCACACGGTGGAACTCTACGCTCCACATGTTGGCCAGGCTCTATGAGCAGCGTAGAGCTATAGTGGAATACCAACTCCAACATGGGCAGCGCAGTGGGAGTCAGCCTCCTCAATTATTTTCAGAAGAGTGGGCCTGGTTGGCAGACATCTGCCAGGTCCTTGGAAACTTTGAGGAGTCTACCCAGATGGTGAGCGGCGATGCTGCAATCATTAGTGTCACCATTCCTCTGCTATGCCTCTTGAGAAGTTCCCTGCAAAGCATAAAGGCAGACGCTTTGCGCTCAGAAACAGAGGCGGGGGAAGACAGTATGTCGCTGGATAGTCAGAGCACCCTCCTGTCTATATCTCAGCGCGTTGAGGAGGAGGAGCATGAGGAGGATGAGGAGGAGGGGGAAGAGACAGCTTGGCCCACTGCTGAGGGTACCCATGCTGCTTGCCTGTCATCCTTTCAGCGTGTATGGCCTGAGGAGGAGGAGGAGGATCCTGAAAGTGATCTTCCTAGTGAGGACAGCCATGTGTTGCATACAGGTACCCTGGCACACATGGCTGACTTCATGTTAGGATGCCTGTCTCGTGACCCACGCGTTACATGTATTCTGGCCACTACGGATTACTGGGTGTACACACTGCTCGACCCACGGTATAAGGAGAACCTTTCCACTCTCATACCCGAAGAGGAAAGGGGTTCGAGAGTGATGCTATACCACAGGACCCTGGCGGACAAACTGATGGTAAAATTCCCATCCGACAGCGCTAGTGGCCGAAGGCGCAGTTCCGAGGGCCAGGTAGCAGGGGAGGCGCGGAGATCAGGCAGCATGTACAGCACAGGCAGGGGAACACTCTCTAAGGCCTTTGACAGCTTTCTGTCTCCCCAGCAAGACTGTGTCACCGCTCCCCAGTCAAGGCTGAGTCGGCGGGAGCACTGTAAAAGGATGGTGAGGGAGTACGTAGCCGATCGCACGACCGTCCTCCGTGACGCCTCTGCCCCCTACAACTACTGTGTGTCGAAGCTGGACACGTGGCCTGAACTCGCGCTGTATGCCCTGGAGGTGCTTGCTTGTCCTGCGGCTAGCGTCTTGTCAGAGAGGGTGTTTAGTGCGGCTGGGGGAATCATCACAGATAAGCGTACCCGCCTGTCAACCGACAGTGCCGACAGGCTAACACTCATCAAGATGAACAAAGCCTGGATTTCCCCAGACTTCTCTTCTCCACCAGCGGATAGCAGCGATACCTAAGCAATACGTAGGCTGCACCCGCGGATGGAAGCATCGTTCTCTATCACCATCAAAAACGTGGACCTTTTAGCTTCATCAATCTGTGTATAATATTCATCCTGCTCCTCCTCCTGAAACCTCATGTAATCACGCCGAATGGGCAATTTTTCTTAGGCCCACAAGGCTCAGTCATATAATTTTTGTAAACAATTTTTATACGTTTCAATGCTCATTAAAGCGTTGAAACTTGCACCTGAACCAATTTTTATTTTAACTGGGCTGCCTCCAGGCCTAGTTACAAATTAAGCCACATTAACCAAAGCGATTAATGGGTTTCACCTGCCCTCTTTGTTGGGCATGGGCAATTTTTCTGACGTACATTAGTACTGTTGGTACATCAATTTTTTGGGGCCCTCGCCTACAGTGTAATCCAATTAATTTTTTGCCCACCTGCATTAAAGCTGACATTACCTCAGCTGTGCTGGGCACTGCAATGGGATATATTTATGTACCGCCGGTGGCTTCCTGGCACCCACCCATGCTGTCGGTCCACACAGAGTTGTAACTGCATGTGTCCACTTCTAAAGAACCCCAGTCTGACTGGGGCATGCAGTGTGGGCCGAAGCCCACCTGCATTAAACATGACATTACCTCAGCTGTGATGGGCAATGCAATGGGATATATTTATGTACCACCGGTGGGTTCCAGGGAGCCACCCATGCTGTCGGTCCACACGGAGTTGTAACTGCATGTGTCCACTTCTAAAGAACCCCAGTCTGACTGGGGCATGCAGTGTGGGCCGAAGCCCACCTGCATTAAACATGACATTACCTCAGCTGTGCTGGGCACTGCAATGGGATATATTTATGTACCGTCGGTGGGTTCCAGGGAGCCACCAATGCTGTCGGTCCACACGGAGTTTTAACTGCATGTGTCCACTTCTAAAGAACCCCAGTCTGACTGGGGCATGCAGTGTGGGCCGAAGCCCACCTGCATTAAACATGACATTACCTCAGCTGTGATGGGCAATGCAGTGGGATATATTTATGTACCGCCGGTGGCTTCCTGGCACCCACCCATGCTGTCGGTCCACAGGGACGTCACAATAGGGAGTTGTACCTGCCTGTGTCTATGAATTAAAAACCCCGGTCAGGTTGGGGCATGCAGTGTGGGCCGAAGCCCACCTGCATTTAATCTGACGTTAGCTCTGCTGTTCAGGGTACTGCAATGGGATACATTTATGTACAGCCGGTGGGTTCCAGGGAGCCACCCATGCTGTGGGTGCACACGGAATTCCCATTGCAGAGTTGTACCTGCCTGTGACTATTTATAAAAAAACGCAGTCTGACTGGGGCATGCAGACACCTTGACAGAATGAATAGTGTGTGGCACATAGGTTCCCCATTGCTATGCCCACGTGTGCAGCTCCTGATGGCGGTGGCACAGGATTATATTTCTCATTGCTTCTGTACAGCATTGTGGGCTATCGCTCCGCGCCTTTTGAAGAGGGTCTCTGCCTAGCCGTGCCAACCCTCTGCAGTGTGTGCCTGCGGTTCCTCCCCATGGCAGACGCACTTATAAATAGACATGAGGGTGGTGTGGCATGAGGGCAGCTGAAGGCTGCGCAGGGACACTTTGGTGTGCGCTGTGGACACTGGGTCGTGCGGGCGGGGGGGTTGGGCAGCATGTAACCCTGGAGAAGTGGCAGCGGAGTGTCATGCAGGCAGTGATTGTGCTTTGTTGGAGGTAGTGTGGTGCTTAGCTAAGGTATGCATTGCTAATGAGGGCTTTTCAGAAGTAAAAATTGTTGGGAGGGGGGGTGGCCTACTCTTGCCGCTATTGTGGCTTAATAGTGGGACCTGGGAACTTGAGATGCAGCCCAACATGTAGCCCCTCGCCTGCCCTATCCGTTGCTGTGTCGTTCCCATCTTTTTCTTGAATTGCCCAGATTTTCACAAATGAAAACCTTAGCGAGCATCGGCGATATACAAAAATGCTCGGGTCGCCCATTGACTTCAATGGGGTTCGTTACTCGAAACGAACTCTCGAGCATCGTGAAAATTTCGTCCCGAGTAACGAGCACCCGAGCATTTTGGTGCTCGCTCATCTCTAATCCTAAAGAAAAGCACAACTTTCACAGGTATGTTGGATGTCATACAGGGGAGCTCCCTGTCACTACTATTACATTTTGTCTCAATCTAAGAAACTGTTGACTGTGAGAAACCTACAATGACAGTGGATGTGGAGATTGCTTGAGCTGGATGTCTGGATTTGTCCTTGAAAACACACAGACTATTAAATATTGAAAAACATCAGACCATATAATGAATTGGGTAGGTTTTTGTTTTTGCACAAGGTTCTTCCTCTTAGTTTCAGAGGGATGGCATTAATGATCTGAGTTACCTAAACTATATGCCTGAAGTGTTCTTCCAAAGTGCTTTCTCTAGCTTTGTGTCTGCTCTACTTTTCTGCAATAGCAGACATTTGGAGAGTAATATATGGATATATACATTCTCACAGGTGTGTTTCAAGTACAACATGCCATATGTGGCTTTGTATATTTGCTGTTGTGATATGTCAATTGGGGATATTTTGTTGGACAGATGGCCTTTGGAAAAATTACTCAATCTGATTATTCAAATAATTTTCTTGGCAATGGAGAACCTCATACTAGCTTATAAGCAGGCGTAATGCCATCCAGCAGATGGCTCATCTGCAGACTGTTCCTGAACATCAACACTCTTTTGTAGCTGTTCTCTCAGCCAAGAATATTGAAAAGGGTATTTACTAATGCAATTATAGAAATTTTTAGCACTAGACATATGATACAGCTACAGAGAATACACAGGACAGCTACTCACAAGAATACTTCATAAATTTTGCTTTCTAGATTGAGACATTTGTGCAGAATTGACTTCATTTATGAATGACGAGAAGCACAATTACTCTTTAGACAGCTGCAGGTATGTACTAGATGAGGAACTTCAGCTGCATCCCCTCCCATTCCTCTTTCCCATAATATGTCTAAAAGGACCTGTTAGTGACTGAAGTGGTTTCTGAAAAATTTGAGTAACCTTACAAGCAGGGAAAGAGAGACTACAGTCTACTGTAATGTATAGAAGATGACAATTTTCCCTAATGTTATACTGTCAATTACAAAAATTATATATAGTCATGTTCACTGTTGAGTTCTAAATATACATCATAATAGGAAAACTTTAAAGGTGTTGTATCATAACAAGTTTCACTGGTCATGCAGAGAGTCCAGCCATAGGGCGTCCCAAAGTATGTTGAGCAGTGGCACACTACTAGTCTATTCATGTCAATGGAACCACCAGCTCTGTCAAGTGAATAGACCAATGGTAGACATGTCCACCCACAGTACCATATACTTCAATATGAGCCAGGCTGGTGCTCTCTGTATGACAGATAAAAACTGCCATGATACAATCCCCTTAGACTTTTCTTACCTTGACCTTCATTATTGACCAGCAATGGACGTGGTTGGTTCAAATGCTCTCTTAACATTTCTGCAAGCGCCATCCTAAAATTTTTTTTCAAATTTGAGGCACTAAAAAGAGTTATGTACTGTAATTTTATGGAAGAGAGAAATGTTGCTGTAATCTCAATACCTCTGGCCAATATAGGGCATTTGAGTAAGGGCAGTGACATTTTTTTTAAAGATTTAAATAATCTCTAAGCCTTATCTCGAAAAATATTGTCCACGGCTCCTTTCGCAGGGCACAAGCTCATGAAACTATAAATAACATTTATTATTTGTTGATGTATCAAATAAAATAACTATAGAAGTGCTCCAAAATTACCATATATTTCCAATTCAGTAAAATTAGATATCGAGGTATATCATGAATGAGTAATTGAATCAATAATGAAGGACTATATATAAATATGTAAAACATGCCGTGCTTAGAGAATTTTACCATGTAGTGTTTTCATGACCCCACAATACTAAGACACTTGTTTTATTCACAAATAGTACTACCCTGTTTCCCTGAAAATAAGACACACCCTGAAAATAAGACATAGCATGATTTTCCAGAATTTTTGAGGATGCAAAATGATTTTTCAGGCTTTTTGAGGATGCTTGAAATATAAGCCCTACTCCAAAATTAAGCCCTGCTAACAGTTAATTAAACAAGTCAATTTAAATAGTGTCCAGGCAGCTATACATGTAAAAAAGTTAAACCTTTTTGAACAAAAATTATTATATAAGACACTGTCTTATTTTCGGGGAAACACGGTATACACTTTAGTAGAAGTGTTTTATGATGTAATGCAAATAATCTATATGTCTGGGAATTTTTATAGAATACTCAGCTTAGTTTCTTTAGTATAAAGCATATCATTTGGTTATGCACTTAATTTGTTATGTAGCAAAGACTTTGCTAGCTGGACTGGGACAAGAGGTAGATTAGAGATAGGTGACCTCTTAGACTGCCACCTCCCCACAATCTTATTTTTGTTTTTATTTTAATTTGTAACACTTTGCTTCCATCAGTGATTGTCTACCCATGTCAGGATGAAGTGCACATCAGTGTCAGGACATGCACAGAGCAGTGGGAGCAATGTCAGGAGAGAAGCCATGAGGAGAGGTTAGTGATTTTTTTTTCTTTTGTGGTCTGGTCTCAAGTCTGAAAGAGGACTAGAGCAATATTCATTATGGGGGCAGATCTTGGAGCCAGTGCAAATATTGCCACCATGTGTCACTTATAATACTGGTGTCTTCTTTTGTGACAGAGGGATTTCTGGACCCCACGAGGGTGCAGGTTCTGGGTGTGCTTACTACTGCTGCACCCACTATAACTATGCCCCGTGCCAAAGATTTTTTTGGATATTTCAGCAGCAAACTGTGGAGTCTTTTGCAGAAATTGATAGGGCAGTCTGGGCCAAGTGGAGATAAGTAAAGTGAGTCACCCGAGTAGGGTGGGTTTTAATTGATACTGGAGTTGCGGGGAGTGGAAGTGTGCAATTTGCCTAACCTGCAGAGAGCATCAAGTCACCTTGCCCTGACCCTGCTTGCTAGACATTGACTAAATTAGCTTCCTATGAGCTGGCCCAAAATCACAATGCTAATTTCAGCACTCCTGGAGGAGACAGCTGGCAACACATTCTGCTTACACATCACTTGCATTTCTGCTGGATTCCTGTCCCCAGGGCTAGAGTGAGAAATACTGTATATCATATATATTAGTTTACCAACATTTTTCCATCTTCAAAAGTGACAATTCCCCCCCAAAAAACTTCAGAATGCAAAAAAATATGCTACAGGCCATATCTAAATTTGACTAAAGTGCAATGCAATTTATTACATCTGCTAAAACTGGTAGCATATTGAAATTGTTTGGCCTGTAGAAAAACCTTCTGCGGTGTACAACACTCCTGACCTAGTATCAGCTCACAACACTGTGGCATGTGGGTTGCATGAGTATTAGACCTTATTCACACATGCATATATATACAGCTGTTATAGCTCCGTGCAAAAATCATGACCATGTGAAGCATTGGTTTCCGAAGTATTCATTCAGATGAACGATTTTAGGGTGCGTGAAAAAATTGTGCCGTCAAAAATAGAACATCGGCGACCGTTTTCAGGTTCCGATTTTATACAGTGCGTGAAAATATAGCTCTTGTCCTATCTTTTGCCGAAATACGTTGCAGGCTCCCATAGACTTGTATGGGAGCTGAGCAAAAAGAGAAGGGGAGGAAGTTTAGCTGCGTCCAACGCCAGGAAGAGAAGACAGCTGCCTCTTGTCCTGCATCTTGTGGGGATGCCCCACTCGTTGTTCATTCTATCTCATATATCGGTTGTATATGTAGCAACTGCATATGCCCCCACATTTGCCATTTAATAAGTCTAATTGGAACAAGCCTCTAATCTTCATCCAATCAGGCTGCAGTAATCATGACAATATAAGAAGTCCGCTCATTCACTGACGCCATCACCATGGTGATCCGGCACTAAATGGCCATTTACACAGGAGGATTATTGTGCAGCCATTCTAATTAAATACACATTTGTCATTAATGTATGTCTAATGAATATAAGGGGTGTGGCATATATATGTGCACTTTTTTATATGAGGTTAAGCTTGAAAAAGTCAAACATTATAACTAGAGATGAGCGAACGAACTCGTCCGAGCTTGATACTCGTTTGAGTATTAGCGTGTTCGAGATGCTCGTTACTAGAGGCGAGTACCACGTGATGTTCGAGTTACTTTCACTTTCATCTCTGAGACGTTAGCGCGCTTTTCTGGCCAATAGAAAGACAGGGAAGGCATTACAACTTCCCCCTGCGACGTTCAAGCCCTATACCACCCCCCTGCAGTGAGTGGCTGGGGAGATCAGTTGTCACCCGAGTATATAAATCGGCCCCTCCCGCGGCTCGCCACAGATGCATTCTGACAGAGATCAGGGAAAGTGCTGCTGATGCCGGAGCTGCTATAAGGAGAGCGTTAGGAGTGATTTTAGGCTTCAAGAACCCCAACGGTCCTTCTTAGGGCCACATCTGACCGTGTGCAGTACTGTTGAGGCTGCTTTTTGCAGTGTTGCACTTTTTTTTTTTTATTGTATATCGGCCGTGCAGAGCATTGCGTCCAGAGCATTGCGTCCTGCAGTAATTTTACATAGTCCACGGCCAGTAGTGGTGGTGAGGCAGGGACAGTGAAAGACATATCCAGTCTCTATATGCAGTGGGCTTTTCCAAAATAATTTGGGAAAAAAAATCTATTTGGGCTGCCTGTGACCGTCCTGACTGTACTGCATCTCTGCTGGGGGTAGTTGTCCTAATTCATACGCAGCCAGCTAAGTGTTACAGCAGGCTTGCGCAAAATTCTTCCCTGCCTCTGCGTTGCCTCTTACATCACCGCTGTCATCCTGTCCAGAGTGAAACAGTCTGCAGTAATTTTACATAGTCCACGGCCAGTAGTGGTGGTGAGGCAGGGACAGTGAAAGACATATACAGTCTATATGCGCAGTGGGCTTTTCCAAAAAAATTTGGGAAAAAAAAATCTATTTGGGCTGCCTGTGACCGTCCTGACTGTACTGCGTCTCTGCTGGGGGTAGTTGTCCTAATTCATACGCAGCCAGCTAAGTGTTACAGCAGGCTTGCGCACAAATCTTTCCTGCTCTGCGTTGCCTCTTACATCACCGCTGTCATCCTGTACAGAGTGAAACAGTCTGCAGTAATTTTACATAGTCCACGGCCAGTAGTGGTGGTGAGGCAGGGACAGTGAAAGACATATCCAGTCTATATACGCAGTGGGCTTTTCCAAAAAAATTTGAGAAAAAAAATCTATTTGGGCTGCCTGTGACCGTCCTAAGGGCTCATGTCCACGGGCAAAAGAAGAATTAAAATCTGCAGCAGATTTTAACTCTTCTCCTGCACGCGGATCCGCACCCCATAGGAATGCATTGACCACCCGCGGGTAGATAAATACCCACGGATGGTCAATAAAAGTGATTTTAAAAAAAATGGAGCATGAAAAAATCTGGACCATGCGCCATTTTCATGCGGGTCTCCCGCGGGGACGGCTCCCGCGGGCTTCTATTGAAGCCTATGGAAGCCGTCCGGATCCGCGGGAGACAAAAATCAGATTTTACTCACCCGCTCCGTTTCTTCTCTTCGCCGCCGCGTCATCTTCTCTCAGTCGCAGCCGGATCATTTTGCTTTGGGACGGCGCATGCGCGGGGCACGTCACCGACGTCATCCTGCGCATCCACCGGGCCGAAGAAAGAAGATCCGGCCGCGACGCAGAGAAGATGACGCGGCGGTGAAGGAAGTATCCGGAGCGTGCGAGAGGTAAGTTTATTCTGATTTATTCCTATTTTCAGCGCTCATGTCCGCGGGGCAGGAGGGACCCGCTGCAGATTCTCCCTGGAGAATCCGTAGCGGGCCTGATTTTCCCCGTGGACATGAGGCCTAACTGTACTGCGTCTCTGCTGGGGGTAGTTGTCCTAATTCATACACAGCCAGCTAAGTGTTACAGCAGGCTTGCGCAAAATTCTTTCCTGCCTCTGCGTTGCCTCTTACATCACCGCTGTCATCCTGTCCAGAGTGAAACAGTCTGCAGTAATTTTACATAGTCCATGGCCAGTAGTTGTGGTGAGGCAGGGACAGTGAAAGACATATCCAGTCTATATACGCAGTGGGCTTTTCCGAAAAAATTTGGGAAAAAAAATCTATTTGGGCTGCCTGTGACCATCCTGACTGTACTGCGTCTCTGCTGGGGGTAGTTGTCCTAATTCATACGCAGCCAGCTAAGTGTTACAGCAGGCTTGCGCAAAATTCTTTCCTGCCTCTGCTGTGCGTTCCGTAAGCGAAGTCAGCCTCCAACCACAGGCCAATAAGCGGCACATTTAATTACAGCGTTCTGTTTCTGCACTACTGGTAATACAGCATGCTGAGGGGTAGGGGTAGGCCTAGAGGACGTGGATGTGGGCGAGGACGCGGAGGCCCAAGTCAGGGTGTGGGCACAGGCCGAGCTCCTGATCCAGGTGTATCGCAGCCGACTGCTGCGGGATTAGGAGAGAGGCACGTTTCTGGCGTCCCCACATTCATCTCACAATTAATGGGTCCACGCGGTAGACCTTTATTAGAAAATGAGCAGTGTGAGCAGGTCCTGTCGTGGATGGCAGAAAGTGCATCCAGCAATCTATCGACCACCCAGAATTCTGCACCGTCCACTGCTGCAACTCTGAATCCTCTGGCTGCTGCTCCTCCTTCCTCCCAGCCTCCTCACTCCATTACAATGACACATTCTGAGGAGCAGGCAGACTCCCAGAAACTGTTCCCAGCTCCCTGCCCAGAATGGCCAGCAATGGTTCCTCTCCCACCAGAGGAGTTTGTCATGACCGATGCCCAACCTTTGGAAAGTTCCCGGGGTCCGGGGGATGAGGCTGGGGACTTCCGGCAACTGTCTCAAGAGCTTTCAGTGGGTGAGGAGGACAATGACGATGAGACACAGTTGTCTATCACTCAGGTAGTAGTAATTGGAGTAAGTCCGAGGGAGGAGCGCACAGAGGATTCGGAGGAAGAGCAGCAGGACGATGAGGTGACTGACCCCACCTGGTTTGCTACACCTACTGAGGACAGGTCTTCAGAGGGGGAGGCAAGTGCAGCAGCAGGGCAGGTTGGAAGAGGCAGTGCGGTGGCCAGGGGTAGAGGCAGGGCCAGACCGAATAATCCACCAACTGCTTCCCAAAGCGCCCCCTCACGCCATGCCACCCTGCAGACGCCGAGGTGCTCAAAGGTCTGGCAGTTTTTCACTGAGAGTGCAGACGACCGACGAACAGTGGTGTGCAACCTTTGTCGCGCCAAGATCAGCCGGGGAGCCACCACCACCAGCCTCACCACCACCAGCATGCGCAGACATATGATGGCGAAGCACCCCACAAGGTGGGACGAAGGCCGTTCACCGCATCTGGTTTGCACCGCTGCCTCTCCCCCTGTGCCCCAACCTGCCACTGAGATCCAACCCCCCTCTCAGGACACAGGCACTACCGTCTCCTGGCCTGCACCCACACCCTCACCTCCGCTGTCCTCGGCCCCATCCACCAATGTCTGTCAGCGCACCGTCCAGCCGTCGCTAGCGCAAGCGTTGAGGCGCAAGCGCAAGTACGCCGCCACGCACCCGCATGCTCAAGCGTTAAACGTGCACATAGCTAAATTTATCAGCCTGGAGATGCTGCCGTATAGGGTTGTGGAAATGGAGGCTTTCAAAGGTATGATGGTGGCCGCGGCCCCGCGCTACTCAGTTCCCAGTCGCCACTACTTTTCCCGATGTGCCGTCCCAGCCCTGCACGACCACGTGTCCCGCAACATTGTACGCGCCCTCACCAACGCGGTTACTGCCAAGGACCACTTAACAACGGACACGTGGACAAGCACAGGCGGGCAGGGCCACTATATCTCCCTGACGGCACATTGGGTGAATTTAGTGGAGGCTGGGACAGAGTCAGAGCCTGGGACCGCTCACGTCCTACCCAACCCCAGAATTGCGGGCCCCAGCTCGGTGGTGGTATCTGCGGCGGTGTATGCTTCCTCCACTAAACCACCCTCCTCCTCCTCCTCCTCCTCCTCCTCCTACGCAACCTCTGTCTCGCAATCAAGATGTGTCAGCAGCAGCACGTCGCCAGCAGTCGGTGTCGCGTGGCAGCACAGCAGTGGGCAAGCGTCAGCAGGCTGTGCTGAAGCTACTCAGCTTAGGAGAGAAGAGGCACACGGCCCACGAACTGCTGCAGGGTCTGACAGAGCAGACCGACCGCTGGCTTGTGCCGTTGAGCCTCCAACCGGGCATGGTCGTGTGTGACAACGGCCGTAACCTGGTGTCGGCTCTGCAGCTCGGCAGCCTCACGCACGTGCCATGCCTGGCCCACGTCTTTAATTTGGTGGTTCAGCGCTTTCTGAAAAGCTACCCACGCTTGTCAGACCTGCTTGGAAAGGTGCGCCGACTCTGCGCACATTTCCGCAAGTCCCACACGGACGCTGCCACCCTGCGCACCCTGCAACATCGGTTTAATCTGCCAGTGCACCGACTGCTGTGCGACGTGCCCACACGGTAGAATTCTACGCTCCACATGTTGGCCAGCCTCTATGAGCAGCGTAGAGCTATAGGGGAATACCAAATCCAGCATGGGCGGCACAGTGGGAGTCAGCCTCCTCAATTCTTTACAGAAGAGTGGACCTGGTTGGCAGACATCTGCCAGGTCCTTGGAAACTTTGAGGAGTCTACCCAGATGGTGAGCGGCGATGCTGCAATCATTAGCGTCACCATTCCTCTGCTATGCCTCTTGAGAAGTTCCCTGCAAAGCAGAAAGGCAGACGCTTTGCGCTCGGAAACAGAGGCAGGGGAAGATAGTATGTCGCTGGAGAGTCAGAGCACCCTCCTGTCAATATCTCAGCGCGTTGAGGAGGAGGAGGAGGAGGGGGAAGAGACAGCTTGGCCCACTGCTGAAGGTAATCATGCTGCTTGCCTGTCATTCTTTCAGCGTGTCTGGCCTGAGGAGGAGGAAGAGGAGGAGGAGGAGGATCCTGAAAGTGATCTTCCTAGTGAGGACAGCCATGTGTTGTAGACAGGTACCCTGGCACACATGGCTGACTTCATGTTAGGATGCCTTTCTCGTGACCCTCACGTTACACGCATTCTGGCCACTACGGATTACTGGGTGTACACACTGCTCGACCCACGGTATAAGGAGAAACTTTCCACTCTCATACCCGAAGAGGAAAGGGGTTCGAGAGTGATGCTATACCACAGGACCATGGCGGACAAACTGATGGTAAAATTCCCATCCGACAGCGCTAGTGGCCGAAGGCGCAGTTCCGAGGGCCAGGTAGCAGGGGAGGCGCGGAGATCAGGCAGCATGTACAGCACAGGCAGGGGAACACTCTCTAAGGCCTTTGACAGCTTTCTGGCTCCCCAGCAAGACTGTGTCACCGCTCCCAAGTCAAGGCTGAGTCGGCGGGAGCACTGTAAAAGGATGGTGAGGGAGTACGTAGCTGATCGCACGACCGCCCTCCGTGACGTCTCTGCCCCCTACAACTACTGGGTGTCGAAGCTGGACACGTGGCCTGAACTCGTGCTGTATGCCCTGGAGGTGCTTGCTTGTCCTGCGGCTAGCGTCTTGTCAGAGAGGGTGTTTAGTGCGGCTGGGGGAATCATCACAGATAAGCGTACCCGCCTGTCTACCGACAGTGCCGACAGGCTTACACTCAGCAAGATATGGATTTCCCCAGACTTCTCTTCTCCATCAGTGGAGAGCAGCGATACCTAAGCAATACGTAGGCTGCACCCGTGGATGGAAGCATTGTTCTCTATCACCATCAAAAACATGGACCTTTTAGCTTAATCAATCTGTGTATAATATTCATCCTCCTCCTCCTGCTCCTCCTCCTGAAACCTTACGTAATCACGGCGAACGGGCAATTTTTCTTAGGCCCACAAGGCTCAGTCATATAATTTTTCTAAACTATTTTTATACGTTTCAATGCTCATTAAAGCGTTGAAACTTGCACGTGAACCAATTTTTATTTTAACTGGGCTGCCTCCAGGCCTAGTTACAAATTAAGCCACATTAACCAAAGCGATTAATGGGTTTCACCTGCCCTCTTGGTTGGGCATGGGCAATTTCTCTGACGTACATTAGTACTGTTGGTACACCAATTTTTTGGGGCCCTCGCCTACAGTGTAATCCAATTAATTTTTTGCCCACCTGCATTAAAGCTGACGTTAGCTCAGCTGTGCTGGGCACTGCAATGGGATATATTTATGTACCGTCGGTGGGTTCCTGGCACCCATTCATGCTGTCGGTCCACACGGAGTTGTAACTGCATGTGTCCACTTCTAAAGAACCCCAGTCTGACTGGGGCATGCAGTGTGGGCCGAAGCCCACCTGCATTAAACATGACATTACCTCAGCTGTGATGGGCACTGCAATGGGATATATTTATGTACCGCCGGTGGGTTCCAGGGAGCCACCCATGCTGTGGGTCCACAGAGACTTCACAATAGGGAGTTGTACCTGCCTGTGTCTATGAATTAAAAACCTCGCTCAGGTTGTGGCATGCAGTGTGGGCCGAAGCCCACCTGCATTTAATCTGACGTTAGCTCTGCTGTCCAGGGCACTGCAATGGGATACATTTATGTACAGCCGGTGGGTTCCAGGGAGCCACCCATGCTGTGGGTACGCACGGAATTCCCATTGCGGAGTTGTACCTGCCTGTGACTATTTATAAAAAAACGCGGTCTGACTGGGGCATGCAGACACCTTGACAGAATGAATAGTGTGTGGCACATAGGTTCCCCATTGCTATGCCCACGTGTACAGCTCCTGATGGCGGTGGCACAGGATTATATTTCTCATTGCTTCTGTACAGCATTGTGGGCTATCGCCCCGCCCCTTTAAAAGAGGGTCACTGCCTAGCCGTGCCAACCCTCTGCAGTGTGTGCCTGCGGTTCCTCCTCATGGCAGACACACTTATAAATAGACATGAGGGTGGTGTGGCATGAGGGCAGCTGAAGGCTGCGCAGGGACACTTTGGTGTGCGCTGTGGACACTGGGTTGTGCGGGGGGGTTGGGCAGCATGTAACCCAGGAGAAGTGGCAGCGGAGTGTCATGCAGGCAGTGATTGTGCTTTGTTGGAGGTAGTGTGGTGCTTAGCTAAGGTATGCATTGCTAATGAGGGCTTTTCAGAAGTAAAAATTGTTGGGAGGGGGGGTGGCCCACTCTTGCCGCTATTGTGGCTTAATAGTGGGACCTGGGAACTTGAGATGCAGCTCAACATGTAGCCCCTCGCCTGCCCTATCCGTTGCTGTGTTGTTCCCATCACTTTCTTGAATTGCCCAGATTTTCACAAATGGAAACCTTAGCGAGCATCGGCGATATACAAAAATGCTCGAGTCGCCCATTGACTTCAATGGGGTTCGTTACTCAAAACGAACCCTCGAGCATCGTGAAAATTTCGTCCCGAGTAACGAGCACCCGAGCATTTTGGTGCTCGCTCATCTCTAATTATAACCAAAGCGTTGACCATATTAATGAAGCGGCCAAATTAAAGTTCTGTCTCTTTGCTTTGTGATGCTGTGGCATTTTCTTTGCTGCATCCATAATACAGATCTGTATTACAATATACTCATCTGAAAGCAGCCTGAGGGCTCTTTCACACGAGTGTATCTCGGCCCGCCGTTTTCACGGTCGCCTATATACGCTGTTATCTGATGCATTGGATTCCGATGCCCCAGATCACATGGCTGTAAGCCCGCGATATAAAAGCGCCCGGCCGGCCAATATAGCAACGGGTGTTTTTACATCAGGCCCAAAAGATAGTCCTCAAACTATCTTTTAGGCCGGAATACATCAGCTGCTGCATGGGCTCCTATGGGAGCCAATGACAGCAGACAGAGAAGGGAGGTGGGAGGGAGTTTAGCAGTGTGACTGTTAAACTCCCTCCCTCCTCTCCCCTCCGCTCCAGGTGATTCCAATGGGAGGGGACGGAACAGGGGTAGAGCATGGCATGGCGGCCTTGGTGTATGTGCGCTGGGACCCATGCTGTCTGAACGGGTGCACAAACTTTTGATTTGTGCGCCCATTCATGAGTTTTTACTCACCAGATCGCAGCGTATATCGACCGCCGTTGAAAAAAACGCAGCAATATCGCAGCATTAAAAAAAAAGCGCTAGTGGGTAAAAGCCCTTAGGCTAGTTTCCCATGAGTGTTTTATCACAGCGATTTTGCCGCAATAAACTCCAGCTGAAAATCGTGATAATCTGAAGCATTAGATTCCAATGTATTTGTACAGATGGGCGATTTTCCGGTGCATAAAATGAGCCGCCCAGAAAAGATAATGCATACAGTGCACATTCCGGCAAGCTGCTTTTACGACGGCTGGAAAAGATAGGGCTTGTCCTATCTTTTGCCGGAATACGTCGGCCGTTCCCATAGACTCCTGTTGGAGCCTGTGAGACCCGTCAGGAAAGGGAAGGGGGAAAAAGTTTAGCAGTGGCTGGTGTTGCTTAAGTCCCTCCCCCTCCCCTTGCCGGCAACTCCCATAGGCTAAAGAGGGAGGGAGTTTGGCACAACTAGCTATGCTAAGCCCCACCCATCCTGCCCTGCCCCATCCACAACCCCTCCCCTTGCCGGCAGCCGACCTGAACTCTTTCCCTCCCAGCCGACGGTATTTCGGGCTGCTGTCTGAATGGGCAAGAAAATAGGAGATGCAGCTACAGCTGCCTTTCGTTCATGCGATTTTCGGCCACAAGTATAAGAATATAAGAGCCCTTATATTGAGAACATTTAAAAAGAAATCATATCTAGGAACTACATATATAATGTTAGTTTGTGAGTCATTTTCCACTATAGATTTACTCCCAAGAACTTCAGAAGATACAACATTGTTTAAATGAATCAGTTTCTTTGCTATTAATCTTTATTGTGCTTGTGTGCACTGTGTTGTATATTCCTCTGTTCTCTGATCGCAATCAATCAACCCCACACATTTCTAATTTTAACGGATCAATTGCCGTCCCAAGTAATTATATGAAAAGCTCCATTTACCTAATTACTCTAATATTGTCTCTCTGATCATGTGTGTGGAGGCTGCAAGGGCACAGTGACATTATCTATGCATATTTAATCATTAGTATATCATTGACTCTAATGTACTCATGATACACAGCTTTCATAAACCATTTGCTCCTGCGACAAGTTCCTATGTCTAATATATTTTTTCACATTAAAATTCTTTTGCACAAGTTGTATCATTTGTTCTATGGACATACAACACACAGCTGTTTAGTTTTTAATTCTTTTCCAGCCCACGTCTCTTGTCAAAGTCAGTAATGTTTATGTCCTGGCTGTGATGATGTATCATCCATAATGATACACAGTGATCATTTGTTGAGATGTCATTGTTGACAGCACAACATTGTGGCTGGGAATAAATACTGCAGAGTTAGGACCATTGGGTCTGTAGCAGAATTTTAAAGGGGTTATGTGAGATTGGCACTATTTTTGCCCATCTGCTCTGCTTGGCCTTTCAGTATACTTCTAGAAACGTGTACCCGTATATCAATGTCTGCAACTAGTCTTATCTTCATCAAGAATCGGAGTACCCAGATTTATCCCAAATAACTGCTCTGACTGACTTCCCAGGCCATCCAGACTGGATTCTCGTTCAAGTGGGGGAAGAGTAGTATTCACTTTTTTTTGTATTTTGCTACCAATTTATGTTTTCCACTAGTAAACTTGGCAGCTGTCAACTTTACTCCTTTTCTAGAGGACATGCACGCACAACTAAAAATGTGTAGACAAGGCCTCTTGGATGGGTCAGATAGTGCTACACAAGATGATTATTGTCACATTCGCCCTGAACACAAAATGCACCATATCCAGGATGAACGCATGGCTGTGTTCATATAGGGAGCCAACTGTGGCCCTAAGTGTAGAAACAGAAAATCAAGCAAAAGAAGGAAGGGACAACCTCACCCTCACTTTTAGGAAGGAAGAGCCCTGCCTAAAAGTGAGGTAATCACCTCGATATAGACGGTCCCACATCCCGTGCCTTGGCCACTATCTACTTATACCTAACAGAAAGAAAACAAAGATAACTAAAGCACCACTTTATATTAATGCAGAAATAAACAACAAGAGTACTACTTAGCTTAGCAGCAGAGCTCCAAAGAACACAACCTCAGGCCATCAGAGCTTAGTCAATAAACAGCTACACCTAGATCCAGGAGAAGACTTAAATAATGACCCATGCAATCTTATTGAACCAACAGGGTTGCACAAACATCAGGGAAACACCCACATGCAAATTTAGTGATAGAGGGTACACTAGGGGAATAAAGACAACCAAAAGACACGTAAAGCAATGACAAACCTAGAAACATAAATCTTAAACTGTTAGACTAACTGGAACAGAAGCGCCAAGTTCGTTTACACGACAAGGCCACTGCACCAGGACCCTGGAGGTTTATTGGGGTACGTCGATAAAAAGCCCTAACTAAGCGGTCAACACTAGAGATGAGCGAGCACCTGCTTGGGTCCGCGTTATTTGAGTCGAGCTTTTCGTAAAATTCAAGATCTCTACTCGAGTAACGAACCCCATTGACTACAATGGGAGACTCAAGCATTTTTGTATGTGGGACGCCGGGTGCTGAGCTTTTTTTTTTTTTACTTGGTTCGTGTGTTCTCTCTCTCCTGCCAGACAAAAAAATTGCCAATGACGCGCGCTGCGTCGTGACGGGGAGGGGCCAAAACAGGCACGTCACAGCAGGGAGGAGCCAAAAACTGGGGCAGAGTCGAACACAGAGTGATGCTCACCTGAGTAACGAGCACTATCGAGTATGCTAATACTCGAACGAGCATCAAGTTCGGCAGAGTACGTTCGCTTAACTCTAGATAACACTAATACCTGGTACCCATGTACTTTCCTCAGGTCAGTAGCCCTGCCAATGCAACAAATACTGCAAGGATTTCCTAACCAGACAAGAGTCAATAATTCAACTGACCTCAAAATGAACCTCCCCATCCACAATAACAAGGAGGAGGGGACTCTCCACTCACTGCACAAACATACCTTTTAATCATTGATTTATGAAAAAGTTTGCTAATTTTAAGAGAACTTGGAATCTCCAGTCTAAATGAAACGGGGTTAATGATGTCCTGGGTCTTGTGGGGACCAATAAAATGCAGACCCAGTTTAAAAAAAGGTATTTTTCAGCTTAATTTTTTAAAAGTAGATAACCCCACCAAATCACCAACTCGAAAAGTAATCCCCTCTGACGACTCACTATCAGATTCCCGCTTGTGGTCTCTTATGGATCTTTTAAGATTTCTTTGTACTTCCACACAATCTTTCTCGAGATGTGAAGAAAATTCATTCTCTTTAAGAACCTCAGAAAGAAAAAGAAAAAAGACTCAAAATATGCATGAAAACCATAATTAGAAAAAAAGTAGAAGTGCCAGTTAACTCTAAAGATCGATTATTCGATGCAAACTCAGCCAAAGCTAAAAATCATGACCAGTCCTCCCGATTGTTGGAAATAAAACAGCGCAAAAACTGCTCAAGACTCTAATTATATCTCAGCTTGGCCATTGGTAGCTGGATTATAAGCCAAGGAAAAAGACATTGAATTTTTAAACAATGACACAGGAAACGCCAGAATCTAAACACAAACTGTACACTCTTATTTGAGACAATATCAGACAGCAACCTATGTAATCTGACCACTAGAGATGAGCGAGCACCAAAATGCTCGGGTGCACGTTACTCGAGCCAAGTTTTTGTAATGCTCGAGAGCTCGTTTCAAGTAATGAATCCCATTGAAGTCAATGGGAGCCTTGAGCATTTTTCAATGGAGCCGCGGCTGCTACCGGTGGCTCCATTGAAAACAGTGGTCTGCTGGCACTCCTGAATTGTTTTTCATGGAAGGGCTTTACATATAAAGGAAGGGTTTTTCATGGAAGGGCTTTTTTTCAGTGTAAAAAAATAAAAATAGAAAAAAAAACTTACCACTCCGCCGCTGCCGTGTCCCCTGCGGCAAAAGTTTCCTTCATCCCCGCTAGTAAAAAGAATTCCCTGCTGCTGCACCTGCCACATCAGTGACAGATGCAGCAGAGGAATTCTTCAATTCCCTACCACAGCTGTCACACATGACAGCTGCGGTAGAGGATCCTGCCACCGACTCCCTGTCATTGGATTTCAGGGAAGGGCTTTAAATTGAAGTCCTTCCCCGAAAAACCAGTAAAAGTAGTGTAAAAAACAAAAAAAATACATACTCACCTCCCTTCAGCTGCCGGGGCTCATCCGCGTCTTCTCTTCACTGTCCCCGGTTCTGTAGTGCTGATCTATCAGCAGGATATAAAATTCCCGCCTGCTGACAGAGCTGATTATGATTGGCTGAGGCGCCGAATAAATGACAGGTGAGAGCTGCCTGTGATTGCTGAGCGCCTTGTTTGCTTCCCATGCTCTGTGCATTTGTGTAGAAACATTTTAGTTTGTGATCGGTGTTTCTTGCTGCTCTACATTCCTTCTCAATTTTTTGTCTTTGTTCTTTCTTTCCACTTCTAAAAGCAAGGTTCTCAAATGTATTAATTAGCTGTATTTAGTGATATGGAGCATGCTGGTGTACTCTAGATATCTTCTGTATATCATTATATATATGTACAACTGCTATAAGTTACACATCTCCATGTATATACAGATATAGCACATGTTGGTATAACATGGAAATCTCCTGTGTATATATGGTATAAATTATGCATATCCCTGTATATAGAAATTTGGAGTATGCTGGTCTAACCTGGATATCTCCTGTATAGAATTATATATGTTCAGCTTGTATAAGTGATACATCTTGTATATAGTGATATGATTCATGCTGGTATAACCTGGGAATCTCCTGTATACGATTGCACACGTTACACAGAATAAAAAGTCCAGGAAATGGGTCATATATGGTACGCTTATGCCAAGGGGCTAGATCATATGGGTAAATGTTTTTTGCAGCTATATCACAGCATGGTGTATACATGGGTACAGGTACTGGTAGGGGTGGGGGCTGAGCTGAACTTTTGCATCTGGGCCTCTGAGCCTTTAGCTATGCCTCTTGTCTTGAGCATCTCCCTTCTACTTCACCCCGTGCCAAATCCCCCACACCCTCCAATGCAGCCCTCATGGATCAGTCTGAGGATCTGTTTAGTCATTCAGTATCATAGATGACAACCAGGTAGTCCAAACAACCAGAGGGAGAAGACCGAGACATTGAATGCACTGATGCCCAATTATTTTTTTCCTCCAAAGAGGAAGGTAAGGGTGGGTCAGTGCATGGGGTTAGCCCTCCGCAGGCAATGCGTACTCATGGGGATGTAAAAAAGGAGGTGCCAGCTCCCAGTACTCACTGTGACATAGAGTCCACTCAAGAGGAGAAGGATGACAAAGAGGAGGTGAAAAATTATGAGGTGCTTTTAAACAATCTCTTTTGATTGGAGAAATAACAATGGAACAGAACTAGAAGAGTTACAAATGTGAATTTTGATAAACCCCTTTACACTTCAAAGGCAAACCAGTTTGAACCAAATGAAAGATGTAACTGTGTTTGGCTTTGTAACACCCCTTTTTCTATTAACTTGAAACCTACCTAATTGTCTATAAAAAGATGTGTGAAGATACAATAAATCAAATAATCTCTTGGGTAACGCATTTCATTGTGTTGTGTAAGATGATTTTCTCCAAACTCATACCAACCACACCTAACATGGCACCCGCAGTTTATCAAAGAGCACAATTGCACTAACAGATGTAACTTTTGAATTATTTTAACTGTGGCTTTTGTGATAGGGCTAAGGAGCCATGTTAATGTTTTCATGGGGTAGTTTGACCAAAGGACATATTTATCATCAGAATATAAAAGAGCTCTTTCTAGGTTGGATGCAGGGAAAATTATATTGGGTCTATTAAAGAGAACCATCTAGTTGTTTGGATTGCCTTGTAATAATACTGGAAGTCTGGTAGGCCAAGGCCTCCTTGCTGGTTTTTTTGGATCAGGTAAGAGTTGGCCACATGGGATTTATGGTTATTCAATATATATTTACAGAAAAACAAAGTTTTTAAAAGAAGTATTTAGGAATGGGGATTGGGATGGTTTGTATGGTGTAAAGGATGGTTGATAGAACGCACATGGCAAGTAGATTTTGCCTACCCATCCATGAGATGAAGGCTATATTTAAGTGCTGTAACAGGTCTTGTGTCCTTTCAAGAATAGTCACAAAATTAAGCTTATACAGTGAGGGAAGGTTGAAGCATAGTGTGATGACCAGGTATTTTTTTCTGAGGAAGGCCACGTGAAAGGAGACTGTTCTTTTACAGGATTCATCACTCTATCAGTGTCTGAAATATTTAGTGCTTCAGATTTGTTGTAATTGACTTAAAAATTTGGACTTTACTGAATAGACTGAGAATCCCTAGGATTAAGGGGAGTGTTTTTTTAAGGTTTGTTATTAAAATTAAAAGCTTGACTGCAAATGCTGCAGTAGTGCGAATGACATTGCCTATTTTAAGTCCTCTTTTACCGAAAGATTGTCTAATTTTCTGAAGGACGATTTCCATCATTAGGGTGAACACAGTGGGAGTAAGTGAACATCCTTGTCTGGTTCCATTTTTAATCAGGAAGGGTTAAAAGAGTGTAAAGTTGATTTAGATTCTAGTGGATAGTTGTGAGTGTGAAGATCGCTGAGATAAACTGCATTGGAAAACCAAATTTTACTAATATGTCTTTCATTTAGTTTCAATTTACTCTATCAAAGGCTTACTCTGTATCTGTGCAGGGGGGGGGGGGTATTGCTTCTCGCGTAATGTATTGTGTGGATGATGTGGGTAGTATTGCATTTCCTCTGCCTCTTTGAGAAATTTGACTTGATCAGGGTGTATTGATTTTGAGAAGACGGGGAAAATGTATTAGGCAATGACTTTCGTCCATAGTTTGAGATCAGAATTCAGTAAATATATAGGGCAATAATTACTGCATAGTTCAGGATATTTTCCTTCTTTTCATATTATTGTGATGTAGACCTCTAAGGCTTGTTTGGAAAGTTGTGTACAAGATAATAAGGAGTTATAAAGTTTTATGAACGATGGGAGCAATATGTCAGAGAATTCCTTATAATAGCAGATGGGGAGTCCATCTGGGCCTGGGCTTCTACCATTATGTATGGTTTCAAGAACTTTGGCAACTTCAGTGATTGTAAAGAGATGGAGAATTTGAACTTTGTCTTTTTTGGTTAATTTGGGTATTGTTAAATAGTCTAGAAATGAAGCTGATGAAGGGAAGGTTGTGTTTGGTATGTCTATTGATTCACTTTTAGCTAAATTATAAAGGGAATCATAATATGTTTGGAATTTGGAAGTTATATCTGATGGCAATGTTAATATGTCTCCTGCCACCCAAGAACGGAGGCTAGAACATAGAACTCCCTTGCAATGTCATATGTGGCTGGCTTATTAAATTATGTCAACTGCTCAGCAATCCTACAAAAAGCAAGAGAGCACCAGGATATCCTATTTGAGGGCAACAAAACTCTTTTGTTTTAAGACTTAGGCCTAAGCATCTTAATTAAGTGAAGGCTGTGTAGGGCCTTAAATGATGACATGGGAATCTCCTTTAGTTCTCTCAGGACTTATGCAAGACAGATGCAGAGGGATGAAGAGTGGATTTGTGTGGATTATTAGGGATTTCATGTGGAGCTCCTAGGTCACATGTCCTTGCACCTATGATGATAAGGTGCTTGACCCAACATGGACAGGGGGGGAGTCATGATAGCAGCTCGCAGGAGAAATAGGAACAAGTGGATGCTGTGGGGCAGTACCATGCTAATGAAGGCAGTAAAGTGTTGCAGACAAACATAAGGTGTACCATCACCATCAGTTACTACTAGTCACAGCAGCACCAACAACCCAGACCCATAGCTGGGTTTGCTCACAGGATATGCGCAGCCTGGGCATTCTTTAAAACCTCCCATGATGACAGAAGAGTTATAACCTGTAATATCTGTGGTAAGCATTTAAAACATGGCAAAACCTTAAAACAACTTTAACAAAACTTTTATAGATAACCACATGAATTCACACTACCCACTGCCCTAGAGAGCCCACCTGAGCCAGAGAGCAAAGAGCCAAACTCATCATGTTCCCTATTCTTTTGGTGTAGCTGCCTCTTCCTCCCTCCTTATTTATGCCATAACCTCTGAGCACAGACTAACAGTTTTGTGTAGGGGCAGTAGCATGCCTACTGCAGACATGTCATCTACAATTGACAATCGGGCTGCAAGCTTCAGAGCCAGGAGTAGAACATGAAGAGCAGTAGTTGAACCTCCACCATAGCCTCCACCTTCACCGATATTGACATCTACCTTATATTCCATGCCCCAGGTGTCAGCCATCCATCTTCCTGCTATGGGAATGTAAAAAATACCACCACAACCATTCACAAGCGCAGAATGCAAACACTGGCTAGTGCATACAGAAGCATTTTGCTCTGCTAATCCAATTGACAAAACCCAGCTTCTATGCAGCACTGTATGCCTTAAAAAGTGCTGTCCTAAAACCGATATATCCAGGGGAGTGTAAGCACACAGCTGAAGAGGGGTTGATGGCTCTGCAGGCCCAGGCTGACACATGGCTGACCCTGCAGTTTGAAACCAGGCAATATCATGTATGAAAGTGGGGCCAACCTGCTGGCAGCCCTTGATCTCAGCAATCTCACATACATATCTTGCCTGGCCCACGTGATGAACCTGGTAGTGCAGAGCTTCCTAAACAATTACCCAGGTTTACAACCAGTGCTGGAAAAGGCCAGGAAACTGCTTGCACTTTCGGCATTCATGCCCAACCACCACTTGTCTGGTGGAGGTGCAGCAACAGTTTAAGCTATCGCCCAACAATCGCATCTGTGATTTGCCCACATAGTGGAATTCCATGATGCATATGTTGCAGAGGCTAAGTCAGCAGCAGGGAACATCCATGGAGTACCAGATGGTGTATGCCATTAGCAGGCACTGTATGGATGTTGGTCATTTGATGTCTGTGAAGTGGTTGTAGATATACCTCTTAAGGACATGGCCTATTTTAGGCTTAAGGACACAATGATTTTTGATGGATTTTCATCTCCATTTTTCAAAAGCCATAACTTTTTTATTTTTCAGTTGACACGGCCATATAAGGGCTTGTTTTTTGCGTGGCGAACTGTAGGTTTTTTATTGTTTTTTTTATGATCGCAGGAGAGAAAACGCATCAATTCTGCCATAAATGTTGTTTTTTTTTTAAAGCGTTAATTATGCAGCATAAATGACATAATAGATTTTTTCTCCGGG
This sequence comes from Eleutherodactylus coqui, assembly GCF_035609145.1. Taxonomy (NCBI): domain Eukaryota; kingdom Metazoa; phylum Chordata; class Amphibia; order Anura; family Eleutherodactylidae; genus Eleutherodactylus; species Eleutherodactylus coqui. Next base: position 80,397,485 of record NC_089849.1, read on the forward strand.
TCAGAACGATTACTACGATACCAAAGTTCTTATATTTTTTAGATTTTTATACTTTTCTCCAATAAAAACCTTTTTTTTTTAGAAATCTCAATTTTTCTAAATTGCTGCATTCAAAGTCCTATAACTTTTTTATTTTTCCATGGATCGAATTCTGTGAGGGCTTATTTTTTGCAAGATGAGCTGTCGTTTGTATTGGTACCATTTTGGGGTACATACGGCTTTTTTAATCCCTTTTATTGCATTTTTGGGAGGCAAAATGCTAAAAAATGCCTCAGTTTTTTTGCGTTACATTGCGAGAACCCGATGATGTCACAGAGAAATTGTGTTCCCTCTGAACTCTTCCCATGCCATGATCTACATAGATCGCAGCAGGGAAGGGGTTAACAGCGAGAGTCGCTGCTCCGATCCCCCCCCTCCCCCGCTGTTGCAGCAGGAGACCAGCTTTCGTTGACAGCCAGCTCCTGCTGCTTGATAGCGTGAGATCTCTTCTGAACTCGCACTATCCACATGACGTAAGGGTATGTCTAGTTGCAGGAAGTACCCCACTTCCAGGACATACCCTTATGTCCTGGAGTGGGAAGGGGTTAAAGACATTTCTGCTATTTTAGCCTGCTTTGAGGAAATGACCAGAATGGTCAGTCATGAGGATGCATTGATCAGTATGACCATCCATGTTGTCTGTCTGTTGGAACAGATGCTACAAGATCACAGGGACAATGATATGGAAGGGAGGTAGAAGGGATTCCAGTTTCCCAATTGTCTGGCCAGTCTACCATTACTCAAAACAGATGGCTTTGGGCAAAAAATGGGGCATCTTCTCCAACACCTTTCTCCACCCAAGGAAGAAATATAGAGGAGGGAAAGCAGAAGGAAAAAAGAGGGCGATAATCTAAGTCCAGAGGCAGAGAATAAGGTATGCAGCTTAAACTGGCAATCATCTGATCGCATGTAAATTATACTGAAATATTTCAGTATTATAGAATATCAGGTTTACAGGCATTTTATTTAGCCCTGCCACAGGTTGAACTTAATAGGTGAGAATATGTGGCAGTTCTAGGGGCCTTCACAAGGCTTTAGGCTTCCATGGCAATTAAATTACTGGCAGGCCATTTGGGTGATAGTGTAAGCCCTTTCTCACTGTTGGCCCATTTAAATGCTGCTGTCAGAACTGACAGCAGAATTCAAATGGTTGACAGCTGGGAACAGAATTATCTCCAATCCCTACTGTTGCAGCTGAGTATCAGCTATCAAAGATAGCGGACACCTGCCATATAAAAAAAAACGGCTCGGCTCCTGTGCCTGTACTATATAATGACATGCCCCATCCTTTATACATGTACGGCAAATGTCAAGAAAGTCCCATCAGCATTATATTCCCAATTAAGACATGTGAATGTCCTAGAGGGCTTTCCCCTTCTGTATCAGAACGGTTAGTTATTTCAATGGCTGCTATGTAATATATTCTTAGGGTTATCAAAACTAGACCCATGATTTTTGGCATGACCTTATTCTTCAGAAATGAGTTACATATGTTTTTGCTTTAGGCTTCGATAAAGATGTTACACTAACATTCTAAATACGTATCAGTGTTGTAATAAAAAGAAAGGTGCACAAATACACCATATACACCATTCATCATAGTCATAAAAGTAACATACATTATATAATTTAAAAAAGTATATTATGGTAGTTTTTCTCACTTTCTATGTTGTTTCCAAACCTAGTGAACTGATTTTATGACAGTTGCATTCTTCGGATAAGGATTTCCATCTGTTGTAGGTTGCTATTCTTGGCTTCTTAGCCTTCCTAAGTAAATCTCTTAGGAACCTTATGTTACCTTCTGCTGTGGAGCAACATAACAACATCAAATTATAGTATAACTGTGACTCTGGATAGCTGATGAAGATCAAATAAGGAACAAGGAATTTGAAAAAGTTTAGTCTAATATAAAGAGCTTCCTTATCAAAAATTTACAATAAGTCTGATCTATTATCATTTGAAAATTTAGCTTTGCAATTTAATTTGTCTCGTGAAATGTTTTATCACTATCCTCAATTACTCCATTCATTAACATACAATTTCCTGGAGCATAGCTAACCAATTACACTACGGAGTGCTACAGTCAGATGTAGAGATGAGCTATTAGTGGAATAGTCGGTTCCTATTGGGATGGGCAGATTTCACTAAAATCATTGTGAATCAGGACTGCCAATTCCTTCCAAAAATCAGGTTCACTAATTTGCCCTGCAGAAGGTCTCCAATGCAGCCATAGCCCTCAAATTGTATGGGAGTAAAGACACACATCTGGGGGGTCATGATACTCCTCCCAAAATTAGTAAAAATAATGTACAGTGGTGAGGGGGTGACTGATAGCCCAGGGGTGTCACTGAAAAAAAAACAAGACCCCACATAGGGTCTCCTAGATCAAAAATTGCCCTAAGGAAGATAAGTGTGGTGTGTGTTTTAAAAGTAATGTCATAAATTTTCAAAGGATATATTCTACCAGGTGAACAGAACAATCAAGCACAATCCTGCTCCATGAAACAGCTGCAAGCAACCAAATCAAAATACTAACAACCATCCCTACTGGGCAGTTTTTAAAATCCTGTCCTCGGCTAGTCTTGCACTGATGACTATGCCTCATTAAAAGTTGCTCAGATTGCTCAATCTTCCAATTCTCATGTGTTAGTGCAAACCAATATTTGCTATACGATATGCTATTGGGGTCCAAATTCTTAGTTTGTTAGAGGTAAGCTGAGCTCAGGAGACTAACATTAAATCACACAGCATGGGGTGTGATCAAAAGTAATTCATTTATTAAAGGGGTTGTCCCGCGGCAGCAAGTGGGTCTATACACTTCTGTATGGCCATATTAATGCACTTTGTAATGTACATTGTGCATTAATTATGAGCCATACAGAAGTTATAAAAAGTTTTTCACTTACCTGCTCCGCTGCTGGCGTCCTCGTCTCCATGGTTGCCGTCTAATTTTCGCCGTCTAAAATGGTCGAATGGCCAAATTAGACGCGCTTGCGCAGTCCGGGTCTTCTGCTTTTCTGAATGGGGCTCCGTGTAGCTCCGCCCCGTCACGTGCCGATTCCAGCCAATCAGGAGGCTGGAATCGGCAATGGACCGCACAGAAGAGCTGCGGTCCACGGAGGAAGAAGATCCCGGCGGCCATCTTCAACCGGTAAGTATAGAAGTCACCGGAGCGCGGGGATTCAGGTAAGCGCTGAGCGTTTTTTTTTTAAAGTCCCTGCATCGGGGTTGTCTCGCGCCGAACGGGGGGGGGGGGGGTTGGAAAAAAAAAACCCGTTTCGGCGCGGGACAACCCCTTTAAGTGATAGGCCACACAAAAAGTTGTTTAGAGAGAATGTTTAGGAATATATGTGATCAGCTAGGAACATGTCAGTTTGACCGGCCGGCCAGTCTAAAGGCCACAGTAGCTATCTTCTAGAACAAAAACCTTAGGGTGGTTTCTCACGAGCGTGTGCGTACATAGGTGAGTACATAGATGTGCACCCCTGTATGCGCAAAAACACGCATGTGTGAAGGTCCGTGCAAGGCAAGGGTCTGCCGTCACCCCAGAAGTGATTTTTCAGGGAAGAGCTTTAGCTATAAGCTCTTCCCTGAAAATCATCCCTTTTAGTGTAAAAAACAAAATTAAATAAATTTAAAAATATATATATATATACTTACCTGTCCGCCGCTGCCGTGTCCCCCGAGGGGATGTAAAGCACATCTGCCACATGCAGGACATATTTTCTTTATTCATGCAGGGAATAAAGAATTCCCTGCTGCACCTGTCACAGATGTGACAGATACAGCAAAGGAATTCTTCATCCTTGTGGGGAATAAAGAATTCCCTACCGCAGCTGTCACTGAATTAAAATCCCCGTCTGCTTAAAGAGCTGCTTCTGTTTGGCTGAGGTGCTCTGCCATTCACAGGCAGCTCTCGCTTGTCATTCATTCAGCGAGTGCTGCCTGTGGTTTGTACCCATACCCATTGTGACCCTAATATAATGTCCGTATGCATTTTAAATTACCCTGGCAATCCGTGGTTTTTGCACATGCATCTGCCATTTTCACGGCAGCCATGTGCGCAGAAGCCATGGTGAGGTCCACTGTTAAATCCGTGCACCTTAGGTACTTAATTTCATCTAACCTCATGGATATGATCCATGAGGGGAGATGAAAGAAACTTTTTTTCTTTTTTTAAAACTTTTTTAAAACTTTTTTTTACTTTACATGATCGCTGTTATCGATTGGATAGCAGCGATCATGTAACCAGGAACCGCATACAGCAGCTCCTAGTGAGATCTCTCTGCTCTCGTCTACACATGGGAGCCACGAGCCAGAGAGATTTTAAATTTCCCGGGCCGCGTGCCCTTCTGTGGAAACGCCCGACGTATGATGTCTGGCACGCATGTGCAGAAGGCACCGTCAAGCCGCAGGAGGCCAGGACACCACGGGACATCGTGGAGGAGGTGGGTGACTACTTCCAGGTGCCCTGATGGATCCAAACATATATGAATGAAGACTTTCACCCCAAAATGGATACCAATGTTTGTCCTGTGTACATTAGCACACCCTATTGCCCACCTGTAGAACCCTTGAGCTGTCAAAATGATAGAGAACTCCCACAAATGACCCTATTTTGAAAATCAAACCCTTTAACAAATTAGTCTATGGGTGTACTGCGTATTTTGGCCCCACATTTTTTTAATGAATCTAAGCAAAGCTGAAAGGAAACAAATTCGATTTTCATTTTTATTTGGCAATTGTGTCAATTTTAAAATAGTTTTTTTGGACAGCATAAATATGAATAAAGACTTACACCCTGTTTGTCCCGTGTTCAAAAAAATACCCGTTGTGGCTCTAATCTGCTTACAGAACATATGGCTAGGCCTATAATGGAGGGAACACCCATTGGATTTTAGGGCACAATTGAATACATTCGAGGCCCCATTGCCCACTTTTAGAGCCATTGAGTGGCAAAACCGATAAAGAACCCCCACAAATGACCCTATTTTGAAAACTATACCCCTTATCAAATTCCTTTAGAGCTGTACCGCCTATACCCAGTTGAGGCTTCCCAATACGAGGTCTTCTCCATAATAGATAGATAGATAGATAGATAGATAGATAGATAGATAGATAGATAGATAATATTTATCAACAGTAAGCTTTCAGTTATAGATGCAGGGTAATCTTTATTTTGTAAAGCTAATTTTTCCAAACTAATATCCACTGAAGATAACTATGCAATTAAGCCTGTTCAATTAATTCATCTAATGACAGTAAATCAACAGTTATACTGTATTTCATTTCAGCCATTTTATGGACCTTTGCCATGTATGAAGAGCTCAGCAGATAATTTAATGATAGATAAATGTTGTGAAATATTTATGACCTGCTACAGTAAGTGTCAATTGAGAGGAAAATATATAAAACATCAATCAAATAAATGTCTAGGATGGCAAAGTACTTAGGGTTTCCAAATATGGTTTAATTATCTACTGGACCATAGTTAGTATGTTAATAGTATAATAACTTATTTTTGTTATTGATGATGAAGATAATAATAGTATTTTAGCTATTTTAAATATATAATTTATTCAGAATTTTTTTTTACCCTGTGTTAACTTCTCCTGGGCCATGATAGAGTTTTTACGTCCAAGATGGACACAAAACACCTCGTCCAGATCAGACGTAATTTGTCATCTTAAAATAAAGGATATACACACAATATACTAGTGTGAAGAGCTCAAAATATCTTTAATGAAACCAAAGAGTGGAGGAATAGGAAATCTGACCCTAACCTTTTAATGCAATGAGACCTTACCTAAAAGTGGACCACTTGCCCTGATGAGGGCAACTCCACACCTGGAGCCTGAAGTGATCCAGATTCTCCCTAGTTGGAAAACGGGTATAATGTTTGCTATCGTAAATAACAATATTTACAGTATGGATGTTAAACAAACAGGCTATGAACCATATGGAATACCTACATAGAAATAGTAACCAGCCAGGAGTTGGGCGGTTAAACACCCCAAATATCCATATCACCAAACTGACTTATATGACAGTAGTACAGGACAGGAGCTGACGACCAAATCAGAAACTGTATGATGCTCTAAGTGCATCATTCCTGTGAACTGCTGTACTATTACATTTGTGAGTATCAGCCCACATCTACTTCTGTATAGAATGGTCAAAAATAAAGATAACTGTTGATACCACCTTTGGTGTCATGACCAGAAATCTCAGCGTTTCAGGGTTTAAACAAATGGAGGTGGTGCTGATGGATTGTTATGGCAGCCAAGGACCTAGGAAATGCCCCCAGGGCTGCCATCACTGTCCCTAAACAAGCCTTAGATTTTAGACTGATCAGTAAGGGCCCTTTAACATGGCACGATTATCGTGTGCATAATTGTTGGATAGACTGGTTTGCACACTAATTGTTAGGTGTAACTGCATGTAACGACCTAAGGATAACTTGTTAAGTTATTGCTGATAAGATCTTTCATACAAATCTAAAAATCAATGTTCGTCTACTGCAAATCCTGTAAACAGGCAACATAACGATTTACTGTTTAGAAAGCTGTGGCAGAAAGGTTGACTAGAGGCGTGGTCTACTTCCAATGAATGATCAAAACTACCCAATTATTGTTCAGTGTAAATACAAGTCAAGAAAACAATATATGATCACGACTTTGCTGGTTGCATACTCGTTCCAATTTATCCTACTTTCCAAAAGGGCTCTAAAGGTCCAAAGATAGGGAGAAAAAAGTAATAAAAACATAAAAAACACATACTGTGTTTTGCATAGGCATGATTATAACATCCCACACAATACATTGAACATTTATTACTGCATGGTAATTATTGTTAAAAAAAAATGTTCTATTTTTATATTTCCCCTCCCCTAAACCAATGTGCTAGAAATGAAATCTGAAGTTGTATATATGCCAATTAAAATTTTACCTCGTCCCAGAAAGCAGACAAACCTTTATACATCACTGAAAAATAAAACGTTCTCAACAGCTGAATTCTGCAAAACAAAAACAAGAACATTTTCTGCCTCCTGAAGGATGTATAACTTCATCAGGTGGACTATGAAGTTCTTGTGAACTTATATAATAGCACTATATGTCATAATGATGGCACGGGCCATTATTGCATGTGGCAGCTCTGTTACACAGCTGTCACCCTATTCTAATGGACATGATCAGAGATAACTCTGATCCCAGGTAGTTAATCCTTTAGATGCTATGGCATCTAACTGGTTAGATAAAAGGAACTCTTTATGTTACATCATTGTCCCCACCATAAGAAGATTGTAGGGTGACATTGGGTCGCCATGGAAGTTGGAGGCCTAATGAAGGCCCCTTGAGTTTTCCATCTTATTATACCCTATTAAGCTCTGCCAGAAAATACATTTTCAGAGTACCTGCAGAAGCAATGGAATGGTAGCATGTGATGCAAAGAAGCAGGAGGCTCAGGAGTCAGTCAGCACCCATACTGCTCAGAAACCGGTACCAGGCTCTCATGCAGGAGAACAATGAAGAGGTACATCAAGATATGACTTTGGCCATAAAGAACAGCCTCGTAAGGACTCAGAAACCTCTTGCATGGAAAAAAAGAAGTGTTGTTGTGAAGAAGAAAATGAGAGTGCTGGTCGTGGGAGATTCTCTATTGAACGGAACAGAGGATGTGTTCTGCATACCTGGAACCTTACGAGAGATGTGCTGTCTTCCAGGTCCACGAATCAGAGATGTGTTCGATTGTTCAATAGGTTATCAAGACTCTTCAGTTCTACAGACTACTACTCATTTCTACTAATACATGGAGGGACAAAAAATGATCTTGCAACTATTTGTAGAGAGTTTGAAGACCTAGGCAGGAATGTGAAAGAACTGGAAGTGCAGGTAGTCTTCTCATCCAATATCCCAGTTGATGCTCATGGAATAAGGAGATGGAACAGGATTCTAGGGGTGAACAACTAAACATATTGATTGTGCCATCCACATGGATTTGGATTTCTAGAGCTAGGCAGGAAATTACCTATATGATAAAGAATATATATTTTAACAAATAGGGACACCTTATCTTGTTTTTTTTGCCTATAGTTGTATCGTGCGTCTATTACCTATATGATGGACTACTTGCTAGAGATGAGTTGTACCTTACAAAGACAGGAAAGCATACATTTGGCAGGCACCTTGCTACACTCATAAGGAGAGCTTTAACTAGAACAATACGGGAAGGGAAGTAAGCGAGGCCAAAATATACAACCGATGAATACAATCAATAATCTCGCTAGTGGAAGTAAAAAGAAAGAACAAAGAAAAAAAAATGGGAATGAAAGTTTCAGAGTAAGAGACACTGATCACAAACTTAAATGTTTTTACACAAATACACAGAGCATTGGCTTGAAGAATACAACTTATACAATGAAAGGCTTGAGAGATTCAACCTATTTATAAGAAGCAGACTAAATAAAAGGGGAGTAGGTGTTGCATTGTATGATTGAGGGGTGTGCACCTTAATCCTGCCTTTGCTATGGAGCAACAGATTATACCCACCGTTGGCCACCCCTATTAGTGCTACGAGGGACAATTATTGCTCAGCGATATGTTCAAGACATCCTGAAGCCACATGTGTTACCTCTCATTGAAGGGCTTCCAAGAGGCAGTAGGATAATGCTTAGCCGCACTCAGCAAGGTCATCACAGGAATGTCTTCCCAACCTTGCCACATTTCCCAATCACCATATTTGTCAGCAATAGGACATGTGTTAGAATAACGAGGCCCTCTTCTAAGCACAGTAGCCGTTTTGTGTGCTCAGTCAGCTTGATAGCCATGATTATTTGCAGAGTACATGATTCTCAGAGCAAACTTCTAAGATTCTGACCTTTGCAATACGTGCAAAGATACTTGTTGAACATTCTGTCTCACAGTAACCATAACACTGTTGCCATCTTACTGGGTCTAGCCATAAACAATGTGTTATATGTAGAGATGAGCGAGCACCAAAATGCTCGGGTGCTCGTTACTCGGGACGAAATTTTCGCAATGCTCGAGGGTTCGTTTTGAGTAACGAACCCCATTGAAGTCAATGGGCGACCCGAGCATTTTTGTATATCGCCGATGCTCGCTAAGGTTTTCGTTTGTGAAAATCTGGGCAATTCAAGAAAGTGATGGGAACGACACAGCAACGGATAGGGCAGGCCAGGGGACTACATGGTGGGCTGCATCTCAAGTTCCCAGGTCCCACTATTAAGCCACAATAGCGGCAAGAGTGGGCCCCCCCCCCACTGTCAGCATAAAGATCGTTCCCCTCTGCCATAGCTGTAACAGCTGTGGCAGAGAAGAACGATGTTTGCCCATTGAATTCAATGGAGCCAGCAATACAGCAGGTTCCACTGAAAGCAAAGGGCTGCCGGCGATCGCGGGATGAATTGTCGGGAAGGGGTTAAATATATAAGCCGTTCCCTGCAATTCATCCAGAAATGTGTTACAATAAAAATATATACCGGCGTATAAGGCGACGGGGCGTATAAGACGACCCCCCAACTGTCACCTTATACGCCGGCAATACAGTGGAGCAAAGAATAAAAATCATTACTGACTTCTTCTGACGTTCTGCAGTGCTCCTGCAGGCTGTTGCTCCCACCTGGTCCACGGCAGAGTATTGCTTTCTGGACGCAGGGCTTGAAATCCCCGCCTCCAGAAACACAGCCAATCACAGCCATTCAATGACATCATTGTCATTGGCTGTGAGTGGCTGAAGGCACGTGTGTTTCTGGAGGCAGGGATTTAAAGCCCTTCGTAGAGAAATCAATGCTCTGCCGGGAGCCAGACCGAATAATCCACCAACTGGTTCCCAAAGCGCCCCCTCGCGCCATGCCACCCTGCACAGGTCAAGGTGCTCTACAGTGTGGCAGTTTTTCACAGAGACGCCTGACGACCGACGAACAGTGCTGTGCAACCTTTGTCGCGCCAAGATCAGCTGGGGAGGCACCACCACCAGCATGCACAGGCATATGATGGCCAAGCACCCCACAAGGTGGGACGATGCCCGTTCACCGCCTCCGGTTTGCACCACTGCCTCTCCCCCTGTGCCCCAACCTGCCACTGAGATCCAACCCCCCTCTGAGGACACAGGCAGTATCGTCTCCTGGCCTGCACCCACACCCTCACCTCCGCTGTCCTCGGCCCCATCCAGCAATGTCTCTCAGCGCAGCGTCCAGACGTCGCTAGCGCCACTGTTTGAGCGCAAGCGCCAGTACGACGCCACGCACCCGCATGCTCAAGCGTTCAACGTGCATGTAGCCAAATTGATCAGCCTAGAGATGCTGCCGTATAGGCTTGTGGAAACGGAGGCTTTGAAAAGCATGATGGCGGCGGCGGCCCCGTGCTACTCGGTTCCCAGTCGCCACTACTTTTCCCGATGTGCCGTCCCAGGCCTGCACGACCACATCTCCCGCAACATTGTACGCGCCCTCACCAACGCGGTTACTGCCAAGGTCCACTTAACAACAGACACGTGGACAAGCACAGGCGGGCAGGGCCACTATATCTCCCTGACGGCACATTGGGTGAATTTAGTGGAGGCTGGGACAGAGTCAGAGCCTGGGACCGCTCACGTCCTACCCACCCCCAGAATTGCGGGCCCCAGCTCGGTGGTGCTATCTGCGGTGGTGTATGCTTCCTCCACTAAACCACCCTCCTCCTCCTACGCAACCTCTGTCTCGCAATCAAGATGTGTCAGTAGCAGCACGTCGCCAGCAGTCGGTGTCGCGCGGCACGGCAGCACAGCGGTGGGCAAGCGTCAGCAGGCCGTGCTGAAACTACTCAGCTTAGGAGAGAAGAGGCACACGGCCCACAAACTGCTGCAGGGTCTGACAGAGCAGACCGACCGCTGGCTTGCGCCGCTGAGCCTCCAACCGGGCATGGTCGTGTGTGACAACGGCCGTAACCTGGTGGCGGCTCTGCAGCTCGGCAGCCTCACGCACGTGCCATGCCTGGCCCACGTCTTTAATTTGGTGGTTCAGCGCTTTCTGAAAAGCTACCCACGCTTGTCAGACCTGCTCGGAAAGGTGCGCCAGCTGTGCGCACATTTCCGCAAGTCCCACACGGACGCTGCCACCCTGCGCACCCTGCAACATCGGTTTAATCTGCCAGTGCACTGACTGCTGTGCGACGTGCCCACACGGTGGAACTCTACGCTCCACATGTTGGCCAGGCTCTATGAGCAGCGTAGAGCTATAGTGGAATACCAACTCCAACATGGGCGGTGCAGTGGGAGTCAGTCTCCTCAATTCTTTACAGAAGAGTGGGCCTGGTTGGCAGACATCTGCCAGGTCCTTGGAAACTTTGAGGAGTCTACCCAGATGGTGAGCGGGGATGCTGCAATCATTAGCGTCACCATTCCTCTGCTATACCTCTTGAGAAGTTCCCTGCAAAGCATAAAGGCAGACGCTTTGCGCTCGGAAACGGAGGCGGGGGAAGACAGTATGTCGCTGGATAGTCAGAGCACCCTCCTGTCTATATCTCAGCGCGTTGAGGAGGAGGAGGAGGAGGTGGAGGAGCATGAGGAGGAGGGGGAAGAGACAGCTTGGCCCACTGCTGAGGGTACCCATGCTGCTTGCCTGTCATCCTTTCAGCGTGTATGGCCTGAGGAGGAGGAGGAGGAGGATCCTGAAAGTGATCTTCCTAGTGAGGACAGCCATGTGTTGCGTACAGGTACCCTGGCACACATGGCTGACTTCATGTTAGGATGCCTTTCTCGTGACCCTCGCGTTACACGCATTCTGGCCACTACGGATTACTGGGTGTACACACTGCTCGACCCACGGTATAAAGAGAACCTTTCCACTCTCATACCCGAAGAGGAAAGGGGTTCGAGAGTGATGCTATACCACAGGACCCTGGCGGACAAGCTGATGGTAAAATTCCCATCCGACAGCGCTAGTGGCAGAAGGCGCAGTTCCGAGGGCCAGGTAGCAGGGGAGGCGCGGAGATCAGGCAGCATGTACAGCACAGGCAGGGGAACACTCTCTAAGGCCTTTGACAGCTTTCTGGGTCCCCAGCAAGACTGTGTCACCGCTCCCCAGTCAAGGCTGAGTCGGCGGGAGCACTGTAAAAGGATGGTGACGGAGTACGTAAAGATCGCACGACCGTCGTCCGTGACGCCTCTGCCCCCTACAACTACTGGGTGTCGAAGCTGGACACGTGGCCTGAACTCGCACTCCATGCCCTGGAGGTGCTTGCTTGTCCTGCGGCTAGCGTCTTGTCAGAGAGGGTGTTTAGTGCGGCTGAGGGAATCATCACGGATAAGCGTACCCGCCTGTCAACCGACAGTGCCGACAGGCTTACACTCATAAAGATGAACAAAGCCTGGATTTCCCCAGACTTTTCTTCTCCACCAGCGGACAGCAGCAATACCTAAACAATACGTAGGCTGCAGCCGCGGATGGAAGCATCGTTCTCTATCACCATCAAAAACGGGGACCTTTTTGCTTCATCAATCTGTGTATTATATTCATCCTCCTCCTCCTGCTCCTCCTCCTGAAACCTCACGTAATCACGCCAAACGGGCAATTTTTCTTAGGCCCACAAGGCTCAGTCATATAATTTTTGTAAACAATTTTTATATGTTTCAATGCTCATTAAAGCGTTGAAACTTGCACCTGAACCAATTTTTATTTTAACTGGGCTGCCTCCAGGCCTAGTTACAAATTAAGCCACATTAACCAAAGCGATTAATGGGTTTCACCTGCCCTCTTGGTTGGGCATGGGCAATTTTTCTGTGGTACATTAGTACTTTTGGTACACGAATTTTTGGGGCCCTCGCCTACAGTGTAATCCAATTAATTTTTTGCCCATCTGCATTAAAGCTGACATAACATCAGCTGTGCTGGGCACTGCAATTGGATATATTTATGTACCGCCGGTGAGTTCCAGGGAGCCACCCATGCTGTGGGTCCACACGGAGTTGTAACTGCATGTGTCTACTTCTAAAGAACCCCAGTCTGACTGGGGCATGCAGTGTGGGCCGAAGCCCACCTGCATTTAACATGACATTACCTCAGCTGTGATGGGCAATGCAATGGGATATATTTATGTACCGCCAGTGGGCTCCAGGGAGCCACCCATGCTGTGGGTCCACAGGGAGTTGTAACTGCATCTGTCCACTTCTAAAAAACCCCAGTCTGACAGGGGCATGCAGTGTGGGTCGAAGCCCACCTGCATTTAATATGACATTACCTCAGCTGTGATGGGCAATGCAATGGGATATATTTATGTACCGCCGGTGGGTTCCAGGGAGCCACCCATGCTGTGGGTCCACAGGGAGTTGTAACTGCATGTGTCTACTTCTAAAGAACCCCAGTCTGACTGGGGCATGCAGTGTGGGCCGAAGCCCACCTGCATTTAACATGACATTACCTCAGCTGTGATGGGCAATGCAATGGGATATATTTATGTACCGCCGGTGGCTTCCTGGCACCCACCCATGCTGTCGGTCCACACGGAGTTGTAACTGCATGTGTCCACTTCTAAAGAACCCCAGTCGGACTGGGGCATGCAGTGTGGGCCGAAGTCCACCTGCATTTAACATGACATTACCTCAGCTGTGATGGGCAATGCAATGGGATATATTTATGTACCACCGTTGGGTTCCAGGGAGCCACCCATGCTGTGGGTGCACACGGAATTCCTATTGCGGATTTGTACCTGCCTGTGACTATTTATAAAAAAACGCGGTCTGACTGGGGCATGCAGACACCTTGACAGAATGAATAGTGTGTGTCACATAGGTTCCCCATTGCTATGCCCACGTGTGCAGCTCCAGATGGAGGTGGCACAGGATTGGATTTCTCATTGCTTCTGTACAGCATTGTGGGCTATCGCCCCGCCCCTTTTAAAGTGGGTCGCTTCCTAGCCGTGCCAACCCTCTGCAGTGTGTGACTGTGGTTCCTCCTCATGGCAGACGCACTTATAAATAGACATGAGGGTGGTGCGGCATGAGGGCAGCTGAAGGCTGTGCAGGGACAATTTGGTGTGCACTGTGGACACTGGGTCGTGCAGGGGGGTGTTGGGCAGCATGTAACCCAGGAGAAGTGGCAGCGGAGTGTCATGCAGGCAGTGATTGTGCTTTGTTGGAGGTAGTGTGGTGCTTAGCTAAGGTATGCATTGCTAATGAGGGCTTTTCAGAAGTAAAAATTGTTGGGAGGGGGGGGGCACTCTTGCCGTTATTGTGGCTTAATAGTGGGACCTGGGAACTTGAGATGCAGCCCAACATGTAGCCTCTCGCCTGCCCTATCCGTTTCTGTGTCGTTCCAATCACTTTCTTGAATTGCCCAGATTTTCACAAATGGAAACCTTACAAAAATGCTCGGGTCGCCCATTGACTTCAATGGGGTTCGTTATTCGAAACGAACCCTCAAGCATCGCGAAAACTTCGTCCCGAGTAACGAGCACCCGAGCATTTTGGTGCTCGCTCATCTCTAATTACAAACAATATATACTGCCATTGACTTCCTTCTTAGATTGCTTTTGTCTTACAATTTAAATCCTAAGCTCAAGTACTATGAAACTAGCACTCAACTGCTGTTACTACTTCTGGCTCCTTGAGTTATTTAGCATACTATTATAAGCCCCTCAATGTTTTCATGTGGATGGTTCATTATTTGAAATACCCCAAACTAGTAGGTCTATAAGGCAGTGGATGAGCTCTCACCTGGTAACGAGCGGTGCTGTCATTGCAACATTGTTCTCCTCCTCCAAAGACCTGCCTGTCCAAAGATATAAGCAGTGCTACCACTCCAATGATGTGAGCTCCTTCCCCTCATGTGTAGGAGTTTTCATACAGGGCACAGTCTAAAGCTAGGATCAATGGCAATACTATTACCCATGCCGGTCACTAGATAGTGCTGCTGCACCACCAATGAACAATATTGTAGTGCTCTGCATAAGCAAAGCAGAATAAAAGAAGATGCTGGTCCCTTGTGTGATGAGGGGTAATGTAGATAGCACATCACCTGTTCAAGATGACTCTAAGTGTAAGTGGTCTGGATCTGGTTTAAAGTCTCTGGTTTAAAGTGTTGTAACCTGAGCAGAGAGCGTAGTCAGGATTAGCCATGGGTCAGTAACGGTAAATCGCGGTTTACAGTACACAGGGACTAGACAGGTAACGTGATCAGAGGAAAGCCAGAGGTTGGTAACAGCTTGTATCAGTTGCAGTACAAAGGGAGCAGGCAGGTAACATGGTCAGAGGAATATCAGATGTTGGTAACAGCCTGTAGGTACGGTAGATCACAGGGAGAGAGGAGCTAGAATATCAACAGGAGCACAATAAGCACGGACTGGTGCAGTGAAAGGGACAGGCTTTTGTAATTTGCCCAATTAGGAGCAGGGCGGGGCCAGTACAGGGAACCAGACCAGGAGTACAGGAACATGGTTAAGTCCAGCAGGGGAGCTGTCCAGGTGGCTGGATTGGTCAGCAGAGAGAGCTGCTGCTTGGAGTACAGGAGGTCCTGGGTTCGAACCGTGACATTATGGAGGGTAGGTCAAACATAAGCACCAGATGCCACCCTTTTGTTAATAGCCCAATTCACGACACAATACGGTAGTACAAAAGGCTGGCACAGCAAAGTAACATGCAAAAATGCACAACATATCACATGCTACATCAATCACAATAATCCTCCTGTTGAATGTGAGTCCAGTAAAGTAGTGGAGGTGCAGTAAGCTCTATATGTGTGGTTTAAAAGGGCTAGTTTTAGTGGACCAGTAGATAGCTGGCTGGCAAAAAGAAGCAAGGAGGGCTAAGTGCAGGAGAAGATGTTTCCCTTCTGCCGTAGGTGCTTAGGGTCTTTTGTGATATCTCCGACTGTGGAAGAGTAGTGGTCACCAGAGGATGGCTACCATTGTGAGCATAGCCCAGCAAAAGCTCCTGTATGCCAGTAAGGAGGGAGTCTCACTTCTGCTTGATCAGGAGCATTGTGAACAAGTTTATAAGAGTAAATGTGAAGAGATAGACTTCCCCTTCTCTCTATACTGCTAGATGTGAAAGCCAGGGTCCAGGACAAACACTTCAACAAAGTTACAATTTTATGCTTCGGCTCATGTTATAGCCCTTAGCCATAGAATTGTGGAAGAGATTAATGTTTTAGGTGAGTGACACAGCTCTAAAAGAGGAGACAATGAGCCAGAACACCCTCTTATGACATGGCCCTTGTATCAGAGAGGTTCCCTTTGGGACGGTCAGTAAATATATCTGACCGTGAACTATAATCCGGTTGGTGCAACATTAAAAGTAATGAACGATACAACTGTTTGTGCTATTAGTTTAGTTATATTGTATTTGCCTATAATTGTGACTTGGATATCAGACCTCACTTTGTTACTAATGAATGTAGATATCTACGGTTTATATACTTTTTCATGCAATTATAAGTTTCAATAAATCAGTAGAGCATGAGATTATTTTTTAATAATATTGATGAGATTATTCAGACATGTTCATTGCTATTTTATATTTTTAAATAATAATTTCACACTCAATTTGCTTAAAATAATATTATAATTCTGTTCATACTGAATATGGCTCCAAATAATACACATTTTTCCAGATTCATATACTTTATAATGCAACAAACTGTGATTATGGTTAAGAAACATTTTTTTTTATATTTTACTGATTGAAAAAAAAAGATATATTCAATGATGAAAATATGAATACTACGAAAGTACGAAGTTCTGGGGCCATGATAACAATAGAATTTTGATTTCTTATCTCAGAATTCCAAATTTTTATTTGAGAATTTTGTTATTATTTATTTTACATGAGTCTTCTGTATTCGTCAATAAAATAGTGAATTTTCTGAAATGTGTTATCAGAAAAAGATCTACTATATAAGTCTATTTTTTTTGTTAAATATATTTCTTACAATCTGCAGGTGATTCTTTTTCTGATTTCAAGGTTTGTAACATAAAAAGTCAATAAGTAAAAAAAAAAAAAAAAAAATAATATATATATATATATATACATACATACATACATATATACACATTAGGGATGAGTGTGCACCCTCAGATAAGGCAGTTACTCGAGCGAGCATCGCTCTTCTCGAGTAACTGCATTCTCGTCCGAGCCAGCTCGGGGGTAGGAGGGGAGGGATCTCTCTCTTTCAGGTGGAGATATCTGGAGGATTTTGCCAATAGAAAAAAAAATGTGCATGCTCCACTAAAAACCATATATATGGAGGTTTTAGAAGTCTGTAAAACAATGCATGGAGGCCATGTGACTCCATACCAAGGAGTCATATGGTCTCTGGACACTGCAGTAATAGCCCCAGGCCCATGTGTGTGAGATGCAAAAAAAAACATCCATATGCATCTGTATGAAATTGGAGGCACTTGGAGGTATAATAAGCCAATAATGCGGCCAAAAGCTTTTACATAGTAACATAGTATGTTAGAACAGAGTGAAGGCAATGTCCATTTAGTTCAGCCTGTTTTAACCTTCCCCTTGTTGGTCCAAAGTAAGGCAAAAAAAAACAGCAAACCAATTAGCTCCTATGGAAGAAAAAAATTCCTTCCTGACTCCATAATGGCAGCCAGAATAATCCCTGGATCAACATTTAAGATCAACAACCCCACTGGAAAGCTAATGTCTATATCCTGTAATATCGTAGCACTCTAGAAAGACATCTAGTCCCCTCTTAAACTCCTCTATGGATTTTGCCATCACCGTGTCCTCAGGCAGAGAGTTCCACAGTCTCACTGCTCTTACAGTAAAGAACCCCTTCTATGTTGGTAATGAAACCTGCTTTCCTCTAGACGTAGACGATGCCCTCTTGGTACCGACGCAGTCCTGGGTATAAACAGATAATGGGAGAGATCCTTGTATTGTCCACTTATGTAATTTTACATAGTTATTTGATCGCCCCTTAACCGTCTTTTCTTCTTTCTAACTTCCTAGTGATTCCGTTTTTTAATAAAGAAATGTGTAACATAACTTTCCTTTTTATATGCATTTTCATTCTTTCATTAATTGTTCACATTTTTATTACTTTTCAATAAAACAGAATAATATTTTACAATTTGCTTTCATACTGGGCTAAACTCCCCGCAGGCTTCGAAACTATAAAAATAAACAAAGAAATAAAAATTGGAAATATAATTTGGATAAGAAAAACTGAAATTGAAAAATTTATATGTTTTTTATTAGCTTATTGATCAAATAAAAATTATATAAATGAAATATATTTAAAATAAGTTATTGCTGCTTCATGCCCTGCATTTTTATCCATTTTCTTGTTTGCATCATACAGTAAGAGGCACGTGATACACTTTGGATCCATATACACTCATTGTCAAAAAGCACCTAGAAGCAATGGAAGCTGTCCAACCTGTGGCCCATCCACATTTAACACATGTCCGACAGCAGCTCGCCACATTCATCCACGGTAAAGATGAAGATGAGAAAAGGGTCACCGACCTCGGTAAGACTTGGAATCTGCTGCCTAAGGCCGGCTGCACACGTCCGGGTCGGATTCTGCATTCCAGATCCTGCACTGGAATCCAACCCTGTACCCAGACGGTGAACCTGCGTACCTGGCATTTCTTTTCGTGTGCAGGCAGCCTTCAGTACTGCAGATGATCTGGCCGGCGATCCATCGGAGATGCTCAGTATGGATTTTTTTAAATCCCTGCTTTTCCCGTATCATTATGTAAGGGCTGCGGGTTGAATGGTTGCCATAGACATAAATGGAAACCATCTGCATAGAATCTGCTCAAAAATAGAGCAGGCTGCGATTTTTCCTCCGTGAGCGGAAAATCGCAATTGCTTTTTGCTCATGTGCAAGAAAAAGCACTTTACCATAGCATGCTATGGGCAGTATATAATTTTTGAAACATATGTTGACAAAAAATGTAAAGTATTGATGCAGTCCTCATACTTTGGTTATTTTATATCTGTTTACCAGCGTTACTTTCTTGCATGTATTAAAGAAAAATCAACAACAAAACAAAATGTCCAAAAAAGGAAAAACTGAAAACCACAGCAAAGTATGTAAATAATTCATGTTTACCTTATATACTGCTAAACAATAATGCAGATATACGTGGAGCAGAAATAAGACGGTTTTGGTCGTTTCTGGACTCAGTTAATATTTAGCTTGTTTTAATTGAGCTGGAATGCGTGATCTGAAACCCTGATGTGCAGGTGAAAGAATGTCATTTGGAACAGCTGGCAGGTTAGGTATCAAGCCTTCAGTACATTTGCTGTCTGTCAGGATTAACACATTTATTTGAGGTAATACAATTTAATTAGCTGATATCAATGCCATGGGACATACAGTACAGTGTGGATTCCTAACCCTACCATATATTTGGAACATTTTAATGACTCTTCTAGCTTCAGTAAACATAACATTTATGCTCACAGATATACAATTAATGAAATATTCAATACTGTGAATATTGCTTCAGAAGTCAAGTGTATTGTATTAGAATAAAATATTTAGAGGGATAGTCTCAGGACAGACATTAGTGGAATATTATAAGAATATGTTACCAATAGCCAATTGCAGCAAATCCATCCCTTTTATCTTGAAGTAGTTTTGGTACCTCTCCCTCAAAGCATATTAGAACATTGAATGACTTTTCATGATACTAAATGCCCATTTACATGCAAAGACAGTCTTTCAAACGATTGAAAGATTGACAGTTTTAGTGATCATTTTGCATAAAGTGTTAATGGACATTAATGTCCATTAACACTTTATTAGCTTCATTTGCATGTAAAAGGGCTTCCGGAAGCTGTTAGCAAAGCACAGCATGTGGTTTGAGCTCTGCAGGCAGCTCCTTTGTTCTCACATGGGCTGTCAGCAGAATACAATGTAATCTCCGACTCCCATGGAGAACGCAGTGTGTGGTCCCTGCTATCTTCTCTCCGGATTAATGATGTATTTTAAGCTCACCCTAAAATCATCATTCAGTCAAAAAGTAAACGATAGCAGCATTTACACGTAAGGATGATTACTCATATGCCATTGTTTGAACGAATTTCGAGCGATAGTCTTTGCATGTAAATGGGCCTTAAGACAGCTTTATTTACATACAATTGAAAAGTGAACAATAATTGTTCAGTCTAAATGAGCAACAACAAACGTCAAACGTTGCTCATTTTATGTAGGCATAAAAATCATTGCTCGCTCGTTCACTTATCGTTCAGTTTAACCAGCGCTCGTTCAGTCTTTCTCATTCACTTATACAGCAAATGTGAAAGACTGAATCATTCTGAACGATTTCTCATTTTAACAAGCTAATGAATGATGTATCTGTCCATCTAAACAGGCTGCATGAGCGAATGAGTTAACACTGACGCCATTTGCTTAAATGATAAATAAGATCTAAAAGCATCCTAAAATGACCAGTTCACTAAAAAATATCATGACCATTATCTAAATACATTTTGAGATATGTTGTGTTTGATTACAGGGGAGGGCAAAGTTCAACCAACAAAAAGACTAGATGAGAACGTTTTTGTTCTTGGAAAAAGTACACATAAATTATACAACTTTCTTTTTTTATACATTATACATTGTTTAGGCTTTTTTCTAGGCTGTTTTTAACTTTAAACAGTTCAGGTATACTGTGGTGGGCAATTATATATACTAAACAGTCCACATTAAGTTTTGCTCCAAACTTATCTACTGCTTGAATACAAATAGCAAAATGGCACCCCCTCATTGCCCCCCGCTCCCCAAAAAGGATTACTTCGCTGACAACAAATAAAGAAGAGTATCTATCTATCTATCTATCTATCTATCTATCTATCTATCTATCTATCTATCTATCTATCTATCTATCTATCTATGTGTATTTTATCCCTAATTATCCCAATTAAAATACTTTGAATATATATTACTTAATACTAGAACAGTTCAGTACATAAATACAGCACCAGAACTGAGATCAATAAATCGGAATAAACTGTAAAGTCAAATCACCCTTGCTGTTTAAGTTTATACTTCTTAATATGATCTGACAATGGTAAAGCATGATGGGAGTTGCCAGTTCACAAACAAGAATACTAACACCCATTATCACTCTACAGACCATGCAGGGATTACATGACTGGTCACAGGCAGACAGTGAAGAAATAGACAATGACACTTTGTCTCACAAGTGATGTCATTTCTAATTAGCATTGTCATTTTCTTCTCCATCCAATGCAGACCGGCATGACAACTTCTCCTGGACACAATTTGCCACATCAGAGGTTGCCACGCAGAATCCTTTCATTCTTTGTGTTTTTATATCTGTAAACCATATATTAAGATACACTTTTAACAGTGCCACACATATTTCACCTAAATATTGTATAAGGACCCCTGCATGCTTGTGTTTTTTTAACGCTGCGATATTGCTGCATTTTTTAATGCTATTGTCAATGGGACTTTCTAATGTTAAAAATGCATTGCAAGTTTGTGCTTTGCGATTTTTGTGTGATGCGTTTTCAACATTAGAAAATCCTATTGACAAACGCGTTAAAAAAAACACAGCGATATCACAGCGTTGAAAAAAAATGCAAGTGTGCTGGGGCCCTAACAGTGTAATTCATTGCACCCCTGAATGAATAACAAGCCATACTGTTTCCCTGTAATGAACAATAACCCCACTGTCTCCCTGTAGTAAACAAATAGCTTTACTGTTGCCCTGTTGTAAAAAAAAATAGCCATAATTCCCCCTGTAGTAATATATACCCATAGTGTCCCTCTGTGGTAACAACAGCTTCGTTGGTGAAAAACTTTTATGTTATGGATCTTAGAATGCAACTATGCAAATACAATTTTTTAAGTGTATTTATCCTGCAAAAGCAGCAAAATATAAAACATTAATTATATACATTTTGAACTACATTTGTTCAAAGTCAACACATAATTGGAAATATGTTTGATACGTAATCTGTGCATTGTATTTCCATTGTCTACATGTTTCATTGTTGATACCAAGTCAAGAGAGCTTGTATTTTAATGTACCGCCATTTATTAATGTTACTTTGGATAATGGGAGTCATGACCCGCAGTATTTAACATACCTCCATGATATCAGATTCAATGATAGTAATCAGCTTTGGAAATATACGTGTTCTATTAATATTGATTACTTAGAGGACTTGTAACGGAAAACAAAAACAGTTTTTGCCTTAAAATGTCAGAATCCCTACATGTTGCATTTAGATTGATCTAATTACAAACATTTATGTGGTTAGAAGATTTTGTTTTATTGATTTCATTTGGCTTCTTGAATTGTTTATTCTGTTTTCGCCACCTTCGTTTTGTATTTCAAATATGAGCTGCAAGCTATTTGTCAGCTCATGACAAGCTATTATATTTACAAAGAACATGCATCAATATATTGTACATACAAACCGCCTCCTTGCTACTTAGTAAGTAACTTCAAGCTAAGGCAATCCATCTCTTAAATGTCTTGCACCTACACATTCAGTTTTCTCCTAACTGTGATGTAGAACATAGAATTAAACATATGATTTTCAGAGTTCAGGAGGTTTTCGTTCTCTTAAATAAATTAAACTAGGGCTCCACTGAAATACATGCAAGTTGTGGTAAAACTGTGTCATTATCACAACTTGTGAGTAACCTTTATTACTTTATCCCTATGAGGATAAAAAGTTGCAGGATATTTTTGGATTTCTCGGATAGTTAATTCAAATTCTCACTTTATGTAGAAACATTGAGGTCAGGCATGAGTCATAGTAATGTCGCAATTTTACCACGATTCTGTATTGCCAGACAGCAGGGGTACTAGATTAAGAGAAAATTCACCTTCTGAGTAACATAGTCATTATTTTAGTTTAAGTAAAATATTTTCCAAATTTGACTTTAAGGAATAGCAAACTTTGTCTTGGGAATCTGAAAAACTTTTTTAAATATATGCTGCAATATGGGGCCTTGCTTTTTCCACATATATAGTCTTTATGCATGCTATTTTTGGGATACATACAGTACATGGGATTTTTTTCGCTTATCATATAGCTGTCACCCCAGAATACATAAGTGAGCTAGTGTTACCTGGGTTAGTTTTTCCATTCTTTCTGAAACTACTGGCCTCTTTTTCCTTAGATGATCATGTAATCTCAATTCAACATCGCCAATGTTTTTTTGCTATTAGCTGCGAGAAAACATTGCCAGAAAATTGCTACCATGTAGGGCATTAGATTCCAATGCATTCATTTACATCGGTGATTTTTAGCTGCTAGAAAAATCCCGACTAAAGGTCACCAAATTGCCGGTGATTTTCATTGGCGTTTGTTTCTTACAGCGTCAAAAGATAGGTCATGATTAGGGATGAGCGAGTATACTCGCTAAGGCACTACTCGCTTGAGTAATGTGCCTTAGCCGAGTATCTCCCTGCTCATCCCGAAAGATTCGGGTGCCGCCGCGGGGAGCTGCGGGGGAGAGCAGGGAGGAACGGAGGGGAGATCTCTCTCTCCCTCTCTTCCGTCCGCTCTGCCCCGCTCCCCGCCGCAACTCACCTGTCAGCTGCGGCGGCCCACGAATCTTTAGGGACGAGCAGGGAGATACTCGGCTAAGGCACATTACTCGAGCGAGTAGTGCCTTAGCGAGTATACTCGCTCATCCCTAGTCATGATCTATCTTTTGATGAAAATCACAAGGAGCGCCTATAGATACCTATGGGAGGTGAAAAAAAAGGGAGGGGAAAGGAGTTTACCTGTGTCCGGCGCTTGTTGAAGAAGACAGCTGACTCTATTTAACTATTAAAGCTAAATAGAGCCATTCTGCCGACCACCTTTGAGACTGACTTATCACCTTGTAAAAATGCATTCATACAAAGTGGGTAAGCCTATTTCATTTTTTCAAGGTTTAAAGTCAAAGTTTGAGAACTGTAACACTGTAGGCAAGCTAATTGGAAAATCTATTTATAGCCAATTTAAAATCTGCTATACCTGACATAATGGCAGTCCACCGTGTGATCCATTGGCAGGACCTTGTTGCTAAACATTTATGTTAGAGATTGCATGATTCTCTGCACTATGCAATTAATGCGGTGAACAAGATAAAAGAGCACTCTGAACAAACGTCTTTTCTGCAAGCTCTGTCAAGACCATGATGAAGAATTCAAACGTCTACTCCTACACACTGAAGTGAGGTGGCTGTCAAGAGGAAAGTGCTTATGACGCTTCTACAAACCTTTTGACACAGTAGTCAAGTTTCTTCGGCCGATTGACCCAAGCCTTTGTGATGCAACTAAACTATGAAGTCTTGACGTTGCCTATCTTGCAGACATATTTGACAAACTCATCGAGGTCAACACAAATCTACAAGTAGATAAAATGAATTTCATTAAGGCTAAAGGTATAATCTCTTTCTTCATTGCCAAGCTTGCCCTTTATACCAATAACCTGAGTCAACGTGAGCTCTGTCAGTTTACGAGTCTTCAAGAAACTGCATGCAAAGACAGATACAAACTTCAAGATGCAGACTTTGACAGTTTTAACAAGGTAAACTTTGACTGGGTTTAAACTAGTAAGGCTTGGGAGGCACTGGCCACCATCACAATACCTAAAAGGGGGCGCTGGGCTGAAAAAGGTTGAGAACCACTGCTCTAGAAGACAGGTACAGAAGCACAGATAGTTACTGATTTACAAGCAGAACCATGTCTGCCCCAACATCACAATCTCACTTCCCCATAGAACCACGTCTCCAACCACATCAGAATCTCGCCCTATAGAGCCATGTGTCCTCCATAATAATTTCCCCTCCTACATGACATTCCTTCTCAGATAGCTAATTAATTTCCCCTTCCATATCACAAAGTTGTCTCAAAAACCTGTGTCTGACCCAACCCTATGTCTAACACCAGCTTAAAGGTACTGTCCAGGATTTTTTAAATGTATAGTCTATATTCTGGACAGATTATCAATAATTAATCGATAGGTGTCCACTGCTTGGAACCCCCATCGATCAGCTGATTGTCTGGTTTGCTGTCAATTTAGCGGGCCAGACGATCAGCTGATGAATGGGGGTCCCAAGGTGTAGACCTCCCTTGATGAATTACTGATGACCTATCCCGCAAATAGGTCAGCAGTTTAAAAAAAAACAGACAGCCCCTTTAAGTGTGTATTTGAAGATTAAGGTATTTGGTTACAATTGATGGAGTCTTCTTGGGTGGGAAGGGAGTTCTATTTCTTTGGGCCCTGTGATATAGTATAACATATAATAACAATTATAATGCTTACTTAATCTCACTGTATCAGAATTCCATGTAGGTTTTCCTGTGTCTTATGTTCAGAGCAGATGCTGCCATCAACAAAACCTATTGATCCTCTGTTATGACAAATAATCAATCAATTTAACTGATACTTCCCTTTATGCAGGAATATCATAACAAAATCTTTTAAAAATACTGTGTGAAAGGTTTAGAGTCTGTAGCAGATCTGCATTTAAGTTATGTAAAAATCTACATGTCTTACATGCGAATTTCATTTGTGGTGAAATTTGCTGACACATTTAAAAGGACCCTTACTAAGGTGAGTGTACCAAACGTCTGGCTTGATTTATGCCAAAAACCTAAGTTACATGTCTTGCACAACATTTTTTATGTCTTTGACACTTACTGTGCCTTGCAAAAAAATGTGAGTGGCTTATCCAACAAGAGGCATGTCTTGCTCGGGAAAGGACTATAGTTTAACTCATTAAAGACCAAGCACTGTAAATTTATGGCACTTGGTTCTGGGCTTTATTCCCGCCCAATAGCAAAAATACGGTGGGGGGGATTAAAGCCCCTGCTTCTGCAATCAATCAGAAGCAGGTTAAGTTGTCCGCTGCTAGTCGCAGCTGAGAAACTAAAGGAGAAGGCAGGAGTGCTCAATGAGTGCTATGTGCTAAGAAGTGGAAGTGTTTTTTCTACTACGCGAGTTGGCGGTCACCTCACTGCCAGGATTCCCTGGCACAGCTGAGCTATAGGATCCCAGCAGACCCTGATCAGCTCTGCCAGTGACTACTGTCACTAAACAGGGATGTTTTCCCCTGTAACTGGGGCTCCTATGGTTGCATCTGCTACAGTAGAAAAGTGTGTAATAAAAAAAAAACAAACATGTGAATGTTCCCCAGAGGTCTTATATGCCGTCATGGGGTACATAGAAGGTAAAAAAATAATTGCAAAAATAAGTAATTCAAAATTATAGAATAAAATAAACATATAAACATAAAAAAGAAAATAACCCAAAGCAGACACCAACCAAAACCATCGCCGTATGCGCCCTGTAATCAAAAATCATATATATTATATATCAAATGTCCAAAATAGAATGAGGAACCCATTCCCATACTTTAATTTAGCGTTAATATGCTAATAAAAAAAAAAACTTTAAATGCTAAAAAATATATATTTTTAGCTTTTTACCCCAAATCAAACTAAAAAACAGGGGGGAATAGTCAGTGAAAAAAGATAATAAAAAAAACAGCCCTGTATATCATAGGAAAAAAACACAGCAAAAATAATTTTGCTGGTTGAAGGGAAAAAAAATAGGGCAGTTAAACCATCACATGGGTAAAATCTAGAGATGAGCGAGCACCCAAATGCTCGAGTCCGCGTTATTCGAGTCGAGCTTTTCATAAAATTCAAGATCTCTACTCGAGTAATGAACCCTATTGGCTACAATGGGAGACTTGAGCATTTTTGTATGTGGGATGCCGAGTGCCGAGCTTTTTTTTTCCTAGGTTCGTCTCTCTCTTTCTCCCCTGCCTGCCAGACAAAAAATTTGCCAATGATGCGCGCTGCGTCGCAGCGGGGAGGGGCCGAAACAGGCACATCACAGCGGGGAGGAGCCAAAAACTGTGTCGGGGTCGAATACGGCTTGATGCTCGTTCGAGTAATGAGCACCTTCGAGTACGCTAATACTCGAACAAGCATCAAGCTCGGCAGAGTATGTTCGCTCAACTCTAGTAAAATCCCTAAAAAGTGTCTGGTCCTTAAGGTACAAAACAGCCTGGTCTTAAGGGTGCATTCACACGGGCGTGTTTATGTGTGTGCATACGCGCGTACAAAAACACGCGTCTATTACAACCACTGCATTCCCTATGGTGTATTCACATGTCCATGTTTCACAGGCATGCGCCTGTAAAGATAGGACATGCGTGCACCATAGGGAATGCACGCATTGCCTTCAATGGAGCCGCGGCTGCTGCCGGCGGCTCCATTGAAGGCAGGGGTCTGTCGGCACCCCTGAAGTGATTTTTCAGGGAAGAGCTTTAAATATAAGCCCTTCCCTGAAAAATCATCCCTTTTAGGCCTTAGTCACACGGGCGTTTTTTCACGCGATTTGCGCATCGCATGACGGATGCGCATGCGCAAATCGCGTGACCGGCGCCGAAAAATCGGCCCAAAAATCGCCCGAAAATCTGCTCCTAGCCGCGTTTCATTAGAAACGGGCCGGAGCTGTCCAGCGCATTGCATTCAATGGAGCCGGCAATACAGCGGCTCCATTGAATGCAAGCGCTGCGGGCGTGCGCGGGGTTAATTGTCGGGAAGGGGTTAAATATATAACCCCTTACCTGCAATGCATCCTTAAATGTGAAAAAATAAAAAAAAAGGATGTACTCACCTGCTCCCGGCAGCTGGAGATCCCGGCGGTCGGCCTGCAGTGGGTGTGAAGGAGGTGTGACTCAGGCTTGCCCCTGATTGGCTCAGCGCTGAGCCAATCAGAAGCAAGTCTCAGTCACACCCATTCATGAATTCATGAATGGGTGTGACTGAGCTCAGCCTCTGATTGGCTCAGGCTGAGCCAATCAGGGGCAAGCCTGAGTCACACCTCCTTCACACCCACTGCAGTCCGACCGCCGGGATCTCCAGCTGCCGGGAGCAGGTGAGAACATCCTTTTTTTTTATTTTTTCACATTTAAGGATGCATTGCAGGTAAGGGGTTATATATTTAACCCCTTCCCGACAATTAACCCCGCGCACGCCGGCAGCCCATTGCTTTCAATGGAGCGGCTGTATTGCCGCTCCATTGAATTCAATGGGCAAACATCGTTCTTCTCTGCCACAGCTGTTCCAGCTGTTCCAGCTGTGGCAGAGAAGAATGATTTGTCTTCTATATGTTCTCAATGGGGTCGGCGCTGCTGCCGCCGGCCCCGTTGAGCGCATATAGAGAAGAGAACAGGAATCGCAGATCGCAGATAGGTGCGATCTGCGATTTCTGTTCTCTAATTTATCGGACGAGCGCATAAAAAGCGCTCATGTGTCCGATACCATTGCAAAGCAATGGTTTTAAAAAGTCGCCGGACGCATGCGCATGCGCAAATCGCGGCAATAAACGCCCGTGTGACTAAGCCCTTAGTGTAAAAAAAAAAATAAATTATATATATACTTACCTGTCCGCCACTGTCGTGTCCCCCACAGGGATGAAGAACGCATCTGCCACATGCAGCAGATATTTTCTTCATTCCTGCAGGGAATAAAGAATTCCCTGCTGCACCTGTCACAGATGTGACAGATGCAGCAAAGGAGTTCTTCATGCCTGCGGGGAATAAAGAATTCCCTAGCACAGCTGTCACAGATGACAGCTGAGTAGAGGATCTAGCTGCCGCACCCCTTAATTGCTTCTCAGGAAAGGCTTTAAATATAAACCCTTCTCTGAAAAACAACCCGTGTAAAGAATGAAAAAAAAGCAAAACACTTACCTTTCTTCTGCTGCCCGGGTCAGCCACGTCCTGTCTCAGCTTTCCCCAGCTCTGTACTGAAGTTCTTTCAGCAGCAGGGAATTAAAATCCCTGGCTACTGAAAGAGCTGCTTCTGATTGGCTGAGGTGCTCAGCCAATCACAGGCAGCTCCCGCTGAATGAATGACTGCTGAAAGAACTTTAGTGCAGAGACGGGGACAGTGGACATTGGACGTGGCTAAGCCCCGGCAGCTGAAGAAAGGTGAGTATGGTTTTTTTTTTATTTTTGACACCAGTTTAACTTGTTTTTCAGGGAAGGGTTTATATTTAAAGCCCTTCCCTGAAAAACAATTAGGGGCGCGGCAGCTGGATCCTCTAGCGCAGCTGTCATCTGTGACAGCTGCGCTAGGGAATTCTTTATTCCCCACGGGGATGAAGAACTCCTTTGCTGCATCTGTCACATCTGTGACAGTTGCAGCAGGGAATTTTTTATTCCCCATGAGGATGAAGAAAACATCTGCCGCATGTGGCAGATGTGTTATACATACCCTTGGAGAACACGACAGTGGCGGACAGGTAAATAAATAAATATATATATATATATATATATATATATATATATATATATATACATATATTACACTAAAAGGGATGATTTTCAGGGAAGAGCTTATATTTAAAGCTCTTCCCTGAAAATCAGTTCAGGGGTGCCGGCAGACCATTGTCTTCAATGGAGCCACCGGCAGCAGCCGCTGTTCCATTGAAGGCAATGCACAGACCTTCACACAAGTATGTTTTTGCACGTACAGGGGTGTGAACCTATGTACGCACACGCTCGTGTGAAGCCACCCTCAAGGGCATAAATGTAACACTATTCACCAAAATTGCACCAAAAGTTTGGTGCAGAGTAAACCGAACAATAAATGGTATAAAATTAGATAAATGTGGCACCAAGTTCATCATTCAGCATGAGCCACTATGATAAATTTTGGTATTTTTAGACTACTTTTACCCTGTCTATTTGTAATAGTAAATCTTGTAATATCTTGTAAAATTAAGACACACTTTGCAGTCACTCTTTATAGCTGGTAATGGTGGTTACTGCTCATTAATAATCTATCAATTTTACTAGTATTCTCTGCTTATATTGGAATACCACTAATCAATTCAGCAATTAGCAATGGCATGTTTAGTTGCTGTTATTTTGCAGATTCTTAGAGCTCTGCGCACTGCAACATTGGTATAGAAATAGAAATATTTTGACATCTTATAAATTATTCTGTATTTTTAGCACTTGTGAAGTTTCTACATTTACTCCTGATGTTCATTTCTCCAATAAACTGAAGATAGAAATTCTTTATAATTATTTGTAACTTCTTTTTTGTGTTTCTCACAAACATAAAGAAACACAACTGTTGTAATGTGATTCCAAGAGATACAATGCTCTCAGTAAATGGTAATAATGAAGTAAAACGATAATCAATACCTAGATGAGCTGGACGTTTTTAAAACTCATAACACAAAATAATAAGCTTCAGGAGTAAATACCATGGAGAATTCAAAATGGTGGTACAGATATCCAAAAATAAAGTTAAGTGACTCTCAATCATGATATTGAAGAATTAGTGGGGACCTGCATCAAGTTAATTTATTTTTCAATGTTTTCAAATATTGTGGTTAGCACTGTTGCTCTGCAGCACCTAAGTTTAAATCTGAATAAGGATAACATGTGAATGGAGTTTTTGTGTTCTCCAGTGTCTGTTTGCCCTTCTCCAGATACTTTGGTGTCCTCTCACACTCTAAAAATGTACCAATAGGTTGATTGAATTTTCTTAAAATTAGTTTTGTTTGTGATTTAGCAGTTGCTGATCATGGAGATCTGGCCCTTTTTCTATGAAACCCTACTCCCTGTCTTGGCAGAATGCTGCTCAGCAATGTCCGCCTCTTCCTCCTTCCCCAGCGAGCTGCTATGATGACTCACCCTGCCTGCTGCTATGATGTCTCACCCTTCCTCTCCATGTTAGGTCAAATACGTCATCTTTTTCCACCTCCTCTTCATCGTCCTTCTTCACCTGTGTGAACTCCATGTTACAATGGGAACTGTGAGCCTGCAACTTTGTTTCCACATCCCCTTGAGTACACATTACCTGTGTAGAGCTAACTGCGTGCACTAATCAAACCTCATCTTCCTCTTTGGTAGAAAAAATGGGGTTTGGCATCTGTGCATGCAATGTCTTGTTTTTTTTCTTCTGGCTGTTTTGTCCTCCCAATTAACATCTATGTCACTGAATGACCAAACAGCTCATCAGGCTGATCCATGTTGACTGCTTGTCAGTTTGTGGAGGTTTTGACAAGTGGTGACGTAGAGGGGGAGATGCTCAAGTGGTGTAGACTGAATGTTCTGTGCCTACAACTGGGAAGTAGTGGTAGTTGAGGCATGTTGTGTCATCCACTCTATGACCTGCATGGGCAGAAGCACTTCTGAGGAATGTCAGTGGGTTTGCGTCACCTCCTGCAGTATGGGGGAGCTGTTGCTTCAGTGGAATGTGCTTGAAATGCCAACTTGGCCTGTCCTGTACCACCACCACGACTACCAAAACATTCCCTACACCTTGCTATCTTCATTTTATCATTTTTTTCCACATATATTTTTTTTTAGTTTTTAGCTTAGCTTTGCTTAACTTTTCAGCTAACTTTTTGGTTTTCATAAAAACACTGGCAGCTGTGTCACACATGCTAGTAATCTATGTTATCCAGACATGTGACTATGGGATATGTCTAAGGACGCAAACACATACTATGTCTTTTAGCTGTTTCCTTGTCTGATTTTAATTTTAATTCACAAAAACACAACAGCATATAGTAGGCCACAATTCCAGGGTGGCACAATATGTGAGAACAGAAGGTCATAGAGTATATATTGCATATTTTGCGACTTTGAGGAAGAGGAGGTAACGGTAGTTAAGGCATGCTGTTGTCAGCATGAAATACTCACAGGCTGTGAATAAACAGACCACAAGTGCACAAACAACAGTGGTAAACAAGAAAGAAAACAGACACCAGGGGAACACTGTCCCTATAAACCCTTTATCCAAGAAAGGGACCTGCCTATATGCAGATAACCCGCCATAACAATGGTGAACCTGATCATATACCTTGGCCACTAACAGACCCTATGTGGGATAGGTGAGAGCGATAGAAAACGAGATATAAATAATACTAACCACAGTACTAAGCTTTGAAAAGCAACAAGAATCAAGCTCTGACTTCCACTACAGTCAGAAGAAGACTGAAAATAAACAATGAGCTAAATGCAAGGCCAGGTTAAATAGTTCTCTCAAATTACCCACAGGTGAGATCAAGCAAGTCTCACATAATACCGGTCCCACCAGAGCCAAAAGATGAAGAGAAACAAATAGAAGACCTGAACCAGATTACTAGAAAGGAACAGATTCCAAAAGCACCCCAACAGCTTTGTCATCCACTCTAGCTTCTCTTCTACATGCTGCAGATACAACACATGGGCAAAACCACTTCTAAAAAATGGCAGCAGGCTTACCTCGCCTCCTGTAGAATACAGAACTATTGCTTCAGTGTTCAATGGGAGCTGTTTAAAGTGCCATCTTGGAATGATAGCGAGTAAGAAAAAAAAATTACAGCATGTCCTATTATCGTCTGATTTTCGGACAAGAATAGTACATGTCAATGTGTGGTGTTCAGTACATCGGACAGCACACAGAGAGGATGTCCCAGTTCTGTCCAATATGAGTTGAGCCCAAGTGTGTTGGGTGCACATTTTTTAGCATCCATGTACTTTAGGTGCAGACCACGTTTTGTATAGGCCTCTAAGCGTGATGCAGCTTCTCAGTTCTGTGCTCAGATGTAAAGTGGCAGCTGGTGATACAATGCCTATGTTTTACATGGCTAGGTCATGTGATGCAGAGAACCATTGAAACTGCTGCCCATATGTACGATGGAGGTTACATTTGGTTACATCATCAATGTGCCCTTGTTCCTGACCTCTGTAATAGGCATAATGAGAAATTTGATTCTCCATCAATTTTCACCAATTTGGCAAAAATTGGGGTGATATTATTGCCGGATCGATCATGACAAACAACATTAGTCATAAACAAGTATTGGAAAAATTGCATTTTGGACCTTTCTTTTTAACTGCATCCACAGACATATTAACATTGATGTTATTATTAGTCCCAGTTTTGAAATTAACATCAATAGAGTTAATATTACCCTATTTGTTTAATATATTTTGTTCATATTATTTATATCTAGGGAAGATGCTAGTTTAAAATCTAGGGGAAATTATATTTAATTGTACTGAATTTATTTCCCGGTAATTTGGAATATGTGATAAATTTAAGAGATTAATAGTTTTTTGCCTTCCTGAGGAAACAATTTATAAAAGTCTACAGGTATCCATAAATTGCCAAATCCTTTATGTATGCTAGACATTACATTTCTCCATTGGGACTAATAAGGAAAATCATTTACAGATATACCAATTTTTTCTCCAACTTGATTAAAATTGTACAGTGTATAATTCTTGTCTCCCAATGGATTATATCAGTTATAGTTCAATGTCTTGCCATCTTAAAATTATTCTATTAGGAATAAGTTTAATTAAAGCTGGATGTTCACCCACAATAGAAAACCTTGATATAATAGGAGATGACGAAAAGAGATCAAACACTTTCCCATAATTTCCTTATATCATGTTTAATATCTTATTGTTATATGAAGTGGGGAGATCTTATATTCATGCAAATATTAGGTTGCTTAACCCCTCGATGAGACAACCCCTCTTTTTTTTTCATTTTTGTCTTTCCTCCCCACTTTCAAAAAATCCTAACTCTTATTTTTCTGTTGATATAGCTGTCTGACTTGTTTTTTGAGGGACAAATTATATATTTAAATGCCACTATTAAATGTACCATATAATATATAGAAAAACATTTAAAAAATTTAAGTGGAATGAGGGGGCGGAGCCTGCCGCGGAGCAAGATGGCCGCTTAAGCCCAGAGCTCCCTCGGAACGGCGCCCACGGAGGTCTCACTGCACCGCTCACAGCCGCCGAAAATGAGAAGAGCCACAAAGGACAAGGTCGGAGAACAACCCTGCAACCCCAAACCTTCTAAAAATCAAGTGGGCATGCAGCGCTACCTGAAGGAGTGCGGCTCCCGCTCCCCGCACCCATCCTCCAAGATGGCGCCAGCACATGAAGCTGCTGCTTCCTACAGTAAGGTAGGGGAGGGAGAGCCCTCCTCAGATGAAGAGGACTTATTATGAACGCTGTGAATCCCATTATAGCTGACCTCACCGAAATAAAAGAGGACATTAAGCATATGCGGCGCAGGGTTGAGGACCTGGAGTCTGCCTCGGCTTCCGTCACCTCACATGCTCTGGTCATTGCAAAAATCTTAAAGGACCAGCACGACAACTTAAACTGAGCCCTCATTCTTCACGAGGAGCTTGAAAACCGCAACAGGCGGTGTAACCTGAGGTTCAAAGGTTTCCCCGAGTCCTGGGCTACAGAATCCCTCAATAAGGTAGCCATGGAAATATTTCAGCAGTTGCTGGGAGCAGAGAGAGCCACCTCGATAACTATTGAGCGAATCCACAGGGCTCTCAGACCGACACCTGCACCTACTGAGCCCCCTAGGGACGTTATTTGCAAATTGCTATCTTTTCAGGACACTTCTATTATTCTAAAAACAGCTAGAACCTGTAAAGAAGTCAAATATGGAGAATCCCCCATCCAGATTTTTCAGGACCTCTCCCCTGCTACCCTGGCGAAGCGCCGCATATTTCACCCTTTTTTGGAGGCGTTGAGAGCTATTTCCCTTTGGCATTAGCATATCCTATAAAGGCTGAAGGCTGATGGTTTGCTCCCCAGAGGACCTCCACAGCTGCTGGGAACACCTGGAGATAGACCCCATAGAGCTGCCTTGCTGGCTGCCACTTCCTGAATTTCCCAAACTACCAAAGCTATCGCTACCTGAGACATAGTAGCTAGCCAGCAATCTCAAGTCCCCGAAAGCAAAAAAGAAAAAGGCAAAAGAGCTTATCGCTAATATGGACACTTGAATAAAGAGTAGTACTTGTGCTCCCCTGCGGAACCCACAGGACTGATTCCAGTGGTGTATCCGGTGAAACACGGGGAGAAACCCTGTAGGAAAATAACTTCCTCCTGCTTTCAGCCAACTTCCCTTTCAAGGATCTCTTCCTCCTCCTACACCTAATGGTCTGGAGATAGACACTGCGATCCTATGTTCTCATAATGTTGATGCGTTGAAGTATTTTCATGTTACGTTTCTTACATACAAGGATTTCTTCTCCCTACGGCTGGGACATGTGTAGATTTATGCTATAAGTTTATGGTTCAGTTACCCGGTGGGCGCCTGACTGACCAGGCTGATTTCATAGTTGTCTACCCCTCAGTGTTGGAGGACTAGAAAACTAGCCCCCCCCCCCTCTAAAGTCCGGAAAGCCCAGGCCCGTGGGCCCTGGACTTGCAGACATGAAAGCTATACTTACAACACTCCTACGTTACTTTGTTTGATTTATATTTGCATTTAATCATCCCCTTTGTCTTACCCCCTCCTCTTACCCTCCCATCCTATTCCTACGCCACCTACCCTCCTCCAGCCTCTCCCCTGTCTCGGCTCGCTTCCGACCTTAAAGAGCAACAGACTAGATTACATTTCTAGAGCCTAACGCTATTTCTATCACTCCCTCCTCTCTCCCCTGAACAGAAAGAGACCAGTTCATCTATTTTGCAGCGGCAACATGGAGGAGCTACTCCGAGTCACCACTCTCAATGTAAATGGCTTGAACTCCCCGTCAAAGAGTCATCACATCGCATTACTACTAAAAAGGTACGGACCGAAAGCTGTTTTCTTACAGGAGACCCACTACAGGGGAGATAGGTGCATATCCGTACCTGGTAGGCAGTTCCAACTCGCATTTCACAGCTCTCATCCCTCGTCTGCCTCGAAGGGGGTATCCATCCTGCTTCACAAATCTCTTACCTTCTCCTGTGAGGGGCGCTATTCGGACAAGGAAGGTAGGGCTCTATTTCTAAAAGACATACTGAACAACAGCAAAATCACCCTTGCAAACCTTTACACTCCCAATACGAACCAGATACCATGGCTAGTTAAGCAAATAGAAGCTTTAAAGCACTTTGCCACAGGCCAGATAATACCAGGAGGAGATCTCAATCTTACACTCTGCCCGCTATTGGACTCTTCTGCGGAAAAATCCCAGATATCCCAGAGAAAACTCAATAAACTCATACATTCCCTATCGGAAGCTAATGTAGTTGACGGCTGGAGATGCTTAAACCCAAACACTAAAGATTACACATTTCTCTCGCAGGTTCATTCCTCTTTTCAGCGCCTCGATTATATTTTTGTGTCCTCCGCCCTTCTACAGCATATAGTAAAAGCGTCCATAGACCCTATTATAATTACAGACCATGCCGGGGTCCACTTAAACCTCCTTCTACCTAACCCCTCTCCTAGAGAGTGGCGCTGGAGACTCAACCCTTCCCTTTTATATGCGGCGGAAGAGAAAGCACAATTAAAGGAGTCAATAGAAGAATATATTTGTAAGAGGCCTCCTAATCGCAGCGGGATCCAGAGCTAAAAAGAAACAGCAAAGAGAAATAGATAACAAACTCCTACAAATTGCCAAGCTTGAATTTTTAGCATTTTGCCTTCCCAAAAATGCAATAAAAGTGATCAAAAAAGCCCTACATTCCCCAACATGAAACTAACAAAAACTACAGCTTGTCTCGCAAAAAATAAGCCCTTATAGAGCTCCGTACATAGAAAAGTAAAAAGGTTACAGGACTTTGAATGCAGCTATAGAGAAAAAAAAAGATTTCCAAAAGAAAGGGTTTTTATTGCAAAAAAAGTGTAAAAACCTAAAACAAATATAAGAATTTTGGTATCGTTGTAATCATACCGACCCGCAGAAAAAAATTAGTGTGTCATTTATGCTGCATGATTAACGCTGTACCCAAAAGTGGCACCGATAAAAACTACAGCTCGCCCCGCAAAAAACAAGCCCTTATCCGGCCGCGTCGACGGAAAAATAAAAAAGTTATGGCTTTTGAAAAATGGAGATGGAAAAATACCAAAAAAATCGCATGGTCCTCAACGCCAAAATAGGCCATGTCATTAAGGGGTTAATGCATTATTACAGGGAACTCCCCTCTCTAGACAGACACATGAAGCCCACATCACCCTAGTCTATCAAGAAAACAAAGACCCTGAATCCTGCAGCAGCTATCGCCCAATCTCCCTGATAAACTTCGATATGAAGCTTTGGGTAAAAATTTAAAATGAAACGAATGGAAAAACATATCACAAAACTGATCAACTTCGAACAATCAGGCTTTGTCATGGGAAGAGAGGGTAGAGATGTCTGCCTAAGGCTGCTCCACGCTGCAAGATACGCCCAAACGCACAACATTCCCCTAGCGCTTGTGGGCACTGATGCGGAAAAAGCGTTTGACCGCATCCACTGGGTCTAAATGGAACAGGTCCTTCAACACTTCAATATCCCCCCTAAATTTGTAACAGCGATCTTTTCTCTTTATGCAATGCCCCATGCAAGGCTTAAAATCAACAACTCCCTCTTCCCCCCGTTCAACATAAATAACGGCACAAGACAGGGCTGCCCCTTGTCCCCCTCTCTCTTTATCCTTGCTCTTGAACCTTTCCTACAAAAAATAAGATTAGATGAGAGTAGGAGGGGAGACTCTCTCAGCTACAGCTTATGCCGATGACATAACATTCCTCATAACGAACCCTGAGATGGGCCTTCCCTGCCTTGTCTACCTCCTTGAAAGCTTCGGAACTATCTCAAATTTCAAAATCAATTTATCCAAGTCGATAGCTTTAAACATATCCATACCACTTAATAGATTTAAGACGTTTAAAAACAATTCCCCCTTCACCTGGTCCGACTCAGCCATTGATTTCTTGGGCGTTAAAATCACTAAAAAAGCCGAAGACCTTTATGCGACTAATTTCCTCCCCTTATTAGCAAAGGTTAAAAATTTATTACGAGCCTATGACCTACCCTTCATATCCTGGCTGGGAAGAAAAAATGTATTAAAATCCTACATCATTCCCATTATACTATATAAAATTAGGCTCCTACCAGTATTTATCCCATCCAGCTTCTTTAAGGCACTACGCACAAATTTTCTAAGATATCTGTCGATGGGGAGGAGGCCGAGGCTTGCGCATTGCTTACTAATTAGGAGGCGCTCGGATGGAGGAGTGGACCTGCCATGCCCCAAAGAATTCTACCTGGCTGCACAATTAAACCACTGGATGGAACTGACACATCCAATCAAAGACGCCCTGCTACAACTCCTTGCCAGAAGAGCCCATGGCCCTCACCTCCTTGAAGAACTATGGTTCCCGAGAGATAGATGCAATAAGAAACAGGGCAATAATCCCCTTACAAAAGGTGCAATCGAGACCTGGGCTGCGTTGGGAGCGACCCTAACACCGAGTCCCTCCCCCTGTGCCCCATTGTCCGCCTTACATAGGTTTATGGGCCTCACGCTAGACCCATGCTCAGCCAGAATTTGGAGGCCCCTGGCAAACAAAGATTTTCAAGACGCCGTAGCCCTTGCACATAAATACCCCCTTACCTCAATGGAGGATCTACTACCCAACCACACCCTCCCTCTCCTAATCTCTGCCCATTTACTAAAAGTCATAAATGAATTTCTAAAAATTCCCAAAACCATTAGACCACCGACTCCATTCCAGTCAACAATTGCAGGAGGCAGCGTTCTAGCTAGAAAAGTATCCCATATACGTAAATACTTTATATCCCCACCAGCAAATACGAGCCCTGCCTTATCGTCTCATGGGAGAGAGAGCTTAGTATCTCTCTATTCCCAAGCGAGACTTAACTCATACTGAAGACCGCCTTCGGACTCTCCCCATACGTCACCTCACAGGAATCTCATTATAAGCTTTTGGCAAGGTGGTACAGGACCCCCCAGTGGCTGTATGATCATAAACTAATAGCACAAGACACCTGCTGGAGATGCGAGGCGGCAACTGGACTTTCCTACATATCTGGTGGGAATGCCCTCTCTTGACTCTTTTCTGGGAAAAGGTGGGAGAAGTGCTGAAGAAGCTCTCCCCCGAACTAACCCTCTCCCCTGAGTTGGTCATCCTCTGGAAACCAACTCCCGCATTCCATCCGTTACGGCATAAATTGATCGCCTTAATGATAGATTCTGCTAAAGCCCTCATCCCCCTGATGTGGAAGCAGAAGGACCCACCTACAGTAACCCAATGGAAAGACCGCGTGGATACCCTCGCAAACCAAGAGAAGCTCTCGGCCTGGTCCAAAGGGACTCATGATAAATTCATAGAAACATGGGCCCCTTGGCGAGCCGTCACGTGGCATAAAAATCCAGACTGAATATTTAGCAACTAAAAGAGCCATCACAAGTACAAACAGTACCACAGTTAGTGGATTTAAGAGACCAGTCTCGTGCCGGAGCTAGGCCTAGAGCCCTATCCCAGATGACTCGTTACCGACTCTCGCGAGTAAATATCGTCTGAAGCTAGCTGAGACTCCTCCCCCTCCCCCACTTCCCCACCATCCTTACCCATTCCCCCCCCTGTCCCCCTCCCTCCCCCCTCCCTGCCCCCCCCCCCCCCGCTCTATGTTTCTAAATGGTCTGTCTTCCCGAATGCCTGTTGGGAACCAAAACTCTTTAAATAGCTTTCCTGTAAAATGAAGAGACTCCTTCACTGCCTACAGGTCTGAAGTACTTTCTCTTGCTATAAGTTCAACTGCTCTAAATAGAAATACAAAGGATACAAGATTGGACTTCCTACCCCCAAAGGCAAAACCAAAAGTTCCAGAAAGCGTTAAACATACCGACCTAAATCTAACTATGTACCCTATATGTTTATGTTGTTTATATTGTAAAAATGCAATAAACTCTGATTTACAAAAAAAAAATAAAAAATTAAGAGAATGACATGAAAAAAGTGCAATTCCCCTTCCTTGAGGGGGAGGGGGTGACCTTGTTTTTACAGCATTTATACTGCAATAAAAATGACACAACTTTAGTCTGTTGGTCAATATCAAGACAATACCAAAATATTTTCTGACCACCATAACTTTTTTATTTTTCTGTTGATATAACTGGAGGCTCATTTTTTGTGGGACATCCTGTAGTCTCTATAGTGTGGAATGCATTCGACTATTTGATTTTTGCTTATTACATTTTTTTGGAGAGGGGGTGACATGTGGGGTAAATAATACAATGTTTTTCATACATTGGACTTTCATGGACGGGCAATACAATTTTTTTTTTTGCAGATACAAGAAAAGTTTTTTTTTTTATTTTAATAATCTTTATTTTTTTACAATGGTACAAAGAAACCACATTTTTTAATTCCCCTTAAGGGACTTGAACTTGTGATTGTTTTATCACTTATACTGCAATACTTTATTACAATATGATATACTAATATGGGCATAAACTTGATTGTGAATGTATGAAAATTGCCCCTTATCTAATTTTTTCCACTACTAATTTGAGCAATGTATGCCACCATGTCACATGCTTTTTCAACATCAAAGGCTATTATATTTGCCCTTTTACAAGCATGCGGCATCACACTGGCTCAATAGGTAAATATAGAATTGCTAGTACCTATCAAGTCTGGTACAAATTAAGCTAAGCCAGTAGCCAAAATGTTTCTATATATTTTAATAATGACATTTATGAGCAATATATACAGACCTTCTCACATATAATCTCCAGTCTGCTCTCCTTTAGTATGCTCCTCATATAATCATCTCCAAGATTTCTGTCATGCATGATCTAATTTGTCAAATTTTCCATTGGAGAGCTTAAAAAAGCTACCTCTTCAGAAAAGCTTACAAGCCATAGTAAGCCAGTTGCCAGTATAACATGAGCACCTTTTATTCTAACCTACTGTTTCCTTCGCCACCCCCCACCCCCCCTTGTAGACTAAAATCTCTCGCTGGCAGGGTCCCCTCTGTCATTTAGTAGATGCATTTAAGCCACTCTTCCCATACCTACAGCACCTTGAAATTAACAACACTTAAAAAAATGTATATTAACCCCTTTCTGCTCCAGGGTACTACCCGCAAAAGGGCATACACTTACGTCCCATGGATAGCGCGAGATCAGAAGATTTCTCACGCTATCCGACAGTGGGAGCCGGTTGTCACCGATAGCTAGTCCCCCGCTGCAACAGCGGGGGTGCATCGGAGCAGCGACCCCCGCTATTAACCCCTTCCCTGCTGTAATCTATGTAGATCGCTGCATGGGAAGGGTTCACAGAGGGAGCGCACTCCCTCTGTGACATCATGGGACTCTTGTGACAAAATTGATGCATTTTCTCTCCTTTCTATCATAAAAAAAATAATAAAAGTTTTACAATATAGTCTATGTACACAGAAATAGCATCAATAAAAACTATCATTTGCCACAAAAAAAAACAAGCACTTATACGGCCATGTCGATGGAAAAATAAAAAAGTTATGGCTTTTGAAAAATGGAGATGAAAATCCGCCAAAAATCGTTGGGTCCTTAAGCTCAAAATAGACCATGTCCTTAATGGGTTAATAATGGTAATGATGGTCACTGCTCACTTCATTAGATGTACCCCAAAGTTTAAGGTACAAATAATAGGTCTTCAAACACTGCAAGAGTTGAAAGGTATCAAAACTGTGTTCAGATGACACTTCCCTTCAGAATCCAATCTTGCTATTTGATAGCAGTATACATTATGCTCCAATCAGTAATGTCAACCGCAACGAGCAGTCCTTGAGTAGTCATAGTGACCTCACCATAAAAGTGCTCCTCTGCCAAAACTAAAGCTAGACAAATCAATCCAATGGAAGTGCATGGATCCCTTTTTATATTCACACACTTTTCCTCTTTTACTAGGGAATTTTTGAATCCTAGATCAACCCATGTACTGGCTCTCATGGTGGTAGCCATTCAAAGACAGTGATTAGTAGAGTTCCCAACTAGAAATGAGCGAGCGAGTATCGAGTGAGTATCGTCCTTACCGAGTACCTGCCTGCTCGCCCGCAAAGATTCGGGTGCCTGCGTGGGTAGGCGCTGTGTTGCGGGAGTGAGCAGGAGGGAGCGGGGGGGGGGGGGGCAGAGACAGAGAAAGAGATCTCCCGTCCCCCCCCCCCCCCGCTCTCCCTCGCCCCCCACATGCTTGAGAGTCTTTGCAGGTGAGCAGGCAAGTACTCGAGTATCTGCCCTTACCGAGTACGCTCGCTCATCTTTATTTCCAGTTGGTGGGCAGCTGATCTGTTTGTATTGTGTTTTGAGCTAAGAGAATATATATTCTTCTTATTCTTATTATTTAAAATAATAGTCTGCTCTGGTAGTATTTCTAACATTAAGTGTAGAATAAAAAGGTGTTCTCCTGATTACTCCTGTATCTCACATATCTATATTTCAAACAGTCTTCAGAAACCTTTACATATAACCTTTATATATATGGATTGTGTTGATATATAGCTTCTTTTTTGCATGATACAGCTTTAGGGCTCAGTCACACGGGCGCATCGGCGCCCGTGTTACTGCAGGTAACAGACGGCCGTACCTGAAGACGGACGTCTCTCTGCAGCGCCGGAGGAAAGAACATGTGACCGGCTTCATTGCCGGCCGTCTTCTTCGTGCAGTAACACAGGCGCCGATGCGCCCGTGTGACTAAGCCCCTAACTTTACAAAAAATGATTTGCGATATAGAATCATGCCTGTTTTTAATGCAGTGCCACCCTAGGGCCTGTAGATCTCGAGCACCCAATATTGACTGTCGGGCTTGTCGTTTGTGCACATGAATTACTCATTATGTACAGTAGATTGTGGTATATTCAAAGTCTTTTGCAATTTTACGTTGAGGAACATTTTCCTGCTTCTCTAGCATGCTCTTTTTATACACAGTCATAGGACGTAGTAGAAAATTGGCCCTCCAGCTGTTTTTCATTAGTACC
The DNA here is from genome assembly GCF_035609145.1 of Eleutherodactylus coqui. NCBI lineage: Eukaryota > Metazoa > Chordata > Amphibia > Anura > Eleutherodactylidae > Eleutherodactylus > Eleutherodactylus coqui. The sequence continues at coordinate 80,440,274 of NC_089849.1, forward strand.
ACATACTTTTATAGTCTTTTGTAAACTCTGTCCAAACTTTTTTTGAAATGTGTTGCTGCCATCAATTTCTAAACAAGTTAATTTCTTTTTATTGAAATGGAAAAATGTCTCAACCTTTGATGTGTGTTATATGTTATATTATGACAAAAATATGGGTATATTAGATTACCAATTCATTGCATTCTTTTTTTGTTTAAATTTATTTAGATTTTACACAATGTCTTAACTTTTTTGGAATTTGGGATTTATATGTATGAATGATAGGGACTTTTATATGTTTTGTACTTTAGTTGTATAATTGCTTTACAAGACATTGTGGACAACTGAAAACAGCTATCCAGTATTTAGCTACTTAATAAAAGCATCTTTTCAGAGGACAATGTCACTCATCATCTTTATATTTTTTGATTATAGAAATAATTGCCCCAGTTTGCACTCCTTTAGGTCTGTAGTATAAGAGAGCCAGCAGCCTTAGTTCTTCCAGATCGCTTTCACACAGCAGGATTTTAATCTGTATTTTGTATCAGTATTTCCAAGCCAAAATTAAGATTGGATCAAAAACAGAAAGGATTTTTCTTGTAGACCTGGTTCACAATCGCATTTTGGCTCATTGCTGATCTTTCCAGCATGGGGATACTCTTGAATAACCAAAAAGTGTATCCAAGATACCCTACAGTAGATCCATTTATTTTAATCGGGTAAGCAGAGTCCAAAGGACTGAACTTGAGACTCTGTTCAACTGCTTTCTATTCATTTTCATATTGTTTTTGGAGGATACAATAGCATACTCTATCATGTTATTCAATTCTTCAAACATATCCCCATGCCAGAAAGCTCATCAGAGAGCTGCAGCGCTATGTGAACCGAACGTTACAGCTTTTCTTTGTGCTATTTTAATTTGTGGTGTTGGCTTACAGATGTGGTTGGAAAATTAGTATGTGCCAAATGAAGTGCACAATTAACATATATATATATATATATATATATATATATATATATATATATATATATATCAGAAATAATTACATAAATAAATAAAAGAGGAAGACCACCAAAAGAAGTGGCATATGTGATCAAGGGAACACAACAAGATCTATTGTGACTTATTGTAACATTTGTAACAGCAGACAGTATAGCGATTTTATTAAGTAAAATACCAACAGAAAAAGAAAGAATATTCCAAGCTTACATAAAAAACAAGACAAAAAATGTAGATAAGGGGGAAAGAGAGAAAAGATTTAAAAAAGGGGGATAGGCGAAGGGGTGGGAAAATAAGAAGGAATTAATATTTTGCTATTTTGAGGTCCCAGACCACTGCATCCAGGGGAATATTAAAGGGGTTGTCCCGCGAAACAAAGTTGGGGTATACACTTCTGTATGGCCATATTAATGCACTTTGTAATGTACATTGTGCATTAATTATGAGCCATACAGAAGTTATTCACTTACCTGTTCCGTTGCTAGCGTCCTCGTCTCCATGGTGCCGTCTAATTTTCAGCGTCTAATCGCCCGATTAGACGCGCTTGCGCAGTCCGGTCTTCTCCCTTCTGAATGGGGCCGCTCGTGCCAGAGAGCTGCTCCTCGTAGCTCCGCCCCGTCACGTGTGCCGATTCCAGCCAATCAGGAGGCTGGAATCGGCAATGGACCGCACAGAAGACCTGCGGTCCACCGAGGGGGAAGATCCCGGCAGCCATCTTCGCAAGGTAAGTAAGAAGTCACCGGAGCGCGGGGATTCGGATAAGTACTATCTGTTTTTTTTTTTTAAACCCCTGCATCGGGTTTGTCTCCCGCCGAACGGGGGGGGGGCTATTGAAAAAAAAAAAAACCCGTTTCGGCGCGGGACAACCCCTTTAATACCACACATCACCTGTATATCATGTGCAAAACATTAATTGTGTTCTGTTAACCATTTAGCAAGGCCATATCCCTCACAAAAATCCATCCAGCAAGTATATTTAAGTTTGTCAAATTGCCCATCATAGTCAGTTTTCAGGCTATATATACCAACATAAAATCATCATTCGGTCGAAAAGCCAGCAATGGTAGCATTTACACGATTATCGCTCAAAAGACATCATTTGAGTAAATTTTGTGAGATAATCATCCTGTGTAAATGGGGCTTTAGGTACAAAAATAGGCAAGTTCTAAAAGATATATGAAAATCTTGGCAGAACATTCATTTTAATGGCATTGATCATGCCAAAACAAGACAATCTTATAAAGTTGTAATCTAACAGGTATTTCATTGTTCTTTGAAGAATGGGAACATAGTTTAGTTGATAAGAATCTGAGGTTGTGATGGCAAGCTATATGCCCATTATAATGTGAATGAGTTTGGAGACTACTTACCCATACCTTCGATATGGGTTATAATAAAATATAGCTTTTTTTCTACCAAAAGCCTATTTGGCTCAAGGCACCGTTGAGAAACATCCAATGTATCCTATCAAATGCCTTCTCGGCATCAATGGATAAAAGACATGCTTTTATTTTATGTTTCCAAGCATATGAAATTAAAAGAAGTGTTTTGTTGGTGTTGTCATGGGCCTTAGGTCAGGCTCACATGACCAGGCTTGATTCTGGATGCAGGAGGCCCGCAGTAGATTCTCACTGTGTGATTCTGCGTACAGCAATTAATTGTATTGCTCATGACTGTGAAGGTTTGTAGGCGGTCATGTGCCGTACAGGTGTTGCGTTCACTAACGTGCAACCACAATAACATAAATCAAAGGCCCAACTGTGCAAAAGGAAAATAAAAACTAAAGGGGAATGCTCTCCCTATCGTCCCCTAACCTGGGAGGGGACCCTGCCTACTCGGCAGACTAACCGCGCTGAAAAGTGCGAGCCCACACTCGAACCTGGGCCACTGACCAGTCCCTAACTGGGAGCCCTAGCGCAAAACAAAAGGAGAACAAAACCAAACAAAACAGCAAAGAACTTAGCTTATCCAGCAGAGCTTCCACCACACTGTGTTGCTCCATCGCTGTCCAACATGGAACTGCAGAGAATCATTGACCAGCACAGGAGTAACCGTTAGCCCTGCTTAAATAGCAGCAGAGCTACTTAACACCAAGTGCTGACTGACATTAATCTTGTCACTCCACCTCTCAGCTCCAGGAGAGGTAGGAATGCTACTAAACCCTGGTTCAGCCTGACAGCAAGGTGGGAACCTCAGGACGGCTGCAACAACAGGTTTTTTGTTTGTATTTCTCGTGCTGTTGCTTAGCAATGACGCAGATATCCGCAGCCCATATGCAATGTGAATTGCATGTGGGTTGTGGGTCAAGCACCTCCATTGACATCAATGGAAGCAGTCTATGCGTAATCTGCTGTAAAATCCAGCATGCTGTTATTTTTCTTCCACTCACGGAATAAGCAATTCGTATCCGCGAATGTGAAGGAGAATTCAAAAATGCATAGCATTCAATCCTCATGTTTTACCACGGATTGTCTGCAAGGATGCCGATCACAGAATCTGCATTTCAAGTTCAGTTGTGTGAGACCGGTCTTACAGTTCTTAAAAAATCCAATTTGATTGTCAGTAGTAATTGATGGCATTAAGGGAGATAAACAATAAGCTATAATATTAGCAAAATCTTTAGGTATACATTTATAAGGCTTCATGTCTACTTGGAAATTCGGACCCACGCGGATTCTCCATGCAGAATCCCGCAGCGGGATGCTCCTTTCCCACGGACATGAGTCCTGAAAAAAGATTTAACTCACCTGTCTGGAAGCTGTGGGTTCCCGTCTGTCGCGGACGGATCTTCTTTCCCTCTGCCTGGCGGATGTGCTCGGCACACCGGCAAACCCATTAAAATGCCATCCGCAGGTGAATCCATTAAAATGCCATCCGCAGGTGAAAATTTCAATTTAATTGCCTGCAGATGGCCAATGCTTCCCTATGGGCAAAATTGAATGCGGATTCCGCAGCGGAAATCCGCAATTCAATTTGGCTATTGGACATGAGGCCTAAGACAAGTGGGGTGAAGATTAGAGCAATGTGTAGTGTCCTTACCTAGTTTAGGGGGCAATGTAAAATGCGCTTCTAGGGACTAAGAGGCGAATGGGCAGTCGGGAAAAACAGAATTTAATACGTGACAGAAAGAATTCTAGTTATTCATAAAAAAGCTTATAAAACTTATTGTTAAACCTATCTAGGCCAGGTTCCTTCCCTAAAGGAAAACCTTAAATTGCCTCCACTGCTTCTGATTCTGAGAAAGTGTCCTATAAGGCCCTTGCATTCATGGAAGACAAAGTCTCTTGCATGTTTGCGTCAATCCTCATGTGCAAAGCCACATCCTGGAGATCATTGTAGTACCCCCTGATACTGTTCAAAGAGGAGTAATATTGTTGAAAATAGTCTGCGATGGCAGCCTGATCAGCCAAAGATTTAAGTTTTGGAATATATATCAAGGGTGTTACATATTGATACAAGGTTTTACAAAGTCTGTCTCAATGTCTAGAATAAGCTTGGTCGATCAAGCCACAAAGTTTGTCCCGGGTACTTCATAATTCTTTAAAAAGTTGTGAAGATTATAACTATTTATGTTGAGATTATTAAGAGTGTATTTGGTTCAATTGTTTAGACATGGCAGTGTTCCTCCCTTTTTAGGAGAGAACCATTCTGTATCAGCACATCCTATAACACACACTTAAGTGCTTCCCATTGCAGTCAAAGTGGTGTAGGGTCCTTGACATGGATGGCAAACACTGTCTGAAGAGAAACTTTCAGTGCATCTACACAAACAGAGTTATTTAGCAAATTATCAGTTATCTTCCATTGGTTAAAGGTTTTCATCGATGCAGGAAAGCTCAGAAACACGTATACTGGCTTGTGGACTGACTACAGCATGCTCCCAATCTAAGAAAATGGATTCCAGGTAAGTAAGTGGTGACTAATAAAGAACAAATATAATCTACTATACATGTTATGAAGGGGTGCGTAATAAGTGTAGCCCCAATTTATAGGATGTAAGATACTCCAGACATTTATCAAATGCATATCCTGTAGAGCACCAATTATCTTTATCAGTTGTGACTTGGATATTGAGCTTCTTCCTGGGAAAGAATCCAAGGACCTATCAAAAACAAAGTTAAAGTTCTCTCTCACAATGAGGAGACCCTCAGCAAACTCCTCCAAGGCCCATAGAAATGACTTGCAAACCCAAGCTTGGCCTTGGTTAGGGAGATACAGATTGGCAAGAATGAACACAAAGAAACAAGTAGCACCCTTCTGTATCGGAGTTTACAGCAAGTATGGTGTGTGGCAGGAATATGTGGAAACCGGGGCTTACAGCCTTGGATTTACTGACAGAGTTAATGGTATGGTGCGATATTGTATAATATCAGTGTTTGAGACTAGGAATACCATTTGTCTTAAAATGTGTACAGGCAAGTGTTTTTTCTGGAACAACTAAACCTCAAGCATTATAAGAACATATCTTCAATTTAGCCATAACTGAAAAGGAAAGAGAAAAGGAGAAAGGAAGAAGAGAGAAAGCTGCAGGACCAAAGGAAGAGAAAGTTAAGAGAAAAAGAGAAGAAAGAAAAAGAGTTCTAGTGAAGAATAGGCATGCAAAGGAAGCTCTCCCTCTGGTATCTAAATCAGAGAGAGATTAGAGCTATTACTCAAGGATAAGTTAATATAACAGGTGTTGTAAGCAACAGTTTGTGCCTTTCTATGGATCACTTGCCAATCAGTATGGCCATAGAAAAATGAACCTATGTCAATCCCCTTAAAAACAGGTTAAGCAGCTATGTGCAGCCACTATGGCTTTAAACAGAGAACGGGTTATAGAAGCAGGCAAATCATAGTCCAATACATAAAAAAGTAAACATTGTTCATACAATAGTACGATAAGTACCACCCAATAGAAGGAGTCCAGATCACTCTGAACAACAGTCACTGGTATAGTAGAGCACAAGGAGATCAATTGGCCATACTCACAGAGCCTGAAGACAAATTAATCTGTAACAGGCTCTCCACATGGAAAGGCCCCCTGCTCTCATGGTAAGTCAGTAGAATGGCCATGATGGGGTTGCAGAACCCTCAGTGGTAGTGATGGAACAAAGGGCCATTCTGCTATTGAGACTTTGGGGGGTGTAAAGAGCTGCACAGAATCTGAAAATGTCACTAGGGTCTCACACACAATGCAGTGTGTCATCATTACGTACCTGCATCTGAAAAAGGAGAACCCAGGAGTATATTTGTAAGGACTTCAATTAACGATAGCAAAGCTCTCCTCTTATCCAGTGTCATTTTTAGGAGGTCAGATAGTGATTGTACTTTAGAGCCTTCAACAAAAATGTTTCCACGCTCTCTAGCATCCCACAATATGGACTCCTTTAATGTAAAATTGTGAACATGTCAAAACATCCGGTGATCTATGCAAGTCTAGGTTGTGTGGACCCAAGGAATGGTGTACTTTATAAATCTCTCGGTCAGCATTAGAGATGAGCGAACCTACTCGTTTCGAGTATTTACTCGATCGAGCACTGCGATTTTCGAGTACTTCCGTACTCGGGTGAAAAGATTCGGGGGGCGCCGGGGGGCAGGGGGAGGTGTGGCAGCGGGGAACAGGGGGGAGCCCTCTCTCTCCCTCCCCCCCCCCCACTCCCCGCTTCAACCCCCCACTCACCCACGGCGCCCCCCGAATCTTTTCGCCCAAGTACGGAAGTACTCGAAAATCGCGGTGCTCGGGCGAAAAAGGGGCGTGGCCGAGTAGGTTCGCTTATCTCTAGTCAGCATCTTTCTCAACCCCAGCAAAGAGTTAAACAAGCGTTGCAGGGTTCCCAGTAAATGTGTAGGGGTCACAGATTCAATGATGCCCCAAATGCAAAGGTGGTTCTGTATTATCTTTGTATGATGCAAGGACCTGTCTCTTCCTACTGTCTGACATCCGACCTTAGTTCTTCTTAAATAAAAAAATATGTAAAAACAAGAGTGACAAGCTACATATAGAAAATATAAATCCCACCGGGATTACCTACCACACACCCAGCACGTTTTCACCAGAATGCTTCATCTATGGAGTAAAGGGCTGGTACATTGATTAAGTATTTAAATGCTCAGTGACAGATCCAGGGACAAATAGTAATGACACAGATGTATCACCTGCCAAAGAATGCTCAGTGTGAAACATCTGTTTGTTTACACACTGAATGTTTGATTGGTGCTTTACGCTATTTGCATACCCCTTGTAGTCTAATATCTTCCAGGATATGCAAAGAGTGCAAAGATGGATTTAGAGAAGACAAATGTTGGGCAAACGATGCCCAACACTCGTCCCTGCATACACTTGCTCCCATGCTGTTGCATGAAGCTAGTATCACTGGCTCGCTCACAGAGCAGCCAGCAGGGGGGCGGAGATGCTGCGGGAGATTTCTCTCCTCACGCTCCCCCACCCCTCTCCATTGACTTAACATAGCGGCTGTTCAATACTGAACGGCTGCTATTTACACGGAACGATGATCGTTCAGCTTATCGTCCATTGTTTATGCAGCTATACAATGATCTTAAGTGTAAACAGCAGCCAGTCAGTACTGAATGGCCACTATTTTAAGTCAATGGAGAGGGGTTGTGGAGAGTGAGAGGTGAAATCTCCTCAAGCCACCCCGCTGTGAGCCAGCGATACTAGCTCCCGTGCAGCAGCATGAGAGCGAGTATGTGCGGGGACAAGTGTCGGTCATCGTTTGCCTGACATTCGCCCGTCTAAATGGATCCTAAGTAGAGATGAGCGAACGTGTTCGTCCGAACTTGATATCCGTGCGGATATTAGGGTGTTCGGGATGTTCGTTATTCGTAACGAACACCATGCGGTGTTCGGGTTACTTTCACTTCCTTCCCTGAGACGTTAGCGCGCTTTTCTGGCCAATTGAAAGACAGGGAAGGCATTACAACTTCCTCCTGTGTTGTTCCAGCCCTATACCACCCCCCTGCTGTGAGTGGCTGGCGAGATCAGGTGTCTGCCGAATATAAAAGTCGGCCCCTCCCGCGGCTCGCCTCAGATGCCTTGTGAGTTAGATGAGGGACAGTGCTGTTTGTACCGGAGCTGCTGTAGGGAAAGAATTGGTAGTTAGTGTAGGCTTCAAGACCCCCAAAGGTCCTTATTAGGGCCACTGATAGCTGTGTGTTGGCTGCTGTTAGCAGTGGCCATTTTTTTTTCTTCTCAAAATCGGCTCTGCAGAGCGTTGCACCCGGCATTAGGGACAGAAGTGCTGCATAGGCAGGGAGAGTGTTAGGAGTGAGTGTAGCCTTCAAGAACCTCAACGGTCCTTTCTAGGGCCATATTTAACCGTGTGCAGTACTGTGCTGGCTGCTGTTAGCTGTGCTGCATATTTTTTTTCTTCTCAAAATCGCCTCTGCAGAGCATTGCACCCTCCATTGATACTGCAGGGAAAGAATTGTGTAGGCAGGGCCACAACACAGTTATTATTCATTGAATATACGCAGTGCGGCCTTTTGCTTGTAAAACAAGTGAAAAAAATTCTATTTGACCTGCCTCTGTCCGTCCTAAGGGCTGTGGACACGTGTCGGCTGCGTGTGCAACGTTTAAAAATCAGACGCACCCAGCTACGTTTTACTCCTGGCTTCGCCATTTGCTTTCCTTAATTGGGAAAAAAAATACCTGCTCTGCCAGAGTTAATAACTCTGCTACCATCACGTTCTGTGCCACATTAGCAGGGCCACAGCACAGTTATTAAACTTCTCATGTTCATTGAATATACGCAGTGCTGCCTTTTGGTGGAAAAAAACTGAAAATAATTCTATTTGTCCTGCCTCTGTCCGTCCTAAGGGCGGTGGACACGTGTCGGCTGCGTGTGCAACGTTTAAAAATCAGACGCACCCAGCTACGTTTTACTCCTGGCTTCGCCATTTGCTTTCCTTAATTGGGAAAAAAAATACCTGCTCTGCCAGAGTTAATAACTCTGCTACCCTCACGTTCTGTGACACATTAGCAGGGCCAGAGCACAGTTATTAAACTTAGATTATTCATTCACTAGAGGCAGTGGGGCCTTTCGTTTTCAAAAAAGGGAAAAAATTATATTTGGCCTGCAGTCTTGCGCCAATTTATTTCCTGCCTGTGAAATCAAATCACTGGTAATACAGCATGCTGAGGGGTAGGGGTAGGCCTAGAGGACGTGGACGCGGCCGAGGACGCGGAGGGCCAAGTCAGGGTGTGGGCACAGGCCGAGCTCCTGATCCAGGTGTGTCGCAGCCGACTGCTGCGCGATTAGGAGAGAGGCACGTTTCTGGCGTCCCCACATTCATCGCCCAATTAATGGGTCCACGCGGGAGACGGTTATTAGAAAATGAGCAGTGTGAGCAGGTCCTGTCCTGGATGGCAGAAAGTGCTTCGAGCAACCTATCGTCAACACGCAGTTCTGCGCCGTCCACTGCTGCAAATCCGAATCCTCTGTCTGCTGCTCCTCCTTCCTCCCAGCCTCCTCACTCCACTACAATGACACCTGCTCAGGAGCGGGAACACTCCCAGGAACTGTTCTCGGGCCCCTGCTTAGATTGGGCAGCAGCGGTTCCTCTCCCACCAGAGGAGTTTATCGTCACTGATGCCCAACCATTCGAAAGTTCCCGGGGTCCGGGGGAAGAGGCTGGGGACTTCCGCCAACTGTCTCAACAACTTTCTGTGGGTGAGGAGGACGATGACGATCAGACACAGTTGTCTTGCAGTGAGGTAGTAGTAAGGGCAGTAAGTCAGAGGGAGCAGCGCACAGAGGATTCGGAGGAAGAGCAGCAGGACGATGAGGTGACTGACCCCACCTGGTGTGCAACGCTTACTCAGGAGGACAGGTCTTCAGAGGGGGAGTCAAGGGCATCAGCAGGGCAGGTTGCAAGAGGCAGTGCGGTGGCCAGGGGTAGAGGCAGGGCCAGACCGAATAATCCACCAACTGTTTCCCAAAGCGCCCCCTCGCGCCATGCCACCCTGCAGAGGCCGAGGTGCTCTAAGGTCTGGCAGTTTTTCACAGAGACGCCTGACGACCGACGAACAGTGGTGTGCAACCTTTGTCGCGCAAAGCTCAGCCGGGGAGCCAACACCAACAGCCTCACCACCACCACCATGCGCAGACATATGATGGCCAAGCACCCCACAAGGTGGGACGAAGGCCGTTCAGCGCCTCCGGTTTGCACCCCTGCCTCTCCCCCTGTGCCCCAACCTGCCACTGAGATGCAACCCCCCTCTCAGGACACAGGCACTACCGCCTCATGGCCTGCACCCACACCCTCATCTCCGCTGTCCTCGGCCCCATCCAGCAGTGTAGTTCAGCGCACCGTCCAGCCGTCGCTAGCGCAACTGTTGGAGCGCAAGCGCAAGTACGCCGCCACGCACCTGCACGCTCAAACGTTAACCGTCCGCATAGCAAAGTTCATCAGCCTTGAGATGCTGCCGTATAGGGTTGTGGAAACTGAGTCCTTCAAAAGTATCATGGAGGCGGCGGCCCCGCGCTACTCAGTTCCCAGTCGCCACTACTTTTCCCGATGTGCCGTCCCAGCCCTGCACGACCACGTCTCCCGCAACATTGTACGCGCCCTCACCAACGCGGTTACTGCCACGGTCCACTTAACAACGGACACGTGGACAAGCACAGGCGGGCAGGGCCACTACATCTCCCTGACGGCACATTGGGTGAATTTAGTGGAGGCTGGGACAGAGTCAGAGCCTGGGACCGCTCACGTCCTACCCACCCCCAGAATTGCGGGCCCCAGCTCGGTGGTGGTATCTGCGGAGGTGTATGCTTCCTCCACTAAAGCACCCTCCTCCTCCTCCTCCTCCTCTGTCTCGCAATCTAGATGTGTTAGCAGCAGCATGTCGCCAGCAGTCGGTGTCGCGCGGTGTGGCAGCACAGCGGTGGGCAAGCATCAGCAGGCCGTGCTGAAACTACTCAGCTTAGGCGATAAGAGGCACACGGCCCACGAACTGCTGCAGGGTCTGACACAGCAGACCGACCGCTGGCTTGCGCCGCTGAGCCTCCAACCGGGCATGGTCGTGTGTGACAACGGACGTAACCTGGTGGCGGCTCTGCAGCTCGGCAGCCTCACGCACGTGCCATGCCTGGCCCACGTCTTTAATTTGATGGTTCAGCGCTTTCTGAAAAGCTACCCACACTTGTCAGACCTGCTCGTAAAGGCGCGCCGGCTCTGCGCACATTTCCGCAAGTCCCACACGGACGCTGCCACCCTGCGCACCCTGCAACATCACTTTAAGCTGCCAGTGCACCGACTGCTGTGCGACGTGCCCACACGGTGGAACTCTACGCTCCACATGTTGGCCAGGCTCTATGAACAGCGTAGAGCTATAGTCGAATACCAACTCCAACATGGGCGGCGCAGTGGGAGTCAGCCTCCTCAATTCCTTTCAGAAGAGTGGGCCTGGTTGGCAGACATCTGCCATGTCCTTGGTAATTTTGAGGAGTCTACCCAGGTGGTGAGCGGCGATGCTACAATCATTAGCGTCACCATTCCTCTGCTATGCATCTTGAGAAATTCCCTGCAAAGCATAAAGGCAGCTGCTTTGCGCTCGGAAACGGGGGCGGGGGAAGACAGTATGCCGCTGGATAGTCAGGGCACCCTCCTGTCTATTTCTCAGCGCGTTCAGGAGGAGGAGGAGCATGAGGAGGAGGAGCATGAGGAGGGGGAAGAGACAGCTTGGCCCGCTGCTGACGGTACACCGGCTGATTGCCTGTCATCCTTTCAGCGTGTATGGCCTGAGGAGGAGGAGGAGGAGGAGGATCCTGAAAGTGATCTTCCTAGTGAAGACAGCCATGTGTTGCGTACTGGTACCCTGGCACACATGGCTGACTTCATGTTAGGATTAGAGATGAGCGAACGTACTCGGATAGGCACTACTCGTCCGAGTAATGTGCCTTATCCGAGTACCGCTGTACTCGTGCTCAAAGATTCGGGGCGCTCCGCTGCTGACAGGTGAGTCGGAGCGGGGAGCGGGGCAGAGCGGCCGGGAGAGAAGGAGAGAAAGATCTCCCCTCCGTTCCTCCCAGCTCTCCCCTGCAGCTCCCCGCTCCGCAGCGCGTCCCGAATCTTTGAGCACGAGCACAGCGGTACTCGGATAAGGCACATTACTCGGACGAGTAGTGCCTATCCGAGTACGTTCGCTCATCTCTAGTTAGGATGCCTTTCTCGTGACCCTCGCGTTGCACGCATTCTGGCCACAACGGATTACTGGGTGTACACACTGCTCGACCCACGCTATAAGGAGAACCTGCCCACTCTCATTCCCGAAGAGGAAAGGGGTTCGAGAGTGTTGCTATACCACAGGACCCTTGCGGACAAGCTGATGGTAAAATTCCCAGCCGACAGCGCTAGTGGCAGAAGGCGCAGTACCGAGGGCAAGGTAGCAGGGGATGTGCGTAGATCGAGCAGCATGTACATCCCAGGCAGTGCAACAGTCTTTAAGGGCCTGGCCAGCTTTATGGCTCCCCACCAAGACTGTGTCACCGCTCCCCAGTCACGGCTGAGTCGGCGGGAGCACTGTAAAAGGATGGTGAGGGAGTACGTAGCCGATCGCACGACCATCCTCCGTGACGCCTCTGCCACCTACAACTACTGGGTGTCGAAGCTGGACACATGGCCTGAACTAGCGCTGTATGCCCTGGAGGTGCTTGCTTGTCCTGCGGCTAGCGTCTTGTCGGAGAGGGTGTTTAGTGCGGCTGGGGGAATCATCACAGATAAGCGTACCCGCCTGTCAACCGACAGTGCCGACAGGCTAACACTCATCAAGATGAACAAAGGCTGGATTTCGCCAGACTTCTCTTCTCCACCAGCAGACATCAGCGATACGTAAGCAATACGTAGGCTGCACCCGCGGATGGAAGCTACGTTCTCTCTCACCATCCTAAACGGGGACTTTTCTGCTTCATCAATCTGTGTCTAATATTCCTCCTCCTCCTCCTCCTCCTGCTACTCCTCCTGAAACCTCACGTAATCACGCTGAACGGGCAATTTTTCTTAGGGCCACAAGGCTCACTCAAATAATTTTTCTAAACAATTTTTAAAAGTTTCAATGCGCTTAAAAGCGTTGGAACTGTAACTTGAACCAATTTTTCGTTACACTGGGCTGCCTCCAGGCCTAGTTACCACTTAAGCCACATTAACCAAAGCGATTAATGGGTTTCACCTGCCCTCTTGGCTGGCCATGGCCAATTTTTGGGATGTACATTAGTATTGTTGATACAGCAATTTTTGTGGGCCCTCGCCTACAGTGTAATCAAATTAATTTTTAGCCCACCTGCATTCCAGCTGACGTTACCTCAGCTGTGTTGGGCAATGCAATGGGATATATTTATGTACCGCCGGTGGCTTCCTGGCACCCACCCATGCTGTGGGTCCACAGGGAGTTTAACCTATATGTGTCCACTTCTAAAGAACCCCAGTCAGACTGGGGCATGCAGTGTGGGCCGAAGCCCACCTGTATTACGCACGACATTACTACCTCAGCTGTGTTGGGCAATGCAATGGGATATTTTTGTGTACCGCCGGTGGGTTCCAGGGAGCCACCCATGCTGTCGGTCGACAGGGACTTCACAATAGGGAGTTGTACCTGCCTGTGTCTATGAATTAAAAAGCCCGGTCTAACTAGGGCATGCAGACACCTTGACAGAATGAATAGTGTGTGGCACATAGGTTCCCCATTGCTATGCCCACGTGTGCAGCTCCTGATGGCGGTGGCACAGGATTCTATTTCTCATTGCTTCTGTACAGCATTGTGGGCTATCGCCCCGCCCCTTTTAAAGAGGGTCACTGCCTAGCCATGCCAACCTCTGCAGTGTGTGCCTGTGGTTCCTCCTCATGGCAGACGCACTTCTAAATAGACATGAGCGTGGTGTGGCATGAGGGCAGCTGAAGGCTGCGCAGGGACACTTTGGTGAGTGCTGTGGGGGGGAGGGGGGGCGGTTGGGCAGCATGTAACCCAGTAGAAGTGGCAGTGGAGTGTCATGCAGGCGGTGATTGTGCTTTGTTGGAGGTAGTGTGGTGCTTAGCAAAGGTATGCCATGCTAATGAGGGCTTTTCAGAAGTAAAAGTTGTTGGGAGGGGGGGGGGCACTCTTGCCGCTATTGTGGCTTAATAGTGGGACCTGTGAACTTGAGATGCAGCCCAACATGTAGCCCCTCGCCTGCCCTATCCGTTGCTGTGTCGTTCCCATCACTTTCTTGAATTGCCCAGATTTTCAAACATGAAAACCTTAGCGAGCATCGGCGAAATACAAAAATGTTCTGGTCGCCCATTGACTTCAATGGGGTTCATTATTCGAAACGAACCCTCGAACATCGCGGGAAGTTCGTTTCGAATAACGAACACCCGAACATTTTGGTGTTCGCTCATCTCTAATCCTAAGCCCTCCATGATGTCTCCGTAGCATGCCACGCCAGTCAGGCTTGATACATTTAAAAGTACCATAAATTTAAAATATTACCAGGAAGCCAGAAATACAGTGACATAAGATGCATATACTAATTGTCCAGGGATGTGCATAATTTCACAATGCCTCCAGAGTGGCCAATATACTGGCGCCCCTCGAACATATAAAAGGAGACCCTCTCCCTTTATTTAAATTCCAGTATTAAATATGTTGCCTGGGGGTTAAACAATGAGGAAAATAAGTTTCTGCAGATATCAATCACTACTTTACTCCAATGGGTCATGTTATGGGCACAGTTGTTCTGCCCATGCGATCACCTTATCATATACTGTCCAAGTTGAACTGCAGGAACTGCCTGGCACCAGCACCATGTATTTAGAGGAAAGGATTAAGAGAATAATGGTCTGACATGCTTTAGTGTGGAGTAGCAGAAAATTGCTTGTTTTTGTTCTATATGCATATGTAAACGTAATATATGTATCATGCCCTTTTTCAATTAACCTAAAGCAATCTTAATATTCATTAAGTAATTCTTTGTTCAGCATTGTTAAGTTTAATGAAGTACATTTGACAACTTTTGAGTCATAATAAGGTTAATTTGATATCGGGATAATGAAAATGACACCGAGGCTAGGAGAAAGTGACAGCTTATAGAAATCTCTTTGTAATGAAAGGTCAAAAACACAAGGCTACATTTCTGGTGAAAATAGGAAAACACATGTAATATGGCAGTATTATTTCCCTGCAATGTCAAAAGGAATTGGTTATGAAAGTAAAGACAATGCAGCTTGTCTTTTCCTCGTGATGTGTATGGAAATAACGAAATACTGTTATATAACAAAGACTGTTGGTCTTAATGGAACTGAAACAAGAACAATATGCTCCTCTGCACCGTAAAACGCAATCTGCTCTGAGTTTTTCTTCAAGATACAAGACAGTCTACGGGCAAATTTTGACTTTCATCCCATGACAAATTATAAAGCCATGTTTACCAGGCTGTCTACATATAATCACTGGTGTGTTTTGGAGCAAACATTTTGAACTGCTGCATTTTTGCTGTGATTTTGTGAAAGTTGAGGTTGAAACCCTGCCACAAATCCGCAGAGTCAATCCTGATATATATATATATATTGTGGACAGGTGAAGGGGAAAGTTTCGGATGGAGTGCATATCTCACCCAGACACTTGGACTGGGTGAGGTAGAATCCAGTCCAGGTCCTCCTGGTAGGTTTCCAGTTGCTCATCTGTGACTAAACTCATTACTGGGGCATAAAAGGCTGCCAAGCTAGGTAGTCAGAGTCAGTGAGTTGAGGATTGAGTACATCACAGAAAGAGTTCCTGACCTGGTGGGAGTAGAGTTCACCCTTCCGCCTCAGCTGCACTCTGATGGGCAGGTATTTGACGTCTTCCCGGAGTTTGATCAAATGACTTTTTACCTTTTTT
Organism: Eleutherodactylus coqui; assembly: GCF_035609145.1. Lineage (NCBI taxonomy): Eukaryota > Metazoa > Chordata > Amphibia > Anura > Eleutherodactylidae > Eleutherodactylus > Eleutherodactylus coqui. Next base: position 80,456,110 of record NC_089849.1, read on the forward strand.
CTGCTGTAATCTGCTGTTACAACTGTTGTTATAATAAACTGACTTATTCTTGGAGGTTATCTCTAGCCATTGTGTCATTTCTGTCCCCCTGTTACAAGAGTGGAGTGAATATATATATATATATATATATATATATATATATATATATTTATATATATATATATATATATATGTTATATAGTACTACTATATGGGCTGCTATATATATATATATATATATATATATATATATATATATATATATATATATATATATATATATATAGTAGCCCAGACTTATAGGCCACTTCAAAATGTCTTTTATATTTGTCTTATGCCTTTGTATTGTCTGCAACTTCTGTGTGTATGTATGTGTGGTGTAGCTCTGCAATGTCTGCATGAGTTGTCTCTTTCTGGAAATGTATCTCTTTGTGTTGTGAGTCTGTGGTCACCTGACCATGCTATATATTAATGTTTGCACAGTGTGAGTGGAGGAATGGAAGAGAGGGAAGGAAGAAGGGAAAGAGAGATTGGAGAGATGAGAGAGACTAGTCTGGAGTCAGCAATAAATGTCAGTGTGAGTGAGTCAGCTAGTCTAGCCAGTCTGTCTGCAAGTAGTCTGGCCTAAGCTACTAGGAATGGAGGAGGTGAAAGTATACCCATCTTCCTTGGACTTATCTGATCTCAGAAGACCGCGGGATAACTACAAGCCCCTGTGAACAAGAGGAGTTTGCCGTGCAGGATTGAGAAGCATCTGACTAGTGAGTGTTGACAGGTTGAGAGTCCGGAGAGGAAGGAGTGTGTGATTTTCCAGAAGCGGAGCTGCACAGATAACTAGGACTGTGGACCCAATATTTATCCTGTGTTCTGCCTCCCTGTCTCACTATTAATTTTGTCTATAGCCGTGCTGTATTGGACTTTCATTACTGGAGTTAGAGTAAAGCAACATTGCCGACTGTTTCCGGCTTTGTTTTCAACTACTCTGTGCATGGACTATCTTTCTGCAGAGGAAGGAACGGTGGCATCACTCGTGACAATCCAGCAGAAGAAACCAGGTAACCAAGTCCCTGTTTACCCACACTTTAATTGCCTGCCCGCGGCCTTGTTGGACGTGTCTCTGGCTACCCTCCGGGTGGGAGACAGTAGAGCCACCGTGACAAGCCCTACAACTAATCCCCGCTGTCTCCTAGACTGGGGCCCGCTCTTCGGACACTGCATATACTGTGCAAATTTAGAAGGAATACTGCAAAGCGAGAATGTTTTCACAAGTACAAGTGTTTAATAGTTTATTTATGTCAATTAGCAATATGCAGAGGGAATGAACAAAAGAAATCTAAATCAAATCTATATTTGGTGTGGCTGCGCTTTGTCTTTGAAACAGCATCAGTTTTTCTAGGTACACTTTCATACAGTTTTTGAAATCAGCAGGGAGATTGTTCCAAACATTTTGGAGAACTAACTACAGATCTGCTGTGGATGTCCGCTTGCTTAAATCCTTCTGTCTCCTAATATAACCTACGACAAACTGGATGATGTTGAGATCAGGGCTCTGTGGGGACCATGTCATGACTTCCAAGAGTCCTTGTTCTTCTTTACAGTGAAAATAGTTCTTAATGACATTGTCTGTATGTTTAGAGTTGTTGTTCTGCTGTAGAATACATTTGGAGCCAATATGACACTTCTTTGATGGTATTGTATAATTGATAAATACCTGCTTGCATTTCTCAGCATTGAGGACAGCATAAATCCTGACGAAATCCCCAACTCCATTTGCTTAATTGCAGCCTAAATCTTGCAAGCAGCCTCCACTGTACTTCACTGTTGCCTGCAGATACTCATTATTGTATCGCTCTCCGGCCCTTCAGTAAACAAACTACCTTCTGTTGCAACCATATATTTTTAAATTTTGACCCACTAATTCAGAGCACCTGTTGCCATTTTACTCCACTACCTATGTTTTTATGCATAGTTAAGTTGGCCTTGTTTCTATGTCGAAGATATGGCTTTTTTGATTCAATTTCTTCCATGAAGACCACTACCAGCCGGACTTCTCCAAAGAGTAAATGGACCTATCTGGGTCCACACTGGTTTCTGCCAGTTCTGAGCTGATTTTAAAGGAAAGCAAGCATCATATATCTTTCATCTGCTGCTCTAAAATGTCTTGGCTAGCCACTCCTTTTATGGTCCTCAATGTTGCCTGTTTCTTTGCGTTTCTTCAATAGACCTTGAACAGTACATCTTAAAATACCACCCTGCTTTAAAATCTATACCTCATAGAGACCTTAATTATATGTATAACCATCTTCTATATTTGGTTCTGTGCTCACTCTTGCCATGATGTATGATCTGTGACATGAAACTGTATTCCACAACCTCACCTTTGTGCCTGGGTTTGGCTGTTCCTCAACCAGTTTTATGACTCCTACACAACTGTCCCTGTTTCAATTAATGGCTGTGTTTCAGCCTAAATATAAAATGCTGATCCTTATCACCTGTTTGGTATAATTGATTATACCAAGAAAAATTGGCGCTGTTTTCAAGTCAAAGGTTGATAAATTAGAATAGATAGATAAGATAAGATGGATAAGAAAGATAATATAAAATAGATAGACAGATAGATAGATAGATAGATAGATAGATAGATAGATAGATAGATAGATAGATAGATAGATAGATAGATAGATAGAGAATACTGCAATGTCTGGAAATGCTAGAGGGCAGGATGGAAGTCCGATGGATTCCGTCATAGTCAAATAATATAAATACATTTTTTACAAAACATATTGAAAAGGTTAACATTTTGAAAAAAACCCCACAATTTACTCCTAAAATCTCTGTAATGCAAACATAGTATTACTAGAGGGAATGGAGTGCTTTGTGCACTTTGATCGATAAAGTACACCAATTGCCTAAAAATGTTTTGTAACAGAAGACTGAAGAACATTTGGGTCTCCTTGGTTACACTTTTGTGTCTTCTTAGTGAATTATGCATGTGCAGCAATCAAACAATTATAAGTGAAAAGCCTTGTTCTTTTAGGCATGAATGGAAATCTCTTGAACTCTAGCTTTTACTTGCTATGACAGAGTTTAACCTGAGATTTGACATAACTCGTTGGGTGATGACTGCATCACACACTTTTTACTTTATTAAAAAATAATTAGCTTCCTAAGAAGCCTGGCTCTTTAACATGCTATAAAGTTATTGTTCATCATAGTCCAGTATTTCAGAACTGTTTAAGAAGATATTTTTTCTTTACTAGCAAGCTGTGTTTTAGTGATTATCTGTCATTGCCTAAAGCAACAGATGTAGCAAAGTTTAACTTGGCTGTCATAACTTTTCTTAACTCATTTAAAGCTATTGTTCTCTAACATCAACAACACAACAAAACATGGTAAATAAACTGCAGTACAGAGGTCATCATAAAGTGTTAAAGGTCAAGTTAAACTTTACTGCATCTTTGTAAACATAAAATGCTGTTATCCCAAAAAAAGAGAGCACAGTAATTTACATAGAGATCTATATATAAACTTTAAAGGGGTTGTGCCGCAGAAGCAAATGCAGTTATGCACTTCTGTATGGCCATATTAATGCACTTTATAATATACATCGTGCATTAAATATTGGCCATACAGAAGTTATATACTTACCCCCTCCGGTGCTGACATCCCTGTCTCCATGGCGACGACTGAAGCCTTCTTCTCTGGTCGCCGCAACAGTCGCGCTTGCGCAGAGAAGAATCCTCTTCTGGAGGCTTCGGGCTCACGAGCTGTGTCCTGGCTCCTCCCCCTTCTCAGCGTCATCACGTAGCTCCACCCCCGTCACGTGGTGCCGATCAGCCAATGAGGTGGCTGTAATCGGCAGTGGAGCTCAGACTGGAGAAGAACATCCACGGTGCACCATGGGAGAAGACCCGCAGTGCACCATGGGAGAAGACCAGCGGTGCACCTTGGGAAATGACAGTGGCCATCTTGGAAGAAGATTTTTATAACTTCATGAAACAGCTTCATGGTGAGTAGAAACACTCTTAAAAAACGATTTTCTAGGGTAGTTTGTAATTCTTGCTTAACATGGGGGACTGGGGTGTGAAAATTTTTTCGTTTTGGCCGCTGGACAACCCCTTTAATGACACTTTTCTTTTATACATTCATGATGCATTATATATACCCTTTCATGCATTTGTAAGTGTGATTCATACATATGTATAAATACCACTTACAAATGCAACAAAGAGACTATCAGCTACTTTGAGCCCTTTAAGCTTAATTTATGGGCTCAAAGTAGCCAATCTGCTGATTCCAGGCATGTAAGTTTTATACTTGCCTTCCTCACCGTTCCCTCAGTTTCAGCACTCAAACTGGCTTTTGCCATGCATTGACAGATGTACTTAGTGGTCCTCCCATTTTAAGCTTAGAATGGGAGTTCTCCTCAGAGCACCGCTAAATGGACTGCAGTGGTTGGTTTTAGCACTGACAACCGGAGAACAGCGGGGAAGATAAGTATAAAACTTACATCCCCAGATTTAACGGGTCAGGTATATTGAGTCCATAAGTAGTGCTGGTTATTGTGATCAGAAGGACAATAAAATTGCCTTGATTTTAGCAAAATAGAATCATGTGAGTCTATCTGGATTTTTGGTAAAATTCCCGAGAAGATCAAGCCTTCGATAACACAGGTCTGCAAAAAAAAAATTTTAAGAGCTGTTTTGGTTATTCTACGTAATCTTTATATTTTTTGGTACACTGAATCCGAAAATGACCTCTGTTTTGTCATAGGACATCGCGTTTCCTGACAATTCAGTTATCTATGTTAGATAAGGCAATACCTCAAACTAAATGAAAATAGACTTAAAAAATTAATTTTTAATTACAAATTTTACATGAAAATCATTTTTGAACTGAAATGAGCTCACTAAAGCACACTAAAATCATTTCTTCTTCTCTGTGAGGCTCCTCTTGGTAGATTTACGCTTGTGAGTAGCATCTGGAATGTCTCTCTGAGACATCCAACAGCAGTCTGCCATCATTGGAATGCTCCATTTTCCCTGGTATCTTCTTCCCATCTCTTTAATGTCCTGGTGGAATCGTTCATCTTGTTCTTCACACACAGCTCACAAATTTTCAGGCAAGTAGTCAAGGTGGGATTGGAGGAAATGCACTTTCAAACTCATCAGGCAACCTAAAGCTTGAAATGCTTTCAGCATTCGTCCGACGATCTTTTTGTAGTCAGGATCTTTCTTATTGCCTAAAGATTTCTCTATGAGCTCTTGAAATGCAATCCACCCTTCTTTTTGAGAATCCATCATGGTATTGACAAACTCTTGGTCAGCTATTAGCCTTCTAATGTCTGGTCTGACGAACACACCTTCCTTCAATATTGCCTCCAAATGTCTGGAAACTTGGTGAGCAAATATTTGAAGCATTCTCCATCTCTTCAAAGTGATTTCATGAATTGCTTCATCAATCCCAATTTTATATAGAGAGGTGGTAGAAGAACGTTATGTGGAGATACCAAAGTTTCTCAGAGGACATTTTTTTGACCTACTGTGAGCACCCTTGGCTGCCAACTTTCTTGGTCCATTGATTTTGTCAGTTTCGACTGTCCCATAGACACAGAAAACAAGGGTATTTGGTATATCCAGCCTGTTGCCTCAGCAGCATGCACAAGACCTTTAAATGCTCACACACTTGCCAACCGTGGTCTTCATATTTAAATTTACGAAGAACCAACTCCATGTTCTCGTAGGTTTCCTTTAAGTGTACGGAATGAGCTACAGGGATGGAAGTGTAAAAACTGCTGTTGTGGAGCAAAACTGCTTTATGACTTCTTTTTGAAGAATCTATGAAAAGATGCCATTGAATTGAATCATATTGGATTTTGAATTGACCCATCAAACCTTCGACATCACTGCAATAAACCAACTTGTCTTCCTGGGCAAAGTAAGGAACGAACTCCTTTTCATGATGTCTGAACCATGAAAAAGACACTCCTGGCAAGAATAAATTCCTGCTGTTCAGCCTTGAACTTAGTAACTCAGCGGCATCTTTGGGAAGATTCAAGTCTCTTACAAATCATTCATCTCCTCTGTATATCTGTGCCATGGGGGATGGGACGAATTGCTGTGTGAAGATTGAGGTATGAAATGGAATGCTTCCATTTGGAATTATACCCTTTCACATCGCATGAACAAAAGTAACAGTTGTCACTATGGTTCTTTTGCTCTTGCCATACCATAGGAATCCCATAATGGAAACTTTTTCTTACCCTTAAACCAATTTCAGAGGTCCTCAACACTTTATGAGGCACCCAAACTTAACTTGATCTTCAAGTTTTAGTCCGAAGTATACGAAGTATACTTTTTTCACAAAATCTGTAAGATTTAGCTGTTGCTTCTACACTGTATATTCACCACAAATAAAACAGAAACTGTTAGGTGAATTAATACACTTCCTCAGAGCCATAACGCTAACTTGGGGAAATACGATTTAAGAATGCTGAGCTAACACGAAGAGATTATGGGAGTTACTCCCTCTCTTTCCTTTTGTCAGCAGCCACAGCAACAGAGAGCCGGCGGCACTGGTCGCGGCGGCAAACACTGAGCAGGGGAGTGAGCTGTCAATGGAGGGAGCTGTGAGGAAGCAGATGGCCAGGGGAGATGCTCTCCGCTTCGTAAGTCACGGTGCAAGGCTTCGCCAGGGGAGATGGGAGGGCACAGCCTCACAGCAGGGGGATTCCTAGAACGGCTGCAGTATCACACTGTCAGCGCAGGTGCCGCCTAGCGGTTTGCCACAGGGAGAAGGGAGGGGGACGGCTGCTCCGGGGAAAGTGATTGCTGCGGCGTCCCAGGACCTTGCTCATGTCAGCCAATCAGCTCCTGGCGCCCTGTCAAGCACCCTGTATCTTGTCTCCACCCATACTTCCACCAGCGTCAAGATACGATAGTACCACAGGTGAGAATCAAGAAAAAAAATTGAATCAAGCCCATGCATGTCACAGCCCACACGGTCAGCTTGCAACATGTTGATGCTGGTTTCCATTAGCTCACTCTGGAAGTTCTTTTCTTTAAAAGCTGTGTTTTTTCGCATTGTATATCTTAAATGCACTGATGTGAATTCATTAATAGTAATATTGACTTTAAATTTAGTTAAAAACCCTAAGATAAAAAAAATACCAAAAATTGAGAAAAATGTGCTAAATTTGAAGAGAATTTAGCGGTTAATCCTGACGCCTAGGATTTTTTTCAAATTTTTTTTTTTCGCTTTCAGCACACCAAAATACATGGAAATTAGTTGTAAATGATCAAACAGCTTTTTAGTTGCAGAACTATGTAATGGATGTAGAGATCAGCATGCAGCCAATCATCAGCCAGGGTGCATTGATGATGTCACCAAATGTGCCCTCCTATCTTGCATACGGGCAGCAGTTTCACTGGACACCTGCAACACATGACCTAGCTATATACAACAAAGGCACAGTGTAACTACTAGTCATCGTACAGCTGAGCACAGGACAGAGAAACCGCCTATATAAAATGTGGTATGTTCCTAGGGACAGATATTCTACAGAAGATATATTCCTGTTGAGTGTCAAAGCTTGTATACCAGCAGAAAAATTAAACAGAGTTGTATAGTAGGGGACACATAGCCAGAGGACAAAGAGTTAGGCCTCATGTCCACGGGGAAAATCAGATCCGCTGCAGATTCTACATGTAGAATCTGCAGCGGGTCCCTCCTGCCCCGCGGACATGAGGGCTGAAAATAGGAATTTAAAAGCATTTACCTTTCCGTAGCGGACGGCGAAGATCAGCTGTTCCTCACGGCCGGATCTTCATTTTCGGCCGGCGGATGAATTCCTGACGCCGGCGGCACATCGCCGGCACGTCGTCGACGTGCCGCGCGCATGCGCCGGGCACATCCGCCGAGCCGAAGCAAGGGAGATGCAGCTGTGAGGAAGAGCAGAGCTTCGCGGCCCGCTGCGGGTGAGTAAATGCTTTAAATTCCTATTTTAGGTCTCCCGCGGATCCGGACGGCTTCCATAGGCTTCAATAGAAGCCCGCGGGAGCCGTCCCCGCGGGAGACCCGCATGAAAATGGAGCATGGTCCAGATTTTTTCATGCTCCATTTTTTTTTAAATCACTTTTATTGACGATCCGCGGGTATTTATGTACCCGCGGGTGGTCAATGCATCCCTATGGGGTGCGGATCCGCGCGCGGGAGATCCGCTGCGGATTTTAAATGTCATTTTGCCCGTGGACATGAGCCCTTAGCCTTATCCTGCTCCTTCCACTACTGTAGCTGCCTCTTCCTCCATCTCCCTTCCTGGTCATGCAGTAGCTCTGAGCACAGAGAGGCAGTTTTGTGCAGGGGCAGTAACACACCTAATTCAGGCCTCTCCTCCACATTTCATGACCAGGCTTCAGGCTTCAAACCCAGGAGTGGGAAACAGAGAGCATAAGTTGAACTGTCACTATCACCACCACCTTCACTAACATTGACATCTACCCTATATTCCAGCATGTCCTTGGTCAAGAGTCATCCCTCCATCGTCTAGCTATTGGAATACAAAATAAATACCACCCCAACTTTGAGGCATATGAGTGCTTTTATGCTGCAGTGCTTTCAGAAGGACCATTGCATAGCCCACATCAAAACATCAGATCATTACTGGGTGTCCAGTCTCTTTGACCCCCTCTACAAGGCCAAAATAACAAATCCCATTCCAGCAGTTGAGTGGGACCTCAAAATACAACAGTATTAGGATAAATTGTTAAGTAGTTTGAAAAAAGCATTTCACCATGGCCATGAGGATGCATCCATAATGGATAGCAAATCTGCAGCCAATGCAGGGCGAGCTGGAAGCTGCGGCAGCAGCAACACTACTGATTACATGAGGTGCGGCATAATGTTTTCAGCCCAAAGCAGCCTTGAGCAATAGAACAGGGTAGGACTCAGAGTCACAGGGAACACTTATTCATGATGATCTAATGCCTCATGTACACGGGTGGATCAGATTCTGCATGCAGGAGCCAGCAGTGGAATCCAACCCTACCCATGGCTGAGGACACTGCAGGATTCTACTTACCTGCCTGGGCCTTCTCTTTTCTTCACTGCAGATTTGTGTGGAAGTGCCGGCCGGTGCCGCGCTGCACATGCGCAGTGGAGTTTTATTAAACTCCTGCTTTCCCACAGAATCCGCAGCCCGTTCGCAATTCAATTGTGGACAGACCGTGGATTGGACGGCTTCCATTGCCCACAGATGTACTTAGACATGGTGTTAGCCCCTTTGACTTCTGGATGTACAAGCTGAACGAGTGGCCGGAGCTTGCACAACATGCTTTAGGCCGGCAGCACACGGCTGGGTCAGATTCCGCATGAGGGATCCAGCAGCAAATTTTGACCTGGTGCTTGGCTGGTGACCCTGGCATACCTTTCTGCATTCTTATGTCCTCTACTGTGGATGCACCGGCGCCGCACACATACACAGTACAGATAATGCCGCGTTGTCACTAGGCAATGACGTGGATCCCGCAACCTTTCTGCAATGATGGAGGAAGGGCTGCGGGTTTCATCCTCCTACTTTTTCCCCAATGCAAAATATATAAATATGGAAATACAGAGCTACAGTTCTCATGTTTCCCACAAGAGGCAAACTCTGCCCTCATAGTGCTCCTTCTTCTTTGTTTCCTCTGCCCTCAAGATGCTGTTGCTGATGGTGAAACTGCAACTCTACTTCTCCAGCTTCCACCGTACTTCCTCCTACTCCTCATTCTCCAAAAATGAAACTTTTTAAAAAAAGAAACAACTGTAGCTCTCCAGCTTTTCCTTGCAGAAGGCCCATGTTTGAGTGTTGTGCTCATCTGGTGGAATTTGTCCATGCAAAATGTATGACATGACTCTTAAAACAAGCAGCGCACCCTGCTGTCTTCCTTGCACAATTTTTGATTTAGGAGGCCCTAAGTGGGCCTTCTTTTGTTTTCAGTGATACCCCTGTGCAACGATTGACCCCCGCCCCCATCACTGTGCACTATTTTTATCAATCTTTGGTAAGACCACAGGGTCACCCAAATGTTTTGGGTGGGTGAGGGTGGGGTGCTTGCCTGAATTCCACTCCCATTGACTTTAATCAGAGGGCTCAGTCAGACGGGCGTTTGTAACGGGCGTTTTTCCGCACATCAAAAAATTTGCACTAGATAGAACCAATACTCTTCAATAGCAGCGGTCACACGTGCAAATTTTACATTCGGAAAAACACCTGTGGCAAAAATTATAGAACACCGCTTTGCAGAACGCATGTCGCATCCCGGTGTTTCACCTTGCACTCAATGGCGGGGATCTAAAATCCCTGCCTGCTGAATAGGCTGCCTCTGATTGGCTGAGCATTTTCACCAATCAGAGGCACCTCTGCGCTATTGAATGACAGCTGAGAGCTGCCTCTGACTGGTCCCTGTGCTCAGCCAATCAGAGGCAGCACTCACCCATTCATATATTCATTTAAAATCCCCGCCTGCTGAAAAATCCTCAGAGCAGTGCAGGAGAAGAGCCGACTGGACGCGGCTGAGCCCCGGCAGCTGCAGAGAAGTGACTATACATTTTTTTTTTTTTACATATTTTTGGATTGATTTTCATGGAAGGGCTTATATTTTAAGCCCTTCCCCGAAAATCACTGCAGTGCTTGCCGGCAGCCCATTGCTTTCAATGGAGCCGGCTGTGTTGTCGGTTCCATTGAATTCAATGCGAGAATAACGCTCTCTTCTGCCACAGCTGTGACAGCTGTGGCAGAAGATCGCGATCTTCACTATAAATTCTCAATGGGGTTGGCACTGCTGCCACCGGCCCCATTGTGCACAAGGTGAAACCCCTGGATGTTACAGCATCTAGGGGTTTCACATACACAGAACACGGGTTTGCCGCAAAATGCAGTTACATGGGTTCTACGAACCGGTGTCCTATAATTTTCACCGCATTCATTTGTGCGCGTGTAAAATTCACATATGTTCCCAATCCCATTGAAAGGCATTGGTTCTATTTAGATGCAGCAAACACAACTGACAGACGGGCGTACAAACGCCCATGTGACTAAGCTCTTATTCCGCTAATTACTCATTGTTATTCATAAGCTTAGCCTATAGGGCTCAAAGTAGCTGACTGGTTTCCTTTAAATATTGAATTATACAGTACCTTCATACTACCACTGTCCAGCATTTAGTAAGCAGTCCAACTGTAAGAAAATAATTAGAATGCTATGGACAGCAGTAGGGAAAGACTAGATTTATATAGAGGCTGTGAAAAATAGCTGGAAAGTAAATGTAGGCCCAAATTACTTCCTTATTAAGGTGATTTAATGTTTTGAAGCAAACATTGTTTTAGAAAAGCTATAGAAAAAACTTGAGATAAAACCAAAACTTCTAACAAGAACATTGAAAAACCAGCACTGTGAAAATGCTCCCTGTTTCCTGCATACAAAGAGAAATCCAGGACGAGTGAACTTGCAGCGGTATCTGGGATTTGCATTCTATTGCCAGTAAAATGTGAAACATTGAGACTGATAACTCTTTGTTGTGGAAGAAACTCAACCAATCAGTATTTTCTCAGAAAGTTATGAGTTTCTTTGAAATGAGATGCATAGGCTGTCATGACATGTGACTGATTCAATAAGACGTGCTTAAAAAGAGAGTATAACCATAAGTAACATACTCTTATTTTGTACTCTGTTTCAGATAGATAGATAGATAGATAGATAGATAGATAGATAGATAGATAGATAGATAGATAGATAGATGTGAGATAGATAGATAGATAGATAGATAGATAGATAGATAGATAGACAGACAGACAGACAGATAGATAGATAGATAGATAGATAGATAGATAGATAGATAGATAGATAGATAGATAGATAGATAGATAGAAAGAAATGTATAGAAAGCAAGAAGCCCCTGTAAAATAAGAGCAACAGGGGAGGTGGTGTGGCTTGCAGACGGCAGAGTAAACTGCACAATAGCTGAGCTCCTGACATTCCCACTGCAATTTACCTGTTTTAAAGCAGTCAGAGGCACCTAATCACCAGCGGAGGCTTCCTGGAGAAGAAAAGGGTTATAGGCAGGTTCCTCTCAGCGGCGGAGCACAGCCCAACTACCTGGCTCTGCCACAGCAGCTAACAGCATCCCAGGGCCAAGCAGGAAATGAAGCTCACAGCACCAGGGACACAGCACTACAGTAGAGACCCAGAAAGGATCCCTTTAACCCCTTGAGTGGCACGCCCGGAAAAGTTCCGTGACGAGCTCCACTGCTCATAGTGACATAGCCCGGAAGATTTCCGGGCTATGTATCACTATGGGAGCTGCAGAGCACAATGCCACAAGCTGTGACAGTGTGCTCTGCCTGCACAGACCCACACAGAGCAGTGCAAGGGCTTTGAAAAACCAGCAGAAGATATTGCCGACATGTCGGCAACCTCCTGCTTTGTTTACAGGTTGCCATAGAGACCATCGGCTTGTCAGAAGCAAGCCGATGGTCTCTGTGGCAGGGAGAGCTTGGTGCTTGGCTGTCAGAGGACAGCTAGGTACTAGCTCTTACAGCAGAGATCAGAGAAAACCTCCGATCTCTGCTGTGTTAACCCTTTACATGCTGCAGTCTATGTGACTGCAGCATGTAAAGGGCTGTCACTGCAGCATGTAAAGGGCTGTCACCATCGGACCCCTGGAATGTGATCAGGGGTCCTGATGGGTCCCTGTGGAAGTCCCCTAAAGGGACAAAAAAAAATAAAAAAATGTTAAAAATGTAAAAAAAAAAAAGTAAAAAAATTGTTAAAAAAATAAAAAAAACACTTGTCTCCCTTTACTTTGTAAAAAATAAAAAATACAATCACACATGTGGTATCCGTGTGCGTCGTAATGACCCAGAGAAGGAAGTTAATGCATTATTTAACCCCTTAATGACATGGCCCCTTTTTTTCTTTTTTCCCCATTTCTTTTTTTCCTCCCCCCTGTTTAAAAAATCACAACTTGTCCCGCAAAAAACAAGCCCTTATATGGCCATGTCAATGGAAAAATGAAAAAGTTATGGCTCTTGAGACGCAACTGCAAAACTAGTTGAAATTCAATGATTAGACCATTTTAAAAAACCTGCCCTGGTGGGCACGACAGGGTGGTAGGAAACCTGCCACTCAAGGGGTTAATGCACCGCTCCCAGCAGCTAGAGAGATACTACATAGCTGGGCCACTGCATCTGAGGGGAGTAGAATCATAGAATGTTAGAGTTGGAAGGGACCTCTAGGGTCATTGGGTCCAACTCCCTGCTCAGTGCAAAATATACAAAATCATCCCAGACAGATATTTGTCCAGCCTTGTTCGAACACTTCCATTGAAGGAAAACTCACCACCTCCCAAAGTAACCTGTTCCACTCATTGATCACCCTCACAGTCAAAAAGTTTTTTTTAATATCTAATTTTTGTCTCCTCCCTTCCAATTTCATCTCTTCTAGTCTTTCCTTGTGCAAATAAAAATAGGGCTGACCCCTCTGCACTGTGACAGCCCTTCAGATATTTGTAGACAGCTATTGAAGGGGTTGTCCCGCGCCGAAACGGGTTTTTCTTTTTTTCAACCCCCCCCCCCCCCCCCCGTTTGGCGCGAGACAACCCCGATGCAGGGGTTAAAAAAGAACACCGGACAGCGCTTACCTGAATCCCCGCGCTCCGGTGACTTCTTACTTACCCGGTGAAGATGGCCGCCGGCATCTTCTCCCTCCGTGGACCGCAGGGCTTCTGTGCGGTCCATTGCCGATTCCAGCCTCCTGATTGGCTGGAATCAGCACGTGACGGGGCGGAGCTACACGGAGCCCCATTGAGAAGAGCAGAAGACCCGGACTGCGCAAGCGCGTCTAATTTGGCCATTAGACGGCGAAAATTAGACGGCAACCATGGAGACGAGGACGCCAGCAACGGAACAGGTAAGTGAATAACTTTTGATAACTTCTGTATGGCTCATAATTAATGCACAATGTACATTACAAAGTGCATTAATATGGCCATACAGAAGTGTATAGACCCACTTGCTGCTGCGGGACAACTCCTTTAAGTCACCTCTCAGCCTTCTTTTTTGCAAGCTAAACATTCCAAGATCGTATAACCGTTCTTCATAGGACATGATTTGCAGATTGCTCACCATCTTCGTAACTCTTTTCTGAACTTGCTCCAGTTTGTCTATGTTTTTTTTAAAGTGGGGTGCCCAGAACTGGACACAGTATTCCACATGAGGTCTGACTACGGAAGAGAAGAGGGAGATAATTACCTCGTGTGATCTAGACTCTATGCTTCTCTTAATACATCTCACAATTGTGTTTGCCTTATTGGCTGCTGCATCACATTGTTGACTCATGTTCAGTCTATGATTAGTATACCCAAGTCTTTTTCACATGTGCTGCTTAGCCCAATTCCTCCCATTCTGTATGTACTTCCTTCATTTTTCTTGCCCAGATGAAGGACTTTGCATTTCTCCTTGTTAAATACCCTTCTGTTAGTCATTGCCCACTGTGCAAGCTTTTCTAGATCTTTTTGAATAATCTTCCTTCCCTCCCCTAGTGTTAGCTATCCCTCCTAGCTTTTTCCACCTCTGATTGCGAGGCTTTCAAATGTATTAATTAGCTGTATATTTTTACCTGGCCTTTCACTTCCCTTCCCATATTGTTCTAGTTTAAAGCTCTCCTAATGGAGCCACAGCTCCTGCAACAGGCTCCACAATCTTTGATGACCATATATCAGATGACGAATGGGACTGGAAGAGGCACTTAAGATCTCTCCCGATGAAAAGGGATTTTTTTTAAGGCTAGAAACCTCACACAAACCATCATAGACATAATAACTTCTGGCTGAGGGGCCTCTCAGAGGAAGTCTCTTCCTCTCAACTAGAGGACTGACCGCACAATTTTTTCAGCTCTCTACTACAGCGAGGAGCTGATCGACCTACTGAAATAGACCGCATCCACAGAATCTTGGGCCCCAAACCAGATGACCTGGTAAGGCCGCAAGATGTTCTGTGTCATATACATTTCTACAAAGACAAGGAGGCCATCCTAAAGCATGCACATGACAGGAAAGACTCTAACCCATAATGGCACCTCCATAGCGATATTTCCAGATTTGGCGCTATGCACACTCCAATTACGCAGGGCGGTGAGGCCATTCCTAGATATGCTATGTGCTAATAATATCATCAACAGATGGGGCTACCCCTTCCAGCTTGTTGCCTCAAGGAATGGCAGATCTGCACTTTTCAGGTCACCAGCAGATCTCCTAAGTTCTTGGAAGTTTCCTGGAACTTCCCATGGTAGCATTGCCAGAATGGTCACATATTCCAGCTCTACCCATTACAGCACCCAAGGAGAGATGACAGGTGATTAGGAACAGGTGCCCAAACAATCAAAGCAACGTCACACGCCCACCCCCAGGATGGTCGGGGAGCATAGAACACTGACCCAACCCTATGCTTTATGGATGCTGTATTGGCTAATGCTATTTCTCCATGATACCTGTCATAGGACTTTACAGTCGGCCTCATACTACTTTGCAAAATCCTTCATTATGCTTTAATATGCATTTCTGGGTGCACAGTGATTTCAACAGTGATTGATTAGTACCCATTTTTGATAGATAGTTTGCCCCATACTTGTTAATTTTTCTAGATGCAGGTTTTAATATATAACTAAGTTACTTAGTAAAGATAGTTCAAATTGCTGGGGATGGCTGAGGGGCATTGCTCTGACATCCTCAATCACATTCCCCTACTGGGCCGACGTCACTATGGTGCTGTCTGATCCTGACCCTAGGTCAGGATCCGACTCTGGAAGATTGGGATATTGTACCCCAATTAGCAGAACATACAGTTTCTGCCACCACAAACTCAACCTTTCCTTCTCCTCCCTCTCTGCTCTCTCTTTTCTATCTACCTTCTGGCTGATGCACATCCCTAGTGCACTCTGGCATCCCCCATAATTAACCTTTCATTTTGCACTTACAATGCCAGAAGTCTGAATAGCCCCTGAAACAGGGGACAGATCTTGGCTCATATGCATAGGAATCGCATCCTGATCACCCTCTTTCAAGAAACACATTACAAAGGCCACCTCTCTAAAGGCACCAACAGATACTTTACCAAATGGTACCATAGTATCCACCCCTCAAAAAAAGCATGTGGCGTTTCCTTGACCATCTATAGAAGCCTCCCACGCAATCCAGTATTCTCTAAGGTCGATCCTGAGGGTAGATACTTATTTCTAAAATTGGAATTAGGACAGCGCATCTTAACAGTGTTTAATGTTTATTCTCCTAACACAAGTCAAGCAGCGTTTGCTTTCAACCTCCTAGGAGAACTGTCACAGTTCAATGCGGGCTCCAGCATTATACTTGGAGGAGACCTCAACCTTGACTTGGACCCAGGTCTGGATACATCCTCGAATAAGTCTAGTACCTCTATAAGTAGACTGTGGGGATAATTAACTGAGCTGCGACTCTTTGACCTCTAGAGGACGCTTTTCCCAGGGGTCAGGGACTACAGCCATCATTCCACCGCCAGAATAGATATGGGAGGCTGGACTATATATTCATATCACATGTTCTGTTGGACTTGGCCCCTTGCAGCTCAGTGGGCCTATTCCTCTGGTCGGACCACTCACTTGTCTATGGAGCCCATGTGGGACTTGGGTCATTGGGGGGGGGGGGGATACTTGGAGACCCAATGACAACCTTCTAGGAAATGCATACTTCCTTGGAGAGGTCAGTAATACCATTGGGGCCTTCATAGAAACACACCAGACAGACACAACATCACCACCCATCAAGTGGGAAGCCCTTAAATGCGTTGTACGGGGTATATTTATCTCACATGGGGTGAGCCTTAAAAAAGCGAGAACTGGTAGACTGACAGAATTGTTTTACCAGTTAAACAAGCTAGAGCAGGCCAACAAATCCAATACTTCGCCCATCCTGACTGTTAGGATCACATCCCTCCTTCAACAGTTTTTAGCTATCTTAGATCAAGCATACCTATGTATGAGAAACAAAATTAAGGGAGAGTTCTATAAATACGGGAACAAATGCAGCAGGTGGTTAGCGAGAGCTCTGAACCCATGTGAGACCAATTATATGTTTTATGCGATGAACTCAACAGATAGAGGGGAAAGTATACGCCACTAGTGACATACTCGAGTATTTCAGGAACTACTATGATGAACTACACAATATTAGTGCCCCCGTAACCCATGCCTCCACCAATGCCCCAAACACTGTAGATTTTTATCTTCTTAACCATGCTCCAGAGCCTTTTCACAGAGAAGATTACGAAGCGCTCAAACATTATTTTGAGGATCAGTAGATACTGGACGAAATAAAGAGGTTAAAAGGAGGCAAAAGCCCTGGCCCTGATGGCTTCACTTCCGTGTTCTATGGAACCTGTGGGGACTGCATAGCTCAAATTCTCTGTGAGGCATTTAATGCTGTCTCAGGACGTTGTCCATTTCCACACCAAGCACTACAGACAATCATCACATTTCTCCTGAAACCTGGGAGGGACCCCTTGTCCTGTGGGAATTACTGACAAATTTCCTTATTAAATGTAGACACAAGCATTTTTGCGAAAACTATAGCCACGAGATTACAACATCTTGTACCGAAACCTATACACAGGGACCAGGTGGGGGTTGTCCTTGAACAAGAGGCTAGAGACAACACAATCAGAACACTATCCCTAATAGGCAGAGCATGAACAACCAAGTGTCCACTGCGTCTTTTCCGATCGATGCTGAGAAGGCTTTCAATCGGGTTAGTTGGACATTTATGGAGGCTACCCTGCGGCAGAAAGGCCTTGGTGACAGGACATGGAACTGGATCTTGGCACTATATAATAACCCCACGGCTCAGGTGTGAGTAAATGGGAGACACTTCTAGCCGATTAATATAAAGAATGGAACACGACAAGGCTGCCCATTATCCCCGACTCTGTATGTCCGCGTCATGGAATCCCTCGCGAGGGCTATTAGGGTGAATCCAGAGATTCGGGGTTACAGGGCATCTCACACTGAGCACAAGATAGCTTAGTTTGCTGACAACTTGCTGGTATATATTACAAACTTGCATAAGGTTACCCGCCATCCCACAGGAGTTTGAAAAATACAGCCAGGTCAGCAACTTAAAAATTAATCTAAAAAAATCTGAAATTCTGAATATAACCCTCCGAACCCCAAATATTGCACAGCTTAATCCCCACTTTCCTCTAAATTGGCTGAAGGACCACATTAAATACTTTGGTTTCATACTATTCCCAGATCCTGGGCAACTACTCAAGCTAAATAATGAACTGTTGTACGCCACCCTAGTAAAAGACCTAGAAAGATGGTGACCATTAATGCTCTCAAGGTTTGGGAGAATCAATACTATTAATATGAATTTCCCACCTAAATTTCTGTACCTCTTCCAAACCCTACCCATACAGATGTTATGGACCTTTTTTCTTAAACTAAAAAGAACAGCGACCACATTTCAGTTATAAACTTCTCGTCCAACGAAAAGAGAAAGGGGCAGCGGAGTTGCCAGAGTTGATCCTCTATTAAAGGGCTGCAATCAGCAAGACTGTAGTAGATCTTTTACACAGGAGAGCCTCCAAACTATGGTCTGAGCTAGAGCAAGATTCCGCTCCTGTTCAAGCTCAGGGCCTCTTCTGGCTTGGGGAGGGGGGGGGGGTGACTGGGTATGAGGGTCTCATCTTTCCTGAACTCTATCCTGAGGATATGGAATGACTTTGCACAGAGGAGAGGTATGATAACTCCCCCTGGACCATGTACTCCACTGGTGGGGAAAACAGACTTTCCACTGGGAGACTTAGGTTTGCCACTCCTTGACAGACTGGAAACTCATATGCCTAGAATCCAAGATCTTGTCCGGTAGGATGGCATTAGGCCACTAGCCACATTACTAGGTGATGGTGGACCCATAGCAGGTCATAGTTGCAATATTTACAGTTATGTCATTTTTTTTTGAGCCCAGAGATCATTTCCAGAATTGACCATCCCATCAACTTCTTTTGAGAATTTATGCTTGGCGCCTCGGGCCCCAAAGGTGAGATCTCCACAGTTTATGGTATTCTACTGGCAGGGGAAGTGCAAGACGCTGAGCCAAGGTTCCGCGATCAATGGGAAAGGGAATTGAGTCTGCCTCTGTTACATGATGACAGGGCAAAAGCTCTAAGCTTAACTCATAAAATGTTGGTTTCAAGTAAACACCATGAGCTGAACTATAAACTCCTGATTAGGTGGTGAGAATGTATCCAGGATCATCTGACAGATGCTGGAGGTGTTTGGAAGGGGTAGGCACGTTCACACATATTTGGTGGTCCTGTCCACTTATTGCTGGACTGTGGTTTGAAATATAAGCCCTGTACAATACCCTAAGATGGCTCATTAGTGCTCACTCCAGAAAGGGTCCTTTTGTCAAATCTTCTGGGCGCGATCAAGACCAGTAAGAGAGACATCCTTAGATTCTATCTCCTGGCCATGAGGATGGTGATTCCATGGCTTTGGAAGTCACAGGCCTCTCCAACCCGATGAGTTGGGTGACAGCCCTGGATGAAATGAGCCATACGGAGGAACTCAGAGCTAAAGACAATGATAAATGAATGGCATTTTATACAACATGGGAAGTCTGGATGACATTTTGCATGTCTACCGCTTATGACCAGTGGTTGATGAATGGGGTTTTACCCAACTGATAGAAGAATAGGGTCTGTATTGCTAAAGGCGGACTGAGGCAACCTATTAATCTCTCTCTTTCTCTACTGCTTTCCCCCCCCCCCCCCCCCTCTTCCTTTTTCCTCTTGGACTTCTCTTTTTTTCTTTTTTCCCTACATATGTCCCCCTCATCCCTTTCTACTGCGGTGTACCTGGGGGCTCTAGTATTCCCCCAATAACCCTTCCACTAGCTCCTTCTCTTGTTCCTGCCCCTATGCAGAGATCTCCAGGCGGGAATACATATCTCCTATTATGTTTAGTAATCATTTCTCAGCTGTTTCACCAGCTATTAACCTACTGTTAACAGTCAGTTAGGTGACATAAAATTACATAAAACATAGAGACCGCAGTAAAATGTTTACTTAAAGTGTAGCCTACCTCCAGAATTGTTCTTTTTGTAATGATGTTGCACAATTTCCAGGCTATCTCATGAATTCATGAATGGGTGTGAGTGAGAGCTGCCTCTGATTAGCTCAGCGCAGGGACCAATCAGGGGCAGCTCTCACTCACACCCACTCACACCCACTGCCGGCCGGCCGTGCTGAACTCCGTCTGCCGGGACAAGGTGAGTATATATATTTTTTTATTTTTACACATTTCTGGATGAATTGCAGTGAAGGGCTTATATATTTAAGCCCTTCCAGACAATTCATCGTGAGATCGCCCGTAGCGCATTGCTTTCAATGGAGCCGGCTGTATTGCCGGCTCCATTGAATTCAATGCGCTGGACAGCTTCGGCCCGTTTCTATTGAAACGCGGCTAGGAGCAGTTTTTTCGGGCGATTTTTCGGCCCCGGTCTCGCGATTTGCGGATGCGCATCCGTCATGCGATCCGCAAATCGCTGCAAAAAACGCCCGTGTGACTAAGGCCTGAAGGTGCATCTTGCAGAAATATTCTGCAGGTGTGAAAAGTCTGTAGTAGAGAGTTCCAAAGCAATATGCTTGATTAATACTTAATACACTAAACTAGAGATGAGCGAGCACCAAAATGCTCGGGTGCTCGTTGCTCGAAATTGAGGGGTCAGTCCAATTGTTCTGCTGATCAGTAGGAGCCTTGAAGATGCAACCCTTATGTATCATACATGATGGTCTATCCAATAGATAATCCATCAATGTAATGTAATACCATGAAAAATCATGTCAGATGACAAAGAAAAGAAAAGCCAAAAGCAACAATTAAGCAAAAGCCTGAACCAATCCATAAATGTATGGAAGCGATTCGGAAATTTTTCAAACCTGGAGTTATGGAAGATGAAGTAATGATTGGTATTCGCCAAATACACTGTAACGTTTTGGAGGATGAAATACCGAGATGGGAATATTGAGTGGCCTCAGCAATGCAGTCCCGAGCCCGGTGACTCTACATTGCTGGCACAGTCTCATATTTGCTGCAAAACCAGAACTGAGCTAACTGATTTGATCATCTCTAATTCTTATAAACATGTAAAAGAAATTACTCAAGGGAAATTTGTAGCAATGGAAATGCAAAAAGAGCTAAAGCTGTGTTAATAAATAGCTTTGCTAGTAATTTGTCTTGGTAAATGCTATCGAAAATGAAAATGCATTTCCGTCACAATATTCTTTTTATCTGTTTATTAGATATTTCTAAACCAAAGATTCTATTCTATTGCATTTTACAGTATGTGAGACTAAATATGTACAGCACGCTATAGATAGTGATATATGGTAGTTGAAGAACTGACTTCAGGGGCGTTGCCAGAGTCTTAAAAGGTTAGGGGCACAAGCACCAAGATATACATCATCCACCCCTCTTCTAAATTAAATTATTTTATCTATGTACATATATAATTACCATAATATAATTGCCACTATGCCTGGTCCACATACTTCTTCCACACAGTAATTAAAGTACCTAATAATACTATTACACCATGACCACATATTATTCACAGACTGGACTAACTAAAATACTGTTTATTTCTTAATTAGAGATGAGCGAGCACCAAAATGCTCGGGTGCTCGTTACTCGGGACGAAATTATCGCGATGCTCGAGGGTTCGTTTCGAGTAACGAACCCCATTGAAGTCAATGGGCGACCTGAGCATTTTTGTATATCTCCGATGCTTGCTAAGGTTTTCATTTGTGAAAATCTGGGCAATTCAAGAAAGTGATGGGAACGACACAGCAACGGATAGGGCAGGCTAGGGGCTACATGTTGGGCTGCATCTCAAGTTCCCAGGTCCCACTATTAAGCCACAATAGCGGCAAGAGTGGGCCCCCCCTCCCAACAACTTTTACTTCTGAAAAGCCCTCATTAGCAATGCATACCTTAGCTAAGCACCACACTACCTCCAACAAAGCACAATCACTGCCTGCATGACACTCCGCTGCCACTTCTCCTGGGTTACATGCTGCCCCCCCCCCCCCCGCACGACCCAGTGTTCACAGCGCACACCAAAGTGTCCCTGCGCAGCCTTCAGCTGCACTCATGCCACACGCTGGCCTCATAGCCACACCACCCTCATGTCTATTTATAAGTACGTCTGCCATGAGCAGGAACCGCAGGCACACACTACAGAGGGTTGGCACGGCTAGGCAGCGACCCTCTTTAAAAGTGGCGGGGCGATAGCCCACAATGCTGTACAGAAGCAATGAGAAATATAATCCTGTGCCACCGCCATCAGGAGCTGCACACGTGGGCATAGCAATGGGGAACCTATGTGCCACACACTATTCATTCTGTCAAGGTGTCAGCATGCCCCAGTCAGACCGCGGTTTTTATATAGTCACAGGCAGGTACAACTCCGCAATGGGAATTCCGTGTGCACCCACAGCATGGGTGGCTCCCTGGAACCCACCGGCTATACATAAATATATCCCATTGCAGTGCCCATCACAGCTGAGGTAACGTCCGATTAAATGCAGGTGGGCTTCGGCCCACACTGCATGCCCCAGTCACACTGCGGTTCTTTAGAAGTGGACACATGCAGTTACAACTCCCTGTGGACCCACAGAATGGGTGGGTGCCAGGAAGCCACCGGCGAAATATATCC
The DNA here is from genome assembly GCF_035609145.1 of Eleutherodactylus coqui. Lineage (NCBI taxonomy): Eukaryota > Metazoa > Chordata > Amphibia > Anura > Eleutherodactylidae > Eleutherodactylus > Eleutherodactylus coqui. The sequence continues at coordinate 80,478,873 of NC_089849.1, forward strand.
CATTGCAGTGCCCAGCACAGCTGATGTAACGTCAGCTTTAATGCAGGTGGGCAAAAAATTAATTGGATTACACTGTAGGCGAGGGCCCCAAAAAACTGGTGTACCAACAGTACTAATGTACGTCAGAAAAATTGCCCAGGCCCAACCAAGAGGGCAGGTGAAACCCATTAATCGCTTTGGTTAATGTGGCTTAATTTGTAACTAGGCCTGGAGGCAGCCCAGTTAAAATAAAAATTGGTTCAGGTGAAAGTTTCAACGCTTTAATGAGCATTGAAACGTATAAAAATTGTTTACAAAAATTATATGACTGAGCCTTGTGGGCCTAAGAAAAATTGCCCGTTCGGCGTGATTACGTCAGGTTTCAGGAGGAGGAGCAGGAGGAGGAGGAGGAATATTATACACAGATTGATGAAGCTAAAAGGTCCCCGTTTTTGATGGTGATAGAGAACAATGCTTCCATCCGCGGGTGCAGCCTACGTATTGTTTAGGTATCGCTGCTGTCCGCTGGTGGAGAAGAGAAGTCTGGTGAAATCCAGGCTTTGTTCATCTTGATGAGTGTAAGCCTGTCGGCACTGTCGGTTGACAGGCGGGTACGCTTATCTGTGATGATTCCCCCAGCCACCCTAAACACCCTCTCTGACAAGACGCTAGCCGCAGGACAAGCAAGCACCTCCAGGGCATACAGCGCGAGTTCAGGCCACGTGTCCAGCTTCGACACCCAGTAGTTGTAGGGGGCAGAGGCGTCACGGAGGACGGTCGTGCGATCGGCTACGTACTCCCTCACCATCCTTTTACAGTGCTCCCGCCGACTCAGCCTTGACTGGGGAGCAGTGACACAGTCTTGCTGGGGACCCAGAAAGCTGTCAAAGGCCTTAGAGAGTGTTTCCCTGCCTGTGCTGTACATGCTGCCTGATCTCTGTGCATCCCCTGCTACCTGGCCCTTGGAACTGCGCCTTCGGCCACTAGCGCTGTCGGATGGGAATTTTACCATCAGTTTGTCCGCCAGGGTCCTGTGGTATAGCATCACTCTCGAACCCCTTTCCTCTTCAGGTATGAGAGTGGAAAGGTTCTCCTTATACCGTGGGTCGAGCAGCGTGTACACCCAGTAATCCGTAGTGGCCATAATGTGTGTAACGCGAGGGTCACGAGAAAGGCATCCTAACATGAAGTCAGCCATGTGTGCCAGGGTACCTGTACGCAACACATGGCTGTCCTCACTAGGAAGATCACTTTCAGGATCCTCCTCCTCCTCAGGCCATACACACTGAAAGGATGACAGGCAAGCAGCATGGGTACCCTCAGCAGTGGGCCAAGCTGTCTCTTCCCCCTCCTCCTCATCCTCCTCATGCTCCTCATCCTCCTCCTCAACGCGCTGAGATATAGACATGAGGGTGCTCTGACTATCCAGCGACATACTGTCTTCCCCCGCCTCTGTTTCCGAGCGCAAAGCGTGTGCCTTTATGCTTTGCAGGGAACTTCTCAAGAGGCATAGCAGAGGAATGGTGACGCTAATGATTGCAGCATCGCCGCTCACCATCTGGGTAGACTCCTCAAAGTTTCCAAGGACCTGGCAGATGTCTGCCAACTAGGCCCACTCTTCTGTAAAGAATTGAGGAGGCTGACTCCCACTGTGCCGCCCATGCTGGAGTTGGTATTCCACTATAGCTCTACGCTGCTCATAGAGCCTGGCCAACATGTGGAGCGTAGAGTTCCACCGTGTGGGCACGTCGCACAGCAGTTGGTGCACTGGCAGATGAAACCGATGTTGCAGGGTGCGCAGGGTGGCAGCGTCCGTGTGGGACTTGCGGAAATGTGCGCAGAGCCGGTGCACCTTTCCGAGCAGGTCTGACAAGCGTGGGTAGCTTTTCAGAAAGCGCTGAACCACCAAATTAAAGACGTGGGCCAGGCATGGCACGTGCGTGAGGCTGCCGAGCTGCAGAACCGCCACCAGGTTACGGCCGTTGTCACACACGACCATGCCCGGTTGGAGGCTCAGCGGCGCAAGCCAGCGGTCGGTCTGCTCTGTCAGACCCTGCAGCAGTTTTTGGGCCGTGTGCCTCTTCTCTCCTAAGCTGAGTAGTTTCAGCACGGCCTGCTGACGCTTGCCCACCACTGTGCTGCCACGCCGCGCGACACCGACTGCTGGCGATGTGCTGCTGCTGACACATCTTGATTGCGACACAGAGGTTGCGTAGGAGGAGGAGGGTGGTTTAGTGGAGGAAGCATACACCGTCGCAGATACCACCACCGAGCTGGGGCCCGCAATTCTGGGAGTGGGTAGGACGTGAGCGGTCCCAGGCTCTGACTGTCCCAGCCTCCACTAAATTCACCCAATGTGCCGTCAGGGAGATATAGTGGCCCTGCCCGCCTGTGCTTGTCCACGTGTCCGTTGTTAAGTGGACCTTGGCAGTAACCGCGTTGGTGAGGGCGCGTACAATGTTGCGGGAGACGTGATCGTGCAGGGTTGGGACGGCACATCGGGAAAAGTAGTGGCGACTGGGAACTGAGTAGCGCGGGGCCGCCGCCGCTATCATACCTTTAAAAGCCTCCGTTTCCACAACCCTATACGGCAGCATCTCCAGGCTGATAAATTTGGCTATGTGCACGTTTAACGCTTGAGCGTGCGGGTGCGTGGCGGCATATTTGCGCTTGCGCTCTAACACTTGCGCTAGTGACGGCTGGACGGTGCGCTGAGAGACATTGGTGGATGGGGCCGAGCACAGCGGAGGTGAGGGTATGGGTGCAGGCCAGGAGACGGTAGTGCCTGTGTCCTGAGAGGGGGGTTGGATCTCAGTGGCAGGTTGGGGCACAGGGGGAGAGGCAGCGGTGCAAACCGGAGGCGGTGAACGGCCTTCGTCCCACCTTGTGGGGTGCTTGGCCATCATATGTCTGCGCATGCTGGTGGTGGTGAGGCTGGTGGTGGTGGCTCCCCGGCTGATCTTGGTGCGACAAAGGTTGCACACCACTGTTCGTCGGTCATCTGCACTCTCAGTGAAAAACTGCCAGTCCTTTGAGCACCTCGGCCTCTGCAGGGAGGCATGGCGCGAGGGGGCGCTTTGGGAAACAGTTGGTGGATTATTCGGTCTGGCCCTGCCTCTACCCCTGGCCACCGCACTGCCTCTTCCAACCTGCCCTGCTGCTGCACTTGCCTCCCCCTCTGAAGACCTGTCCTCAGTAGGCGTAGCAAACCAGGTGGGGTCAGTCACCTCATCGTCCTGCTGCTCTTCCTCCGAATCCTCTGTGCGCTCCTCCCTCGGACTTACTCCAATTACTACTACCTGAGTGATAGACAACTGTGTCTCATCGTCATCGTCCTCCTCACCCACTGAAAGCTCTTGAGACAGTTGCCGGAAGTCCCCAGCCTCATCCCCCGGACTCCGGGAACTTTCCATCGGTTGGGCATCGGTCACGACAAACTCCTCCGGTGGGAGAGGAACCATTGCTGGCCATTCTGGGCAGGGGCCCGGGAACAGTTCCTGGGAGTCTGCCTGCTCCTCAGAATGTGTCATTGTAATGGAGTGAGGAGGCTAGGAGGAAGGAGGAGCAGCAGCCAGAGGATTCAGAGTTGCAGCAGTGGACGGCGCAGAACTCTGTGTGGTCGATAGATTGCTGGATGCACTTTCTGCCATCCACGACAGGACCTGCTCACACTGCTCATTTTCTAATAAAGGTCTACCGCGTGGACCCATTAATTGTGAGATGAATGTGGGGACGCCAGAAACGTGCCTCTCTCCTAATCCCACAGCAGTCGGCTGCGATACACCTGGATCAGGAGCTCGGCCTGTGCCCACACCCTGACTTGGGCCTCCGCGTCCTCGGCCGCGTCCACGTCCTCTAGGCCTACCCCTACCCCTCAGCATGGTGTATTACCAGTAGTGCAGAAACAGAACGCTGTAATTAAATGTGCCGCTTATTGGCCTGTGGTTGGAGGCTGACTTCGCTTAAGGAACGCACAGCAGAGGCAGGAAAGAATTTTGCGCAAGCCTGCTGTAACACTTAGCTGGCTGCGTATGAATTAGGACAACTTCCCCCAGCAGAGACCCAGTACACTTGTAGACAGGAATACAGCGGTGATGTTAGAGGCAACACGGAGTCAGGAAAGAATTTTGCGCAAGCCTGCTGTAACACTTAGCTGGCTGCGTATGAATTAGGACAACTACCCCCAGCAGAGACCCAGTACACTTGTGGACAGGAATACAGCGGTGATGTAAGAGGCAACACAGAGGCAGGAAAGAATTTTGCGCAAGCCTGCTGTAACACTTAGCTGGCTGCGTATGAATTAGGACAACTACCCCCAGCAGAGACCCAGTACACTTGTGGACAGGAATACAGCGGTGATGTAAGAGGCAACACAGAGGCAGGAAAGAATTTTGCGCAAGCCTGCTGTAACACTTAGCTGGCTGCCTATGAATTAGGACAACTACCCCCAGCAGAGACCCAGTACACTTGTGGACAGGAATACAGCGGTGATGTAAGTGGCAACACAGAGGCAGGAAAGAATTTTGCGCAAGCCTGCTGTAACACGTAGCTGGCTGCGTATGAATTAGGACAACTACCCCCAGCAGAGACCCAGTACACTGAGGACGGTGACAGGCAGCCCAAATAGATTTTTTTCCCAAATGTTTTTGGAAAGGCCCACTGCCTATATACACTAAATATGTCTTCTGTCCCTGCCTCACCACTACTGGCCCTGGACAATGTAAAATTACTGCACAACGCAATGCTCTGCACGGCCGATATACAAAAAAAAAAAAATGTGCAACACTGCAAAAAGCAGCCTCCACACTACTGCAGACGGTTAGATGTGGCCCTAAGAAGGACCGTTGGGGTTCTTGAAGCCTAAAATAACTCCTAACACTCTCCCTATAGCAGCAGCAGCACCAGCAGCACTGTCCCTGAACTATGTCAGAATGCATCTGTGGCGAGCCGCGGGAGGGGCCGATTTATATACTCGGGTGACACCTGATCTCGCCAGCCACTCACTGCAGGGGGGTGGTATAGGGCTTGAACGTCGCAGGGGGAAGTTGTAATGCCTTCCCTGTCTTTCTATTGGCCAGAAAAGCGCGCTAACGTCTCAGAGATGAAAGTGAAAGTAACTCGAACATCGAGTGGTGCTCGGCTCTAGTAACGAGCATCTCGAACACGCTAATACTCGAACGAGTATCAAGCTCGGACAAGTACGTTCGCTCATCTCTATTCTTAATATATATAAAAACACAAACAGGGTAACTAGGACTAACACAAAAACACACTTTGGAATTATTTGGATTTACCGTATTTTTCTGTGTCTAAGATGCGTTTTTTCGACAAATATATATTGCTCAAAAATCGCACCGCGTCTTATACACGGGATGTAAGTTTGCATTAGAAATGATCCGACGAAAACTTACATGAATGTCGGCTGCAAGGTACCGCTCACGGGTTTGTTGGAGACCTTAGGGCTCCGTCACACTATCAGAGTGAGGAGGCAGAGCAGCAGCGAGCAGAGCAGCAGTGGGGAGAAGCATGGCAATGGCCCAGCAAGGTGAGTAAGCCTGCTCCCTCACATATGCACAGACTTCACACAGCACATATACAGTACATACATACAGACATACATACACAGTCTACTCACCAGCCGTCTCCTCTAAGTGCTGCCTGGCTGGTCTTCTGTCTCCTGCGCTCGGTCCCCCTAGCAACCTGTAAATAGCAACCTCTAGCGAGACAGTGGGGGTGCTGTGAAGAACAAGAGATACATGTCAAGCAGGACAGAGAGGATGGTTCAGTGAGTATGACAGGGACGTATAGTGGGATTTAAAGAAAGAACAGCCCCATATAGAAAGTCAAAAGAGACTTATGTGCCACTTAGTAGATTATTAATGGCACTATTGTTTTTCTATTGGAAAAACTGAGTACCCATAAAGAAAAGGGTCCATATTGTGGATCTGTCAGTCTCTGACAAACTGACAGACCACTTTTACATCTGATGTCAATCTTTTGGTCCCTGATGATCTGTGGCCTCCAGATGAAACGTGTAGGACTGCTTAACATTCACTCTGAATGAAGTATTGATAATATTTTGGACCGCTTGACTTTCATTTTGAATGCAGTATCCTAATAAATTCCTTTTTTTTTTCAGATATTTACCAAATGCTGAGAACCACTCACATATGAGTTTCTAGGCCTAACTGCCCTACGAGCTATACTGCATCAAATGGCTCTCAACTAATATATTTATGATTACAATCTCTCAAAAATCTCAAAAATATGATTTCACTAGATTCAGAGACCTACATCAACAATATCTCTCTTACTTCCATCTAGGACATATACCTCCCGATACAGTGAGTTTTGGCTTCTAAGTATATTGATTGCACAAGGGTTATCTCATCATTATATACTTTTTTGAGGTATATCTAAATAATTGCAAAGTGTGTTTATCTGTTCATCCTAGTTACCCTATTTGTTTTTTATATATATTAAGAAATAAAGAGTTTTTTAGTTTTGGACCAGATCCGCCTCAGTAAATAGATGACCACATATTACAACCATATAGTGACTGAATAATATCACCATATTATTACTGAATAAAAAACACTGTACAAAAGAAAAATATTACCACATACAGTGCACAGGCACTATGAAGACATATCAGTGATTACAGTACCATTATATCCAGTGATCACAGGTAACATCCACTATGACTGAAGTCATTGTTTTCTATCCAGACCAGACCACCATGACAACTTCTTCCAGCCATTACTTATATCTATAAAGTCTGTAGCACAGACATCTTTGGCTACTCACTTTTCCAATACCCTCCCTACATTTCCATATAGACAAAGAGAGAAAAAATCTCAGCGCTCAGGTGGTATCTTTAATGAGAAGAAGAAGTAACAGAGTGCGTCACTTACTTGACGGGGGTGCCTATTGCTCAGGCACTCCCAATCTTAGTAGGCATATAAATAGCGGTTAGCAGCAGAAAGGTTCCACAATTTTATTCAGTACAATGCGTTTCGGCCTTTCTAAAACAGGCCTGTTAAAAGCTAGTCATCTAGCACCATTCATTTAGGAATATGACCAGTCAGGAAGAAATTATATTGTCATGGCTGTCTCCTGAGATCTGTTGTACTCTGGAGCTTTCCTGCTCATGTGTGGAGGATTGTGCTAGCTGTGTGTGTGTGTCTCCAGTCTGCCAATCACTCTAGGTCAGTACACATAAAAGCTGTTTTCCCAGGTGTGTCTGTGGTCAGCTTTCTATGTTCTCATTCACTCTCTGTGTGTTGTGTGAGCAGGCTCTATGTGTGGTGGCTGAAAGAAAGGTTTGTGTCTTGTGGTTTTGTTTGGTTATGTCACTGGACTTTTGGTTACTGTAGGGACTCGTGGTATTTCCGGGAGCCATGACATGGCCTGCTAACTTCCATATTTTGGCCAAAATGTCAACAAATACCTGGCATTTATAGAATTAACATCTGCTACTAGTTTTTGTGTATTGGCTGCTGTATGGTGTGATTATGGCTCTGTATGTTTTCTTATCCTGCCCAGTTGTCCTTGTCAGTAGTGGCATGTGCATGTGTCCTAGTCTGGGCGCATGGGTTCCTAGGTGCATCAAGGGCCCAGATCTGAAGGCTGCCCTTTAATGGGGCAATGTCCCCACTCAGGTAAGTCCTTGGTCATCTTCCTTTGTAGAACATAGGGAGAGGTGTTAATCATTGGTTGTTTCACCTGTTCCCTATCCTGGTAACATTCGTGTGGGCCCGGTGCTCACTAGCTCACACGAACATAACAGATATATCTGTCAATTAACCCATTAATGGTTACTAGTTATTATGATCTACTCTAATGTATAATAGTCATCTAAATAAGTGAAAAATCTATGTATTAGCAATACTCTTCTGTAAAATTAACTTGTGTTAATGACTTTGTTGCTCGGATTCCAAGGATGAATCAAAAATATTCTTGTAATTTTTCTATAAGTTTATTAAAATTCATCTAGTTGATTCGGTCTATCACACTAGAAAGCCATCAATAATGAAGCACCTGTTACAGTAGAAGTATGCTGGAATTCATAAACATTTTATGGAATGAAAGGAAAATAAGCTTTTGGATGTGAATAAAAGATTTCCATGTGATTGTGTTCATTGGGAGAGGCGCTACTTATAAAGTGGTGCACAGGCCAGATGAATCTTTGAATGTACTTTCCCTGCTCATCAATAATAAATCGTGTTCCTCTACTAATATAATGCAGTGAAAAGTTCATTAAATCTAAAACCCAGTAGGTGTTTCTATCAAGGAATTACATCTCTCAAGTCTCAAGTTTTGCATCAGAGAGTAATGTCTTGCTTTCAGTGCAAATTTATGTAAAGTAATAAAGTACAGGGATATAAGGAAAAGTGCACAATACAACATTGCAGATATTATTCAGTACCTTTATTACAACTTCTAATAAATTATAAAGAAGACATAGAAATTGTGCATTGCATTTTTTTCTAAGAGAAGCAGATTTAGAGTTGCTTAGAATCAGCGCTATTATTACTTAACCCTTCCCCATAGCCAGCGATAATTTGCCCGCTGTGACGGACTACTATGATACCCAGCAACACTCTTACTACAACTGCTAGGTTCAGAGAAAAAACTGAATCTGGAAATTAACCCCCCCTAACTGCTGTAATCAAACCTCATACTACCATGGGCTGGAAATAGCCCACACTTAATAAGAGTCCATAAGGCTGTATCTTGTAAATGCTTGTCAAATGTCTAAGCCCAGGTACAATATACGGGCATACATAAATAAAGGTAAATAAGGATGTTTACTATTGAATGACATCACGCAGAGACAGACCTTGAAAAGCTTGATGAATTAATATACAAAGTACAATGGAACATTATATAACTTTTAACAAAGAACATCATTAGTTTGATCCCCCCCCCCCCCCACACACACACACACACATTAAAGTTCCATTATTGTTTAAAAGAAACATTTTTTTTTTTGATGGCATCATATAAAACAGAGGTACATACAAATATATTTTGCACAGTACAAAGATGGCAATCATTGTATTAGTTCAGAACCATTCATTTGCTTGAATTGAGAGAATTTTGACCCTAAGAACAAACTATTTTTTCACTTATTTATTTTTCTATGCTGGAATTTATAGATTTTCTATGCAGCTGTTTTGGAATTTGTTGTGAAAATCAGTTATGTTTTGTACCACTTTAGAGTAAGTGTAAATTGACATTTAGTCTTAATGGATTCGTTTTTGGTGCACTAATAAAAAGGATTGTTAGGGTACGTTTACATGTGCCAACTGTCTGACGAATAATCTCACTGAAGATTTTGACCGACAGTCGTCCTGTGTATAAACAGTACCTGACAGGGCACTGAGACAGAAATTGATCTTTACTCGCTAGTTGCTTCCTTGTAGCTCACTGAAATTAAGCCACTATTAACGGATTTCTTGATCAGTGTAAACAGGCAGTTTCTCATCTCTGAATGACTGCCTGTTCACAGTGAATGAAGGCAGAAGTCCAGAGAGATCTCTGCTGCACTCCCCCTTTGTTTATTGAATAACTATTGCTCCTGTGTAAAAGCACAGAAGTGATAGTTATCTCATGTAAAAGCACCCTTAGGACTTCACACTAGTATAGGCGCAAAAACACTAATTACAGCGCAACGTATTTGCGCATGAAGGTTGGATGAAGTTGATTTGCTCGTGTGTCTGTGCATAGTACTGTACTTTTTGCACATGCAGGACCAGTTCACATGCGTGACACATTTTCATGGTTTATAAAAGCTAATTAGCCTAATGAGGTCCATATGTGTTCTTTTCCCCACATTTTGTGCATTGTTTCATGCTTCCCTTTGCATATTTGCGGACATCCCATAGACTTCTATGAGGGCCTTTGCAGCACAAATTGCAGAAAGATAGAGCAGGTCCTACTTTTTTCTGATTATATGTAATGTGCATGCAAAACACACTCACGAGTACAAATCATTTGAAATCCATGGATTCTATTCTCTGTGTTTTACTTGCACAGATTTTGCGCATGCAAGTACACACACAAACACAGTTACCTGAATAAACCCTTAGGGCCCTTTTACATGCAAAGATAATTGGTAAAACTGTGAAAAGATTGAATGAAATTCAAGCAAGTTGCTGACATTTTTGAATAACAAATTAATTAATCATCTGTGTTTTTCTCAATGAGTTGTTTGCTCAGCTGGGTGTGTGTTTAGGCAATTATTATTGCATAAACATTTTGCCCAGCTGAGCAAACATCCGGCTGGCACATTCCATTTTTTTCCTTGAGGCTGAGTAAACATTGCATTTATGAATATGCAAAGCAAAACAAAGTCATGTCACTGCACTTGACAAATCACTAGTCGCCAAGGATAATGACCTGGACCAAAGTTTGTCTGCGCTCCTGGCATTTACAGTGGGAGCATGACTATCTTTTACAGCCTTACTGCTGCTAGTGATCTTGTTGGCATAATACTTACAAAACATCTTGACGCAGTAGTAAATAAACTAACTGAGGCACTTGACATACTATTACAAAAAAGGTTATGCCTGATCTGAATATGTTCAAACTCATTAGTGAAAAGATAGATTCCTTTTTATGGCTACAAGTTAGTCAATAGTTCTGAAAAGAAGGATGGATTTCCAATTCTCTACATGCCTCTAGATGGTGCTTCCATCCTTGAAGTGGTAGCCTATAGAGGGGCACATCACCATGTCTCTTTAATTGGCATAAAGTATGCTTACAATCTGTGCCTATGCTGGTCCTGGAAACTGAGACTTGAGCACACTCATGTCAATGGAAGTGAAATGATGACATGTTGGTCATATGCCCCTGCTATTTTATAGATTGGAGACTGGAGTCTGTCGAGGTGGGGACGTGGCTTGAGGAATAAAGCAAAACGGCACAGCAGAGGATATAAACATGGATTAGCAAATGGCATACAAATATCATTTAGATAATTTCCATGTACTGCTAATAAAGTGGCCAACCCCTTTAAGGCAGCTTAATTCTCATTACATTTCAAATGGCATGCACAATCAGCACAATGCCAACTTTAGAGTGCCCTTCCTTCACTATTAGTCATAGTGTGTTTCAAGACCACTACTATGCCTACCATTTCTACTGAGATAGCCATTAGTGTCAATGAATAGCCACCAACTGCCAGTTACAACGCTTATTGCCAGTCTAAATGTCCCTAAGTCCTAGCCACAAACCTTGGAATGCCAGCGAGAATGATGCTTTCCCCCCCTTTCCAATATCAGCTATAGCAAATGCTCATCTCTTGATAATTAAACACAAAGTCTTAACAAGTAATGAAACAATCAGAGGGATGCTTTTCCCCAATGGGCATCTCTACATGAACTTTTGAACAAACAACCAGAAACTAATTTAAACTTTGCAATTTACATTGTATTCACATTGTATACGATTCATTTAATGTTCCAACAATTCATTATACCTGGATGTTAGAATCCTCTAAAATGTGCATATAATCTGCATTCATAAACCATATATAAAATTTCAGGTTATGTACAAAGTAAAGAAGAACAGAATGAGACAGTGTAGCAAATAAATAAGACATGTAGAATAATATATTGTGATGTTATTTTCTGTTTTATAGTGGAAATGTGGTATAAAATAATTATTTCCATATATTATAGTCTCAGTGTGATATCAACAAATAGTAGAAGAAGAAAAAACTTCTTTCATCTGCAATAAATAAAATGGTGGTAGAAAATAAAGTTTTCAAGGTCGTGTCTGAGAAGGTGAAGTAGTTTAAACTCATACAAGATGGGAGCTGTTTACTTGACTTGTCACTGTCACAACGGGTAATATTTATTCTCCAGGAGAAAATGAATTCTATGTTTTCTATTTGTATACCTCTTGTGTAGCTGTTGGCTTTCCACTTGCCAAGCATAGCTAGCAATATGATTCTACAGAGTATTCCTTGCTTTCTAGCTATTTGTTATTGTGAATAGAATCTACTTGAGTTTTTTGTAACCTAAAATATGTAAGATAAGTATTATTTAGACTGTTTTATATAGAATTTATATATCCTAAATGACAAATTACTGAAAAAGAGTTAAAACATAATCTACTTAATTTTTTTTGATCATATTAGATATTTTTATGTTTCTTTGCCATCCAAGGGCGAGGCTCAAAGACAATCACTTTTTATCCTGTGCCTATGCCATCAATGTGAGAATCATCTTTTTAAGGGCTCCTTCCCAAGAGCGTATATCGGCTGGCCATTTTCACGGCTGGCCAATATACACTGTGTTCTGATGCATTGGATTCCAATGCATCAGATCACATGGCCATAGTCCTGAGATGTAAAAGCGCCCAGTTATGGACCAGGGGCTGGTGCTTAGCTCTGCCCCGTCCCGCCCACTCCCATTGCAAACCACTCGGAGGGGAGGAGAGAGACCGAGAGCTGGTGAGTGGGAGGGAAGGGATGGAAGCGTATATTGGCCGGCTGTGAAAATGCCAGCCGATATACGCTCGTGTAAATAAGCCATAATACACATGCAGTGCAAAAGGGTGAATTTTTTACAGACCAAAATTGCATATGTAAATGGACCCAAAATGTCTTGAAAATCATCTAGAAATCCATACAGGAAGCAGAAGACACAAACTTCCAATCAAAGGTGACCATATTTGTGTGCATTTTTGCATGCGTAAAATATACGTCAATGGCTTTGTTCTCTTGAACCTACTTGTGCGTGAGCATTTCACACACACAGAAAAAAATTGGACCTCATCTGTTTTTGTGTGCAATATAATATGTGTCCAAATGTGCAATTCAGTGAGAAAAAAAAAACACACTAGGGGGGTGGAGCCTAACCGCTGAGCAGCATGGAGTTCTGAGAAGAGAGCTCCGTGATTGCGGTACATACCGGGACCTTATGCAGCCATCTGTCAGATCCAAAATGGGCAAGATCGGTAGGGATAGGAGCAGTGACCCTCAAGAGACGCCAAGAAAGTGTAAAGGACAAGCGGACATGCAGCGTTACCTGAAAGAAAAGGGCGCTCGTCCTCTGCATGAAGCCTCCAAGATGGCGCCGGCCCACGAGCCGAACGGAGCTGGGGGAAGGGACAAAGATGATGAGATATCTTCAGAGGAAGAAGAAAATGAACGGATATCTAAAGGCTTTATGAAAGACCTCCTGACCCGGACCATGCGCCCCATACTCCTAGAGCTATCGGAGATAAAAGAAGAAATGAAGCAGCTAGGAAGAAGAACGGAGGATCTCGAATCCTCCACGACTGCCATTTCCTCTCATGCCAGCGAGATGGAGCTTGCCCTAAGAGAACAACACGCACAGATCAACAAAGCGATCCTAATGCAAGAAGACATAGAGAACAGGAGCAGGCGAAGTAATGTGCGAATAAAGGGCCTACCCGAATCTTGGGCGTCGGAAGTGCTCGAAAAAGTAGCGAAAGAAGTCTTCGCCTCGCTCCTGGGCGCAGAAAGGGCGTCTTCTATAGCAATCGAGAGGATTCACAGGGCACTGAGACCTCCACCTTCAACGTCTGATCCACCGAGAGACATCATCTGTAAGTTGCTTGCCTTTCCAGACGCTGCCGCGATCCTTAAGGCTGCAAGGAACCATAGCGACTTAAAGTATGGAGGTACGTCATTGCAAATTTTTCAAGATCTTGCGCCCTCCACACTGGCGAAACGTCGCCTACTGCGACCATTGCTGGACGCTCTGAAAGAAAAGAATATTCGCTACGCCTGGCTTTTTCCTTTCGGTCTGGGCATAACCCATAAGGGCCGCAGGTTAAATATTCGCTCGTCCGACGACCTGGACGAATGCTGGCAGTTTTTGGACATCGACCCAATTTCGCTCCCCTGCTGGCAACCGCTTCCTGACCTACCCAAGTTCACGAAACTGGACTCCTCAGAAAGATGGCAGACAGTAGGAAGCTCAAAATCGCCCAGAGGAAAAAGAAAGAAACCCAGAGAGGAAATCGCAGGCCCCGAGACCTGAAAGGGACTTATACGCAAGGGAACACCCCCTCGCTTGTCTACTCTGGAAGAAGTCCATCACGTTTACACTTGTTTGACACCGGCTTCCACAACAGTACTGCGTTGAAAGCGTTCTATGAAAATAGTGACTGGGTATGGGGCAAGACTGCCCGCAACTATAAGCTGAGTATGATGCTCCAACCCTTTTCTCTGCATAACCCATGTTACATTAGTGCGAACTTATGTGATACGTTCTATCATCCCCTATCTCTGAAGACAACATCCCCTTCCTCCATATCGAGGGAGGTTGGAGTACTTCACACCCCAGCGTTATATTTTATTTTATACTAACATGGGCTTTGAATATTTTGCCCATTCCAATTGGTCCCCCCTTGTACCGGTCAGGTTAGGCCGACAGCTTACCCCACTTTACCGATCGCCGATAACCCGGCGGTCTCACTTCCCCCTTGCCCTTAAACTTGGATTGGTTTCAGCTGAGCTGTAAAGCCGTTCCATAATACCCTTCCTTTCCTCCAACAGGTTTCTTTGTATCTATCAACAGTTAATAAGATTACTATATTTTAATCTGCTGGTCAATTCAACTTTACTGTACCTTCCCTCACCTGAACTCCCCCCTCGTGTACCTGTCTCTCTTTCGTCCCCTCATCCCCCATCCTCCCCCCATCTCTCTCGTGACAGTTTACTTACAGCAAAAATCCATAGCACGAATCCTTGGTACTCTGCGGAAGAAGGTTTTAAGGCATCAGAGTCAACCCCCACAGCTAGAAATTACAGATGGGTGACATACGGGTCACATCTTTTAACGTGAGGGGCCTCAACTCACCCGCAAAAAGGCACAACATCGCCCTTCTGGCAAAAAGGTATGGCACAAGTATCCTTCTTTTGCAGGAAACTCATTTTAAACAGGGCAAGTGCCTATCCTTGCCGGGCAAGTACTTTGACCAAGCTTTCCACTGCGCACACCCCGCCTCTGCCTCGAAGGGGGTCTTGACCTACCTTCACAAGTCACTAAATTTTAAATGCCAGTCCACTTTCGAAGACAAAGAGGGTAGAGCCTTGTTTTTGAAGGGGACATGTAATAACATGAAAACCACAATAGCTAACCTCTATGCCCCTAATTCAGACCAAGTTCCTTGGCTAATTAAACATCTGACAATCCTAAAACATTTTACGGAAGGCCAATTAATTCTGGGAGGGGATCTAAATTTAACCCTTCAACCACTAAGCGACTCTTCCACCGGGCGATCGCACATATCACAAATAAAAATCAAGAGGTTCCTGCGCTGTTTACAGGAGTTAAATCTTACAGATGCTTGGCGCTTGCTGAACCCCTCAGTGAGAGATTACACCTTTTTCTCAAAGGTCCATAAGTCCCATCAAAGATTAGACTATATATTCCTTAGCGCAGACCTCTTAGCTCACGTAACAAAAGCGAAAATAGATGTAACCACGGTCTCAGACCATGCCCCGGTCCATGTGGACCTTCACCTCCTCCAGCCTAAACCCAAAGAGTGGAGATGGAGGCTCAACGCTTCTCTGCTGGACTCCACAGAGGAGAGAGATAGATTAGCGGCCTCGCTGGAGGAATATTTCTCCATCAATTCAGGGGGGGACGTGGGGGTGCCGATGGTCTGGGAAGCCCATAAGGCTTTCATACGAGGACAATTGATAGCTTTGGGGACCAGGACTAAAAAACTCCTTCAAAAGGATATAGATGACAGATTAAACAAAATCGCAAAACTGGAACAAGTGACAAAATTATCTCAATCTAAATTAGCTTTGGAGGAACTAGAAGCTCAGAGAAGGGACCTCAAGCAACGCCTAGATTCACGGTACAATAAAAAACACCTATACCTAAAACATAGGATATATGCTCAGGGTAATAAAGGCAGCAAACTCATGTCTTCTTTGATTAAAAAAGCCCGCGCCAAAAATTTCATACATTCTATAAAAACTACCAGCGGTTCACAGGTAACAACATCAGAGGAAATCGCAACAGCCTTCCATCAATATTACTCCGACCTTTATAACATAAGACAACAGGTGAATCCCTCCCCAGAAGAAGAGGACGCAATGGATCAAAAGATAAACACTTTCCTACTACAAGCTCATCTTCCCAAACTGGATAAGGAACAAGCAGAGTCCCTAATGACACCTGCTTCACGAGAGGAAGTAGAGTTGCTACTAAAATCCTGCCCAAAGGGTAAAAGCCCTGGTCCCGACGGCCTAGACATTCTATACTATAACTCCTTCAAGGATATTCTAGTGCCCAAACTCACCGAACTCTTTAATGCCCTACTTCATGGTGCCCCACTCCCAAAGCAAGCCCTAGAGGCTCATATTACCGTATTACATAAGGAGAACAAAAACCCTGAATCCTGCAATAGTTACCGCCCAATCTCGCTTTTAAATTGTGATTTAAAACTTTGGGCTAAACTCTTAGCTAAAAGGCTGGAAAACTTCCTACCACTCTTGATCAATGAGGAGCAGACGGGATTCGTAGGTGGGAGAGAGGGTAGAGATAACAGTAGGAGAATCCTCCATGCTATCCGGTACGCGCACAAATTTAAGGAGCCTTTACTCCTGGTCGGAACAGATGCCGAAAAGGCTTTCGATCGGATAGACTGGAACTACATGAAAAAAACTCTGCTTCACTTTAACATCCCCCAGTTGTTCGTAACAGCAATTTTCTCCCTATACGCGTCACCGTCTGCTAGAATAAAAATCAATGAAATCTTATCGCCAGCTTTCGATATTAAAAATGGGACTCGTCAGGGTTGTCCCCTATCTCCTTCCCTATTCGTGTTGGCTTTAGAACCTTTTCTTCAATCCGTAAGACTAGACACAGAAATTCGAGGCTTGGACTGGGGGAAACATTCCCTTTCTTCAGCGGCCTTTGCTGATGATATCGTTTTCTTAATAACCAACCCAGAGGAAGGTCTAAACAAACTTGAATCCGCACTGATCAATTTCGGAACTCTTTCCAACTTTAAAATTAATTTTACTAAGTCTACGGTCTTGAATATTTCAATTCTAGAAGCACGCTATAGAGCCATTAAAGAAAAATCACCTTTTAACTGGGCTAACAATTCAATGGACTATTTGGGTATAAAACTGACCAAAAGAATAGAAGACCTGTACCAAGAGAATTTCCCCCCACTTATTGGCCACATTAAAAATCTTCTAAGGCAGTATGACATCCCCCTAATCTCGTGGTTTGGGAGGAAAAATATTTTAAAGACCTATATCCTCCCCACAATACTTTACAAAATTAGAATGATTCCAATACATATACCAAAGAGCTTTTTTAAAACCCTGCGATCAATTTTTACAGGATTCGTATGGAGAAATAAAAGACCTAGATTGGCATACAGCCTTATGATTAAAAGAAGATCGGAGGGCGGAATAGACCTACCCAACGTAGTAGAATTTTATGAAGCCTCTCAATTAGGGTACTGGATGGATCTGGCATCTCCAATAAAAGATAAAACACTAACATCTTTGGTTGAATTCTCAGAAGGAAGGTCATACTTAAAAGAATTGTGGTTTCCTTCCAATATTGGAATTAGGTCAAAAAGCTTTAATCCCCTACTAAAAGGCCCTTGCGAGGTTTGGTCCAAATTAAAAGGCTCCTTAGCACCCTCCCCCTCCCCAAACACCCCCATTAGAGCCATCCCTAACCTCCTTGACATCCCAAGCGACCCGGCCTCCTATTCAGTTTGGGAAAAATTTAAGGATCACAAGATAGGAGCCCTGCAAACCTTGGCACATAAAAATGCTGACGAAATCTTAAATGAGCTCCTCCCAGGACAAAAACTCTCATTCTTACAACAGAACTATATAAAAAAAATCATTAACGAGCTTCCTCAAAAAATTTAACTCCACAAGACCACATACAAACTTTGAAAATATATTGTCTGACAATAACCCTAAATTTAGGAAAATTTCATATATTCGAAAACAAATTGTCACTAATCCTTCCCACTCCAAGCCCAACTTTCTCTTGTCTTGGGAGAAAGAACTGGGTATCTCCCTTTCACCATCAGATATTAAAGTAATTTTAAAGACCTCCTATGGCTTGTCGCCCTGCATAATTGCCCAAGAAAGCCACTATAAGCTGCTGGTAAGGTGGTATAAAACCCCACAGTGGATGGCGGCCTACAAACTAACCACAAATGGAAATTGCTGGAGATGCGAGAACGAGGTGGGCTCATATGCTCATATTTGGTGGAGCTGCCCGGTCTTGACCCCTTTCTGGACGGAGGTGGAGGTAATTCTGCAGAGGTTTTCACCGGGACTACATATCTCCCCTGAGATGCTGTTCCTTTGGAGGCCCTCTGGGGAGTTCCACCCTAAGAAAAATCCACTCATTGCCTTTCTATTAGATGCTGCCAAAGCATTAATTCCATTACTGTGGTTGCAAAAGTCCCCCCCCTCTCTAAATCAGTGGATGGAGAGGGTAGACTCCATCGCTAACTTGGAGGAGCTCTCCAGTTGGGCCACAGGTTCTCAGGAAAAATTCTGGAACATCTGGGGCCCATGGCGTCAGATGAGGACCACTGGATGAGGCCTTGGATCTAAGAGTTGGGGTCCCTCACGTGATAGGCGACTCCCTCCTGCTTCCTACATCTAACTGACCTTGACCAACACCTGGATCATAGAGTATCTGGTTAGCTTGTTCACCAATAGGCGGCTCGGGCCGCCGCTCCCCCCCCCCTCTCCCCGGTCCTCACTTAAAAGGGACTACACTACAACCTGCATAGCTCACGCATAGGACGACGCTGAAGTTATATACCTCATATTGACTCTCAAGCCCTGAGTAGAGCCGGCCACCATTCATACAGGAAGCTCACGAGAACCCCTTCACCCCCCATCCTGTACCCCTCACCCCCCTTCTGTCTTTCTTCCTTACCCTATTACCCCACCCCCCGTTACCTGATAATGTTATAGACAAAGTGTGGTTTTGCATTCAAGTCAAGTCGGATGGCTATTAAAAGCCGCACACCCCGACTCTTCTCTCCCTCCTCGTTGTCCCTTTATTTTTGTTTTTATGTCAAAAGATTTTTCGCGAGTTAACCAATTGCATCTAAACAAAGAGACAACTACATCATCAGATCCGAAAGAAGTTCCCTCGTCAAGTCTCATCAGCAACCCCTCTCCTACATCTACGTTTATAATGAAAGGACACGTGAAATTCAATCCGGTTGACTGCGCGATGCAAATTAGTATTGTCTTTATATAGAATTGTCTTTGTCGAATGTTTTGTTTAACAAAAATTTGTAATAAAAATCTGATTTAAAAAAAACAAAAAAAAACACACTAGGACCTCATTAAGTAAAAGAGCCTTTTGTATTATGGTGGGGGGAAAGTTGTGAACAGGTCCTGTGTACCCAAAAAGTACAGTACTATGCATTGATACACGTAAATCTATTTAAACAAACCCCGTGCACTGCACAAATACATTGCACTGAAGCGTATACAATTGTACATACGGTCTTCCGAAGAAACCCTACAAGCAGCGGGTAAATAGTGAAACCACAAATTGTGTGTGTGGTGACAGTCACTAGTAGACCTGGTGTATAACAAACCTATGGCAATATTCTTGATAAAAAGACATTAATTCAATAGTTATTCTGATTATAGCCCCCTTTACCATTATGATGGTGTTGTTTCACTTTGGGGATTGATATTTTGAAATTTTATATTATATATTAGTATATTTTACCATACTTTTTGACTTTAGAATCATTTTTATATAGTTTGGATGAAGCCGATTTAAACAAAAAGGAAAGGGAATGTCCTCGGAATTCTTCTAGAATTCGAAATTACTATGGAGCCATATGGGTTAATAAAGTTCCGTTCAACTGGAAGAAATTAGAAAATGCTAGATTGTACATTTTTGACAGCAAGGACCATCCCAAAGAATATCGAACAGAGATAAAATGACTCTAAGAAGGACACATGACACATTAATCTGCTGTAATGATAAAAATGTCCTTTCAAGAATTCATTTCTCATCTAACATATTTAGTATCATTATGCTAAGCAATAAAAAATGCCCAATGCGTGTCATGTCCTTGGAAAAGCAAATGTGAATTCATTTAGAACAATTAATACTATGTAATGAGGAAGAATTGTGACTTAGGGATTTGTATTGGTAGGTCTAAGCTTTATTTTACATTGTCAGTAGATTTCATGGAGATTCTTTTTTTTTTCTCAGAGATAAAATTGAAGTAATTTAGAAAAAGATGAGCTGTTTGTGCTCATTTTAGTTTTTACTGTATTTTCAGTATTGCAAAATTTACAACATATCTGCAGGCACTCATTACATCTCAGGCTAGTTACACACAATATTTTGTAAAACCAGCAGTGGTTTAGTTCTGAGTTCTGGTCTCCATACGGAAAACTACATAGGGATATAAATAGAGATGAGCGAGTATACTCGCTAAAGGCAATTGCTTGAGCGAGCATTGTCCTTAGCGAGTACCTGGCCGCTCGAGACTGAAGGTTCGGGTGCCGGCGGCGGGCAGGGAGCTGTGGGGAGTGTGGGGAGGAACGGAGGGGAGATCTCTCTCTCCCTCTCCACCCCCCACCCCGCTTCATCCTTCTGACAGCCGCTACTCACCGCTCCCCCGCGCTGGCACCCGAACCTTCAGTCTCGAGCAGGGAGATACTCGCTAAAGGCAATGCTCGCTCGAGTAATTGCCTTTAGCGAGTATACTCGCTCATCTCTAGATATAAACTAAAGTACTAAGGTGGAAACATAGGGGAGAATATGTGACAAGGAGACCTTTTTGGTCTTAGTCTGCATAGTTCCAATCCCTGTCAGTGTTTTACGCTAGACATAAAAAGGTAATACTTTGATTTAAGACTTTATGCACAATTCTTAAGCCAAAGTATGTTGGAGTAAAATGTGCTAAATCTATTAAAAGTTGCACATTTTCAAATAAATTTGAAGCATCTTTGGATGTCCATGTACTAGAAGCTATTAGGCCGCCTGCACACGGACGGGTCGGATTCCGCATGTGGGATCCGACCTTGTGCCCAGCTGGTGACCCCACATACCTGTCTGCAGCCTTCTTTATCTGTACAGCGAATGTGCCGGCCGTCGTGATGGCGCACATGTGCAGTACAGATTATGCCGAGCTCTCGCTAGGCATAATCAATGATGATTGTGGAAGAGACACGGGTTGGACAGCTTCCATTGACTTCAATGAAAGCTATCCTTTGGGAATCCGCCTTAAAATAGAGCATGCTGCAATTTTTTCCCCAAGAGCGGAAAATCTCAATTGATTTCCGCTTGTGGGAAGGAAAAAAAACACTTTTCCATAGCATGCTTTAGGTGATATTTGCTGTGAAATCCAGAGGCGGACGTCCACAATGCAAATCTGGCCGTGTGCAGGCGGCCTTACACAAAGTTCTGGCATAAATTATAGTAAATTTGTCAAACTGACAGTGACCTCCTGCCTTCCCACTAACCCTGTCCACTTTTTGAAAAGTGGTGAGAAAAATAAAAGTACGCACATTTTAGGGCAAATATGGCAGGAAATGAAATTAGGGACTTTTCTATTCCAGAAAACTGGTGTAAATTGTTTAAATTAACCCCCATAAGGTTAAATTCAGATGCAAAATTTTAAAAAATCAGCTTTTTGTCTATGGATTGCTACCTCTCCCCAAAGTTTTAGTTACCTTTTCAGGAATGTCTATTTTTCAACATTAGAATCATTCATTTGACCACATTAGAATCCTTTGCTTTACTTGACAGATAGTATAGTAATATCCTATCCTCCCCTTATTGTTAACTACAGGCAACTATAATTTGGTCATTTAAAGTGAAACTCTATGCAAAAGCTAAAAATTCACCTTTTGATTAGTCATATAGAAGTATTATTTACCTGAGGGACATTATTAGGCAGCTCTACACATAATTGGTATCCCGGATGATCAAAGAGTTGTGAATTGCAAATGACGATCTCATACGCGGACACTCAAAGTAAGGGAATAGACTAATATACGACAACTTTTGGGATGCTTCTAGGGCCGTCCCAACGTGACCACCACTTATTTGGTGAGGAATGGCTGGTCAGACGTGGCGAGCTACAGAGGGATTAACTAGGCGAGCTACAGAGACATTAATGTGTGTTTGGAGTGCACACCCACTCCAAACACACATAAGCCTTTCATAGGACAACATACACAACGTATCTAGGAGACTGCATAAAGATAAAAATAATGAAGAATCGTTGAATATATTTATTCCAAAAACGACAGGTAGATGCTAGTCTGTTTATTCGGAATGTTCAAGATCACTGATTACAGTCTCTCTCTCAATGCATGAATTCATATATAAGGAGAAATATGGAATTGTGGCTTAAATGGCCCTTCACTGAAATATGAGGGTAGCCTCCAATCAGCTCAACAATTCCGCACTTGTTTGAACCTTCAGACACAGGGTTCACTCACTAAGCCTGCATTGTTCTACTAATTAGAATGCTCAATTAGATACACATTCACTCTACTGTTTCTATTCATTCTGGGTTCAGGAACACTGAACCAAGAACAAATTCTTCACTGAGAACATAATCAATATTCACATAGGAACAGTAGAGTGAATGTGTATCTTATTGAGCATTCTAATCCCTCTGTAGCTTGCCACCTCTAACCAGCCATCCCTCATAAATTAAGTGGTAGTCACGTTGGGATTCCCCTAGAAGTATCCCAAACATTGACTTAGTCTGCTTTCTTACTTTGGGTGTACACGTATGAGATCGTCATTTGCCATGCCGTTGACCCTTTCTTCCCCTTCGCTGGCTCACTTCTGCTCTCCTTCCCTTTGGCTCTTTGGAAAAGGATGGGGGCGGGATAGAGTGAAGCTAAGCTCCCGTCCACTCCTTGCCCCTTGTCCGCAGCCAGCAATGAGAGCAGGTGGGAAGGTGCGGCGTATGGCAGTCAGCCGGAGGGGAGGAGAGAAGAGGGAGGGAGTTTAGCAGTCACGATGCTAAATCCCCTCCCACCTCCCCTCTCTGACCACTCTCATTGGCTCCTACAGAAGCCCATGCAGCAGTCAACGTATTCCGGACCCAAAAATAGTTCCAGGACTATCTTTTGAGCCTGATGTAAAAGCGCCCAGTGCTATATTGGCCCAGCCGTGTGCTTTTACTTTGGGGGAATTTGGCCATGTGATCAGCTGCATTGAAATCCAATGCATCAGATCATAGTGTATATCGGACGATCGTGAAAATGGCGGGCCGATATATGCTCGTGTGAAAGAGCCCTTATTATGTTATCTATGTTTTGTGAAACAGAAGACACACATTAGACCCTCTAAGTGTATAAAATACCTTGATGATAATTAAACACACATTTCTAATAATATAGGACACTTCAAAGGGCTATAGATTTATGAAATCCAGCATAAAGTCATAATGTGGTCAGATATGGTGGGAAATTGAATCTGGTTAATATATTGTGTAGGAGAATATTCAAGAAAATAATAATCTTGTTCAACTGTATAAAATGGAATCTGTTATCTGTGAAGATCATTTCTCTTTCATTTGTTGATAAAAAATAAATTAATCTACAGACAGTTGCAGAATAAAGTGGGAAAGGAGTTATTACAGCTGTTAATGATATATAATCTAGATATGCCTCATGCAAACATGAAAAGGCAAATACAAAAAAATAGATTCAAGACTAAATGAAAAGATAAAAGACGGAATGAAATACCTGCGTAAGCAAGAAAATCGTAAAAGCAAAGCAGCCCCGTTAACCCCTTAAGAACATGGAATTTTTTGGCCATAAGGACACAACAGTTTTTGGGGGATTTGCATCTCCACTTTTAAAAAGCCATACCCTTTTTATTTTTCTTTGACATGGTCACATAAGAGCATGTTTTTTGCACAACAAACTGAAGTTATTTTGGTACCATTTATGAGTACATAGAATCATGTTAATCATGCAGACTAAATGACATGGTATTTTTTTTCTGCGACCTGGTACGAATATGAAGATACCGAAATTACTTTCTTTTCGTTTTTCCACTTTTGCACAATTAAAAATGTTTTTTGAAAAATTGCTTTGCATTATTGCATTCAGAAAAGTGCGCCCAAAAGTTTTTTTTAGTTTTTTTTGTCATTTTTTATGTCCCTATAGGGGATTGGAACCATAAAAGCTCTGACTGCTATCGTAATGCATTGTAGTTAGAGATGAGTGAGCACCCAAATGCTCGGGTCCGCTTTATTCGAGTCAAGTTTTTCGTAAAATTCGAGAGCTCTACTCGAGTAACAAACCCCATTGACTACAATGGGAGACTTGAGCAGTTTTGTATGTGGGACGCTTTTTTTTTTTCTACATCTCTCTCTCTCTCTCCTGCCTGCCTGACAAAAAAGTTGCCATTGACGCGCGCTGCGTCGCGGCGGGGAGGGGCCAAAACAGGCACGTCATAGCAGGGAGGAACCAAAAACTGGTGCGGGGTCAAACACGGCTTGATGCTCGTTCGAGTAAAGAGCACCATTGAGTACGCTAATACTTGAACGAGCATCAAGCTTGACGGAGTATGTTCGCTCAACTGTAATTGTAGTACTTCTGTACTGCACTACATTATCGCTCTGAATAACGATTACAGACCATGGCAGGCCAGGACACAATCGCAGAGTTCCGATGATGTCACAGAGGGAGTACGCTCCACCAGTGAACTGCTTATATGTAGAAATGAGCGAGTATACTTGCTACGGCACATTACTCGAGCGAGTAGTGCCTTAGCTGAGTATCTCCCCGCTCGTCTCTAAAGATTCGGGGGCCGGCGCGGGTGACAGGTGAGTTGCGGCAGGGAGCAGGGGGGAGCGGGGGGGGGGGAGAGGGAGAGAGAGATCTCCCCTCCGTTCCTCCCCGCTCTCCCCCGCCGGCCCCCGAATCTTTAGAGACGAGTGAGGAGATACTCGGCTAAGGCACTACTCGCTCGAGTAATGTGCCTTACCGAATATACTCGCTCATCTCTATTTACATGCTACAATGTAAAATGATCGCAGCATGTAAAGGGTTAAGAGCAAGGATCGATGTTTACATTGATCACCGCTGTAGTAGCTAGAGGCCACTGGCTTCCACTGTGGGATGCACTCACTCCTGAGCATGTGCCATCCACACGATGTAAATTTACACCCTGTTGCATAAAGTTTCCCCCAGCCAGGATGTAAACTTATGTCCTGTGGCGTTAAGAGGTTAATGCTCATTGGAAACTCTAAAAATACTATTCATTTTCTTCAAAAGCTTATTTTTAGTTCTATTGGAGGCGAACCACTCAGTTTGCCCATTTACGAGTAATTTTCAAGCTACAATTCCCATCTGCATGCATTTCCATGTGAAATATTTTGTTCAGTTAGGTCATGTGAGCTCATAGTGACCCCATGGGAATTACCTGCCTTTTTCACGGACGGCTAATATACGCTGTGATCTGATGCATTGGATTCCAATGCATCTGATTACATGGCTGTATTCCTGAGACGTAAAAGCGCCTGGTCGGTCAATATAGCACAGGACATTTTTACGTCCTAGGAGCCCATGGCATTGGCCAGAGGTGGAAGGGAGTTTAGCAGCATGGCTGCTAAACTCCCACCCTCTGCTCTCCTTCCCCATGCAGGCTCACCACTGCTCTCCTCCTCGCTTATTCTTTGCAATTGGAGGGGCCGGGATGAGGGCAGAGCTAAGTGCCGGCCCATCCCGCCTCCTCCCATTGCTGGCTGTGGACAAGAGGCAGAATGTGTGTGGAGCTAAGCTTCTGCCCTTTCCCCGCCCCTTGTCCATAGCCATCAATGGGAGGAGGCAGGATGGACCGGTGCTTAGCTCCGCCCCTGCCCCCTTCCATTGCAAAGAACGAGTGGGGAGGACATCAGAGGTGAGTCTGCGATGGGTAGGGAGGGGAAAAGGGCAACAGCATGGTGACCTCAGTGTACAGGCCTCAGGGCACATGCCATGTGAACGCGCGCACAAAAGTTAGATTTGTGCGCCCGTTCACAAGCTTCTATGCCCCAGATGATAGCGTATATCGGCGACCGATATTTGCTCATGAAAAAGGGCCCTCAGACTAGGACTACACTTAAACTTTCTAGTAAGACTTTTTATTGGATAATCAAAGCCTTAACAAGCAATTAACACAAAAATTTTCAAACAATCTTCAAATTTCTCTATGTAGGAAGAAAATAGCTACTCTTTATTAAAATTGCACAAATACCCCAGTATTTGTTGATTAAATAAAGAAAATGCTAATGACTTATTTGACTGAAGGTATTCTAAATAGAGATGAGCGAGCATACTCATCCGAGCTTGCGGCTCGTTCGAGTATTAGGGCGCTCGAGATGCTCGTTACTCGAGACGAACACAACACGGTACTCATCTCGATTAAACGAGCACTGACCATTGAATTCAATGGAGCCGGCAATACAGCCGGCTCCATAGAAAGCAATGGGCTGCCGGCTAGCGTGGGATGAATTTTCGGGAAGGGCTTAAAAATATAAGCCCTTCCCTGAAATTCATGCAGAAATGTGTAAAAAGTAAGTTCAGCTGCAGCCGGTCGGCAGTTCTCCTGAACTGCTGTGAGTAGTATTCAGCAGCCGGGGATTTAAAATCCCCGCCTGCTGAATGAGCTGCCTCTGATTGGTCACAGCCTCACCAATCAGAGGCATCTCTCACTCACCCATTCATGAATTCATGAATGGGTGAGTGAGTGCTGCCTCTGATTGGCTCAGCGCAGGGACCAATCAGGGGCAGCTCTCAGCTCTCAATGGGCTAACATCGTTCTTCTCTGCCACAGCTGTTACAGCTGTGGCAGAGGAGAACTATCTTTATGCTGACAGTGCAAGGGGGGGGGGGTCTCACTCTTGCCACTATTGTGGCTTAATAGTGAGACCTCGGAGCCCGAAATGCAGCCCTGCATGTTGCTCCTCGCCTGCCCTATCCATTTCTGTGTTTTTTACATGACTTTGGTGATTTGTTAAGATTTTCACAAATGAAAACCTTAGCGGAGCACCAGTCATATACAAAAATGCTCGAGTCGCCCATTGACTTCAATGAGGTTCGTTACTCGAAACGAACTCTTGAGCATCACTGAAAGTTCGACTCGAGTAACGAGCACTCGGGCATTTTTGTGCTCGCTCATCTCTAATTTTAAACAATTGTTTAGCTGCTTAAGGCAATCCTATGGACAGTGATAGTGTAGCAGTTTTTTGCAGTGAGATAAAAGGTCTAGGTCAGGGGTGTCAAACTCATTTTCACCAGGGGCCACATCAGGTTTTTGGTGAACTTCAAAGGGCCGATTGTAAGACAGTACAGTAAGGGCTCGTTCACACCAGCGTATTTGCGTACATAATATGCAGAGAACAGAAGCCATTGATGTCAATGATTTCATTCACATGATGTACATTCTCACACAGCATGACCTATATTGTTTCAAACTACGCACCCTGATAGGCATTGAAGTGAATGGGCCGCGCAAATACGTGGTGAATGCGCAGGAAGCCTATGTATTCAATGCATATTTGCGCACCATCTCAGGGGCCCATCTGCGTTCTTTTCTGCGTGCCCAAATACGTAGGCATAAGCGATTTTCGATTGCGCAAATACGTAGCGTATTTGTGCGACCGAAATGCAATTACGCCCGTGTGAACGAGCCCTAATAGTGACCCCCATAGTGGTCGCAGTAGTAATAGTGACTCTGATAGTGGCCCCAGTAAAAATATTGACCCCCACAGTAGACCAGTCAGTAATAGCGACCCCCACAGTGGCCCCAGTAGTAATAGCGACCCCTACAGTAATATTACTCCCTCCCAGCAGCAATATTACCCACTCCCAGCAACAATATTAACCCCCCCACACAGCAACATTAACCCCCACCAGCAATATTAACCCCTCCCCCCTGCACCAATATTAACCCCCTCCCAGCAACAGTATTAACCCCCACCCACCCAGCAGCAATATTAACACCCCCCCCCCTCCTCCCCTTCCCAACCCGGCAGCAATATTAACCCCCTGCCAGCAACAATATTAACCCCCTCCCAGCAGCAATATTAACCCCCACCAGCAATATTACCACCCCACCCGACCCCCGCAGCAATATTAACCCCCTGCCAGCAACAATATTCACCCCCACCAGCAATATTACCACCCCACCCGACCCCCGCAGCAATATTAACCCCCTGCCAGCAACAATTTAACCCCCACCCCCACCCCCCAACACACCAGCAATATTAACTCCCTCAGCCCCGGCAGCAATCAGCATTATTAACCTTCTCCCAGCAACAACAATATTAACCCTCACCCCCCAGCAGCAATATTAACTTCCCCCTTCCCCAGCCATGTGCTTACCTCCTCCTTGCTGTCAGCACCGTTCCTCCTCGGATCGTGCTGAGCCCGGGTGGCATATGAACTTTTCCCACAAGACTTCTGCACTATTGAGCAATTCCAGCAACCTGATTGGTTGTTTGGTTCTCTGGGTTGGCTTATTCCCCAATCAGATTGCTGGAATTGCTGACAAGTGCAGAAGTCTTGTGGAAAAAGTTCCTATGCGTCCGGGTGTGCACTGACATCAGTGAGCAGCACAGCACGCTTCCTCCCTGAGTCCTCTCCTGCGGAACTGAAGAGCAGGGGACTCAGGGGAGAAGGGATCAGCGCTGTCAGTGTGATTACCAGCGGGGAGCTGCGGCACCCCAGCTGGTAATCACTACAGTGGTGAGCGGCCGTCGGCACGCCGCGGGCCACATAACACAAGGCAGCGGGCCGGATTCGGCCCGCGGGCCTTGTGTTTGACACATGTGGTCTAGGTGAAGCTCTAGCTTTAGAAGTTGGAACACATTGCTGTTTTGCAAACATTGTGTACATAAAAATGGAAGTACTGCCAGATGCAACTTTTTTTAAATGTTGTATGTACTCTAGAAGTAGGTGGGATGGTGAGTGAATACAACATTCTTAGATCAGTGGACACTAACAATATTTTATTAAAGCAATAACAGCATGGTTTTATTAGCAATTACACATTTCAAGGTGCATAAAGAAAGCCAAGGACAGAATCGTTTATCCTGGCAAGGCATCTGGATTATTAGTTCATAAAACAAGGTAGTGATGCCATTAATTACACCATGATATCGCTTACAAAGAAAATCTTTTAAAAGAACGTCTTCCTCACTTATGCTATATTTACCAAAAATGTGTGTTTTACAATTCAAAATGTAACATCCGAGTTTTATTAAAATACTTTAGATTTTTCTTCAAATAATATTTCTATTCATTATCAGATAGTATAAAATAGTAATTAAAATTAGGGATGCTTGATTGCTTTCATGAGGTATGTAATTTCGCAAGTTGTTAATCTCCAACTATTTAAGTGTTTTATCCTCATTTTATCCTCATTTTAGATAGTTGACCTTTTCTGACTCATTATCTACTTATCACATTTTTACATAAATAACAACATTGATATGACACACTCCTAACAGAGAACCAATTAAAATAGTATAAACACTTCTGTAGAAGAATCTGCTAGTGATCCAGTAACACCCATCATTTAGATGTAAAATCAATGGATTTAGAATTAAAAAAAACTCATAATTTGTTTAAATGTGTTTAATAGGGGTGTAAGGGTACCAGAGCACACCAGGGCAGGGTGCAACATGGTACTCGGAAAAGAGACTCTACTTTTTTTTTCTATGAAGATATACAATACATAGCTTTAATTTGCAGGATGAAGTGTGGCACCATTTAGTGTATCACATGATGTATTGAAAAAAAGTGAAATGAAAAAAAAAAACTGCAATTGCACCATTTTAGGAGAAGGGTGTCTTTATAGCATGCATATACAATACATCGAAAATGTCATGTAAAGTTTGTTCTGTTAGACAGTATAATTAACACAGCTTTTTAAAAGTGACATACCTTTACAAAAATTGTGCCCTGATGCCATATTCTGACTTTTTAAAATTAGGGCTGGTTTTCTTTAGCTTGATGAGCTGAAGTTTCTATTGGCATTATTTCAGGATACATACAAATTTTTTAGCACTTTTTAACACTTGGTGTCTTGTGTGGAGCAGAGTGTTAAGGCAGCAGCGATGCAGTCCTAAGCTCTTGATTCTGATCTGAAAGTTCAATCCCTACATGATTCAGGTAAGAAATTACCTGAAAGCGCTGCAGAATAAGTTGGTGCTATACTACCGTGTTTCCCCCAAAATAAGACACTTTCTTATATATTTTTTTGTCCCAAAAAGGGCACAGTGTCTTATTTTCGGGGGAGACCTTTTACTTACCTGGTCCGCGGCGTCCCGATTCCTCCCGATGGTTTCCGGTGGCGGCGCGGCGTCCTCCTGGTCTAACAGATGCCTTCTGCAGGCGACGGGGCTTTGAATACCTCGCCTCCAGCAAAGTGAGCGCTGTGATTGGCTGATCGAGCGCTGGCAGCCAATCGCAGCCAGCGCTCGATGAGCCAATCACAGCCATTCAGTGATGTCATTCACTGAATGGCTGTGATTGGCTCATCGGGGGCCGGCTGTGAATAATGCCGGCGCTCGATTAGCCAATCACAGCGCTTTCTTTGTTCGAGATGGGGTATTCAAAGCCCCGTCGCCAGCAGAAGGCAGCTGTGAGAGTGAGGAGGATGCCGAACACCGCCGCCGCTCCAGCTGAGACCACTGAAGCTCCCGCTGAGACCGCTGCCGCTCCCGCTGAGACCACCGCTGCTCCCGCTGAGACCGCCGCTACCACCGCTGCTGCTCCTGCTGAGACCGCCGCCGCCACTGACACCGACACCATCGGGACGCCGCGGACCATGTGAGTATTTTTGTTTGTTTGTGAGGCATCCGAGATAGGTCCTATTTTCAGGGGAGGCCTTATATTTTAAGCGTCCCTTGAAAACCTCATAGGTCTTTCTATCAGGGTAGGACCTATTTTCAGGAAAACATAGTAATATAATAAGATTTACTCAATTTTTCTTAGAGGACCAGAAAAAGTGGAATTCTGCCGTTCTGTATTTTTTTACAGTGTTCACCATGCAGAATAAATAATGCAATATTTTAATAATAGTTTACACATTTATGGACACAGCAGTTACAAATTTTTTGGTGATTAGAATTTTTTACTCAGAAAAGTTTTTTTTCTAAGGGAACCTGTCACATCCCCTCAGCGCCATAAGCCAAGTTACAGTGCTGTTATGACATTACCTTGAAAATGCATTGCACCTCTTTTTTCCTTTCATACATCCAATAAAATGATGTTCAAGGTCCAGAAGTTGTAAGCGTGGACTCTAGTCCTTGTTTAAGGTTCTCCACTGCTTCTCAGTGATTCAGCTTTGTCGCCTGATAAACTAGTGGTGGTTAGGGAAACACGGCAGAACTGAAATCAGTCTAAAATAACTTTATATTAAGTTTGTTTATGCATATGAAAATCCTTTCTATATAAAATGTTTATACTGAATTTATGCATTTAGCACTTTAGCCTGAGGTTTAAGATGATAATGAATGGTAAATTAGGTACATTAGGACCCGAGGTGGTGACATCCTGTCATCATATGTTCTAGAGTTTTTATTTAAACCTGTATACAGTACCAGTCAAACGATTCAGAACATCTCAATTTTTCCAGTTTTATTGATAATTACACAGTTTAATCTATCAAATATACTTTGAAATGGAAGCATTGAACAAATAAGCAAGTTAAAATGAATAAAAACAATGGACTAACTTTGTTGCACCAAATTAAATCTACATTTTTTGACTCTTCAAAGAAGCCCCTCTAGCTGATTTACCAGTTTTATACAATCAAGGCATTCTTTCTACAATTCAATTAAAATATTGTTCAGAAATTTATTCCCAATATTGTTGCAGAAGTTCCCACAAATGTGCTGCACTTTTAGGGCTCTTTCACACAAATATATATCGGCTGCCATTTTCATGGCTGGCCTATATACGCTACGATCTGATGCATTGGTTTCCAATGCATCAGATCACATGGCCATATTCCCATGGAGTAAAAGAGTATGGGCGGACCAATATAGCGCCCTAGAACTATCTTTCTCATTGGAATGCATTGGCCACTGCATGGGCTCCTATGGGAGCCAATGACAATGCCCAGAGAAGGGAGGTGGGAGGGAGTTTAGCAGTGTGACTGCTAAACTCCCTTCCTCTTCTCTCCTCCTCTCTGGCTGTTTGCAATGGGAGGGGATGGGATGGGGGTGGAGCTAAGCTCTGCCCCACTCCGCCCTCTCCCATTGCTGTCTGCAGACAAGGGGCGGGGAGGGGATGGGTGCTTAGCTGCACCCCCATCCCACCCCCTCCCTTGCAAACAGCTAGAGGGAAGGAGAGGGGAGGTGAGCCAGCAAAGGTGAGGGAAGGGGAGGCAACATCATTGCAGCCTTGGCGTATATGCACAGGGGCCCTTGCCATCTAAACGGGCGCACAAGCATTAGATTTGTGCGCCCATTCACGCGTTTTTACGTCACTGCCGACATACGTACAAAACGCCTATGGCCATGTGAAAGAGGCCTTAGGTTATTTTGCTTTCACCCCTTTGTCCAGGTCATCCCAAACAAGCTCATAAGGGCTTTAATCTGGAGACTATGCAGACCATTCTATTCTTTAACCCCTTAAGGATGTTGCACTTTTTTTTTTCATTTTTGGCTTTTCCTCTCCACTTTAAAAAATTTTAACTTTCCTTTATGCATCAATGCAGATGTTTGAAGGCTTGTTTTTTGCTGGGAAAATTGTATTTTTTAGTGGTACACACTGCAGCAAAAATTACATGATACCTTTATCTTATGAATCAGTACGATTACTATGATACCACATTTTTATAGTGTTTCTTTTACTGCACTATTTTTATAAAATAAAATATCTTTTGAAAAAAAAAATTTTTTGCCGCCATCTTCTGGCAGCTATAACTTTTTTATTTTTCTGGCAACATAGTAGTGTGAGAGCTTATTTTTTGTGGAACGTCCTGTATATTTTTTATTGGCACAAATTTGGAGTACAATTGACTTTTTAATTGCTGTTTATTACATTTTTTTTCTGGGAGACAGGATGACCAAAAAGACCAACTCTGGATCTGTTTATTTTATTTTTTATGACGATCACCTTGTGGAGTAAATAATCCATTACTTCGATAGATCAAAATTTTATGGATGCAGTAATACCAAAAATTTTTATTGGTATTACAGATTTTTATTGTAAGTATGCAAAAGGCTTTTATTACATTTTATTTTTTTTATTCATTGATAAAACTTAATTCTAAACCTGATTTTTAAATCTATTTAGTCCACATAGGGGACATGGACCTGCAATGCTTTGATTTCTCCTACAGTATGATGTATTACCATAGTATTTCATTATAGTGCTGATCAGAGCTGTTTCGGGCGGGTGTCAGCTGGAAGAAGCAACCATCACCCACATTGTATGGAGCGAGATCGACCTCTGACTTTGGTTAATTATCTTTTTCTTGCCATTATGAAATTAATGTGCTCTTTCCTGAAGAGCAAAACTGTTCAAATCCCATTGTAATGTGGCCTGTTTCAACACTGATTATATAGAATCAGAGGGTTTGAAAGTAATCTACAAAGGTTAAGACACCTGTAAGAATAGTTTGTATCTAGAGATGAGCGAGCACCAAAATGCTCGGGTGCTCGTTACTCGGGACGAAATTATCGCGATGCTCGAGGGTTCGTTTTGAGTAACGAACCCCATTGAAGTCAATGGGCGACCCGAGCATTTTTGTATATCGCCGATGCTCGCTAAGGTTTTCATTTGTGAAAATCTGGGCAATTCAAGAAAGTGATGGGAACGACACAGCAACGGATAGGGCAGGCGAGGGGCTACATGTTGGGCTGCATCTCAAGTTCCCAGGTCCCACTATTAAGCCACAATAGCGGCAAGAGTGCCCCCCCTCCCAACAATTTTGAATTCTGAAAAGCCCTCATTAGCAATGCATACCTTAGCTAAGCACCACACTACCTCCAACAAAGCACAATCACTGCCTGCATGACACTCCGCTGCCACTTCTCCTGGGTAACATGCTGCCCAACCCCCTCCCCCCCGCACGACCCAGTGTCCACAGCGCACACGAAAGTGTCCCTGCGCAGCCTTCAGCTGCCCTCATGCCACACCACCCTCATGTCTATTTATAAGTGCGTCTGCCATGAGGAGGAACCGCAGGCACACACTGCAGAGGGTTGGCATGGCTAGGCAGCGACCCTCGTTAAAAGGGGCGGGGCGATAGGCCACAATGCTGTACAGAAGCAATGAGAAATATAATCCTGTGCCACCGCCATCAGGAGCTGCACACGTGGGCATAGCAATGGGGAACCTATGTGCCACACACTATTCATTCTGTCAAGGTGTCTGCATGCCCCAGTCAGACCGCGTTTTTTTATAAATAGTCACAGGCAGGTACAACTCCGCAATGGGAATTCCGTGTGCACCCACAGCATGGGTGGCTCCTTGGAACCCACCGGCGGTACATAAATATATCCCATTGCATTGCCCATCACAGCTGAGGTAATGTCGTGCTTAATGCAGGTGGGCTTCGGCCCACACTGCATGCCCCAGTCAGACTGGGGTTCTTTAGAAGTGGACACATGCAGTTACAACTCCGCGTGGACCGACAGCATGGGTGGGTGCCAGGAAGCCACCGGCGGTACATAAATATATCCCATTGCAGTGCCCAACACAGCTGAGGTAATGTCGTGTTTAATGCAGGTGGGCTTCGGCCCACACTGCATGCCCCAGTCAGACTGGGGTTCTTTAGAAGTGGACACATGCAGTTACAACTCCGTGTGGACCGACAGCATGGGTGGGTGCCAGGAAGCCACCTGCGGTACATAAATATATCCCATTGCAGTGCCCAACACAGCTGAGGTAATGTCGTGCTTAATGCAGGTGGGCTTCGGCCCACACTGCATGCCCCAGTCAGACTGGGGTTCTTTAGAAGTGGACACATGTAGTTACAACTCCCTGTGGACCCACGGGATGAGTGGCTCCCTGGAACCCACCGGCGGTACATAAATATATCCCATTGCAGTGCCCAACACAGCTGATGTAACGTCAGCTGTAATGCAGGTGGGCTAAAAATTAATTTGATTACACTGTAGGCGAGGGCCCACAAAAATTGGTGTACCAACAGTACTAATGTACCTCAGAAAAATTGCCCATGCCCAACCAAGAGGGCAGGTGAAACCCATTGATCGCTTTGGTTAATGTGGCTTAATTTGTAACTAGGCCTGGAGGCAGCCCAGTTAAAATAAAAATTGGTTCAGGTGAAAGTTTCAACGCTTTAATGAGCATTGAAACGTATAAAAATTGTTTACAAAAATTATATGACTGAGCCTTGTGGGCCTAAGAAAAATTGCACGTTCGGCGTGATTATGTGAGGTTTCAGGAGGAGGAGCAGGAGGAGGAGGAGGAATATTATACACAGATTGATGAAGCAAAAAGGTCCCCGTTTTTGATGGTGGTAGAGAACGATGCTTCCATCCGCGGGTGCAGCCTACGTATTGCTTACGTATCGCTGCTGTCCGCTGGTGGAGAAGAGAAGTCTGGGGAAATCCAGGCTTTGTTCATCTTGATGAGTGTAAGCCTGTCGGCACTGTCGGTTGACAGGTGGGTACGCTTATCCATGATGATTCCCCCAGCCACACTAAACACACTCTCTGACAAGACGCTAGCCGCAGGACAAGCAAGCACCTCCAGGGCATACAGCGCGAGTTCAGGCCACGTGTCCAGCTTCAACACCCAGTAGTTGTAGGGGGCAGAGGCATCACCGAGGACGGTCGTGCGATCGGCTACGTACTCCCTCACCATCCTTTTACAGTGCTCCCGCCAACTCAGCCTTGACTGGGGACCGGTGACACAGTCTTGCTGGGGAGAGAGAAAGCTGGCAAAGGCCTTGGATAATGGTCCCCTGCCTGCGCTGTACATGCTGCCTGATCTCTGCACCTCCCCTGCTACCTGGCCCTCGGAACTGCGCCTTCGGCCACAAGCGCTGTCGGATGGGAAGTTTAGCATCAGTTTGTCCACCAGCGCCCTGTGGTATAGCATCATTCTAGAACCCCTTTCCTCTTCGGGAATGAGAGTGGAAAGGTTCTCCTTATACCGTGGGTCGAGCAGTGTGTACACCCAGTAATCCATAGTGGCCAGAATGCGTGTAACACGAGGGTCACGAGAAAGGCATTCTAACATGAAGTCAGCCATGTGTGCCAGGGTACCTGTATGCAACACATGGCTGTCCTCACTAGGAAGATCACTTTCAGGATACTCCTCCTCATGCTCCTCCCCCTCCTCCTCCTCCTCAACGCGCTGAGATATTGACATGAGGGTGCTCTGACTATCCAGCGACATACTGTCTTCCCCCGCCACCGTTTCCGAGTGGAAAGCGTCTGCCTTTATGCTTTGCAGGGAACTTCTCAAGAGGCATAGCAGAGGAATGGTGACGCTAATGATTGCAGCATCGCCGCTCAGCATCTGGGTAGACTCCTCAAAGTTTCCAAGGACCTGGCAGATGGCTGCCAACCAGGCCCACTCTTCTGTAAATAATTGAGGAGGCTGACTCCCACTACGCCGCCCATGTTGGAGTTGGTATTCCGCAATAGCTCTACGCTGCTCATAGAGCCTGGCCAATATGTGGAGCGCAGAGTTCCACTGTGTGGGCACGTAGCACAGCAATCGGTGCACTGGCAGATGAAAACGATGTTGCAGGGTCCGCAGGGTGGCAGCGTCCGTCTTGGGGTTGCGGAAATGTGCGCTGACCCGGCGCACTTTTCCGAGCAGGTATGACAAGTGTGGGTGGCTTTTCAGAAAGCGCTGAACCACCAAATTAAAGACATGGGCCAGGCATGGCACGTGCGTGAGGCTGCCGAGCTGCAGAGTCTCCACCAGATTACGGCCGTTGTCACACACGACCATGCCCGGTTGGAGGCTCAGCGGTGCAAGCCAGTGGTCGGTCTGCTCTGTCAGACCCTGCAGCAGTTCGTGGGCCGTGTGCCTCTTCTCTCCTAAGCTGAGTAGTTTCAGCACGGCCTGCTGACGCTTGCCCACCGCTGTGCTGCCGTGCCGCGCGACACCGACTGCTGGCGACGTGCTGCTGCTGACACATCTTGATTGCGAGACAGAGGTTGCGTAGGAGGAGGAGGAGGGTGGTTTAGTGGAGGAAGCATACACCGCCGCAGATACCACCACCGAGCTGGGGCACGCGATTCGGGGGGTGGGTAGGACGTGAGCGGTCCCAGGCTCTGACTCTGTCCCAGCCTCCACTAAATTCACCCAATGTGCCGTTAGGGAGATATAGTGGCCCTGCCCGCCTGTGCTTGTCCACGTGTCTGTTGTTAAGTGGACCTTGGCAGTAACCGCGTTGGTGAGGGCACGTACAATGTTGCGGGAGACGTGGTCGTGCAGAGCTGGGACGGCACATCGGGAAAAGTAGTGGCAGCTGGGAACCGAGTAGCGCGGGGCCGCCGCCGCCATCATGCTTTTGAAAGCCTCCGTTTCCACAACCCTATACGGCAGCATCTCTAGGCTGAGCAATTTGGCAATGTGCACGTTTAACGCTTGAGCGTGCGGGTGCGTGCGGCGTACTTGCGCTTGCGCTCAAACAGTGGCGCTAGCGACGTCTGGACACTGCGCTGAGAGACATTGGTGGATGGGGCCGAGCACAGCGGAGGTGAGGGTGTGGGTGCAGGCCAGGAGACGGTAGTGCCTGTGTCCTCAGAGGGGGGTTGGATCTCAGTGGCAGGTTGGGGCACAGGGGGAGAGGCAGCGGTGCAAACCGGAGGCGGTGAACGGCCTTCGTCCCACCTTGTGGGGTGCTTGGCCATCATATGTCTGCGCATGCTAGTGGTGGTGAGGCTGCTGGTGGTGGCTCCCCGGCTGATCTTGGCGCGACAAAGGTTGCACACCACTGTTCGTCGGTCATCTGCACTCTCAGTGAAAAACTGCCAGACCTTTGAGCACCTCGGCCTCTGCAGGGTGGCATGGCGCGAGGGGGCGCTTTGGGAAACAGTTGGTGGATTATTCGGTCTGGCCCTGCCTCTACCCCTGGCCACCCCACTGCCTCTTGCAACCTGCCCTGCTGCTGCCCTTGCCTCCCCTTCTGAAGACCTGTCCTCAGTAGGCGTAGCAAACCAGGTGGGGTCAGTCACCTCATCGTCCTGCTGCTCTTCCTCCGAATCCTCTGTGCGCTCCTCCCTCGGACTTACTGCCCTTACTACTACCTCACTGATAGACAACTGTGTCTCATCGTCATTGTCCTCCTCACCCACTGAAAGGTCTTGAGACAGTTGCCGGAAGTCCCCAGCCTCATCCTCCGGACCCCGGGAACTTTCCAAAGGTTGCGCATCGGTCACGACAAACTCCTCCAGTGGGAGAGGATTCGGAACCCTTGCTGCCCATTCTGGGCAGGGGCCCGGGGACAGTTCCTGGGAGTCTGCCTGCTCCTCAGAATGTGTCATTGTAATGGAGTGAGGAGGCTGGGAGGAAGGAGGAGCAGCAGCCAGAGGATTCAGAGTTGCAGCAGTAGACGGCGCAGAACTCTGGGTGTTCAATAGATTGCTGAATGTACTTTCTGCCATCCACGACAGGACCTGCTCACACTGCTCATTTTCTAATAAAGGTCTACCGCGTGGACCCATTAATTGTGAGATGAATGTTGGGACGCTAGAAACGTGCCTCTCTCCTAATCCCGCAGCAGTCGGCTGCGATACACCTGGATCAGGAGCTCGGCCTGTGCCCACACCCTGACTTGGGCCTCCGCGTCCTCGCCAGCGTCCACGTCCTCTAGGCCTACCCCTACCCCTCAGCATGGTGTATTACCAGTAGTGCAGAAACAGAACGCTGTAATTAAATGTGCCGCTTATTGGCCTGTAGTTGGAGGCTGACTTCGCTTACGGAACGCCAGGAAATAATTTTGCGCAAGCCTGATGTAACACTTAGCTGGCTGCATATGAATTAGGAGGACAACTACACCCAGCACAGACCCAGTACACTGAGGACAGTCACAGGAAGCCCAAATAGATTTTTTTCCCAAATGTTTTTGGAAAGGCCCACTGCCTATATTCAATAAATATATGTCTTCTGTCCCTGCCTCACCGCTACTGACCGTGGAGTATGTAAAATAACTGCAGACTGTTGCACTGTGGACAGGAATACAGCGGTGATGTAACAACTAACACAGAGCCAGGAAATAATTTTGCGCAAGCCTGCTGTAACACTTAGCTGGCTGCGTATGAATTAGGAGGACAACTACACCCAGCACAGACCCAGTACACTGAGAACAGTCACAGGCAGCCCAAATAGATTTTTTTCCCCAAATGTTTTTGGAAAGGCCCACTGCCTATATACACTGTATATGTCTTCTGTCCCTGCCTCACCACTACTGGCCCTGGAGTATGTAAAATAACTGCAGACTGTTGCACTGTGGACAGGAATACAGCGGTGATGTAACAGCCAACACAGAGCCAGGAAATAATTTTGCGCAAGCCTGCTGTAACACTCAGCTGGCTGCGTATGAATTAGGAGGACAACTACACCCAGCACAGACCCAGTACACTGAGGACAGTCACAGGCAGCACAAATAGATTTTTTTCCCCAAATATTTTTGGAAAGGCCCACTGCCTATATTCAATAAATATATGTCTTCTGTCCCTGCCTCACCACTACTGGCCCTGGAGTATGTATAATTACTGCAGGGCGCAATGCTCTGCACAGCCGATATACAAAAAAAAAAGTGCAACACTGCAAACAGCAGCCTCCACACTACTGCACACGGTTAGATGTGGCCGTTGGGGTTCTTGAAGTCTAAAATACTCCTAACACTCTCCCTATAGCAGCTCCGGCACCAACAGAACTTTCCCTCCTCTATGTCAGAATAAATCTGTGCCGAGCCGCGGGAGGGGCCGATTTTTATACTCGGGTGACACCTGATCTCGCCAGCCACTCACTGCAGGGGGGTGGTATAGGGCTTGAACATCGCAGGGGGAAGTTGTAATGCCTTCCCTGTCTTTCTATTGGCCAGAAAAGCGCGCTAACGTCTCAGAGATGAAAGTAACTCGAACATCGCGTTGTACTCGTCTCGAGTAACGAGCATCTCGAACACGCTAATACTCGAACGAGTATCAAGCTCGGACGAGTACGTTCACTCATCTCTAATCGCTACCTATAATGCCTACGTAATTTACAAAAAGTCACAGGGAATGCTTCCCTTCCTGAAGTTCCAGGAGCAGCTTGTTGAGCACCTTTTGTTTTAGATCACCACACCTCAGCAAGCTTACAAGTCTGAGGAGGTGTGAAGGCTCACTGTACGCCATTTTTTACACCCAATCCATGCCACTGGGGTCAAAGAAATACAGACAAAAAGTGTTGGGTTTGCAGCAAGCACGGGAGGAGGAGGGATACCTGGCTTTACTGCGCTATGTGCACATCCCAACCAGGCTTCTGTAAGTATTCCTGCTTTGAGATTTCACAGTTTTATATTATTAATTTTATCTAAGATTTAGCGAATGCCAAAAAGGGGGGAAGATTCTTTTTAGGGATTCAATTTTTTATTTTTTTAAGTGTGCAATGAACCCAGGAGTTTATTCAGTTGTGCCCTAAAAGCCAATTTGTGTTCCTTCCATTACGTGCTTGGCCATGTGTCCAGTAAGTAGATTGGGGCTACAATTGGGGTATTGCTGAAGAACTAGTGCTATAAAATTTTGCATGTGTCTCCCCAGTTTTTCATTAAAGTAAAATATTTGTGGAAAAAAATGAAATTTTTATTTATTTCCCACCTGCCTTATAATAATTTTTTAAATAAAAACTTTTAGGTTAGAATGCTCAATACACACCTAGATAAATGAGCAAAGGGGTCTAGATTTCAAAATGTGGTCACTTGTTAGGGGCTTTCTATTATTTTGCCTGCTTGATGGCTCTACAAGTGATCAATGGTGCCTGGAATTTATTCAGTTGTGCTCTGAAAGCCATAATGTGTTCCTTCCATTACAGGCCTAGCCATGTGTC
The DNA here is from genome assembly GCF_035609145.1 of Eleutherodactylus coqui. NCBI lineage: Eukaryota > Metazoa > Chordata > Amphibia > Anura > Eleutherodactylidae > Eleutherodactylus > Eleutherodactylus coqui. The sequence continues at coordinate 80,519,878 of NC_089849.1, forward strand.
CTATAAGTAGATTGGGGCTACAAGTAGCATGTTTCTGAACATAAGACAAACCAGGGTATCCGTTTTGGGGTGTACGTCTTTATTCATATGTGTGCTCTACAAAAAATGACACAATTGCCAAAAAAATGAAAATCATATTTGTTTCTTTCTGCTTTGCTTAGATTCATTTAAAAAACAGTGAGATCAAAATATAGTATACCCCTAGATGACTTTGTTAGGAGGTCTAGTTTTCAAAATGGAGTCATTTGTCAGGGTTCTCTATTGTTTTGGCTGCTCAAGGACCCTGCAATGGGGCTGAAACACCTTCAACCAAAATTTCTGTTTTTAAAAGCCACCGGCTGCTCCTTTTGGTTTGGGCCCCGTTGTGCATATGGACATAAGATTAGGGCCACAATGGATGTGTCTGTGAACACAGAACAAACAGAGATATCCATTTTGGGATGTAAATGCTCATTTTTTGTGCACTATAGAAAAAAAAACTGTCCTAAAATGAAATATTTGTAAATGAATGAAATTCTATATTTTCTCCTCAAAATTGCATTAACTCAAAAAATTGTATTTCGCCTGCCTCTGACAGTCCTCAGGGCTCTGGGTACGTGTGTGCTGCGTGCAGAACGTTAAAAAAAATCAGACGCAGCCAGCTACGTTTTACTGCAGGCTTGCGCCAATTTTTTTCCTGCATGGGAAATCCCTGATCTGCTGGAGCCAATAACTTTGCATCACTGCAGTTCTCTGACACATTTGCAGGGCCACAACACAGTTATTAAACTTAGTAGTATTCATTGAATACACGCAGTGTGGCTTGTCCTTTGAAAAACAAGGGAAAAAATTGTATTTCGCCTGCCTCTGACAGTCCTCAGGGCTCTGGGTACGTGTGTGCTGCGTGCAGAACGTTAAAAAAAAATCAGACGCAGCCAGCTACGTTTTACTGCAGGCTTGCGCCAATTTTTTTCCTGCATGGGAAATCCCTGATCTGCTGGAGCCAATAACTTTGCATCACTGCATCTCTCTGACACATTTGCAGGGCCACAACACAGTTATTAAACTTAGTAGTATTCATTGAATACATGCAGTGTGGCTTGTCCTTTGAAAAACAAGGGAAAAAATTGTATTTTGGCTGCAGGCTTGCGCCACTTTCTTTCCTGCCTGGGAAATCAAATCACTGGTAATACACCATGCTGAGGGGTAGGGGTAGGCCTATAGGATGTGGACGCGGGCGAGGACGCGGAGGCCCAAGTCAGGGTGTGGGCACAGGCCGAGCCAGTGTGGTGGCCAGGGGTAGAGGCAGGGCCAGACCGAATAATCCACCAACTGTTTCCCAAAGCGCCCCCTCGCGCCATGCCACCCTGCACAGGTCAAGGTGCTCTAAGGTGTGGCAGTTTTTCACAGAGACGCCTGACGACCGACGAACAGTGGTGTGCAACCTTTGTCGCGCCAAGATCAGCTGGGGAGGCAACACCAACAGCATGTGCAGGCATATGATGGCCAAGCACCCCACAAGGTGGGACGATGCCCGTTCACTGCCTCCGGTTTGCACCACTGCCTCTCCCCCTGTGCCCCAACCTGCCACTGAGATCCAACCCCCCTCTGAGGACACAGGCACTACCGTCTCCTGGCCTGCACCCACACCCTCACCTCCTCTGTCCTCGGCCCCATCCAGCAATGTCTCTCAGCGTAGCGTCCAGACGTCGCTAGCGCCACAGTTTGAGCGCAAGCGCAAGTACGACGCCACGCACCCGCACGCTCAAGCCTTAAAACGTGCACATTGCAAAATTGATCAGCCTAGAGATGCTGCCGTATAGGCTTGTGGAAACGGAGGCTTTCAAAAACATGATGGCGGCGGCGGCCCCGCGCTACTCAGTTCCCAGTCGCCACTACTTTTCCCGATGTGCCGTCCCAGGCCTGCACGACCACGTCTCCCGCAACATTGTACGCGCCCTCACCAACGCGGTTACTGCCAAGGTCCACTTAACAACAGACACGTGGACAAGCACAGGCGGGCAGGGCCACTATATCTCCCTGACGGCACATTGGGTGAATTTAGTGGAGGCTGGGACAGAGTCAGAGCCTGGGACCGTTCACGTCCTACCCACCCCCAGAATTGCGGGCCACAGCTCGGTGGTGGTATCTGCGGCGGTGTATGCTTCCTCCACTAAACCACCTTCCTCCTCCTCCTCCTCCAACGCAACCTCTGTCTCGCAATCAAGATGTGTCAGTAGCACGTCGCCAGCAGTCGGTGTAACGCGGCGTGGCAGCACAGCGGTGGGCAAGCGTCAGCAGGCCGTGCTGAAACTACTCAGCTTAGGAGAGAAGAGGCACACGGCCCACGAACTGCTGCAGGGTCTGACAGAGCAGACCGACCGCTGGCTTGCGCCGCTGAGCCTCCAACCGGGCATGGTCGTGTGTGACAACGGCCGTAACCTGGTGGCGGCTCTGCAGCTCGGCAGCCTCACGCACGTGCCATGCCTGGCCCATGTCTTTAATTTGGTGGTTCAGCGCTTTCTGAAAAGCTACCGCCACTTGTCATACCTGCTCGGAAAGGTGCGCCAGCTCTGCGCACATTTCCGCAAATCCCACACGCACGCTGCCACCCTGCGGACACTGCAACATCGGTTTAATCTGCCAGTGCACCGACTGCTGTGCGACGTGCCCACACAGTGGAACTCTACGCTCCACATGTTGGCCAGACTCTATGAGCAGCGTAGAGCTATAGAGAAATACCAACTCCAACTTGCGCGGCGCAGTGTGAGTCAGCCTCCTCAATTATTTACAGAAGAGTGGCCCTGGTTGGCAGCCATCTGCCAGGTCCTTGGAAAATTTGAGGAGTCTACCCAGGTGGTGAGCGGCGATGCTGCAATCATTAGCGTCACCATTCCTCTGCTATGCATCTTGAGAAGTTCCCTGCAAAGCATAAAGGCAGACGCTTTGTGCTCGGAAACAGAGCCGGGGGAAGACAGTATGTCGCTAGATAGTCAGAGCACCCTCCTGTCTATATCTCAGCGCGTTCAGGAGGAGGAGGAGGAGCATGAGGAGGATGAGGAGGAGGGGGAAGAGACAGCTTGGCCCACTGCTGATGGTACCCATGCTGCTTGCCTGTCATCCTTTCAGCGTGTATGGGCTGAGGAGGAGGAAGAGGAGGAGGAGGAGGATCCTGAAAGTGATCTTCCTAGTGAAGACAGCCATGTGTTGCGTACAGGTACCCTGGCACACATGGCTGACTTCATGTTAGGATGCCTTTCTCGTGACCCTCGTGTTACACGCATTCTGGCCACTACGGATTACTGGGTGTACACACTGCTCGACCCACGGTATAAGGAGAGCCTTTGCACTCTCATTCCCGAAGAGGAAAGGGGTTCGAGAATGATGCAATACCACAGGGCGCTGGTGGACAAACTGATGGTAAACTTACCATCCGACAGCGCTAGTGGCAGAAGGCGCAGTTCCGAGGGCCAGGTAGCAGGGGAGGCGCAGAGATCATGCAGCATGTACAGCGCAGGCAGGGGAACATTCTCCAAGGCCTTTGCCAGCTTTATGGCTCCCCAGCAAGACTGTGTCACCGCTCCCCAGTCACGGCTGAGTCGGCAGGAGCACTGTAAAAGGATGGTGAGGGAGTACGTAGCCGATCGCACGACCGTCCTCCGTGACGCCTCTGCCCCCTACAACTACTGGGTGTCGAAGCTGGACACGTGGCCTGAACTCGCGCTGTATGCCCTGGAGGTGCTTGCCTGTCCTGCGGCTAGCGTCTTGTCAGAGAGTGTGTTTAGTGTGGCTGGGGGAATCATCACGGATAAGCGTATCCACCTGTCAACCGACAGTGCCGACAGGCTTACACTCATCAAGATGAACAAAGCCTGGATTTCCCCAGACTTCTCTTCTGCACCAGCGGACAGCAGCGATACCTAAGCAATACGTATTATGCACCCGCGGATGGAAGCATCGTTCTCTCTCACCATCAAAAACGGGGACATTTCTGCTTCATCAATCTGTGTATAATATTCCTCCTCCTCCTCCTCCTGCTCCTCCTCCTGAAACCTCACGTAATCACGCCGAATGGGCAATTTTTCTTAGGGCCACAAGGCTCACTCATATAATTTTTCTAAACAATTTTTATACGTTTCAATGCTCTTAAAAGCGTTGAAACTTTAACTTGAACCAATTTTTCGTTAAACTGGGCTGCCTCCAGGCCTAGTTACCACTTAAGCCACATTAACCAAAGCGATTAATAGGTTTCACCTGCCCTCTTGGTTGGGCATGGGCAAATTTTCTGAGGTACATTAGTACTGTTGGTACACCAATTTTTGTGGGCCCTCGCCTACAGTGTAATCCAATTAATTTTTTGCCCACCTGCATTACAGCTGACGTTACATCAGCTGTGTTGGGCACTGCAATGGGATATATTTATGTACCGCCGGTGGGTTCCAGGGAGCCACCCATGCCGTGGGTCCACATGGAGTTGTAACTACATGTGTCCACTTCTAAAGAGCCCCAGTCTGACTGGGGCATGCAGTGTGGGCCGAAGCCCACTTGCATTAAACATGACATTACCTCAGCTGTGATGGGCAATGCAATGGGATATATTTATGTACCGCCGGTGGCTTCCTGGCACCCACCCATGCTGTGGGTCCACACGGAGTTGTAACTGCATGTGTCCACTTGTAAAGAACCCCAGTCTGACTGGGGCATGCAGTGTGGGCCGAAGCCCACCTGCATTAAGCACGACATTACTACCTCAGCTGTGTTGGGCAATGCAATGGGATATTTTTGTGTATCGCCGGTGGGTTCCAGGGAGCCACCCATGCTGTAGGTGCACACGGAGTTTAACCTACATGTGTCCACTTCTAAAGAACCCCAGTCTGACTGGGGCATGCAGTGTGGGCCGAAGCCCACCTGCATTAAGCACGACATTACTACCTCAGCTGTGTTGGGCAATGCAATGGGATATTTCTATGTACCGCCGGTGGCCTCCTGGCACCCACCCATGCTGTGGGTCCACAGGGAATTATAAATGCATCTGTTTCCACTTGTAAAGAACCCCAGTCTGACTGGGGCATGCAGTGTGGGCCGAAGCCCACCTGCATTAAGCACGACATTACTACCTCAGCTGTGTTGGGCAATGCAATGGGATATTTCTATGTACCGCCGGTGGCTTCCTGGCACCCACCCATGCTGTGGGTCCACAGGGAATTATAAATGCATCTATTTCCACTTGTAAAGAACCCCAGTCTGACTGGGGCATGCAGTGTGGGCCGAAGCCCACCTGCATTAAGCACGACATTACTACCTCAGCTGTTTTGGGCAATGCAATGGGATATTTTTGTGTATCGCCGGTGGGTTCCAGGGAGCCACCCATGCTGTCGGTCGACAGGGACTTCACAATAGGGAGTTGTACCTGCCTGTGTCTATGAATTAAAAAGCCTGGTCTGACTGGGGCATGCAGAGACACCTTGACAGAAGGAATAGTGTGTGGCACATAGGTTCCCCATTGCTATGCCCACGTGTGCAGCTCCTGATGGCGGTGGCACAGGATTCTATTTTTTCATTGCTTCTGTACAGCATTGTGGGCTATCGCCCCGCCCCTTTTAAAGAGGGTCGCTGCCTAGCCGTGCCAACCCTCTGCAGTGTGTGCTTGCGGTTCCTCCTCATGGCAGACGCACTTCTAAATAGACATGAGGGTGGTGTGGCATGAGGGCAGCTGAAGGCTGCGCAGGGACACTTTGGTGTGCGCTGTGGGGGGAGGGGGGGTGGTTGGGCAGCATGTAACCCAGGAGAAGTGGCAGTGGAGTGTCATGCAGGCAGTGATTGTGCTTTGTTGGAGGTAGTGTGGTGCTTAGCAAAGGTATGCCATGCTAATGAGGGCTTTTCAGAAGTAAAAGTTGTTGGGAGGGGGGGGGGCACTCTTGCCGCTATTGTGGCTTAATAGTGGGACCTGTGAACTTGAGATGCAGCCCAATATGTAGCCCCTCGCCTGCCCTATCCGTTGCTGTGTCGTTTCCATCACTTTCTTGAATTGCCCAGATTTTCACACAAGGAAACTTTAGCGAGCATCGGCGAATTACAAAAATGCTCGGGTCGCCCATTGACTTCAATGGGGTTCGTTACTCGAAACGAACCCTCGAGCATCGCGAAAAGTTCGTCCCGAGTAACGAGCACCCGAGCATTTTGGTGCTCGCTCATCTCTACTAATAATTAAAAAACTGGAGTTTTTCAAATGTGCAACCAGAATAAAGTAAACAGATGGAAATATATATCTCATAAAAAATTTGCACAGTATATTTGCACATATTTGACATAGTGTAGTTGAAAATGTGAAAACATTTTTACAAATTGCCACTTTTAATAAATATACAGAAATTCTATCAGTATATTTTTAGCATCTAAATCAAGTACAATATGTGGCGAAAAAACAGAATTACTTGGATATGCAAAACCTTTATGGAGTTATTCTATGTTAAAGTGACACATGTCAAATTTTGTCATTAAAGGGGCATTTATCTTGTTATAATAACCACAGTGTACTAGAATGCAGTAAATTGAGTTGTCATGTTGAGCCAGTCTTGAGGGACACTAAGCCCATTTGGTATAACTTATTTTGGTCTTAGTGAGGGTGTATGAGGGTTCTTTAGGAAGAATTCTGTTATGAGAGCATTTTTCTAATCCCAGGGTTACTGTAGGGACTAGAGATGAGCGAACGTACTCGGATAAGCACTACTCGTCCGAGTAATGTGCCTTATCCGAGTACCGCTGTGCTCGTCCTGAAAGATTCGGGGCGCTCCGCTGCTGACAGGTGAGTCGCAGCGGGGAGCGGGGCAGAGCGGGCGGGAGAGAAGGAGAGAAAGATCTCCCCTCCGTTCCTCCCCGCTTTCCCCTGCAGCTCCCCGCTCCGCAGCGCGTCCCGAATCTTTCAAGACGAGTACAGCGGTACTCGGATAAGGCACATTACTCGGACGAGTAGTGCTTATCCGAGTACGTTCGCTCATCTCTAGTAGGGACCACTAACACTTGGGAGAGGGATGATGGTGAGGAGCACACAGAGGGATAGGGGTGCACAGAGGGCTAAAGCACATAGAGGGGCAACTATTATTTAGGGGGCGCCAAGAGGGACTGGGAGCACACAAAGAGACCACTATTTATTGGGGATGCACACAGAGGGACCACTATTACTTTAAGGATGCACAGAGGGACCATTACATGAGGGGTGATAAGCACACAAAGGGACTGCTATCACTTTGTAGGGTTTATTTTGGGGACCACTACAATTTGTAGGATTACTTTGGGGGGATTGCACCGAGGGACCACTATTACTTTGTGCGCCCAAAGAGGATGCATTAGTTTAGAAAACAAAGTAGGTGTTATCACTGTGTAAGGGCACAAATAAGGGCAGTATTACTGTGAAGTTTAAAACAGCAGCTATCACTTTGTACAGAAAGGAAGGGGTATTATTACTATTTAGAAGTACTATTGCTTGGGGCACAAAGGCAGCAGCTATAACTCTATGAGGGAACCAAGAGGTTATTACTGTGTAGGGCACAAAGAAGCTATTGTTATTCTCGGGGGCATAAATGAGCACTATTTGGTGGTGGCCGCAATGGAGGAGTTATTACTGTGTGGGGGACTGAGATTTTCCAATTTATCATATTATAATAGTTAGGTTGCAGATATGCTGACTATGATATGTATATTTTTTTGATAAGACCCTAGCAACGATTCTGAATCAGTTCAGGGATCCAGCAGTGCAACTGAAAGATACTAAAGGGTCGTGGCTGTGAAGATGCACTGCAAAGGGGGAGGGAGCTGAACTTTTTCACCAGGACCAACAAACCTTTTTCTACACCGCTAATGGTGGGCATGTGACTGCTGAGGACAATGATTGGCTGCCATGGTCACGTGTAGTTGGTCAGAGCGTCATTATTGCTAGAGAACAACAGAGATTGGAGGACATAACTAAAGCAGTGGTGCTGGAGCAGCAGGGGATAATCCTTATAATCAAGCTTTCAATGACACAAATGCTCTACTCATATCAATTCTCTGTTGTGTTTCAATACATAATGACTGTCTATTTCACTCCTACAGCTGTTCTCATTTTATTCTAATAATTCAATTTTTTTTTGTATTCTGGACTGATTCTGTAATTGATTTATGTGCTAATTATGATGTGAAGGGCATTATTATCTAGACCTGAATCACTGGCTTATCTTGCTTTGGTCCTAGGAAATAAAGGAGCACTAAATTTATTACCATCCTATGTAAAAGTGTAAATGGTAGTTGTGTTATGTTTAGGATGTGCGACATAATACATAAGCCTTATTAGAAATTTTGCTATAGTATGCAGGAAATTGTAATAGCTGTTGTAAAGCTATCACAGGTTTTGCTATCTGTTTTGGAGGTTACAACAATATATTTTAGAAGTGCAGGAACAATGTGAACTTATTAACTGAAGAGCATTTCCTATTTGAGACTTGGAAGAACTTTGAAAGCGCAGATTTTTTTTTACAAACTCTACTAGACTTTAAACTAGAAAGTGCAGAGTGCTGTGAAAAAGTATTTGCCCCTCACCCAATTTTTTTATATTTTGGCTAATTTGTCATATTTGAATCTTTTGGATCATCCAACTAATTTTACTATAACATAAGCTTTTAAATGATCATTCCATTTATTGAACATAAAGACTTATGCAAACCTTTATCACCTATGTGAAAAAATAATTCCCCCCTAAACCCAATAAATACTTGTGCCAACCTCGGCAACAACAACTGCAATCAAACATTTGCAGACATTTATGATGAGTCTTTTACTACACTGTTGAGGAATTTTGGCCCACTCTTCTTTGCAGCATAGTTAAATTTAGCTATATTGAAGAGTGTTTTGGCATGAAGTGCCCATTTAAGGTCTTCTTACAATACCTCAAGTCAGGACTTTGACTCAGGCAATCTAAAACCTTAGTGCTGAATTTTGAGTTATTCAGAGGTGGACTTGCTTGTGTATTTTGGATGATTGTCCGGCTACATAATCCAACTGCTCTTGAGCTTTAGGTTACAAACCGATGGGTGAATATTCTCATTCAGGATTTTCTGATAGAGAACAGAATTGTTAGTTCCATCAATTATGACAAGTCATTTAGGTCCTACAAAAATAATGCAGCCCTAAACCATCACACCACCGCCATCTTTGACTGTTGGTATGAAGTTGTTATTGTGTAATGTGGTGTTAGCTTTACTCAGATTCCAAGAATGGGAGTCTAGTCAGTCCCTGAGGGGATAAAGTTGAGGTCATACAGGTTCGCCACCACTTCCTTCACTTCAATGACAGAGCTGGAGATTACCAAGCTCAAGTGCTTTTACAAGCTTTGACACTATCATTGAAGTTAATGGAGCAGTTGTGTACCTGCATGACTCCTGTTCCATTAAGTTGAGGACTGGACCACCATTCTCGGGATCAGTGGGGTCCCAGTGGTCAGACTTCCACTGATCTTAAATTTATCCTCTATATAATGGAAAGAGGATAACTTTACAGCTTGGCAGAACCCATTTAAGTACAGTTTTTGGCTCTAATCTAGTTCAGCCATGGTTAGCCATTGAATTTAGTTAATGATCATTAATCTTACCAGCCAACATGTGATCAACCATTTATATTGTTGATCATTTGGAGAATGTTTACTAGGAATCACATTAGTCAGATACCTCCGAAAGTTTGGGGGAAATCTTCATATTAATGAGGTTGTACGAGATTAGAAAAACATGGCTACTTTCTTATAAGAATATAACCATATCTGTTTCTGGGTTGTCTCTAGTACTGCAGTTCATCTTCATTGAAGTGCATGAGGCTGAGCTGCAGAACAACCCGTGGACAGGAGTGGTGCTATTTTGGAAGATAGCATTTATGTTTCTCCTGTCTTCCATATGCCATTTAATATAAGGTTGTACAAACCAGGTATTATTTAAAATATCAATATTAAACATTTTATGAACTGTGTTCTCTACATCTCTAATTGTACAGTGTAAAAATTGTTGGTCCCACTGCATTATAGTAGCTCAGCTGAGCTGCTAGATGTGCATGTGTGACAACAAACTTGCTGATTGCTTCCAATGACAAGCAGCAGGACTTTTGAGAATAATATAGGTCATAATTCAAATAGGTAATGTGATGTATTTACAACATCACAATATATATGTATAGTGGACCTACTCTTCAATGTATCAGCTATGGAATCTTTTCTTTCTATGTCCCATTCAATACAGACATTTCCTTGGGTCCTTTTTCCAAATAGAAAAGAAAGTCAACTAAGTTTTTAAGCTTAATTCACACGAAACACTGCTAATTCTACCCTCCCCCTGGCGCCAGACAAGGCATGCTGACCTCTCCAGGCTGCCGGTCATTGTGACGTGATGTTATCCTCACCTGACATTTGATACTTACGTATATTTGTATATACTAAATGAATAGTACTCTCCATTGGTTTTCATCGGATCACATGGTGGACATGTTTTATATTTAACCCTTTGCAATCCAATTTTGGATTCAGGGTTTCCTATGGGGCTTACTCTTTCAATGGTGCCATCTGCTGGCTAGAGTCAGTACTGCGGTGTGGGGCATGCTGGGGAGGCCCTCGACAACAGAGCGGCCAGTAATCTACAGTAAGAACACCCTGCCGGACATTTTCCGACATTGCATCTATACAGCCTTCAATCAGAATGTCTTTAGACGTCCGACAGTGGATTGGAAAGGTTAAGGTGTGTTAAAAAAGAGGTATGATAGCCATGAGTAAGAATGCCAGAAATGGGTTCGATGAGCTGATTTATAAGTGTTTGAAAGTCACCGAGACAGTATATTACTTCAGTTAAATTTAGAGAAGAAGAAGAAATTATGTTAAAACTACTAACTTTACTGGAAACTCCCTAAAAACAATTTATAGACAGACTGACACATATTTTTTTCAAAAATAAGAGGGGGGGAGGAGTAATTGGTGGTTGACGGTGCAAGAAGACTCCCCCACCCCACAGAAACCCATTCCCTCTGATTGTACTATTGTTCCAAATACAGAGTGTCAATCCACTTTATTATCAGTGTTTATACTGCAGGTGGAGACACCCCCTAGTTGTTAGTTCAGCAAGATCAGAAGGTCGGGAAGGTTAATCCTTTTTTAAGTTTATCTAAGAGCCTATTTGTGGTCTCCCAGATTAATAATATTCACAGAAAAGGGAGTTAAGATAGTGTGTAATAATTACCAAGTATGCACATTCTAAGATACATTCAGAAAAGCACCTCTGTTATTTTATTACCCTATGTCTGATGTCACAGATGGGGAAATGGGTGCATAATACTAACCACTCTATATCCACAAATCGGGTCAAATATGGCCCACTAGGATATAATGACCCAGAGTTAGGAACTAAGGGTGCACCAGATGTCAGATAGAGCATTCCTAATAATTCCTTAATATAGTATGTAGGGCCGAATGAAGACAATGTCCATCTAGTTTAGCCTGTTTATCCTCCTTTGTTGTTGATCCAGAGGAAGGCAAAAAAAACCCAAGAGGCAGGAGCCAATTAGCCCATTTGGGGGAAAATTCCTTCCCGACCTCCTAATGGCAATCAGACTAATCCCTGGATGAACCTCTAATAGTTCCTACCTGCTTGTATACGCAGATTAACAATTAACCTAAGATTTATATCCTGTAATATCCTCCCCCCCTAGAAAGACATCAAGTCCCCTTTTAAACTCCTCTATGGATTTTGCCATCACTACATCCTCAGGCAGAGAGTTCCACAGTCTCACTGCTCTTACAGTAAAGAACCCTTTTCTGTGCTGACGATGAAACCTGCTTTCTTCCAGACATGGCGGATGCCCTCTCGTTACTGTCGCAGTCCTGGGTATAAACAGATCATGGGAGAGATCCCTGTATTGTCCCCTAATGTATTTATACATAGTTATTTGATCACCCCTTAGCCATCTTTTTTCCAAGGTAAATAATCCCAATTTATATAGCCTCTCTGGGTATTCTAGACCCTTCATTCCATGTATTAGTTTAGTTGCCCTTCTTTGAACCCCCTCAAGCACTGTAACATCTTTCCTGAGCACTGGTGACCAGAACTGTACGCAGTATTCCATGTGAGGCCTGACAAATGTCTTATATAGTGGGAGGATAATGTTCTCCACCCTCGCTTCTATACCTCTTTTAATGTACCCAAGACTCTATTAGCCTTTGCAGCAGCTGAGTGCAACCAAAACAACAGTTGAAAAGAAGGATACTGGCTCATGTGGGAAATGTGCAAAGGAGTGAGCATACCAGCCTAGCAAACCATGTGAGAGACCACCATGGTAACGATCCCAGTGTCCTGAAGTTTCCGGGCATCGAGTTGATTAGGTGCAATAGAAGAAGAGGGAATATTGACAGAAAATTACTACCAAAAACATTTTGTGTATCCACAGATTGCAGACTTGCTCCCCTAAAGGCCTGAACGAACAAATATCTTATACGTCATTCATTTGACTATTCCCAGTTGGAACATCCATACGGCAGAAATAAGTATACAACTTCCTATTTCTTACCATCTTCTGGGGAAGAGTGAGATAAAAGAAAGGGAAAAAAGAAAGAGAGAAGGAAAAAAGAGGGAAAAATGAAAAATTCCAAAAATAAAAAGGAAAGAGAAGAAAATTCCCGAATGAAAAAATAATTTCCTCCAACTTTTCTCTATCTCCTCTGAATCGTGAAATTACGGATTTGATTTTTATGCTGATTTTGACGTAAAACTGAAAAACACGCAAATAATTTGTTGCTTCCATGTCTTACTAACCTAAATAATCCGTCTAGAGTATTGAATTTGCCACCCCTGAAACTTTACTATCTAATGATCCTGATGAGAGAGCTTATGGCTTCATTATCTTTAACCCTTGTAGCTGGATAAGATGCCTTAAAAGCTATATAGGGCATTTTGAATGTGGGAGCTGTCCAGTACTGATCATTGAACACTTCAAGCCTGCTGTGTGATATCGTAACAACAAGGGAGCTGTCCAGTGCTGAATTCCTGTCAGTGAACACTCTCCCTGGGGTTGCCGAATTATCATGGCGTCATTAATAGGTTGCTGGTCTGCATGGTGAACTACGTATATCAGAATGGTCTGGCACCCTGTATCCACTATGTGTGGGAGTGTATGCCAAGCATCCACCCCCCTCATTATCAAGAGGCAGTGTGAGTGGGTGTTATTATCGGTGCCCTCACAGGTGTTATTGGCTCCTCCATTTGGTAGTCAGCTACCTGCATGGTGAGAGGAGGATGCATCTATATGCACTCCTTACTCAGTAAGTAGCGGCCATTTTTCTGTGATTGTTTTTAATTTTTTTATTTCTCCTTCTGTGATGCACTGTGTGAACTAGGGGGCAACATATATAGAATTTTCATAGAACTATATGTATGTCTGCTATAGTGATCCTGCTGACAATTAACCCTGTCCTCTCCACTACTGCATTGTGCTTTAAGAAATTATTAGGGGTGCTCTATCTGACATCTGGTGCACCCTTAGTCCTTAACTCTGGGTCATAATATCCTAATGGGCCATATTTGACTCGATTTGTGGATATAGAGGGGTTAGTATTATGCACCCATTTCCCCGTCTGTGACATCAGACATAGGGGTAACAAAATATCAGAGGTGCTTTTATGAATGCATCTGAGAAGCTACATGCAACATGTATTACTTGTGCTAGGTGATTTTTTTTTTTTCACTTTCTGCTAGATTGTTGTACGTGACTGCGCTCTGAGGTTTTCATCTGTGCACAGAATATCACATCAATCAGGTGAGCTGACTTATTTGGAATGAATGCTTTCATGTCTGTGATGTTGTGGTTTGGGCTACAAAAACATTGGTGTGAAAACTGGCAAACTTTGAATGTGGGCTGCTGGGGTTTGTTTGCAAAGGCTTCTTTTTCTTCCCAGTTTGGCCCTCGGAGGGTCAGAATTTGGTGCAAGCAGCATGAATCGATTATTCTTTTTTGACAACTGTTCAGAGCATGTCATTGCCTCCGTCTAATTTCATAACTGCAAAAAGTTATCCTGCCTGCATGGGCCAATATTCCTGCCAAGTGATTTCAAAACCTAGTGGAATCTATGCCATGATTGATTTCAAGGGTTACAAAGACCAAAGGAAGTCCAATACACTTGCAGATCGGTGGCCATTCAGTGTTTTGTGTTTTATGAACTTATTAAGTATTGTTGAAGCTCTATGACTTTGAAAAGTAGATAGTCCTGTCAATGTACATTAAGTCAAAAATGATGAAAATTACATTTTAATTTTTTTTGTACATCTCCTGCTGTAAAATTAAGCATTAAGATTCTAGAGCAGTTATGTCTGTGTACGGGTTATAGATGCATACTTATTAAACTATGTTTCCACGTGGAAGTAAATTGCTAAAGAAAAGTGCCAATGCTAATCCTCTTTCCTAGATAATTAATTACTTTAAAAAATTAAATGAAAAAAAATGAAATATTCTTAAATATACAAAGGTAAAGTGTCATTTTTATATAGTTTTATGTCACATACAACGGTGTGTCTACTTGTGTATCTTGCATAGGTTAATGCAGCTGAATATAGAAATATGTCAATCAAGTCATCTACCAATATGACGTTGAAAAGTAGAAGTGGATGAAGAGAAGGGGTATTTGTAAACTTTAGAACTTTGTTTCACATTATTGATCCAGAGGAAGGTACATAACCCAAAAGATAAGAATCAATTTGCCCTAAGGCTACTTGCACACACAGAAATTTAAAGGTGCGCATAAGATTCTTGGGCTCAACTGGCATTGGAGAGCACATGCATTCCCCATCCATGTGCTGTTCGATGTGCTGGACACTGAACATGAATGTGTACTACTTGCATTTAAAAATTGGACAAGAACAGGACACGCTAAGCTTCTTTTTTCTATTTGGACTATTTGTCTGAGTAAAAAAGAAGAAAAGCCCTTATGAATACACCTATTCATTTGAATGGGTTTTATTATGTCTCAATCCCCGGTGGCGATCAGACTGGATCAGTATTCAAAGCAAGTAAGCTATACATTTCCACGAGGGTGCATTCACACGAGCGTGTGCTGGTACGTACATAGGTGCATACATGCACAAACATGTGTGAATGTAGGTCCGTGCAGCATTGCTTGCAATATGGCTGTGGCTGCTGCCGGCGGTCCCATTGAAAGCAATGGTCTGTCAGCAACTCCTGCAAAGATTTTCAGTGAAGGGCTTTAAATATAAGCCCTTCCCTGAAAATCATTCCTATCTAGTGTAAAAAATAAATAAATACTCACCTCTCCACCGCTGTTGGGGCTCAGGCGGGTCTCGTCACTGAATGAAGCTCTTTCAGATTTAAAATCCCCGCCTGCTGAAAGGGCTGCATCTGATTGGCTGAGTGCTCAGCCAATCACAGGCAGCACTTAGCCATTCATTGAATGACAGCTGAGCGCTGCCTGTAATTGGTTACAGCGCACAGCTAATCACAGGCATCGCTCGGCTAATTATTGAATTAATTGATTTTCCACTTCTGCCACGTGAATAAGGCTCTAAGGGGGTTTTACGGGCACAAAATAGAAATTTTGAAAATGCTGAATTCTACAAGGTATAGCTAAGTAGCGGCATCTTGTACCTTTTACCCGATGCTCTATACCCTATTCCTGTGAAGCCATCAATCTGCCGTTGCGTTTACATGCATCACTTCTGCAGTAAACACAACCAACTCTTTTCTACAAATTCCAGCATGCAGAGAGTTTGTAAGCCAGGCAGCTCTTACTAGAACTTAGGGTGGCTTCACACGAGCGTGTTTTTGTGCGTTCATATGCACGCACAAAAACATGTGTCTATTACATCCAATGCATTCCCTAGGGTGTGTTCACATGTCCGTGTTTTACAGGCGTGCACCTGTTAAGATAGGACATGCGTGCACTATAGGGTGTCATTCATTCAGCGAGAGCTGCCTGTGATTGGCTGAGTGCCTCAGCCAATCACAAGCAGCTCTTTCAGCAGGCGGGGATTTTAATTCCCTGCCAGCTGAAAGAACTGTATTGTAGAGCCGGGGACAGTGCATAGAGGATGCGGCTGAGCCCCGGCAGCTGAAGAAAGGTGAGTATGTGGTTTTTTATTATTTTTAACACTACTTTGCCTTGTTTTTCAGGGAAGGGCTTATATTTAAAGCCCTTCCCTGAAAAACAATTACGGGGTGCCAGCAGCTGGATCCCCTACCGCAGCTTTCATCTGTGACAGCTGTGGTAGGGAATTCTTTATTCCCACTGGGGATTTAGAATTCCTTTGCTGCATCTATCAGAGATGTGACAGGTGCAGCAGGGAATTCTTTATTCCCTGCAGGGATGAAAAAAACATCTGCCGCATGCGACAGATGTGTTCTTCGTTCCCTGCGGGGTCACGGCAGCGGCGGACAGATAAATATATATATATATATATATATATATATATATATATATATATATATATATATATATATTTATATTTATTTATTTATTTTACACTAAAATGGTGTTTTTTTAAGGAAGAACTTCTATTTAAAGCTCTTCCCTGAAAAATAATTATGGGTTGACGGTAGACCATTGCCTTCGATGGAGCCGCCGGCAGCAGCCACGGCTCCATTAGTAACATGTTGAAGGCAATACGTGCATTCCCTATGGTGCACGCCTGTCCTATCTTTGCAGGCGCACACCTGTAAAACATGGACATGTGAACACACCATAGGGAATGCATTGCTTGTAATAGACGGCTCGTGTGAAGCCACCCTTATTGTAATGATGTGCATTAGATTTTAAATCAACTATAACACAATGACACCGTGCAGCACCAACAGGGGAGCCTGGAAGCTGGTTGTACACATGCATATGTTTGAAATGCATAAAGAAAGCTCTTAGCCCTTTCATGACCAAAGGTCATTGATGCACCTGCGTCCAGTTCACATTCTGCAGTTCTAGTTTTCCCAAATTAAAAAAAAAAAATCTTTTTTTTGCTTACTTTCGGGTGTCATCTACAAGAGGGCTCGTTTTTTGCGGGACCAGTTGTGTTTTTCAGAGGTACCATTTAACATAATGGAAGTTTAATGTATTAAAGTATTTTGATAATTTGGAAGTGGGTGAAATGGGAAAAAAATGCAAATTCACCTTTGGGCGGGAGGGTGCAGTTCATGGTGCAGTAAAATGACACATTGTCTTTATTCTGTGGGTTCCTTTCTGCCACCATATGTGACCCTTGTAACTTTTTTTATTTCTCTATTGATGTGGCTGTGCACTTCTTGTTTTTTGCAGGACAAACTACAGTTTGTATTAATACCAGTTTAGGGAACATATGACTTCTTGATTGCTTTTTGTAAAAAAAAAATTCTTGGACATGGAGTAACCAAAAACGTAATTCTACCATTGCGTGTGTTTTTTTTTATGACAGAGTTAACCATGTGGGATTAATAATGTGATGTTTTAATAAATTGGACCTTTATGGATGTAGCTATCTTTACATTTTTTTGATGCTATAACTGGGAAAAGGGATATTTTACTTTTATTTAATAAAAAATCTTTATTTTACTTATTACCTTTTTTTATTAGTCCCCATAAGGGGCCTAAACTTGCGATTATTTCATGGATTATACAGTATAATGCAATACTATGGTATTGCTATATGCTGTATTTGAAAAGACTGCCTATTAAAGACATGCCACAGACAAGTCCCTAGTAGGCAAACAATCATGGCAGCCCTGGGACCTTCAGAAGGCCGCGGCTGCCATGACACCTGGAAAGCATCCCCACAATCTTATCATGGCTGGACATTCAGGACAATAAAATGATGATTGATTGGAACATTTAAATACCGCCGTCAAAACTGACAACAGCTTTAAAAGGGTTAACAACAAGGGTAAAAGTTTTCTCTTATCACTGCTGTTGAAGGTAGGTGTCGGCTGTCAGAAACAGCTGACACCTGTTTTCCATGGAGTGGGTTTGGCTCCCGATTCCCCGCTCCATACGCAGCACATGCTGTGGAGAGCTATAGACAAACTGACTGCATGGAGCATGTGCAATTAGGATGTATGTATGTCTCAAATGGGTTAAGCTATGTCTTGTGGTGTTTACAAGTAGGCAAAATGTTATCAGTTAAAAGGATATTTCTACCTCAGCAGTAAAGTATCCAAGTTAAGTAATGACTTATTAACTGTTTTAGTATAACTAGATTGACCCAATTTGGGGACTTGGCAACAGTCAATTAGCGTATATTACCTGTCAGTATATTACACCCCTTACTATAGTATAAGTTACTGTGGAGCCCCCAGTATATTTGTGTATCCTGTGGTAATATCTTGTATCTTTTGTATACTTTACAGATTGGATCTACTACAGAGAGAGAGAATGCAGTCACAGAGCTGTAGACCACTATATACCTGCGTGTAGCAGAGCTGAGTGGGTAGCAGAACTGAGTGTGTCTAGCTGCGTGTAGCAGAACTTAGTGTGTCTAGCTGTGCGTATTTACCAGCGGGTAGCAGAGCTCTCCCCTCTCCTCCCCTCTCCTTCTCTCCTCTCCACCTCCCCCCCTTCCCCTATCCTCCCCTCTCCACCCCTCTCCTCTACCCTCCTCCTCTCTTCTTCCTTTCTTTCCCTTACACTTACTTATTAAGGGGTTACTTTCCCTAGCAGCGCTGCTAATACACTTAACACAGGAACTTTCACTCTCTACTCTCGTCAGCAATGCTCACCTCTCTCCCATTGCACTGCTCTCCCTCTGCACCACTCACTGCTCAACCTCTGTACCACTCACCTCTCTCCATCTGCACCTCTCTGCCTCTGCACCGCTCACTGCTCATCCTCTGTATGGGCGCCTGCACACGAGCGGAAATTCCGCGGCGGGATTTCCCGCGGGATTTCTGCCGCTGGAAGCCTGCAAAGGATTACGTTAACAAACGCAATCCTATGCAGACGGCCACGATTTTGGCCGTGCGAAATCTCTAGCGCGGCAAACAAACCGCGGCAGGTTCTATTTTTGTGTGGGGCTCACAGAGCCTCACACAGAAACGTCACTCACCCGCCGCCGGCTCCGGTCTGCGCATGCGCAGGCTGCCTGGGAAGCCGGCACATCAAACAGCCGGAGCCGCGGGCGCGGGTGAGTACGCACTGGTCCCTGCAGGCGCTCGGCTCGGGTCCCGCGGCAGGCGGCCTACCACTAACATCTCTGCCTCTGTACCACTCGTCCTCTGTACTCTGTATTGCTCACCTCTCTACCTCTGCACTGCTCATCCTCTGTATCACTCACTGCTCGCCCTGTGTACTGTTCACCACTGGTCCTTTGTATTGCTCACCCTGTGTACCACTCACCTCTCTGCACTGCTTGCCCTCTGTACCACTCACCGCTTGTCCTCTCACCACTTGCACTGCTTAGCAACGGTTCACTCTGCGTAGCAACGTGTGCCCGTAGACTGAACATAGGAACTTTGAGCTGCCCTCACAGGTCACTCGATGTACCAAAATCAAATTTTATGATTTTACGGCGGCATTGAGAGTGTCATTAATCTAATGACACCAAAATCAGCCACCAAAGGTCACGCAAAGGGGTCAAAGTGTGGTGCAGGAAAAAGCCTGTAGGCTTATTTATATTAGATATATTCTTATGTTTATCTGCTGTGCTCACCTCTGTATATCATATTGTCCTCTACCTCCCTCTGCTTTGGAAGAGGCATTCTTCCTGAGCTTTCCCACTGATCTACTTAAGCCGCCATTACACTGAAATTTCAGGGATCTTTTGTGCATGCGCAGAGAATATTGGCTTGTTAGAACAGACCAATGGGAGTAAAGAACTGCCCATACATGGCCATCAGATATTTGAAACTATACTGGCTGTGTATGTTGACAGCAGAAAATAATAAAGGAGCACTACTGAAAAATAAGTAAGGGGATATTGGCAAAGAATATGCTTGGCAAAATTGATTGTATTTATGGTTTTTAATAACTTTGGTTAGGGAATCAAGCTAAATGAGATATTTATTGTGGGAATACACCTTTAAATCTGTGTGTAGATAATTTTGAACCCCATATTAAGAAGACTGAGGTCCATACATACACACATACACTCACAAACAGATCCTGAATGATAGACTTTATGAGGCTAATAAATCTATTTTTCAATGTTTCAAATTGATTGACTTTTAGGTCTAGTCTAAAAAATGATTCTTAGGCCGAATATCTAAGTATTGTACATCTGGCAAATGTCAAATACCATTAGCCAATCTGTAATTGTGTGAAAATGTCAGCTATTATACACAGTGCATAAATCAATTGAGATGCTGAATGCAGTATTGATGGAGTTTAAAAGGGACTGCCAAATTGTGACATTTATTTTAAGTGGCGATGCTTTCAAGAATTTCTGAATAAAACATTGACAGATGTAAAGTATATAGGCTCAAGTTTATCAAAGGATATGAAGATTCAGTACTGGTTAAGTCCAATTTGCAGGAATTTGTAAGAAAGTTTAGAACCTTTGATATATCAGGATCTTGTCCATTGCTGTCAGTAAGTCAACAGAGGGTAGTTACAACTACTTCAATTTATCAATACGGGATTGTGTGTACTCTGTAATCACATATTGTAATAAAGCGTATTCACTGTCATAGTATATAGATAGATCCTCAAAATAGTTCTACCAAAAATAAAACATTATGGAATTTTGCTAAATATCTGCTAACTGCCTCAGAATATTACTCTGCTGATTCTTCTTGACCTGTTCTCTTCCTTCAACACAGTCAACCACTTATTCCTGTTTCAAACTCTTTCATCTTGTGCATAGCACAACTGAATCACCCCATCAACCAAATATTTAGTGACTCGCACACCACCTCCTAGGACAGCTCATCGAGTCCCATGGCTTTCAGTACCACCTTTACACTGATGACACTCAAATCTAAATATCTGTTCAAGATGTTACATACCTGCTATCTAGAATTCCAGAGTTTCTATCATCTACCTCCTCCTTATTGCCTTCCCTTCTAATGTTCTAAAATTCAACATGCAGAAAACGGAATTCCTCATCTTTTCAACATCTCACTACACCCCCTCAAAAGAATTATCAATAAAAGTTAATAGCTCCATACTTTCTCAAGTCTCACAAGTTCATTGCCTTGTTACAACTTTTGTTTCTACCCTGTTGTCAAACCATACGCCCAAGCCCTTACTACTTTCTGCTGCCTTTTCCTCAAAAATATTTCTTAAATTCACTCTTGCCTCAACCTTGAGTAAGCAAAAATGCTAATGCATGTCTTCATCATTTCCCACTGAGACTATTCCAACATGTGGCTTCCTATCTAACAGTCTTGCACTGTTCTACTCCGCTCTGAATTCTGCTGCTTAATTAGTCCACTTCTCCCCTTGTTCTTGCTCTGCCAATTCCAATACTGGCTACCCATTATCCAACAAATTCAGTTCAAAATTTGAACAGTGACAAACAAGACCGTTCACAACCTGTCGATCTCATACATCTCTGTCCTAATCTCCTGATATCTCCCCACACAAAATCTCTAACCCCTTCAGGACCTAATGCTGTGCTCTCATCTTGTCTGCTCCTGACACAATTATTTTAAGGCTTCTTTTGTGCATAACCCAAGCAATCAAACTCTCCCCAACTTTAAAAGCAATCTGAAAACCCACCTCTTCAGAAAATCCTACAAGCAGCAGTACAACAAATCCTACAGCCAACGCACTAACGTGTGAGCAGTATGTACCCTCACATATCATCTCCTTTCCCTCTTACTTTGTAGATTGTAAGGTCCTGCACACAGGGTCTTATCACCTTCCGTATCAGTATTTCACTCATTTAGTTCATCTTTATGATTCTTGTTTTTTCTTATATTATATACTTAGGGCTCCCACCCACTAGCGTTTTTTTACTGCGAAATTCGCAGCGTTTTTTTTTTCTGCAGGGGTCTTTGGGCTATGGGAGTTGTAAAGCTAAAATCGCAATTGCGCAAAATCGCGATTTCGCGGTAAATCGCGATTTTGCGCGATCGCGATTTTAGCTTTACAAGTCCCATAGACCCCCTGTAGAAAAAAAAACGTGCGAATTTCGCAGTGAAAAAAAACGCTAGTGGGTGGGAGCCCTTAAAGGGGTTTTTCATACAAAAGCTATAGATTTATCCACAGGATAAGTCATGAATAGTTAATCACTAGTAACCCAGTGCTCAGGATCCCTAGTGATGAGCTGATCACTCAACCGTCTAACAGTGCAAAAGGCTGGATGTGCGTCATAGAGGATGGCAGCAGAAGTGCCCTGGGTGGCTTTGCTCCCATTGAAATCAATGGGAGCTGAAGCAACTATTGCACTTCCATGGCCTTCACCAGTTTCATACGCAGAAGTGCAATAAGTGTAATTGTCGCACTGACAGCAGGCTAGATGATCAGCTTATCGCTGAAGATCCCAAGAAGCAGGTATCCAGTTATTGACTATTGATGTCTTAGGGCTCCCACCCACTAGCGTTTTTTTTCACTGCGAAATTCGCACGTTTTTTTTTTCTACAGGGGGTCTATGGGACTTGTAAAGCTAAAATCGCGATCACGCAAAATCGCGATTTACCGCGAAATCGCGATTTTGCGCAATCGCGATTTTAGCTTTACAACTCCAATAGCCCAAAGACCCCTGCAGAAAAAAAAAAACGCTGCGAATTTCGCAGTAAAAAAACGCTAGTGGGTGGGAGCCCTTATCCTGTTCTGTTCTTGTTTAGTGTGTGGGAAAACAGCTACTTGTTATTTAATGGAATAATATTCATTCCCTAGAGGCCTTACAGTAACATTTCTATACCTCAACTAATCTCTGTATGCAATGCTCCTGTCTCTGTTCACATAATGGCCAATGGTCCAGTACTAAGTTACTATTAGATAATTCTGCTGGGATCTATTGTTCTACATGGGTTTCCAGCATCAATGCTCCACAGGTGAGGTTGATTGTGCTGGCTGAGAGTGTATTGCTCCAGCCAGCCAATCCCCCAGGTCTGCTGCTCATCTATACTAGCTCCCCTCCTGTAGTTGCTGGTCTTTCCTCTGTTCATTCAGTATGTTAAGTGTGAACAGTGTCATGTTCTTGCGTGTCTGTGCATGTGGCCGGACATGAGGGGCAAACAGGCATTTTCAGTGTTTTTAGGTGTGAACAGTGTCATGTTCCTCAATGTCTGTGCAATTTGTGGTACAATGCAGTGTGAACTGTGTAATGCTGTAGATCCTTTATCATCTAGGTTCCAGCGTGGAGGTTGTACCTATTGGGACGATTGCCCACATGCAGCCAGGTTTCCTGGGGTTAGCTGTCTTGATAGAGAAGGGACCCATGAGACTACAAGGGCGCTTGAAGTGGGCTCATGGGCTGAAGTATCCTGGCCAAAATATGAACAAATACCTCGTACATTCTATAGTTATTCCATCTGGCTATGTGTGCAGGTATGCAGATGAGTGTTTTGAGCACCTGTCAGCACCTGTCTATGTCTGTCCATGAGTATGGAGTCAATTGCACAGTCGGCAGTTCCATCTGAGTTTAGCTGTCGGACAGTATGTTGTCCATTTCGAAGTTCTGCGGTTCAGTTTGGTTTTGTCTTAGTTTACCTGTCACTGAGTATGAAGTCTGTTTTGCAGTTCTGGTTCCCATCAGAGTTCACCAGTGGACGCATATGAAATCAGTTTCGCAGTTCTGCTGTTCGGTCAGTTCGTGGTTGTGTTTGATGTAACATTTAATCTGTTAGTTTCTGTTTAAGGAAGTACTAACATAGCTTCCTGTCCTTGCTGGCCTACTTAAGATTCAGAATTAATTAATTTTCTTTATACAAATCTTTTTTGCTTCAAATGATATAATCACCCAGTGTGTAAGGTTCATCAATCAAATTCAATTCATATACTGGCTAAAGGTGCATTTACAGCACAAAGATGATCGCTCAAAAGATGGCTTTTGAGTGATCATTTTGCATAAACTATTACTTGGTACTAATGCCTATTAGTGAACCACTGGGAGCTGTAATCAGGGAACAGACCACCCGCTGTTCCCTGATTACATTCCCTTTGATCTGCCATGGGTCTGACAGCTGAGAACAGCTAAGACAATGCAATCAGCTGTTATCAGCTGTCACCAGGCAGAGCACAGCATGCTGTCCGTCTTATCAGCTGTTCTACTGAACAAGGGTTTACAGACAGCTGAAATTAATCGTTCAGCAGAACAGCGAAAGATGGGCACAGTTGCACAAAACAATTATTGCTCAAAAGATGGCTTTTGAGCGAATTTTGAGAGATAATTGTTGTGTCTAAATGCACCTTAAGGAGCAGAGATTGGCATGACCACATGCCCAGTAATGTTTTGGGGCTCCTCCCCCTTCCTCAAACACTTGTCCAGATCTCTGCTCCTGAATGCCTAAATATTGTGTATTGAACATCTTTTTTCAAAAACGGTGTCTGAATCATTTTTTTTTCATGCAAGTAGTCATAACTATCATTACATTTCAGTGTAGAGCTTTGCTGAGTTATTCACAAGATGTAATGTATGTTAACTAGTTTGTATTTATTCTTGCTATCTTTTTCAGTGGCTCTGCTGATGATACTGTATTTAAAATCACTGCACTTATAACTCATTGCCCTTCGCCCACAAAGCCTCACTAAAACAAATTAGACCAGCAATTAGCTGTTTTGTGTTACTTGTAAAAAAAGAGTCTTATTAATTAAGGTAATTTACTATGCACAAAGAAACCAATTAAAAGTAATTCTGAAAGCTGATATATAAATAATGCTAAGAGTTTAATATGAAAACCATTTGTATTTTGTAAGTTTCTTCCTGGCAAAACAGAGAAGGAAACTAATAATTAACAAATGAAAATAATAATAAAAAAACAACAATAATAAGTAATCATCAGAATAATTATATAGTTATCACAATATGAAGGTCAGGGCTTCTTCACATGGTCGTAGGCGATTTTACGTGCGCCCACCAGTGCCGTAAAAACATGTGAACGGGCGCACAAATCAAATATTTGTGTGCCCGTTCAGATGGCACGGGCCCCGGCGCATACAGGCCTCCCCTCCCTCCCCCTCGCCGGCTCACGTCCTCTATCCTCCCTTCTATCTGTGTGCAATGGGAGGAGGTGGAGCTAAGCTTTCTTCCACCTTTGCATGGTATGACTGCTGCTTGAGTTATGAACAAAGGTTATGGCTATATCATAGAGTCTATCAAACTACTAACGATCACTTGCCTGTATGTTTGCGTGTGAGTGTTTCTCATGCTCCGCCTCTGGTAACGTCATCGCCCCGCCTCCTGGTGACGCCATCAAAGGTCCTACAACATATATAAAACATAGAGCCTGACCAAGAGAAGAACAACACCTTTAGGGCTCCTGGAAGGGGAGGACAAAAATAACAATATGAAAATACAACTAAGCCATTATTATCTCAGTAGACACAACTCAGCAGTCCTGACAAAGCACACTGACCTATCTTCACCACAGAGATTCGGTGGGCTGAAGAGCCTGTGGTGATGTCACTACTGTGGGAGGAGCCAAGCTGTGTATGGAGTGTAGTAGAACTGTGTGTGTGCATGTAGTACGTAGCAGAGCTGTGTGGTGCATTGTGCCACCAGAAACACCGGCACTATAATTTCCTACACAACTCAGCAGTCCAGACAGAACACACTAACCTACCACCACCACAGAGGTCTGGTGGGCTAAAGGCTCTGCGGTGATGTCACTGCTGTGCGAGGAGTCAAGTTGTGTTTGTCTTGTGTGGGAATCAAGCTACTGTGTGTGTGATGTGCGACCAGAAACACTGGTACTATAAATTCCTAATAATTACTAGTAATGTAGCAAAGACCTTTGTCCGTGACTTATGAAGCAGTCGTACCATGCACAGGTGGAAGAAGAGAAATGATATTTGACTGAGTTTGACACATGTGGTAACTCAGTTGGATTACCATAAAATGAAGCTCAACCTTTTGAGCCACATTAAAAAATACCAATAATTAGGAAAAAATATAAATTAAGATGGTCGATTATTATATGATAATACACCTCCCATTCTACATTGAAAGACTGATTATATAAAAATAAAATGTCAGACGTTGAGTGTAATACAAAGTGCCTATTCTTAAAGTGAGATTTCAATGACATTTTCATAATCAGATAAATAAAGCTACAAGGGCCATTCACTGGTTCCCTCTTATCACCAAATGTAAGTTTCCAATGTGCTATGTACAGATCATTACAACCATAGGCTAAAATAAATGCTGCTATATGTTGTTGGGCTGTATGGTGAGAGTTGCAAAAATGACACCTTCATCTCTGACATCACTAAAGGACTATTGGTTGAAGCTGTACCCTACAGAGTGCTTGTTCTGTCTGCCTCTTCTACATAATGCTGTCATTGCTGAGCACTCTCTAGTCAATTTTAGCTGCTTCCTCGTGTATTTGGACCAGAAAGCAAAAAGAATTATAACTAGAGATGAGCGAGCACCAAAATGCTCGGGTGCTCGTTACTCGAGTCAAACTTTCCGCGATGCTCGAGAGCTCGTTTCGAGTAACGAACCCCATTGAAGTCAAAGGGCGACTCGAGCATTTTTGTATATGACCAATGCTCCGGATAGGTCTTCACTTGTGAAACTCTGGAAAACATCAGAAAGTCATGGAAACACCACATAAACGGATAGGGCAGGGCAGGGGCAGCATGCAGGGCTGCATCTCAGGCTTCACCGGTCCCACTAGTAAGCCACAATAGGGGCAAGAGTCTGCCCCCCCTAACAATTTTTACTTCAAAGCCTCATTAGCAAGGCACACCTTAACTAAGCACCACACTACCTGCAACCAAGCACAATCACTGCCTGCGGGTCACACCGCTGCCTCTTCTCCTGGGTTACATGCTGCCCAACCCCCCACGCGACCCTGCGTCCACAGCGCACCCAAGAGTTTCCCTGTGCAGCCTTCAGCTGCCCTCATGCCACACGCTCGCTTCATAGCTACACCACCCTCATGTCTATTCATAAGTGCGTACTGGATGAGGAGGAACCGGAGGCACACACTGCAGAGTGTAGGCAGGGCCAGGCAGCGACCCTCTTTGAAAGGGGGGGCGATAGCCCATAATGCTGTTGAGAATTGATGAGAAATTCCCGTTCGATCTTCATTCCAATCCTGTGCCACCTCCGTCAGGAGCTGCAAACGTGGGCATAATGGGGACTCAGGTGCCAGCACTTCTACACATCTCCACAATGCAGCAATACTCTGTGTGGGAAGCACGTGAGCGGGCCCAGGGTCAAGCTCGTTCCTAGCCTCCATCTTGTGTGACCCAAGGTGCCGCGAGTTACATAGCAATGGGGAATCCATGTTCCCACACACTATTCATTCTGTGTTGGTGTCAGATAGCTCAATCGACACCGCAAGGGGAAAGCCATCTGCACTCTGCCCCCTACCCAAGTCAGTCAGTGTCCTTGTGCCAGACAGGTCATACACCGCTATGGGAAGTCTGTGTGCACCCACAGCATAGGCGAGCCAAAGGAACCCAAAGACAGTAATAAACATGAAGAAATGACAGTGCCCAAACATGGCAGACTTTCACTGTGTCGAGGACATAGGCTTGTGCACAAATCCTCAGCAATCGCGGGCATAGAGTGGACTCCGATGCTAGTGCAGCTGTGAACGTCTCATTTGTGCAGTATCGCTCCTCTTGTTTGGCCCAAAGCAGTGCCCCAGATAACTGTAGTAACGCGAGAGAAAATACATATTTGCCTCGGCCCACAATTCATGCCCTAGTCAGTCAGTGTTTTTGGGCCAGATAGATAAAACACCGCGATGGGAAGTCTGTGTGCACCCATAGTATAAACAGACCCGTGTAACATTCCAGTAGAAAAAGTATAAGCAGATGCCAGTAACATTTCGGTAGCAGTGGTATAGGCAGACCTCAGTACCATTTCTGTAGTAGAAGTATAGGCAGACCCCTGTAACATTTCTGTAGCAGAAGTATAGGCAGACCCCTGTAACATTTCGGTAGCAGAAGTATAGGCAGACCCCAGTAACATTTATGTAGCAGAAGTATAGGCAGACCCCTGTAACATTTCGGTAGCAGAAGTATAGGCAGACCCCTGTAACATTTATGTAGCAGAAGTATGGGCAGACCCCTGTAACATTTCTGTAGCAGAAGTATAGACAGACCCCTGCAACATTTCGTTAGCAGGAGTATAGGCAGACCCCAGTACCATTTCTGTAGTAGAAGTATAGTCAGACCCCAGTAACATTTCTGTAGTAGAAGTATAGGCAGACCCCTGTAACATTTATGTAGCAGCAGTATAGGCAGACCCCTGTAACTTTTACGTGGCAGAGGTATAGGCAGACCACAGTAACATTTCTGTAGCAGCAGTATAGGCAGACCCCAGCACCATTTCTGTAGTAGAAGTATAGTCAGACCCCAGTAACATTTCTGTAGTAGAAGTATGGGCAGACCCCAGTAACATTTCTGTAGTAGAAGTATAGGCAGACCCTTGTAACATTTATGTAGCAGTAGTATAGGCAGACCTCTGTAACATTTATGTAGCAGAAGTATAGGCAGATCCCTGTAACATTTATGTAGCAGAAGTATAGGCAGACCCCTGTAACATTTATGTGGCAGAAGTATAGTCAGACCCCAGTAACATTTTTGTAGTAGAAGCATAGGCAGACCCCAGTAACATTTCCGTAGCAGAAGCATAGGCAAACCCCTGTAACATTTCTGTAGTAGAGGTATAGGCAGACCCCTGTAACATTAATGTGGCAGAAGTATAGGCAGGCAGACCCCAGTAAAATTTCTGTAGCAAGAGTAAAGGCCAACCCCTGAAACATTGGGGTACCACGAGTGTAGGCGAAGGCCGGAAAAATTAGTTTGATAAGAGGATAGACGAGGGCCAGAAAAATTAGTGTACCAACAGTACAAATGTCCCCCTGAAAAATTGCTCAACTGAGAGGGCAGGTGAAACCCATAAATATTTTTTGAAAGATACAGCTCGCTGTTGCTTAATTGGTAACAGAGCCTGGAGGCAGCCCTTTTAAAAACATTGGTTCATGTTAAAGTATCAATGCTTTTGAAACTTTGAAAAATTGGAAAAAAATTGTTAGCTGAGCCTTTTGGGCCGCAGAAAAATTGGCAGTGCAGCATGATGACATGTTGTTTCAGGAGGAGGAGAAGGAGGAGGAGGACTAATATCAGAGACAGATTGACAAAGCTAAATGCCCCATTTTTCCGGGGATAGAGAAAAATGCTTTTATCTGCGGTTGCAGCGAAAATAATCTTTAGGTTCCACTGCTCTCTGCCGGTGGAGAAGAGAAGTCTGAGGAAATCCAGGCTTTGTTCATCTCTATGAGTGTAAGCATGTCAGCACTGGCAGCTGACAGGCGGGTACGCTTGTCCTTAATGATTCCCCCAGCTGCACTAAACACCCTCTCTGACAAGACACTAGCGGCAGGGCAAGTCAGCACCTCCAGGGCATACAGCACAAGTTCGTGCCACGTGTCCAGCTTTGACACCTAATAGTTGTATGGAGCAGAGGCATCACGGAGGACAGTGGTACGATCGGCTACGTATTCCCTCACCATCTTTTTACAGTGCTCCCTCCAACTCAGCCTTGACTGGGGAGTGGTGACGCAGTCTTGCTGGGGAGCCATAAAGTTGGCAAAGGCCTTGGAGAGTGTTCCCCTGCCTGTGCTGAACATGCTGCCTGATCTCCGCGCCTCCCCTGCTACTTGGCCCTCGGAACTGCGCCTTCTGCCGCTAGCGCTGTCAGATGAGAAGTTTAGCATCACTTTGTCCACCAGGGCCCTGTGGTATTGCATCACTCTCGTACCCCTTTCTTCTTTTGGAGTGAGAGTGGAAGGGTTCTCCTTGTAACGTGGGTCGAGAAGTGTGTACACCCAGTAATCAGTGTTGGCCAGAATGCGTCTAACGCGAGGGTCACGAGAAAGGCAGCCTAACATTAAGTCAGCTATGTATGCCATGGTACCAAGACATGGCTGTCCTCGCTAGCAAGATGACTTTCAGGATCCTCCTCCTCCTACACAGCCCATACACGCTAAACAAATGAGAGGCAAGCAGGATGGGTGCCCTCTGCAGTGTGCCCAACTGTCTCTTCCACTCCTCCCACTGCTCCTCCTCCTGCTCATCCCCCCTCCTCCTCCTCCTCCAAAACGCGCTGAGATATAGACATGAGGGTGGTATGGCCATCAAGCGTCATACTGTCACCCCCCGTCTCCTGTTCCAACCGCAAAGCATCGGCCTTTATGCCTTGCAGCGAACTTCTCAGCAGGCATAGCAGCAGGATGGTAACGCTAATGACTGCAGCATCACCGCTCACCATCTGGGTAGACTCCTCAAAGTTTCCGAGGACCTGGCAGATGTCTGCCATCTAGGCCCACTCCTCTGTAAAGAATTGGGGAGGCTGACTACCACTACGCCGCCCATGTTGGAGTTGGTATTCCACTATTGCTCTACGCTGCTCATAGATCCTGGCCAACATGTGCAGCGTAGAATTCCACCTTGTGGGCACGTCGCACAGCAGCCGGTGCTCTGGCAAATTAAACCGATGTTGCAGGGTCCTCAGGGTAGCAGTGTCCATGGTGGACCTGCGGAAATGTGCGCAGACAAGGCGCACCTTGCCGAGCAGGTCAGACAAGTGCGGGTAGTTTTTCAGAAACCACTGAACCAACAGATTGAAGATGTGGGCCAGGCATGGCACGTGTGTGAGGCTGCCGAGCTGCAGAGCTGCCACCAGGTTACGGCCGCTGTCACACATGATGATGCCCGGTTGGAGGCTCAGCGGTGAAAGCCAGAGGTCGGTCTGCTTTGTAAGACCCTGCAACAATTCGGAGTCCGTGTGTCTCTTGTCACCTTAGCTGAGTAGTTTCAGCACGGCCTGCTGACGCTTGCACATCTCTGTGCTGCCGCGCCGCACCACACCGACTGCTGGCGACGTGCTGCTCACACTTCTTAAATGAGAGGTAGAGGTTGCGTAGGAGGAGAAGGAGGGGGAGGGTTTAGAGGAGGTGGCATAGACCACCGCAGATACCAGCACCGAGGTAGGACCCGCTATTCTGGGTGTGGGTAGGACGTGAGCGGTCCCAGGCTCTGACTCGGTCACAGCCTCCACCAAATTCACCCAATGTGCCGTCAGGGAGATACAGTGACCCTGCCCGCCACTACTTATCCACATGTCCGTGGTTAAGTGGACCTTCCCAGTAACCGCGTTGGTGAGGGCACGATTTATGTTGCGGGAGACGTGCTGGTCTAGGGCTGGGATGGCACACCGGGAAGAAATATTGGCGACTGGGGACCGAGTAGCGTGGGACCGCCGCTGCCATCATGTTTTTGAAAGCCTCCGTTTCCAAAAGCCTGTACGGCAGCATCTCCAGGCTGATCAATTTGGGAATGTGCATGTTTAAAGCTTGTGCGTGCGGGTTCGTGGTGGCGTTTTTGCGCTTTCGCTCCAACGCTTGCGCTAGTGATGGCTGATAGACATTGCTGGATGGGGTCGAGGACAGTGGAGGTGAGGGTGTGGGTGCAGGCTGGGATGCACTCATGCCTGTGTCCTGAGAGGGAGGTTGGATCTGTGTGGCAGGTTGGGGCACAGGGGAAGAGGCAGTGGTGCGACCCCGAGGCGGTGAACGGCCTTTGTCCCACCTTGTGGGGTGCTTGGCCATCATATGCCTGCGCATGCTGGTGGTGGTGAGGCTGGTAGTGGTGGCTCCCCGGCTGATCTTGGTGCGACACAGCTTGCACACCACTGTTCGTCGGTCGTCTGCGCTCTCACTGAAAACATCCACACCTTTGAACACCTAGCCCTCTGCACGGAGGCTTGGAGCTAGGGTTTGCTTTTGGAAACAGTTGGGGGATTCTTCGCTCTGGCACTTCCTCTACCCCTGGCCACTGCACTGCCTCTTCCAACCTGTCTTGCTGCTGCACTTGCCTCCCCCTCTGAAGACCTGTCCTCAGTAGGCTTAGCAAACCAGGTGGGGTCAGTCACCTCATCATCCAGCTGCTCTTCCTCTGAATCCTCTGTGCGCTCCTCCCTCGGACTTGCTGCCCTTAGTACTACCTCATTGATAGACAACTGCGTCTCATCATCATCATCCTCCTCACCCACTGAAAGCTATTGAGACAGTTGCCGGAATTCCCCAGTCTCATCTCCCGGACCCCGGGAACTTTCCAAAGGTTGGGCATTGGTCATGACAAACTCCTCAGGTGAAAGAGGAACCATTTTTTCCCACTCAAGGCAGGGACCTGAAAACAGTTCCTGGGAGTCTGCCTGCTCATCAGAATATGTCATTTTCATGGAGTGATGAGGCTAGGAGGAAGGAGGAGCAGCAGCCAGAGGATTCAGAGTTGCAGCAGTGGACTGCGTAGAAGACTGGGTGGCCAATACATTGCTGGATGCATTTTCTGCCATCCACGACAGGACCTGCTCACACTGCTCTGTTTGTAATAAAGGTCTACCATCTGGACCCATAAATTGTGATATGAAGCTGGGGACCCCAGAAACTTGCTTCTCTCCTAATCCCGCAGCAGCCGGCTGTGATGCACCTGGACCAGGAACTCGGCCTGTGCCCATACCCTCACTTGGACCTCCACATCCTCATCCACATCCATGTCCTCGACCCCAACACCTACCCCTCATCATGGCGGATTACGAATAGAGCAGAGGGCAAATAAATTACCCCACTGTACCGCACTGACAACTGGACCTTAATTCACCGCACACAGAGACTTGTATATAGCGGACGCTCTATGCTGTGACTAGGAAAAAGTAACCCTCTGTCTCGCGCTGATACCTTGGGGTAATATACTGCTCGCAGAGACTTGTAGATAATAGAGGCTGTGTGGAGTGGGAGAAGACTGTAAAGCCAGTGGATAGTGCTGGTAACTGCTGCGATCTCAACCCCACCAACGGAAATGGTATTTTGGGACGCTCTGCACAGCGGCTGAGCTGAAATACTTAGCAGTGGCCCCGGTAATATTACAGTACTGTTTAGCGGTGAGACCTTTGTCTAATTCACTGCAGACAGAGAACTGTATAAATAATTATCGAATTATTTGCGTACACTTTCACGCTGACAGCGGTATTGTAACGCAAACTCCAGACAGAAAACAATTATACGGAAGGCTGCAAACAGCCCTAGCTGTGAAATACTGAAGCAGTACAACTCCCAGCAGGCACCCAGCAAAATGCAGACGGGGAGATGCAGCCCAACGAAGGAGCTGTATTTTTTTTTTTGTGAAAAAGAATACATGCTGTATACTGTGTATATCACTTTCCCTCTAAAAGTGGCTGTGTTGGCCCTAGGCTGTGCGTATAATTCACTGCAGACACAGACAGGTGTAAATAATTATGGAATTATTTGCGTACACTTTCACGCTGACAGCGGTATTGTAACGCAAACTCCAGACAGAAAAAAATTCTACGGAAGCCTGCAAACCGGCCTAGCTGTGAAATAGTGAAGCCGTACAACTCCCAGCAGCCACGTGGCAAAATGCAGACGCTAAGATGCAGCCCAACGAAGGGGTTTTTTTTGTGAAAAAGAATGCAGGCTGTATACTGTCTATATCACTTTCCCTCTAAAAATGTCTGTGTTGGCCCTACGCTGTGCATATAATTCACTGCAGACACAGACCGGTGTAAATAATTATGGAATTTTTTGCGTACACTTTCATGCTGACAGCGGTATTGTAACACAAACTCCAGACAGAAAAAAATTATATGGAAGGCTGCAAACAGGCCTAGCTGCGTAATAGTGAAGCACTACAACTCCCAGCAGCCACCCAGTAAAACGCACACGGTCAGAGGTAGCCCTAAGATGGACCGTTGGGGTTCTTGTAGACAGGATCCTACACTACCACTGTAACGGCCTCACCAGTACTGCCCCTATACTCTGTATAATTGACTGCAGAGTGAGAACGCTATAGCTGTAATAGCCTGCACAGCCCGAGATAAAAAAAATTTGTGCAAAACTGCTCCCAGCCAGCCACAACAGTACTGCACACCGTCAGACCTGGCCCTAAGAAGGACCGTTGGGGTTCTTGAAGACAGGAATCCTACACTACCACTTTCCCTATCTCAGCAGAACTTTCCCTATACTCTCTCAGTGTGTGTCTGAGGCGAGCCGCAGGCGGGACCACTTTAAGTACTCGGCGGTCACTTGATCTCACCAGCCACTGACTGCAGGGGGGTGGGATAGGGATGGCACGTCACAGGAGGAAGTTGTAATGCCTTCCATGCATGTCTATTGGCTAGAAAATGGCGCTAAACATGCAGGAAAGGAAATGGGATTGACTCGAGTACTGCGTGGTGCTCGCCTCGAGTAACGAGCATCTCGAACGAGCATCAAGCTTGGACGAGTGTGCTTGCTCATCTCTAATTATAACCTGAAAGGAAGGAGAGAATTATTTAGCAGTGAGGAAGATTTGTGATTGGAAGTGAGCCTGTTGAGAGAAGTAATGACACTGAGATCCGACGGAGCAGTTCCAAACTGTTGCGTATGCCTGGACCTGCTTTGGACTGCCATTGCAGAGTGGGATTGCCGAAGCAAGTATTCTGAATGGTGAAGTGGATCACTTATAAGATGCAACCCATGCTGACTGTACGTAAGGCAAGTAGAGGACCAGACTCCCTGTTATCTGTATGACCAATGTAGGAAGAGGAAACACAGATACCTTTGCCTGTGAGAGTCTAGGCCTATAGGAAGTAGAGCTCACTCCAACAAAAGAGACCGCCCTGGATTTGACAAGTTGTTACCCTGAATTTATTTGGTGACTGGAGACTGTTACTCATCCAGCCTGTCAAGCCCTGAACGGCCTGCAGTGAACCTATTGCATAGTGTACTGCCTTTGAGGATAGAGACTGTCTTGTAACTATTAGCAACCATTTGCTGGGTCACTGTACAAACTGCCAGAGAAGGCCTGATGGTCCATTAACACTTATTAGACAAAATCTCAGAGTTGGACCAAAATTATGGACCGTTAATTATGCAGCATAAATGACACAATTAGAGATGAGCGAACGTACTCGGTAAGGCCGATTTCGCAATCGAGCACCGCGATTTTCGAGTACTTCACTACTCGGGTGAAAAGATTCGGGAGTCGCCGGGGGGCGGGGTGTGGCGTAGTGGAGCGGGGGGTAGCAGCGCGGAACAGGTGGGAGCTCTCTCTCTCTCCCTCTCCCCCCACTTCCCTCTGCAACCCCCCGCTCACCCACGGCGCCCCCCGAATCTTTTCACCCAAGTAGTGAAGTACTCGAAAATCGCGGTGCTCGATTGCGAAATCGGCCTTACCGAGTACGTTCGCTCATCTCTAGACACAATCCATTTTTTCTGCGGGCCGGTACGATTACAAGGATACCAAAATTCTTTTTTTTTTTTAGGTTTTTCCACTTTTCTGCAATAAAAACCCTGTTTTTAGAAATCTTTTTTTTTCTAAATCGCTGCATTCAAAGTCCTATAACTTTTTTTATTTTTCTATGTACGGAGCTCTTTGAGGGCTTATTTTTTGTTAGACGAGCTGTAGTTTTTATTGATGCAATTTTGAGGTACATACGGCTTTTTTGATCACTTTTAAGGGCGCCCACCCACTGGCGATTTTTTTTCCTTTGCGTTTTGCGTTTTTTCTCAAGAGCAATTGGTTTTGAATGTACTCCTGTCCACTGTTGTTTTTTTTTCTCAGTCCGTTGCAATTTTTAACATAGGAACTGTCAGTTGCATATGTGTCCTTATTTTTCTCTTAATGCACCCATGAATGTCAATGTAAATTAACGGAAAAAGCCGCGAAAAAGCCGCGAAAAACACCGCGAAAAACGCACGAAAATCGCAAACGCCAGTGGGTGGGCGCCCTTATTGTGTTTTTTGTTTTTTTGTGAGTCAAAATGCTAAAAATTTGCATTTAGCCTCAGTTTTTTAGCGTTTTTTTAATGCTTTTTGCTGTGCAGGATAAAAAGGGTTCAACTTATTGTATGTATTGTTACAGACATGATAATACCAAATATGTGGGATTTTTTAAAATTGTTTTATGCTAACATGAGAAAAAGCCAGAAAAAGGTTTTTTTTTTACATTTTCATTTTTTGTTTTTTTTTTCAAATCCAGATTTTTATTCAATTTTAAACAAGTATTTATACAATAAACATCATGTCGTGACCATTAATCGACCCTTAAATACACGTGCCTGGGTCTATTCTGGAAATAATGCAGATACCTAAACATGTGAGGCACTTCTAGCATGACATGGCACAACCGAAACAAAAAAAAGAAATATCCAACATTGACAGACAGGTGGGGTCAGGGAGGGGGGGAAAGGGGTTCAGGAAAATGGGAAGTATATCCATTTTCATTTTTTGTACATTATTTTGGTATTTTTTACATTTGTGTCCCTCTGAGGGACTTACACCTTACCAGATCTGATCGCTATGATAAGGCATTGCAGGACTTCTCTCCTGCAAATCCTTATTGCTTACTACAGCAATCATAGGCAATGGAAATACAGGACGCCGGCATCTGGCATCTTGTTGCCATGGCAACTAGCCGGGCTCTCTGCGATTATATCGCGAGAGCCCGGCAACATCACAGAGGGAGCGCGCCCATGTGAACCCTTTCCATGCTGCGATCTACATAGATCGCGACAGGGAAGGGGTTAACAGCGGGGTGTGCATCTCCAATGCACCCCCGCTATTGCAGCGGGAGGCCAGCTATCACTGACAGCTGACTCCCGCTGCCGGATAGTGAGAGATCTCTTCTGATCTTGCGCTATCCCCATGACATAATGGTACGTCCAGCTGCAGGAAGTACCCCGCAGCCATGACGTACCCTTACGTCATATGGAGGGCTGAATATTATTAAAATCGAGGCACTCAAAACAAAATAATCAGTAAATAGCTGGAATGTGAGGCCACATGGCTGACAGTACATGGGCTGATCCCCTTGGCAAGCAACATACAACGGACTGAACCCTAATAGATCATCTGTGAATTGTTTTTTTAGTTGTTTTTTACTGTCTACTGTATTTACTAGACAGGTGACTTAAACTACATCGAAACAGAAATGTGTTGAGTCCTTTTTTATACTCGAGTCTTTTTCAGAATATCTGAGTTCAAGAAAACAAGATCCTTGCTGTTTCCTTTGTGTCTAGAGCTGAAAGTAGAGTATCTGTCATAATAGCTGTCCCCCATTGTGAGATACTACACAGCCGTGTAGCCTCACGTTCCAGCTATTTATTGATTATTTTGTTTCGAGTGTCTTGATTTTATTAATATTAATAAAAGTTACATTTTAGGAAATTTATGTTTTCCTTTTGTTTTGGTCCAACCGTACAAACTGAATTTAAAGATTGCTCCGATGCTACTAAGAATGACTAAGGTCTGTGCCCTTTAAGAGACTGTAAGGGCTCCCAACCACTGGCGGTTTTTTCTCCACTGCGATGCGATTCTAAAGTTAAAGTCTCGCATCGCAGTGTGAGAAAAACGCTGGCAGATAGCTGAAAATCGCCGGGAGATCGCTGCGACATCGCCAGTCTTTTCAATGGGGCCAGCAGTAGCAGCCCCATTGAAAAGATATGGAGAATGCCGCGGACTTCTGCCACAGCTGTGACAGGAGTTTCCCCATGGGGAGGAAGGAATCCTCTGTCACAGCTGTGACAGCTGTCACAGCTGTGGCAAAAGTCCCATTGAAAGCAGTGGTTTCTGACAAGCCCCGCAAAATGATTATCAGAGAAGGGCTTGAAATATAAGCCCTTCGCCGATAATCATCAATAAGTGAATGAATAGTTAAAGGGGTTGTCCCGCGGCAGCAAGTGGGTCTATACACTTCTGTATGGCCATATTAATGCACTTTGTAATGTACATTGTGCATTAATTATGAGCCATACAGAAGTTATAAGAAGTTTTTCACTTACCTGCTCCGTTGCTAGCGTCCTCGTTTCCATGGAGCCGACTAATTTTCGGCGTCTAATGGCCAAATTAGCCGCGCTTGCGCAGTCCGGGTCTTCTTCTTTTCTCAATGGGGCCGCTCGTGCAGGATGCCGGCTCCTGGTAGCTCCGCCCCGTCACGTGCCGATTCCAGCCAATCAGGAGGCTGGAATCGGCAATGGACCGCACAGAAGCCCTGCGGTCCACCGAGGGAGAAGAATCCGGCGGCCATCTTCAACCGGTAAGTAAGAAGTCACCGGAGCGCGGGGATTCAGGTAAGCGCTGGTGCGGTTTTTTTTTTAAGTCCCTGCATCGGGGTTGTCTCGCGCCGAACGGGGGGGGGGGGGAGGGGTTGAAAAAAAAAAACCGTTTCGGCGCGGGACAACCCCTTTAAGAGCTATCTGCCATTGGCTGAGCGCTCAGCCAATAGCTAAGCACTAGCTGCTATTGGCTGAGCCCTCAGCCAATCCACACAGCCCTTTCAGGAGATGGGGATTTTTAAATCCCCGTCTGCTGAAAGTGCTGGACAGCAGTGTCGGGGAGCCAGCCGGAGGACGCGTCTGAGCGCCAGAGAGGTGAGTAATTTTTTAATTATTTTTTTAACCACTTTTTGATGATTATCGGCAAAGGGCTTATATTTCACAGCTGTGACAGAGGATTCCTTCATCCCCGCGGTCCCCATGGGGATGAAGAAAACTCCTGCCACAGCTGTGGCAGAAGTCCGCGGCATTCTCCATATCTTTTCAATGGGGCTAGCGCTGCTGCCGCTGGCCCCATTGAAAAGACTGGCGATGTCACAGCAATTTCCCAGCGTTTTTCTAGCACTGCTCTGCGAGACTTTTCACTTACTCTCGCAGCGCAGTGGAGAAAAAAACACCAGTGGGTGGGAGCCCTAACTGTCAAACTCTTTGCTACAACTCTGTCTACCTGCTAAGCTCTATGCTACAATACTGCAGTATGTGTAACCTACAAGTTTGTGCCTTCTGTGAGAGACTGCTACCATATGTGTGTTCCCTCAAACTCAGTCAACTACTGTTCAAGTTAAACCTTGCTGAGTTCATGTGAACTACTGCACCTTCTGATCCTTTCACATATTTCAATACTTTTCTTTTTTTGCTCTGTGAACTCATTCAAAATAAATATTGGATTTAGGAAAAGAAAGAACAAAAGAAAACTGTCAAAAGAAATGGGTTAAAATTAAAACTAATGCTTAAAAAAACTTTGACACCTCATAGCAACATGTCAGAAATTTTGATCCAAGGGAGTTTCAGTCCTAAGACCTCACTGGTCACTGAAACAAAAAGGCAGAAGCAATCAGCCAAGTGCTGTGGGCCGCTGGCTCTGATTATCTCTCCACCCAAAAACTGGCAATGTCGTGTATAAGCCAATCACAACGGGAGGAACACTGCACTCATTTCAGTGATTAATGAAAAACTGAGGACCCAGACCTCCACTTGTCAAAACTTCTGACATGTCACTATTTCATTGCTCTGCTAGCAATATCCATTTATATGTGCATTTTGTATCAATATGTATTATTGTGAACTGAAGATGACAAAACATTGAATTTTGTTTTTGTATTTATTTTTGCTGAACATTGTATTATTTATTTCAGTTTTCATTATACTTTCTATTCTTAAACAACCAAAAAGGTTGAATAGGACTAGGAATAAGAATTTCCTACTTTCATTTTTCAGAAACAGCACCACACTTGTTCATGGGCTGTGTTTGGTATTACAGCTCAGCTGCATTTAAAGGGGTTGTCTGAGTTAAAAAAAAAATAACCATCTGGTCATGCCTCAAAATAACAAACAAAGTATACTGATCATAACAGGTGACAATGTGTCCTCTGATTGGCTGCAGTGGTCACCTGGCAGTGGCAGAGACTGGGATCAATAGGGAATCCATTGCACTTTTTTTCCTACTGGAAAAGGGAGGTGAGTATAGTTTATTTTGTTCTTTTAAGACATGCCAGAGGATTACATTATTTTGTAAACTCAGACACCCCTTTTAGTGACTCTCACATGTAAAGAGAATCAGTAAACACAATTTAAATAGTCTTGAATATTACTTTATCTATAGTTTAGACAAAATGAGAAAGTTTGGCATGGGCAATTTATCTGAAAAAAGGCAGCAAAGTGCAGTCTTTTCATTGGGGCATGCAGTGGCTTAAATGTTTTTTTATCTGTACATATAAGAGGAATGATTCTAATGATCCCCTGAGCCTGAGAGATTATACAGATATAGCATATTACTGTTCTCTTTGCAGATGTGCAGATTTCATACCTGGATAATGTAAGTGGATTCTCTTTTCTCCTGGGGCATTAGACTACCTTGTTCTCTTGGAAAGCACAGCATTCTGAGCAGATTTCATAGTGCTCAATAATTTGCCCATAATGGCTATCATTTCCTTCTAAGAACGGATACAATTTGCCATATTGCTTCCCTTTGGAAAGTC
Source organism: Eleutherodactylus coqui (assembly GCF_035609145.1). Lineage (NCBI taxonomy): Eukaryota > Metazoa > Chordata > Amphibia > Anura > Eleutherodactylidae > Eleutherodactylus > Eleutherodactylus coqui. Next base: position 80,560,253 of record NC_089849.1, read on the forward strand.
TAGCTTGCTCGGCGCTCAGTGCCGTCGCTAGTTCACATTCACAGAGTCATTTAGAGCTAATATGCCGTTCTTTCCTAGCTGAAATGGACTGTCAGGTTTCCTGATGTATTCAGGTTTGTTTTCCTGATCAGTAGAATGAACAGACTGGGTATGCCAATTTTAATTATATCGTACAAGTAGATTCATGATAGAGTGCGCATTAAATATGACATTTACACACGGCCCAGGAATATATGTTGTGGCACTACATTTTTGCTGGCTAAATAAATGAAGGTGCCGGGCAGCAGATGGTAGGAGCATATCTAACCCACAGTATTAGGAAAGTGCTGTATAACACGCTGGAGGAAATAAATATTTCGGTATATGAGTTAATGACATTTTCAGCAATGTGTTAGAAAACAAAGTGCAGAAGCTCAACATTTAGTTTTATAGAGGTGGTAGGGTAATGGGAAATGCGAGGGTCTGATTCTTATTTTAGAAACTATTAGACAACCTTTTGAACTGGATGGCATTGCTTTGGGAAAAAAATCTATTGCATTTAGATGACAAATAGATAAATAAAAAAAAAATTAAAAATTACCCTCGCCAATATACTACCAATATCTATTTCTACAAGGGGAAATTAGATCTTTTATAACAATAGAAGTTAGTAGAGTTTTCCATTTAGGGTAGCATTCTCTTAAAATAGCAGATCCCTAAAGCCTCATTCATACAAGCGTATGCAATTTTGATCTTTAAAGAAAGCACCATTTTCATTGCATACGTATGTGCATTTTTGGTGCATATTTCATGCGTTTTTGGTTTATATACATTTTATATATCGGTGTTGCATTCATATTCATTGCAGTTTTAACATGCACAAAAATGTAAGAAGGACCAATTCATGTCAGTTTTTTCCCCACTGTCTCCTAGTAATATGCAACTGCATATTTGCTACAATAATGCACGACCCCATTCCCTTTAATGGTCCATGACATGGACCAAAAGAGTTTTTACACGCATAAAATACCAATGTAAATCAATGTGATGTATGCTGTCCATATTAAGTCCATAAAAAATACACATGTAATACAGGCAGAAAATATGACTGTGGGAATGGGCCCTAAGGCTTCAATTAATATTACACTGGTTGGACTGAGGTACAAAATCTAAGGGATCCCATGGTTTTCATCTTTTGGCTTCATTCACACGAGTGCATAAATGGCAATGTTTTTACGGCTGACCGATATACAAGACCATCTGAGGCATTGGTTTCCAATGCATTCGTTCACACAGGCGAATATACGGCGTGTAAATACGAAACCGAAATATGGCCGGCGTATATACGGTGGCTAAAAAGATAGTTCTGGAACTATCTTTTGCCCGATATACAGCAGCGGCTCCCATAGATTGGAAAAAGGGAGAGGGAGGCAGTTTTGCAGCGTCCAACGCTACAAAAAGCTTACAGGTGCCTCTAAATAGGTTTTTGGAAGGCATCCCGAGGATTTTTGCAGAAAGAGGGTTTTCTGGGGTGCAACGTATTTTTTAGCTAAAAACGTTGCTCCCGGTCATGTGAATGGGTGAGAAAATGCTGGCCATGATCACAGAAAAACCGACGCTCATGCAATTTTTATGTTGCGGCCGAGAGAACGCAAGACCGCATACGCTTGTGGGTAAAAGCCCTTAGCCATGCAAGGACATAGGGAATTTGCTGCAAGGATTCTGAGGTGTCGATCTCAAAGTAAGAAACACTTTGAAACTAGTGTTTAACCCCTTCCCACTGCAGCCCCTTTTCATTTTCTCACTTATATTTCCCCCCCCCCCCCCCCCCGCACTTTTAAAAAATAATAGATCTTTTATTTTTCACAACATAGTTACATGACTTGTTATTTTTTGGGAGAAGAGTTTTATTTTTAATGGTACCATTTAACGTACCTTACACTGCATTGGAAAACTTTTAAAAAGTTCTATGTAGGGAGAAATGGGGAAAAAAGGCAATTTTACAATTTTTGAAGGGGTTTTGCTTTTATGACGTTCATAGTGCAGTAAAAATTACATTATCTTTTTTCTGTTGATCAGTAGAATTACCACAATACCAAATTTATATAGTTTTTTAAAATCTAGTACTGTATAATAAATGACGAGGGCTGCCTGTGTTTGGCTGAGCGCTTCAGCCAATGACAAGCAGCTCTTTCAGCAGACGGGGATTTTAATTCCCTGCCTGCTCAAAGAACTGCAATACAGAGTCGAGGACAGCGCAGAAAGGACGCGGCTGAGCCCTGGCAGCTGAAGGAAGGTGAGTAGGTGTTTTTTTTTTATTTTTTACACTAGTTTGCCTTGTTTTTCAGGAAAGGGCTTATATTTAAAGCCCTTCCATTAAAAACAATTATGGGGTGCTGACAGCTGGATCCTCTACCGCAGCTGTCATCTGTGACAGCTGCGGTGGGGAATTCTTTATTCCTTGCAGGGATGAAGAACTCCTTTGCTGAATCTGTCACATCTGTGACAGGTGCAGCAGGAGATACTTTATTCCCCGTGGGGATGAAGAAAACATCTGCCGCATGTGGCAGATGTGTTCTTCATCCCCGTGGGGGACACGGCAGCGGCGGACAGGTAAGTATATATATATTTTTTTTTTTTCCAACACTAAAATGGTTGTTTTTTCAGGAAGGGCTTATATTTAAAGCCCTTCCCTGAAAAACAATTAAGGGTTCTCAGCAGACCATTGTCTTCAATGGAGCCGCAAACAGCAGCTGCAGCTCCATTGAAGGCAATGTGTGCATTCCCTATGGTGCACGCATGTCCTATTTTTACAGGCGCACGCCTATAAAACACGAATATGTGAACACACCATAGGGAATGCATTGGTTATAATAGACAAGTGTTTTTGTGCGTGAGTATGCATGCGCTCGAGTGAAGCCACCCTAAAACTTTTATACAACACTGTATTTTTGCAGACCTATATGCTAATTAGCCTCATCACATCACGCAGACTGCAATCCTGCACCTGCGGTTTGTCTTCTGCCTATTGTGGTGGACAGCATTTGTCATTATTTCACCCTGTACTAAGTTTCCTTTTCAGCACGTGCCCAATGATGAACTGAAAGGAGACTCAATAAAGGGAGATAAATGTGTGCATGCGCCAGAGCAGTGTCTCAGTGTGCATGCATAGGATTCCAACGGCGCCCAGGGAAGAACTGACCAATCACTCATAGCTTGAAAGGCATTGCCAGCATGGCAGTCAAGGATCTCCAAGACTCTTTTCTGCATGAAGGACGCTTTTAGGCCTTAGTCAGACGGGCGTTTTTTCGCACGATTTGCGGATCGCATGACGGATGCGCATCCGCAAATCACGTGACCGGTGCCCGAAAAGCGGCCGAAAATCTGCTCCCAGCCGTGTTTCATTAGAAACGGGCCGGAGCTGTCCAGCGCATTGCATTCAATGGAGCCGGCAATACAGCCCGCTCCATTGAAAGCAATGCGCTGCGGGAGAGTGTGGGATGAATTGTGGGGAAGGGCTTAAATATATAAGCCCTTCCCTGCAATTCATCCAGAAAAGTGTTAAAATAAAAATATATATATACTCACCTGCTCCCGGCAGCCGGAGTTCCGCGCGGCCGACCTGCAGTGGGTGTGAAGGGGATGGGAGTCAGACCTGCCTCTGATTGGCTCAGCGCTGAGTCTGACTCACACCCCCTTCACACCCACTGCAGGCCGGCCGTGTGGAACTCCGGCTGCCGGGAGCAGGTGAGTATATATATATTTTTTATTTTAACACTTTTCTGGATGAATTGCAGGGAAGGGCTTATATATTTAAGCCCTTCCCGACAATTCATCCCGCGCACACCGGCAGCCCATTGCTACAATGGAGCCGGCTGTATTGCCGGCTCGATTGAATTCAATGGGCAAACATCGTTCTTCTCTGTCACAGCTGTTACAGCTGTGGCAGAGAAGAATGATTTGTCTTCTATATGTTCTCAATGGGGTCGGCGCTGCTGCCGCCGGCCCCATTGAGCGCATATAGAGAAGAGAACAGGAATCGCAGATCGCAGATAGGTGCGATCTGCGATTTCTGTTCTATAATTTATCGGACGAGCGCATAAAAAGCGCTCATGTGTCCGATACCATTGCAAAGCAATGGTTTTAAAAAATCGCCGGACGCATGCGCATGTGCAAATCGCGCGAAAAAACACCCGTCTGACTAAGGCCTTACTCTCATACATTGCAGGAAAATTTTAGAAATAATTTTAAAAAGTACCTGGGCAAGTTTGGGCATAAAAGGGAATTATAAAATATGTTTTTTGAATCCCCTATCTGGCACTGCTATTGGTTTAAGGGGTAAAATATTGCCGACAAGTTCCATTCAAGCTATTTTCAAGAAGCACGGCATACTATAGCAACTCTGATTTATATTTAAAATGCAATATTGATGACACAAGTCACTGATCAGTGGGTGCAATAAACTTGTCAGTGATGACATTTTATGTACATACATGAATGATCTACAGGCATTTAGTAGCTTTACTATATGTATAGCAGGTTATTTCAAAAATGATATGCGAGACAGAATAGGGCACAGGTTAGACAGAATGGCACTTAAAATGGGATGTACAGATGCAGCAAAAGGGAACTTGATTGTGATAACTTTCTGCGATGCGTTTTCTTTATCTTAAGCCATTAAAATCTATTGTTCTCATATCATAACACAACAAAAATTAAAGGTCTAAATAAACTGTGGCATAAAAAGTTATCATAACGCATTGAAAGTCATGTTAAACGCTACTACAGCTGTACATTGCATATACAGTCAAACCTCTAGTTTTGTTGGTAATCCGTCTGAAACCAATTGACCAAACTTGAAACCAATGAAACTCAAGGCAATTATTTCCATAGGAATCAATGTAAATCCAATTAATTTGTTCCAGACATTCCAAAAAACACACCGAACTACATGTAATAAAGAACAATATGGTTTTTAATACCAAAAAGGCAATCTAATGTAGAGCTGCGTGTTATCTGTGGTGTTAAATAGGACTGCAGGTCACATCTACCACATTATCTGTCCTGAGAGTATCACTGTGTTATCTGTGCTGTTACATAGGACTGCAGTTGGCATCATTATCTGTCCCCAGCGTTATCACTGTGTGTTATCTGTGGTGTTACATAGGACGGGAGGTGGCAGCAATACTCACCTTTCAGGTACTGTCGGGGTTCCCACCGCTGCTTTCGGAGCTTCTGTCCAGCTGCTAGGCACTTGTCAAGCCGACAAAGCATTTATTGCTAGTGACAGAAATTGAATTCCCCGCCTCTCATCAAGAGATTTCACTGATTGGCTGAATCGGAGGAGTAACAGCCCTCTCATCCAATCACAGCCAGCCGGTGAAACTAAAAGCAGCCAGCAAAACTAGAAGCAAAATTCTTGCTTGAAAAATCAGTGAAACTGAAAATCGGCGAAACTAGAGATTTGACGGTATTTTAATGAAATGCACCATTTTTACCCACAAACACATTCAGTTCAGTGCTTTTATATTTTTCAAAAGTAGTTTAGACCAGATCAGATTGTATTTGCATCTTGTAAGCAAAGCAATAAAGTAGGAACATCTTATGGGAAAAAAGTGGCATTTCTGGGGTTTCCACTTCCCATTAGGCATGTGGCAGTGTAACAACTCCTTTTTAATTGTAGAAGCTGCATATGATTGATTGATTTTAGCACTGTACTCAAACCAGTGATGTACTTACATTAGACATGGTCAACTAAACCAACTATTTGTCACATCTTTCATGTTGACGGCACTCCATAAATTGTAATCCTAATGAGTGGTTTGCTGATACTGCTGCCAGTGCTTAGTAAGTGACAGTAGAATAACTGAGTAAATTGATCTTCTAATTAGGTTATTGATTGCCTTTTGGCTTCTTTAATCTGCTGCTTTCAATTGGCCAGATTAATGTTGGGGCATGTGAGGTTCTTTTGAAGTTTTCTGTAGAAAATTACACAGAAAAGCATATTCGTTATAACAATCTAGCTATTTTGGTACTCAACAGATATCAGTGCAGAGCCTAAATAATGATGACAAGGAAAATCACCCTTCTTCTCATGCACTATTAGAACATATGGATGTTGTGGGGAGACTTCTAAAAAGTAGGCAGGTATGTCCATATAAATGGGTTACTGTTTGTTTATTACGCCAAGTTAACCACTTTTACTAGTTCAATCTTAAATAAGAGGTGACTATTCAATTATGACCCTTATATAATATGTAATATATAGCACAGTATGCCATACACTGTGTGCTCTTGAACCATTATGTTGGAGCTTTATAGCCATAAGCTTTGAATATACCGGTCTACTAAAAATATTTTTTGTGAAACATCAGAGGAGAGACATAAAGAGGCGATTTATAGCAGATTTAACCTTTTCCTAGAATGATTGAGAGGTGGTTGGTGTCAGGAAACGCTTCCCTGAACATTTTTAACTTATTATAATAAATATTCCAAAAACTGGACTTTATTTTGCATTTTTTTTTACATTTCACTAGCATTAAACCTTTTATTTTCTAAGTGGATGTTACTATAAAAACAAACACAATCTTTAATCTAATGTACAGTTGCAAGGCAAGTAAATAGAATTACTAAAACAGTCGCTACTAATACCTTCTACTAGCATTTACAATGGCTTATAGCGTAAAGGAAATCTGACACAAGATGAACATTTTTAATAAAGAGCAGCTATAAGATGCTCATAGTAATGCGATTTTTCGGGTGCATCATTAAAAAACATGCCTTAGCATATGCTAATTATGGCACCTTCTTTCCTGACTGGCTGAGAGGCACCACATCTCGCCTGCTACTCCCTTTGGCACAAAAAACACTTAACCCCTTTGTGACCTCCCTATTAAGTATTTTTGCGTCCTGCTGTTGCAGGACGTATATAAAGGGAGATTGTGCGGCAACCTCCCTTAATACATCCTGGGTGTTTCTTACAGTGACACCCGGTGGCAACAGCTGCGATGAGCCGTGTGGCTCATCGGGGCTGTTAACCCTTTAAATGCTGCTGTCAATTCTGACAGCGGCATTTAAATCCCCCTGGCAATGTTGGTGGGTACTGTATGGCCCCCTGCGATGAGATCGCAGAGAGCTATGCAAGTGTCATGGCAACCTGGGTCTTTCTGAAAGGCCCCAGGGCTGTGATGGCAGAATGCCTATCGAGCCATCCCCGTGGGGTTGCTTGATAGACTGGCTGTCAGATCACAGCATGATGTAATGCTATAGCATTACATCATATTGCAGGAGCGATCAAAGCAATAGTTGTAGGGGGACTAAAAAAATAAGATCATTAAAGTTTTACTAATTATTAAAAAAAGGAATAAAAGTTTAAAAAAACTTTTGCCATATTTATAATAAAATAATCTAGATAATAAACCAAAAATACATATTTGGTATTGCTGCATCCATAAAAATGTGTCTATCAAAGTAATGCATTATTTACCCCGCACAGTGAAAGTCATCTGAAAAAAAATACAGAATGCCAGAAATGCACTTTTTTGGTCACCCTGTCTCCAAGAAAAAATGCAATAAAAAGCGATCAAATAGTCTCATGTATTTCAAAATGGTCACAACACAAAATACAGGATGTCCCACAAGGAAAAAGCCCTCGCACAACTACTTCAACAGAAAAAATAAAAACGTTATTGCACTTAGAACATGGCGGCAAAAGAAAGCCTTTTTTTGCATTTTTTGGCTGTTTTTCAGTACATTAAATAGTACCATTGAAAAATACAACTCATCCTACAAAAACAAGCCCTCATAGAGCAACATTGATGGATAAATAAAGGAGTTACGATTTTTTAAAAGGGGGAAGGAAAAAACGAAAATGGGAAAGAACAAAAAAGCTTAGTCACTAAGGGGTTAAGGCCTTATTATATTACCGTACATACATATTGAGAGGAATGCAGTAAAAAAAAGGCATTCGAACATACAGATGTGCCTTTGATCAACTTTAGGCCTTATTCACATGACCATATAGCTGCGTCTAAAATCGGGCAACAATTGCGACCATCTGAAGCATTGGATACCAATGTATTTATGCAGATGAGCCATTTCCGGCCACACAAGAAAACCGTGCCGGGAAACATAGCACATCGGCAGCTATTTTTGGGCGCTGATTTTATACACTGCAACCAAAGATAGGTCTTGCTCTATCTTTTGCCTAGATACACTAGAAGCTCCCATATACTTCTATGGGAGCTGAATAGAAAGGGGGTGGGGCAAATTTAACTGCGTCCAATGCTGGGAAAAGATGACATCTAGCTCTATTTAAGCATTAGTAGTCATTCTGAGGATTTCCGGCGATTGAGGGATTTCCATACTGCAGCGTATTTTTTTGCCAACACACTGCAACCGCCCATGTCAATGGCAGAAAATATGCAGCTAAAGATCAGGACTTGATCACGGCTATTCTTCATTCATGAGCTTTTTTTGCGCATAGGGCCGAACGTAAAAACGCATATGGTCATATGAAAGAGGCCTTACTCTTGTCTTAAATTTTGAGTGCCATAAGATAACCAGCTCTGAAAAGAATGCTAATTTATACTACTCTGTTGGTCACTATTTATGTCATGACCTGACGTTGCCACCAGTCCTGGTGGTGAAATGTGTAGCCCTTTTCTTGTAATGTGCTGCAATAAAATTTTTCATACTTACCAGAGGCATAACTAGAAGCCCTTGGGCCGTGATGTGAAATCTGTAACAGGGCCCCCTATCTACCATGTGCCATTTATAATACTGGTGTCTCGGTATGTAACAGGGGGGCCTTAGGGCCCCCTAAGGCTCCTGGGCCCGGTAGTGACTGCTACCTCTGCACCCCCTATAGTTACACCCCTGATTCTTACCTTCCTGGCTCCTGGTCCAGTACTGTAGGATGTCTCTAGCATAACTGTTTGAGCACTATGTATGCTATATGTGTTTGAGAATGTATTGAATTCGTATCCTGAGAAATTGGAGTCTTTTAATGAAATGCGAACATTTTTTTTTGTTGTTTTAAGGGATTTTGATTACTGAGATGCCTTATACATGTGTGTTCTAACAAAAGGCAAAATGTACAGACATTTTATTGACTTTGGAAAACACATATTTATATTTTATATTTTCTTCTGTCTTGTGCCTCCTGCAATAATAATTGGAAACAGGACTAGTAGAGTTTCCTTCCTCAGCCTGACATACAGTAGTATTAGATGTAGGCAGTATTTGAATGCACATACAACAAAAAAGCAACCAATGGTCAAAAGACAGACAGACAGTTCATCAATAAACACAATGAAAATAGAAGTTTACCAAATAAAGACATAAATAATATTTTGATAAACAAATAAAATACAGTTCATGTTTTGGTGAATTTAAACAAAGTGGTCTAGTCTGTCTATTAGTTGCCAAGATAACCAACTGGTTGTATCCAGAGGGTATGATACACCAATCAAAGAGCTGGCATCAGTATATAATAGTGCTGATGATCCAGCACTAAAGATTTAGGGTCAGTGCTGCCAGAGGATGGACTGATGGGTCTGGACTCTTCATCCCCTCATTCTTGTTAGAAGGGTCCGTTGGCAGTAAGTAGATCACAAAATGACTTCCCACTGGGACACCCAGCAGTCGACTGTTATCTGTAGGAACAGTCTGGTAGATAAGGCCTTTTTATATGGCCTGATACTCTGCTGTTCTGAACGATCGCTGATTGTCACAGTAGCATACCTGTCTGTGCAAGTTCTAATGTTCATGCAGAAAAGTAATTGACTAGATGGAGACAAATGATCATTACTATGATTTGTCCCTATATAAAGTGCATTCTTTTTCATACATTTGCTTATTTGTCAGCTGATCGCTAAAATGTTCAGCTGGACTGATGACTGGGTAGGGAAAAGTTCTGGTAAAGATTCACACCCAACCATTGACCTGTGTAGAAAGGCCTTAAGTGTTTGATTTCCCTGTAGCACCACCACAGGAAAAATTAAGCTTTACAGTGATCATTCAGGTCAATAGTGTATATAAAAATGAGTTTTCTTTTTTTTTAATCAATCTTTACTGAAAATTTTTCGAATAGCAGTGCAAATACAGTGTCACTGGGCATTAAGCTAAAAATTAGTACATACTGATAAAGGTGCCCCCTTGAGGTAATAAATAGAGATGAGCGAGCATACTCGTCCAAACCTGATGCTCGTTCGAGTATTAGGGTGCTCGAGATGCTCGTTACTCGAGACGAGCACCACGCGGTACTCGTCTCGATTAAACGAGCACTGACCATTGAATTCAATGGAGCCGGCAATACAGCCGGCTCCATTGAAAGCAATGGGCTACCGGCGATCGCGGGATGAATTGTCGGGAAGGGCTTAAATATATAAGCGCTTCCCTGCAATTCATCCAGAAATGTGTAAAAATAAAAAAATATATACTCACCTTATCCCGGCAGAACGATATTAGCCCATTGAATTCAATGGAGCCGGCAATACAGCCCGCTCCATTAAAAGCAATGGGCTGCTGGCGATCGCGGGATGAATTGTCGGGAAGGGCTTAAATATATAAGCCCTTCCCTGCAATTCATCCAAAAATGTGTAAAAATAAAAATATATATATATACTCACCTTGTCCCGGCAGACGGAGTTCAGCGCGGCCGGCCTGCAGTGGGTGTGAAGGGGGTGTGAGTCAGACATGCCCCTGATTGGCTCAGCGCTGAGCCAATCAGAGGCAGATCTCACTCACACCCATTCATGAATTCATGAATGGGTGAGTGAGTGTTGCCTCTGATTGGCTCAGCGCAGCTCTCAGCTGAATGACAGCAGTTCAGCACCACAGTGCAGGGGACAGCAGGAGAACACGCGGCTGTGCCCCGGCAGCTGAAGGGAGGTGAGTATCTATTTTTTTTGTTTTTTTAAATCACTTTTAATTTATTTCCAGGGAATGGCTTATATGTAAAGTCCTTCCCTGAAAAATAATTCAGGTGTGCCAGCGGACCATTGTCTTCAATGGAGTCGCCGGCAGCAGCAGCGGCTCCATTGAAGAGAATGCCTGCATTTTTATTCTTTTTTACACTAAAATCTTTCTTTTTCAGGGAAGGGCTTATATTTTTAAGCCCTTCCCGAAAATTCATCCCGCGCTCGCCAGCAGCCCATTGCTTTCAATGGAGCCAGCTGTATTGCCGGCTCCATTGAATTCAATGGGCTAACATCGTTCTTCTCTGCCACAGCTGTTACAGCTGTGACAGAGGAGAACGATCGTTGTGCTGACAGTGTGGGGGGGGGGGGGGTGTCTCACTCTTGCCACTATTGCGGCTTAATAGTGAGACCTCAGAGCCCGAAATGCAGCCCTGCATGTTGCTCCTCACCTGCCCTATCCATTCCTGTGTTTTTTACATGACTTTGGTGATTTGCTAAGATTTTCACAAATGAAAACCTTAGCGAAGCACCAGTCATATACAAAAATACTCGAGCCGACCATTGACTTCAATGGGGTTCGTTACTCGAAACGAACTCTCGAGCATCACTGAAAGTTCGACTCGAGTAACGAGCACCCGAGCATTTTGGTGCTCGCTCATCTCTAGTAATAAACTGATGCGGATTAGACATCAGAAATCTGCTAATACCTTAGGTCAGTGGTGGCGAACCTATGGCACGGGTGCCAGAGGTGGCACGCAGAGCTCTCCCGGCTGGCACACATCGCTGTCGGTCGCTTACCACATTAGTGAATACTGGCAGGGGCCACGGTTCCCCTACTGGTATTCACTCACTGCGCTGCTAGCGGCGCTGATCCTTGGCTACACTGTGGTGTCAGTGTGCAGCCAGGATCCTCCTCCCCCCTCCCCTGATGTCTCCGACTACTTGGTTCTGCGAGAGCAGGGGAAGGAGGTGTCTGGCAGCACACTGACGTCATAGTGTGCACCGGTGTCATCATCGAGCAGCGGAGCTTCCACAGAGGAGGAGGGGGTACGTTTGTGGGTCTCGGGGGGATGGGGGCCCGCTGTGGGATATCACTATTACACTGGGGGCCGCTGTGGGGTGTCACTATTACACTGGCGGCCGCTGTGGGGTGTCACTATTACATTTGGGGTTGCTGTGGGGTGTCAGTATTACACTGGAGGCCGCTGTGGGGTGTCAGTATCACCTCTGGGCGCCGCTGTGGGGTGTCACCATTACCGTTGGGGCCAATGTGGGGGGTTGTCACTATTACCGCTGAGGCTGCTGGAGGGGGTCACTATTATCACTGGGGGGGTCACTATTATCGCTGGGGCTGCTGGGGGGCATCACCATTACCACTGGGGTATGTTTATATGTGGTGGAAATGGGCAGGGCTATTTCAAAATAGACAGCGTGCAGATTTTGATAATTTTCCACAGAATATTCCGCTGAGGACATTCTGCAGCATTTCCGCATCCAAAAAGCAGTCAAAATCTGCACGTTGTCTATTTTGAAGCGGCTCTGTCCTTTTTAGAACGACGGGGGTAAAATCATACGTCGTGTTAAGCCCCGCCCCCTGACATCTTGGTACTTTGCGATAAGTAAGTGGGTTTTAGGTTGCAGTTTGGGCACTCTGTCTCTAAAAGGTTCGCCATCACTGCCTTAGGTTATGGTCTGAGAAGGCCAAACAATGCAGGTAATTCTGACTACTTGGCTGTATACAAAATAATTACCCAACATAGAAGAAATGTCAAGAACTAAAATGTAAAAAATAAAGCTATAGTAAAAAGAAAAAAAAAGAAAAGAAAAACTGAAGTAAATCAAAGAAAATAAAAAGGGGGAGACGTCTGGAAGAGAAAAGAAGACAGAGAGGAGGGAGGGATGGGGGGGTACATGCTCTCAACCTGGTCTGGTGAAAAGGCAAACTCTATGTTCCAAGAATAGGCTTAGTCTCACCTCATACAATGCGTTAACCTTTCCGCTCAGAGATCTTTCATCAGAGTCCACCAAGGGTCCCAAATTTTCAAAAAATTCCTCTGCGTTCCCCTCAACCAACTACTGAAAATTAGTTTTCTGAACTGGACAACCCCTTTAAGAATTAAAAGAATGGTTACACAGAAGCATGTCTTACAGTTTATGGGCTATTTATAAAAAAACTACTTTTAGGTCCATCACCTAAAGGGAATGTATAATAAGAAACTCTGGCAACTACTGTATACCTAATAATAGTCTGACACGTCATGTTCTGTGCAGCTTAGAAACAGTAGACTATATGACTCATTTGCTTTTATGGGGGTATTCTGGACATGTTCTGTGCAGAGGTCATTGTGCAGTGAGGGGAGGAGGTGAGTTGTGTCTATATATTAGTATTACTCTTCCTTGTAATCTTTTCTATGATGATAATGAGGTGATTGCTAAAACGTGATCTCTACTGAACAGGAAGTGCTAGACTATAATTAGGCTTAGTGGCCAGAGTGAAAACTGCAAGATTTCAAGATTATTTTAATTAAACAGAGTTGCCAGCACTTTGATATCATCTCATTACCAGGACTTTCAGCAGCCAGACACATGGTGATAATCAGCCTGCATGGACAACTTCTTTTTGAAAAGAGTATATCATGTAAGAACAACCCCTTTAACCTTCGATACTATGACACTATACTATGTAATATCTATGTACTATAAAATGAAAAAAGTAATACTATCCATAGTGACATATAAACATGTTATCAAGTGCAAATAGCAATGCTGTTTTATTACATTGGCATTCAGACCCCAGATAAACCTGGTTGCAACTGCATTCCTTATTCTTATTTTATATATTCCTAGCTAGTCCCTTATAGCACTGCAATTTAAGACAATCACTAAGTGAAAAATGTGGCAGCAAACTTAATTATTTTCTTGTAGTAATCTTTGTATGGCAATTTGCATGCATACTAGCTTGTATACCCGCATCTATCATAAATCCTTCTTCAATTTACACAAAACACATACAAAAGCATTTTATAGGATGTTCTCTCGATATAACCATTACACACTTTACGGAATCTGTTACTGCCAGTCTCTCTGCCTTGACAAGTGCAATGCAAAGTTTCATAAAAATAAATGTACTTAAACTCCAATGCTGTAGGGCCCTGTTAAATCAAGTGAAACTTCATATTGAGTAATAGCTCATGTGAAACTTTGCAGTGTTAGGTAAATATTGTAGTTTAGCCAAATCTTTCGCCAGGGCTTTGAAGGTTGTCTGCTCTATTTGTCGATTCATATGGCTCTCCTAAATGCTCCCAACCTCTATTTGCTTACCATAGGCTTGCTGTAATTGAAGTCATCCATCTGCTTTAGGGTTATTCTTTTTAGGTGCAGTACACTGTTTTGCTAAAGTATATTATGAAAGTATCATTATGCCCTTGAATTTACTTTCTGAATACACACTGCCAGGAAAAAGTATTGTTATTTTATGCCCTAGAAAAATCATAGCGGAAAAAAGTAATCTTCCTAAAGTACAGTGCTCTTAGGAGGGCCATCTATCTATCTATCTATCTATCTATCTATCTATCTATCTATCTATCTATCTATCTATCTATCTATCTATCTATCTATCTATCTATCTATCTATCTATCTATCTACGGTATCTAATATGCATATAAATACTATGGAGTATCTTGTATATACACATTTGTTGATGCTCCTTAGGGCCCCAAGTATCTGTGTATGTTTCTATTGGAGATATAAGTGATACAAAATTCCAGACATATACAGTATCTCTCATGATATATATATATATATATATATATATATATATATATATATATATATACGTAAATACAACCACAGATGGACAACAACACATGGCAAATTACAAAATTACACAGTGTCATTACTTATTTAACAAAACTAAGCTAAAAATGCAGAAGCAGTGTGTGACAAATTAAATATATCCCATGAATCAATAGCCTGTGCAACAACTTCTGTCAGCAATAACTTGAAGTAATTGTTTTCTATATGATTTTATTAGTCTCTCACATCATTCTGGAGGAATTTAGGTCCATTCTTCTTTGCAATGTTACTTCAGTTCAATGAGGTTAATCGGTATTTGCTTATGCTGAGCTCTCTTAAGGTCCAACCCCAGCACTGCACTTCAGTTGAGGTCTAGACTTTGACTTGACATTTGTAACACCATGATTGCTTTCTTTTTCAACCATACTTTTTTAGACTTGCTGGTGTACTTTGGATGATTTTCCTGTTACATGGCACACATTTGTTGATGCTCCTTAGGGCCCCAAGTATCTGTGTATGCCAATAGAACGTCCATGCTGGTGTGCATCCGCACACTTTTTTTACTTAAAAAAAATTGGAAAGCATAGTATGCTGTGCTTACTTAAACAGAAGAGTGTGATTGTCATAAGTAAGAGAAACCAAGTAATCTTGTAGATATGATACCTTTTAATGGCTAATAAAAATACATGATATTACAGCAAGCTTTCGTGATATTACTCCCATCGTCAGGCTAATGAATTAAACTAATTTGGATTGCACATAATTATAGCATACAGATGCAGATGGGAGAGAAAACATCCTCCTTGATCTAAATAAATGTACGCACACAAATTTCAGACTTAAAAAAAACCACAAGATAGTCTGAGCAGAGAGACAAACACTAAATCAGTTCACTGAGCTGAGGAATGTGACAGTTTTATGATGTCTGTTATCTCTAATGCACACATAAGGAGATAGAAAAAGATAGAAATACTACCTCAACAGCACCACCTATTGGATGGAAACATTCTTACAATCAATTTCTGAATTTTTATGAGAAAAACAAACAATGATTGGGAAGAGGACACCCATCTTGACCTCCTTCAGACCTTTCAGATTCCCGATTTAAGCAAGAATCCCAGGCTGACAATAATGGAATAAACCTCAGCCCAGGATTCTTGCATAAGAATATTCTGCTCAGATTGTCTTGTGTTTTTTAAAGTCTGAAATTTCTGTGTGTGAACATTTATTTAGATCAAGAGGGATGTGTCCCCTCATCTCTACATCTGTATGTTATAATTATGTACCATTTAAACTAGTTTCATTCATTAGTCTGACGAAGGGGGGCATATCCCAAAAGCTTGCTGTAACATCATGTATTTTTGTTAGCCACTAAAAGGTATCATATCTACAAGATTACTTAGTTTCTCTTACTAAGAGCAATCACACTTTACTTAAACAGAAGGATACAGCAAAAAACTGTATACTGCGTGGTATAGGAAGGAAGGAACTTGTTATTTGTATAGCACTAACTTATTTCACAGCACTTTCAGTTAATTTGTTTATTATCCCCCAATAAACTGGGTACTCATTTTACGAACCTCTTAAGGATGAAAGGCTGAGTCAACCTTGAGCTGGCTACCTGAACCATGTGGGGATTGCACCCGCAACCTGCAGGTCGTGAGTGAGAGCTTAGGACTGCACTCTGCTGCCTTAGCACTCTGTGCCACACCCCTTGTATAGTTTTTTCACAGTGGAAGTGAGCAAATGATGTCACTGTATGTCCACCTACAGTGTAGGTTTCTATTGGCGATATAAGTGACAGAAAATTCCAGACATATACAGTATCTCTCATGAGAGGAAGAATGGAATTAAAATAGAGCCTACATATATATGTAAATACAACCACAGATGGACAACAACACATGGCAAATTACACAATTACACAGTGTCATTACTTATTTAACAAAACTAAGCTAAAATGCAGAAGCAGTGTGTGAAAAATTAAACACATCACATGAATCAATAGCCTGTGCAACAACTTCTGTCAGCAATAACTTGAAGTAATTGTTTTCTGTATGATTTTATCAGTCTCTCACATCATTAGGGGGGAATTTAGGTCCATTCTTCTTTGCAATGTTACTTTAGTTCATTGAGGTTAATGGGTATTTGCTTATGCTGAGCTCTCTTAAGGTTCAGTCCCAGCACTGCACTTTGGTTGAGGTCTAGACTTTGACTTGACATTTGCAACACCTTGATTACTTTCTTTTTCAACCATCCTTTTGTAGACGTGCTGGTGTACTTTGGATGATTTTCCTGTTACATGGTACAGTTTCAGCCAAGCTTTAGATTCAAGATAAATGGGCTCATATTTGACTGTAGAATACTTTAGTATACAGAAGAGCTCATGTTCCACTCAATGACTGCAAGGTCTTCTGGTCCTGTGGCTGCAAATTAAGCCCAAACCATCACCCATCCACTACTGTGCTTGACAGTTGTTTCTCACAGTAGAATGATGGACTCCAAATGTTTGAAAATGACCTTAAAACCCTTCCCAGGTTGATAGGCAGAAATAATTGTTTCTCTGAGATAATTGCTGATTTGTTATCTCCTTGGCATTTTGTTAACATATGCCTGAATGCTACAGACCAGCAAACTGCCAAAACTTCAGCTTCACACTTTCTGATGATCAATTAGTTAAAGGTATTTAATTAGCAGCACCTGGCTGTACTAACTCTTATAATTCCTATAGAAGCAGTAAGCATTTTAGCCAAGTTTTTGTTCAATAACAGCAAAGGTATAAGTGTAATTTATCATCTGTTGCTGTTCATGTGAGGTTGTATTTTCCTGATTTTAAGAAGTTCTAAGGACCAGATATTCTGATAAGTAAAGCCATAGCATTCAAAAATCGTTTTTTTCTCATGACAGTATATCTAAATATGTATAAACTACCTGTCATAACAATGTTTTACATGCAGTTCAAAGTAGCTCATATATATGAAATTAGGTTTAGGTCTCCACTATTGTAAGGGATTGCAACTTGCCGAATGGCAAGCTTCTTTATCTTTCTACGAACAAATTTTCCTCAATTAATCGGGCCTCTGTAATTCTTGGGCAGTGTATCAATTTGACTTACTTTGTACATTATTTTATTGATACAGAATAGTTCATCATCAGCACTGTCTTCATTGGTTTTCCTATGCTGTAATTTGCTCTATTACTCATGTTCTTCCATGTTGTGAGGTACTCATTTTCATGAACATTTTAATCCTTTCCCATAACAACCATTTTTGGTGCCCAATTTCTGGTGGTCATTACTTAACAAAACTAAGACAAAATGCAGAAGCAGTGTGGGAAAGATTAAGTTTACCCCATGAATCAATAGCTTGTAGAACCAACTTTAACAGCAATAGCTTGAAGTAATCATTTTCTGCATGACTTTATCATGCATGACTCCCACATCATTCTGGAGAAATTTAGGCCCACACGTCTTTGCAACATTACTACAGTTAATTTTTGGTGGCAAGTTTTTCATTTTTTATAGTCCCGCATTCCAAGAGTCCTAACATGTTTATTTTTCATCAACATATGACTTGCTTTTGGTGAAATTAGTCATATTTTTAAGCTTAATAAACCATATGTATTAAAAAACAAAAAAAAGTGGAGTAGAATGGAAAAAATGCACAATTTCGTTAGGTTTTGCTTTGATGGCATTTACTGCGCGGGAAAAATGATATGTCAATCTTATTCTAGGATTCAACAGACCTATAATTAAGTCAATACCAAATTTCTATAGTTTTTGTTATGCTTTATTACTTTTACCTTTGTGTTACCACAAATTAGGACTTATACATTTATTATTGTTCCACAGTCGGTCTCTGTGAGGGCATTTTATGTGTGTGTGTGTGTATAATGTACTTTTTATTAGTAGCATTTTGTGCTACATGCAAGTTTTTGATCACTGTTTATTCCATTTTTAGGGGGAATTAATTTGACCAAAAACAGCAAATATATATTGCAGTGTATTGTGCTGCTATCTCTCCCAGCAATTGTAGATGGGTGTCAGCTGCATAGCACAACTAACATCTGTCACATTAAAATAGGCTCAAGTCTTGATCCTGCTCTATATATACGCCCCTGCAATTTGTGACATACATATACCTTACTGGTCACAAAGGAGTTAAAAAATCTATTTAATCTGTATTAAAGTAAATGCATCATATAAATAACAGTATTAATGCACAACCCTCATGGCTGAGACCTCACACAGACTTTTGTCATATGACATCTTTAGCTTTCAGGTTATAAAATGATAAAAGCAGTCCAGATTCGTGGCACATATATAATTGGCTGGAAGATCCAGCATAGATATCTCTAATAAGGGAGGAGACACAGATTAGATATTGGAAAAAAAAATTTTGACAGTGAGGGTGATCAATGAGTGGAACACGTTACCATGGGAGGTGGTGAGTTCTCCTTCAATGGAAGTGTTCAAACACAGGCTGGACAAATATCTGTCTGTGATGATTTAGTGATCCTGCACTGAGCAGGGGGTTGGATCCGATGACCCTGGAGGTCCCTTCAAACTCTACCATTAAATGATTCTATGATCTCATTGATAAAACACGTTTACTATTAAAATGCATGCACTGATTGGCTGTCTGGTGGCACCACTCTATAATTATATATCCAAGTTGGCTGCTTTAGCATCTTACATGCCTATGAATTATTGGGTTTACTTAATAAATTCCTAGGTACTGCACATCACTTATAGTATTTCTAAGGACTGTGGGGTAACTTAGTTTACTGCTTGAACAACAACTTTCATGTGACTCCTGTATTCCAGTAGACTTCTGCTATTGCAATCACAGTTGCCATTCCACAAAAATGTGTCTATGTGTAGCCAAAGATTTAAATTGTCACTAGTTAGAAACATATATTGTTACTTTGGGGAAGAGCTGGACCAACATTAAAGGAGTATTCCAGGACATTTTTAACTTTTGCTATTGCTGACTGACAGGTAATCAATAGATGATTGGTGAGGAGCCTCCACTCAGATCCATCCCGATCAGCTGATTTCAAATGCCGCTGTCACTATGGTCAGTTGAAGAAGCAGAAAGCACTGACCAAAGCGCAGTGGTCCAGGTTGGTACTGCAACACATCTCCCACTGAATTCAGTGAAAGCTGTGTCTGCAATAACAACCACAGTCCACTGCTCTATGGGCAGCTCTTTGTGATTCCTCGGTTGACCATAGCTATAGCTGCATTGGAATCAGTTGATCAGTTGGTTCCTGCTGCTCATCTACTAATGACCTGTCAGTTGGCAATAGTGTTGCTCATCTTGATTGGCCAAGCAATAAAATCATAGCGATTTTCGCAAAATCGAATCAAGTTAGTCCAAACCAACTTCTGGCGAAAATCCAAGGAAAATTGAATGCCTGATGCAAAGGTCAGCAAGCAGCCAATCAGTAGCCAGAGCTCCTTGCTGATGTCATCATGTGCATCCTCCATCTAGCATATGGGCTGCAGTTTAATTGGATGCCTGCATAACATTACCTAGCCATATATAACATTGGTACAGTGTAAACAGTGGCCATTTTACAGTTGATCATTGGACAGAGCAGCTGTATCATGTTTATATGCCTATATAACACTCTGTCCTCAAGCTGCTGCTCTCCTTCTCCTGCTTCCATCATGTTTCTTCCTCCTCTTCCTAAAATGAAAATTTTCTTAAGCACAAGAAACAACTGAAGCTTTACAGATCTTACTTCAAGAAGGCCCGTACCTAGCTGTTCTGTTTACTTGGTAGAATTTGTCCTTTGCAAACTTTATGACATTGCTTTTTAAAACAAGCAGCTTACCTTCTGCCTTGGTAGCTCTACAGCTGTTCCTTGGAGAAGGCCCATGCTTGAGTATTGTCTTTACCAAGCAGAATGTCTCCTAGTAAAATGTATGACATTGCTTTTTAAAACAAGCAGCTTACCTTCTGCCTTGGTAGCTCTACAGCTGTTCCTTAGAGAAAGCCCATGCTTGAGTATTGTCTTTATCAAGCAGAATGTCTCCTAGTAAAATGTATGACATTGTTTATAAAACAAGCAGCACAACTGTTGTCTGGCTTAGCAAAATGTTTGGTATTTCTATAACTGCCTTTCAACAGGCCCGTGCTTGAGTGTTGTCATCCTCTGACAGAATTTGTCCTTGAAAAATTTACGACATTGCTTTTAAAACAAGTAGTACACCTGCTATCTTCATTGAAGTCATTTTGATCTAGGAGACTCTGTGTGGTCCTCCTTTTGTTTTTTAGTGACATACCTGTGCTATGTTTGACCCCTACACCACTGTACACTATTTTGACCAATTTGTGGGAAGAACACAGTATTCCCAGGATGCGTGGCTGTATTTTCATGCAATTTTGTGGACATTTCGGACCTTCTCAAGGTCCAGTTAGTGAACCCAATTTTTTATTCCCGTTGACTTCAATGGGAGTAGGAATTGACCATCCCGATTCATGATAACTTTTGTGAAATCAGCCCCATACTGACACTAACAGATTATTTCACTCATCACTAGTCATCAATAGCAAAAGTTAAAAATGTCCTGGACTATTCCTTTAAGATAGTCACTGCCTTCAGAGCTGAATAGAAAATAAGGAGATCAGCCTGCATATTCTTGTACAGGTTCTTAAAACGGTTGTATAAAATTAGAAAAATCAAATTTTTTAACCAGAAACAGCACTGTTCTTCTCCATAGGTCCTGCTTGGTATTGCAGATCAGCTCCATTCAAGGAAAGTAGGGAGCTGCAGTACGAGAAACATCTTACGTAAAAGAGTTACTGAAAAGAAACATACCATTTTATTCATCTCATATAAACCCTTTAACTGCTATGATTGAATACAAACGCATACAGCCACAAAATTAATTCATGAATTATGTCTCTCTTCATCACATAGATGTATTTATCTTATTCCATGTTCAGTTACACTGAATGGTAATAGCTTTTGCTTGGCATTGTATAAGTCTCCCAGTACATTGATATACTTGTTTTGCTGTTTTTTTGTTGAAAAGTTTTCTGTTCGGTAACACAAATAAACCCTACATACTTTAGCAAGGAAATATAGAATATCGTAAGTTTAATTTGCTGGATCTGACATATTTTCCTAAGTGCTCTCTTTATTTTTCCATTTATCAGCTCCCGGAGATTGTGGAACCGAATTTGCAGAGATTCCCATTCAGCTGTTGAAGGCAGATCAATTTTCTTCAGTTGAAAAGATATGTAAAAACCAACTAACTGTGTCATAAACAATTGAAACGACTTTCCCAAACAATTGCAAATAATAAATCAATATTTCATCAGCAAAACTCAAGAAGGTGGAAAAAATATTTGACTTTACCAACAAAATGTTTTAAACTTGTAATGTATAGAAGCAATTAGGAGGTTATCCTTTGTTAAATAAAATCAAAGGTAAAATACGGGTTGCTGAGCACATTATGCAGCATTCATATGCAATTCATTAAGCTGAAACTTTATTTGAACTTAGAAAGGACTGATTCAGAAGGTGACTTTTTTATGCATGCTAACTAATAATGCACTATTCCCTATAACTTATTATATCATACGATCCTGAAACTGTTTCACTTGACATTTTACCCCCTTCAAGGTTATTAAAAACCAGAGTCAGGTTAGTCCTGTGGTATCTCCAGCTACTGACACAATAACAGTGCAAATAATGAAATACTTTTGTGTTATTAAGGGCTTCTCCTGGCGAGAGTGGTATACACGCTGCTACAGCAGCGTGTAAACCACGCTGTTGACATGCAGGACTTCTGCGGTAAATGAGCTTCTCCATAGCAACCTATTGGTTACTATAGAAGTGTAGTTTACACATTGCTGTAGCAGCGTATAAACCATGCTTGTCAGAACAAGGCCTTACAGAAAAAAATCCATAACGAGACAAGCAAATTTGGAGCTCACTTTACATCAAATGATTTGTCAATGTTTGTTATGGGTTGAATAATCTATAGTCTAAAGAACCTTATTTACAGTGCAATGATACCTATAAAGGTTATGTTGTATATCTATGGGGGACCTCCAGCAATGTAGAACTCCATCGCAAACTAAAATTCCTCTGGAGGAATATTTTCACAAAAAATACAATTACCAACCAAAAGCCATGTGAATTGTTATTTTTGGAAGAAAGTTTTGACACAACTCCAGCTGAAGATAAAAAATTCAGCTTTGAATGCAGTTAGTTCAATACGTTCCATTCTGCCATTCCCAAATAATACTCCTTCTTATGTCTACATAAGTAATAGTCTGAAGCAAATATGAGACAGGTGATCAGTTCTCACTCATGAATCTGGTACAGCTCGTATTGAAGAGAATCTAACACTCTCTTTATGAGACCCTTTCTGAGGGCAGCATTACGTAGTAACAGGCACACTCATTGCAGGGATGTGTCTGTCTTTTGTATTTGGGAGGTAGTTGTCAGAAATGTACATTTTATGAGTAGCAGCATACACATAGAAGACTACAGGAAGTAGTCATCAATATTCATGAGCTGCAATCTAGCCCCACCCATTCCCACCCTCCAATCACTGATTAACAATGGTCTATCGAATTAAAGACAGTAATAAGCAGACAGCTGTCAATTAGTTGGTGAAAGGTGGAGTGAGGTGTGCTTGGCTACTTCCTGTAAACTTCTATGGGTGCTGCTACTGATTAAATGTAACTTTCTGACAAACTATGTCACAGTTAAAAAGTAGGCATGGTTTCCTAAGAGAGGATTTTCAACAACTTTAAAACAGATTCATTAACCCGGAAGTTGGAAAATAGTGCAAAAGTTGGTGCGTGTAGCAGGCATAGATTTGATTTTCTGACTTTAGTGCAGTCCAAAATGTGCCACGTTTATCAAAAGGCATTTGCCTTTCAATAAGTTTGGCAAGATTTAGTCTAATGACATTTTTTGACTGGCATATGAAAAGCCAGTCTTAATAAATCTGCCCTATAATTTCCATTTTTTTTCTCGTTATATGTAATATGATAATGGCTAACCCATTTAAGCTGGTAATCCAACCCATTAAGGGATAGTCCAACCCGTTTTAAGGGGCATTCTCTCTCAGAATTATTGGTGGTCAACCATACTGATTTATTATGTGCCAGATCTATATAATGTCAATTTTTGCATTACGTATGTATTTTTGTAGCTAGCTTTTCTTATATTCATATGTCATACAGCTAACTTTTTGTACTTGCTATTTGATACATTGAGGACTGAAATGAAAGATGCCAACCGGATCCTTAAGTCCACAGACCTATGCAAGTGGTTATTGGGTACTCCCACTGTAATAAATTGTTATTGCTAGAGACAAGAAGCTTACAACAACAAGGACTCCTAGGATAAGATGAAATCTTTTTGGATAGGGGTTAACAAAGGTATCATAAGAATATAACAAAACAGTATAAAATTTTGCACTAGAGATGAGCGAACGTACTCGTTTCGAGTAATTACTCGATCGAGCACCACCATTTTCAAGTACTTCAGTACTCGAGTAAAAAGTACTCGGGGTCACTGGGGGGCACCGTGGGTGAGTGGGGGGTAGCAGCGGGGAACAGGGGGGAGCCCTCTCTCTCTCCCTCTCCCCCCACTCCCCACTGCAGCCCCCCACTCACCCACGGCGCCCCCCGAATTTCTTCGTCCGAGTACGGAAGTACTCGAAAATCGCGGTATTCGGGCGAAAAAGGGGCGTGGCCGAGCACGTTCGCTCATCTCTATTTAGCACTGAATGTTGCATTTATTCAGTAAAAGAAAACAACATTATTATATCTGTAATCCCTATAGAAATATACAGATTGAAACATTTTATTTAAAGTTCTAACCCTAATAAAATTAGATAAAATATATCTTTTTATGTAAAATTAGTTATACTGCTAGTCCTGTTGTATGCATATACATTGCCTTGAGTACTATACCCAGGAGCATAGAAACATATGCAGAATTCTGACTGTTTATGCATTTCAGATGTCTGCAAAATCCTCAAGTGTCTTGTTACTTTGGCCCAACAAAGAGGAAATCTCAACTAATGAGCATCAACTCTTCTGGCTGAGATAATTGTTGTAATGAAACCATAGTAAGATTTCTGGAATACTGATGTTTTCTTGGCTTTCATCTTCAAAAATGTATGCTTTAAAAATACATAATGCATGACTATGTAAAGAGTGTCTATATGTGCTATTAGTTTCCATGCAAGCAATAAAATAAGCAAAATACTTCAAGTTAAAAAGGAAGCCTTATGTATTGATAGTCTGCCATATCTATTAAAACCAATACAAGAAAATAGAATATATATTTGCATAAGAAATCAGCAAATCTATAAACTCATTAAAAGTCAGTGCCCCCTGCCATAACATGTTTCATTTTATTAACGCTCCTAAGGTATCAATCTTAGGAAATTTTGAGCATAAAAACAGTATAGCCGCTATTTATGTGCAGTCCATTGGTTGTCATTGTCTACATGTGCATTATTGAATGTGATTGCTTAACCCCTTAATGATAGCACTCTGCGCAACATGAGGCTCTAAGGCAGCAGAAATGCAGTACTAAGCTGTACTAGCACCCTAATGCAGAGTAATCCAAGTTACAGGGGAAAACATCTTATATGAGAAAGAAGTTTCAACAATGTTGGATGTCCCACATACGTACCGGTCATTGCATGGGGATCCTGTGCAATCTATCAAATTATCATTGGAACCTTTTGTGTGATTGAGTTACATTAGGAGAAGAGATGAGTGAGCGTACTCGCTAAGGCAAATTACTCGAGCGAGTATTGCCATTTTCGAGTACATGCCTGCTCTTCTCAAAAAAATTGGGGGGCCGTCGGGGCGCGGGGGCGGCGGGGGAAAGCGGGGAGGAACGGGGGGAGATCTCTCTCTCTCCCCCCGCTCCCCCATGCTCACTCCTGCAACTCACCACTCACTCCCGCCGGCCCCCCGAATCTTTTGAGACGAGCGGACATGTACTCAAAAATGGCAATACTCACTTGAGTAATTTGCCTTAGCGAGTACGCTCACTCATCTCTAATTAGGAGTTATTAACAACAAACAATTAGAATATTTTATGGTGGAACATCCAGCGTGCCCAATTTTCCAAGCTCTGCCAAAAACTCACAACTGTTTTTCCTCCATGTTTTAGACACATAGTGGATGTAATTGGGTCCATTATTAAAAGAGCTTCTGTTTGGTTGGACAGTTTTTTACATCTTTCAGTTAATCGTACCATGGGATATATTTTAAGACACTACTGAATTGGTTAAAACTAGATACTATGATTTTGAATTCAAATTAGCATTATACTCTATACTCTACTTTAGCTTACTGTTTTCTGGATGCTACTGAGGAGTTTTTTGTTAACGTTACCCCTTTTTCTCTTACAGGATAATTATTTCTCATTCAATGGCAGTTTTTATATTCAGATCTTAGGTTATCCCATGGGAGCCAGATTTTCCCCATCACTTGCTAATCTCTATATGGCTTGGTGAAAAAAAAGTCATTTATATGCATCTATCAATCTATACCTTGGTTGTATTGCCTGGTATGGACATTGAATAGACAACCTCCTCCTCATCTACCAGAATGTGGAGAAAAGTGACTGTATTTATGAAACATCTTTTTTTGGGGAGTTTTTGAAAGCCAATGGTGTAAATGTTTATCTCAGATTGGAAATGTATTGGCATACCACCCTTTTTCTTGATATATACCTAAGGGGAAGAGGGGGGTTGTTTGGGGTTACATTGCAACCTCTGTATATAGAAAACCCTCAAGCAAGCATTAGTCATCCCAACACACTATTAATAATCTATTGGTAGGAGAATATGTTGAATGTGTAAATATAGACAGTAGATTGAAATATTTGGGTTATAGTATTGGTCTCCATAATAGGGCTAAGTCAATAGTGAACACAAAAGTCAGACAACAACATTTGAACCCTGTTCATCATTTAACAAATAGCAGTCAGCAAGTTAGGTTTACAACTCCTTTTGGTACTGAATATTGTCAGATTGTGTCTATTGTTAAAAGATGTCTTCCAATCTTATTTTAGGACAAACCCCTTTTTGACATTCTTCAGGAAGGTATGAGGTTTGCAGCTAGAAAAGTTGCATCAGTGGGTAACATGGTGCGATCAAGTCTGTTTTCTACCCAACAAACATCTAATACATGGCTGAACTATGAAGGCTTTTCTTGTCATGGCGGCAAATTTGCATGTAGGGCACAGTCATTTTTATCTGGTAGTATAACTTATCCAATCAAACCTACATTCATTGTGACACAACATATGGTCATATATATTATATCATGTAGTACTTGTAAAAAAAATTATGTGGGTAGCGCCAAATGAAAATTAAAAACGCGAATATCTGAACATATTATGGCTGCATAACCAATTACTACAGTTAAACTAAATATATCAAGTGTTTCAAGACACTTTTTATGTCTATATAGCAGAGACACGTGGTCCTTATAGCTACAGGGCATAGAGTGCGTGCAAAAACTGATGAGGGGAGCAGATTGGGCAAGACCCCTTATTATGCGTGAAGCCTATTGGATCCTAATCCTGGGTACATGGGCACCTAGAGGGCTAATTTATCGCACAGATCTCATGTATATCTATTAAGATTTATATTTGTTTTTTAAATATATACCTTCTATATATTATTTTTTTTGTATATAATGATTTCTTTGGCTTTATTTTATTTTTCTTTTCTTTTTTCCTTGTTTCCCTTCTTTTTCTTTGGATACCTTTCATTTATATTTTCCACGTGTCCATATAACACCTTGTAATGATTAAGGAACCAATGAATCTGAAATGCGTAAACACGGGTGTGTTTTAGGATTTTGAATGTGTACACCATTTTAACTTTTCTCTTTAATAAAGCATAAAGTTTTAAAGAAGTACATTGTTTGGATGCTGGAACTGCTTTTGGAATATGCTTACCTTGGAACTTGCCTGGCGTCTTCTCCTCCCAGCACCTGTGACTTTTCTTCGCGAATGATATTGCTATACACTAGTGGTGAACTGATTCCTCCCTTTTTTCTCTGCTGCTCACAGGGTAAAATATCCCTTAAGTTGACAATAGTAACTGGCAGAGATGATCTGAGTCTGCTAAGACCAAGCACTTTTGCTGTGACATGGGGCACCTGGCGATCACGTGATCACTGGTTCAAATAGTGGAAGCGGCCCATCCAACTTCTCTATTCACTTCATAGCACTCATTGAGTGTTATACACTTGTGGTAGCAATTAAGAATGTGATAAAATCCAAATTGGAAAAAAAAATCTCTCTTCAAACATACTGTAGTCATAATTTGGTAATTCTTGCATAGTGCCCCTTTAAATGAAGGGGTTGTCAATGTAAGTTATAGCTTACCAGTATTTCTAGATGAAGACATAGTCTTTGTTTATCAGATGTGATCTAACTATTTGTGAATAGATTCACACTCCACTAGCTCAAAATGCTCTTATAGGGCATTTGAAGAGTAGTTATCTACAAAACAATAGCCCTTTTTAATATGTTAAAGAGGTTATCCCATCTCTGCCAATCATGACTGACAAGTTAGTAGACAGGAATCCTGTTCAGACAGAGTAAGTGTCAAGGTTAGTGGAGTTCACTAGTAAGCATAGATCAGGGACTGGAAAGGAAAGGATGCTAACAAGAAAACAAGGCTAGGAGAAGAAGCCGAGTTGAAACATTAATAAGAATTGAGCGGGAACAAACACAAAAGCAGAATTGAATCAAATGGGTAAAACTGGTTTAATTGTGAGATTTGCTAAGGATAGGGACAAATTTTAACAATAAAAATCTATAAAGCATAGGGGCATTGCCTGAAACCAATGGAGTGAGCTCTCTGCTCTCTCCATGTAATAGACTCTCCAGCAGCCCACATCAGCTCCCTGATCAATATCTTTATAGCCCAAAGGCTCCACAAAGGATTACCCAACTTATAGCAGCATGGAGAAGGCAAGGAAGAAGGCGGGATCCTCTGAACTAACAGAGTTTTCCCCTTTCACACGGAATATGGCGCCGACAGCATGCTACACACTGCTGGAACCGAGATCTCTCTCCTTCTCACTCATCAGCTTGGCTGCGTTCTCCAGCCTGTTCAGATGAGCATTTTACAACCTCTTGAGACCATCAGCAGGAGATTTCCACTCCTCAGGGGGCCGCAAGTAGTGATAGTAGTATCTCACCTGCTTCACAACACTTCTCCACAATGCAACATGTTTTTCCTGCTCATATTAATCATTCACACTCTCCTGCTATACCTCTCTCCTAACAACCAGCCTCTAAAGACAGCCTTAAAATATTGTTTTCTAAATTGAGAGCTTCCCTACAAAAGGACATTCACTCTGCCTTTAAAAATATACAAACTGAATTTGCAGCACTTGGTGAACGGACTTTGGAGTCCAAAATAGCGGATTTTCAAAAGCTCATAATGAACCAGCTGATGCAAACAGTGCCTTAGAAAAGGGGGTTCAAACTTTAAGCTCACAAGCCATGTCAAGGCTCCTTGCTTTTTGTATCAGTAAGTATATGGCCGCTTTCAGTGATTGTTTTTTTGTTTTTATATTTCCCTTTCTGTGATACATTTATATTAGTGTAGGGACTCACAAAAATTGAGGCGCCTTGAAGCGGCTTGTGAGCTCAAGTATTTTGGCCAAAATTCATCTTATGCCTTGCATTTATTATGTATTATTCACATGCAGTGCAGCTTCTATATGCCGGGGAGCCCGGGGTGATAGTACCAATGTGGTTAACTTTCTGAGGTGCGTTATTAATAGGCTGCTAGCCTGCATGGTGCACTACTTGTATCAGAATGGTCTGTCACTCTGTTTCTACTACTCTGTAGGAGTATACGCAAAGCATTCACCCCTCTCTATATTAGAAGGTTGTGTAAGTGACTGTCTCATCGGTGTCCTCCACCGGTGTATCTGGCTCCCTCATTGGGCAGTCTGGCTAACTGCATGCTGAGGGGGCGCAGACATCTGCCCTCCTGTATCAGTAAGTATATGGCCATTTTCAGTGATAGGAAGACATATTTAGATTAAAACATAAACACTACCCTCCTGTTTTTGTAGCACCAATAAATAAAAAAGGGTGGCATAGCTATCATAATTAAAAACTTTCTGGCCTTCTCTCTTCATTAGTCCTTCATTGACCCTCTAGGCAGCTATATAATACTCACTTGCACTATAAACAACGTGGAATACACACTGGGATCTATGTGTGCTCTCAACAAGTAACAAGTTAGCTTCTTCCATAAATGTTTTAGTCAATTACACCACTGCCCCTTCCTACAAAACGATACCAAATTACACAAAAGGAAAACCACCTAGATGCCTGAAGATTACAGCATCTCATTTAAAAAGGATTATGACTTCTTTTGTCAACCCGATAAAAGATATTCAATATCAAAGGGTTCTACAATCCACCATTGGTGTAATAACGTGGTCAAAGCATGCCCTTATATCCTTGGTAATTTTTGAAATGTTCAATAACCCTCCAACAGTTCCATGGGAGCTAAACAATTATTTTCTATGCTCCACTGCAAATCTAAATAAAACATTCTCTGCACTCCTTAATTGTTTAAAAAATAACTCATCAACTGAGGTTAATATTTTTTCCATATGGTGTGCCCACAAAGCATACATCAGGGGTCATTTTATTAGTCTGGCTGCAGCAGCTAAAAAGAAAAATCTGAAATACATTTACACCTTTCTAATAACATAATTCACTTGAGCTAATTAAACAAAATGAAATATTGCCCAGCAAGGGCTAACATGCTTAGTAATTCACAAGGGCAATTGCACCAACTAGACCTATACAAATATGACGAAGTCCTTCATAAAATCAAAGCTCACTATTACAGCCAAAGCAACAGACCTAGTGCTCTACTCATTTCCTCCTTGAAATCTTGTATAGCTAGAGCTAGAGTGGGATAAATATACAATACTCACAATAGCAGACTGCTACATAGATTTATATAGCATCCGTAAAGATCCAAACTCCCCACAACCTAACATTTTAGGTATAACAAATTTCTTAAATTCTGTCTCCTTACCTCAGGTGTCTTCAAAACAAATGGAACTGCTATATGCCCCTATATCACCATTTGAAATCTGTAGTGCCATCAACTCCCTCAAACCAAACAAAGCTCCTAGCCCCGATGGATTGACTAATGCTACTATAAAATGTTCCATACTGATCTCACAAGTTGTATACTGGCACTTTTTAACAAAATTCCAAACTACCGTCATCCCAAAGGAGATGCTGAATGCAACCATTATTTCACTACCTAATTCTCCAGACAAACGAGGGAATTTCAGACCCATCTAACATCTGAATATGGATTTGAAGTTATACTCCAAAATACTAGCTTCTAGATTAGCCGAAATCCGTCCTTCTCTGATACACCAAGACCAGATGGCATTTGTAAAAGGTAGATACTCGGCAAATCGGACATGTAGGTTTGCAAATATTCTAAATCACACAGAGAAGTCTGGAACACCTTCTCAGAGGCTGTTCTAGTCTCAATTTATACCTTCAAAACTTTTGACTTTTCTAATGGTACACATAAAGGTTGTCCACTTTCTCTTCTAATTTTCACATTTATTATGGAGCATCTTGAACAGTGGAAAAGGGACATAGTGGTTGTGACGAGCTTAAAATAATTCTGTCTGCAGATGATGTTATTGCATTATTTCATCTAGAATCTTCCCTCCTGCAGCTATAGAAATTATCAACAAATTTAGTTATGTATCCTATTATAAACTAAATCCCAAATTTTAGGTATGGATCTCTCAGAATATGTAAAGCATGCATTGAAAACAGAATTCCTTTTTACGTCAGTCTCTAAATGTTTAAAATATTTGGGAATCAAATTGTCTTTCCCGTCAAAGACTCTGTTTTCCAATAATTATACTCCCTTGCTCTGAACTGCCTCTTCAAGTAGTACCTTATCTCATTCCAGACATTGCTATCAATAATTCGATAGCTGCTGGTAAAGCTTCACTATTGGACAAATGGGAAATCTCCTACCTAATGGCCTTTAATGATATTTTCAAGAAATTCCACATCCCCTCAAAAGACTTTTATAAACATCTAAGTATATGGCATCTTGCTATGCAAAGGGAATTTCGAGAGGATACATAGCCATCTGTAATGCTACTTTAACAGATAAACCTACTTACCTAGCCCACTGTATAAGAGATCTGGGAGTCTATTGATGAAGAAGAATGAAATAGATCATTTACAATGGCGAGTACTCTTTCCCATTGCATCTCTCATTTAGAAATCTCTAGGAAAATTTTATATGGATGGTATATAACCCCTAATGTGACTGCAAACCTCTTGGGTTCTTCTTCAGGCTAAAAGAACCCGAGAGTTTTCCATTCTCGCTATTACATCATGTGTTTTTGTTAGCCATTAAAAGTTATTATATATACAACATTAATTGGTTTCTCTTGCTGGGAACAATTACATTTTTCTCTTTTGGCAAACATGGTACCAAACCTTTGTTTTCATTATAACCCCTAATTGCATGGCTTTCATTTAATCTATATTCTCTGAGAAATTCTAGAGAAGTCTTATAGACAGAGGTGGCCTGAAACATGTTTTTTGGGACTACCCCTGTGTCCAAGACTTTTGGAGCCAGATTTATACCATTATAGTAGAGGTGTTAAAATTAAAGTGATATGATGTTGTGTACTAACCCTCCTGCGAATCCACATTGCAGATTTACCATTTGGAAACAAAACTGTAGTTTTTCATGTCCTGGTGTCAGCAAAATCTTTGATAGCCTTTACAATAGCCACAAGTTTTTTTTTTTTCTTTTATTGTTTATGTTATATGTTTTTGTAAAAAAGAAATGTGGTAATAATTAATATGTAATGTATATTTTCTAACTTTGGAGAACTTGTACATTTTTTCTTTCTCTTTGCTAATACCTTTTGTTTGTTACTGCAACTTTAGAATTTCTTTGAAAAAAATAAAGAAAAAATCTATAAAATCTATGAAAGCTTTGTTATGAATAAAAATAAAAAAAATTTGAAAAAAGTTTTGGGTTCCCTATTACAAGTCTAAATACATTTCAAAACTTTTTTGATTAGGACGATCTCAAGAAACATTCAAGCTTAGGTCTTCCAAAATCAAAGCAGAAATGTAATGAACATGGCTCAATCAATGACATTTCTTCTCAGTAAATTGCCTATATGTCCAGCTATTTTATTGCTTTCACCATTTGCTGTAGTCTAAAACTCTTATTAGGAAAAAATATGAATATTCTAACACAGATCTCAAAAAAGCGGAAGCCATCACCAATGTGCATTACAGTAATGACTAACCAGTTGTTATTGCAAAAGGATAGCTTTTGTTCCATTAATGCTCCCTTACAATAAACCTGACTTGGGCAATAATTGTTCTAATTTGCTATTGCATATCAGCAGTAAAGTGAGAGCTTGCATAGAATGGCTCCATAAGTCTTTGCCTTGTTTTTCACAGGAGGAAATCCCTCTTGAAAAGATTTTAATGCAGGCGAACAAAAGATTAGGCTCATATTGCTTTATATTTTACAACCCTGTTAAAGTTTACGAGATGGGAGGAAAATTTGGCATTATTGTTGAAATCTTTTTTCTTTTTTGCAACACACAGCTCTACTCCCAGGTAAGTAACTCATGCCTAGTAAAAGCAGCTCAAATGATTTGGCTTTTTGCCCATTCGGCCTGGCCTGAATTGCTAAGCATTTAATACCTAGAACTACTTCCTTTTGTAATTATTACTCAAGAAAAGGAATAGGTAATACAACTTTCTACTTCAGGAGCTGAAATAAAAATGCATTGTATTATATTCCAGTCATTTATGATGAAGTGTAGCTTGTGCATAGGAGATTATGTTTTATGTAATTATTTTAGTACCAACCATAACCTTAAGCATGGATATGTTTTAGCAGCTTTTAAGCAGAGTAATCCTAATTGGTAAATGAGATATTTGTAAACATTCCAGGACTGTTTATTGCAGCGCAGCATGCATGCATTAACACATCAGGCATTCTCTTTTTATTAGTTCAGTGGATCTAAATACTAAAAATGAAAATTTAGAAATGTTGTACTTTTTTTCCATTAATCACAAATGTACCTTACATAAAATGTTAAAATGTAAGGAATGCAAATAGAATCGTAAACAATTTCAAAATCCAAGACTTATTTACATAAGATATCTAATGAAGAGATACAAATCTTAAGTTAATTGTATTTTGTGTATTCTTTTTTTAGATCCAGCCAAGGCCTAATTTCTATGTTTACTTAAATCATAATATGTAAAGAAAACACAATGGAAGCTGTGCCAAAAAATGAATGGTTAGTCCTCTTGCACACCATAAACTGAGAAAAGAAATTAAAAACAATCCAGTTCAACGGGGAACTTTCACTCAAGAATATTGATCCTCTCTTCTAACATTCACAACAAATAACATATGCCTGTGCAATTAAAGCATAGTATGTTCACACAAGTCTTCAATAGTGTCAGCACTAGAGATGAGCGAACGTACTCGTTTAGGGTGGTTTTGCACTCGAGCACCACTTTTTACGAGTAACTGACTACTTGGACAAAAAGATTCAGGGGGCGCCTGGGGGCGGCGTCGTGGAGCGGGGGGTAGCAGTGGGGAACAGGGGGGAGCTCTCTCTCTCTCCACCCCCCCCCACTCTCCTCTGCAACCCCCCGCTCACCCCTGGTGCCCCCGAATCTTTTCGCCCGAGTAGTCAGTTACTCGGAAAAAGCGGTGCGCGAGTGCAAAAACGCCCTAAACGAGTACGTTCGCTCATCTCTAGTCAGCACTTATATAACGTGTTGATCCAACTGAATTTGCACATGAGCATCACTAGGAGGAATACATGCAAAACTGCTGTTAGTTTGCTTCTTTTTTCTTGGCCCTAAAAGCGGCATAGGGTATTCAAAACTAAGAATCCAGGAAGCAGAAGCTGCTGATGTGCAAATCCAGTCAGAGCAACTCATGATGTAAGTGCTTGCACTATTAATTGAAGACTTGGGTGAGCATGCTGTGTTTTTATCAAAAGGGCATATGTTATGAGTATTAGGAGAGGCGATATATATATTCCTTGGGTGGAAGTATTCTGTTGCACCAAACTGTTTTTTTAATTAATTGAAATTACACTTTTAGGGGAAATCTGGGATTTCATGAAGAAACAAGCTTTGTCTCATATGGAGTACCTACCATCTTTAACCCCTAGTTGACCACCTCATAGACTTTTTACATCCTGCTTTGCTGGGCTTTATTCCCCAGGGCTGTAAAAACATGCTTCCTCTGAGGATTAAAACCCTGCAGTCTGTGCTAAGGATGCATAATGTAAGCCCTAGTCCTTATCCTATCATTCTGACACCTATAAGCCTTTGCAATCTTGGCTTGGTGTAGGAAAACCAAGTGTTCCTCAAAATGTTGACAATGTTATATTTGTACATCTCCTATATGGTTAAAAAAACTTAGGTTTTTCAAATGTGCATCCAGAATAAAGTAAACAAATGGAAATATATATCTTATCAAAATTTTGTACAGTACGTTTACACATATTTGAGATATTGCAATTGAAAATGTGAAAAAATTACAATTTTTTCAAAATTTTCCCAATTTTGGCAATTTTAATAAATATACACAAAGTCTTTTGGTCCATTTTTATGACCTAAATGAAGTACCATATGTGGCAAAAAACAATGTCATAATCACTTGGATATGCAAAACCTTAACCCCTTGAGTGGCACGCCCGGAAATTTTCCAGGACGAGCTCCACTGCTCATAGTGACATAGCCCGGAAGATTTCCGGGCTATGTATCACTATGGGAGCTGCAGAGCACAATGCCACAAGCTGTGACAGTGTGCTCTGCCTGCACAGTCCCACACAGAGCAGTGCAAGGGCTTTGAAAAACCAGCAGAAGATATTGCCGATATGCCGGCAACCTCCTGCTTTGTTTACAAGTTGCCATAGAGACCATCGGCTTGTCAGAAGCAAGCCGATGGTCTCTGTGGCAGGGAGAGCTGGTTGTTAGCTGTCAGAGGACAGCTAGTACTAGCTCTTACAGCAGAGATCAGAGAAAACCTCCGATCTCTGCTGTGTTAACCCTTTACATGCTGCAGTCTATGTGACTGCAGCATGTAAAGGGCTGTCACTGCAGCATGTAAAGGGCTGTTACCATCGGACCCCCGGAATGTGATCAGGGGTCCTGATGGGTCCCTGTGGAAGTCCCCTAAAAGGACAAAAAAAAAATTAAAAAAAAAAAAAAAGTAAAAAAATTATTTAAAAAATTATAAAAACACTTGTCTCCCTTTACTTTGTAAAAAATCAAAAATACAATCACACATGTGGTATCCGTGCGTCGTAATGACCCAGAGAAGGAAGTTAATACATTATTTAACCCCTTAATGACATGGCCCCTTTTTTTCTTTTTTCTCCATTTCTTTTTTTCCTCCCCCCTGTTTAAAAAATCACAACTTGTCCCGCAAAAAACAAGCCCTTATATGGCCGTGTCAATGGAAAAATGAAAAAGTTATGGCTCTTGAGACACAACTGCAAAATTAGTTGAAATTCAATGATTAGACCATTTTAAAAAACCTGCCCTGGTGGGCACGACAGGGTGGTAGGAAACCCGCCACTCAAGGGGTTAAGGGAGTTATTCTATGTTAAAGTGGCACATGTCAGATTTCTAAAAGTTGGCTAGGTCTTTAAGTTGCAAACAGGCTTGGTCACTAAGGGGTTAATACATATTGACTGTACAGGATCTATTCACATCAATACTAAATTTGAGAAAAAGAGTTACTTATATAAATATTAAATTAAAGGTACAATATAGACAGTAAAATTCATTTAGTTGACCTGCTGAGCAGTAGTAGGTATTTTGAAAGCAACATAAAATCTGGACCTAAATTGTCTAGAAACAAAACATTTGAAGGCCAAGTGAACAAATAAAAAGCTTCAAAATGTCTTCAACAGTTTTGGATCAAAAATATACCAAAAGGATTAGAAATAAGCTTGAGGTGAGTGATCATTTATTTTAAATGATCTATTTATCATTGTTACTCATATCAGTCACTTTGGGGGCTCCAAGATATTTGATTTTAATCTCCCTGTTGCAATTATATCCGTGCAACCACATTTGTCTGTCGAAAGAGATTGCATTGGGCTGTATGATGCTTTTACTAAAAATGGCCAGGCAATATGTTTACCTGATCCAGCTAATGTTGGTGCTATTTGGTCTAGTAGGAGACAGTCCTACTATGTTGTGCATATAGTGAATTTCAAGGTTATTTATGCTCTGCTATGGTCTATGGGTAGACTCATGTATAGTATGAGTGAGACATTTGACCATGGGTGATCAGCTATAGCCTATACAGTACTGAATTCTCAGAAATATAAAATGGATCCATTTTTAGACAGAAGCTTCTTATAACTCTGTAAGGATTCTATACAAGATGAAAGAGCACTCTGATAAAGTCCTTGTTCAGGTGAGCGTTTTCTTGCGCACAAATATCTGCGTGAAAAGATTGCAGCTCGTGTGTGGAAAAATCGTGTGGACGAAGCTAAAGGTGCGATCTACATTAGCACATAATTTACTCGTTTATACGATCTGTGGTGCATGCTGTGTGTTTAATCCACCTCCCATAGGAGTCAATGGGAACTCCTGTGCTACACGCACCAAAGAGAGGTCAGCTCTGATCTTTTCATGCAGCACGCACCTTAGATGCGTGTATTGTAGAAGTGCATGTCTTATTTTTTGCAGGTGCGAGTATTTTGCGTGTCTAAAAATCGTTCCTGTGAAGGCTTCAATAGGAAACCATTGATTTTAATAGACGGAATCTTTTTGTGCGGCGATTTGTGCGCAAAAAAAACACTTGTTTGAATGAGGCCTTATACAGCATGATATCTTTGACGTCCAGTTATATATAGCAATCATTTTGTGAAAATGATGTCTAGTAGCCAATGTTCAAAAATAGCACAACCCCAATTCCCCCCAAAATTGGAATATTGTGTAAAATGTAAAAAAAATGTAAAGAAAAAAAAATGCAATGATTTGGAGATCATATATAACCGTATTTTATTCATCATAGATTTTTCTATTTCTTAAAAAAAAAAAAAAAACTCATTTGGAATTGATTGCTGCAACACATTTCACAAAAGTTAGGATAGGAAAAACAAAAGGCTGGAAAATTTAATGCTTCTAATAAAAAAAATATCTGGAGGATTAATTTTCTACTAAATACCTGAATGTGTATTAAAAAAAAAGCATGTTAGAGAGCTAGAGTCTCTTAGAAGGAAAGTGTAACAATGCGGTTGTGAATCCACTGTGTCGTTCTAACAAGTGAAACCATCTGGCAGGATGGGCAGCTGACTCTAAGGCGAAGGCTGCGCAAAAGCTGGGACTCACTACAAGGGACGAGAATGGACCTGACCCTGAACTGAGAAGGTTTAAGTGTCCCTTACCTGGAGGTACCCCTGAGGATGGGGAAGTCCAGGCCACCTCTCCTATCCCTAAATCCTAGTCCTCCCTACCTACCTGGTGATGACAAGAAGCCAGAGGAAGTTGTACAAAGCCAAGCAGGTACGGAAGAGTGAACGTAAGGAAAGGACAGGACACTGATTTAGACAGAAGTAAGAGACACAGGGGTGAAATAGCAAACAAGCTGCAAGAGTCAGCATCAAAACACAAAAAATGCTAGATTCACACAGGAGCAGAATACCATCCAGCACAAACACACAAGGAGTTGCATGAAGATAGAATAGCTACAGCAGCTAACATGCAGTCATGTAAGGAGATACACAACAACACCAAAGCACCCTGGGAAATATCTAGAGGGGTAGGGGGTTTAAATAGCAGGTTGATTTGCAAATCACCTCCAGCTGGATGGAGAAGCCAGACACAGTAACTCTGCAGATGCTGGATAAAAGTAAAGCAGACTCAGGAAGCAGAACGACGCCCATGTCTGCCAGAAGTGACAGTATTCCCCTCTCTAAGCCGTCTTCTGCTCCTGCTGGTTCTCAGAAAAAAATCCTGAATAAGGCGTCGGGTGTTGAGATTTTCAGAAGGCTCCCATGACCTTGCCTCTGGACCATAGACTTTCCAATCTACCAAAAAATAGGTTTTATTCCTTACCCTCTTGACATCAAAAATATTCTTGACCTCGAAGGTGTTCTCAGCAACAATCTGAGACGACACCAGTCTGGGTTTTTTGGAAAACTTATTGAGTACCAGAGGCTTGAGCAGGGAGACATGGAATGAGTTCGGTATACGCAGGAAGGGACAGAGTCTCAACCTGTAGCTAATGGACTTAATTCTTTCTAGTGCTTCAAATGGGCCCCAAAACCATGGAACCAACTTGTAAGATGGTACCCTCAACCTAATATTCTTTGAGGAGAGCCAAACTTTATCACCAGGCGCAAAACTGAGCGTCAGCCTTCTCTTGCAATTGGCAAACCTCTTCATGGCCGCCACCGATTTTCCAAGGTTCCTCTTAGTTTCTAGCCATATCCTGGCAAACTTCTCCACAGAGGATGCCGCTGCCCAAACCTCCAAAGTGCTAGAAATGGGCGAGGGAATCCTGGGTTGCTGCACATAGACAATGAAGAAGGAGGAGGTTTTAGAGGAATCACTAACCCTCTGGTTGTAAGAGAACTTTGTCCATGGCAAAAGACTAACCCAATCGTTATGATGTGCATTCATGAAGTGCTGGAGGTACCCAGACAGAATTTGGTTCACCCACTCCACCTGTCCATTGGATTGCGGGTGATAGAACTCGGAGAAGTCCAGTGATATGCCCCTCAACCTGCAGAGAGATCTTCAGAATTTGGAGGTAAATTGAACTCCCTGTCCAAAACAATATGTTTAGGAAGGCCAAGAAGACAAAGAATGTGTTCAATAAACCTCTCGGATAATTCACCAGCAGAAGGCGAACCAAGCAAAGGCACAAAGTGAGCCATTTAGGAGAAGCAGTCCACCACTACCCATATGACGGTACACTTGTTGGAGAATAATAGTTCCATTATGAAATCCATGAGTTGGATTGTGTTGATATATGGTTTCTTTTTTGTATGATGCAGCTTTAACTTGCATTTGTTAATTGCACAGTGAACTGTGTCCACAAACAATGATTTGTGGAAGTATTCCTGAGCTCATGTAGGGGTTTGCATACCAGCATTGTACCTGTTTTTAATGCAGTGATACCTGAGGGCCCCTAAATCTTGAGCATCAAATACTGACCATCAGCCTTGTCGTTTGTGTACATGAATTTCTTTAGATTCTTTGAACCTTTTGGGCCAAAGCTAATTTAAAGTTCCGTGATCAGTTGAATCAAAATTTTAAATTCTTTTTAGAAATTATGTCCTTCAGACTCAAGCGAAGAGGGGGACCATCCACGTTGATATCATTCCACAGTACAAAAGCCTGCATCTCTGATGGCATGGGGTTGCATTAGTGCCTATTGCATAAGCAGTTTACACATCTTGAAAGGCACTTTAAATACTGAACAGTATATAAGGGGTTTTAGAACAATATATACTTCTATCCAGAAATGTCTCTTTTAGGGAAGGCTTTGCATATTTCAGTAAGACAATACCTAACCAAATACTGCATCCATCACAACAGCATGACTTCATGGAAGAAGAGTCTGAGTGCTGAACTGGCCGCCTGCAGCCCAGACATTTCACCAATAGAAAAACATTTGGCTTTTGTGGGGAGACAGGATTGACAGACATGTTAACACCTTGTGCTTATGTTGGACTTTGAAAAGATCCAACCATTGAGAGACCAATTAAAACTCAAACTAATATTTGGCTTTTAATGATCTATTCATAAGAAGAATGAGATTAATAAGATCAATTATCAATTAATAAGATCTGTTGTTAGGTACAGAGCTTCTGTAGTAACAAGCACACAGGGAAATTTACTTAGCATTGAGGGGAGGAGCTATCTTCACAGGGACGTTTCCGTGCACTCGGAGGCTGCAGGCTGACAGATCTGCAGATGCTGTGATAGCTAACTCCACAGTCTCTGCCTATCCTGGGGCAAGAGTGCGTATCAGTGTATGTATACCCACTATATCAGATTTATTCACCATTTAGCCAGAATGTCTGAATTGTCCTCGGAGAGTAGAGGGGAAGGCATTCAGATGCTGCCTACTTGCTGATTAGACCATAGACTGTGCAATGCAACATAGGAAGTCAGGGAAAGGCAGTACAGGAGAGTAAACTAGAGGCAAAATACTAGCCTTGCTACACACCTCTTGTCTGAAAGTGGTTTGCATATAGCAGGTCAACAGAAAAATGTGGAAGACTATCAGAAAATCTGAATTTACAGACATGAAACAGGGTGCAAACAGCAGCAAGTCAAGATATGGAGAACCTGGTGTATTTTAGAAAATTTGTTGAAAACTCAGCCACGCTTTAATTTCATGTGGTTGCCATGTGGCTGCACCATGGTTTTCCCTGCACTCAGTCTCCTCAGAGTTGTTATTTTTAGGAATTCTCAATTTTTCTGTGCTTTATATATATATATATATATAAAATTTTCAAGGATGTTTTTGAAAGCGCTGCGGAATACGTTGGCACTATACAAATAAAGATTATTATAGTGTAACGTACAATATTGATGGGCTTTCTTCAAAAGACACATTTTGAATGTGTATTTCATTAATACTTTAAAGGAGATGTCCCGAGGCAGCAAGTGGGTCTATACACTTCTGTATGGCCATAATAATGCACTTTGTAATGTACATTGTGCATTAATTATGAGCCATACAGAAGTTATAAAAAGTTTTATACTTACCTGCTCCGTTGCTAGCGTCCTCATCTCCATGGAGCCGACTAATTTTTGGCCTCCGATGGCCAAATTAGCCGCGCTTGCGCAGTCCGGGTCTTC
Organism: Eleutherodactylus coqui; assembly: GCF_035609145.1. Classification (NCBI taxonomy): domain Eukaryota; kingdom Metazoa; phylum Chordata; class Amphibia; order Anura; family Eleutherodactylidae; genus Eleutherodactylus; species Eleutherodactylus coqui. The sequence goes on from NC_089849.1 coordinate 80,601,896, forward strand.
TGCAGTCTTCTATGGGGCTCCGTGTAGCTCCGTGTAGCTCCGCCCCGTCACGTGCCGATTCCAGCCAATCAGGAGGCTGGAATCGGCAGTGGACCGCACAGAAGAGCTGCGGTCCACGGAGGAAGAGGCCATCTTCAGCGGTGAGTAGAGAAGTCACCGGAGCGCGGGGATTAAGGTAAGCGCTCCGGTGAGCTTTCTTTACCTCCCTGCATCGGGGTTGTCTCGCGCCGAACGGGGGGGGGGGTTGAAAAAAAAAAAAACCCGTTTCGGCGCGGGACAACCCCTTTAATGTCTTTTGTTAACATTCTGTTCATTATAATGAAAATGTTTCCAATGAATATATCTCCAATTTCTTTCTGACTCCTTTTTATTTATTTTTAGGTACATTATTTGGTATGTAAAGTATATAGTATGAGACCTCTAAAAGGCATCATACTCTTTATATTCCATGTAGTTAGCAGTGCCAGTATAAAGAGATAATAAACAGCCTGTAGCTCCGTTCACTTGTGTGTCCCACAAGGTCTGAGAACAGAAGTCTTAACACATTTTTTTGTTATGTTCACACAGAGAGGACTTGCCCTTCTATCAGAGGACCTCTATTATCTTAACTCATAAAAAGGACTAATTTGTGACCTCTTCTGGTATTTTGGAAAGAATGTTCTCATGGCTAAAGATCACTACATTGCAAGCATTTGATATATTAAAGGAGTTGTCTGTCATGTCAGCAGTTATCTGCATGGGAACCCAGCAGCAAGTTTTCAATTGTCCACAGTTCCACAAGATAGGGTTCAGGACAGAAACACATTGCCGTAGGTGCAACTACATTCACCACTACGGTATGGAGTGTAGTTTCATCTGTGTTTATCTCCCTCGCTGGCTTTTCAGGCTCCACGCCAGAGTGCAGGAGTTTGAAGAAAAACACGGGAAGATAGGTCCTGCCAATCTTCCCTGCACAATATATTCACTACGTGCAGGAAAGATAAAGCATGTGAATACAGAGCTGATGTTAAATTATGTATATATTCACATGACTGTATTTTTGAAAGCCGTTTTTAAAAAAATGCAGCATGACCTATTTTGTGTTTTTGCTTCTCTGTTGACATTATTTTCTGTTGGACAAGTATAGATCAGTATTTGCCCAATAAAAAACAAATCCAATGAAAGTAAATATAGAGGTAAATATAGATCAAATACCTATGACATATGGTTGTAAGGTCATATGTAACACATCCATATTATGGATTTTTATTACAGATGTGTTGCAATATGCTTATCTTGAAATTAGCCTTAGGCCTCAGTCACACGACCGTTTTTTGGTCCGATCTGCAGACGCGCTTGCGATCTGCAGATCTATAGACCAAATGCTTCCCAATGGGATCGGTCACATGTCCGCTTTTTATGCGGATGTGCGATCAATTATAGGACACAACGATTCGCAGAACGAGCCTATGTGCGTTCTGCGCATCACTGTGTTCTATATATGCGCTCAATGGGGCCGGTGGCAGCAGCGCCGACCCCATTGAGAACATATACTAAAGATCATTCTCCTCTGCCACAGCTGTAACAGCTGTGGCAGAGAAGAACGATGTCACCCATTGAATTCAATGGAGCCGGTAATACAGCCGGCTCCATTGAAAGCAATGGGCTGCCGGCGAGCGCTGGATGAATTTTCAGGAAGGGCTTAAAAATATAAGCCCTTCCCTAAAAAGCATCCTGAAATGTGTAAAAAAAAAATAAAAATATACTCACCTTTTCCCTGCAGCTGGAGTTCAGCCGCGGCCGGCCGGCAGTTCTCCTGAACTGCTCTGTGTAGTATTCAGCAGCTGGGGATTTAAAATCCCCACCTGCTGAATGGGCTGCCTCTAATTGGTCACAGCCCTCACCAATCAGAGGCAGCTCTCACTCACCCATTCATGAATTCATGAATGGGTGAGTGAGTGCTGCCTCTGATTGGCTGAGCGCAGGGACCAATCAGGGGCAGCTCTCAGCTGTCATTCAATAGCTGAGAGCTGCCCCTGATTGGTCCCTGCTCTCTGCCAATCAGAGGCAGCACTCACTCACCCACACCCATTCATGAATTCATGAATGGGTGAGTGAGAGCTGCCTCTGATTGGTGAGGGCTGTGACCAGTCAGAGGCAGCCCATTCAGCAGGCGGGGATTTTAAATCCCCGCCTGCTGAATACTACACAGAGCAGTTCAGGAGAACTGCCGGCCGGCCGCGGCTGAACTCCGGCTGCAGGGAAAAGGTGAGTATAATTTGTTTTTTATTTTTACACATTTCAGGATGCTTTTCAGGGAAGGGCTTATTTTTTTAAGCCCTTCCCAAAAATTCTTCCAGCGCTGGCCAGCAGCCCATTGCTTTCAATGGAGCCGGCTGTATTGCCATCTCCATTGAATTCAATGGGCGAACAGCGCTCCTTTAATCGGGCCCGTTTTGCCAAAAACGCTGCTAGCTGCAGATTTTTTGGCGAATCGTCGGCCCCGGTCACGCGATTTGCGTGTGCGCATCCGTCATGCGATCCGCAAATCGCATGAAAAAACGCCCATCTGACCGAGGCCTTAGGCTGTATCCAGGCAACCACATTCAAGTTACGCCCAAAATAGTTGGAAATTATTTTTATTGGACAGCACATAGACACCTATCCGATATTCACAGATCCGGCATGTGCTTTTTATGAAAATGGACAAGAATGCAGAGATTTCTTTCTTATGTACCGTGGCTTCATGTGTAAGAATGTTCATATGTATCGCCTAATAGGCCATCTAAATGGTCCTTGAGTTAAACATGTTAAATTTGCATATATATACGAAAAAACAAGATATCTTTATGTTACCAGCTAAAGCTAAGAGCGAAGAAAACTTGAAACTAACAAGCATCCCTGTTTGATATACCTATGTTGTTTATTGATCAAAGAGGTTCTCCCTTAAAAATAAGTTATCATCTACCAAAATGTTTTGTTAACAAAACCTTACAAATTAGATTATCACATACAGTTATCGTGTAAAAGGTATCATGATAGAAGTGGTAAAGACTAATGGACAGTAAGTATAATTTTACAGTATCAGCTATCCCAATATCAATCAGTGATACACCAGAGATCTCTTCTGGCCACTAGGCCTACATTCGAAATAAATTGGTATAGATGAATGACTGCCTGTTCAAATAGACCAATAGTTGTGAGCTAAAAACCAAGTGACTCCAAAAATTGTGCGATTCTTGCCTACTTGCCCTGTAGGGCCCTATATTTACATGGGACAACAATCGCCCATAATTGCTCTTTTGAACAATTATTCGGCAAAATATCAGCCTGTGTAAAAGTACCCTAAGGCCCCGGTCACACGGTGTTTTGATGCACGTCTGTCAGTTGCGTTTGCGGTCCTCATCTATATAGAACCAATGTATGAAGCGCAGTTCGCCAGAGCAGGGGAGAGCCAACAACTCTGATGACTCCCCTCAAGTCCCTACTGCTGAGCCTGCCTCCCATCCACAGGGTTCTGCGGGCAGCACCCCCCCCCCTCGCCAGCAGCCTTCTTCCACCCATAGTGAGGGTGATTCTTCACCTGGCAAAGGCTGCAGCTATTTGGGCCACAGGCTTTTTTCAGGAGGCAGCATGCCTGGGTGACATCCCCTTTGCTCCACAGTGCCACACAAGGACAGACATTACACCACCGCCTGTTGGCCCACCAGTAGGCTCAAGCCCAATGAATTTGTGGGCTCAGTTGAGGCAGGCAAGAATCTCATCTCCCTCTTCGGGGCCGATCAGGTGCCGTGGGTGGCCGCTCTGGTCTGGGAGGGCTTCGGCCCAAAGACAGAACCAATCAGGGCGATCGGTCACCTGAATCTTCAATTTTTGTTGACATTGTTTATTTTGTTGTTCTTAAAAAAAAACAAAATTATAAAGAGCTATTATGTTTGCAAGGCTGTATTGCCAAAGGCTCATGAATTCCAAGCCTTTATTTTGTATATTAAAATCACGTTTTTGATTTGACATGTTGTATTGTGTTTTCAATTCAGTTCTCATACTTAAAGGCCGTCTGCAGATGGGCGGGTCGGGTGTGGACCCGACACGAGCGCCTGCAGGGACCAGCACGTACTTACCCGTGCCCCGCAGCTCCCGCTCTTTCATGTGCCGGCTGCCAGGCAGTCGGTGCATGCGCAGACCGGAGCCGGCAGCGGGTGAGTGACGTTTCTGTGCGGGGCTCTGGGAGCCCCGCACAGAAATAGGACATGCTGCGATGTGTTTGCCGCGCGAGATTTCGTGCGGCCGAACCTCAGCCGCCTGCATAGGATTGCGTTTGTTAACACAATCCTATGCAGGCTTCCAGCGGCGGAAATCCCACGGGAAATCCCGCCGCGGAATTTCCACCCGTGTGCAGGCGCCCAAACTTGGATAAGTAAGCTATGGTCCAAGGCAGTTTGTCATCCCAGCTTGAATACTTTTGTTGAAGGAAGGTTCTGGTCTTGGTTGCTTTCCATACTCTCAATAATGTAACTAAGGTCCAAGCAGACAATAGCCTCATCCTGAAAAGCCTCTCTAAAATCAAAATGTAATGTTTGTTGAGCTCGGGGCACTAATCAACGGCTATTTTTGCTTTGTTTTGAGCCAAAAGTCAGGGCGTATTGGTTAACACACAACTCCAGTTAGTATGTTATGTGTAACAAGCAAGCGTTAAAATGTTTGCTTACAAACATCGCACAACCTTTCCCTACCTTGAGACTATAGCCACGGAGAAAATACTCTTGGGGCGAACATTAGATAATGTCTAGAGATGAGCGAACGTACTCGTCCGAGCTTGATACTCGTTCGAGTATTAGCGTGTTCGAGATGCTCGTTAATCGTGACGAGTACCACGCGATGTTCGAGTTACTTTCACTTTCATCTCTGAGACGTTAGCGCGCTTTTCTGGCCAATAGAAAGACAGGGAAGGCATTACAACTTCCCCCTGCAACGTTCAAGCCCTATACCACCCCCCTGCAGTGAGTGGCTGGCGAGATCAGGTGTCACCTGAGTATATAAATCGGCCCCTCCCGCGGCTCGCCACAGATGCATTCTGACATAGTTCAGGGAAAGTGCTGTCTTGCTGGAGTTGCTATAGGGAGAGTGTTAGGAGTTATTTTAGGCTTCAAGAACCCCAACGGTCCTTCTTAGGGCCACATCTAACCGTGTGCAGTAGTGTGGAGGCTGCTTTTTGCAGTTTTGCACATTTTTTTTTTTTCGTATATCGGCCGTGCAGAGCATTGCGTCCTGCAGTAATTTTACATTGTCCAGGGCCAGTAGTGGTGAGGCAGGGACAGAAGACATATTTAGTGTATATAGGCAGTGGGCCTTTCCAAAAACATTTGGGAAAAAAAATCTATTTGGGCTGCCTGTGACCGTCCTCAGTGTACTGGGTCTCTGCTGGGGGTAGTTGTCCTAATTCATACGCAGCCAGCTAAGTGTTACAGCAGGCTTGCACAAAATTCTTTCCTGGCTCTGTGTTGCCTGTTACATCACCTCTGCATTCCTGTCCACAGTGAAACAGTCTGCAGTAATTTTACATTGTCCAGGGCCAGTAGTGGTGAGGCAGGGACAGAAGACATATTTAGTGTATATAGGCATTGGGCCTTTCCAAAAACATTTGGGAAAAAAAATCTTTTTGGGCTGCCTGTGAACGTCCTCAGTGTACTGGGTCCCTGCTGGGGGTAGTTGTCCTAATTCATACGCAGCCAGCTAAGTGTTACAGCAGGCTTGCGCAAAATTCTTTCCTGGCTCTGCTGTGCGTTCCATAAGCGAAGTCAGCCTCCAACCACTGGCCAATAAGCGGCACATTTAATTACAGCGTTCTGTTTCTGCACTACTGGTAATACACCATGCTGAGGGGTAGGGGTAGGCCTAGAGGACGTGGACGCGGCCAAGGACGCGGAGTCCCAAGTCAGGGTGTGGGCACAGGCCAGGCTCCTGATCCAGGTGTATCGCAGCCGACTGCTGCGGGATTAGGAGAGAGGCATGTTTCTGGCGTCCCCACATTCATCTCACAATTAATGGGTCCACGCGGTAGACCTTTATTAGAAAATGAGCAGTGTGAGCAGGTCCTGTCGTGGATGGCAGAAAGTGCATCCAGCAATCTATCGACCACCCAGACTTCTGCGCCGTCCACTGCTGCAACTCTGAATCCTCTGGCTGCTGCTCCTCCTTCCTCCCAGCCTCCTCACTCCATTACAATGACACATTCTGAGGAGCAGGCAGACTCCCAGGAACAGTTCTCGGGCTCCTGCCCAGAATGAGCAGCAATGGTTCCGAATCCTCTCCCACTGGAGGAGTTTGTCGTGACCGATACCCAACCTTTGGAAAGTTCCCGGGGTCCGGGGGATGAGGCTGGGGACTTCCGGCAACTGTCTCAAGACCTTTCAGTGGGTGAGGAGGACGATGATGATGACACACAGTTGTCTATCAGTGAGGTAGTAGTAAGGGCAGTAAGTCCGAGGGAGGAGCGCACAGAGGATTCGGAGGAAGAGCAGCAGGACAATGAGGTGACTGACCCCACCTGGTTTGCTAAGCCTACTGAGGACAGGTCTTCAGAGGGGGAGGCAAGGGCAGCAGCAGGGCAGGTTGGAAGAGGCAGTGCGGTGGCCAGGGGTAGAGGCAGGGCCAGACCGAATAATCCACCAACTGTTTCCCAAAGTGCCCCCTCGCGCCATGCCACCCTGCAGAGGCCGAGGTGCTCAAAGGTCAGGCAGTTTTTCACTGAGAGTGCAGACGACCGACGAACAGTGGTGTGCAACCTGTGTCGCGCCAAGATCAGCCGGGGAGCCACCACCACCAGCCTCACCACCACTAGCATGCGCAAACATATGATGGCCAAGCACCCCACAAGGTGGGACGAAGGCCGTTCACCGCCTCCGGTTTGCACCGCTGCCTCTCCCCCTGTGCCCCAACCTGCCACTGAGATCCAACCCCCCCTCTCAGGACACAGGCACTACCGTCTCCTGGCCTGCACCCACACCCTCAACTCCGCTGACCTCGGCCCCATCCACCAATGTCTCTCAGTGCACCGTCCAGCCGTCGCTAGCGCAAGTGTTGGAGCGCAAGCGCAAGTACGCCGCCACGCACCCGCACGCTCAAGCGTTAAACGTGCACATAGCCAAATTTATCAGCCTGGAGAAGCTGCCGTATAGGGTTGTGGAAACGGAGGCTTTCAAAGGTATGATGGCGGCGGCGGCCCCGCGCTACTCAGTTCCCAGCCGCCACTACTTTTCCCGATGTGCCGTCCCAGCCCTGCACGACCACGTCTCCCGCAACATTGTACGCGCCCTCACCAAAGCGGTTACTGCCAAGGTCCACTTAACAACGGACACGTGGACAAGCACAGACGGGCAGGGCCACTATATCTCCCTGATGGCACATTGGGTAAATTTAGTGGAGGCTGGGACAGAGTCAGAGCCTGGGACCGCTCACGTCCTACCCACCCCCAGAATTGCGGGCCCCAGCTCGGTGGTGGTATCTGCGGTGGTGTATGTTTCCTCCACTAAACCACCCTCCTCCTCCTCCTCCACAACCTCTGTCTCACAATCAAGATGTGTCAGCAGCAGCACGTCGGCAGCAGTCGGTGTCGCGCAGCGTGGCAGCACAGCGGTGGGCAAGCGTCAGCAGGCCGTGCTGAAACTACTCAGCTTAGGAGATAAGAGGCACACGGCCCACGAACTGCTGCAGGGTCTGACAGAGCAGACCAACCGCTGGCTTGCGCCGCTGAGCCTCCAACCGGGCATGGTCGTGTGTGACAACGGCCGTAACCTGGTGGCGGCTCTGCAGCTCGGCAGCCTCACGCACGTGCCATGCCTGGCCCACGTCTTTAATTTGGTGGTTCAGCGCTTTCTGAAAAGCTACCCACGCTTGTCAGACCTGCTCGTAAAGGTGCGCCGGCTCTGCGCACATTTCCGCAAGTCCCACATGGACGCTGCCACCCTGCGCACCCAGCAACATCAGTTTAATCTGCCAGTGCACCGACTGCTGTGCGATGTGCCCACACGGTGGAACTCTACGCTCCACATGTTGGCCAGGCTCTATGAGCAGCGTAGAGCTATAGTGGAATACCAACTCCAACATGGGCGGCGCAGTGGGAGTCAGCCTCCTCAATTCTTTACAGAAGAGTGGGCCTGGTTGGCAGACATCTGCCAGGTCCTTGGAAACTTTGAGGAGTCTACCCAGATGGTGAGCGGGATGCTGCAATCATTAGCGTCACCATTCCTCTGCTATGCCTCTTGAGAAGTTCCCTGCAAAGCATAAAGGCAGACGCTTTGCGCTCGGAAACAGAGGCGGGGGAAGACAGTATGTCGCTGGATAGTCAGAGCACCCTCCTGTCTATATCTCAGCGCGTTGAGGAGGAGGAGGAGGAGCATGAGGAGGATGAAGAGGAGGGGGAAGAGACAGCTTGGCCCACTGCTGAGGGTACCCATGCTGCTTGCCTGTCATCCTTTCAGCGTGTATGGCCTGAGGAGGAGGAGGAGGATCCTGAAATTGATCTTCCTAGTGAGGACAGCCATGTGTTGCATACAGGTACCCTGGCACACATGGCGGACTACATTTTAGGATGCCTTTCTCGTGACCCTCGCGTTACACGCATTCTGGCCACTACGGATTACTGGGTGTACACACTGCTCAACCCACGGTATAAGGAGAACGTTTCCACTCTGATACCCGAAGAGGAAAGGGGTTCGAAAGTGATGCTATACCACAGGACCCTGGCGGACAAGCTGATGGTAAAATTCCCATCCGACAGCGCTAGTGGCAGAAGGCGCAGTTCCGAGGGCCAGGTAGCAGGGGAAGCACGGAGATCAGGCAGCATGTACAGCACAGGCAGGGGAACACTCTCTAAGGCCTTTGACAGCTTTCTGGCTCCCCAGCAAGACTGTGTCACCGCTCCCCAGTCAAGGCTGAGTCGGCGGGAGCACTGTAAAAGGATGGTGAGGGAGTACGTAGCCGATCGCACAACCGTCCTCCGTGACGCCTCTGCCCCCTACAACTACTGGGTGTCAAAGCTGGACACGTGGCCTGAACTCGCGCTGGAGGTGCTTGCTTGTCCTGCGGCTAGCGTCTTGTCAGAGAGGGTGTTTAGTGCGGCTGGGGGAATCATTACAGATAAGCGTACCCGCCTGTCAACCGACAGTGCCGACAGGCTTACACTCATCAAGATGAACAAAGCCTGGATTTCCCCAGATTTCTCTTCTCCACCAGCGGACAGCAGCGATACCTAAGCAATACGTAGGCTGCACCCGCGGATGGAAGCATTGTTCTCTATCACCATCAAAAACGGGGACATTTTTGCTTCATCAATCTGTGTATAATATTCATCCTCCTCCTCCTGAAACCTCATGTAATCACGCCGAACGGGCAATTTTTCTTAGACCCACAAGGCTCAGTCATATAATTTTTGTAAACAATTTTTATACGTTTCAATGCTCATTAAAGCGTTGAAACTTGCACCTGAACTAATTTTTATTTTAACTGGGCTGCCTCCAGGCTGAGTTACAAATTAAGCCACATTAACCAAAGCGATTAATGGGTTTCACCTGCCCTCTTGGTTGGGCATGGGCAATTTTTCTGAGGTACATTAGTACTGTTGGTACACCAATTTTTTGGGGCCCTCGCCTACAGTGTAATCCAATTAATTTTTGGCCCACCTGCATTAAAGCTGACGTTACCTCAGCTGTGCTGGGCACTGCAATGGGATATATTTATGTACCACCGGTGGGTTCCAGGGAGCCACCCATGCTGTGGGTGCACACGGAATTCCCAAAGCGGAGTTGTACCTGCCTGTGACTATTTATAAAAAACCGCGGTCTGACTGGGGCATGCAGACACCTTGACAGAATGAATAGTGTGTGGCACATAGGTTCCCCATTTCTATGCCCACGTGTGCAGCTCCTGATGGCGGTGGCACAGGATTCTATTTCTCATTGCTTCTGTACAGCATTGTGGGCTATCGCCCCGCCCCTTTTAAAGAGGGTCGCTGCCTAGCCGTGCCAACCCTCTGCAGTGTGTGCCTGCGGTTCCTCCTCATGGCAGATGCACTTATAAATACACATGAGGGTGGTGTGGCATGAGCGCAGCTGAAGGCTGGGCAGGGACAGTTTGGTGTGCGCTGTGGACACTGCGTCGTGCGGGGGGGGGGGGGTTGGCAGCATGTAACCCAGGAGAAGTGGCAGCGGAGTGTCATGCAGGCAGTGATTGTGCTTTGTTGGAGGTAGTGTGGTGCTTAGCTTAGGTATGCATTGCTAATGAGGGCTTTTCAGAAGTAAAAGTTGTTGGGAAGGGGGGGGGGGGCACTCTTGCCGCTATTGTGGCTTAATAGTGGGACCTGGGAACTTGAGATGCAGCCCAACATGTAGCCCCCTCGCCTGCCCTATCCATTGCTGTGTCGTTCCCATCACTTTCTGGAATTGCCCAGATTTTCACAAATGGAAACCTTAGCGAGCATCGGCGATATACAAAAATGCTCGAGTCGCCCATTGACTTCAATGGGGTTCGTTACTCGAAACGAACCCTCGAGCATCGCGATAATTTTGTCCCGAGTTTCGAGCACCCGAGCATTTTGGTGCTCGCTCATCTCTAATAATGTCCAGACAACTAACAAGCTTGAGAAATATTGTAGGAATAGGTGTGGGATACTTTGGACATGGTCTCATACTCCGCAATGTTTTGTAACACACAAAACACATTTCAAGGGTGTGGTGGTCCGCTATTGTTATTCACCTATGTCTATCCACCCATGAAGCATGTAGTTTTCTTTATTTTAGGCAATTGTTAAGTCATGTTTAGTTTGTATGCTTTTCATTTTAGCTTATTTGCCCTTATATTCTTTGCTCATATTTTTTGTGTACATTTTCGTGGTAACCTACGGATGAACAGGTGACATAAATGTAAGCCCATTTGAGTTGGGTGGCGAATATTGTCTAGGAGATAAATGCGCTCAGAGAAGTAAACTGTGTGTCTCACGTCATATGTGCGTGCCACACCACGCGCACAAATGTGCATCTCCTGCGTGCCTGTTACACTGGATAGTGCCTGGGCAGCGCAATTTTATTTCATTCAAACCAAAAGAAAAGATCAGCAGCAGAATATCACCACTGGGACGTCGCAAAACCTGTCTGCTGGTCCAGATGATGGACCGGCTAGATTATGATGGGAAACATGGACCCTACCTGTACCCCCACAAGCACAAAAAAAAGATTTTGCGGAAGATCCGAAGGGCGATGGCGAGGAAGTAGGGGACTGTGCAGAGCCGAATCCAATTGCAAAAGAGGTGGAATGACTTAAAACTAAAGCACCCCCACCGTCTGCCAACAATCTAGCGTGAAATTCATCTTCGGGAAGGAGGTCACACGAGTGTCTGTTTGGGTCTGAGCGGTAAGTGATTGCACATATTGATGTTGGGCGTGGCAAAAAGCGCAGGTTTTTTTGTTTCTGCATGATCCAGCGAACATTTAGGGCTTAAGTGCCTAGAAGTGCTAATGCATAACATAAAATTTACACTTTAGCGACAGGAACATACTGGTGCATATTTGCATCTAGAACTCTGTGGCATGGAGTGTGAAGTCTGAAATGCCATGTAGTGTGTATGAAGCACATCATAAAGCCAGAAGTGACTCGACTGCCCCATTGGCGTGCCCATCAGAGTGTTTATTAAAAGTATGTTTATATGGGTTCTCCATTTTAAAAGTCTAAATATTACAACTGGAAAAACAACGTGCCTTCCTGAAAGCCTTGGAAAAAGGGGTAGAATATGTTCATATCTCCATTCCACATAGTCTGTGCCCCTTGTTCATTGGATACTTCAAGCACTTATTTTTTTAACGTTTATTCAATCATGCTGCTCTGATTGTCCAAACAGATGAACCACAAAGTCATAGGGCGGAATCTGGGCTGGCCGGCCCTTCTTCTACAGTGCAGCTGGCCTGCCAAGCCACACCTCCACCAGAAGCCACTTCGGAGGAGCCACCCAGATAAGTGTTATAGACTTCCCAGTTATAGAACCCCTGCCAATGACCCACCATCAACAGATGGGTCACCTGTCGGACTGGCTCCCTTGAGGTCACCACAGCCTCTGGTGGAGGTGGAAAGACCCTTCCTGCCCTGCGACAGGTAATTGCTACACACTGCTTATACACTGAGGCCTGAACAAATAACCATCTAGGATAACAGTAGGATAGGCAGCCAAAAGTCTCCTTGAATATTTGGCTATAACAATACTGCACAGAGTTGAAGTAATATATGTGGTTTCCACCCAGAGTGGGTGAGCAAGGGACCCAGGGACACATGCCTTCTCTGCAGTTTCCTGCTTTTTAGGCAAATTCTAGTAATTTTAATGACTGAAACAAATGTGTATTTGTTGTATTATTAGGACTGATTAGCACTATTTTTTTTGTTTGACCCACAGCATGGAGATATGTTCCCCCTGATGAGAGGGTGGCCTGGTTCTTCAATGAGAACCATCTGTGCCACCTGCAGATCGAATTTCTGCAGAGTGGCCTAGACGGAGCCCGTGAGCACCTGGCCAACCTCCATCAGTGAGGAGTACATCGCTTCCTGACAAGGGAGCCGAGGTCGCTCCACCCACCTTCCGCCTTCACACAGTCCCCGTCCACGCCATTACCCATGGATCTTTCCATGCCCCAAAGGTGATGGTTGTGGGGGTGCAGAATGGGCCCTGCATTGCCATTGTTCTGGCTGGTCCTTCATCTGGAAACTGAAGTTGGGTTTTCGTGACATCCCAGAAATGTGATGTTTCTGTATGTTTCTAGATTTGAGCCATGTTGGCTCACTATTTTAAAAAAAAAAAAAAGTTTTTATAAAGTTTTTAGGATAAAAACACAAAAGCAAAAAACATTCCATTTTGTAATGTTTTTATTGTAAACTTAAAGAAGAAACACAACAGGAACTTTTGTAAAACACAGGGAAGTGGTTCTTTCAGAGCTCACAGGTAAAATGCTTGCTACAACACACATCAGGTGAAGAATACATTTTTGTGGGGGAGTATATTGGACCTGGTGAACTACATTCCTAGAAAAACTAATGAAGCTTTTATGGTGGGTGAATGCTTAGAGCTGAAAAGATTATTTGTCTTGGAACTTTAATGTACTCAGGTCAATACATATAGTTCACATAGAAGCAAAAACATAGTTCAGAGGGAACACAGTCTATTCATCCAACAGAAGGCCAGCATGTACCGCACAATAGTCACTGTTAATACATGCTTACAATGGTGGGCCAAGTGACAATAGTTGAGCTTCTACAGATGCAAGGTGTGGTTAGTCTGGGCACTTTACTTCGGAATTAGTGATTGTTCCTCCCATGGCAAACATACATGTTTGAAAAGAGGTGGACAATATCTGTCAAATTTTCAAACATCTGAACACATGCTTTGGGTTACACAACCAGTATGCCAATGCAACACTGTGGGTTGACCTATGAAAAAAGGCACATATTTGAAATCACTCCACCAACACACATTGCCATCAAATATATCTCAAAAACATATATTCTCATTTAGCGAATATTTGACAAACAATATCGCTGGGAGGAAATTGGGTAAAAAATGTACATCTCTCTTTCAGCCAACATCACTAGAGAGTCAACAGCACCAAATATGCTCATATACGTGAATGTATAGTAGGGGTCATTTTTGCATCCCTTACAAACACAATGAATTTGTGGCCTTGCCATTTACCAGGACAACATTCACATGTATTTGATTAAATACAGTGCTGCTGCGTCCCTAGTCTGATGGTGCTCCTTAACCATACCAGAATTCCGATAGAGAATGCCCTTAAAAAGTTATATTGCTCAGCCATATATCTCTGGCAACACAAAATCTTGCCAAAAGGTATAGAATGTAATGTTTGCAAAAGTTCGTGGTTATAGCCCAAAATGGCACAAACATCTGCAAGCAAATTAAAAATTTGAATTCAATGAATGGCAAAGCACAGCCTGTGATTGATTGAGTGCGGTGACCAATCATAGGCAGCACTCAGCTGTCATTCAATGAATGGCTGAGAGCTGCCTGTGATTGGCTGAGCACTCAGCCAATCAGATACAGCCCTGTCAGCAGGCAGGGATTTAAAATCCCTACCTGCTGAAAGAGCTTCAGAGCAATACAGGGAGAAGGCACGCTAGATGCACTTGAGCCCCGGCAGCTAAGGAGAGGTGAGTATAATTTTTTTTTCATTTTTAACACATTCTAGGGATGATTTTTAGAGAAGGGCTTATTTTTAAAGCCCTTCCCTGAAAATCCCTCCAGGGCTTGCCAGCAGCCCAATGCTTTCAATGGGACTACAGAAGTGCCGGTCCCATTGATAGCAATGGAAGAACATTGCGATCCTCTGCCACAGCTGTCACAGCTGTGGCAGGGGATTCTTTACTCCCTGCAGGGAGTCCCCTTGTCACTGAACACTGTGACAGTGCTGTCACAGTGTTCAGTGACAAAGGGACTCCCCGTGGGGAATATTTACATGTACCACAGACCTATGGTGCACGCATGTCCTATGTTTTGCAGGTACGTGCATTGTTTGGCTTTAAAAAAATCATTTTAAAATAGCCTATTCGGAAATTTCAAATTTATTGCAGGGGGTTCCATTCAATACCACCATCTATTTGCCAAAGTGATGAGCAGCAACAGTTAGTCAGACGGGCGTTTTTTCGTGCGATTTGCGGATCGCATGACGGATGCGCATCCGCAAATCGCGTGACCGGTGCCCGAAAATCGCCTGAAAATCTGCTCCTAGCCGCGTTTCATTAGAAACGGGCCGGAGCTGTCCAGCGCATTGCATTCAATGGAGCGGGCTGTATTATATATATACACACACTATACAGTATAAAACATGTACAGTGAGTCTCAATGTGCCTCTGAAGGCAATAGGAGGATTCAGTGCTATTCTTTCCTTTAAAACATCAATACCGAAGAGAATATATTTAGCATCGGAATAATCTTAAAAGATGAATAGTGTTAACAGAAACAAAAAATGACAGTTCCCATGTTATTATAGTCTAGTAAAAAAATAGAAAGAGGTATTTAGCTCGTGACAAATCACTGAAGTCCTTTATGGCAAGGAAAGTACAGCACCCCTTCCCCGTAGTCTGTCATTGTGAAATACAATATGTAATCGTCTTATCTCATCTGCCCACTAATGATGTCCCAGAGACATTTGTATAAAGCTAAAAGAATAACAAATAGCTGATGAGGTGCAATGTGTATTTTAAAGAGAATGTTCACAGGGATGAGCTAGCAAAAGACAAAAACAGGAGGATCACTCTTTAAAGAAAAAACAAAAACCTGAATATTAGACAATTAAAGTACTGTAGTTGCTTTGAGATTGAAGACATCCTTGCTCTTAATGTAACATACATGTAGAAGGGTATATTGTGCATGCTCAGAAGCGCAGAAGGTACTATTTGTATTATACAGCTGACCTCTACCTACAATAGCTGCAGCAGCTATGTGATAAACAAGGGGCTTCTTCTGTCATCCCATCGCTCACCCACTACACAGTTGAAATGGGACTGATGGGATGTCAATGGACATGGCATGTTTCTTTTTTGTTTTATATTAACAAAAAAAACACTGCCAACCAAATGAGCCACAATGCTTGGGTGGCACAATATCTGAGAACAGAAGGCCATGGAGTATAGATTATAACATTGTGAGCTGTTCCTGTTTGGTGCAGCATAGTTGAATGTCCCAAACCCAACTGCTAGCTGTGTAAGGGTCAGAAAATAATTTGCAATGGCTGGACTGGTGATTTTGAACAGTGTCTGAGCCTGCTGACATGCACTGTGTGTATTTTCTGTTTCCCTGTTCTAGTTTCTTTTTGATTTACATTAACAAAAAAAAAAAACACCAGCAACTAAACAAGCTGCAATCCCTGGGCAGCATGATATGTGAGAATAAAAGGCCAAAGAGTATAGCTTAAATCTTTTTGTAAGATCTTCCTGTTTGATGCAACATAATTGAATTTCCCATGTCCCGCTGCTAGCTGCGTAAGGCCTACAAATAATTCATAGTGGTCTAACTTGTGCCTGAATGATGTCTGGAGCTGCTGACACACACTGTTTGTATTTGCTGTTTTCCTGTTTGTTTTTCTTTTGGTTTTATGTTTATGTAAAAAAAAAACAATCCCTGGGTGGCACAATATAAGACAAAAGGGGGCCACAAGGTATAGCTTGTATCTTTGTGAGCTGTTCCTATTAGGTACACCGTAATTGAATTCTCCAAACTCCACTGCAAGCTGTGTAAGGCCTACAAATAATTCATAGTGGTGTATCTTGTGACTGAACAATGTCTAGAGCTGCTGACACACACTGTTTGTATTTGCTGTTTTCCTGTTTTTTTTTTTCTTTTGGTTCTATGTTTATGTAAAAAAAAACAATCCCTGGGTGGCACAATATGCGACAGGAGAAGGCCACAAGGTATAGTTTGTATCTTTGTGAGCTGTTCCTATTAGGTGCTCTGTAATTGAATTCTCCAAACTCCACTGCAAGCTGTGTAAGGTCAGGAAATAATTTGTAGTGGCCAGCCTGGTGACTTTGAACAATATCTGAGACCAAAGAGAACTACACAATTCCACACACCAAAGCTTTGCTGCTATATATTTTGGCAGCAGCAGGAATATACCCTCTCCCAATGTACAGATTACATTTCATATAGCCATATAAACATGATGCGGCTTCTTTCTCTGCGCCCTACAATAGAAACACATCTAAGTTTTCTGCTGGCATGCAAGTTTTCACACCAGAATGAATATATCCTCTGTAGAATATCTGACCCAAACAACAGACCACTTGTTATACAGGCATATAAACATGATGCAGCTTCCTTCTCGAGTCCCTCCAATATAATTCCGATATACAAGCTTTCACATCAGCAGCAATGTATCATCTGTAGAATATCTGGCTCTAACAACCCACCACATTTTATATCAGAAATAAAATGATGCAGCTTCTCTATCCTGTGCTCATTTGTAAAATGGTCGCTATTACACTCTGACTATACTGTATATGGCTAGGTCATGTGATGCAGGCATCCAATGAAACTGCTACCCATATGCAAGAAGAAGGACATATTTGATGACATCAGCCATGTGCCCTGAATATTGATTGGCTGGAAGCTGACCCCTACAGCAAGCATAATGGAAATTCGATATTCCCACAATTTTTTTCATAAATGGGTTTGGATTTACCTGATTCGATTGTGCGAAAATCAGAATGATTTTATTGCCTGACTAATCAAGATAAGCAACACTAATTAATAACATTGCAATATAAAGTTTGAAATTAGAGATGAGCGAGCATACTCGATAAGGCAAACTACTCGAGCGAGTAGTGCCTTATTCGAGTATCTGTCCGCTCGTCTCTAAAGATTTGGGTGCCGGCAGGGGGCGGGGAACGGCGAGGGAGAGCAGGGAGGAACGGAGGGGAGATCTCTCTCCCTTTCTCCCCGCCGCTTCCCCTGCTCACTGCCGCAACTCACTTGTCACCTGCGCCGGCAGCCGAATCTTTAGAGACGAGCGGGCAGGTAGTCGAATAAAGCACTACTCGCTCGAGTAGTTTGCCTTATCGAGTATGCTCGCTCATCTCTATTTGAAATCCTTTTAAACAGTGTATAAATGAAAAGTTCCACAAACTACGAAAATGGTTTGTGTTGTAATGCCTTACCATTTCAAGATGTTAGCTTGATGTCAGTAAATGACAACATTCCTGTTTACATTTAGAGATTGCAAACCCTTGCTTACCTACAGTAGCCATGCCCCCAGCTGAGAAGCGCATACAAATGTGTCCAGTCAAGGCAATGCTTTGGGACTGAAACAGATCGATCTGCAGAATGATACATTGTAGAAAACTACTTTAGTAGAGAGATTTGTGTTGCTGATGTGTTTAGCTCACAGAACATTATCTGGGCTGTATACAACTGTATTCTCTTCTCAGCTGAGAGCAGAACTATGTATTTACTCATTTCCAGCCTTAAAATATAAATAAGAATGTCCCCATTATTATGCAAACTAATATCTTGAAAATAACAAGGATTTAAAACATGAAGTATATTGGAAAACTGTAGAGATTAGTTTATAGAGGCATATCAGCAGAAAGTACATTAGTTAATGACTAATCATATTGCATTTAAACCAACTGCACACAATTTTTAAGCATCAGAAAATCCCTTTGAACTTTAGTTATTTAAAACCACAAAGCCTCTTTAATGATAATTGAAATATACAGCTAAAGGCATTCATCAGGGCAATATATGTAACAATGGATAGGCAAAGCAAAAAAATAGAAAAACAAAACATTATCACCTCCTTAGGGCTCCTTCACACAGGCACTGTGATTCCTGGCTGACCGCGTCACGGCCACAGCGTGGCCAAAAATTGCATGATCGAGAGGCAGCCGTGACCACGTAATGGCTGCATCTCCTGTTTATACGCCCATTCAGATGGTCCAGGTGCAGGAAGTATATGCTGCACCCAGAATACCGTCAGGCAGGGGGAGAGAGTTTAGCTCTGCTAAACTGCCTCCCCCTCTCCATCCCCTACCGGCAACAGGAGAGGGTGGGATGGGGCAAGAACTAGTGTGCTAATCTCCGGTCACGTCTCGCCCCTCTCTTTGCTGGCAGCCAGCAAGGGGCAGAGAGGGGGAGGGAGCGTGGGGGGAGTTTAGCAGAGCCCCAGCTAAACTTCCTCCCACTTCTCTTTTTTTTGGCAGCTCTCATAGTAGTCTATGGGACCGGCCGCCATATTCCAGCTGGTAAATAGTTCCAGAACTATCTTTTCCGGACGGCATAAAAATGGCTGGCTGGAATGCCCACCATGTGTGCTATATTTTCCGGACTACTATTTTTACGCATGGGAACCTCGCCCATCTGAACCGAAGCATTGGAATCCAATGCATCAGATGGTAGTGTATATCGGCCCGCCGTGAAAACGTGGACGATAAACATTCATGTGAATAGGCCCTTAAAGTGACTCTTCAGCCCTGGAGAAATAAAGATGGCTTCTGTGACTACCTGGTACACACTGTGCACTAGTATACATTGATACTACATGTTGTTCTGACTGGCCAGCACTGCTCACATGGGCAGAACTGGTGAATCAAAGCAGGTGTACTGTCTTAGACTAATGATGTATACTAATACACAGTTTGCATCAGGCAGTTAGAGAAGCTCATGCAGCCATCTTAGTGAGGCCTCATTCACACAAGCATGAAATTCACGCCAAAGTTACCCGCTCAAAAAAATTGCAGCTAACTGTGCAAAAAATAGCATGAATAGACGATTTCCCATTATCAAACCATGAGCTTAATTAGCGGTGAAATTGCCCATTCACCTGACCGGGACCTGCATGCTGCAGAAAAAAACGTGCTGCTGCTCGAAATTCCCTCGGTTGGTAGAAATCCTCCTAATAGCTTCTAATGTGTAAAATACAGACACCTGTCATCCTTCCTGAGTGTTGGATACAGCTAACCTCCCTCCCACTTCCCCCTTGTCATCTAGCTTCAATAAGAGTCCATGAAAACTCCTGTGCCTCGCGCACCAAAGGTAGGTCATGTCCTAACTTTTCATGCAGCAGGGAATTTCAGGTGCAGGGATATGCATGTCCTATTATCTTAGGTGCAATTTTTTTACACATGCATTGGGCCAGAGAACGGAGGATCTTGTGAGACTCTGGTCGCTGTCCTGCGCAAGGATATGGGTCGATGCATGCGCACTTGTGCTACAGGGACGCTGATACTAGACAGCAAGGACAGAGTGGATAGCAAAGATGGTGGAACGCCAAACACACATGCTATAGTGATTTTATACAGGCAACGATTCTCTAAAAGGGGTGGAGGTGGAGCATTTCTGTGGTTGGCCTATGTGATTATGGAATACACTATATATTGTCTTGTCACATGTATTTTGATTGATCTTGAGGAAGGCCATCAGGCTGAAACGTCGCTGTTTGTTGTGATGGGAGAATAAACTACTTTTTTCTACTGCATCTTCATGTGCTGCCTGCCCTACCTTTGTTTTATTTGGTTCTATTGGCCGTGATTTTTTTGTGCGGGTATTATGGCGTGTGTTTCACGCTCGTGTGAATGAGCCCCTAGTCTAGGCATGAAGAGTTGCTTTAAATGGCCTCACTTTCCTGTGCAGAAACCCTGTTCCCCACTGTTCTGATCTCACAAGAATGTGCAATAGTCATACGCCATTTATTGTATTCAGCCATTCACAGACTTTAGTAGTCATGTGCCATTCATGGCAGTAACACTGCTAAAGTCTATGACTGGATGAATTTTCTACTGAGAAAAAATTAAATGCAGTTTAAGGGCTCAGTCAGACGAGCGTTGTTTTGTGCGCAAAAAAAATCTCCACGCATGTTAAAAATGCGCATGACCGAAGCTCTGTGCCCATTGCTTTTAATGGGACTAATACTATTGCAGCCCAATCTATTGAAAACAATGGGATTCAGCCACACCCCCACACCCCCAGTGATTTTCGGTGTCAGGGCTCTGGCGCGTTTTCTCTTTTCCATGCCGACACTGCTTTGAAGCACTTATTTAAATATCCCCACCTCCAGAAAGCACTGGTCTGATTGGCTGTGCGCTCAGCCAATCACAGGCAGCACTCAGCCATTCATTGAATGACAGCTGAGCACTGCCTGTAATTGGTCCCAGTGCTCAGCCAATAAGTAGCAGCAGTGAGCCGTTCATTGAATTTAGCCAATCAGACCAGCAGTTTCTGGAGGTGGGGATTTTTATATCCCCAGTTACCAGAAAGTGCTTCAGAGCAGTGCTGGTATTTAAGAGAGAACACGTGTCAGAGACCCAACAGCAGCGAAAGGTGATGTATATATATTTTTATTTTTTACACCAGCTAGGGATGATTTTAAGGGAAGGGCTTATATTTCAAGCCCTTCCCCAAAAATCCCTGCGGGGGCTGGCTGCATTGCATTGCTTTCAATGGGGTGGCTGCCCAATTGAAAGCAATGGGAGAAGATCGCTATCCTCTGCCACAGCTGTGATAGCTGTGGCAGGGGATGCCTTCATTCTTGCACGAAGCCCCCTTGTCAATGAACACTCTGACTGTGCTGTCACAGTGTTCACTGATGAGGGGACTCCTTGCAGGGATATTTCACGTTCAGCACAGACCTTGCCGCTGCATGGATGTTCTATGTTTAGCAGGTACAAGTATTTTGAGAAGAACATGTGAACACTCCATAGGGAACCAATGGTTCTATCAAACGCGCTTTTTTTGCGCTCAAAGGCGCACACAAAAAACACTCGTCTCACTTTGCCCCAAAAATAGAAATATGTTTATAACGTTTGACATTCTACTACAGAGCTTACCAAGGTGGTGGACCTCCCTACCACAACTAGTTTGACACTAAAGAGATTGACCAGAAATAGAAAAAAAAGGCTTGACACCAATTATGCCCCTGTGCTTTGAAATAAATTCAATATCAGACAATAACAGACACAGCCCATGAATAGATGTGGTTAGGTTTCATGTTAAAAAAGTAAACCCTGTTCTTTATTTCTGGACAACTCTTTCCTCCCCTTCTCTCCCCTAAGAAAGTGATGGACTACTATAGTTGGATCTCCCGGTCATCATCCTTGGATTAGTCATGACTGGCCTCAGATGAACTGCAGAGGATTTCAGGCAAAATTTTCATGTAGAGAGCAGATTAATAATAGATCAAGATAGCCAAGGGTCGATTCCAGGAAGGAAGTCCAAGCAGGGAAGACTTACACAACAATATATCAGGAATGGATCTGAAAAGACAAGGCAAGAGTTTAGCCAGAACACAGTTAAAATTGTAACCGCATGGAATAACGCTCAAGGAGAGAATCACAAACCTGAATTTCACATGAGATCTGGAGCAAGATGTCCATTGAGGTGATGTCATCAGGATGCACCAATTTCCATGATTGATATCAAATTAGCATTACAGTACAGGAGTATCAAGAAGCCACCAGAGGGGAGGGGAGCAAGGGATTGAGCTTTACCCGGGAGAAGCCAGAAACACATAAAGTACATATTTCAACGCTTTTTAGAATTTTTCCGATTAGTAAAAAATATTAACAAGATTTTTTCCACTGTGGAGATTATTGCACCTCTCCCAAAAATGAAAAAAACTAAACTTTTTCAAGTGTATAGCTATTGACTTTTTTAAATATAACTTTTCCAAAGTAAGGACATATAAATGATGACAGTTATATTTAAGTGTACGTAATTATGTACACTTATATGCAGATTGAAAGTACTTTAGGTACTCTGAATTATACTTAATGTAAAATAGTTTCCAATTTTATCCTCTGGGGAAAAAAAATAAAATGCAGTTTAAAGATAGAAATATGTTTATATAGTTTATGGTATTAATAAGGACCCCAAATGCTCCTTG
Organism: Eleutherodactylus coqui; assembly: GCF_035609145.1. NCBI lineage: Eukaryota > Metazoa > Chordata > Amphibia > Anura > Eleutherodactylidae > Eleutherodactylus > Eleutherodactylus coqui. The sequence continues at coordinate 80,624,302 of NC_089849.1, forward strand.
CAACAGTTTGTAATTCAAAGATTGTACACATTATGCAAATTAGGTCATTTTTTAACTTTGGTTAATGGATATTTATCAGGGTGATATCACAACAGATAGGTAACCGAAATGACATACATTCAGGCTTGGCTTAGAGTTTTGATGGAAGTTTTGGCTTGACCTGGTCAGGTTTACGCCTCCTGGATATGACTATATTGTGAATATGTGTTGTGGAACCATAATTCTGCACTAATAGAACTCTATGGGCTTATCTATGGTTCCAGAGGCAAAGGAAGATAATGGACTTGTTAGATAATATATTGCATTCTGTTTAGGCCTGTTTCACACGGGCAACAAAGTCGTGCCATTCTCTTGCGATTTCTAAATCGCATATATATGAAGCCCATGCTTTCTTATCGATTCCTTCACATTTGCAATGTTTTGTAGCATGCAACATTGCAAGTCAAAAACCTCGCAGGTTCCGCGATATACCCACGGCTTGCGATGTTTTGTTGCCCATGTTTCCCTATGGAGCCTTCCTGTCTGTTATACCGCATCGCACGAAAATGTGGTTCACGTGCGGGGGGATTCAACTTTGACAGCTGGAAATCCTACTGTCAAAGCCCAAAACTAATCCCTAGCTGCAGAAAAAAGAACACATATATCACCTAAGCACTGTCAGGCTCCGCTGTGTCTTCTCCCCGCTACCCGGCAGTTGTCTTCATGCATCTCTTCTCACCAGGGATTGGAAAATCCCCGCCTCCAGGAAGCACTGCCTCCAATTGGCTCAGCACAGTGGTGAACAGCCAATCAGAGCCAGCACTCGATAAACCAATCAGAGACATTCAGTGGAGCCGGACAGCACTTCTAAGTAACGTATGTTTTTTTTGTTTTGTTTTTCTGCAGCTAGGGCTTCTTTTCAGGATAGGGCTTATATTTCAAGCCCCCTCCCGAATATCCTTGCTCATGGCGCTACAATGTCACGTGACTTTGTAGCACCACTTACGACTTTCTGGGCCAACAAAATCACAGTATCGCCGTAAGAAAACACAGCGATATTGCACGGACCACTGATGTGAGATCACTGCGATTTTCTCGCAGCAATATTGCATCGCCCGCGTGGAACAGGCCTTACCCTAACAATTTAACTGCAATATTATAAGAACTAGGAAATGTTGAGGCATGTCCCAAGGACATTCCATAATTTTACATAGTTGTCTTATCCCAAACACTTTACTATAATCAATAAAGCAATTGTTGAGTTTGCTCTTTTACTCCTCATTTTCTCTAATTTCTCCAAGTCAACTACATTCATGTTTGTTTTGCTACCAACTCTAAATCAACGTAAGGCTATACGCTATATTGAATGACCTGTGATGTTATTTTACTTTTATGTAGTATAAAGCAAATTGCACAAATATTATCACAGTCTTCTACTTTTCTGTTCTTTAGAATTGAGCTGAAAATTAACTTTTCACAATCTGTCAACTATTGAATGGTTTTCCAAACTTTTCGGCAAACTGTAGTTGATCAAAACTTGATTGATTCTTCTTCAGTTGTGTACAATGTGTCCCTATATTTTATTATTATATATCTTTCTTTTGATCTCAGGAAGAATATGAATTTGCCTGCAGGCAGTGAAGGTTCTGTGACGTAGCTTTTATCATCAATTGGGTCTTGGTTATTGATGCAATTTCCCTTTTTACTTGATCTCTCTTTGTGATTTTTCCAGCTTGCTGCAGGCATTCTGTAGGCTGGCTTACCTTTTTATCCTTGCTTTCCTCTGATTTATTGGACTTTCAATATGTTTTTATATTGTTGTTGTAATATTAGTTTTAATCTTCCATGGCTGATCCTTGGAATTCACAATTACAGCCCTTTAAAGTTTCTTTATGATTTTGTACAAAATCAGGTAAGGCTGTGTTTGCACCACCTTCTACTCTACATCCCTGGATCCTATCCCAGAGTCCTATCTTGATTATCAGAAACAACATCCATATGAAACCCTGGTCAGAACTATAGGCTTTCATTACTCAAATGGAAACCAATAAGATCTCCAGTTTACCAGGCTTACATTTCTTTCTGGCATTTGTGCCTCATAGGTTTGCAACCATTTTATGTGTATAAGCGTGTAGCGATGTAGGTTCTCGGATCTGGAATCCAGTGGGTTAGGAAGCCATAGTCAGATATAAGCAGAGCTCAGTAAACAGGGATTAGAGATCAAACATAGCCAAGTATAAGCAGAGCTTGTTAACCAGGGATTGAAGATTTAAAGATCAGGTGCAGTAAGATATAAACAGAGTTTGGTGCATAGAGATTAGAGATCAAGAATAGTGTTGAGCACAATGCACTAAAAATGTAGAATACCCAAGCACAGGAAGTTTAAGGCAGAAAGTTTACTTAGAACAGTAACAGCGGCTGTAACATACACAGTAACATAGTAGCAAAGTATGGTAGGCTGAATGAAGACTAATGTCCATCTAGTTCAGCCTGTTTCAACCCCACCCCCCTCCCTCCTTCCCCCTTGTTGGTCCAGAAAAAGGCAAAAAAAACAAAACAAAAAAACAAGCAGCCATTTAGCTCATTTGGAGGAAAAAAAAATCCTTCTTGACTCCATGATGGCAGTCAGAGTAATCCCCAGGTCAACATTTAATATCATCAACCCCACTGGTCATCTAATGTCTATATGCTGTATTATCTAGAAAAACATCTAGTCCCCTCTTAAATTCCTCTATTGATTTTGCCATCACCACGTCCTCAGGCAGAGAGTTCCACAGTCTCACTGCTCTTACAGTAAAGAACCCCTTTCTGTGCTAGTGATGAAACCTGCTGTCTTCTAGACACAGTGGGTGCCCTCTTGTTACCCTTACAGTCCTGGGTATAAACAGATCATGAGAGAGATCCTTGTATTGTCCCCTGTGATTGGCGACAGAGCAGGTGGAGTCAATAACTTGTCCCAGGATGCGCAAAGCTAAACTCCTTGTGGCAACTTATCTTCTTTGAGAACCAAGAGATTGGGCGCTGAAATTCAACATGCTTGATCCTTCTTTTCCCTAACATTATTTGTATTGGAATAGCCTTCATACTAATATACACAAAAATAGTTGTCCATCATTCCCATGTGTATGCACACTTTTGCTAAGGCATTCAGTATTACAATAGAACTGTCATTTGTCATTAAATTCACAACCTCTAAAGATAAATTGATTCTACTGATCATGTTCCAGTCTAGATAGTAAAATTGCTATGTAAGGAAATATGTAAGGAATCGTTGCTTTTATGTTTGAAGTCCAATAAAGACATTTAATTCGTTGGATGAGAATGCAAAGATGGCAAATGACCTGCAGAAAACATGAGAAGTTAGCTTATTATGTATGCTCTGGTGACTAGTACCAATAATGTTTGTTTTTTTTATATGCCCCATATTTTTAAAAATACTGTACCAGTTAATAGTTTAGACACACCTTTTCATTTCATGTTTTTTTAAAGTAGTTTTCTACATTGTAGATTGATATTTAAGACATGAAAACTATGAAGAAACACATATGGAATTAAACTTTGAAAAGAGGCAAATGGCACTCACCAATGGATGACCACCATTGACCGTGACTCTGTATGCTAATCCAAAGGTGCTGCAGTCTGAATAAAATAATATCCAATATCCAGAAAGAAAAGATGAAAACGTGGCACTACTTGGTATTCACAGTTAAAAGCAGCACATTATTTCATATAAAAAAAATGTCAGCTGCAAAACCAGGACACGGTGCACGAAAAATAGCCAACTGCTGTTTCGCATCACATTCTTCAAAGAAGCCCCCTGATGCTTTGATGACAGTTTTGCACACTCTTGGCAGTCTGTCAATCAGCGTCATGAGGTAATCACACCTAAAATGGTTTTACAACAGTCTTTAAGGAGTTACTATTGGTGCTAAGCATTTGTTGGCTACTTTTTCTTCGCTGTGCGGTCCAACTCATCCCAAGTTATCTCAATTGGTTTTAGGTTGGATGATTTTAGAGGCCAAATCATCTAATGCAGCACTTTATCACTCTCTTTTTTGGTCAAAGTTTTTACATAGCATGAAGGTGTGTTTGGGGTCATTGTCCTGTTGTAAATCATACAATGTTCTTATATGCATGTATTTAAAATTCTACTCCCATCCCTTTCTCATACCAGTTCAGTGGCCCCTATCTATAGTATAATGGTATAACCCACGGGCAGGTCTGTCCATAGTAAACGGGCATGTCGTCATCAAAATTTCTCAGTAGTGTAGCTTCAGGCTTTTCAACTCACAACCTAGAGGTAAGATATAAAACATAAAAAAAAAACTTTTCTCTACATTCTGAACATATAAGAAAAGATAGTTTAGCAATATTTCCTTGTTTGTGTCTTAAAATAATACTATGGGGGTGGGAGTGTAAAAGTTTTGAAATTGTTTTGTTACATTTTGAAGAAACTGAAATAAATAAACCAGTGTGACTTTTTATTGCTAATGCCATTCAGCTCATTTAGGCAAAATAAATCAATTTGACATTAGACTGTCATAATGCTAGTCAATTGATTTATTTTAACAATTTAATAATTGATTTATATTAACAATTGTTTCAATCACCTATTTGCTTCCCATGCTCCTGATACATTATAATTTGGTCTAATTTTGACATTTAGGTAATTTACTTATTAAGCCGATGAAGCAGAAATTCTAGTAATCCATCATTACAAGATTAAAAACAAATCATCCCCTCTCACTGTATTCTATAAGAAAGGATATATTGTAGTAGCTACGGAATGGCTACAGGGCTAAATTAGTGTTGTCACTCGTGTGATACAGTGGTTTTCTTAAGAATCGGTAGATGATAACTGTGTTTTGTCCAATCATTTAATTCACATTCAAGTAAATCAAACGTATTTTTGCAGTTTCACTTTATTAGTATATTCTTAAAAGTTTACATTGTTTTTGTTGCTTAAGGACAATTGTATTCATACATTCATTCAATAGGTTGTCCCATCTTACAATCCCTATCCTGCTCCATATGCCTTATTAGATATTTAAAAGCATGACAATGTTCAGGGGATAAAAACAAAGAAAAATGATAAAACAAAGTAAAAAGGAATGGACTCCCCTGGTGAAGACAGCCCAACCTCCTGGCAGGCCACTACACCCATGGACCATGAAGGCATGTAGATAAAAACATTTATCTAAATCCCAATCTCCGGGACATCCCAATAGGAGAGTGCTAGGAAGGAATCCAAGACTTGCTAAGGCTCAATGTTAAAACATATGAATCAGAAACCAATAACCCATGCTAAAAGTGTTTAAAATGTAATACTAAAAACCTAAACACTAAATATCAAGGTTCTCACTCGATGGTGGTGGTGGGGTGGGGGGATAGTTTCCAGAGATTCCCCTTCCTCCCTTGATGTCCAGAAATGCTAAAAGTAAGAGTATTCTCCATCAACATGAGGCTGAATCCAACATTGTGTAGAGTTTTTAAAACCTTTATTAATTATTGACTATACAGATACAGTGCAACACATTTCAGAGGATTGTTTTCAAGGTCAATAATAACCAAATGCCATGAATTTCAGCAAATTATTGGTAGATTTCTTTTTTTTTTTTTTTAAACAATATCTTTTTATTGAAAAGGTAACAATATCACAAGTGGTCCAATGTCTTTCGGCCACGCAGGGCCGTCTGATGTTACAGATTGCAATTATCGCATTATAGTAAAGACAGTTATTTCTATGCAGTGGTGAAGCAATTCTGTCATTGGCGACATGTGAAAACAACGGGTAGTGGGAGGGGGGGGGGGTATTTGGTTGGGACATGGGGGTTGGGGAACAGGGGTAATAACATACAGCAAGGTATACCCTATATGTGCGAAAACGTGAGGCGAGGCATAGCAGAGCTTTGGTCTTTGTCTTAGGTAAGCAAATTTTTATTTAAGAATCTGAGTTTTCTCTGTCATTCTGGAAGTGGACCCAGGGCGCCCAGAAGGTGACAAAGTCATCTCTTGAGCCATTTTCCCAGGCTAGCATCTCTTCGAATCTGTAAATTTGAGATATCCTCTCCAGCCATTGCGTGATTTTTGGGGTGTCCGTTTTCAACCAGAAAAGAGGAATCAGTAGTTTGGCTGCTGTGAGAAGGCTAGTCATTAGATTTTTATGTGATGGCTTGAATTGTTTCGAGGGTAGCCAGATGAGGACCTCCCCCGGTTCGAGAGAGATTTTTGTGTGACAAATTTTATTGATCAGGTTGTTAACTGAATGCCAAAAAGGTTTAATTTTGGTGCATTGCCACCAAATGTGTAAAGTAGTTCCTCTCTCCTTCCCGCATCTCCAGCAGGTGTCTGGCGATCCCGGGTTCATCTTAGAGGTAATGACAGGAGTTCTGTGCCATCGTGTTAAAATCTTGTATGAGTTTTCTTGCACTCTTACACACCTAGAGAATCCGTGCGAGTTTTTTAAGACTCTGTGAGTCTCTTCTCTACTCAAGTTTATGTTCAATTCTCTCTCCCATTCTCTGAGGAACCAGGGTTTATCTGTGGCGGATTGTAAGAGGAGGCTTTTATATAGTTGGGTGACTAGTTTCCTCGGGTGGGAAGGAAGTGTGGTGTAGGTCTCAAACCAAAGTGGGTCTCTCAAATCCCCTGGGAGAGTTGATTGAAATCGCTTTAGAGCAGAAAAGAGGCTTGCCCTTTTCAGGAAGTCCAGGGCGAGCTGTGGTAGGAGAGTGTCCAGTTGCGTCTGACTGGTTAATTTGGGACCTGTGAGGATATCGTGGATTGTCATGCCACTTAACTTATCCCATACCCCATCCGCTTTGATTGGTTTATTTGCTAAAATGGCCGGTATCAGGTTGGCCGGGGTCATTGGAGAGGGGGAGTAGCCTTCTGGTGTCTCTGATCTCAAAAATCTTAGTATTTTTATCGTGCATTTTGTGATCGGGCTCAGGTTTGTGTGTTTGTTGAGAGGTGGCCCATTTATCCAGAGCAGAGCCTGGTTGTCCCTTCCTAGTATCTCTTTCTCCATGTCTAGTGAGGGTGTGTTTGCTCCTTTATCTAGCAGGAGGAGCCATCTGGCGATGTGAATCGCCCTGTGATAGAGCTGGGGGTCCGGAAGCCCCATGCCTCCCTGGGGGCGTTTTTGGGTTAGAATCGGGAACGCCAGTCTTGATTTATGCTTATCCCATATAAATTCCCTAAAGAGCTTGTGTAGGTGTTTGAAAAAGGAGTTCGGTATTTCTATTGGGACCGAGTGCAGTATGTAAATTATCTGGGGCAGTATATAGGTAGAGATGAGGTTCTTTCTGCCCATCCATGAGATCATTGGTATATTGAATTGTGTGAGTTGAGTCTTCACTTTCTTAATCAGTTGGGTAAAATTGGCCTCGTAGAGCTGGGAGGGTTTGGCTGTTAATGTGATTCCTAAATACTTGATCTTAGATGTCGGCCATTTAAAAGCATATTGATCTTTCAAATTTTTAACAACCTGGGGCGGGGCAGAGACATTCAGTGCTTCTGATTTGTCGTAGTTTATTTTAAAATTAGATAGGCCTCCGAAGAGGTCAAACGTGCCCATAAGCGCCGCCAGAGCTTTGGTCGGGTTGGTGACAAACACAAGGAGATCGTCAGCAAAGGCCGCCGTGGTGTGCATCCTGTTCCCTATCTTAAGGCCTATAATTTCTGGTCTTTGCCTAATTTCTTGGAGGAGGGTTTCCATTGTTAATATAAAAAGCGTTGGAGATAGTGGACAGCCCTGCCTGGTGCCGTTTTTTATAGCGAAGGGTTTGGAGAATGTGCCATTTATTTGGACTTTGGCTGTTGGCTCTGTATAGAGTGATAGGATAGCTTTAATAAATGTGGGCGGGAAGCCAAACTTGGTTAGTGTGGCTTCCATGTAGCTCCATTTTACTCTATCGAAAGCTTTTTCAGCATCCGTAGAGAGCAAAACTAGAGGAATTTTGTTTAATTTGGCGTAGTGAATTGCGTGTATTGCTCTAGTGGTGTTGTATTTACCCTCCCTACCCGGGACAAAACCGACCTGGTCGGGGTTAATTAGTTTAGTGAGAAGAGGGGATATTCTTTTAGCTAATAGTTTTGCCCATATTTTAATGTCCGCATTTAGAAGCGAGATTGGCCTGTAGTTGCTACACAAGTTTGGGTCTTTGCCTTCCTTGGGGATAAGTGTGATATGGGCTTCTAATGATTGCTTAGGAAGGGGTGATCCCGAGAGTAGAGAGTTACAGAGTTTAGTTAAATATGGGGTAAGTATGTTAGCAAATTTTTTGTAATATAGAGTGGGGAGTCCATCCGGTCCAGGGCTTTTTCCGTTGGGGGTGGAGTTCAAGACCTCCGTCACCTCGTCGTCCGTAACCGGGCTTAGGAGTGAGGAAGCGTCCTCCTCTGATAAGCCGGGTAGATTTAAGTTTTTTAAGAAATTATGCGTTGCATTTTGTGAATTTTCGTTGTCGCAGTCTATATTATATAGGTCCGTGTAGTATTTTTCAAATTCTAGGGTAATTTCTTCAGTTGATGTCGCCCATTTTCCTGTCGGGGTCTTTATTTGGGAGATAAAAGCCTTCTCTCTTTGTTTTTGAATAAGTCGTGTCATTGTTTTTGATCCTTTGTCGCCGTGTGCGTAGATTTTGTACTTGGTGGACAGTAGGGTCTTTGCTGATTTTAAGTTTAATACGTTTTTGAGTTTGTCTCTCAGGCTTGTGAGTTCTTTTAGGGTTTCATCCACGGGGTTGTTTTTATGGGAGGATTCTTTATTTGAGATTTGGGCTAGGAGAGAGCTAATTTCTTCATTTCTCTGGCGTTTAATTCTGGCCCCTAGTGAAATCAATTCCCCTCTCATAAAAGCTTTGTGTGCCTCCCAGATAATTGGGGCCGAGATTTCCTGGGTATCATTAATTGAGAAAAACTCCTCCAATTTCTCTGTGAGGTTGGAGAGGTTTTCCCTCCCATTTATCAGCGTGTAATTAAGGCGCCAATTCCATTCCCTCCTCGGCAGGCTGTCCACTATCAGTGAGAGGCTGACCGGGGCATGATCTGATAGGGTAATTTGGCCTATATCCGCCGCAGTGACAGAGTGTAAGAATTTACCTGAGATGAGAAGATAATCAATTCTATGATATGTCCTGTGAATATGTGAGAAATACGTATACTCCCTTATGTTAGGATTTTTTAATCTCCAGGCATCTCGCAAGTTCAGCTCCGTCAGTAGGCACTTTAGTCTACGGGTTTGTCTATAAGGGGCTGAAGTGGAATTTGAGGTTGTGTCAATTGCGTGTTCAAAAGCTAAATTAAAATCGCCACCGACCACCTGTAGCCCTTCCGCAAATTCTCCAAATTTGGTTAAGGCCCATATGAGCCACTGAGCCTGATTTTTATTTGGGGCGTACAAGTTAGCCAGTGATATTTGCCTGTGTGCTATTGTGCCTTTTAGAAATAAAAATCTCCCCCTTGGGTCTTGTTCCGCCCCCGTTAGTGTGAAGGGGACATTCTTATGTACTGCGATAGTGACTCCTCTGGAGGCCGTGGAGAATGTGCTGTGGTGCCATTGGGAATATGTATACATTGGGAGCTTCGGTATGTGTTTGTGACGGAAGTGAGTTTCCTGAAGAAATAATATTTCCGGGGGATGTTTTCTCATAAGGTTTAAGGTCTGGGATCTTTTTCGGGGATTGTTCCAGCCCCTTACATTCAGTGAGGTCACCTTGATCTCAGCCATAATCTGCGTCTGAGGGGTTGACACTGATGTTTGGTTCTGCTCTGCCTCTGTGTAGTAGATAGAATATAGACTTGCTGTTTAAACCTGGATTAACAAACAGATGTAACAAATAAAACTCCACGTAATGTGGATAATAGAGGAAACATATCCAGCACGAATATAAGGGAGGGCCATACCCAAAGGGGCCCTGGGTCTGTTCCTCAGTCAGTCCCCAGGGTGGGGAAATATCCCCTTGGCTTCTCCCCTTCTCCGTGGGTTGGGGGGGTTGGACGCACACCCTTTTAAATTGGGTGCGACCCCCGAGTACCATGCGAACTTCAGTTCTCAAACTTATCGGGTATAAAATAGCAAACACAGAAAATGTGTAAAAATGTATAACGTAAGGGGTCAGTCGACCTATTAGCCGCGTGTGAGGATTAGTTCTTGTGAGTCTCCACCGCATGTTAGGTGCCTCCACCTTGGAGTCCAGCAGGTATATTGCTGTTGAGTCTTGGGTGGCTGGTGGGATTGTGTCCGTACAGCATATGTGGGGGAGGGGGGGGGGGGGGGGGAATGCCGGGTGGACCAGGGAGACCCATCTGAGGGGGGGGGGGGGGGGGGTATGGAGGGGGAGGGTGGGGGCTAAGAAAGTGGGAAGGGAGAGGGGTCCGAGTCCCACCCGGCCTCCCGGATGCGCTGCACAGGGTAGTAACCCCCCATCCGACGTCTGTTACCTGCTTTAGAGTCCCTTCGAGTCAGCGAAGTACCTGGTGGGGTTTTCTCTCTGGCAGTCCATCTCTCTCTTCCTCTCGCTGCTGATGCGGTCGGGCTCGAGGTATAGGTGGAAGGTAAGACGAAAGATGGTCAAGTTGTGGAGGCAGGGAAGTGGGTTGAGGTGTAGTAAACGTAGAGGTGGCTTAGGTCTCTTCGTCATCCGGTAGAGATTGGGAGGGAACGTCTCCAATCTTATCTAGGTCTCAATTTGTATTCTTTTTTTTATGTCTAGGAGTCTTGGGTGCTTTATTGATTGTCCAGTCTTCGGGTGTTTTCAGCTGCGGTAATGGAGTTTTTGTCTGGCAGGGTAACCAAGATGGTATTTCAATAGGGGGGATTCCAAGTCTATCCCACGCCTTCCCGAGGTCATTTGGTGTTCTGATGACTATCTGTTGGCCGTCCTTGAAAGTTGCAAGTCCGAACGGAAAAAGCCATCTCACAGGTAGCCTCTTTGCTCGAAGTGCCTCTGTCAGGGGCTTTAGTATGCGCCTTTTGGCCAGGGTGCTGGGGGCAATGTCCTGAAATAAAAGGATTTTTTCTCCTTCGTAGAGAACCTCGTTCAATTCTCTGGCTTTCTGGAGGACTGCCGAGGTGTCAAGATAATTCAGTAGACCGCAAATGACATCTCTTGGTGGCTCCTGTGGTGTAGGTTTCGGTCTCAGGGCTCTATGGATTCTTTCTATCACTATTTTATCCGCTTTGTCTTCTCCAAGGAGCGATTGGAATATTTGTGAAGCGGCTGCGTTTAATGCCTCCGGGGCGATGGATTCTGAAAGGCCTCTTATTCTAATGTTTTTTCTCCGGCTTCGATTTTCCTGGTCCTCGATCAGGAGCATTGCTTGGTTCATCTGGTCTTGTTGTTCTGACACAGTAGCTTGAAGGGCTAGGTTATGTTGAATCAATTCTTGCTGAGTTGTTTCTAAATCTTCTACCCTGTGGCCTATCTGTTTCACCTCGGTTTTTATGTCGGCAAGTTCTTTCAAAACTGGGGAAATGGCCTGGGTGAGTATTTCTCTTAGGAAGGAGCGAGATATTGGGTCTCTATCCAGTTCTTCATTATGTTCTGATGTGGCTAAGATGCTCTCTTCATCTGAGTCCTCTGAAGGCGGGTCTGCAGCAAGTTCCCGTGGGGGTCTCTGTTTTGTTGCTGCCGGGGAGCTATGCTTCTTCTTTAGATATTTTTCCATCTCCGCTTGGTTCTTGTTGACTTTAGGAGCTTCGGTTTGGGTTTTGCTTTTATCTCTCCCGATCTTTACCATTTTGCGGTAGACTGGTTTGCGTGTTGCTCTGGGTTGTTAATTCAGAATTCTGCGGCCTTGTATTGTAACTCCGTGTCTGCTAATGGTGTTCGCATGTGTCTCAGGGGTCTGTCAACGCATTGTAGTGTATTATATGCCCATTCTGGTTTCTCTTCGTCCCTTTAGTCCCGGGGCACGAATCTTTGTGTTAGGCTTCCGCAACCGGGGTGAGGTCTGATCTTTGATCTTGCGCCTGGGTGGGTGGTGAGGAAGAGTAAGGAGCGGATCGTGGAGAGCGAATTATAAAGGCTGCCTCTCTCAACAGCAGGAAGCACTGTGAAGCACTCGGTGGCGTTTGCTGTCGGGGTAGTGCATGCTGGCAGGAAGTTTATATAGTGGTTACTTATTTGGGCTTCCGCACCTGTTTACCCTTCCTGGTAGGTCCTGGTGTTCTTGATTAGAGGTTCTGTGGTGGCTGTGGCTGTTTGCCAGCTTAACATTTAAAGTCTCTTGTGGACTCAAAAAGTCCTCCAACCTTCCCCAGGTGCAAGTGAGGCAATTGAGGGGTCCTATTCCTGGAGTACCAGATAGGGCTGGTGTCTGTGATCTGTTGCTATTTTCTCCTCCTCTGTCTTTTTGCTTCTCAGGAGGTGACCAGAGGTTGTTGATGTGAGAGGGGAGCAGGGGAGGGGGGGGGGGGGGGCGAGAGGGCTGCCTTCCCCGTGCGATCCCTTCCCGCTGCTGCAGACCCCGGTGTCACGGAGGGGGAGGGGGGGGCGCGTGTGGACCCGTCCGCGGTCCCTCCTGCTTATCCCTGTCCGCGTTCGCTGTCTCCTACCTCCGGTTGCGCGACCGCCGCCTGGGTCTGTTCACGCCGACCGCCGGCGCCCGGGAATCGAGGCCGAGGCTGCGGCCCTCAGTATAGGCCCCGATCGCTGTTGCCACCGCGGCGGACCGGAACGGTCTCAAAATGCTCCCTAGCTGGTCGGGAGGTTAGCGGTGAGGTGCTCCTCTGCGTTCGGGGCTCTGGTGAGGTGTTTTGGGCTAGTTTCTGGGCCTAGTTGCCGGAGTTCGGCTGACTGCGTCCTCTTACTTCCGCGGCTGGCTCCGCCCCCCGGTAGATTTCTTTTGAGAATGCATTGTCTTGTATGCTTTGGCTTCGATGAGCTGCCTTTGCTTCTCCTAGGAGAAATCTGTAGACTTTGTTACCCCATACAAAAATCTCTGAAAATAGCCAGAAAAATTGACACGGTACAGTGTTAAAAAGAAGGGGCAGAGGCAGTCAGCTAAAGAGCTTATATGGAGAGAATGGAGAGACTTTTTTTTTTCTTAAAAACAGGCTCTATGTTCAGTAGTAACATGAAAGAAGATATACTCACCTGTTTCATTCCCTCACTGCTTTCATTTTATATGCGCCTGGACCCTGTTGCAGGGAGCTGGCAAATATGTCGTTGACACCAAGGCCATGTGACTGCTGCAGCCAATCACTGTCTTCCTGGAGGTAAAGATACACAGGTACCTGGTGCATGCAGAACAAAAGTGGGTGTAGAGCAGGGAAGGTCCTCCTTTAGGTTACTATTGCAGAGTTAGCTAGTTTAAAAAAAAACTCCATAGATAACCCATTCAAGCAACCACTGGGAAACTCAGCACTTGAACCTACCAAAAAAACTTCTGACAACTTAATATGAAATTTCAGAAGATGGCTTCAATGTTGGTGATCACATATCATTGGAACATACTGGCATAGATGTATTAGTAGATTTACCAGCACCTCTGTGATACAGAAGATGAGTATCATGGTCTACACAAAGGAGTGGCGATCCAGACTTTTGGGGCTTAGAATGACAAACAAGCAAATGTATTCCTTGGCATTCATTAGGGACCACAAAAAATTATGGTTGCTTAAAGAGTAGATTATCAATAGCTGCTTGTCAGGGTATGCTGCTCGGGATGCCCACTGATCAGTTGATTGAAGAGGTCATGGTGTTCAGCTGAGCATCATGGCCTCTTTTCAGGCATATGATGTCAGGTTTAGCAGTCATGCGGTCTGAGAGCAGCTCAGTCCCATTCAAGTAACTGAAACTGATCTGCAAAAAAAGGCACTGCCACTATATAATGTACAGTGCTGTGCCTGGTATGCACTGAAATGACAGTAATACTCACCCGAGTGCCATTGTCTCATCAATCGGTGATCGGTGGGGATTCCAAGCAATAGACCCCCACCAATAATCTAATGATTACCTACCTTGAGGACAGGTCATCAATCATGTAGTCCCGTAAAATTATTTTGTTTAATATGTTTTATTAAGTTTTGTTAACATCACATGTAATACAGTTGCAAAAAGAAAGTGTCAATGTTATTATGAGATTTTAACAAATAAACCTTACTGAATGAGCATATGAACCTCAATGTAAAGCAATGAATTCTTGTCTATGGTATAACTTGTTGATCACATGAACATGGGGAGATGGGTTGGGTGAAATGGGAGGGGAAGAAGGGAAGGAAAAAAGGGGGGGGGGGAGTCCAGGTGGGGGTCCCAGGTTTGCCACTTCTGGGTAGTGTCTTGTCGGGTTACTCACAGGTGCCATTTTGTAACCATATGGAGAACAGGGGGGTGTTTCATACGTCCGTCCAAACAGCCCATGTTCTGTAAAAATTGTCATATCCTGTTGTGTCGTCCATCAACCTCAGCCTCTTTATACGTTCTATTTCATCCATCGCCCCCACACATGCACTTCTAGGTATGTCGGAACTCTGCTTCCAGAACCTGGGTATTACCTGTCTCGTAGCCATAATAAAGAATTTTAGTAAACCTTTTTTGAGTGATGGGGAGTTGCCGGGGTGGATGGACAGGAGTGCCAACTCAGGCGTCAGTATTAATGGTTCTCTGCACACCTTCTCGAATAAGCGCTTCACGGCTTGCCAAATCGATGCAACCATGGGGCATTCCCACCATATGTGGAGCATCGAGCTCCAGCCTGGCAGCGCCAGCAGATGTCCGAGATTGACGGGAAAAAGGCATGCAGTCTCTCCGGAGTCATGTACCATTGCGATATGATTTTGAAATTTAACTCCTGGAGCTTACTGGATATAGACATCTTGTGTATAAATTGAAATGCCCTGCCCCAGAGCTCCCCGGGGAAGGACAGACCTAGAGCTTCCTCCCACGCCCCTATCCACCTGGGAAGGTGACCATCTAGTCATTCTTCTAGTAGCTGGTTGTAGAGCAATGAAACCTTATGTCTGCGTATCTCCGAGGCACAGCATAGTTTCTCAAAGGGGGTGAGCCTCGTGTTCCATCCCTGTTCGGGCTATATCTTTCCCAGATAACTACGTACCTGGAGATATTGCATACATGAGCCCGGTGGCATCTCTCGAGCCCCAAGTAGGTTTGTCAGAGTTCGTAAGCCCCCAGGTTCTACTACTTCCCCCACCCTAGCCTCTGTTCGAGATGGCATAAACCCTAGGCTGCGTGTGGCCAATGTTGTGGGAAGCTGCGGGTTTCCGACTAATGGGATAAAGGGCCGCGGAACCAATGTCCTGCCCCCCCCCTTATAAATTTAAGTATCAGGCCTCGCAGTCTATCAAAAAAGGTTCCCGGTGGGCTAGACAGCGCAGTCTGGAAGATGTATAGTAGCCTTGGGAGAATATCCATCTTACTCGCACTCATTCTGCCGAACCATGACATGGGATTCCTGCCCAGCCCTCCAAATCCTTTTTCAAGATTGACAGAAATGGTTTGTAGTTTAGTTCGTATATCTGGGCCAAATCTTCCGGAATCTGACCCCCAGGTATTTGATTGCATTATGTTTCCAGAAAAATGGGAAGGCCGCAGCCATGTCGTCCACCTTTCTCTGAGGTATTGAGATGTTAAGAATCACTGACTTTTGTGCATTAACTTTGTAGTTGCTAAGATGGCAAATTCTTGCATAATATTGGGGAGGCCCACTCGGGGCTCGGTGATATAGACCAGAAGGTCATCTGCATAGAGTGATACTTTGTGATACCCGCATCCCCGTATTGAGGGGTTACTTCTAATATGTATAGGGTTGGAGACAAGGGGCACCTCTGTCGTGTGCCATTTATAATCTTGAAGGAGGTGGACAGAATGCAATTAACCCTAATCTGTGCCGAGGGGCTGCGGCATAATACCATGATCCAGGAGAACACCCTGGGCCCAAGTCCCACCTTCACGAGGGTCGCTTCTAGAAATCTCCAACTAATCCTGTTGAACGCTTTTTCTGCGTCGACAGACATCAGACAGAGTTGAGATCTTCCTCTGCGCGCCCGGTCTATCAGAGACAGAGTTTTAATGGAGTTGTCCCTTGCCCCCCTACCTGGGACGAAGCCCACGTGGTCTCCGTGTATGAGCTGGGGGACCGAGGGGTTCTGTCTGTTCGCTACTATTTTTGAGAAGATTTTTAGATCACAGTTGATGAGTGATATCGGACGGTAGTTGCCACACGACAGGGGTTCCTTTCCTGGGGAGGAAAGCGGCAGCCACGGGAGACTGCGTTGAAGGCCTGAAGGAGTAGATCAGAGACCAGACTTCCACATGTCTTATAGAATCTAAGGGGAGTACCCGTCCGGTCCCGGGCTCTTCCCCGTCTTGACTCCCCATAGTACTTGTGTGAGCTCTTCTGCCTTGAAGTCCCTGTCCAGGACCTGGGACTCTTCCATTGAAAGACGTCCCGGGACATGGAGGTCCAGGTATTCCGCCAGTGCTTGTTTGTATTGAGCGTCCAGTGTGTCCCGGATTTTGGATATGTTATACAGTTTGGAGTAGAATAAGCAAAATTCTTCGAGTATTTCCCATGGGAAATGGACCCGTCTACCCTCTGAGGAGTTTATGGAGTGTATACGTGGGTGGGTCATTTTTGGGTGTAGCGATCTAGCCAGCCATCTGCCGCTGTTGTCTCCGTACTCATAGTAGCCAACTTTGAGCTAATCTCTTCTGCAGAGGGCTTTTTGATCTAGGATATCTAGGATTTTATGTGGAAGTTCTGATATTTCGGTTTGGAGGGTGGCGGCCGGTTGGGACTTATTTATCGATTCTTTATTATTAAGATACTTTATTAATTGGGTGAGCCGTAGTGTTTGCTGCTTTTTAAGCCTCGCTCCATGTGAGATAAACACTCCCCTCAAGACGCATTTCAAGGTTTCCCATTTTATCGGGCCAGTAGTGGAGTCTGTGTCGTGGTCTAGTTTAAAGTTTTCTATCATTCTCTTAAAGGGGTTGTCCCGAGGCAGCAAGTGGGTCTATACACTTCTGTATGGCCATAATAATGCACTTTGTAATATACATTGTGCATTAATTATGAGCCATACAGAAGTTATAAAAAGTTTTATACTTACCTGCTCCGTTGCTAGCGTCCTCGTCTCCATGGTGCCGACTAATTTTCGCCCTCCGATGGCCAAATTAGCCGCGCTTGCGCAGTCCGGGTCTTCTGTAGTCTTCTATGGAGCCGCTCGTGCCAGAGAGCGGCTCCGTGTAGCTCCGCCCCGTCACGTGCCGATTCCAGCCAATCAGGAGGCTGGAATCGGCAGTGGACCGCACGAAGACAGAGGATCCCGGCGGCCATCTTCAGCGGTAAGTATTGAAGTCACCGGAGCGCGGGGATTAAGGTAAGCGCTCCGGTAAGCTTCCTTTACTTCCCTGCATCGGGGTTGTCTCGCGCCGAACGGGGGGGGGGGGGGTTGAAAAAAAAAAAAACCCGTTTCGGCGCGGGACATCTCCTTTAACGTCGTTCGGGCAGGCGGCGTCTTTAAGTAAATTATCGTTGAGACGCCACGTGGCCGTAAAATTATTTTAATGATAACCATTATTTATTTATGTAAAGTCTTTAATTTAAGAAAAGATCAATTTTTGGAATGAATCTGGATTTATGAGTTCTCTAATCCAGTCCCTTTTATGCTATCTTATTATATCCTACTCTACACACAACTTGAATTTATTGACACTATTATGCAAATATTATATCATTTTTCTTTAAGGCAAAAATAAAATAGTTCCACAATTTTCACTTTCTTACTGAATGCAAAGCAAATAATCTTCCTTTCATGAACACATTCTGTACCCTAATTCTGCATGAAGCATTCTTTCTTACTTACAAAAGGGAATACACTTGACCTTGACCTCCATGTCTTTAATCAACGCCTTTATCCTTTAGCCAGCGCTGTGAGTCCCTCTTTAGACTATAATACAGTGGGTGCCTCGGGACAGGAGTGTCCTTTAACTCGTCTTTGTCTATTCATTTTCCATTTTATATGAAATATAGTACTTCCAATTTTAAAGTCTTGTAACATAAAAAGACATTCTTAAAAAAAACTGGCTGGATTATTTGCAAAAACACCAGGATAATTATACTGTTCACATAGCAATGCTGACTGTGTAATGTCAAAAGAATAAACTGAGAATTTGACACTATTTTTTAATTATTGAATGAAAATGAAACAATTGAAAATTCTAAAACAAATTTACATCTGAACTAAAGGCAACGGGAATAATTAATAGAAATGTTTTCTGTGATAATATATTGGAAAATTTGGCATTTGGGCTGGATGACATATTTACAAAACCTCTGCACTTTTTGCACATTGTTAATGAATTGGTTGCATGTTACATGGAAGCCAAGACAAGCGGCATTGCACTCTTCAGCTGTTTCTATTAGCCTCACCGAGTTTCAAGCAAGCGGCACTCAAGTGCCACTCCATTCAATATCATCCACACTGCACTGGTGTGGGTAAGGAGAAAAGAGGGACGCAAAATCAGCAGTGAGGCCCTCAGTCATCATACATTTATCAACCATCCTGTGGATAGTTGATAGATGCATTTGATGGGATAGTCCCATTAAAATACAAACTTGTGTGTGGGGGTGTGGGGGTGGTGGTAATATTCTAAAATGATAAGTTACCCAGTACTTACCTAGTGATTTCCTATTGCTCTAGTGATGCTGGTTTATTCATCCCTGCTGGTCTTTGTTTACATGGCTAGAACAACAATGTGTCGGGATAACCACGCAACCATTGCAGCCAATAGCTTGCAAGCTACATACCCTGAAATTGAATGTCAGCAGCTATGCCCTGTGTATATAGGCCTTTGACTGGCCCATGTGATCTATATAATGGACATATCTGGGTCAGGATGAAGCAATGAACTTATAGGTCAAGTGACATGCCATCAGAGAGAGGAAGGGATGCATCTCCAGAAATGTAAATAACATTATGTCCGTGCAGGCTGTGGGAACAATGACCTACACAAATGCAACCCAAATAAGGGCAGGAGGGAAGAGAAGTGGAAAGAATATGCACTCTAGCCGACACCAATAACATAATAAACTGAATGTGTATACAAACAACCACAAAGCCAACAGGAGGCAAAATACTTAACAATACTACAGACACACATAGGCAGATGGAATTGCTAACAAGTGCATATGAGGTATTGGTTTGTATTTTGGAGAATATATAAGTTTACAAGCCCAAGTCAAAGGTCCTTGTTATCCTGTAAGTCCCTACTCTAACAAAACAGAAACCACAAAAAGGGAATCCTGTCTACACGTCGGGTGATCGTCCCAACAGGGACGGTCCCATGCTAGAACCTAGGGGCCTGATTTGCCCTAGATGGTAACAGGCAGGACCACCCGACAAGGGGAATACAACAGACGTCTGCTCCCCTACAGAAACAGGGGAATACAACATAGAACATAAAACTCACCAGGTATCTGCATACCTACAGACACAGCCATCAAACAGAAAATCAACTATGCATACAGACACAGACCAAGACATTGTCAACACCTAATGTCTGAACACCTGTAAACAGACACTGAAGTCACTGTTTAACCCCTTGAGTGGCACGCCCGGAAATTTTCCGGGACGAGCTCCACTGCTCATAGCGACATAGCCCGGAAGATTTCCGGGCTATGTATCACTATGGGAGCTGCAGAGCACAATGCCACAAGCTGTGGCAGTGTGCTCTGCCTGCACAGACCCACAGAGAACAAAGCAAGGGCTTTGAAAAACCAGCAGAAGATATTGCCGATATGCCAGCAATCTCCTGCTTTGTTTACAGGTTGCCATAGAGACCATCGGCTTGTCAGAAGCAAGCCGATGGTCTCTGTGGCAGGGAGAGCTTGGTGCTTGGCTGTGAGAGGACAGATAGGTACCTGCTCTTACAGCAGAGATCAGAGGAAACCTCCGATCTCTGCTGTGTTAACCCTTTACATGCTGCAGTCTATGTGACTGCAGCATGTAAAGGGCTGTCACTGCAGCATGTAAAGGGCTGTCACCATCGGACCCCCGGAATGTGATCAGGGGGTCCTGATGGGTCCCTGTGGAAGTCCCCTAAAGGGACAAAAATAAATAAATAAAAATTTTAAAAAAAGAAAAAAAAAAAAGGTAAAAAATTATAAAAAAAAATAAAAACACTTGTCTCCCTTTACTTTGTAAAAAATCAAAAATACAATCACATGTGGTATCCATGCGTCGTAATGACCCAGAGAAGGAAGTTAATACATTATTTAACCCCTTAATGACATGGCCCCTTTTTTTCTTTTTTCCCCATTTCTTTTTTTCCTCCCCCCTGTTTAAAAAAATCACAACTTGTCCCGCAAAAAACAAGCCCTTATATGGCCATGTCAATGGAAAAATGAAAACGTTATGGCTCTTGAGACGCAACTGCAAAATTAGTTGAAATTCAATGATTAGACCATTTTAGAAAACCTGCCCTGGTGGGCACGACAGGGTGGTAGGAAACCTGCCACTCAAGGGGTTAAATCAACAAACAGACCAAGGAATCCCACCCAGAACCTCATGCCGCAACTTACACCCAACCAGAACATGCATAACTCAAAGTACCAGAGTTCTGAGAAATACATGGCAAAATGACCAGGACCCTCTAATAAGAGGGGCTGGTATTTATGTGCTCAAGACTGATGGCGATTGGCGGGCTCGAGAACTCTATACCATCAGCCAGCCAAATCAATCACACCTGCAGCAGTATGCTCCGGGAAAACCTATAGTATTGCCGGTCTTAGGAGCGCAACATGACGGCAGCAAGGAAGGAATCATTATATTATGCAAAAAAAAGAAAGCACTCAGACAACTTCTCCGCACAAAATCGTGCACATAACTGCTCGATTTTGCTGTGTTAATTACTAATTCTTCGGGATTAATTAGGCTGCTGAGCCGTTTTAAAACTTTCGTGGGTGTCTCAAATGCCAATGCGGGTCCAGCAGCGCATAACTATACAGTAAAATGTGCAGGAACTCGTGCGAAAGCACGTGATAGCACTCCAGTCAGAGCGCAATAACATCACCCTCTCGAGGGCGTATCTATGCATCTGCAGGAGCCCTCAATGGACTGAGACTATTTAAGGGTCAAACAGAATTAGATAAAGGGGTGTTTTTTTCAACTTTTTGATACCAGTGTCACTCTTATCGATGGCTGGCAGCAGTCCTACACAAGATGAAAGAAGCTGTCTTAGAACTTTAAGCCTTAAACCCATCCTCATTTCATTGACTATTGGTGTACTGCAATACCAGATACATCCCATGGACAAGAGGGATGCTGTTTCATATCAAAAAAGACCATTTTTTCCCTTACCCTGTACATGCGTTCTAAAAAAATTGCAAACCAATAAATGTGAAATTCCATATTCCACAATATATCCAGGAAAAATACAATATCACATATTATCCCTTCCAGAATCTAGTATTTCTCAGACTACTGAGCTTTTTTGATGTCTGCTCTTTATTTGCTTTGCCCTTTGTAAGCCTCATCTTTATTGTTACATCAAGTATATTCTTAAATTCTTTATTCTGTTATATACCAAAGTGCTAATATATTAAAAAGAAGTACAAAAAATGACACAAAGCTCAGTGGAGTCTCCTACAGACAGAGATATGTGGAGTCATCAAGAGATTTAGGTTGCATCTGCAGAAATTGATTACCCTTCCTTTCTAATAAAGCCGAAGTCTCTGTACTATCACCAGTCACTGGTCCCTCGAAATGGAACAAGCAGCAGTAAAAATAGATATAACTCAAGAAAGCACAAGAAAGAAAAAATATCATTGCTTCCTTGCTATTCTCCTTCACTCTCCCAGGGCTGCATGTGGGTTACATATAAATTATTTATGTTGAGGAAGCTGTGTAGGTGTTTGACTTTTTACAATAACAGATACACAGACAATACTGGAAATCTAAAATTGCTGTGTATCTTAAATCTGCTGGAGCTGAAATCCAAATAAAACGACACAGCAATCAGGCAGAATGCTGATGAGCAAACAAACAGGCTGTCTTTTAAAGCCGTGCCCGCAATATCACAAGCAGAGAATTGAAAATGACAAAAAAAGTCATTTTGTACCATTAGTAATCTGTACACTATAAGGAAATAAAAGTTTCATCTATCTATTTATCTGCCTCCCCTCAGTATCATGCCCTCAAACCTTATCTTTTTTTTTTGCCAGGTTTATGCTGAAATGTACATTTACAGAAAAAAGCTGAATTCAGTAATCTCTGCAGTCCTCATGAGGGCACCAACAGACCTTAATGCTGTCGTGTTCTTTTCAGAGTTCTCTCTCCCAATGGAATTAGTAGAGATTTGAATTAATTTTTTTTGAGTTTGGACAAACCTAAACCAAGTGAAATGTAAATAGGAGCAGTTCTTAAAGTGGATCTTTACCTTTTACCGTCATGTTGATTTTAGCTTCAAAAAATGATGAGAACATATGTACGCTCGGCCGAGCTGGGTGTGCGTTAGCACTGTCAGGGCTGTGATCAGAAAATCAGACATGCCAAGGAATTACATATATTAAGTTTTTTGGCTGCCAAGAATACTTTTGATGATTTTCTTCAATTCAGTTATTATTCATCTTGCTTCCCTGATGTCTTAAGTGTAATCGACATTGATGCCAACATCAGTTGATATTTTTGGATGTAAGAAGTGTTAAATGTAAGCAGGCAAATATGGAAGATGGAACAATACCTCTGCAGCGCCACCTATTGGATGGCAGCATTCCTTCAAATCAATGTACGACTTTTTAACAAGTTTGTAAAACAATGATTGGGAATAGGAAACCAAGCCAGAAAACCATACGCAGACAGCTGTTTCGGGGTGTTTGCCCTTCATCAGTGTGCAGTAGATTTCTGGCTTGTGATATGGACAGAACTTGCATGTGAATAGAACCCATTATTTTCAATGGTTAATTTACATAAGTGGTTTTTCATTCGCACTGATATTGTGATATATGTCCTATTTGTGGGTGCATCTGCTGCAAGAATCGCTCATTACTGTCTATTGGAAAGGAAATCTAAGGGTCAGAAAGGGTATTGTTTTTCCAAAGGGCAAGCACCTGGTAGGTGAGTGTGAAGATTTGTAAGGCCATCTGGGAAATATGCAAATAAGGAAGATGGAACAATACCTCTGCAGCATCACCTATTGTAAGGCAGCATTCCTGCAATCATTGTCAGACTTTTTAGAAAAGCCTTAGAATAATGACTGGGAATTGAAAACCAACCCAGAATGCAATATACAGACAGCTGTTTCTGGGTTTTTCCTCTTCATCAGTGTGAAGTAGGTTTCTGGCTTGGCTAGTGAGAGGTCTATAGACATGGGTCAGGCAGGGTATTGTTTCTTCTCGAGGAGAGCACCTAGAAGGTGTTTGAGGAGACTTATAAAGCCACCCATACACCTTTGGGAATTATGCAATAGGGATGATGGAGCAATGCCTCCGCAGCGCCACATATGTACATCTGCACATACTCAATATTAGTGCATATATAAACTACATGGGCAAAATTATTTGGGCACTGCAGAAAATCAGCAAATATGTGAATACTGAGTTTGACGAATGGTATGCTGGGAAGGGCATGGGTAAACTTGTGGAAAGTATGCCTCAACGTGTTACCGCTGTAATACAAGCAAAAAGGAGGCATGCACATTACTAAATAGAATAATAAAGCACTTTTATGAAAAACATGCAGTGTCCAAATACTTTTGTCCATATAATGTACATGTATCCACATACATTCGCAAACATATATGTACACATACGCATACATACAATCACATATGCACCCATACACAATAAATCTCTGCATATAAAAATATGATAACATATACACATGCGTGCACAAATATGTACACACACAAATCCACTTACCAGTTCGAGACCTGAGGGGCATGAGGTTCCAACTGCCAAAGAAAACACCAGGATACTTGAGGGGAGTAGAGACGGAATGTAGCTGATAGATGCGATGGAGAATGAGAATAACAGCTGGGCAGATGAGCGACGAGGCAGTAATGGGGATGCGTGGGATGGGGAGAGAAGGAAGGGAAGAGTTTCCAGGATGAAGGAAGAGGTAGTTGGGATGAAGAAAAAGTAGGGGAAGAGTAGAAAAGCAAAAGGGTGGCAGGTGGTTGGGCAGCGGGACGGCTGTGGCAATTAGCAGTATAGTTAATGCAGTAGCCAGTGTGGACTGGGTGGGAGAAGAAGAATTCAGAAGAGGCTGAAGGGTGAAACATACAGACTGTGGGGAGCAGAGTGACATGAAAAAGGGAGAATGAGAGTTGTCATACGAGGGGCACGCTCAGGGTAGGGAACAGGGACAGAAAAAGAATGTGATAAAGCCATGAGCAGGCGATAGGAAGAATCCCAGTAGTGAAATGGAATGGAGTAGCGGGGTGGCTGCAGGTGATGACTAGGGGTGGTGGGCAGGGAAAAGCTTACCGTTAAGAGATTCAGTGATCGGGGACAGAGGAGAAATTACTTAGGTGGTGGTGGGATGAAGAGGTTTAAATGCCCGTAGAGAATGGGCGGGAAATCCAAACCTGCACCTGCTGGTAGGCTAAGTTGAAGTGGAGGTGTGGGAATGAGACATGAATGAACAGGGGAGATAAGAGAATTTACTGACAATAGTAGAAAAATGCTGAGGAAGGAAAAGGGAAGGACAAGCTGGGACAGATGATGATAGGAGCTGAGGGTAGGAAAACGAAAAAAAAGGCAAAGTAAATGGTGGAAAGAGTGGTGAAGAGAATAGATATGCACAAAAATGAGGTGAATGGGGGGAGAATGGAATAAATAGATATTTGCACATATACACACACACACACATATTATATATATATATATACACATGCAACAAAAAAATAAATTAAATAAAAAGATATTAAAACAAAACTTTCATTAAATGCTTATATATGGCAATTGCTGGGCCTATGCATGCAAGCAAGGAAATATGCATACATATGTACTCTGGGACATGTGATATGCTTAAAGATTGCAACTTATGGAAAGATTGTGGAATGATTAATAAAATGGATGTTGAAACCTGAGTTCAATCATCAAAAACATTCTCTAGACTCTCATGAAGGTCTATTGGTATTAGTGTGTTAAGTTTGCGTATCCAATTCATTTCCCTTTTCTTTAGTGCTTCAAATGTATTAACTGTAAGGGCAGAAACCTTTCCTAAAACAACAATGGAAAACAACTTAAAAAACTTTATTATGACAGATGCATGTCTAAAGACACTGTGATTGAAAAAGCCATTAGTGGTTTTGGATCTATGCTTATTTTTTTGGCATCCCAATGTCTGTGTGGTAAATCCGACTTGCAGGAGATTGCAGGGGCATTTAGGTAAGTAAATGCTGAACATAGAAGAATAACTTACAAACGATCCTATCGGGAATGTTTCTATGGTCACAAATAGAGATGAGCGAGCACCCAAATGCTCGGGTTCTCGTTATTCGAGCCGAGCTTTTCGCAAAATTCGAGAGCTCTACTCGAGTAGCGAACCCCATTGACTACAATGGGAGACTCGAGCATTTTTGTATGTGGGACGCCGAAGGCCGAGCTTTTTTTTTTTCTTGGTTCGTGTGTTCTCTCTCTCCTGACAGACAAAAAATTTGCCAATGACGCGTGCTGCGTCGTGGCGGGGAGAGGCCAAAACAGGCACGTCACAGCGGGGAGGAGCCAAAAACTAGGGCGGGGTCGAACACGGCTTGATGCTCGCTCGAGTAACGAGCACCATCGAGTACGCTAATACTCAAAAGAGCATCAGATCGGCAGAGTATGTTCGCTCAACCTTAGTCACAAACCTTTTAAAACTTAGCTTTTTGTGGCAAATGCTACTGCAGTCCCTTTTTTCCACACCAGAAGCAACCAACCAGCTTAGGAAATAGACTCTGGTCCTGCGCTGTGTACAGTTTAGCAATTTTTAGATTGCTGGGGACTAAGGCGGCTTTCAAAGTATTCCCCCTTCTAAAGGTGATTTACAGTTTAGGCTGAATCCTATTCAAAAGATATGGATCACATAACAGAACAGACCAATATTTTTCTAGTACTGTGTGTATTCTCTTATGGGAGGATCATTCTTGGCTTTCAGAAAGGCTGTGTTAACCAGGTTATGTGGGTGAGACTTCTGTTGAACCCTTTGTTTTAAAATAGAACTTTGAGTGTTAAAATCATCTATATTAGAGCAATTGAGTCTGATGAATTTCCATTTCCTGTAATGTACACGTCTAAAATATAATAAAACTCTTTCAATCCACAGGTTTAAAATAAGTCTTGGTGACAACTCTACCATTTTCATGACCCAAAATCAGGTCAAGGTATTCAGTGGAAATGGTAGAACTCTTTCCAGGGAAGGACAAGTTATAGACATTCCGTTTAGATAACTGGTGAAACTGTTAAAATCCTCCTCTAACCCTTTCCAAAAAAAATTAAGTCATCTATGTACTTTTTATATAAGATGATTTTGTTGGACCACTCGTGGTGTGATAAAATACAGTGCTTCCAAAAATTCCCCACATAAAGGTTTGCAAAGCTAGGCGCAATTATTGTACCCATGGCGGTACCTTTGATCTATTGGTAAAGTTGGGAATTGAATATGAAATAATTATGCTCAAGGATAAACAGCATGCTATAAATAATGAATTTATTTTGTCGGTATGAGACCCAACTTCGGCAAGTATGGAGGAGATCGTGACAATCCTCCAACCATGCGTAATGTTTGAATAAAGCGTTGTGATGTCAAGGGTAGCTCACTGGTATGATGGTTCCCATTGGGTTGTGGACAATAATTTAATGAGTGATGGGGTATTCTTGAGATAAGATTCCTGATCTGTTACATATCTCTGGAGCAAGATGTCAATATACTGAGAAACACTGCAAGTTATTGAATTGATGCCAGAGATAACGGGCCTGGCAGGAGGGTTAGGAACGTCGTCATGGACCTTTGGTAAAAGATGGGGGTACGAAGGTGATCAATAATGGCGATCCAACATGTCAGATGTCTTCATCTATCTCTGTCCCTGATGTGCACTCCACTGACAGGACCTGTGTATTAGTAATTTTAAGAAATTGTTTAAAAATTAATATTACATATTCTTCATCTTATTCTGTGGTTCTAATTTTAGCCGTATATCCTGGATATTTTTATCTGTTACCATATCAATAATTTATTTCCATTTTTGTGTTTTACATAGGTTTGGATACGTGTTTAATGTTTTTTCTGTAATTTTGTTTTTTGTATACCTTTTTTCTAATATACTTATTACTATTGTTGCTATTATTTATTACAAACATTGGTTTTGTTCTGCTGTGTAATTTTACCTTTTATGTTTTCATACCTCACATGTGTGTTTTACATATATTTTATATTTCTTCCTATCCACGCTTACCCTTTACTTCAACTTTATCCCTAATCACTTATTGTCTAGTTTTAGTATTTTATCTAGCTGATGTGAAGAAGGGGTTTTGCCCCAAAACACATTTACCTATGCTGGCTGATTATTTATCCAAATAAAGAAGTTTACACTTAATAATTCTAATTAACTGTCTATCTTTGGAGTGTTGCGCTGAACCACGAGTTTTCCTAGTTGTATCTCTCCATTCACCCATACCCACTTAGCTGGAGCAGCATCTGATAGGCAGCACTTCCATTATATCTTTCACAATCCAAATCTCTACAGTGATTGCTTTTTCTCCCTTTTTTCTATTCTGCATCTATATCCTCCACGGTCCCTTCCATACTCACAGGGTATTGGCAAGAACAAAACTCTGGGTTTGTACCTACAGAAGGTCTACAGTGGGTTTGAGCATACCTCATAAATTTCACTGAATTCAGCAGGTCTAGCTGACATACAAGTAATGCGTGTCCGATACCCTGGAGCGGTGGAAAAAGTGAATAAAGTCTCTGCTAATAGCCTGATTGGAATAATGTCCGTATGTGCTGTCCATGAAATACATGGACAACACATAGACATGAATTACATCCATGTTAATGGGTAGAGATGAGCGAGCATACTCGTTCGAGCTTGATGCTCGTTCGAGTATTTGGGTGCTCAAGATGCTCGTTACTCGAGACGAGCACCATGCGGTACTCGTCTCGATTAAAAAAGCACTGACCATGGAATTCAATGGAGCCGGCAATACAGCCGGCTCCATTGAAAGCAATGGACTGCCGGCGAGCGTGGGATGAATTTTCGGGAAGGGCTTAAAAATATAAGCCTTTCCCTGCAATTCATCCAGAAATGTGTAAAAAGTAAAAAAAAAATATACTCACCTTGTCCCGGCAGACGGAGTTCAGCCGCGGCCAGCCGGCAGTTCTCCTGAACTGCTGTGAGTAGTATTCAGCAGCCGGGGATTTAAAATCCCCGCCTGCTGAATGAGCTGCCTCTGATTGGTCACAGCCTCGTCAATCAGAGGCAGCTCTCACTCACCCATTCATGAATTCATTCAGCTGAGAGCTGCCCCTGATTGGTCCCTGTGCTGTGCCAATCAGAGGCAACACTCACCCATTTTATGAATTCATGAATGGGTGAGTGAGAGCTGCCTCTGATTGGTGAGGCTGTGACCAATCAGAGGCAGCTCATTCAGCAGGAGGGGATTTTAAATCCCCTGCTGCTGAATACTACAGAAAGCAGTTCAGGAGAACTGCCAGCCAGACGCGGCTGAACACGGGCTGCAGCGGAAAGGTGAGTATACATTTTTTTTTTTTACACATTTTAGGATGATTTTCAGGTAAGGGCTTATATTTTTAAGCCCTTCCCGAAAATTCATCCCGCGCTCGCCGGCAGCCCATTGCTTTCAATGGAGCCGGCTGTATTGCCGGTTCCATTGAATTCAATGGGCTAACATCATTCTTCTCTGCCACAGCTGTTACAGCTGTGGCAGAGGAGAACAATCTTTGTGCTGACAGTGCGGGGGAGGGGGGGTCTCGCTCTTGCCACTATTGTGGCTTAATAGTGAGACCTCGGAGCCCGAAATGCAGCCCTGCATGTTGCTCCTCACCTGCCCTATCCATTTCTGTGTTTTTTACATGACTTTGGTGATTTGCTAAGCTTTTCACAAATGAAAACCTTAGCGGAGCACCAGTCATATACAAAAATGCTCGAGTCGCCCATTGACTTCAATGGGGTTCGTTACTCGAAACGAACTCTCGAGCATCACTGAAAGTTTGACTCGAGTAACGAGCACTCGAGCATTTTGGTGCTCGCTCATCTCTATTAATGGGCCCTTACAATGACTCGAAATTTATCAAAGCTAAATAAAGCAGGAAGGGTACAACATGATTTGGAACTTGCTGAGTCCCTTCATTAAGTGAATACATTTAAGAGAATACTTATCAGCAAGGTTAACTAGAAATTACATTGCAGTCATAAAAAACTATTAAAAAAGTTTGGTGGGGATTAGTAGCTCTCTCTTGTGAAATTTAATTTCATAATCTGAGAAACAAGAAACAGATCAGTACAGCTTGTTTTTTAGAGCAGAGGCAACAATATAGGAAATAGAAACTTAACACCACTTGTACAATTTGACTTTGAACTTGTTTGCTGAGTTTTAAATGTAGAGTTCCATATGTAAGAGGGTAAGGATTCTTCCCAGGGAACTAACTTTGCCAACTCATTTCAAAATAAAACATTGGTAAGACATAAATGTATCAGTAGGAAACTTCCAAGGTTGTATAAAAAATTGTAAAATACATAAGGAATTTTAGAGATTGAAGTAATTTGAGATATAGCTAGAGATGAGCGAGCACCAAAATGCTTGGGTGCTCGTTACTCGAGTCGAACTTTCAGTGATGCTCGAGAGTTCGTTTCGAGTAACGAACCCCATTGAAGTCAATGGGCGACTTGAGCATTTTTGTATATCGCCGATGCTTGCTAAGGTTTTCATTTGTGAAAACCTGGGAAATTCAAGAAAGTGATGGGAACGACACAGAAACGGATAGGGCAGGCGAGGGGCTACATGTTGGGCTGCATCTCAAGTTCCCAGGTCCCACTATTGAGCCACAATAGTGGCAAGAGTGAGACACCCCCCCCCCCCGCACTGTCAGCATAAAGATCGTTCTCCTCTGCCACAGCTGTAACAGCTGTGGCAGAGAAGAACGATGTTAGCCCATTGAATTCAATGGAGCCGGCAATACAGCTGGCTCCATTGAAAGCAATGGGCTGCCGGCGATCACGGGATGAATTGTCGGGAAGGGGTTAAATATATAAGCCCTTCCCTGCAATTCATCCAGAAATGTGTAAAAATAAAAAATATATATATACTCACCTGGTCCCGGCAGACGGAGTTCAGTGTGGCCAGCGGCAGTCCTCCTGAACTGCTCTGAACAGCTGTGAGTAGTATTCAGCAGCAGGGGATTTAAAATCCCCGCCTGCTGAATGAGCTGCCTCTGATTGGTCACAGCCTCATCAATCAGAGGCAGCTCTCACTCACACACCCATTCATGAATTTATGAATGGGTGAGTGACTGCTGCCTCTCATCTGATTCGTCCCGCTGAGCCAATCAGAGGCAGCAGTCACACACCCATTCATAAATTCATGAATGGGTGTGTGAGTGGAATCTGCCTCTGATTGGTCAGGCTGTGACCAATTAGAGGCAGCTCATTCAGCAGGCGGGGATTTTAAATCCCCTGCTGCTGAATACTACTCACAGCTGTTCAGAGCAGTTCAGGAGGACTGCCGCTGGCCGCGCTGAACTCCGTCTGCCGGGACCAGGTGAGTATATATATATATTTTTTTTTTTACACATTTCTGGATGAATTGCAGGGAAGAGCTTATATATTTAACCCCTTCCCGACAATTCATCCCGCTATCGCCTGCAGCCCATTGTTTTTAATGGAGCCGGCTGTATTGCCGGCTCCATTGAATTCAATGGGCTAACATCGTTCTGCCGGGACAAGGTGAGTATATATATATATTTTTTTTACACATTTCTGGATGAATTGCAGGGAAGGGCTTATATATTTAAGCCCTTCCCGACAATTCATCCCACGCTCGCCGGCAGGCCATTGCTTTCAATGGAGCCGGCTGTATTGCCGGCTCCATTGAATTCAATGGTCAGTGCTCGTTTAATCGAGACGAGTACTGCGTGGTGCTCGTCTCAAGTAACGAGCATCTCGAGCACCCTAATACTCGAACGAGCATCAAGCTCGGACGAGTATGCTCGCTCATCTCTAGATATAGCTATAGTTTCATAGGTATGAGATATAGTTTACATATTGTCTGCATTTTTTCAGACATACAAATGCAACCTATAGCAGAAGGTACTGTGATAGAAGAATTCGACCCTGGGAAAGGGGTTTTGCAGAGAATCCAAAGTTCCATGTTGGTTGTTGGTGCATTCCAGAGCGAAGCTGCTGTGTGTGGGCTTCAAGGGAGTAAGAAAAGCAGACTGTGAAGTGTTAGCATCTTGATGGCTGCTAAAGCAGCTGCAATTCAAGAGCTAAACTGCTTGTGTGGTGGAGATGTGGTTCCAATTCAGTTTTTGAGAATGCACTCGCTACCATTATTGACTGCCCTACCTGTACACAGCAGGAGCCAGGAGTTCACCGGTGCAGAAACAGAGAGACTCGCTACAGCTAAGTACTACAGAGAAGTTTAACGGCCAAATAGGTCATCTGGTCTTCCGGAATTCAGGTTAGTAGTAAGAAACATTGTGTTGTTCCAGCATAAACAATACAATTGACATGAACAGACTACACGAGGCCCGCGGTGGCCTGGTCCTGCTATATTTTCTCTGTTCAAAGGTTAAAAACAGTTGCTATCAATAGTTAATTACATTTGTTGCCAACTGTGTTCTGAGAGAAGCATTAAGTGAATCTACTGCTGTTACTCATATTACTCTGTACTTCCAGTAAAGATGGAGTTAAACCCCTGTTTGTAGTCAGTTCTTATATTTCAGGTGATGGACATTGTGAGCCGTGTCCCTGTGACTTCACAGGCTGTGAAACTCTAAAGAAAGCTGAGAAATTGTGAAATATTGTAATATGCAGGTGAGAACAGATTCAATTTATGGCAGGTGGAACAGCTGGAGGTTTTTTTCTCGTATATGCAAGGACAGTATTAAAGTGAAGCTCTATTTTAGAGCAACGTAAATGATATAAGGGAATTGTAAGCTAGCAAACACCTGTATGATGTCATAACTGTCAGATTCCACACTGTGGTATTGTATTAGTTATTAGTAACATTGATAGTTAGAATTAATGTATAATGACTCAAGTGGCTGCAAAGGCAAAGCTTAACTTAAAGTGTATCTATCGTAATGCAGTTGTACGTAGATGTGTAGTGTGACCAGACATTGTCTAAGGTTTCTTATAAAGGCGTTGTCCCACTTCTAGCTGTTTTGCTGCAGGAAGCAGACAACTCCATACATTGTGCAGTGGCCCGGGTTGGTACTGCAGGCTGAATCCCATTCACTTCAATACGACTCATCTGCAGTACCAACCCACATCCTGTCATGTCTCTGGATTCAGTTGATGTCTGTTCTGTATCATGTTGCCACTCTACTTGTTGTGACCTAACCAATTGTGCCACGCATCAGAGAAATGGCTTACTTCATGTGTAAGCGGGCTCAAGCAGGCTGAAGTTTCTTTTAAATCTGGCACCTTCCATCATTTATTTCACAGTACACAGCATAAATAAACAAAGTCCATGTACAATCCTGGGTGCACAACCCACTCAGTCACCATCATCAACCCTGCTGGGGCATCTGGAGGGCGTCCTCCTCTATCAGACCGGGTGACGGTCCCAAACAAATCCACACAGGAACTCACTGGTCCAAACAGGACCTCAGGCTTTCAGCCCTTCCATCTGCACTGAGCTGTAACTCTCTCTTTCTTGAGTCTGGCAGGAAATGGCTATTTTATCTAATTTCCTGCTGCACTCAAGTGTTTGTTCTCATCTTTTTGCAGGTATCAGAATGCCTGTTTAGCACCCTCTACAGGCCATTCTGATACTGATATATAGTAAGCAAGTAAGGTGCGCTTGCCTGCGGATCGCCAACTCTCAGACCGAAATGGGCACCAACCACATAGAAGTACTCTCTGGAGACGCAGATTTCCTTCAAAACCTGGCTCCTGCCAGTCTTTATTCACAGTACAACCAACTTAAACAGAGTCCAAATAACGTTTTTCAACAAAACATAAAAAGCCCACATACAGAACCCACCTGGGTGTTAAGGTTAGGGTGGTCACCCCTGTTGGACTTTGGCCTTTCCTTGGCCACCGGCCTGCAGCAGCTTAGCTCTGCTGCACAGGTCCTCT
The DNA here is from genome assembly GCF_035609145.1 of Eleutherodactylus coqui. Taxonomy (NCBI): domain Eukaryota; kingdom Metazoa; phylum Chordata; class Amphibia; order Anura; family Eleutherodactylidae; genus Eleutherodactylus; species Eleutherodactylus coqui. The sequence goes on from NC_089849.1 coordinate 80,657,559, forward strand.
CTGGCTCTCTCAGCCAACATCTCCCTGGGTGTAGCAGGAATGTACCCTTATATCCAACTTCCTGACCACACCTATGGGCATTTTCCCCTTTTTTCAGGCACCAAAATGCTTGTCTGTTGCCCCCTACAGGCCATTCTCTGTAGTGCACCTCTACAATATATACAGTTACGGAATACGTGGGCATTTACAGTGTCACTATGGTGCTCATACAGTAAATTCCACTTGTACTCCACCCGATATACACATACCACGGCCTTAGATCTTATTAACACAAGCATTTTTACACAGCTATGTAGCTGCGTTTATATGTTGGGCGAAAATCGTGACCATCTAAAGCATTGGTTCCCAATGTATTCCTTCAGATGAGCGATTTTTAGGTGCATAAAAACATCAAGCCAGGAATTATAGGAGATACACAACCGAAATCGGTGACCAAATTTATACACTGCGGGAAAATATAGGTCTTGGACTGTCTTTCGGACAATATATGCTGGCAACTCCCATAGACTTCTATGGGAGTTGCCAAAAATGAGAGGGGGAGGGACTTTAACAGTATCAAATGCTGTAAAAACATGACAGCTGGCTCTATTTAGGCATTAGAAGTTATTCCGAGGATTTATACCGACCAAAGGAATTCTGGGCTGCAGCGTATTCTTTGCTAATATGTCATACTTGACTACGTGAATGCATGAAAAAATGCCAATTTTGGCCGTGACTCGACCTTGTCCTTTTTCTTTTCATGTGTATTTCGTCCAGTGTGAAAACACAATGCTCATGTGAATAAGTCCTTACAATCTTGTTATACTCATATACAACTGTAAGTCATATCCTATCATATACAAATGTAGTGCACTGTTGTAAAATGTGTAGAGGTCATCACTTTACACGCGTACAGACCTCAGCACTGCTGCAATGTTCACAACACTACACATAAAATTTAGGAGCACTATACGTTTTCTCTTTGTCTGCAGGCACAGTTTAACCATCGGTTAAAAATGTTTAAATGTCCAGAATGAGATGGGCAGTGACCAAAAGTCCAAAGGCTTAGTAGCTAAGAAAGTCAACTGGCTCCATCATCAGCTCATGTAAATCACAGGATCCAAAGGGGAATGCTTACTTTATGAAGTGATTAAACTGCTTCCCAGTCTATTGAGAGCTTTGCCAGCACATTAGCCGACATTTTTAGTTTCTGTGCAGGGAAATTCTTAATTGCTCTCTGCTTGTTGCTTTCAGGGAAATATAAATATACAATACATTGTAATAATTTTAATTTTATGTAGAGATTTCTGCTATTGATAAAGCAAACTTGTCATTTTTGTGCGCTCTAAACATTGGAAACAATGGAGGAAAAATGTGTAAAAATGTTCATCTTTATGTTAGGATGAATGTCATATCCAATTACTTTCAATAACTTCTTGTAATGTCAGATAAGACTTCCTTCATGTGTCAATTACAGCTATTGTTTAATAGTCTTAGTAATGTAATTTATGTGTTAATAATAAATATGACCTAGTTGGAAATGGGAATGTTTTGGATTATTACTCATGATTATAATTTAGAAGCTGGTAGGATAGATTCTTATGAGAATTCAATGGTTAAGTGTTCTTTTTATACCTCTCAGTTTTTTCTAGTTAAGTAAGTTAGTTAAAAAAAAATCTAGTTCCATTCCATTGCTGGGATCCACTTTAACCTATCTTCTTTGGGAGGGGGGAGGGGTTCTATGAGCTATATCACAATACTCTTCTCACGAGCTTGGGCTCTTTTTGAAATTGTTCCATGTCATCAAGAAGGATGGGAGGGCAGGTCATATTTCCCATATTGGGGGTTACCAATGAAAGAAGATAATCATGAAGCAAACAGTGAAGCTCATAGATGTGGATGCTTTCTTTGGAGATGCATGGATGGATGGATGGATGGATGGATGGATGGATGGATAGATAGATAGATAGATAGATAGGAGATAGATAGATAGATACTGAGATAGATAGATAGATACTGAGATAGATAGATGGATAGATAGATAGATAGATAGATAGATAGATAGATAGATAGATAAAATTTAAAAAATGTGAACAATGGCTGAAAACATTTCCAAAACTGTACTTCTGTCAACAGCACTCACCACACTTCCAAATACGTATATGGTAATTGGCGCACGCCTCAGGAGGGACTGGATCCCAAATCCCATGTAATTCCAGGAAAGATAGACGGTGAAGGCAGCACTCCGTACAGCGATAAATAATCAATATGTGACCTTTATTAAGTCCATGGTCCTAAGCGTCAGCAACGTTTCAACCCTGACCGGGTCTTTTTCAAGCTGACAACTCATAAGCAAACATCCCAATATATTTACAAAGACCCCCCCCCCTCCTCTTACAGAAATAACCAATAGGTGTGGTATAGTCATTACCAGTAGGTGTGCAGGTATCCGGTTTATGCGTCAGCAGTTATCACACCTCCCATTGTGCCTCCACACTAATAAGCCTCCTATTACATGCTGGATACAGCGTCGGTGTCCACGATCGTGATCGCGCATATGCGGGGTCTCGGAGATCTCACGAGATCCAGTGAGCTCCTGACGTAATAACCATGGGGAAGGCCTGGCTTCTGACGCATGTGCACTAGCACAAGCTGTGCAGACAAGCCTCTAGACAGCGAAACACCACTAGAAAACCCTAATTAACCCTTCATGAGCCTAAAATGCTGGTAAAAAGTAAATCCACAGGATACAGTCCCCAAAAGGAGCTACAATGAGCTGCATAAAAAGGCTGATGTACAGAGCCTCCCCTCAATCATAAAATAGTTCAAATAAATATATATAAATAGATGGAATAAATATATAATCACTTATAAAAATGAAAAAATTGCATAATTCATTAAAGCTCATAAATAGTCAATAAATAGTAGTAAAAAATTTGATGAGTTGCAATTAGAGATGAGCGAACGTACTCGGTAAGGCCGATTTTGCAATCGAGCACCACGATTTTCGAGTATTTCACTACTTGGGTGAAAAGATTCGGGGGTTGCTGGGGGGCGGGGCGTGTCGTGGTGGAGCGGGGGGTAGCAGCGCGGAACAGGGGGGAGCTCTCTCTCTCTCCAGCTCACCCACGGCGCCCCCCCGAATCTTTTCACCCGAGTAGTGAAGTACTCGGCCTTACCGTGCGAAATCGGCCTTACCGAGTACGTTCGCTCATCTCTAGTTGCAATATATCATTTATTAATGCATAGCAGCAAATATAATTTATAATTACATTAATTATAGAAAAAAAAGAAGAGGGGGGGGGGGATTTCATTTGGAAAACAATAGGGCATTTTTCAGGGAGATGATCTGAAAGAATGTCAAACAGAAAAAATATACAAAACTGGAAACCCCCACAACCTTCATAGCAACGAATCCACCAACCTAAAAATACAATAAAAACATGATTAAAATCAAAACAAATACAATTAAAAACAAAAGCAAAACTAGCAATTATGCAGAGAAATGCCAAATACCGTTATGTTAAATTCAAGGTTAAGGCCACTTGGACACAGCGTATCTAGGTCAAAAATCCATCTCAATTCCTTTTTCAATAACAGGCCTTCCCGATCACTGCACCTGATATTAATAGGGATGTGATCGATCACCCTAAATTTAAGCTGACTGATGGCGTGACCTGCCACAACAAAATGTTTTGGAATGGGGAGATCCAATTTTTTGGTACGTATCGTGCTTTTATGACTTAAAATACGTTGACGGATCTCATTAGTGGTCTCCCCCACATATAGGAGTCCACATGGACAGGAAATGAGATAGATCACAAACGTTGACCGGCATGTATACCGAGTAGTAATGGTATACTTCTTGCCTGTACGTGGATGATGGAATGTGTTGCCTTTTAATAAATTGTTGCAACAGGAACATCCTGCACAGGCAAAATTGCCTGCTTTTGGTGTCATTAAGTTCCGTCGGTCATTCAACTCCTCTCTTACCTAGGCACTAACCAATCTATCTCTCAGATTGGGTCCCCGTTTGTATACCATAAGATGTTTGAGAAAATTCACTTATTTGTGGACAATTCTTCTGTAGAATTGTCCAATATCGTCTGACTATACTCGCCACCTGTCTACTCATGGGCCCAAAGGTGGAAATAAAGGAAATCCGAGTCATATTCTTCCTTTTCACCTTTGGGGCAAGTAATTCATCACGAGATAACACTTGGGCTTTAGATGCCGCCATGGTAACGATGTCCCTCAGATATCCTCTCTCGAGGAATTTGCTGGTCATCTCCTCCAATCTCTGATCAATATGTCCATCGGACGCTATCCTGCGCACCCTCAGGCACTGGCTCCATGGTAGTGAATTCCGCATATTGCCTGGGTGACAACTAGAGTAATGCAGAAGATTGTTCCTGTCTGTATCCTTCTGAAATAAATCCCTATCCAACACATTTTCAACCTTAGTAATCCTTACATCTAAGAAATCTACTTTCTCCTTAGAATGTGTGAGTATGAATTTTAATTTTGGGAGAGATAGGTTGGTTAGTGCCTAGGTAGCCACTCTAACAAATCCTCCAATCACCTGCTCACCCTTGCTACCATACTACCCCTAGCCGCAGGGGACTTATTTTCCAACCCTGGCCCACCCAGTGCTGGTCTCTGCCAAAATCTCCCCCCTAAATCATATCAAACCACCCTACTAGCTTATCCACTAGTCCACGCTCCCCCCTGCCTCATTCAAATGCACCCTATAGAACTCCCAAGCCGCATGCAACAAGCTCCCAACTATCCACAACCTCTTCACCACCAAACATCTCAACCTGTTCGCCCTCACCGAAACATGGATACCGCAGTCCGATTCCACCTCCCCCGCTGCTTTAGCCTGCAGTTCTCCCACACCCCCAAATCGGCAACCGGTGTGGTGGAGGAGTAGGTGTCCTCCTCTTGCCAAATTGTACCTTCCAGGTCATTCCCCCACTTTCCTCACTCACCTTCCAGTCATTTGAAGTCAACACCCTACAACTGTTACGCCCACTGTCCCTGCACTTTGCAGTCATCTACCGGCCCCAAAGTCTCACCCGCCTGCTTCAAGACCACTTTGCCGCCTGGCTCCCCCCACTTCCTATCCAGTGAAATCTCAACCCTGATCCTTGGCAATTTCAATATCCCTACAAATGAGCCCAGCTCCTTATCTGACTACCAGCTTTTTATGCTCAACTGCTCACTTGGCCTAACACAACTCTCAGATTCCACCACTCACAGAGATGGTAACACTTCATTTTCCTCCACTTCTGCTCTGCCTCCCACTTCATTAAGTTCCCCTTTTCACTCTCGGATCACAACCTCCTCTTTTTCGCCATCAGGAATCCTAGCACTTCCCCAGACCCTCCTATCTATCACACCTCTAGGAACCTCTAGACTATCTGCGCCCATCCCATTTGCTGAGACCATCCAGTCCTACCTGTCCCTTATCTCTCTCCTCTCCTGCCCTAATCTGGCTGCGAAACACTACCACACTACCCTCAGGTGCACTCTGGATGAAGTAGAACCCGCCCATGACCCAAGCCATCCACTGCAGACCATGGCAACCCTTGCTCACGTCCCAAACGCGCTTCATCCAGCGGTACTCTAGGTGAGCTGAACTACTGTGGAGAAAATAAAAAAAGCAGCCTGCAGTTTGTTTCCAATTCAAATTCAAGCTTAAAACTTATAACCTCGCCCTACACAACACCAAACAAGTTTTCTTTCACCTCCTTTGTCTCTTCCCTATCCCACAACCCCAAATGACTCTTCAACACCTTCCACTTCCTCCTCAGCCCCAAAGCACAGGCCCCCATGACAGATCTCAGTGCTGGAGAACTAGCTGCCTATTTCAAAGAAAAAATCAACAACATCCGAAAAGAAATCTCCGAAAACTGCATGACTAGCCTCGATCCTGGTCTCTTCAGCACTGCATTCATTACACAATGACTCTCTACATTAGAACCAATGACAAGGGAAGAAATCTCCATGCTGCTTTCCGCTTCTCACCACACCACCTGCGCTAGCTCCCCTTTTCCCTCTCACCTTCTCTGGTCCCGGCTGTCATTACCCACCTCACCACCATCTTCAACCTCTCCGGGAACTCTGGTATTTTCCTCTACTCATTGAAACACTCCATCATATCCTCTCTGCTAAAGTTACCGACCCTCGACCTAATAAAGGCGCTGCCAACTACCGACCCATCTCAAACCTCCCCATCATCTCCAAATTGTTACAATACCTCGTCTATTCCCACCTCCCATGCTTTCTCTCTGACAACTCTCTCCTCAACCTCCTCTAGTCCGGTTCCCACCCCATACACTTGACCGAAACAACCCTCATTATTATCAAATGACCTGATTACGGCAAAGTCGAGAGATGTCTATTCCCTACTAATCCTCCTTGATCTTTCTGCTGCATTTGACACTGTTGACCATGACCTCCTTCTCACTATGCTCCGCTCTATTGGCCTAAAAGAAACTGCTCTCTTCCGATTCTCCTCCTATCTATCTAACCACTCTTGCAGCATCTCCACTTCCTCTCGCTTTCGGGGTCCCCCACAGCCTGGTCCTTGGTCCCCTCGTCTTCTCTATCTACACAGCCCAAATTGGACAAACCATCCACAAATTCGGCCTCCGATACCATCTCTATGCTGATAATACCCAGCTATACACCTCTTCTCGTGACATCTCTGCACCGTTGCTTCAAAACATCACTGACTGTCTGTCTGCTGTCACTATAGCCATATCTTCCCTCTTTCTCAAACTCAACCTCTCAAAAACTGAACTCCTTGTCCCCCCCCCCCCTTACGTGCCGACCTCCCCCAAACATCTTCATATAGTATTTGGCACCACCATAACCACCAGATAGCATGCCCACTGCCTTGGGGTCACACTGGACTCTGACCTCTCCTTTACCCCCCCACATCCAATCTCTGGCCCAAATATGCCTTTCTGCACCTCAGAAAGACTGCTAAAATCTGGCCATTCCTAACCACGGACATGCTAAAGACACTCATTGCCGCCCTCATCCGCTCCTGACTAGATTACTGCAACTTTTTGTTTATTGGCCTTCCCCGCACAAGACTCTCTCCTCTCCAATCTATACTAAATGCAGCAGCTAGACTCATTTTTCTATCCAGCTTCTTCTCAGATGCTTCTGCACTATGTCAGTCAATGCACTGGCTACCCATCCAGTGCAGAATGAAATGTTAACTCCTCACCCTTACCCACAAAGCTCTGCATGGTGCCGTGCCCCGTACAGTACTTCTCTCCTGTCCGTACACCACTCAGCCCGCACACTCCAATCCGCTAACACACTCAGACTAAATACCCCTATAATACGAACCTCGCATGCTCGCCTCCAGGACTTCACCAGAGCAGCACCGGTCCTCTGGAATGAACTACTCCATGGCATCCGGACAATACCTTATGCACCTCTCCTGGGAGGCATACTAAATCTCCTGACCTAGTCCCCCTGCCCCTCCCCATGGCTCCCCACACCTTCCACCCTGCTTATTGCATATGACCTCTACCCCTGAACCTCCTTACTGCCCCCACCCCATTTGCTTCCTAATAACTGATTTCCACATGTAATTCACTTACTGCTTTTGTTCCCCCTTGCCTCATCTCCACCCTTTCCCTCCCCCTGTACCTCCTGTATCACCCCCACCCTTTTGTTTCAAACTGATTGTACACCAAATATAATCTGTTGTATCCTTCTGTGTTCTCCCATGCTTGAAAGAACTGCGGAGTAAGTTGGCGCTACACAAATAAAGATTATTATTATTTATTATTAGTTACTCAAAGCTTCAATTACATTTCAAATATGAAATTGTGGTTTAATTTTATGTTAAGCATTACTAAGTTACACAACAGAACAAAACACATTAAATTAACATTGATTATCCAATAAAAGGCACATTTTAAAACATGCAAAAAGTCTGTGAAAGGTGGGAATTTTTTTGCACTTTTACTGCTGTAAAAACATGTCACTTTGCTTCTTTGCAATGAATACAGAAACATTAAACAGTCTTGATGATCCTAATTGTTTTCAGTCTCGAAAGCAAAGAGCTCTAAATTTTAATATGCACTAATTTCCGCCTACTCAAAAGCAGTACTGCTAAAGAGAACCTGTCATGTGCCAAGAGCACCATAAACTAATTTATGGGCTCAAAGGACAGGGGACATGGAGTCGGGGGGGGGGGGGGGGGTGATTTTTATACTTAGCCATACCCCCGCTTCTTTGTTGTCAATGTGGGAAGTTGCCACGTTGCCACTCGGTAAGCTGAGCTGACTCTTTGCTGCTTTCAGTGCACTTGTACGCATGTTATTCTGTGGGGGAAATTTAATAAGCCTGGCATTTCCTGCACCAGACTTAGTATTAATTCCTCCTGTGCACATTGCATTGAATACATGAAAAAGCGCACACCTCTTCATGCATTTAGTGTATCTCAGCAGCTCCATGCACCTTCACAGAAATGTACATTAGTCCCAACCAGGCAAACATTTATGGCAAAATTTACACCATGTCCCCTCCCTACAAGCCCCACCTACTTTTAAAAAATGTGGCAAGGCTATTGCAGACCAAAGAAAAGCCCCAAATATTTGCGCCGTAGGTGCTTGCACAAAAATCTGTGACTTTTGTACACCGGTATTCTGACATACAGTTTTTTGCAAATGTCCCCCCGATGTGCATGCTCTCTCACTGAAAGAGAAGAGTCCACTCACTACACTGGGATGATTCCCAGGCTGACAGTGAAGGAACAGGGATCCAGGGAAACATAAAAAACATACCCAATGACTCCATGTCCTCCATCCTATGACTCCTCAAATTTAGTCTATGGTGCTCCTAGAACATGGACTTCTAAAGCCACTTTTTGGAAAAAAAAATATAAAAAGTATTCCTACTGCTAAGAGAATTATATATTGCATTTGCAAAAAAACCCCGCAATACTCACCTCCCAGCCGCCATCTGTGTCCTCGGTGCAATGGTCTCACCAGCAGTGCGGCAAGCTGCTTGAGAATTCTCCCCGCTGTCATCTCCCCGCTCAGCTTTAAATTCCCCCGCCCTTAGCACTGTGTAGGTAAGTGCTGTGACTGGATCAAGCGCCAGCCAATCACAGCCAGCGCTCGATCATTCAAAGCCATTTAGTGAATGCCATCACTGAATGGCTGTGAGTGGTTTATCGAGCGCCGGCTGTGATTGGCTGGCGCTCAATCCAATCACAGCTCTTAGTTACACAGCGCTGATAGCGGGGGAATTGAAAACTGAGCCAGGGAGATGACAGCACAGAGAAGTCTGGAGCAGCTTGCTGCACTGCCGGGGAGAGCATCGCGCCGGGGACAGCGACGCCGGCTAGGAGGTGAGTATTGCGGGTTTTTTTTACCTAGTATATGCTCGAGTCCAGCTAGGCTTATACTCGAGTCAATAAGTTTTACCAGTTTTTTATGATAAAACTTATTGACTCGGCTTATACTCGGGTCGGCTAGTACTCGAGTATATATGGTAGGTTGTCTACACAACCCAAATTCTGGATTGCCTTGATGAAGTAGATGGCCACTCTTCCTTCAGACTTCAGTAACCAACCCACATTTAAAAGTTTCCATGAAACACAACCTTATAAAGATCCACAAGCTTAATTGATTTATTTTTAACATGAAAAGCTAAGCACCATCTTCAGTTAAATATGTAATTAGCAAAAATATACAAACAACACCTCCCCTCATTATCATGCCCAACAGTTGGAGAATCCCTTTGCCAGTGGTTCATATTATCAAAATTCATAATAACCTCAGAATATACCAATTACTTAATATACAGATGACCTAATTTACAGTCTTTCATCCGGCGTGCAGGAAAAAATCCGGACATGCTCCATTTAGGCCTCATGTCCACGGGGAAAAGAAAAATTAAAATCCGCAGCGGATTTTAACTCTTCACTCGCATGCGGATCCGCACCCCATAGGGATGCATTGACCACCCTCGGGTAGATAAATACCCGCGGATAGTCAATAAAAGTGAATTAAAAAAAATATGGAGCATGAAAAAATCTGGACCATGCTCCATTTTCGTGCGGGTCTCCTGCGGGGACGGCTCCCGCAGGCTTCTATTGAAGCCTATGGAAGCCGTCCGGATCCGCGGGAGACCTAAAATAAGAATAAACATACCCGCAGCGGACCGTGCAGATCTTCCCTTCTTCGCGGCCGGATCTTCTTTCTTCGGCCCGGCGGATGTGCCCGGCGCATGCGCGCTGCACGCCTCCGACGTGCCGAGCACATCCGGCCGCGGCGAAGATCTGCACGAACCCCTGCGGGTAAGTTTATTCTTATTTTCAGCGCTCATGTCCGCGGGGCAGGAGGGACCCGCTACGGATTCTCCATGGAGAATCCGTAGCGGGCCTGATTTTCCCCGTGGACATGAGGCCTTAGGTGTGGGTCTCCCGCGGGGACGGCTCCCGCAGGCTTCTATTGCAGCCTATGAAAGCCGCCTGGATCCGCAGGAGACCCGCGCCTGAATTAAACTCACCTGCTCCAGGCGATGCAGGTCTTCCTTCCTTCACGGCCAGAAACTTCTTTCTTCGGCCCGGCGGATGTGTCCGGCCCATGCGCGCGGCACGCAGCCGGTGTGCCGAGCACATCTGTCAGGCCGAAGGAAGAAGATTCGTCCGCGAAGAAGGGAAGACACGCATGGCCCGCAGCAGGTACGTTTATTCTTATTTTCAGCCCTCATGTCCGTGGGGCAGGAGGGACCCGCTACGGATTCTTCATGGAGAATCCGTAGTGGGCCTGATTTTCCCCATGGACATGAGGCCTTAGTGACGGAGCTTTTTTCCAATTTCGTTTTTTTTTACCCCCTTTGAAAAAATCGTAACTCCTTTATTTATATATTGATGTAGCTGAATGAGGGCTTGTTTTTTGCGGGACAGGTTGTATTTTACAATGGTGCTATTTAATGTACCATATAATGTACTGAAAAACTTTTTAAAAATTCTAAGTGGAGAGAAATAAAAAAAAAATGAAATTCCGCCATCTTTCGGTGTGTCTTGTTTCTACGGCGCACAAACTGCAACAAAAATGACATGATGACTTTATTCCATGGGCCAGTATGATTACTACGATAACTTTTATTGTTTGTTTGTTTTTTTCTGCTGTACTGTTTGTATTTTTTCTTAAAGATATTTCATTTATTTAAATTATTTTCTGCCACCATCTTCTGTGTGCAATAGCTTTTTTATTTTTCCATCGACGTAGCTGTGTGAGGGCTCATTTTTTGTGGGACATCCTGTAGTTTGTGTTGGTACCATTCTGGAATGCATATGAGTTTTTGATCGCTTTTTATTGCATTTTTTCTTGGAGACTGGGTGACCAAAAAGACGCATTTCTGGGGTTCTTTTCTTTTCTTCTGATGACGTTCATCGTTCGGGGTGAATAATGCTGGTACCAGTTCGATAGATTGGACTTTTATGGACACAGCGATACCAAATATATATTTTTGTTTTATTACTCAGATTCTTAATTAGTTTATTATTTAAATTACAAATATGGCAAAAAAAAATTTTTTTGTAATATTAAATTTTTTTAAGAATTCGTAAAATTTAATTGCTCTTATTTTTACTTTCTTTAAAGTCCCCATAGGAGACAACAACTTGCGATGCTTTGATCGCTAATGCAGTATGATTTAATGCTGCAGCATTACATCATACCGCTATCGGGCAGGCCACCCTTTCAGAAGGCCCCCGACTGCCATGACGCCTGCATGGCTCCCTGCGATCTCATCGTGGGGGGATGTACAGGAACCCTGAACATCATTCAGGGGATTTAAATGTCGCTGTCAGAAATGACAGTGGCATTTAAAAGGTTAACAGCTCCGAAGAGCCACTCATTGCAGCTGTTGCCGCCAGGTGTCGGCTGTAAGAAACAGCCAGCACCCGGGATATGTCGCCCTGTGATTTCCCTTCATGCACGTCCTGCATGTGCAGGATGTAAAAACACGATAGGCCGGTCACTAAGAAGCTAATATCTAACTGTAAATTGTTTATTTATTTAAATGGCATTCATGACCAATGTATGTTTATATGACTAATCACAAGACCATACTTTTCATCAGTATTCCATCTTTTTTTTCAGTCCATAATATGGAGCGCTAATGTTCATTTAAAAATCTATTTCATCTGTCGTATCAAATATGTGCGTATTTTAGAAAAGCAGCATTCACTAGTTTTATCTATTTTGTGGATGCAAAATGTCCATTGAAGTCTATGGAGAGTGATTAAAATATGGATCCGTTTTTTTGCCCAATAGAAAATAATACTGAGTGCAAATATGGATGCAAATATTGATGCAATACTGTGGCCTTCCATTTCATCCCGTGTCCGCATTGTATATATGTATAATGAATGTGTACAAATATGTCATGTGAAACAGGCCCAAGTTGACAAATTCTTTATGAGGGACCTTTCACACCGGACGGAATATTCGGTAACAGACTTGCGAAATCTGCCCTCCTGTGGAATATTCAATCCCCAAATCTGCATTGCTAACGTACGGATTTGGGGGCAGAATTGAAAATAGGAGAATCATTCCCTTCCTGTTCACAGAGTTTTGTGCTGCTCCTACTACATTTCCCATAATTCCATTTCTGCATCCAGCATTCTTCTCCTATATCTCATGAATGCTAAGCCCCTCCCACTACAAACAGGACTGCTCCTCTCATTCCGGGCCATTTATAAACTACTTTATGCTAGAATCTGGCTTAGAAAAATCACAATTGTTTGTGCAATTCTCATTTGCATAAAGATTTAGCTACTTTCCTTTGTTTTGCGCCACTGCAAGCCTGCGTCAATGCATATAATAATCCCCTTGTGCGCCAGTGAAATGTATAATAAGACTGGCAATGGAAATTTACCAATTTCACTAAGGTGACTAGGAATTTACCAGTATGAGGCTTCCAGCAACTTTGGCTGCAGCTCTAATCAACCCTCATGCATGTTAGATATATGGGGGACACTGCGGAGACACATCATGTATATAGTAATAGGGGCAAATATATGGGGGACACTGGGGTGCACATCACATATATAGGGATCGGGACAAGTCACAAATGTAGAGACAGGGGCACATCACATATCTTGGGGACACTGAGGGGCATATCACATATGTAGGGAATTAGGGGACACATCCCATATATGGAGGAAAGGAGGGGCATGTTGCATAAATAGGCATGGGATATACCAGATATATAATGGATACTGGTGGGAAAAGTCACATATATATGAAGACGGGGGAACATCACATATATGTGGGACATTGGGCAGGTATGTCACCTACATAGGGACAGGTGGCATGGTAGATATATGAACATAGCACTCTATATACACAATGGATGGCCACCTCCAGGACCATCTACACACTCACATCACTGATGAGCAGTCTTATATCTATAAATGCCCCTTTCCTGCCTCAGGGATCGATGACTCTAACCTGAATCTGACAGAGAATAACACTTTCTAGCAAACTGTTAGCAACCTTACTGACAACTATCTTCAAGCACACCCTGATCTGTAACATTTGCCCTCCTCACTTTCTTCATGTCTGGATTTCCTACCATTCAGTGGCTACCAACCATTAACGTGCCCCCAGCCCTGCTTCTCCTCCTCTTTCTCTTCACATACAACACGGCCAGTTTCTGCCACAGGTCTGCCAGCAGTATCTTCCCTGACATTGAACAAACAAAATTGTGCCCTGACTCTTCCCATAGAGCTCTCAGGCAAGCAAAAATCACAACTCCCTCAGCTGGACCCTGACTTTGATGGTAGCTCTGTGTGAAATTACCCTTGCCTGCTGACATCCTTCTGTCATAGTATTTCTAGAGCTTATCTTTAGACATTCAACAGCAAAAAAAAAAAATCACAAAAATATATAATCTGGTAGTTGTTGCAAAAATGTGCCAACATTATAAACCATTTTGAAAGCCAGGTTACTTTAGCACCTTCAATTTTGACTTCAGCTCTAATGAACCTTGTTCAACCAGGTTCTTCTACTTAGCTGATCCCATCTAAACACAGTTTAAAGTTGACCCCCAAGTTCTGTCCAGCCATTTTGAATTAGTGTCAGATCGATTTTGAACTTTATCTTTCTCATCATTTTTCCCTTTGAATTTGCCAGCCTGGCATACATTATTGCATTTTCACGTTCCTACTTAGATTTTGCTTGAACATCCTTTTTTAAAAAAAGAATTATCTCATTTTAGAAAGTTTTTAATGAACCCGGCAAATATTCATTAATTACCAAGTTCTTAATGATTGCTGCTCAATACATCAAGTAGTTTTGCACCCTGGTCTCTGAGCTGACATGGAATAATGAAGTCTTAGTAGCTGTGTTTTGGCACTGACTTCCTGACTGGATAAAAGATGAATTACAGAGAACTTCTTCCTTTGTGTGCATTCAAATTCAAGTAAGAGCTTGTGAATGGCATTTTGTAAGAGCTTTTACCAATTTGGCTCCAGTTTTCTTAATATCTTTGTGCCTGTACGCTTTCCATAACAGCAAAATGCTAATTAGTTCAATAAGACATACATTGTTGACTGTCACAATGCTTTTCCCCTCTTTTTCTCCCTATACATTACCACGTATACAACTTATTTAACATGTTTTCTAGCAAAAGACCACAACATTTTTTATATTATTTTATAGAGCATATTTATGTAGATTACTGCTACATGTACATTTATATTACATTGTAAATTTGAGGTTCTTAGTCCAAAATTTGATCAAATTGTTTGAGACAATCTGGCATATTAACCCTTTCCAATCCAATTTGTATCCTGGTTTTCCTAGGAGGCTTACTCTTTTTCTGCCATTATACAACAGCGCTATCTGCTGGCTAAAGCCAGTACTGCATGAGGTGACACGTTGGATAGAGTCCGACAGCAGAGAGGCTGGCAATATACAGTAAGAGAACCCCGACGGACGTCTTCCAACATCAGAGCTGTACAGCCTTAAATCATAATGTCTTCAGAGGTCAGACAGTGGATTGGAAAGGGTTAAGGCAGCCTTGTTCACCTCAAAAGTGGGTTGCCTTATTCTTGTAGGTAGGCTAGTATAATTTTTGCAAAATGTGTGCTAAGAACCTCAAGTTTATAAGCATAGCACATACAGTACGGGCTATTCCATGCCGAATCATCCCAGCTCCCAACCCAATCATATCTGATTTCAATGAAGCTTGGTAGGACAGTAGAGGGCATAAAGTGACTTACCAATGTAAAATGATGAAACACAGTAATTGTACAGCATGGTTGAAAACATGAGAAAAAATATAAAATTTATGCCTACCAGGTAAACAACAAAAATCATAACTTTCCTTCTAATTATGGTACAATTTTCATCTCAGGCTGATTGTGAAGCCAATGAAGCACAATGTCCATAAAAAATGTTTTAGAATAAAATATTACATTCTTCCTTTCAAGGCCACATGATGTAAAATTTGCAATTGAATATCTAAAAAAGGGTGTTCTTTTGGGGGGAATAAAATATATAACACAGGTAGATGCAATCTTTCCCTGATGTAAGTTTCATTTTGAGATGACATTGGGTACAGGACTAAAGAAAATTAAAGTAGTATATGTCACATTCAATGAAATACCTTAGCGCTGGTTTAGGAAATTGTTGTAAAATGAAATATAATGTTAAACACAATTTTGAGGAGAAGTTACAAGTCAGCATCATCTCCTCAGCAGTGCTTCTTCTATACTTTGGGTGTCTGTGGTAGTTAGTGTGTATGTTCGCCGAGTTGTAGTACGTGTATAGAGCTTAGTGAGAACATGTTCTTAAAATGTTCAATACGTCTGGCCAACGAGGGTACACATATGATGGGGATGATGGACCATTGGGATGTGGAAAACTGATTAAAACCTCCTTCAATGTTGCCTTCAGATTCCTGACCCAATCTAACACTAAGTATCATTATACATGCAAGTCACAAAACCTTTAATTTCTTCCAGGGACAATGTTGTTAATGAAATATTTGTTTGCTGTGCTTCAGCAGTTGTCTTTGCAAAAAAACCTCTTCATATTTAAGTATGAAAACATGAAATGTTTGAGTTTCAGATCACATTTACCCGTATTACATACTTTATTCCCCCAAAAAATGAACATCTACTTTTTTAGATATTCAAGGTCAAAGTTTACATCATGTGACCTTGTAATGAAAAATGTAATATTTTATTATAGAACAATTATTTATGAAAAGTATATTCAATTAGATTCAAAATGAGCTTAAAGGGGTTGTCCCGTGGCAGAAATGTAAATGTTTTCTCTTCCCAGTCCCCCTTCTAAAGCAAACATACTACACTACCCGTGGAAAGCGTTTTTAAAAAGCGTTTCTACTCACCATTAGCTCGTTTCGTGAACTTATAAAAATTCTTTTTTCAAGATGGCGGCCAGTCCTTTCCCAAGATGCACCGCGGTTTTCTCCCATGGTGCACTGCGGGTCTTCTCCCATGGTGCACTGTGGATGTTCTTCAGCTGTCTGAGCTCCATTGCCGATTCCAGCCACCTCATTGGCTGATCGGCACCATGTGACAGGGGCGGAGCTACGCGATCATGCTGAGAAGGGGAGGAGCCAGGACACAGCTCGTGAGAAAGGACCTTACAGAAGGGGATTCCTGTCTGCGCAAGCCCGACTGTTGGTGCGACCAGAGAAGCAGTTTGCTCATCGCCATGGAGACGGGGATGCCAGCACCAGGAGGGGGTAAGTGTATAACTTCTGTATGGCCAATATTTAATGCACGATGTATATTACAAAGTGCATTAATATGGCCATACAGAAGTGCATAACCCCACTTGCTTCTGCGGGACAACCCCTTTAGGCCTTAGTCAGACTGGCGTTTTTAGCCGCGATTTGCGCATGCGCATGCGTCCGGCGATTTTATAAAACCATTGCTTTGCAATGGTATCGGACACATGAGCGCTTTTTATGCGCTCGTCCGATAAATTATAGAACAAAAAATCGCAGATCGCACCTATCTGCGATCTGCGATTCCTGTTCTCTTCTGTATATGCGCTCAATGGGGCCGGCGGCAGCAGCGCCGACCCCATTGAGAACATATAGAAGACAAATCATTCTTTGCTGCCACAGCTGTAACAGCTGTGGCAGAGAAGAACGATGTTTGCCCATTGAATTCAATGGAGCGGCAATACAGCCGCTCCATTGAAAGCAATGGGCTGCCGGCGTGCGCGGGGTGAATTGTCGGGAAGGGGTTAAATATATAAGCCCTTCCCTGCAATTCATCCTAAAATGTGTTAAAATAAAAAAAAATTGTATACTCACCTTTCCGCTGCAGCCGGAGTCCAGCCGCGGCCGCTGTCAGTTCTCCTGAACTGCTTCTCGGCACTATTCAGCCGGCGGGGCTTTAAAATCCCCGCCTGTTGAATGATCTGCCTCTGATTGGTCACAGCCCTGACCAATCAGAGGCCGGTTTCACTCACACACCCATTCATGAATTCATGAATGGGTGAGTGACTGCTGCCTCTCAGCGCTGAGCCAATCAGGGGCAGGTCTGACTCACATCCATTCATGAATTCATGAATGGGTGTGAGTGAGGCATGCCTCTGATTGGCTCAGCGCTGAGCCAATCAGGGGGCAGGTCTGACTCACACCCCCTTCACACCCACTGCAGGACGGATGCGTGGAGCTCCGGCTGCCGGGAGAAGGTGAGTATACAATTTTTTTTTATTTTAACACATTTTAGGATGAATTGCAGGGAAGGGCTTATATATTTAAGCCCTTACCGACAATTCATCCCGGGCTTGCCCGCAGCGCATTGCTTTAAATGGAGGTGGCTCTATTGCCGTCTCCATTGAATGCAATGCGCTGGACAGCTCCGGCCCGTTTCTAATGAAACGCGGCTAGGAGCAGATTTTCGGCCGATTTGCGGGCAACTTGCGCGCACCGGTCACGCGATTTGCGGATGCGCATCCGTCATGCGATCCGCAAATCACGCGAAAAAACGCCCGTGTGACTAAGGCCTTAAGTTGAAAGTTTTACCATAATTAGAAGCAACACTATTAATTTTTTGTTGACCTGGTAAGCATAAATTTCATATTTTTTCTCATGTTTGCAACCCTGCTATATGAATACTGTGTATCACTAAGGGTCAGAATTGTGTATCTGTACATTACTTCATGCCCTCTACCATGCTACGAAATTTGGTGAAAATCTGAGATGCATGGGTTGAAAAGTTCATTTTTTTTGTGATTCATTGGCATGGAATGTCCCACATAGCAGTAAAGAAATCTAAAAGAATAATATTACACTCTGCATGTGCCATACCACCTACAGGGTGCTGCTGTATCCTTGTTGTTTGTTCTCATATTGCAGTCCCAGCAGATTTGTTTCTGTCTACAACATTTATGTAATTTTGTTAGGAGTTTATAACTTTGTCTTTTGCATCAATCTTTGTCACAAACTGTGAATATGGACTTGTCATTCCTAAGTCATCTTCAGTTAAATTATTTTGTATGTTGTATAACAGAAAATAAACATTTTTGCAGTTTATTCTGATTGTTGGAAACTACACTACTCACTATGGTGGAGGACTCCGATCCCCTGATTCTCCCCACAATGAAGAGGAGTTGTACATAGTATCTGCACAAGCTACACAAATTGATATGAACTAAGCACACTATAGCAGCAAAATGCTAAAAATAATAATAATCAGGGCAGAAACAATACAACATATCACCTCCAGTTGCAAGCTCTTGGTACAGACAGATTAAGGCTGGCTGAAGATGACTGAATCAGATTCCGCCTGTGGGAGACGGAACACAGTATCCGACCCTGTGTCCAGCCGGCATCTGTGTGTACCTGTTTTTCTTATTCTTTTTCTATACTGTGGATGGTCCACACGACAAGTTATTGGGCATGTGAAGTACTTTTTTTTTTTTTTTTTTAAACTCAGCTTTTCCCGCATTGTTGCTAGGCGGTGACGTAAAATCCACGACCTTTCCGCAATGTCATTGCAAATGGGCCATTCATGCGGAATCCACACTGAAATAGAGCATGCTGCAATTTTTACTCCATGAGCAGAAAATTGCAATTGATTTCCGCTCATGGACATGAAATAACACTTTTCCATAGCATGCTATGGGCGATATTTGATGCCTGCTCCATATTCTACAATGCAAATCCGACCGTGTGCAGTTTGCCTTACACAGAGATAATCAAATAGCAAATACAATACACCAAGAGCTCGTACACAAGCACAAACTATCAGATACTCATATTTAGAGATGAGCGAGCGTACTCGTCCGAGCTTGATACTCGTTCGAGTATTAGGGTGTTCGAGATGCTCGTTACTCGTAACGAGTACCACGCGGTGTTCGGGTTACTTTCACTTTCTTCCCTGAGAAATTTGCACGCTTTTCTGGCCAATAGAAAGACAGGGAAGGCATTACAACTTCCCCCTGCAACGTTTAAGCCCTATACCACCCCCTGCAGTGAGTGGCTGGCGAGATCAGGTGTCACCCGAGTATTGAAATCTGCCCCTCCCGCGGCTCGCTACGGATGCATTCTGACATTAGTTCAGGGAAAGTGCTATCGTGTTGGAGCTGCTATAGGGAGAGTGTTAGGAGTATTTTAGGTTTCAAGAACCCCAACGGTCCTTCTTAAGGCCATAAATCTTCTCTATATGCACTCAATGGGGCCGGCAGCAGCGCCGACTCCATTGAGAACATATAGAAGACAAATCCTTCTTCTCTGCCACAGCTGTAACAGCTGTGGCAGAGAAGAACGATGTTTGCCCATTGAATTCAATGGAGCCAGCAATACAGCAAGTTCCACTGAAAGCAATGGGCTGCCGGCGATCGCAGAATGAATTGTCGGGAAGGGGTTAAATATATAAGCCCTTCCCTGCAATTCATCCAGAAATGTGTTACAATAAAAATATATACCGGCGTATAAGGCGACGGGGCGTAAAAGACGACCCCCCAACTGTCACCTTATATGCCGGCAATACAGTGGAGCAAAGAATAAAAATCATTACTTACTTCTTCTGACGTTCTGCGGCGCTCCTGCAGGCTGTCACTCCCTCCTGGTGTTCTGCGGTGCTCCTGCAGGCTGTTGCTCCCTCCTGGTTCCCGGCAGAGCATTGATTTGTCTACGAAGGGCTTTAAATCCCCGCCTCCAGAAACACACGTGCCTTCAGCCAATCACAGCCAATGACAATGATGTCATTGAATGGCTGTGATTGGCTGTGTTTCTGGAGGCGGGGATTTCAAGCCCTGCATCCAGAAAGCAATACTCTGCCGGGAACCAGGAGGGAGCAACAGCCTGCAGGAGCGCCGCAGAACGTCAGAAGAAGTAAGTAATGATTTTTATTCTTTGCTCCACTGTATTGCCGGCCTATAAGGTGACAGTTGGGGGGTCGTCTTATACGCCCCGTCGCCTTATACGCCGGTATATATTTTTATTGTAACACATTTCTGGATGAATTGCAGGGAAGGGGTTATATATTTAACCCCTTCCCGACAATTCATCCTGCGATCGCTGGCAGCCCATTGCTTTCAGTGGAACCTGCTGTATTGCTGGCTCCATTGAATTCAATGGGCAAACATCGTTCTTCTCTGCCACAGCTGTTACAGCTATGGCAGAGGAGAACGATCTTTACGCTGACAGTGCGGGGGGGGGCACTCTTGCCGCTATTGTGGCTTAATAGTGGGACCTGGGAACTTGAGATGCAGCCCACCATGTAGCTCCTCGCCTGCCCTATCCGTTGCTGTGTCATTCCCATCACTTTGTAGAATTGCCCAGATTTTCACAAACGAAAACCTTAGCGAGCATCGGCGAAATACAAAAATGCTCGGGTCGCCCATTGACTTCAATGGGGTTCGTTACTCGAAACGAACCCTCGAGCATTGCGAAAATTTCGTCCCGAGTAACGAGCACCCGAGCATTTTGGTGCTCGCTCATCTCTACTCATATTCCATGCTACAAATATACTCCACCAGCATCCTAGAAAACAATATCCAAAAATTGTACTATGACAGCACCATAATCACAGACAAAACAATCCACTACAACAGACCAGACATTCCATACATTGACAAACATAACAAAATCCCATCCATCATAGACATCTCTATCCCAAACACTGACAACATTCAGAATACATACACTGAGAAAATCAATAAGTAGACTGAACTCACACAGGAAGTGAGACTCCTGTGGAGAATGGATCAGGTACTTACTGTGTTTACCCCTGGGGTTGGACTACATACACTACACAAAAGTCTAGAAATTTTACATCTAAAGAAAAAGATATTCATATTGCGGCAAAAAGCAGCCATACTAAATATATATCACATTATCAGGAAGTTTCTAGACCGGGACACACACAGAAACAACACACAGGTTTAATTTTTGCATTGCTCTGGTTGCTATGCCTTGACCGTTGTCTAGCTTAACACTTGGTACTGGTATTACCCGAGTTTAACATTTAACACACATAATAATAATAATAATAATAATAAAAATTAAATAAAACATATAAGTAAATTGAATTATTCATTCTACTCAATGTACATTCCAGGTCATTCCCCCAGTACACTATAAGGCCTTAGTCAGACGGGTGTTTTGTCGCGCGATTTGTGCATGCGCATGCGTCCGGCGATTTTATAAAACCATTGCTTTGCAATGGTATCGGACACATGAGCGCTTTTTATGCGCTCGTCCGATAAATTATAGAACAGAAATCGCAGATCGCACCTATCTGCGATTTCTGTTCTCTTCTCTATATGCGCTCAATGGAGCCGGCGGCAGCAGCGCCGACCCCATTGAGAGCATATACTAGACAAATCATTCTTTTCTGCCACAGCTGTAACAGCTGTGGCAGAGAAGAACGATGTTTGCCCATTGAATTCAATGGAGCCGGCAATACAGCCGGCTCCATTGAAAGCAATGGGCTGCCGGCGATCGCGGGATGAATTGTCGGGAAGGGCTTAAATATATAAGCCCTTCCCTGCAATTCATCCAGAAATGTGTAAAAATAAAAAAAAATATATACTCTCCTGGTACCGGCAGACGGAGTTCAGCGCGGCCGGCCTGCAGTGGGTGTGAGTGGGTGTGAGTGAGAGCTGCCCCTGATTGGCTCAGCGCAGGGACCAATCAGGGGCAGCTCTCACTCACACCCACTCACACCCACTGCAGGCCGGCCGCGCTGAACTCCGTCTGCCGGGACAAGGTGAGTATATATATATATTTTTTTTTTACACATTTCTGGATGAGTTGCAGGGAAGGGCTTATATAGTTAAGCCCTTCCAGACAATTCATCGTGAGATCGCCCGCGGCTAGGAGCAGTTTTTTCGGGCGATTTTTCGGCCCCGGTCACGCGATTTGCGGATGCGCGTCCGTCATGTGATCCGCAAATCGCGGCAAAAAACGCCTGTGTGACTAAGGCCTATCACATCCCTCTCTTTTGAGGTCCGCAGTCTTAGATTCTTCAGTCCATTTTGAGTGGTAGTCATCTACCACTCTTTGGGCCCTCCCCTTCCTTTTTCTGGATAATTTTGCTGCCAGGCCCCCCCATTTCTTATCGTGTAAGCCCGCCTGTCCATGGGTGGTGCAATATACCACCACAGATTTACACCTCGGGAGCTGCAGCCAGAGAGCGATTTGTCATCGCGATTTACAACGATGAACCTATCTAATGATTAGTTAATTGTGGAGAATAACGGCAAATTGCGGCATGCCGCGATTTTTAGATGGGAGTAGAAAATCGTAAGTGATTTTCCGCTTATGTACATCGGGCTGCACTTTCCATAGTTATCCTATGGAAAGCGTTCACTGCGTTACCCACATGCAGATTATCACCGAGGGTAACACAGTGAAATATCGCCCGTGGACAGGAGGCCTAAAACTTCAACTCTCCTACTGGGTGACTTTAACATCCCTATTAATGACTCAATATTCCCATCTGCCTCTCATCTACTATCACTAACTTTCTCCCTAGACCCCTCATGGCTTACAGCTTTCTCCACACAGAAAGATGGGAATACACTTGATTTGGTTTTCCTCCATCTTTGTTCTGTTTCTGATTTCTTAAATTCCTCTCTCCCGCTCTCTGATCATAAGCTCCTTTCCTTTACTATCAAGTATTCTTGTCTCTCTAGGGAATCTCTTATGTACAACTTATGCAGAAATTTGCAGGCCATTTACACCTAGCCCCAGCAATTTTCAGCCTCTTTACAGTCATCGCTATCCCCAAATTCTTACTTTTATCCCAACCTAGTAGCCATATGGCAGTGGTCGCAGCAGTAAACATAAAAAACTATCCATGCGCTACTTCAAATGGAAGAGGAGAAATGAAGGAACTTACTTCACTGAGGGAGGAGTAGTTTGAATAACACCCAACCCCCCCACCCACCTCTAATCCAGGTCAGCTAGACACAAGTTTAGGCAAATAGCCTTGTTTCTGAGCTTTAAAGATCGCTGATTCTAATAGTTTTTCTGGATACACCTTGTGTCTTAAATGAGTTTTTAGGAGGCTGGCTTCTTCTCTATGATCTGAGTTCTTTGA
Source organism: Eleutherodactylus coqui (assembly GCF_035609145.1). Taxonomy (NCBI): domain Eukaryota; kingdom Metazoa; phylum Chordata; class Amphibia; order Anura; family Eleutherodactylidae; genus Eleutherodactylus; species Eleutherodactylus coqui. Next base: position 80,681,131 of record NC_089849.1, read on the forward strand.
GCAGTCCCTTTTCAGGTGGCAGAATTGACTATAGGGAACGTTTAGTTTCCATTTTATAAGATGTCAGCTATTGAAATCTAACAAACTATTCAAATTGACAGTCTTGAAATTAGTTTTTGTATGAATTATATTATTAGAGGAGAAGAGTTCCAAATCTAAGAAGATTGTGCTGTCTTTACTAATATTTTCTCAAAATTATAATAATCATTTAAATTAATATCATGGATGAAGTCTTGGATGGTATTGATTGGGCCATTCCATAGATTTTAAAATATGATCAATGAATGTCTTGTGGATGATTCATATATGTATCTTCAAAGTGGCTCATGTAAAGGTTTGCGTAGCACGGCACTAATTTTGTGCCCCTCGTAGTCCCTTATAGTTGGATCTAAAATTCTTGGTTATACATGAAATAACTGTGAGCTTCAATTATAAATTGTGTCTAGTACTGGGGTTGGACTTCCATTTGAAACATGCATGGCATGCAGCACTTGTCACGTGATACAGGGCGTGCATGTGACGTCATTCCGTTAGCCCCAGGTGTATCGTACATGGAACGCAGAGCGTCATCCACCGCCGTCACTGAACACTGCAAGCATCATCAAGAGGTGCTATAATGACATTAAAATCGTGGTGTATTTAAGTAAATCATATTTGCATGTGCATTAGGCATGACAAAGGGGTCCAGAGTATTCTGAAACACATTGCCTGTCTGAAGTTGCATGTGATATACTATTGTATTATCAATAAAGACCTGAATGAAGAATTTTTTCTGCTATTTGCCTTAACTCACATCTGGCTGATCTGGATTTAGGGTGGGGAAAGGGATGGGGGGGGGGGGGGTGTGGAGATGGACGTTATTCAAATTCCCCCAGTGAAGTAAGTTCCTTAATTTCTCCTCTTCTATTTGAAGTGGAGCAAGGACAGTTTTTGAGGTTCACTACTGTAACTACTACCATATTGTTTATTACAGAGGCTGACTGTCCACAGACCCTTCTTCTATGCTGCACTCCTGACTCATTTCATCACAGCAGAATTAACTAATTGGATACTTGATACCTACTCGGACCATAGATGTGGATTCCTGTCATCTTGACAGGCTCCATACCAGGTGAGTCCACTTTATACTTATTTCACAGATAAATTATATATCCACCAATTATAACATATATATATATATATATATATATATATATATATATATCTGTATTAAGTATGTTTATCTCCTCCCTTGGAGTGCGGGCACACTATTTTACATAATTTCAACCTAGCAGCTGAGAATTACAATAAAACTCTTAAAACTGCACTAGGTGGAGCTCGCTCCCCATGTTCAAAAACCTCCTGATGCAGGCCATGGCAATCCTGGCTCATGCCTCAAACACGTTTCTTTTGGCGGTGCTCTTGAAATTCGGAACGCATGTAGAGAAAATCGCAAATGTCTGCAGATTTCCTTTACAACAAATTCATGCTTTGAATATACGACATTGGTTTTCACCGTGCCAAACAAACTTACTTCGCTTCTCACATCTCCTCACTAACTAATAACTTGAAATGACTCTTTGACACTTTTTACTCCCTTTTGAGCCCTAAACTACAACTCCCTATGATGAATCTTAGTGCTGAAGATCTGATGACTTATTTCAAAAAGAAAACTGACAGTATCCATCAAGAAATAATTTTCCAGTCTCCAATCAGCTTTGATCCCCTACACTCATGTGCCCTCTCTAGTTCATTCTCAGCATTTGATCCAACTTCCAGAAGAAGTCTCCAGGATCCCGTCTTTCTCTCACCCTACTATGTGCATTAGTGACCCTATTTTCTCTCACTTACTTAAGTGTCTTTCCTCATGTGGCATCCGTCACCTCACAAAAATATTTAACCTGTCTCTTTCTTCTGGTATTTTACCCATCAACTTTAAACATGCGATCATAACCCTATTGCTGAAGAAACCGGCTCTTTACTTGATTTGTGCTGCCAACTATCGACCAGTCTATAATCTCCCCTTTATCTCTAAACTCCTGGAAATCCTGGTCCAATCTCATCTTATAAGCTATTTCTCAGATAACTCTCTCATTGACTCCTTGCAGTCTTGTTTTCGTTTTCTACATTCTACAGAAACCACTCTTGTCGAAGTGTCAAATAATCTTCTGACTGTCAAATCGAATGGTTGACCACTCTCTTCTGATCCTCCTGCATCACTGTTTGGTAATCAATACCATAGATCACCAAATTCTCCTTCATATGCTCTGCTCTGTTGGTCTTAAGGATGCTGTGTAGAGATGAGTGAGCACCAAAATGCTCGGGTGCTCGTTACTCGGGACGAAATTATCACGATGCTCGAGGGTTCGTTTCGAGTAACGAACCCTATTAAAGTCAATGGGCGACTCGAGCATTGTTGTATATCGCCGATGCTCGCTAAGGTTTCCATTTGTGAAAATCTAGGCAATTCAAGAAAGTGATGGGAACGACACAGCAACGGATAGGGCAGGCGAGGGGCTACATGTTGGGCTACATCTCAAGTTCCCAGGTCCCACTAGTAAGCCACAATAGCGGCAAGAGTGCCCCCCTCCTCCCAACAACTTTTACTTCTGAAAAGCCCTCATTAGCAATGCATAACTTAGCTAAGCACCACACTACCTCCAACAAAGCACAATCACTGCCTGCATGACACTCCGCTGCCACTTCTCCTGGGTTACATGCTGCCAACCCCCCCCCCCCCCGCACGATGCAGTGTCCACAGCGCACACCAAAGTGTCCCTGCGCAGCCTTCAGCTGCACTCATGCCACACCACCCTCATGTCTATTTATAAGTGCGTCTGCCATGAGGAGGAACCGCAGGCACACACTGCAGAGGGTTGGCACGGCTAGGCAGCGACCCTCTTTAAAAGGGGCGGGGCCCACAATGCTGTACAGAAGCAATGAGAAATCCAATCCTGTGCCACCACCATCAGGAGCTGCACACATGGCCATAGCAATGGGGAACCTATGTGCCACACACTATTCATTCTGTCAAGGTGTCTGCATGCCCCAGTCAGACCGCGTTTTTTTATAAATAGTCACAGGCAGGTACAACTCCGCTATGGGAATTCCGTGTGCACCCACAGCATGGGTGGCTCCCTGGAACCCACCGGCGGTACATAAATAAATCCCATTGCAGTGCCCAGCACAGCTGATGTAACGTCAGCTTTAATGCAGGTGGGCAAAAAATTAATTGGATTACACTGTAGGCGAGGGCCCCAAAAAATTGGTGTACCAACAGTACTAATGTACGTCAGAAAAATTGCCCATGCCCAACCAAGAGGGCAGGTGAAACCCATTAATCGCTTTGGTTAATGTGGCTTAATTTGTAACTAGGCCTGGAGGCAGCCCAGTTAAAATAAAAATTGGTTCAGGTGCAAGTTTCAACGCTTTAATGAGCATTGAAACGTATAAAAATTGTTTACAAAAATTATATGACTAAGCCTTGTGGGCCTAAGAAAAATTGCCAGTTCAGCGTGATTACGTGAGGTTTCAGGAGGAGGAGCAGGAGGAGGAGGAGGAATATTATACACAGATTGATGAAGCTAAAAGGTCCACGGTTTTTATGGTGATAGAGAACAATGCTTCCATCCGCGGGTGCAGCCTACGTATTGTTTAGGTATAGCTGCTGTCCGCTGGTGGAGAAGAGAAGTCTGGGGAAATCCACGCTTTGTTCATCTTGATGAGTGTAAGCCTGTCGGCACTGTCGGTTGACAGGCGGGTACGCTTATCTGTGATGATTCCCCCAGCCGCACTAAACACCCTCTCTGACAAGACGCTAGCCGCAGGACAAGCAAGCACCTCCAGGGCATACAGCGCGAGTTCAGGCCACGTGTCCAGCTTCGACACCCAGTAGTTGTAGGGGGCAGAGGCGTCACGGAGGACGGTCGTGTGATCGGCTACGTACTCCCTCACCATCCTTTTACAGTGCTCCCGCCGACTCAGCCTTGACTGGGGAGCCAGAAAGCTGTCAAAGGCCTTAGAGAGTGTTTCCCTGCCTGTGTTGTACATGCTGCCTGATCTCTGCGCCTCCCCTGCTACCTGGCCCTCGGAACTGCGCCTTCGGCCACTAGCGCTGTCGGATGGGAATTTTACCATCAGTTTGTCCGCCAGGGTCCTGTGGTATAGCATCACTCTCGAACCCCTTTCCTCTTCGGGTATGAGAGTGGAAAGGTTCTCCTTATACCGTGGATAGAGCAGTGTGTACACCCAGTAATCCGTAGTGGCCAGAATGCGTGTAACGCGAGGGTCACGAGAAAGGCATCCTAACATGAAGTCAGCCAAGTGTGCCAGGGTACCTGTACGCAACACATGGCTGTCCTCACTAGGAAGATCACTTTCAGGATCCTCCTCCTCCTCCTCAGGCCATACACGCTGAAAGGATGACAGGCAAGCAGCATGGGTACCCTCAGCATTGGGCCAAGCTGTCTCTTCCCCCTCCTCCTCATCCTCCTCATGCTCCTCCTCCTCCTCAACGCGCTGAGATATAGACAGGAGGGTGCTCTGACTATCCAGCAACATACTGTCTTCCCCCGCCTCTGTTTCCAAGCGCAAAGCCTCTGCCTTTATGCTTTGCAGGGAACTTCTCAAGAGGCATAGCAAAGGAATGGTGACGCTAATGATTGCAGCATCGCCGCTCACCATCTGGGTAGACTCCTCAAAGTTTCCAAGGACCTGGCAGATGTCTGCCAACCAGGCCCACTCTTCTGTAAAGAATTGAGGAGGCTGACTCCCACTGCGCCGCCCATGTTGGAGTTGGTATTCCACTATAGCTCTACGCTGCTCATAGAGCCTGGCCAACATGTGGAGCGTAGAGTTCCACCGTGTGGGCACGTCGCACAGCAGTCGGTGCACTGGCAGATGAAAGCAATGTTGCAGGGTGCGCAGGGTGGCAGCGTCCGTGTGGGACTTTTGAAACTGTGCGCAGAGCTGGCTCACCTTTCCGAGCAGGTCTGACAAGCGTGGGTAGCTTTTCAGAAAGCGCTGAACCACCAAATTAAAGACGTGGGCCAGGCATGGCATGTGCGTGAGGCTGCCGAGCTGCAGAGCCGCCACCAGGTTACGGCCGTTGTCACACACGACCATGCCCGGTTGGAGGCTCAGCGGCGCAAGCCAGCGGTCGGTCTGCTCTGTCAGACCCTGCAGCAGTTCGTGGGCCGTGTGCCTCTTCTCTCCCAAGCTGAGTAGTTTCAGCACGGCCTGCTGACGCTTGCCCACCGCGGTGCTGCCACGCCGCGCGACACCGACTGCTGGCGACGTGCTGCTGACACATCTTGATTGCGAGACAGAGGTTGCGTAGGAGGAGGAGGAGGAGGGTGGTTTAGTGGAGGAAGCATACACCGCCGGAGATACCACCACCGAGCTGGGGCCCGCAATTCTGGGGGTGGGTAGGACGTGAGCGGCCCAGGCTCTGACTTTGTCCCAACCTCCACTAAATTCCCCCAATGTGCCGTCAGGGAGATATAGTGGCCCTGCCCGCCTGTGCTTGTCCACGTGTCCGTTGTTAAGTGGACCTTGCCAGTAACCGCGTTAGTGAGGGCGCGTACAATGTTGCGGGAGACGTGGTCGTGCAGGGCTGGGACGGCACATCGGGAAAAGTAGTGGCGACTGGTAACTCAGTCGCGCGGGGCCGCCGCCGCCATCATACCTTTGAAAGCCTCCGTTTCCACAACCCTATACAGCAGCATCTCCAGGCTGATAAATTTGGCTATGTGCACGTTTAACGCTTAAGCGTGCGGGTGCGTGGTGGCATACTTGCGCTTGCGCTCCAACACTTGTGCTAGCGACGGCTGGACGGTGCGCTGAGAGACATTGGTGGATGGGGCCGAGCACAGCGGAGGTGAGGGTGTGGGTGCAGGCCAGGAGACGGTAGTGCCTGTGTCCTGAGAGGGGGGTTGGATCTCAGTGGCAGCTTGGGGCACAGGGGGAGAGGCAGCGGTGCAAACCGGAGGCAGTGAACGGCCTTCGTCCCACCTTGTGGGGTGCTTGGCCATCATATGTCTGCGCATGCTGGTGGTGGTGAGGCTGGTGGTGGTGGCTCCCCGGCTGATCTTGGCGCGACAAAGGTTGCACACCACTGTTCGTCGGTCATCTGCACTCTCAGTGAAAAACTGCCAGACCTTTGAGCACCTCGGCCTCTGCAGGGTGGCATGGCGCGAGGGGGCGCTTTGGGAAACAGTTGGTGGATTATTCGGTCTGGCCCTGCCTCTACCCCTGGCCACCACACTGCCTCTTCCAACCTGCCCTGCTGCTGCACTTGCCTCCCCCTCTGAAGACCTGTCCTCAGTAGGCGTAGCAAACCAGGTGGGGTCAGTCACCTCATCGTCCTGCTGCTCTTCCTCCGAATCCTCTGTGCGCTCCTCCCTCGTACTTACTCCAATTACTACTACCTGAGTGATAGACAACTGTGTCTCAACGTCATCGTCCTCCTCACCCACTGAAAGCTCTTGAGACAGTTGCCGGAAGTCCCCAGCCTCATCTCCCGGACCCCGGGAACTTTCCAAAGGTTGGGCATCGGTCACGACAAACTTCTCCGGTGGGAGAGGAACCATTGCTGGCTATTCTGGGCAAGGGCCCGGGAACAGTTCCTGGGAGTCTGCCTGCTCCTCAGAATGTGTCATTGTAATAGAGTGAGGAGGCTGGGAGGAAGGAGGAGCAGCAGCCAGAGGATTCAGAGTTGCAGCAGTGGATGGCGCAGAATTCTGGGTGGTCGATAGATTGCTGGATGCACTTTATGCCATCCACGACAGGACCTGCTCACACTGCTCATTTTCTAATAAAGGTCTACCGCGTGGACCCATTAATTGTGAGATGAATGTGGGGACGCCAGAAACGTGCCTCTCTCCTAATCCCGCAGCAGTCGGCTGCGATACACCTGGATCAGGAGCTCGGCCTGTGCCCACACCCTGACTTGGGCCTCCGCGTCCTCGCCCGCGTCCATGTCCTCTAGGCCTACCCCTACCCCTCAGCATGCTGTATTATCAGTAGTGCAGAAACAGAACGCTGTAATTAAATGTGCCGCTTATTGGCCTGTGGTTGGAGGCTGACTTCCCTTACGGAATGCACAGCAGAGCCAGGAAACAATTTTGCGCACGCCTGTAGTGAGACGTAGGTGCATATGACTGAACTCGTGGAATTCACAGCGCAGAAGCAGTCAAGTGGCCAAAGGCCAGTAGTAGGCCTTAAGTATTTTGCTTCTATTTTTTTTAAATGCTGAGCTGATACAGCAGACAGATACTGTAGGCAGCGTATAATATTATGTATACTCTTTCCCTCTGGCGGGATGACGGTGATCATGTAACAAAGGCAGCAGATCCAGGAAACAATTTTGCGCAAGCCTGCTGTAACGCTTAGCTGCGTATTAATTAGGACTACTACCCCCAGCAGATAGATACTGTAGGCAGCGTATAATATTATGTATACTCTTTCCCTCTGGCGGGATGACAGTGCTGATGTAACAGAGACAGCAGATCCAGGAAACAATTTTGCGCAATCCTGCTGTAACGCTTAGCTGCGTATTAATTAGGACTACTACCCCCAGCAGATAGATACTGTAGGCAGTGTATAATATTATGTGCACTGTTTCCCTCTGGCGGGATGACGGCGATCATGTAACAGAGACAGCAGATCCAGGAAACAATTTTGCGCAAGCCTGCTGTAACGCTTAGCTGCGTATTAATTAGGACTACTACCCCCAGCAGATAGATACTGTAGGCAGCGTATAATATTATGTATACTCTTTCCCTCTGGCGGGATGTCGGCGATCATGTAACAGAGACAGCAGATCCAGGAAACAATTTTGCACAAGCCTGCTGTAACGCTTAGCTGCGTATTAATTAGGACTACTACCCCCAGCCGACACGCAGTAAACTGAAGACGGTCACAGGCAGCCCAAATATAGTATTTTCCCCAATTTTTTGGAAAAAGCCCACTGCCTATATAGCCTGAATATCTCTTTCCCTGCCTCACCAGTACTGGCCCTATACTCTGTACAATGACTGCAGACTGCGGACGCAATGCTCTGCACGGTCGATATACAAAAAAAAACAATTGTGCAACACTGCTAAAAGCAGCCTCAACAGTACTGCACACGGTCAGATGTGGCCCTAAGAAGGACCGTTGGGGTTCTTGAAGCCTAAAATCACTCCTAACACTCTGCCTATAGCAGCTCCAGCATCAGTAACACTTTCCCTGAGCTATGTCAGAATGCATCGGTGGCGAGCCGCGGGAGGGGCCGATTTATATACTCCGGTGACACCTGATCTCGCCAGCCACTCACTGCAGAGGGGTGGTATAGGGCTTGAACGTAGCAGGGGGAAGTTGTAATGCCTTCCCTGTCTTTCTATTGGCCAGAAAAACGCGCTAACGTCTCAGAGATGAAAGTGAAAGTAACTCGAACATTGCGTGGTACTCGCCTCTAGTAACGAGCATCTCGAACACGCTAATACTCGAACGAGTATCAAGCTCGGACGAGTACGTTCGCTCATCTCTAATGCTGTGCTTTCATGGTTTTCCTCCTAGCTTTCTTACTGCTCATTCAGCGTGTTATTTGTTAAATCCGCCTCTTCATTTTTTCCCCTTTCTGTTGGGCTTCCTCAGGGTTCTGTCCTTGGTCCTCTCGTTCTACATGGCCTCTATTGGGCAAATTACCAGTAGATTTGGATTTGAATACCATCTATACACTGATGATACTTAAGAAGTTATACTTAGAAGTTATATACTTCTTCCCATGACATCACACCTCTGCTTCTACAAAACACCAGTGATTGTCTGTCTGCTGTTTCTAACATTACGCTGTCTCTCTGTCTAAAACTACATCTTTTAAGAATTGAACTTCTTGTGTTTCTGCCATCTCCTGACTGACCTACAGCTATTTCCAACTTAGTCTGTGGTACTACCATAACTCTTCAGCAGCATGCCTGCTATCTTAGGGTCATATTTGATTCTGAACTTTCCTTCACTCCCCACATTCAGTCACTTGCTTGCTTATGTCACCTGTACCTCAAAAACATTTCCCAAATCTGCCCTTTTTTCACTGCGGAAACAGCAAAAATTCTTACTGATACCCACTATAGGCTTAAATACTGCAACTCACTACTGAACTCTCCCCTCTCCAATCCATCCTAAATGAAGCAACCAGACTCATCTCTTTGTCAAGTCGATACACTAATGCCTCCACCTTGCGTCAGTCACTGCACTAGCTGCCCGTTAAATATAGAATACAATTTAAGCTCATCACTGTCATCTATGAGGCCCACACAGTGCTATACCACACTATCTTTCCTCCCTCATCTATGTCTATTGCCCTGCCCATGCTCTCTACTCTGCTAAGGACCTTAGATTAAACTCCTCTCTAGGCCAAGAATTACTCTCACTATCCCACCTCCAAGATTTTTCCTGAGCTGCACCAGTGGTCCGGAATGTGCTACACCAGGCAATCAGGTTCATTCCCAATGACTATAGCTTTAAGTGATCCCTAAAACCCTATATATATGGCAAAATATGTAATAAGTGAGTCGTGTTTTTTCTTTGTTTTATACAGCTATCTGGCCTCTGCCCATTTTTTTGTAGCTCATAAAATCCCTTTAAAGCAATCTTGAAATCCAGGAAAAACCAAGATGATAACACCACTTCTCTGAGTACCTGATGAACATTGTGCATTGGTAGTGCCTCTGTAGTCTAAGACATTGCTCTTCTGCTTTTAGTGGCCAGCATTGCCCACATGAGCAGGGCTAGCCAATCAGAGCACTGTGTACTGCCTCAGACTACCGATGCACTACCATTGAACAGTGTGCATTAGATAGAGAAGTGGTGTGGACATCATCATTTGGCCAGGACAGGAGCATTGCTTTACGCATTTATAATATATCCTTGAGTTATCCCAATTCATCAATTCCCAGCCGCAGCATGCCAAAATTCTGGGTCCCTAACCTATCAGGAATTTCAAACATATTGTTTGGATATGCCATAAATGTTTAAGATAGCATAATTCTATAATTAAAAGAGATGCTTCAAATCTGATAAAACCCCATTAAATAGGGTTGAAGTAAGTCAATCTGCTAATTAAATACACAGGGTTTTGAATGTCTGGTACATTTCTCCAATAAGCATTTTTGACCTGTACCAAATTTTTAATGTCTCTGTCTTCCACTTATATGTGGCTCGAGTTACTTTGTTTCCAGAATGCATCCTGTTTTTCAGCAAACATCTCACCTTTTATATTAATAGTAACACTTGGAGCATGGGTACAATCAACGTAACAACATATTACACAGAACAGCGCATTTTCTTTCAAGATGAAAGACATTAGTGACAAGACGTCATGTCTCACACTCTTCAGCACCACATTCAAAACCTATTGAATGACCATTGTGAAGTGGTAATTAGCAAGATGTGCTTTGTCCAAACATCCAATTTGGAAAGACCCTTTTATGCAGCCAATGAACTTAATAAGTTCTACTTAAGACAACACTAGACTTCTTAAAAACCTACATATTAGTTTTAGAACAACTTATCACTGTTTCTACATTTTGCACGCTTTCCTAAACAACTGCTTTCAAAAAGCACTGTTCATTTAACCACTGTAATCACAGAATTAGGCCCATGGAGAAACATTCTGAAGGTTCTAGCTCTTGTTCTGAAATGTGTATTAGTCAACTTTTCCATTAAATGTCAGCGCTGTGTCAAAGGACTCATATTAAAGTCTCTACACACACAGAATCTTGGTAATCACTGGAGGGCATATGGAAATAATTGCAGTAATATCCAAAGGTTTTGGAATTATTTTTCTACAAGCATTTCGTGCTGGCTTATTGCCTGGTCAGCAAAACCTGTAATTTCAATTTTAATGAAATGCCACAAAGGAAAACAACGCCTGCAGGATTTGGCTGTACAAGAGGACTGTTTTTGTTTCAGTGTGCACCTTCCAGCACCACTTTTACAGTAAAGACATAATCTTCATAAACGCTGATCTATTTTGTAGATAGACATATTTTATATCCCAGAGCTGTAGTTATAATTCTGCTGTTTCTTATAGAAAATTGTCAGCAAACTTTGTGTTAGATGTGCTCCAACAGCTTAGCTGAACTCCTATAATGCAGTGGAACAGTTAGCTTTCCGAACATCAAATTATTGTACACCTCCTGGTGTCCAAACTATATTTCCAATATTGCAAATCACAAAATAAAAGTTGTATGTAGCCAGTGAGCCATCTGTAATATAACTCTTTATGAAGTGATCTTCCCCTAGTGGCATCTGCCAGCTTTAAGACTTTTGTTCAATCTACGTGGTTGCTTCTCCAGCTTGAGTTGCCGGATGAGTCTCTTCATTGCGTGGGCCCCTGGCAGTAACACCTTCTGTATACCCTAAGGCCGTGGTCCGTCGAGCGATTGTTTCATGCATGTATAGGCCCAATTAAAAATCGGCTCTATTAGAACCAATGCTTTCCAATGGAATTGGTCACATGTCTGTTTTTTAGAAGCGTAAAAAAAAATCGGACCTGCAAAAGAAAGGTCATGTGAGTGCAAATGCACCCGGGCAGGCGATTTTTCTATACACAATGTGCACATTTTTTTTTCCCTTGCCTCTACATATGCAAAAAAATTGTTCATCTGACTGGGCCTCTAAATGTAATTTACTAAGCATTGTTTTGACATAAAGAATTCTTGCTTTTACCTTGTACTGATAAGTGAAGCTGCACTTTATAGCATCTGATGCTATTTGTACACTTGACATAATATTATGTTTTATTTGAAGATTTTCTAAAATTCTTTACAGATTCAATGAAGTATTCAAGATTTTTGAAGCACAGCATAATTTATTATATTACTACAGCACTTAAATAGAAGTGGAGAAGTACTCTCTTAAAGGCCTTTATCATACAAATCTCTGAACCTGATTTAAAATAACATGAAAATTCAATTTTTTCTAAACAAATTGCTTAGTTGAAGTAGATCTCTTTAGACAAATATATTTCATATTCAGGGTGGCTTCAGACAAGCGTGTGCGTACATAGGTGCGCACCCCTGTAATCTCAAAAACACTCGTGTATAAAGGTCTGTGCATTGCCTTAAATGGAGCTGCGTTGCTGCTGGCGGCTCCATTGAACAGGGAAGAGCTTTACATATAAGTTTTTCCCTGAAAAACAAGAATTTTAGTGTAAAAAAACAAAATACTTACCTGCCCGCCACTGCCATGTCACCGCGGTGATGAAGAACACATCTGCTGCATGAAAAAATGGTCATAAAATTTAAAAAAAAACATACTCACCTTTCTTCAGCTGCCTGAATTCATGAATGGGTGAGTGCTGCCTCTGATTGGCTGAATGCAGGGACCAATCAGAGGCAGCTCTCAGCTGTCATTCAATAGCTGAGAGCTGCCTCTGATTGATCACAGAGCTCAGCCAATCAGAGGCAGCCCATTCAGCAGGCAGGGATTTTAAATCCCAGCCTGTAGAATACTCCTCAGACTAGTGCAGGAAAAGAGCCGCTGGATGCGGCTGAGCCCTGGCGGCTGAAGAAAGGTGAGTATGTTTTTTTAAATTATTTTTTTATCACCATTTCTTCATGTTTTTCAAGGAAGGGCTTATAGTTAAAGACCTTCCCTGAAAAACAATTACAGGATGCCGGCAGCTGGATTCCCTACCGCAGCTGTCATCTGTGACAGCTGTGGTAGGAAATTCTTTTTTCCCCACAGGGATGAAGAATTCCTTTGTGGCAGTTGCAACAGCGGCAGATGTGGCAGATGTGTTCTTCATCCCTGTGGGGACATGGCAGCGGCGGACATGTAAGTATTTTTTTTATTTATACTAAAATTCTTGTTTTTCAGGGAAAAGCTTATATGTAAAGCTCTTCTCTGAAAAACAATTCAGGGGTTACGGAAGACCCTTGCCTTCAATGGAGCCGCCGGCAGCAGTTGTGGCTCCATTGAAGACAATGCGTGCATTCCCTGTGGTGCACGCATGTCCTATCTTTACAGGCATGCGCCTGTAAAACACGGACATGTGAACACACCATAAGGAATGCATTGGTTTTAATAGAAGTGTGTTTTTGTGCGCGCGTATGCACGCACAAAAATACGCTCGTGTGAAGCCATCCTTACTTAGTGGACACAGAATATGAAAAAATCTTTTACAAATGTTTCCACAAATTTAACAGTGAATATATCAAAATTTGCATGCAAATTGTGTAGTAGATATTGTTGCAGATTTGCCATGGATTTCAGCCTATGCTTTGCAAAGGATGAAATTCATGGTGAAGGTTCAAGGAAAGATTGGATTGCTGTGGATTTAAAATTTACACGGTATGTCATTTTACACATGGATATTTTTCACATGTGGGATGAATTTATTAAACCTTCATCTAATTTGCTGATACTGTAGTATGCTTCAGATTTTCCGCTTGCACTCTAGTGTGGACATAGCCTTAGACTTTGCATCCAAGAAATAGTGCCTTTTCTAGTTTTTATGCACCTGGAAAGCCATTAATTTGAGATCACTTGCCTTTTCTGTATTGTGCTATCCATTGGACTACTGGAGAGCAGTGTGAGTTGAGTACCTATCTGGCCAGAACTCAGTGGAGGCAATGAGGTGGGTATTTGGGTATATAGACCTGACATGTGACCTATACGAAAGTTGCTTACAGTAGGATAGCCCAGCATCTGCAATGCAAAAACACAGCAGTCATTTTAGATCATGGATTCAGTGTTTGACACAGGAAGTCTAAGAAGCAGAATCAAGGAAAGCTCTTATTATTCTGGTGCTGCTAATGTGAGCTAAGATCCCACAAGAATGGATAAAACTGCGGCCTACTCTCTCCATGTCAACTTATTTCTCAACCCTGCATCTCTACCACCCCATGGCATCCCTGCTGTGCCAGACAATCCCAATTTTATACTTCTGGAGAGGAAGAACAAAGTGTATACTCTGTCAGCCCTTGTTCCAACTTACCCTCCTTAGTTTTACTGCATTACCTTTCTCTCTGCCCTTTCACAGGACATACATCCTTCAACTCAAAGAGCTAATGTTTCTTTCTTGAATTTTCACCAGTAGGAAAGGGGCAGCTTCTTATCAAGACTACCCTAATTGCTTTTCTTATTTGTCATTTCGCAACTGTCAGGACATTCAGGGCCATACATCCATTTTGCCATGTCAGTTATGGCAAGTGAGTGACCAGAACCATTTTGGTAAATACACTCATTGTAAAAAAAAATCAAGCACCTAGAAGGAGTTGACAGAATCAAATGAAATTTTAGGTGTTTTTTTTTGCAACATTGATATAAGTAAATAATTGCAATATCAGAGCAAAGTGATAATTTATTGTTGAAAACTGAACACTTGGAGGATGGCTCTAATATCCAGTTGTGCCACCTCTAGCTTGGATACAAGATGTGATACGGGCAGGCATGGAGGCTCTAGTACCCTGTTATACAGCCTCTAGCTAGGATACAAGATGTGATACAGGTGGGCATGCAGGCTCTAGTACCCGGTTGTACTGCCTCTAGCTTGGATACAAGATGTGATACGGGCGGGCATGGAGGCTCTAGTACCCTGTTGGGCCTCCTCTAACTTGGATACAAGATGTGATACAAGCAGGCATGGAGGCTCCAGTACCCTGTTTTACCACCTCCAGCTTGGATGTAAGATGTGATACAGGAGGGCATGAAGGTTCTAGTACCCTGTTGTACCGCTTCTAACTTGGAAACAAGATGTGATACAGGCTGGAATGGAGGCTCTAGTACCCTGTTATACTGCCACTAGCTTGGATACTAGATGTGATACGGGTGGAAGTGGAGGCTCTAATACCCTGTTGTACCACCTCTAGCTTGGATCTAAGATGTGATACAGGCAGAGATGGAGGCTCTGGTACCCTGTTGTACCACCTCTAGCTTGGATCTAAGATGTGATACAGGCAGAGATGGAGGCTCTGGTACCCTGTTGTACCACCTCTAGCTTGGATCTAAGATGTGATACAGGCAGAGATGGAGGCTCTGGTACCCTGTTGTACCACCTCTAGCTTGGATCTAAGATGTGATACAGGCAGAGATGGAGGCTCTGGTACCCTGTTGTACCACCTGTAGTTTGTATACAACATGTATAGAAATAAAAATAAAAACTATCCCGCGCCTTGGCAGAAAACCAATCTTTTTTATTCTTGTTAAAACAACGCGTTTCAACACAATTTGTGTCTTTTTCAAGTTCATACAGACATTGTCATATATGCTGCCTTATATAGTGTGGGATAACATGTATGTGGGGCTCACTTCCCAATCAACCATGGGCGTGGTTTTTTTTTTTGTTTGTTTTTTTCCCAATCAACACTCCCATGGTTGATTGGGAAGTGAGCCCCACATACATGTTATCCCACACTATATAAGGCAGCATATATGACAATGTCTGTATGAACTTGAAAAAGACACAAATTGTGTCGAGACGCGTTGTTTTAACAAGAATAAAAAAGATTGGTTTTCTGCCAAGGCGCGGGATAGTTTTTATTTTTATTTCTATACTCCGTCATCCAGCCAGACCGTGCTTACAAACACGGTGAAAGGATATCCCCGGACGCCGCTCCAAAAAGGAAACATGGAGAAGCAAGAAACCTGCTGAAGGCAAACGTGGACAACAAGTGCAGAGGGGTTGATTCCTTTACCATCGGATTAACCCTTCTGGCACCGGGTAAGTCCACCTCTCATTTAGCTATAAAAGCATTTTAAACTGCTAGTGAGGCGCATTTTAAAGTACATTTTCTATTTGTATACAACATGTGATATAGGTGGACATGGAGGCTCTAGTACCCTGTTGTACCACCTGTAGCTTGTATACAACATGTGATATAGGTGGACATGGAGGCTCTAGTACCCTGTTAGATTGCCTCTAGCTTGGATACAAGATGTGATACTGGTGGATGTGGAGGCTGTAGTACCCTGTTGTACCGTCTCTAGCTTGGATGTAAGATGTGATACAGGCGGGCATGGAGGCTCTAGTACCCTGTTGTACCACCTGTAGCTTATATACAAGATGTGATACAGGTCAACATGGAGGCTCTAGTACCCTGTTGTACCACCTCTAGCTTGGAGGTAAGATGTGATACAGGTGGGCATGAAGGCATACAGTTTTTGTATGGTATACTGCAGCACATCAGTCCACATTTGCTGTAGCTAGGTCTCTAGATCATGCAAACCCGTAGGATGTCAAAGTTGGCATCCTAGATGTTCTCATACATTTTCTATTGGCGATAAATCTGGCGGATAATATTTAATTATGGTGCTAGACACCCTCTGTGGATTTTTTAAAGACCTTCTTTACTTCACCCTGGACTCTGCCTGGGGTTTCTGATCTCCACACACCATTGAAGCTCAATCCCAGCACAAAAAAGTCGACACTCAATCCTGACACATGATGAGCTGATTAATTCCCTGTTTCTACTGATAGACTAGACTTTACTGAGCACACAAATCAATGATTCTTGGTCATCCGTGGTCCTGTCACGTTTTCCATGGTTGTCTTTATTTTGCCATTTTTTAGGAGATACTAACTACTTCATACCAGGGACACCCCATAAGACATGAAGATTTGACCCCTGTGGAAGTCGCTCAGATTCTTACAATTGCCCATTTTTCCTGCTTCCAACATACAAATTTCAGGAATTGGATATTCACTTTTACAAGGTAATAAAAATTATTCATGTGACCTCTTGATGGTTTTAATGTATTGACTGGT
Source organism: Eleutherodactylus coqui (assembly GCF_035609145.1). Lineage (NCBI taxonomy): Eukaryota > Metazoa > Chordata > Amphibia > Anura > Eleutherodactylidae > Eleutherodactylus > Eleutherodactylus coqui. The sequence continues at coordinate 80,697,863 of NC_089849.1, forward strand.
TGATAATGTATTCATATTATTATTCTATTTGCTAATTCTACTATGTATAATAAAATACACCAGTACATTGATAATACCTTGAAACTCACTGTTAAATGGAAGAGGGGAGGCTGGTGGAAATACTATTCATAAGCTGGTTTTTCATCTTCACTAGCGAAACAACCTTCAGAAATCTTTTTCTTGCTGTAGTGAAGTACAGTGTTTACAGCTAATTAGAGGGGATGTTTGCTGGTATAGTTCTTCAATTAGGAGCACAATTGAGAAAGATTGCAGGAAATGTATATATTGCTGCTGGACAGGAGAATGCACTGCAGGAGGCCAAGCAGTTACAAACATGAGGCAAAACAATATTTTTCTCATTGAATTTTAAACTGCCTCTATCATTCTTTCAATTTAGAAAAATCATTGAGGTATGTTTTGATATCTGACATATATCATACAATATCATATGTGCAGGTATTGATATATTCGATTTTATTAATAGAGAAAACAGTTATAGTTTATAGAAAATGTGTAACTGACTAAAAAAGCTGAATATGTAGCACTGAGCCTGCATGGACTACCCATCAACTGAAATATATATCTTTATATATTTAAATGAATTTTTGTTGTCTGTTCTTTATGCACAGTTAAATGACTTAGCTCCCTGTGATGTCATATCCCCGCCCATGGCGACGTCATAGCCCCTCTCCTTGCTCTGTCATAGATCCACTCCCTGGCGCCATTATGGCAGGTCCTAACACACTGAGAATACAACTAAGCCGTTATTATGTCAGACACAACTCAGCGGTCCTGACAGGAGACACTGACCTACCATCACCACAGAGATCCGGTGGGCTGAGGGATCTGTGGTGACATCACTGCTGTGGGAGGAGTTATTCTGGAGTTTGGTAGTACTTTATGCTTGATTAGTTGACAGAAAGTATAAGACCTGTGATGATGTCACCATCTTGTGATCCCCTGTGTGGGTGGAGTCAGGGATCACATGGCCAGGGGTTCATCACTGTATCCAGGAGCTGTGTGTCATGTGTGCAGTCAGCATAAATGTAATAGAGCTGCAAGTGGCTGTTTGTCCAATGTGCTGTGCGTGTAATGTGTATAGTCAGTATGGATGTATGTCAAGTAGCAATGCTGTGTTTGTGACGCCCATGCCATGTAGGAGAGCTGAGTTTGTAACATGTGCATGTCATGTCTGTAAGGCGCATGTCATGTACCAAAGCTGTGTCTGTGATGCACATGTCATGTAGGAGAGCTGAGTTTGTAACATGCGCATGTACTGTGGCACAGCTGTGTCTGTCACGCACATATAATGTAGCAGAACTGTGTTTGTACCAGGTGCATGTCACGTTTGTCACGCGCATGTCATGTACCAAAGCTGTGCCTGTGACGCACATGTCATGTAGCAAAGCTGTGTCTGTCAGGTGCATGGCATGTAGCACAGCTACGTGTGTCTGTCACACGCTCATGTACCACAGCTGTGTGTGTGACATGCATGTATCAAAGCTGTATAGCACATTGCGCCACCAGAAACACTGGTAATATAATTTCCTAATAATTACTAGTATAGGTAGAAAAAGCACTTTGGAAGGTTTCAGACTGGGTTTCAGCTCTCTTGGACCTAACGTTCGTGACATATTCAAAACAAAAAACAGACTACAAAAGCAAACAATGGCTGAAACCTGGTTTAAAACCTTTTGAAGCACCGGATTTACCTCTGAGGCTAATTTGGTGCTATAGAGATGTTGGCTTTATATCAGTAGCAAACAAAGTTTTTAACCACACAGACAACAAACAGTTACACGAAATAGACCTATGCAAAGCTGAGGAATTCTGATAGTTATTAATACTTATGTTACCTTCAGTTAGATAAGAGTTTGACGTCAGTAACACAAATCCAACAACTCATAGGTTAGTATGAGTTATAGAGAAATGTAACCAAGGCTTTATATTCCATTCAGAAGTATAGAAATATATAATATATAATGTATACAATTATTTTCAACAATAAGCATAATTGAAAATCACAATGAAGGCAGATTTTATGCAACTGATTTCTTAAGATGTCCTTCTCTTTTATTGAGGAGTAACTACAGGTGGTGCAGTCATAAGTCTTCAGTAATGGGTGAAAGCAGATGCTTCACATACTTTCAAATCATATAATACCATTATTTAGTTTAAACAATACTGCTTTTTGTTTTTTTTAAACATCTTTTTATTGGCATTTAGTAATAACATAACAATGAGAATAATAGAAATAATGGTACATTGCATCACAATATGGAAACCGCATGAGCTTGTACATAAAGCTGTAAGATTCTAGAGGTTAGAGCTTCCAGTTACCTATATTCTATTGTCAGAACGTACATTTAAAATAAAATGACAAGATATGAAATAGAGGAAGGAAAAAGAATAATAATTAAAAAAAAAAACGGGATGTATTCATACACCTTACATAACATCTTAAATGCATGTCAAACATCCTAAAACTTTACTTTGGACCTAGGACTCTCCACTTTAGTCTAGATGTGGATCATATTCAAAATATAGACACCTTTTGAGTTATTTGGAATTCCTCACAGCTTAGCCATGTAGCTTCAACCTCCCTAGTTGGCCGGCATTTTCCAAGGTGAAGTAGCAGGTAGTATCCTTAAAGGGGTACACACATGATCTTATTTCTGAGCTAGTGAGAAGTGTTTCTATGAAATACCGCCATTGTCGGAAGAATCCTTTGGCCTGCGATTCTGCTCATCATTCTGTTTGTAGCCCATACATATGGAGGAGGTGTTTGATCTATTGTATAATATCAGATATTGTTGTGACTTGTGGTTGTAGCCCATATTGTAATAAACAGCATTTATTCACAAACAATATAATGTGTGACAGTCTTTTCATTTTAATTGTGGGTGGCGAAGAGTGTAATAATTATGTTTGTGGGGACAGCGGTAAGACATGTTTCCATGGTCTATGTATGAGGGTTTAACCCCTTAACGACCACCCCATCTGGAAACTACGTCCTCAGTAAGTGGGCTTTAATCCTAGAGGACGTAGTTTTATGCATCCTCTTTGGATTAATGCCCACTGGCTTGAGGACGTGACAGCTCCTTGCTGTCGGTGCCCGCAGGTAGCTGACAGCATGGAGCTGTCATCCCAGGATGCGGGCAGTCCCCCCCGGTATTGCGATCGGCAGTATCCAATGGATAGCGCCGATCGCAAAAAACTAAAGAAAAGTGCCTAAAAAGTTAGATATTCAGCTGCCCTGATGGATCGGATCCATCAGAGCAGCTGAAAATTCTTACCTGGCTTGTCGGCGGTGTCCCCCGGAGATGGGGTCCTCCCGGACCCGCCGGCGGTCTTCTGCGCATGCGCACCAGACGATGACGTCAGGCGCATGCGCAGAAGGCCGGGAGCCCCTGGCAAATTTGAAATCTCCTGGCTCCCGGCTCCTGAAGGTAGCCGGGAACCAGGAGGTGCTACCGGGGACCGCGGTGAGCGGTCCCCAAGCACGCGATCGCCGCTAATCATTGGAAAAAGTTTTTTTAAAAAAGACAGTTTCACCTCCCCTCATGGATCGGATCCATGAGGGGAGGTGAAAATACTCACCTAAGTCCTCCCCGATGTCCCGGGACCCGAATCCCCGTCTGCGCATGTGCACCCGATGATTGACATCGGGCGCGTGCACAGACGGGCTCGAGCCCTGGGAAATTTAAAATCCCTCTGCTCTTGGCTGCCATGTGTAGCCAGGAACAGAGAGATTATACCGGGGACATGATCACTGTTATCCAATGGATGACAGTGATCATGTAAAGTTAAAAAAAAAGTGTAAAAAGTGAAAAAAAAGTGTAAAAAGTAAAAAAAAAAGTTTTAAAAGAGTTTTAAAAAGTTTAGAGATGAGCGAGCGTACTCGGAAAAGCACTACTCGCTCGAGTAATTTGCTTTATCCGAGTATCGCTGTGCTCGTCCCTGAAGATTCGGGTGCCGGCACGGAGCGGGGAGCTGCGGGGGAGTGCGGGGAGGAACGAAGGGGAGATCTTTCTCTCCCTTTCTCCCGCCCGCTCTCCCCTGCTCCCCGCTGCGACTCACCTGTCAGCCGCAGCGGCACCCGGATCTTCAGGGACGAGCACAGCGATACTCGGATAAAGCAAATTACTCGAGCGAGTAGTGCTTTTCCGAGTACGTTTGCTCATCTCTAAAAAAGTTTAAAAAAAGTTAAAAAAGCTTGCGTTTCATCTCCCCCCATGGATCATATCCGTGAGGGAGGATGAAATGACGTACCTAAGGCCCGCGGATTTATCCGCGGACCTTACCCCAGCTTCTGCGCACGCGCCCGTCGCCAAAATGGAGGATGCATGCGCAAAAGCCGTGGATTGCCAGGATAATTTAAAATCTCCCTGCTCCTGGCTACAAAACTTAGCCGAGAGCCTGGAGATTTCACGGGGGCCGCGGTGAGTGGTTCCTCGTCACGTGTTCGCCGTTATCCAATGGATAATGGCGATCACGTAAAAGTAAAAAAAAGGTGAAGCATCATCTCCCCTCACTGATGCGATCGGTGAGAGGAGATGAAACTTTTAAGCAGAGGCCTCCGTATTTGCACCTTGACGCGATCTTCATCCGTGAACTTACCCAGATTCTGCACATGTGACCGCCGGCAAAACAGCGAACACATGCGCAGGAGTCGGGGAGCACAGGAAATTTAAAATCTCCTTGCTTCCAGCGACCAATGGTCACCGTCAGCCTGGAGCAGTGACGGGTGGCCTCATTGAGCGGTCCCCGGTCACGTGATAAAAAGGTAGCGATCTACCTTAGGCCGGTCTCACATGACCAGATAGTAATTACGGATTCCGCATGCGTCTGATCCGTGGTAATACGCAGATGAAGCGCATTGGATTACACAATTCCGCTCACATTAGCAGGTCGGAATTGCGTAATCCACTCGCAGAAAAGAGAACGCAGCAGGTTCTATTTTACCGCGGATATCCGCAACATAGAGCCCATTGTGCTCCATGGTCACGGATATACCCGCAGCCCATACGCAACTACATTGTATACGGGCTGCGGGTTCCCGGGTCATCGCTAAGCGACTGTGCGGGAAATACAAATTTAAAAAAAGTACTGCGAATGACCGACGTGTGAGTAGGCAGTTATGCACAGTACAATAGGCGGCCGTACTCAGGGACACAGCCGGGCTCACAGCTGGGATCCGCTGCGGGCCTCCGCAAGCGGATTCCACCTACGGCCGTGTGAGCCCGGCGTTATTCAGACCACTACCTGTAATACGTATTTTACAAGAAGCCCCGGGAACGCTCGCCTTCCTGCAGTTCCAGGAGCAGCTTGTTGAGCGTCTTCTGTGCGAGACCGCCGCACCTCATCAAGCTTACGGAGACTCACAGAGCGCCACTTTTTACACCCTATACCCACCACTGAGGTCAAGAAATGACCCCCAAAAAGCATGAGAGGAGGGGGGATACACGGTTTTATTGCCCCATGTACCCATCCCAACCAGCCTCCGTAATTACCCCTGTCTTCAGAAATACCACACAGTTCACATTATTACTTTTATCTAAGATTTGGGGAACGCCGAAAAGGGCGCGGAGTGTGTGTGGGAGGGGCGGGGGATTTTTAGGGAGTCAATTTTTATTCCGTACAAATGAACAATGGGGCCTTGAATTTATTCAGTTCTGCCCTGAAATCCAACGGTTGTTCCCTGCATTACAGGCCTAACCATGTGTTCTTTAAGTAGATTAGGGCCACAATGGGTATGCTTTTGAACACGGGACAAAAGGGGGTATCCATTTTGGGGTGAAGGTCTTCATTCCTATGTAAACTGTACAAAAAAAACAGTTTTTAAATTGACAACATTGACAAAAAAATGAAAAACGTAATTTTTTCCTTCTGCTTTGCTTAGATTTATTCAAAAACTGTGGGGTCAAAATACGCAGTACACCCCTAGATGAATTCATTAAGGGGTCTAGTTTTTAAAATGGGGTCATTTGAGGGGGTTCTTTATCGTTTTAGATGCTCAATGGCTCTATAAGTGGGCAATGGGGCCTGGAATTTATTCCGTTGTACCCTGAAATCCAACGGGTTCTCCTTCCATTATAGGCCTAGCCATGTGTCCTTTAAGTAGATTAGGGCCACAAGGGGTATGGTTCTGAACAAGGGACAAACAGGGGTATCCATTTTGGGGTGAAAGTCTTCATTGCTATGTACACTGTACAAAAAAAAACTGTTTTTAAATTGATACAAATGCCAAAAAAATGAAAATTTTAATTTTTTTACAACTGCTTTGCTTAGATTTATTCAAAAAATTGTAGGGTAAAAATACACAGTACACCCCTAGATTAATTCGTTAAGGGGTCTAGTTTTCAAAATGGGGTCATTTGTTGGGGTTCTCTGTCGTTTTGGCCGCTCAAGGGCTCTACAAGTGGGCAATGGGGCCTAAATCACCTTCATGCTAAATTTCTGTTCTGAAAGCCACCGACTACTCCTTTCATTTTGGGCCCCGTTGTGCATCCAGACAAAAGATTAGGGGCACAATGGGTATGTCTCTGAACATGGGACAAACAGGGGTATCCATTTTGGGGTGCAAGTCTTCATTCATATGTGTGCTGTACCAAAAAAACAGTTTTTAAAACGACAGAATTGCCAAAAAAACGAAAATCACATTTTTTTGCTTTTGCTTTGCTTGAATTTATTCAAAAACTGTGGTGTCAAAATGGGCAGTACACCCCTAGATAAATTCGTTAAGGGGTCTAGTTTTCAAAATGGGGTCACTTGTGGGGGTTCTCTTTGGTTTTGGCCGCTCAAGAGCTCTACAAAAGTGCTATGGGTCTAAAACGCCTTCAAGCTAAATTTATGTTCTGAAAGACACCGACTACTCCTTTCATTTTGGGTCCCGTTGTGCATCCAGACATAAGATTAGGGCCACAATGGGTATGTTTCTGAACACGGGAGAAACGGGGGTATCCATTTTTGGGTGTAAATCCTCATTTTAATGGGCAATATAGGAAAAAAATATGTCTTTAAAATGACATATTTGCAAAACTATGAAATTTTATTTTTTCTCCTCTAAATTGAATTAATTCCTGAAAAAAACTGTTAGGGTCAAAATACTCATCACACCCCTCAGTGAATACATTAAGGGGTGTAGTTTTTTAAATGGGGTCACTTGGGGGGTATCTATTATTCTGACACTCATGAGCCTTTGCAAACTTGGCTTGGTGCAGGAAAACAAAGTGTTCCTCAAAATGCTGAAAAGTAATGTTAAATTTGTATGTCCTATAAATGGTTAAAAAAAACTAAAGTTTTTCAAGTGTGCATTCAGAATAAAGTAAACAGATGGAAATATATATCTTATCAAAAAATGTGTACAATATGTTTGGACATATTTGAGATATTACAGTTGAAAATTTGAAAAAATGACAATTTTTTTTAAAATTTTTCCAATATTGGTACTTTTAATAAATATACACAAATTATATCGGTCTCTTTTTACAACCAAAGTGAAGTACAACATGTGGCAAACAAACATTGTCAGAATCACTTGGATATGTAAAGCCTTTACGGAGTTATGCTACGTTGAACGACGCATGTCAGATTTCCAAAATGTGGCTCCGTCACTAAGGCGCAAACAGGCTTTGTCACTAAGGGGTTAAATATCTATCCAGTATTTTTGGATTTGAGGGCAGGACCACATACGATGTAATAGGCCAGTCCACAGTTGAGAACATTTAGGGCATGCAAGCAAGCTGTCGGGGGCATTAGGGTGGGTGGGGGATATCGAAACCATGAATAATACTGTTTTATAAAGACCAAATAATACCACCGTATACTCTCTAAGTAATATGCTGTATCCAAATAATACCCTCATAAAAACCCTAAATAATATTGCCATGTGATTCCCATATAACACTGCAATTAAATTTACAAATAACAGCACTATATACCTTGAACTAATACTAGGTGGTTTTAGTTCATTGCTAGGGTTTCACTTATCAGGGTAGCCCAATGGTAAACCATTGCCCGGTATGCCATCCTCTTAATTTTGCTTAAGTGACAGGAGACTACTAGAGATGAGCTAGCATACTCGTCCGAGCTTGATACTCGTTCGAGTATTAGGGTACTCGAGATGCTCGTTACTCGAGACGAGCACCACGCTGTGTTCGAGTCACTTTCATTTTCTTCCCAGAAAATTTTGTGCCGTTTTCTGGCCAACAGTAACACAGGGAAGGCATTACAACTTCTTCCTGTGACGTTCCAGCCCTATCCCACCCCCCTGCAGTGAGTGGCTGGGGAGATCAGATGACACCCGAGTATCTAAACTGGGGCCAGCCGCGGCTCACCACAGATGCACGCTGAGAGACAATAGGAAAAGTGCCGTCTTGCTGTAGCTGCTATAGGGAGAGTGTTAGGCTGTTATATTCGTCTTCAAGAACCCCAACGGTCCTTCTTAGGGCCACATCTGACCGTGTGCAGTACTGTTGAGGCTGCTTTTAGCAGTGTTGCACTTTTTTTTTTTTTTGTATATCGGACGTGCGTCCTCAGTCTGCAGTCATTTTACTGAGTATAGGGGCAATACTGGTGAGGCAGGGACAGTGGTACAGGGAAAGAGGTATACTGGCTATATAGGCAGTGGGCTTTTTCAAAAAAATTGGAAAAAAAAAACCTTTGGGCTGACTGTGACCGTCTTCAGTTTACTGCGTGTCTGCTGGGGGTAGTAGTCGCTCACTTATTACCCAGCTAAGCGTTACAGCAGGCTTGCGCATAATTGTTTCCTGGCTCTGCTGTGTCTGTTACATGATCGTTGTCATCCCGCCAGAGGGAAACAGTATACATATATACGCTGCATACGGTATCTGTCTGGTTTCTCACCTCACCATTTAAAAAATTGAAGCAAAATACTTAAGGCCTACCACTGGCCTTTGGCCACTTGACTGGTTCTGCCCTGTGAATTCCAGTAGCTCAGTCATACGCACCTAGGTCTCATTACAGGCTTGCGCATAATTGTTTCCTGGCTCTGCTGTGTCCGTTACATGATCGCCGTCATCCCGCCAGAGGGAAACAGTATACATATATATGCTGCATATGGTGTCTGTCTGGTTTCTCACCTCACCATTTTAAAAAATTGAAGCAAAATACTTAAGGCCTACCACTGGCCTTTGGCCACTTGAGTGCTTCTGCCCTGTGAATTCCAGTAGCTCAGTCATACGCACCCAGGTCTCACCACAGGCTTGCGCATAATTGTTTCCTGGCTCTGCTGTGCGCTCCGTAAGCGAAGTCAGCCTCCAACCACAGGCCAATAAGCGGCACATTTAATTACAGCGTCCTGTTTCTGCTCTACTCGTAATATACCATGCTGAGGGGTAGGGGTAGGCCTAGAGGACGTGCTCCCCCTATACTGCTGCTAGTGATATGTTACTGGGGCCTGTCTAGACTACAACTACTACTGAAATGGAACTAATACCGTGCTCCCCCTATACTGCTGCTAGTGATATGTTACTGGGGCCTGTCTTGACTGCTACTATTACTGAAATGGAACTAATACTGTGCTCCCCCTATACTGCTACTAGTGATATGTTACTTGGCCCTGTCTTGACTGCTACTGAAATGGAATTAATACTGTGCTCCCCCTATACTGCTGCTAGTGATATGTTACTGGGGCCTGTCCCTAATGCTACTGCTGAAATGTTACTAATTCTGGGCTCTGCCTATACCGCTGCTAATGTCATGTCACTGGGGTGTGGAAACGGAGGCTTCCCAAAGACATGATGGCGGCGAGGCCATTTCCCACCAACGCGGTTACTGTTAAGGTGCATATAACCACGGACACGTGGAGAGGACACGTAGTGCCTCAAAACATCCCCCTCCTCCTCCAACAATGAAAACATTCTTGGCAAATACCTTTGCATTGGTCCGTCTGGTGGCAGTCCAAGAATTTCACCTTTAACGACACAACAAGAGTGCCCCCCCCCCACCATCCTCCCGCCACGGCCCACTTAATCCTGGCCACATTCCGAAAACCAACTAAATAATACCGCGCTACTAGGTCCGCAGTCGCCACCACATTCCCACCAACGCGGTTACTGTTAAGGTACATATTACCAGTCTGACTGAGGCATGCACTGTGGGCCGAAGCCCACCTGTATTGTATCTGACGTTAGCTCTGCTGAGCAGGGCACTGCAATTGGATACATTTATGTTCCGCTGGTGGGTTTCAGGGAGCCACCCATGCTGTGGGTCCACAGGGACTTCACATTACGGATTTGTACCTGCCAGTGTCTATGTATTAAAAACCCCGGTCAGACTGGGGCATGCAGTGTGGGCCGAAGCCCACCTGCATTTAATCTGATGTTACCTCAGCTGTGCTGGGCAATGCAATGGGATTTATTTATGTAACGCCGGTGGCTTCCTGGGACCCACCCATGCTGTCGGTCCACACAGAGTTGTACCTGCCTGTGTCTACTTATAAAGAACCCCAGTCTGATTGGGGCATGCAGTGTGGGCCGAAGCCCACCTGTATTTAATCTGACGTTAGCTCTACTATCCGGGGCACTGCATTGGGACAAACTACAGGAGCAATACAGCGCTAATGAGACGTGCACAGCCACGCTAGCATTGGAGTCTGCTGTAGGCACGCGATTGCTGAGGGTTTGTGCAGAGGCCTATGTTCTGGGTGCAGTGAAAGTCCGCTTCCAGCCTTGGATTGCTGAATCTGTGGGCCGGGGCCTATGCCGTGGGTGCGGTGCAAGTCTGCCATGTTTGGCTGCTCAGATCAATTTTTGCTTCATATCTTGGGTTTCCTAGGACCCACCTATGCTGTTGGTGCAAACTTAGTTCCCATTGCGGTGTTTGACCTGTCTGGCACAAAGGCACTGACTGACTTGGGTAGGGGGCAGAGCGCAGACGGCTTTCCCCTTGCAGTGTGGATTGAGCTATGCGACACCTTGACAGAATGAATACTGTGTGGCACATGGATTCCCCATTGCTATGCCCACGTTTGCAGCTCCTGACGGAGGTGGCACAGGATTGGATTTCTCATTGCTTCTGTACAGCATTGTGGGCTATCGCCCCGCCCCTTTTAAAGAGGGTCGCTGCCTGGCCCTGCCAACCCTCTGCAGTGTGTGCCTCCGGTTCCTCCTCATGGCAGACACACTTATAAATAGACATCGGTAACATTAATTTGGACAACATCCTCAAAAATATCAGTACGGAGGAAAAATGGGAAAAGTTCAAAAGGATCCTAATCACCTCATGTGAGCAGTTCATTCCCTTTAAAAATAAAAGAAACTCAGCTAAAAGGAAACCAATGTGGCTCGACAAGACGGTACGAGGGGCAATAAACAAAAAGAAGAAAGCGTTCAAACTACTAAAGCAACAAGGCAGCGAAGAAGCGCTAAAATCATACAGGGAAAAAAACAAAATATGCAAAGATACGATCAAAACTGCCAAGGAGGAAGCAGAAAGACGGATCGCAAAAGAGAGCAGAAACAACCCGAAGCTATTTTTCAACTACATAAACAGCAAAAGGATTTGCAGGGAGAGCGCTGGCCCTTTAAAAAACAATGCAGGAGAAATCATTGATGATGACGAAGGGAAAGCAAATCTACTAAACAGGTTTTTCTTAAGTGTGTTCACCAAAGAAAAGGAAATGCCACACGAGATGCAGGGGAATAAAACGAACCCCTCACAAAATATCTCATACCTAACGCAGGAGGAGGTGCGGAAGCGTCTAAAGAAAACTAAAATTGATAAATCACCGGGCCCAGATGGATTACACCCAAGGATACTAAAGGAACTAAGTGACGAGATAGCTAGGCCACTATACCTAATATTTCTAGACACTATCAAGACCGGAGTAGTACCATTGGACTGGCGCATTGCCAACGTAGTTCCAATTTACAAAAAAGGGAGCAAAAGTGAGCCTGGTAACTACAGGCCAGTAAGTCTCACTTCAGTAACGGGAAAAATTTTCGAGGGGATTCTGAGAGACGCCATCGATGAGTACCTCAAGGAGATTAAGGGAATAACTCCTCACCAGCATGGATTCATGAAGGGTCGCTCATGTCAGACAAATCTGATCAGTTTCTACGATGAAGTAAGCTCTAAGCTGGACCAGGGAGAATCTATTGATCTTGTATATCTGGACTTCTCTAAAGCCTTTGACACCGTGCCACATAATAGGCTAATATACAAAATGAGGCAGCTCGGACTGGGCGAAAACGTGTGTAAGTGGGTAAAAAATTGGCTCAACGAAAGAAAGCAGAGGGTGGTAATAAATGGTTCGTACTCTGATTGGACCACAGTCGCTAGCGGGGTGCCACAGGGTTCAGTATTAGGCCCCACTCTGTTCAACATATTTATTAATGACCTGATAGAGGGGCTGCACAGCAAAATATCAATATTTGCAGATGACACAAAATTATACAATATAATTAATGCAACGGAAGACAATGTGCGGCTACAAACGGACCTGGATAAGATGGGGGCTTGGGCAGAAAAATTGCAAATGAAGTTCAATGTTGAAAAATGTAAGACTATGCACATGGGCAGGAGGAACGGATGTCACAAATATTCACTTAATGGGGTACCGCTGGGGAAAAGTGATATGGAAAAGGATCTAGGGGTATTAGTGGATAATAGACTAAACTGGAGTAACCAATGCCAGTCAGCTGCTGCAAAGGCAAATAAAGTCTTGGGGTGCATTAAAAGAGGTATAGGGGTGAAGGACGAGAACATTATCCTTCCACTATATAAGGCACTTGTCAGGCCTTACATGGAATACTGCGTACAATTCTGGACACCGGTGCTCAGGAAAGATGTCACAGTGCTTGAAGGGGTTCAAAGAAGGGCAACTAAACTAATACATGGAATGACGGGACTGGAATACCCAGAGAGGCTATCCAAATTGGGACTATTTACTCTAGAAAAAAGAAGGTTAAGAGGCGACCAAATAACCATGTATAAGTACATGAGGGGACAACACATGGATCTCTCCCGTGATCTGTTTACACCCAGGACCACAAAGGTAACAAGAGGACATCCGCTACGATTAGAGGAAAGTAGGTTTCATCACCAACACAGAAAGGGGTTCTTTACTGTAAGAGCAGTTAGACTGTGGAACTCTCTACCGGAGGAAGTGGTGATGGCAAAATCGATAGAGGAGTTTAAAAGGGGACTTGATGTCTTTCTGGAGAAGAAGTATATTACAGGATATAAATATTAGGTTAAGTGTCAATCCTGGTATACAGGCAGGTAGGAACTATTAGGGGTTGATCCAGGGAACAGTCTGATTGCCATTAGGGAGTCGGGAAGGAATTTTTCCCCCAAAAGGGCTAATTGGCTTCTGGCCTTGGGGTTTTTTGCCTTCCTCTGGATCAACACAGTAGGATAGACAGGCTGGACTAGATGGACAATGTCTTCATTCGGCCTTACATACTATGTTACTATGTTACTATGAGGGTGGTGTGGCTATGAGGCCAGCGTGTGGCATGAGGGCAGCTGAAGGCTGCGCTGGAACACTTTGGTGTTCGCTGTGGACACTGGGTCGTGCGGGAGGGTTGGGCAGCATGTAACCCAGGAGAAGAGGCAGGGGTGTGTCATGCAGGCAGTGATTGTGCTTTGTTGGAGGTAGTGTGGTGCTTAGCTAAGGTATTCCTTGCTAATGAGGGTTTTTCAGAAGTAAAAATTGTTGGGGGGGCCCACTCTTGCCGCTATTGTGGCTTAATAGTGGGACCTGGGAACTTGAGATGCAGCCAAACATGTAGCCCCTCGCCTGCCCTATCCGTTTTTGTGTCGTTCCCATCACTTTCTTGAATTTCCCAGATTTTCACAAATGAAAACCTTAGCGAGCATCGGCAATATACAAAAATGCTCGAGTCGCCCATTGACTTCAATGGGGCTCGTTACTCGAAACGAACCCTCGAGCATTGCGGGAAGTTCGACTCGAGTAACGAGCACCCGAGCATTTTGGTACTCGCTCATCTCTAGAGACTACCAAAAACTTTCTCTGCCTTGACCACGACATTTCTATACAGAGTAAGGGTATTATATAAATATTACTCAAAATTAACTGAATTAACTTAAAATTAATTATATCAACAATATATTTAGTGACAGAGGTCATAAGTATTGAATGAGACTTTACCTATGACTCTAGCTTTGACAAACGTTATATTTGACAAAAAGTATATTTTTACAGTACAAATATTACCATTACAACCAAGCATCCGTAAAACGTTTACTAATGTAGCATCGCATATTAGAAATCAGGCATGCTAGCTAGCTAGCATAGGTGCAGTACGCCCCACTACACTATTTGATAGCACAACGGTTGCCATTTACTTTCAATGACTGGGAGTACTATGCAAATAGCTTAGTCGGACCACTGTAATTGAGTACAATGCTGTTGGATATGCTAGAGCTGCAACATTAGAATGTTCCATCAAGTGAGTATCATTCAAAAATCATCTAAACCTAATGGCAAAGAAGATTAGAATAAAACTAGGACTTAATTATCATACTGAGTCAGCTGTCAGACTTTCTTCCTCCTTACTTAGTTACTATAGCAACAATGCAGCTTCCAATATGATCACTGTTTTGGTGGGATAGAGCTAAAGGTTAGTTTGTCTATTGGCAATGGTTATTAGAGTGCTATTAGAGTTGCTATTAATTATTATGATACCAATTGCAACCTTGAGAATAACCTAAATCAATGTTGCTTGGTTTCATTGGAAACAGCCATGCTTGTACTTTACTGTCTTTGTCAGCTCCATAGAGATCGAGTATAATAGCAGGGCCCATGCTTGACAACAGGTCCATTTAAACTCCTCCTTAATGCAGTTGTGCATTGAGGAAAAATGAAGAGTTTGGGACTAGTGATGAGGAATTAGTGAAATAATCGGTTTGTCTTGGTATCAGACCAATTTCATCAAAATCATAGTGAATCAGGACTGCTGATTCCTACTTCTATTAAAGTCAATAGGAGTAAAAATCAGGTTCACTAATTTGCCCTCCAGAAAGTTCCCAATGCAACCAAAGATCTCCCACCCCTCCCTCCAATTGGATGGGAATACAGCCACATATCTGGGGAGCACTGCTCCTCCCAAAAATTGGCCAAAATAATGTACAGTGGTGTAAAGGTAAATTGTAGACACAAGTGCCAAATATTACATCAAGGAAGACAGTAGTTGTTTTAAAAGCAATTACACAAATTTTACAAGGATACATTTTTCCTGATGAACTCAAGCACAGACCTGCTCCAAGGTAAATGTCACGTTGTGCTCCTGGGACTTGTAGTTCTATGGGGTTCCAGGAGCACATGTTCACAGGTGTGGGATGATTGAGCTGGCTGGTCTGCTTCACATAAATACCAGCCCCTCTTGCTGGAGAAAGCTAGTCATTTATCCTTCTCCCCATTCCTCTGAGAACCCTGGTGTTTGGATTCTTCTTTTTGTTGCTGCATGCATGAGGATCTGGGTGAGATTCTCTTGTCTGTTGATGTGAACAATGTCCTGCTGTGCTTGTATGTAATTTACCATTTATGACAAGCCAGGCCCCTAAGTTCTAACGTGGGGCTGTCTCTATTGGGACAGCCCCACGCTGGAGGTTGAGTTGTCTTGTTAGAATAAGGACTCACGAGATGAAAACCCTTGTCGTGGGCCTGTGAGCTTAAGTATCTTGGCCAAAATCTGAACTAATACCTCGTATGTACTTTAGCTATTCCATCTGCTGATGCCTGTTGGTATTTTAGGCAAGTGTTTTGGTATTTATCAGTCACTGTTGGATGTCTGCTTGCAAGTCCATTTGCTATTCACATTTGTAATGGGCATGGTGTGCATTGCACTCAGGGTAAACTTGACAGTAAAGCTGCAGAGCAACCATAAAGTTTGCTAAGCAAAACAGCAGGTGTGGTGTTTGTTTTAAAAGGAATGTCATACATTTTCCAAGGATAAATCCTGCAAGATGAACACAGTACTCAAGAATGTACCTACCCCAAGAAACAGCTGGAGAGCCACCAAAACATTTTCTATGCAAGAAAGCAAGTGTGCTGCTTGTGTTAAAAGCAATGTCATAAATTTTACAAGGACACATTCTGCCAGGTGAACACAAAATGTAAGGCCTTCTCCTCCTCCTGCAAGGAAAAGAAGTAGAGTTAACAAAAATTATGCCAAGTAGACTGTAGGCGTGGAGCTTGCTTTAAAAGCAATGTAATAAAGTTTGCAAAGGACAATTTCTACCAGGTGAGAAGAACAGCGAAGCATGGGTAATGTACAAGGAAAGCTATAGAGCTGGAGCTGTTTCTTGCGTTTTAGACTATTTTCATTTTGGGAGAAGAAGGAGGGACAGAAAGCATGTTGCAAACAGAAGAGGGAGAGCAGCTGTAGTTCTACAATCACACCCACCATCACCAACATCAACAGCACCTAGAGGGAAGCCTGTACTCCTTGTGCTCTACTCAAGTTGCTTAACAGTCTGTCCTGATAGTGCTACATTTTGAAGTCCCACTCCACTGCTGAAATGAGATTTGCCATTTTGGCCTTGTAGTGAGTATCAAGGAGGGTGGTCATGCAATAATTTTCTGGTGTTTTGATATAGGCTGTGCAACAGTCCTTCTGCAAGCACAGCAGCACAAAATCACGTTTATGCCTTAAAGTGCCTAGGGGTGATGCTGCACATTCCTTGGCATCAGGACTAACAGTGTCCTCTGGCTTGTCCCACCATGTAGTCACATTACATATGGGATGGTTGGGTGGTAGCCTGAACTGTCACTGCACCTCTGCCAAATGAGAGGCAGCTGGGTGTGAATGCTGAAAGTGTGAGCAGTTTCATGGGCTTTTCCAACCCTGAATGTAAACCTGGGCATTGTATGGGAAGCGCTGTACTATCAGGTTCATCAAATGACCCAGGCAAAGTATGTGTTGATGGAGGTCTGGCTGCTGACCTGGGAAGTACTGGAATATTGGGTAGATATCAATGTCAATGAAGGTAGTGGTGATGAATCAACTTCTGCTCTTCATTTCCCACTAATAGCTCTGAAGCCTGCAGCCTGATCACCAATTGCAGAGGAGGGGGCCTGAAGTAGGTGAGTTACTGCCCCTACACAAAACTGCCTTTTTGTGCTCAGAGGCTGCTGCATGAACAACGAGGGAGATAAGGGAAGAGGCAGCTACAGCAGCGGAAGAGGGAACAGAATGAGGCTGACTCTTTACCCTCTGGTCCAGGTGGGCTGTCTTAGACCCTGGGGAGTGGAAGTTCATGTGACTGTTCATACACATTGTGTTGAAGTTGTTTTAACTCTTTCAGCATTTTTAACACTTACTGCAGAACTTGCAGATAACCACTCTTTTGTCATCATGTGCGGTTTCACAGAATGCCCATGCTGTACAAGTCCTGTGAGCAGACCAACTCTGGACCTGATATTGTTGCTGCTGTGACTAGTAGTAGCTGATGGTAATTGTACAGCCGTTATATTTGTCTGTGACACCCTAGTCCCTGCCTTAGCATTCTGCTGCCTGTAAGGTCTGCCCCTTCCTCCTCCCCTTGCCAGCTATATCATAATTATCCTTGTCTGTCCATGTTGGATCAAGCAACTCATACTCTTCAACCTCCTCTTCCTCTTTGTTGTCCATCTCTTCCTGAATGGTTTCCATGCCACAGTAAGTACAGGGAGCTGGCACCTCCACTTCCACATTCTTCTGTGAAGAGCTAAATAGGTGCACTGACCCAACTTTATCTTCTTCTTTGGAGGAAAAAACTGGTTGAGCATCAGTGCATTCACTATCTTGCTCTTCTCTCCCTAGTTTTTTAGACTGCCCAGTTGACATCCATGATACTGAATGATCAAACAGCTCCTTTAGATTGATCCCCATTGACTGCTTTGGGTGATTCAGGATATTTGTTACGAGGTGAAGTTGAACAGGGATGCTCATGGCAGACTGGTGCACAATGACTATTGCATACCTGCAACTGTAAGGAAGAGGAGGTGGAGGTACTTGAGCATGCTGTGTAATCCACTTTATAATGTGTTATGCTTGCTGTGGATGTAATGCATGGTCGAACCACTTCTAAGGAATGGCAGCAAGCTTGCCTCTCCTCATGCAGAACATGAAACTGTTGCTTCAGTGTGAGCCACTTAAAGTGTCCACTTGTCCTGTCCTCTACCACCTACACTATCACCATTCCTAACATGCCCCCTACTCCTTGCTTTCTTCATGTTTCCATTTTATCTATTTATTGTTTATTTTTTAGTATAATTTTATGTAACCAATCAGCTAACTCTGTACTTTGTAGAAAACCACTGCTAGCTGCTTAAAGGGGTTGTCCCGCAAAAGCAAGTGGGGTTATACACTTCTGTATGGCCATATTAATGCACTTTGTAATATACATCGTGCATTAAATATGAGCCATACAGAAGATATATAGTCGCCTTCCCTGCGCTGGCGTCTCTGTCTCCATGGTGCCGTCTAATTTCAGCGTCTAATCGCCCGATTAGACGCACTTGCGCAGAAGGGTCTTCTCCCTTCTGGTCGGTCCGGGCACGAGCGGTGTTCTGGCTCCGCCCCCTTCTACGCATCATCGCGCAGCTCCGCCCCGTCAGGTGTGCCGATTCCAGCCAATCAGGAGGCTGGAATCGGCAATGGACCGCACAGAGCCCACGGTGCAGCATGGGAGAAGACCCGCGGTGCATCGTGGGTGAAGATCCCGGCGGCCATCTTGGAGGAAAAGAAGGAAGAAGTTGCAGAGAGGGGATTCGGGTAAGTAAAAATTTTTTATTTATTTCAAGTTTCAACACATTCCTTGGGTTTGTCCTACGTGAACGGGGGGCCTATGCAAAAAAAACAAAAAACGTTTCGCCACGGGACAACCCCTTTTAGGCCTGCAAATAATTTGCAGCAGCTGCAACATCTAAGACCACTGACATGCACTGTTTATTTGCTGTTTCCATGTTTGCTTATTGTTTTTTTGTTTTATTTAACCAAAAAAATCACCACCAACTAAATAAATTGCAATCCTTGTGCAGCATGCTATATAAGAAGAGAAGGCCACAGAGTATAGCTTGTACCTCTGTGAGCTGTCCCTGTGTGGTGCAGTATAATTGAATTCCCCATACACACTGCTGTGCTAAGGTTTGCAAATAATTTGTAGTGACTGGACTGGCTACTCTGAACAAGATCTGAGGCCACAGGCAGGGAACTGGAATATTTCCCACACTAAAGCATAGTTTGTTGGTCTGCTTTGCTGCTATACACAGTACATTGACAGCAGCAGAAATATACCCTCTCCTAATGTACAGACCACGTTTCACATAGGCATATAAATGTGATGCAGCTCATTTCACTGCTTCTTCAAATAAAACCCTGTTTAAGTTTTTTGCTGAAATACAAGCATTCACATGCAGCAGCAATATATCCTATGTATAATATCTGTCCCTATTAACAATAGGCCATATTGGCATAAAAATATGATGCAGCCTCTTTCTCTGGTCCCTCCAATATAACCCCGATATAGAAGCTTTCACAGCAGCAGCAATGTATCCTCTGTAGAATGCCAGGCCCTGGCAACAGACCATGTGTTATACAGGCATAGAAACATGATATAGTTTCTCTGTCCTGTGCTCAACTATAAAATGGCCACTGGTTACACTATGCCTATGTGGAGAACAAATTTGGTAATATCAGCAAGGTTCCTGGCTGCTGATTGGCTGTACGGCGACCTCTGTAGCAGCCATTGTGGGAAATTCAATTTTCCCGCGATTTTCACCAAAAATAGTTTCGGACTTACCCAATTCGACTTTGCTAAAGTCTAGCCAATTTTATTCCCCGGTTGATCAAAATGAGCAACACTATTTAGGGCCCTTGTTTCAGGGATCAGTGTGGGGGGGGGGGCAGCTGTTGGAACTGCAGCAATCAGACATTTATCACCTTTCCTGCGTATAATTTATTTTGCCATTGAACCCTAACATAGTAAAGCAAAGTTGTCCGTTGGCTATAAATGGGTTTTTCCTTGGTTATCATTATTATTTGTTTTTTTCTTACTTCCCCTCTCTATTTGTTTTTTTTTTTGTCAAATCTTGTAGTTGCTGATTTTTCTCCCACTTCCGCAAAACTGATTCTCTTTAAATTTTGCATACATAATTAGCATTGATGAAAATATAATATCTCAGTGATATTGACCAAAATACTAAAACCCTTATGGAGGTACTATATGATCTCAACTTAGACAACAAGGACAACAGTATTCCTCAACACCTGTCAGCCTCAGCTACACTACAAAGGGCTGAAATTTGATGAAATGGGAAAGGTCATCTGAAAGTCACCACTGACCGACACCTACTTACAAGTCATGTCAAAAGAATGAAGAGACAAAGTTCTTCAGAATCAATTAAAAAATGATAGCCTCTTACTAGATGTAATGAGTGATTGATTTGCGACTTATACATCTGAAGAACGAAGTCAAAAAGTGTTTTAGTGGTATGAAGCTTTGGCAATCTTATGCAACTGCCACCACTTAGCAATCAGAAACTCCAGTTTGCAAGCAGAAGCAGCCTAAGCATCTTCAGCCAGCAACACATCTATGGCAGCAGTTCACATTGTGGAAGCTCACTATACCGTGCGGCAGCAGGGTGACCGCACTTTCATTGACATTCTAAATGCACTCTGAGGGCTTTTTCAGAGGGCCGTATAAGGGTTGGGTTTTACGACTGGTCAATATACGCTGCTCCTCCTTGCAAAGGGAGGAGGCAAGACAGGCCAGGAGCAAGTGCACTGAGCTCCCGCCCCCTCTCCACCCTCTCTCCGCCCCTCGCCTATGTTTGCAATGGATGGGGTGGGGCAGAACTTAGCTCTGCAACCATCCCGCCCTCCCATTGCAAACAATGACAAGGGGCGGAGAGGGGGCGAGAGCTCAGTGCACTAGCTCCCATCCGACTTACTCCCCTTGCAGAAAGGGGCAGCGTATGTCGGTGGGGCGTGAAAACCCGATCGACCGATATACGCCCGTCTGAATAAGCCCACAATTAGAGAAGTGACCACACTGATGGAATAAAATATAATCTTTTTTTTTTATTCAACTTGATCAATAACGTACTATAGGGTAAAAAAAAAAATAATGAAAATAAGTTTTTTTAAGTTAAACAATTTTACCTAATTTGAGCAATAATGCATTAGAAGATACAAAATAAGTTTTTCTTTCACAACAATTTCACTGGTTATGTCACTTTAAGTAAAAATCATTGGGGCCCATAAATTCATTCAATTAGTCATAGAGTGTTAACGCATGCCCTCCATGATTTTATTTAAAGGGACATCTGACCATTAAAATTGTGGTATAAAAAAAGGTTATTTTTTACCTTCTTGATTTAAATAATAAAATAATTTAAATTTAAATTTAAAATTTAAAATTAAATTTAAAATAATTTAAATAACTTGTTTTCATATTATTACATTTCAATTTACAATATTTAAGCTTTCTGAGTTTACCAGTATAATGTAACTGGATTAAAAAATATATATATACAGGCAAGTGATATATATACAGGGATTTAACACTGGTATGGGCTAATAAACATTTACAAAAGATGTTTTGTAGGTACTGTGCTGATTGTATAGGGATATTAGCCCCAGTGATTTTAATTCGGGGCATGCAATAATCTCTACAAAGGTAGGCCTGCCCACCGTGTGCAGTATGATAATAAGGTTTGATTACAACGATCAAGTGATTAACTGCCAGGATCATAGTCTTTTTAAATCCTTCTAGTGGGTGGTTACGCAGTTGTCTATTACAATTGTGCACTGATTACTTGAGTTCTTGATGTAGTAGTACATCCAAGTCACCAAAGTACCTCAAGGCTTTGTGTACTCATCAAGTTGCAATAAGAAGTTAAGCAAAATAGGACAGCAATATTTATATCAAGAGACAAACTATCAGGAAAAGGACATATAGTACTTAATATGTAGCTGGAATGATCCATGCTAATTTTCAGTGGCTTTGGTAAATGTAACACATTCTGTAGATGCAGTTCTGAAGTGCTTCCTATTATTTGAAGCTGTAAGCTCTTGAAATAGGAAATAATAATAATCATATGAAAATGTTTGTAGGAACAGTGTTAAATAAAGATTTCCTTACAAATAGATTACAATGTCTAGCAAAATGATGGTACACATGGTAGTTTTCATACTGTGCTAATGGTATAGATTGAATATGTCTTGTTTATTGTATATTGTAAAATAGCTGGGTCCCAGCAGAGAGTTGATAAAAGCAGTGCTTTTATTGTAAAGGTTCGCTCAAATTCACTGTTGTAGAACAAATAAATTAGTACCTTGCTCATATAAAATCTGAATGGATATTGGAGATTGACCATGCTGTGCACAACATATGAAGGAGTCTGGCAGCAGTCAAGCATTATAGTATGCTATAGAAGTTTTCATATCATTTGCCAAATAGACGTAAAGTGTTATTTATGTAGGGCAAGATTGAGCAAAATTGATTTGTTCTACTGTGTTTAAAAGAAGGAACAAAATTAAATAATAAAAATATACAATAATATTTTCTGTTATGTTGCATTCTACTTAAAGGCTTATAAAAGGATATATACAGGGCCTATGCAGACTTACCGATGCAGCAAACATGAATTTCACATTTAAACAGGTTGTTTTTCGATACTTGGATACTGATTAGAGATGAGGGAACCTACTTGGACACGCCCCTTTTTCGCCCGAGCACCGCGATTTTCGAGTACTTCCGTACTTGGGTGAAAATATTCGGGGGGCGCCGTGGGTGAGTGGGGGGTTGCAGCGGGGAGTGGGGGGGAGAGGGAGAGAGAGCTCCTCCCTGTTCCCCGCTGCTAGACCCCGCTCCGCCATGCCTCCCCCCTGCCCCCCGGCGCCTCCCGAATCTTTTCACCCGAGTACAGAAGTACTCGAAAATCGTGGTGCTCGATCGAGTAATTACGTGAAATGAGTATATTCGCTCATCTCTAATACTGATGTTCTATCCTCATAGTTGGTCATCAACGTTTCCAATCCACTGTCTGGCGTCTTTCTACATTCTGATAGAGGCTTGTACAGCTCCAATGTCAGAAGATGTCCAACAGGGTATTCTAACCGTCTATTGCCAGCCACTCAACTGTCGGAGCCTCTCTGGCGCACACACACTGGCTTTAGCCAGCAGATGGCACCGTTGTATAACAGCAAGAAGAGAAAGCCTTTTAGAAAACCCTGAATCCAAAATTGGATTGGAAATGGTTAATATCAGATCGATGGTATCAGATCTGATCTGCCACTATGATGACTGCTTCTCAGCTGTTTAAAGTGTCTGTAGAGCTCAGCAAGCGGTGTGGCTTCTTCACTACATACCAGGTACAGTGCCTTTCATTTTGTAGTGGTGGTGCAGCTCAATTCTTTTCACCTGAATGTATTAGGGTACTCAAGATGCTCGTTACTCGAGGCGAACACCACGCGGTACTCGAGTCAATTGCATTTCCCTTCCCCGCATGTTTAGCACCATTTTCCAGCCAATAAACATGCAGGGAAGGCATTACCACTTCCTGCTGTGACGTGCCAGCCCTCTGCCCGCCAAAAGCAGTGAGTGGCTGGCGGGATCAGGTGACCGCCGAGTACTTAAAATGGTCCTGCCCGCGGCTCGCCTCAGACGCGTGCTGGCAGAGGTTAGGGAAAGTGCTGCTGCTGATATAGGGACAGTGTTAAAGTAGGATCCTATTCTCAAGAATTCCCACGGTCCTTCTTAGGGCTACTCTTCATAGTGTGTATTACAGTTGTGGCTGGCTGGGAGCAGTAGTGCACCAATTTTTTTTAAAGCATCTAGGGCTGTGCAGGCCATTCCAGCTATACTGTTTTGTGTGTGCAGTGCATAAGGAGAGTGTAGGGACACAGCTACTTATATAGGGAAAGTTTTACAGTCCTCCTGAACCTCTATACAAGAACCCCAACAGTCCTTCTTAGGGCTACATCTCACCGTGTGCATTATAGTTGTGGCTGGCTGGGAGCAGTAGTGCACCAACTTTTGTATTACGCATCTAGGCCTGTTCCCAGCCTTTCAGTTATAGCATTCTCAACCTGCAGTGCCGTATAACGAGCTCTCACCGTAAAACTGCACTCTACCTAATATACCACAGGGAATAGTAGACGGGTGGGCCTCAGTAAGAAAAGCTATTAAAAATGAGAGATGGCGAGAAATATATTTTAAAATTATACATGGAGCAATATATGGATTCAATATCCCCCCACAACCTGGAGGCCCGACAAGACTGCATGCATGCCCTAAATGTTCCGAACTCAAATCCGACTTCTTACACGGTATTTGGCACTGCCCTGAAATAAAAACGTTTTGGAAAGATACTCAGAAGCTCGTGAACGTAATTGGGGGTCACACAATACAGTTATTACCACAAGAATGTATATTTCACTCTTTCCGTGAGCAACCAAAAAGTCCTAAAATGACACATACTATACTTTTAATAAGTAAGAGACGCTTGTTGACAAAATGGCTGCAAGCCAAAACCCCATCAATATCAGATATCCTACATCAATTAAAATATCTGTTACGGATGGAGAGACTAGAGCTGGAGAGGTGTGCAGAATCTCAGGCTGAGGGCTTTTTTGAAAAGTGGCGGACATTTATAGAAAAGTTCCTAGACTCAAACGAAATCATTGAATGTATGAGGCCGTTCAGTAACACATCCTGGTATTATAATCAAGATGGTGCGGATCGCCTGGGGAAACTAAAAATAACATAACTAGGGGCGTTCGAATATACATGAGATGCTCTAGACGACAAATGTATAAACCTTGGGATGCGAGTTATTATTGCAGTTTCAATTCAATTTAACTTTAAACAAAGATGAGGCCAAGAGGATACGGTAGTAATTTACCACCTATATTTCTATTTTTATTTATACGATTGTTAAGTTTAGTTTTCTGGTTGATTTTGTCGAATTTGTTATTTTAATTGGACCACGTGAACAGAGCTACAGCTGATAATGGCTACTATGTGAAATTCTGGAACCATATAAGAATGTTGTGCTTTTCCACTTACTTCTCTTTTCTTTCTGTGTAACCAATGCTAGATGTAATCTCTACATATATGACAACAGTCCAGAAGTAAGATAACAATGTAGCGCTATATGTTCACTGTGCTATTGTTACTTTTGTTAATATGAAAAAATGACAATAAAAAGGAGTTAAAAAAAAACCAAAAGACTGCACTCTAAAATTTCCTAGGCTACTGCAAAGTATTTCAGTTATACCATTCTGTGTGTGCAATGCATAAGGCAGAGTGTAGGGACAAAGCTACTTAATTATATAGGGAAAGTTTTACAGTCCTCCTGATCCTCTATACAAGAACCCCAACGGTCCTTCTTAGGGCTACATCTCACCGTGTGCATTATAGTTGTGGCTGGATGGGAGCAGTACTGCACCAAATTTGTATTACGCATCTAGGCGTGTTCCTAGCCTTTCAGTTATAGCGTTCTCAGCCTGCAGTGCATTACACTGAGGTAATTTAACACCAAACAATTTCAGCTCTGCCACTGTGCCGAGCATCTCACAATACCCTTTCCTTGGGGGGGTTGAGATAGCCACAGTTACCAGCACTATCCACTGGCTTTAGAGTCTTCTCCCACTCCATACAGCCTCTCTTATCTACAAGTCTCGGTGAGCGGTAAATTACACCTAGGTATCAGTGCAAGACAACGGGTTAATTTTTTCAAGTCACAGCATAGAGCCTCCGCTATCTATAAGTCTCTGTGTGCTGTGAATTAGCCACAGTTGTCAGCGCTGTACACTGGGGTAATTTATTTGGGCCCTGCTCTATTCCTAATCTGCCATGATCAGGAGTAGGGGTAAGGGTCGATTACGTCGACGCGGACAAAGAAACTGGCGTCCAAGTGAGGGTGTGGGCATAGGCCGAGTTCCTGGGCGTGGTGAATCACAGCCGGCTGCTGAGTGATTAGGAGAGAGGCAAGTTTCTGGGCTCCACAGCTTCATATCACAATTTACGGCTCCGCGTGGTAGACCTTTATTACAAACAGAGCAGTGCGAGCCGGTCCTATCATGGATGGCAGAAAATGCCTCCAGCAATGTATCGACCACCCAGTCTTCTACGCAATCCACTATTCCCGGCCTAGGGACTGCAACTCTGAAACCTCTGGCTGCTCCTACTTCCTCCCAGCCTCCTCACTCCATGAAAATAAAATATTCTGAGCAGCCAGACTCCCAGGAACTGTTCTCGGGTCCCTGCCATGAGTGGGAAAAAACGGTTCTTCTCTCACCTGAGGAGTTTGTCGTGACCGACGCCCAACCTTTGAATAGTTCCCGGAGTCCGGGTGATGAGGCTGGGGACTTCCGGCGACTGTCTCAAGAGCTTTTTGTGGATGACAATGATGAGACACAGTTGTCTGTCACAGAGGTAGTAGTAAGGGCAGTAAGTCCAAGGGATTCAGAGGAAGAGCTGCTGGACGATGAGGTGACT
The DNA here is from genome assembly GCF_035609145.1 of Eleutherodactylus coqui. Taxonomy (NCBI): domain Eukaryota; kingdom Metazoa; phylum Chordata; class Amphibia; order Anura; family Eleutherodactylidae; genus Eleutherodactylus; species Eleutherodactylus coqui. The sequence goes on from NC_089849.1 coordinate 80,724,344, forward strand.
GGTTTGCTAAGCCTACTGAGGACTGGGCTTCAGAGGGGGAGGCAAGTGCAGCAGCAGGACAGGTTGGAAGAGGCAGTGGAGTGGCCAGGGGTAGAGGCAGGGCCAGAGCGAAAAATCCCCTAACTGTTTCCCAAAGCACCCCCTCGCGGGAAACCTCCGTGCAGTGGGGTAGGTGTTCAAAACTGTGGATGTTTTTTAGTGTGTCGCACCAAGATCAGCCGGGGAGCCACCACTACTAGCCTGACCACCACCAGCATGCGCAGGCATATGATGGCCAAGCACCCCACAAGGTGGGACGAAGGCCATTCACTGCCTCCGGGTCATACCACTCCCTCTTCCCCTGTGCTCCAACCTACCACACAGATCCAATCCCCCTCCCAGGACGCAGGCACTAGTGCCTCCCGGCCTGCACCCACACCCTCACCTCTATGGTCCTCCACTCCATCCAGTAATGTCTCTCAGTGCAGCATTTAGCTGTCACTAACACAAGCGTTGCAGCGAAAGCGGAAATACGCCACCACCCACCCGCATGCCCAAGCTTTAAATGTGCTCATTGACAAATTAATCAGCCTGGAGATGCTGCCGTACAGGCTTGTGGAAACTGAGGCTTTTAAAAACATGATGGCGGCGGCGGTCCCGCGTTATTCGGTCCCCAGTCACCACTATTTTTACCGGTGTGCCGTCCCTGCCCTACACCAGCACGTCTCCCGTAACTTAAATCGTGCCCTCACCAACGCTGTTACTGGGAAGGTCCACTTAACAATGGACACGTGGAAAGTACTGGCGGGCAGGGCCACTATATCTCCCTGATGGCACATTGGGTGAACTTGGTGGAGGCTGGGACCGAGTCACAGCCTGGGACCGCTCACATTCTACCCACAGCCAGAATAGCGGGTCCTACCTCGGTGCTGGTATCTGCGGCGTTTTATGCCACCTTCTCCAAATCCTTCCCCTCCTTCTCCTCTGCCACCTCTACCTCTCAATTAAGAAGTGTGAGCACGTCTTCAGCAGTCGGTAGTGTGCGGCGCGGCAGCACAGCACTGGGGAAGCGTCAGCAAGCCGTGCTGAAACTAATCAGCTTAGGTGACAAGAGGCACATGACCCCTGAGCTGTTGCAGGGTCTGACAGAGCAGACCGATCTCTGGCTTTCGCCGCTGAGCCTCCAACCGGGAATGGTCGTGTGTGACAACGGCCATAACCTGGTGGCGGCTCTGCAGCTCAGCAGCCTCACACACGTGCTATGCCTTGCCCACGTCTCCAATCTGGTGGTTCAGCAGTTTCTAAAAAACTACCCCCACTTGTCTGACCTGCCAGCAAAGTGCGCCGCGTCTGCGCACATTTCCACAAGTCCACCACGGACGCTGCCACCCTGCGGACCCTGCAACGTCAGTTTAATCTGCCAGAGCACCGACTGCTGTGCGACGTGCCCACATGCTGTAATTCTACGCTGCATATGTTTTCCAGGCTATACGAGCAGCGTAGAGCAATAGTGGAATACCAGCTGCAACATGGGCAGCGGAGTGGTAGTCAGCCTCCCCAATTCTTTTATTGAGGAGTGGGCCTGGATGGCAGACATCTGCCAGGTCCTCAGAAACTTTGAGGAGTCTACCCAGATGGTGGGCCACAATGTGGCCATCATTAGCATTACCATCCCGCTGCTTTGCCTGCTTTGAAGTTCGCTGATAAGCATAAAGGCTGACACTTTGCGGTTGGAACAGGGGATGGGGGATGAGAGTATGTCACTTGATAGCCAGACCACCCTGATGTCTATATCTCAGCGCACTTTGGAGGAGCAGGAGGAGGAGGAGGAGGGGGGGAGAGACAGCTGGCCACACTGCAGAGGGTACCCATGCTGCTTGCCTCTCATCTGTTCAGCGTGTATGGGCTGAAGAGGAGGAGGAGGAGGATCCTGAAAGTCATCTTTCTAGTGAGGGCAGCGATGTGTTGCTTACTGGGACCCTGGCACACATGGCTTCGTGTCAGGCTGCCTTTCTCGTGACCCTTGCATTAGACACATTCTGGCCAACATGGATTACTGGGTGTACACCCTTCTAGACCCACGGTATAAGGAGAACCTTTCCACTCTCATTCCCGAAGAGGAAAGAGGTACAAGAGTGATGCAATACCACAGGGCCCTGGTGGAAAAAGTGATTCTAAAGTTCCCATCTGACAGTGCTAGCGGCAAAAAATGCAGTTCCGAGACCCAAGTAGCAGGGGGAAGCCCAGGGATCAGTCAGTATGTCCAGCGCAGGCAGTGGAACACTCTTCAAGGCCTTTGCCAGCTTTATGGCTCCCCAGCAAGACTGTGTCACCACTCCACAGTCAAGGCTTAGTTGGAGGGAGCACTGTAAAAAGATGGTAAAGGAGTACGTAGCCGATCGTACCACCATCCTCCGTGATGCCTCTGCTCCATACAACTATTGGGTGTCAAAGCTGGACACGTGGCACGAACTTGCGCTATACGCCCTGAAGTGCTGGCTTGCCCTGACGCTAGCATCTTGTCAGAGAGGGTGTTTAGTGCAGCTGGGGGAATCATCACGAATAAGTGTACCCGCCTGTGCCTGTGCCGACATGCTTACACTCATGAAGATGAAAAAAGGCTGGATTTACCCAGACTTCTCTTCTCCACCGACGGAAAGCAGCGGAACCTAATGATTCTTGTCGCTGCAACAGGAGAAAAATGCATTCTCTATCACCACAAAAAAGGGGGAATTAGCTTTGTCAATCACTCTTGGATATTATTACTCCTCCTCCTCCTAAAACCGCATGTTATCACGCAAATTTTTTTCACAGGGCTGCCCCCAGGCTCCGTTACAAATTAAGCAACAGCGAGATGTATCTTTAAAAAAATGCTTATGGGTTTCACCTGCCTTCGGGGTTGAGCAATTTTTCAGGGGTACTCTTTGTACACCCATTCTTTAGGCCCTTGCCTATACTGTTATCTAATTAATTTTTCCAGCCTTCGCCTACACTCTTGGTAACCAAATTTTTTCAAGTGTTCGCTAAACTCTTGGTACAGAAATGTTACAGGGGTTCGCCTACACTCTTGGTACAGAAATGTTACAGGGGTCCACCTATACACTTTGATACTGAAAGGTTTGAGGGGTTCACATATACTCTTGCTACAGAAATGTTACTGAGGTCTGCCTATACGCTTGCTACAGAAATGTCACAGGGGTCCGCCTATACTCTTCCTACAGAAATGTTAAAGGGGTCCGCCTATGCTCTTGCTACAGAAATGTTACAGGGGTCCGCCTATACTCTTGCTACAGAAATGTTACTGGAGTCCGCCTATACTCTTGCTACGGAAATGTTACAGGTGTCCGCCTATACTCTTGCTACAGAAATGTTACTGGGGTCCGCCTATACTCTTGCTACAGAAATGTTACTGGGGTTCGCCTATACTCTTGCTACAGAAATGTTACAGGGGACCGCCTATACACTTGCTACATAAATGTTTAAGGGGTCCACATATACTCTTGCTACAGAAATGTTACAGGGGTCCGCCTATACACTTGCTACGGAAATGTTACTGGGGTACGCCTATACTCTTGTCACAGAAATGTTACAGGGGTCCGCCTATACTCTTGCTACAGAAATGTTACTGGGGTTCGCCTATACCCTTGCTACAGAAATGTTACAAGGGTCTGCCTATACTCTTGCTACAGAAATGTTACAGGGGTCCGCCTATACTCTTGCTACAGAAATAATACTGGGGTCTGCCTATGCTCTTGCTACAGAAATGATACAGGGGTCCGCTTATACTCTTGCTACAGAAATGTTACACGGGTTCTCCTATACTCTTGCTACACAAATGTTACTAGGGTCTGCCTAAACTCTTGCTATAAAAATGTTACTGGGGTCCGCCAAGACTCTTGCTACAAACATGTTACAGGGGTCCGCCTATACTTTTTCTACAGAAATGTTACTGGGGTCCGCCTATACTCTTGCTACAGAAATGTTATTGGGGTCAGCCTGTACTCTTGCTACAAAAATATTACAGGGGTCCGCGTATACTGTTGCTACAGACATGTTACAGGGGTCCGCGTATACTGTTGCTACAGAAATGTTACAGGGGTCCGCCTATACACTTGCTACTGAAATGTTACTGGGGTTCGCCTATACTCTTGCTACAAAAATGTTACTGGGGTCTGCCTATACTCTTACTACAGAAATGTTACTGGGGTCCGCCTATACTCTTGCTACAGAAATGTTACAGGTGTCCGCCTATACTCTTGCTACAGAAATGTTACTGGGGTCCGCCTATACTCTTGCTACAGAAATGTTACTGGGGTTCGCCTATACTCTTGCTACAGAAATGTTACAGGGGACCGCCTATACACTTGCTACATAAATGTTTAAGGGGTCCACATATACTCTTGCTACAGAAATGTTACAGGGGTCCGCCTATACACTTGCTACGGAAATGTTACTGGGGTACGCCTATACTCTTGTCACAGAAATGTTACAGGGCTCCGCCTATACTCTTGCTACAGAAATGTTACTGGGGTTCGCCTATACCCTTGCTACAGAAATGTTACAAGGGTCTGCCTATACTCTTGCTACAGAAATGTTACAGGGGTCCGCCTATACTCTTGCTACAGAAATAATACTGGGGTCTGCCTATGCTCTTGCTACAGAAATGATACAGGGGTCCGCTTATACTCTTGCTACAGAAATGTTACACGGGTTCTCCTATACTCTTGCTACACAAATGTTACTAGGGTCTGCCTAAACTCTTGCTATAAAAATGTTACTGGGGTCCGCCAAGACTCTTGCTACAAACATGTTACAGGGGTCCGCCTATACTTTTTCTACAGAAATGTTACTGGGGTCCGCCTATACTCTTGCTACAGAAATGTTATTGGGGTCAGCCTGTACTCTTGCTACAAAAATATTACAGGGGTCCGCGTATACTGTTGCTACAGACATGTTACAGGGGTCCGCGTATACTGTTGCTACAGAAATGTTACAGGGGTCCGCCTATACACTTGCTACTGAAATGTTACTGGGGTTCGCCTATACTCTTGCTACAAAAATGTTACTGGGGTCTGCCTATACTCTTACTACAGAAATGTTACTGGGGTCCGCCTATACTGTTGCTACAGAAATGTTACTGGGTTCGCCTATACTCTTGCTACATAAATAGTTACTGGGGTCTGCGTATACTGTTGTTACAGACATGTTACAGGGGTCCATGTATACTTTTGCTACAGAAATGTTACTAGGGTCTGCCTATACACTTGCTACAGAAATGTTACTGGGTCTGCCTATACTCTTGCTAGAGAAATGTTACTGTCGTCTGCCTATACTATTGCTACAAAAATGTTACAGGGGTTCGCCTATACTCTTGCTACATAAATAGTTACTGGGGTCCGCCTATACTTTTGCTTCAGACATGTTACTGGGGTCCGCCTATACTCTTTCTACAGACATGTTACAGGGGTACGCCTATACTCTTGCTACAGAAATATTACTGTGGTCCGCCCATGCTCTTGTTACATAAATGTTACTGGGGTCCGCTTATACTCTTTCTACAGAAATGTTACTGGGGTTTGCCTATACTCTTGCTACAGACATGCTACTGGGGTCCATCTATACTCTTGCTACAGAAATGTTACAGGGGTCCGCTTATACTCTTGCCACAGAAATGTTACTGGGGTCCGCCTATACACTTGCTACTGAAAGGTTTGAGGGGTTCGCCTATACTCTTGTTACAGAAATGCTACTGGGGTCCGCCTATACTGTGTGTGCACAAAGGTTTCCCTTTTGCTGTGTTCAGCTGCCTGACGCATACACAGAATGGGGACACATGGATTTCCCATAGCTATTTAACTTATGGCACCTTGGGTCACACAAGGTGGAGGCTGGGACCGAGCCTGACCCAGGGCCCGCTCACATACTTCCCACAAAGAGTATTGCGGGTCCTACCTCGGTCATGGTTTCTCAGCCTTATTATGCCACCTACTCCTCCTGCTTGGCTTCTGGGGATCAGCGATGGGCAACATGTATTTTCTCCCGTGTTACCACAGTTATCTGAGACAGTGGTTTGGGCTAAAGAAAAGGAGCATTACTGCATTAATGAGAGGTTCACAGCTGCACTAGCATCCGAGTCCGCTTGAGGCCCACGATTACTGAGGGTGTGGGCAGAGGCCAAGGTCCTGGGGGGGAAGAATCAACTGCACCTGGTTTGGGCTGTGGAACTTCATTGTGGTTTATCCAGTCTTTGGAGCGATGAAAGCAACTGTAACTGATTAAAAGAGACGTTCACAGATGTACTAGCATTCGAGTCCGCTTTATGCCCACGATTACTGGGGGTGTGAGCCAAGGCTGAGGTCCTTGGCGAGGTGAAACTGCCTTGTTTTGGTGCTCTGATTTCTTTATGTGTAATACTTTCCTTGGGTTCTATGGGCTCACCTATGCTGTGGGTGCACAAAGACTTCCCATTGCGTTGTTTTACCTGTCTGGCAGAAATACACTGACTGACTTAGCCAGGCTGCAGACGGCTTTCCCATTGCGGTGTATTACCTATCTGACACAAATACACTGATTGACTAGGGCAGAAGTGTGGGCCGAGGTCCTTGGCGGGGTGAAACTCTGCCATGTTTGAGCACTCTGATTTCTTCCTGTGTAATACCATCTTTCTGAACCAACAGTATAGGCAAGCCCAAGGAACTCAAAGACTTCCCATTGTGGTGTTGAGCTATCTAACACCTACATAGATTGAATTAAGGGGGACACATGGATTTCCCATTGCTATGTAACTCACAACACCTTGGGTCACACAAGGTGGAGGCTGGGACCGCGCCTGACCCTGGGCCCGCTCACATGCTTCCCACACAGAGTATTGCTGTATTGTGGAGATGCGTAGAAGTGCTGGCACCTGAGTCCCCTTTATGCCAACGTTTGCGGCTCCTGACAATTTTGTGACGGAGGTGGCACAGGATTGGAATCGTGATCGTATGTAAATTTATCCTCAATTCTCACAGCATTGTGGGCTATCGCCCATACTTTCAAAGAGGGTCGCTGCCTGGCCCTGCCAACCCTCTGCAGTGTGTGCCTCTGGTTCCTCCTCATCCAGCACGCACTTATAAATAGACATGAGGGTGGTGTGGCTATGAAGCGAGCGTGTGGCATGAAGCCAGCTGAACGCTGCGCAGGGGAAATTTTGGGTGCGCTGTGGACACAGGGCCATGGGAGGGGGGGGGGGGGGGGTTGGACAGCAATGCCAGCATGTAACCAAGTAGAAGAGGCTGTGGTGTCACCCGCAGGCAGTGATTGTCCTTGGTTGCAGGTAGTGTGGTGCTTAGCTAAGATGTGCCAGCGCATGTGCCTTGCTAATGAGGGTTTGTCCAAAGTTAATTGTTAGCAGGGTGACTGCCAGGCTCTTGCCCCTATTTTGGCTTAATAGTGGGACCTGGGAGCCTCAGATGCAGCCATGCATGCTGCCCCTGCCCTTCCCTATCCGTTTCTGTGGTGTTTCCATGACTTTCTGATGTTTTCTGGTGTTTGACAAGTCATCACCTATGCGGAGCATCGGTCCCATACAAAAATGCTCGAGTCCCCTATTGACTTCAGTGGGGTTTGTTACTCGAAATGAGCTCTCGAGCATTACGAAAAGTTCAACTCGAGCAACGAGCACCCGAGCATTTTGGTGCTCGCTCATCTCTAGTTATAGTCCCAATTAATATTAAGTCATTTATAGTTATATTTATATATTTATAGTCTTGTGATTAATAGTGAACTGCTGCATAAACTAGAAGCTTTGCAAACTGACTCATTTGTAGATATAATTGTAAATGACTAAAGAATACAGTTTATTTATTTGTTGATATACAGTATATATACAAGCTGATATACCCACACATAAAATTTTATGGATTCGTTGTTACTTCAGAGGAACTGAGAAATAAAATACAAATACACATAGAGGAGCGTTAGATTCTCCTCAGACTGCATGTACCGATGTCCATCTACAGAATGTGCCACCCCTCCCACTCTACTCATTTTTTACCCTAGAAGGTAACGCCCTTTTTTCTCCAAATTTACCCCCAAACTGCAGGTTGCAGCTCCTTCTTAGCCTTAAAGGCATGCTCTATCCCTGCAGTCTATGTCCGCTTCCTTATGTACATTACAGCATTTCAGTATATGCACACAGAGGTCAGTTAAATTATCCTCATTATATACACCTAGAGGTATGGTAGATTCTCCTCAGTATACAAATCATTTCCCTAGGCTTTATGGTTTCTGAGAGAAGAGCTATCTCATGTATCACAGATTTTGGCACAGCTTTTAGCACATAGAATTGAATATCGATGTTGTGACCCCTTAACTTTCCCTATTTAGGACCTAATGAATGGTTATGGCAAATTTCATGTTTGTAAAATACAGATGTGTGTTGTTAGATACATCACATAGGGGGTAACTTACTTTCACACTTATAATTGAATAATCAAATTGTGCCCCCTTTACTTTTCCTATATATGACCTAAAGAATAGTTGTGCAATGGCTGAGATTGGTTCATCGAGCGCTGTAGTGATTGGTGGAGCCGTGGCATGGGAGAACCAATTAGAGCCAACGCTTCCTGGAGGCGGAATTTTTGAACCCCCTGACCAGGTAGCAGTGCCTGAAGACTATAAAATAGTGCTGCGGAACTGCTGGAGGAGAAGCGCAGCAGAGCGGATAGAGCCTATTAGGTAATGTATTGGGTTTTTTTTTTTTAAGTAGCTAAGGGTGGATTCATACAAGCGTGTTTATGTGAGCACAAAAATACTTGCTTATTAGAACCTATGGTGTGTTTACAAGTCTGTGTTTCACAGGCATGCAAACGCACATACCTGCAAAACATAGGACATGCGTGCACCATAGGTCCCTGGTGCACGTCAATATTCCCCAGTGGGGAGTCTTCTTGTCACTGAACACTCCGTAGGGAGTAAAGAATCCCCTGCCACAGCCGACACTTCTACAGACTCATTGAAAGCAACGTGCTGCTGACAAGCCCTGCAGGGATTTTCGGGGAAGGTAATATCAATTAGGTTTTTATCATAATATATATGAATTTATGTGATTGTACTAGATAGAAGAGCGACATAGTTTATTGAGCAATTCATGTTTATAGTTAAAGAAATTTAAGTGAATGAATTGTAGTAGTTTATGACGTGTGACATTCAGACCACTTGCACATGGGCAAGAAAATTGTGTGGTTTTCCCGCATTGCGACAGTGCTATGAATCACTTGTATGTGAAGCCCATGCTTTCTAATGGGTTCCTTCAATGTTTTATAGCCTGCTAAAGTGCGAGAAAAAAAAACGTGGCATTCATTGAAAGCAATGGGAAAATATCGTGGTCCTCTGCCACTGCTGTGACAGCTGTGGCAAGGGATTCTTTACTCCCCATGGTTAGTGCCATCATCACTGAACACTGTGACAGTGCTGTCACAGTGTTCAGGGATGAGGGGACTCCCTGCGGGAAATATTTATGTGCAGCATGGATCTATGGTGCGCGCATGTCCTATCTTTTGCAGGTGCGTGATTTGCACGCCTGTAAAACACGGACATGTGAACACACCGTAGGAAAACAATGGTTCTAATAGACACGTGGTTTCGTGAGAACATAGGTGCGCGCAAAACAATGCTCATGTGAACAAGGCCTATTTCTGCAATTTTTTTTACTAATATATGTATTTATGTTTTTTACTATCTATGTACCGCATGGCATAATATAAGACCTCTGGGTGACATTCCCAAGTTTTTGAGTTTTTTTCATTTGACATTTTTCCACTGTAGCCAGGGGTATTTGTAGGAGCCCCAGTTACAGAGAAAAACCACCCCCACAATAGTCACTGGCAGGGCTGATCAGGGTCTGCTGGGACCGTGTAGCTCTGCTGTAACAGGGAATCGCAGTTTGACCCCCGGGCTCTCGTGGTGGAAGAAACACTTTCACTTTTTAGTACATATCGCTCATTGAGCAATGTGTCCTAAACAAAGGAGGAGGCAGAAAGGGTTAAAACCCACTTCTCCCTCTTCCTCCAGGTTATCAGCTGTGACTAACAGCTGACAACCGGTCCTGCTTCTGATTGATTTCAAAAGCAGGAGGCTTTAACCCCCACAGTAATTTTACATATGGCTGGGCTTTAAAGGGGTTGTCCCGCTCCGAAACGTTTTTTTTTTTTTAAACCCCCCCCCCCCCCCCGTTCGGCGCGAGACAACCCCGATGCAGGGGTTAAAAAAACAAACCGGAGAGTGCTTACCTGAATCCCGGCGGTCCGGCGTCTTCATACTCACCTGCTGAAGATGGCCGCCGGGGTCTGCTCCCTCCGTGGACCGCAGCTCTTCTGTGCGGTCCATTGCCGATTCCAGCCTCCTGATTGGCTGAAATCGGCACGTGACGGGGCGGAGCTACACGGAGCCGGCATTCTGCACGAGCGGCCCCATTGAAGACAGCAGAAGACCCGGACTGCGCAAGCGCGGCTAATTTGGCCATCGGAGGCCGAAAATTAGTCGGCACCATGGAAACGAGGACGCCAGCAACGAAGCAGGTAAGTATAAAACTTTTTATAACTTCTGTATGGCCCATAATTAATGCACAATGTACATTACAAAGTGCATTAATATGGCCATACAGAAGTGTATAGACCCACTTGCTGCCGCGGGACAACCCCTTTAAGCCCAGGACCAGGCGCCATAAATTTATAGCACCTGGTCCTTAACGGGTTAAGAACTATCTGGATTAGTGATCTAATATATTAATGAACTCTTGAAATGTCTTTGACTATTAAAAATTAGCTCAAAAACTTCTGTATTACAAGGTTATAAATATTGTGTTCCATTTTTTTGTTTAGATTGTTTACTTTTTTAAGAATTTTTAAATATATTTGAATATATTTTTGACAGCTTTATATTGTGTATAATATTCATCTAATGGTTGCTTGACTTAATAATTGCTTCTCATATTCACTGAATGGCTTTTTAAGCAATTATAAAATTGTTCCTACTCTGATTGGAATCCTTATTATATGCAGTGATTTTAAATTATAATAGAAGATTTACCAGAGGTAAAATTGCCTTTGTTCATGAGAAGTACTTCTCACCCATCAAATTATTTTCATAGGCATAATACAATTGTAATAATAGACATTAAAGAACAGTATCGTTTTGTCAATTAACATATCCAAAACTGAAATTGGAGTTGTGGGGCCTAATTCAGACCACCTTAGATATTGTTTTCATTATTCATACAATGTTACAAAAATGTAATAAAATAGCTTACATACAAAATAGCATACAATCAAGTTAATTACATAACTTTTTTGTTTCCTTTTTGTATAATTACAAAAGTAATATAGTTACTCTCTTATGGCAGCCATATCATTTGTAGATCATGCAGCAGTGGCATTTCTGCAGGCAGTAAACTTAGTAAAGCATATTTATGGTTTTGAGATTAGACAGGCACAGCAGTTGTGGGCCTAATTGGCAGCTGCTGCTGTAAAAGTGCCCATATACCTTCAATAGCTGGTAGCAAAATGATTAGCTAGTCCTCTTGAGTTCTCCATACATATGCATGCTCAGATGCGCATGTGTGTACTTAATAGGGAGAATGGAGGGAGCTGCAACCAGACAGCTGTAACCGCTGCTTATCTCGAGGGAGACCAAAAGGATCAGTTGTTGAAATCCAACATACTCTTTCTGTCAGAGGCCTCCATTCAAACCAGTAGTCCTGCAAAAAAACAGCAGCAACTGACCTTCTACCCAAAACAGAGTTCTACTGGTTCAATTCACTCATTGTTAGCAGCCTTTTAATTATTTTGAATATCAGAAATCCTTGAAGTACGGGGCAATTTTTAACATTTTGAAAAAAATATCCAAAACCTACTTTTTTGAAGGATTAGTTTAGTTATGAAATAAATTTAAGAGCCCTATACATTAGAAACCTACTAAAATTATCCCATTTTAAAATTTGCACCCTTCAAAGTTTTTAAAATGGCAATCATAAAGTTTATTAGGTTTTTAGGTGTTTCACAAAAACTAAGGCAATGTAGATTTGAAAATGTAATTTTTCTTCCAGATTTTTAATTTAATCATTTTTCTTAAGGCTGCATTCAGGTGCGCATGGTTTATAGCAACATGTAAACCACGTTGCTGACATGCAGGAATTCTGCGGTGAACGAGCTGCTCTGTGCTCCATGGAGCAGCCCGTTCACATGTCCGTGCTGCGAGCAGAGTGCTGCTGTGGCTCCTATAGGGGCCTGTGGTCAGCACCATGGACAGCGTCTCATCACGGAGCTGACAGGCTAATCGTCACTCGCTGGTAAAAAAGCTCTGTATGAGCATTTCCATAGCAACCTATTGGTTGCTATAGAAGCAAGGTTTCCACGTTGCTGTAGCAGCGTGTAAACCACGCTCATCTGAATGCACCCTAACACAACAGAAATTAGCAGATAAACAAATTTCAATATCCCTTACCCCCAGGGCTCAGTCAGACAAGCGTTTGTTTGTGTGCACCTATATGCACAAAAAAAGCACGTCTGATTAAACCATCGGTTCCCTATGTAGTGTTCACATGTCCGTCTTTTACAGGTGCAAAATCTTTGCCCCTGCAAAAGATAGTACATCCGTGCAGCGGCAAGGTCTGTGCTGTGCATAAAATATCCCCACGGTGAGTCCTCTTATCACTGAACACTGTCACAGCACTCTCACAGTGTTCAGTGACAAGGTTACTCTCCGCGGGGATGAAGGAATCTCATGCTGTGGCAGGGGATCGCGATCTTCTCCCATTGAAGCAATGGGCTGCAGGCATACGTGGCATCCATAGCTTGTGTAAAACAATAAAAAAATATATATTCACCTCTCTGCTGCTATCGGGGCTTGGCGTGTCTTGACGCTTGGCTGTACTGAAGGTTCTTTCAGCAGGCAGGGATTTAAAATCTCTGCTTCCTAAAAGGGCTGTGTCTGGTTGGCTGAGCGCTGTAACCAATCACAGTCAATGCTCAGCCAACCACAGAGAGCACTCAGCCATTCATTAAATTCAATGAATTGCTGAGCGCTGCCAGTGATTGGCTAAACGCTCAGCCAATCAGAGACAGTTCTTTCAGGAAGTGGGAATTTTTAAATCCCTGCCTGCTGAAATTGCTTCAGTACAGTGCCGACATGGAAGAGAGAGCATGCGCTGGAGCCCTGACATCAGTGGAGATGTGAGTATATATTTACTTTATTTTTCACAGCAGCTAAGGATGATTTTCTGGGAAGGGCTTACATTTAAAGCCCTTCCCCGAAAATCACTGGGGGGGGGGGGGGGTTGCCTGCATCCCATTGAAAGCAATAGGCATGGCTCCATGGTCACTCGCATTTTGCTAATACGGGGAGCACTTTTTTTGCTCACATAGGGATAAATGGGCACTTTTACGCTGTGGAGATACGCCCCTGTGCACTGTTGTATTGTAAACCAATGCATCAGAGGGGCAGCGTATATCAGCTGGGACATGAAAACCTAGCCAATATACGCCCATGTGAATAAGCCCTGAACTAGATGGACATTGTCTTCATTCAGCCTAACATACTATGTTACTATTTTATGGCTCGTTTTTTGCAGGACAAGCTTATGTTTTCTTTGGAACCATTATGAATGACGATGACTTTTTGATCATTTTTTTTATTATGTGGCATTGTTTTTTGTTTTTTTTTCCGGACACTATTCACTATGGCTCATTAAAATTTCAGCAATTACCAAATTTATATAGTTTCTTTTTTAATTTTCTACTTTGCACAATAAAAACATTTTTCATAGAATAAAAATTATTTTTTGCATCATCATATTCAGAGACGCACATTTTTTTATTTCTCCATCTATGAAGCTGTGTAGAAGCTCATGTTTTGTCTGATGAGCTGATCCATCGGTACAGTTCTGGGCTACATACGACTTTTTGACCTCCAGCTTTTCTGCTTTTTGGGAGACAGGGAGAATTCTCACATGGTATTCTCTGTTTTTTTTTATTACAGTGTGCACAGTACAGAATAGGCAACATAACCATTTTATAGTGCAGATCATTGTGAATGTAGTAATACCAATTTGTTTATGCTTTTCCATAGTAAATCAGATTTCAATGGAAAAATTGTGAATTGTATTCTTATTTTTTACATGATTTTTATTTTTACTTAAAACCTTTTTCTTTACTTTTTCACCACTACTTTTGCAGTGCAGTGCATAATCACAAACTGTCATTTTCTTTACTGACAGTACAGCCTATTACTGTCAGTGAAGAACTAACCGTCCAAGGCGACCATACATTGTAGACCAAGAGGCCATGATTTGGCCTCTGGCTGACATAACAAATATTTGTACCCCACAATCCGCGAGTGAAGAAAGGAGCCACCTCACTCTCTAGACTCCCTAAATAGTAACAGTTGACTAAAATGAGCATCCATTGTTAAAGGGGTTGTCCCGCGCGGAAACGGGTTTTTTTTTTTTCAACCCCCCCCCCCCCCCCGATCGGCGCGAGACAACCCCGATGCAGGGACCTAAAGAAAAATCCGCACAGCGCTTACCTGAATCCCCGCGCTCCGGTGACTTCTTACTTACCGGCTGAAGATGGCCGCCGGCATCTTCTCCCTCCGTGGACCGCAGGGCTTCTGTGCGGTCCATTGCCGATTCCAGCCTCCTGATTGGCTGGAATCGGCACGTGACAGGGCGGAGCTACACGGAGCTACACAGAGCCCCATTGAGAACAGAAGAAGACCCGGACTGCGCAAGTGCGGCTAATTTGGCCATTAGACGGCGAAAATTAGTCGGCTCCATGGAGACGAGGACGCCAGCAACGGAGCAGGTAAGTAAAAAACTTTTGATAACTTCTGTATGGCTCATAATTAATGCACAATGTACATTACAAAGTGCATTAATATGGCCATACAGAAGTGTATAGACCCACTTGCTGCCGCGGGACAACCCCTTTAAGTTTTACCAGATGATCAATCATTTTGGTTGAAATTGTTCACTTGAAACTTTAGTCTAATGCACTGGCGTAACTATAGGGGATGCAGGCGGTTGCGGTTGCACCCGGGCCCAGAAGCCTTAGGAGGCCCATAAGGCCTCTCTTCTCCATATAAGGAGCCCAGTGCTATGAATAAAGCATTATAGTTGGGGGCCCTATTAAAGGTTTGCATTGGGGCATCTCTGGTCTATTGCATATGGGCACTGGGTATATTTACATGTGGTAGATTTGTTGCTGAAAAATGCATTTAAATGGGGCTTGCAGAAATCCATGTCATTAAAAATTCATCATCATTAAAGAAGAAACAAAATTTAATAAACTAACCTTTAAAAGTGTATAAAAAAAATAATAACTATGAGTAGAAAAGCAAATTGATAACTCAGTTGCATAAAGTCATAAAAGTTACAAAAATATACATATTTGGTATTCAAACATTAATTACAACCTATACACCGGAGACAACGTAGTATCTATAGCATTCAGAGGATGACCTGAAAGACTATGACTAGAGATAAGCGAGCATACTCGTCCGAGCTTGATACTCATTCGAGTATTAGGGTGTTCGAGATGCTCATTACTCGAGACGAGTACCACGCGATGTTCGAGTCACTTTCATTTTCTTCCCTGAGAAATTTGCGCGCTTTTCTGGCCAATAAAAAGACAGGGAAGGCATTACAACTTCCCCCTGCGACGTTCAAGCCCTATACAACCCCCCTGCAGTGAGTGGCTGGCGAGATTAGGTGTCACCCGAGTATTAAAATCTGCCCGCCCGCGTCTCGCCACAGATGCATTCTGACATAGTTCAGGGAAAGTGCTGTTGATGCCGGAGCTGCTATAGGGAGAGCGTTAGGAGTGATTTTAGGCTTCACGAACCCCAACGGTCCTTCTTAGGCCATAGAAATCGCAGATCGCACCTATGTGCGATCTGCGATTCCTGTTCTCTTCTCTATATGCGCTCAATGGGGCCGGCGGCAGCAGCGCCGACCCCATTGAGAACATATAGAAGACAAATCATTCTTCTCTGCCACAGCTGTGACAGCTGTGGCAGAGAAGAACGATGTTTGCCCATTGAATTCAATGGAGCCGGCAATACAGCAGGTTCCACTGAAAGCAATGGGCTGCCGGCGATCGCGGGATGAATTGTCGGGAAGGGCTTAAATATATAAGCCCTTCCCTGCAATTCATCCAGAAATGTGTTACAATAAAAAAAAAAAAACGTATATACCGGCGTATAAGGCGACGGGGCGTATAAGACGACCCCCCAACTGTCACCTTATACGCCGGGAATACAGCGGAGCAAAGAATAAAAATCATTACTCACTTACCCCGGCGTTCTGCGGCGCTGCTGCAGGCTGTCGCTGCCTCCTGGTCCCTGGCAGAGCATTGCTTTCCAGACGCAGGGCTTGAAATCCCCGCCTCCAGAAAACACACGTGCCTTCAGCCAATCACAGCCAATGACAATGATGTCATTGAATGGCTGTGATTGGCTGAAGGCACGTGTGTTTTCTGGAGGCGGGGATTTCAAGCCCTGCGTCCAGAAAGCAATGCTCTGCCGGGGACCAGGAAGGAGCGACAGCCTGCAGCAGCGACGCAGAACGCCGGGGGAAGTGAGTAATGATTTTTTTTTTTTAAAACTGTTTTTATTGGTTGAATCAGGACAAACTTTGACATTGCAGTTGAATTTGCTGTTTTAGCTTCTCAAGTATAAATGTCATCCTAATTCACTTTTACATAACATTTTTATATAACTGGGGGAGTTAGGGAGGGGCATGAGGGGTCAGGGAGTCGAGACGAAAGGAAGGGAAGGAAAAACACACACAGAAGAAAAAAAAAAAAAAAAGGGGGGGGGAGAGGGGGGGTCGGTCTGACAAGAAGGGACGGGGGGGGGGGGGAGGGGAGAAAACATTTGCATTAAACCAAACTTTTGACCCAATTTGGTATTTACACACTTAGTCTTTTGAACTTCGTGCTGGAGATCTTCGAAAGGTATAGAGGCCCCGCGCGGCCACGGCACGACCAGTGATTTACCCTATATTGGTGTGTCCCCCACTGCCGCTTGCCCCTGGAACCAATAGGTGTGGTGAAAGCAATTTTTTAGTTTTTCTTTTACTCTCTGTGGCATTAATTGGATGAAACTTCCCCATGTTTCGAAGAAAGTTTGCACCATTTTCTCCTTAAATAATGAAGTTTCCGCCCAGTCCATTTGAAATAAGAATGCAAGTTTTTCCAGGAACAATCTGAATGGGGGGCCTGTTGGTTGCACCCAGGTCTGTAGGATGGCTTTTAGGCCTGCTGCTGCTATAAAGTGTAGCAACTTTCTTACTCCCCTGGCACAGTGATATGTCTTGGGGTCTAGATACCCAAATATTGCCCATGCTGGTTCTTGTGGGCAGAAGTTTGTCAGGTGTGTTATAGTGTATTCGCGTATTCGGGACCAGAAGTTTTTTTATCAAAGGACATGTCCACAGGCTGTGGTATAGATTAGTGTTTGGTTCCTGGCATTTGAAACAGTTTGGGGTGTCGTAAATTCCCATGTAAAATCCCTTAATTGGGGTGAGGTATGATCTGTGGACTATCTGTAGTCTCATCTCCAGAAACCTGGCCGATGGCAGGCATTTATGAGCTGACACTAGGGATTCCTTAATTAATGTGGGTGTGAGGTCTGGGTTGTCCAGAGACCATTTCCCAACCCCTGGATCGATATCCTCTTCTTCCCTCATATTCCTTATTGCTCTGTATAGTTTAGATATCATTCCCCGTGTTCCCGTTTTCTTAGAGATCCAAGTGTCTCCTGTCTGTGTCCAGTCATATTCTTGGAACTGCGGTGTAAGACCTGTGATATAGTGTCTGGCCTGTAGGTATGAGAACAGTGGAATAGGGATTTCGGGGTATTTTTGTTTTGTTTCTGCATGAGTTGGGATTCTTCTTTCCCTTTTGTGCAGTAGTTTATCTATTGAGTCCAACCCGTGTGCTTTCCATTCAAAAAAGATGTTGTGGGGTTTTCCGTCCTGAAAATTGGGGTTGTTTATGAATGACAGGTGTGGGGATATGTGTGGTGACGTTTGACTGTCTCTACGTAGTTTGTTCCATGCTTTCCATGCCGCTAGTATCAGGGGGTTATGTTTGATTTGTTTTGGCAATTCTGAGTATGGTTGGTGGAGTATATTTTGTAATTGTGTTGGCTTAGCCATTATTTGTTCGAGTGGTGTGTTTGTAAAGTGTGACTTGGAATAAATCCAGTCATGGATAATTCGCGCTTGTGCTGCTAGGTTATAGTCCCATATATTTGGTAGATTGGCGCCGCCGTTGTCCTTATGCTTATGTAGGGTTTTAAGGGCAATGCGTGGTCGTCCCCCCCCCCCCAGATAAATTTTCTATATAGATAGTTGATCTTCTTTATGTCTTTCAATTTTAGAAATATGGGGAGTGAGTGCAGGATATATAGTAGTCGTGGGAATTCTACCATTTTTAAAAGGTTGATTCTCCCCAAAAAGGAGACCGTAAAGTTCTTCCATACATTTAGGGTCGTTTCTAGTTTTTTGACATATGGTTCAATGTTTGTGTTGTAGAGTGCAGAAGGGTTTTTTGTGAGTTGAATCCCCAAGTATTGTATGGAATGTTTTTCCCATTTGAATGGGTGTTGGTTTGCCCATGTGGGTTTCGCTGGCCCTCTAAGTAGCAGTGCTTCTGTTTTATCCAAATTCAGGGTGTAGCCTGAGAGTTTGCCTATTCTTTCTATTTCCCGTAATAGGGGTGATAGTGTTTCCCTGGGGTTGTTGACTATAAGTAAGAGGTCGTCAGCAAATGCTTCTACCTTTATCCTTGTTTCTCCATAACTCGCCCCTGTAAAGAGCGTGGTGTGCGTTAGGAATCTAAGTAGCGGGTCAATTGATATGTTAAAGAGTAATGGCGAAAGGGGACAGCCCTGTCGAGCTCCTCTGAAAAGGTCGATGTGGGGGGTGTTGTGGCCATTGACTGTGAGGATTGTGGTGGCGTTTGTTTGTGTTGTGTTAATATAGTTTGTAAAGGTCTGTCCAAACCCTCTTTTTTTCAGCAGTACGTTTAGGAATGGCCAGGCCATTTTATCGAAAGCTTTCTCAGCGTCTAGGCTGAGGAGCATTTTTATGGGATTCTCAGGGTTTTGTGCTGCCACGGTCGCCGCTATGGCGGCTCTGATGTTTTTTAGGGCACTACGTCCTTGCGTGAAGCCTTTTTGCGATGTATCTAGTATGGACGGTAGAATGGTTTGAAGTCTGTCGGCTAGTATTTTGGATAAGAATTTATAGTCGCAATTTAGTAGTGCGATCGGTCTGTATGATCGCAGGTCTGTCGGGTCTTTATTTTGTTTGGGGAGTAGGATTGTTCTAGAAGTGCCGAAGTCCTCTATTTGGGTATCTTCCATGTATATTGCATTGTATAGTTGGGTCAGCACTGGTACTATGTCCGTTGTTAGTATTTTGTAATATTCTGTCGTGAAACCGTCCGGTCCCGGCGTCTTCCCCCCTGCTGCCGCCGCGATTACTTCCCGAACCTCCTCTTCTCGTATGTCAGCATTCAGTACTGTTTTTTGTTCCTCTGTGAGTCTCGGCAAGCTCATTGTTTCTAAAAAATTGTGGATGCCTTGTATGTTGGCTGGTTCTGCCCGGTATAGGTTTTCAAAATATTCGTATAGTGTTTGGGTTATCTCTTCCTGTTTTGTCGTCAGGGTATTATCGTTGGTGAGCCTTAGGGTTAATATTGGTTTGTGTGGCTGTCTTTGTTTAGTTAGGTTTGCTAACAGTCGCCCCGTCTTGTTGCCCCACCTATAAAATTTATTTTTTGTTAGTTGTGTTTGCCAATGTGCATGTGTGTGTACGAATTCGTTTAGCAGGTGTTTTGCTGTGAGGAATATTTGGTATGAGTTATCGTCTTGAGCGTCTATGTGTTCTTTTTGTGTTGCCAAGAGGGAGCTATGTAAGGCCTCGAATTCTGTTTGAAATTTTTTTCTTTTGTGGGACACGTAGTTTATGATGTGACCTCTCATCACTGCCTTTGAGGCCTGCCAGAAGAGTGCTATGTTGTCTATGTGTTCACTGTTATCGTCTGCGTAGTTATTCCAGTGTAGTTTTATGTACTCTCTGAATTCTTCCGATTCCCGTAGATAGGAGGGGAAGCGCCATAGCCATGACAGCCTCCGAGAGGGGACCAATTGTAGTGTTGTTGCGATCGGTGCGTGATCGCTTAGAGATATCGGATGGATTATAGATTGCTGGTGGCAATCAAATATTTTGTTCGATATTAGGAAAAAGTCTATCCGAGAAAACGAGTGATGGGCGTTGGAGCAGCATGTATATTCTCTGCTAGTTGAGTTTGAAAGTCGCCACGGGTCGCACACGTGGAGTTGGTCTATTAGTGTGATTAGCGCGTGTGTGGTTGGGGTTGGTTGGGTGGAAGGTCCTGTTCTGTCTAGTGAGTCGTCTTGTATGCCATTAAAGTCTCCCCCCAGGATTATGTGGTCGTTTAAATAAGGTTGTAGTTGTTCTGTTAATGTTGCATAGAATTTTGGTTGGCCTGTGTTGGGGGCGTATACATTCACCAAGCAATACGTTTATGAGTCTATGCTGACCCTCAACACCAGGTATCTCCCTTGTGGGTCTGCTATGGTTTGTCTCGTCGTGTGTGGTATGTTTTTCCTTATTAGGATGGCTACTCCTCGTGATGCTGATGTATGTGAGGCTGTGTAACATGTTTCTATCCACGGTGCTCTCAGCTCACCCTTCCCCTCTTTTTTCCAATGTGTTTCCTGCAGGAATACAATGTCTGGTTGGGTCGCTTCAAGTGGGTTAGTACTTTTTTTCGTTTAATAGGTGTGTTAAGACCATCTACGTTCCAAGATAGAATTTGTAGTGTTTTGGGTGTGTGGTATTCTGTTGTCTCTGAGTCTATAGGCATGTTGATGTATGTGTTTTGGTCATATTTACCGTTATGATTGCCTTTCTGTTGTCGCGTCCCCCGGTCCCAGCGAGCCGTGGGTGCAACTGAATGGTGGTCGTGCCGTGTCGGCGGGGCCCTTCGATCTCCCTGTTAGATTCCCTCCTAGAATTCAAATGGGTCATAATGAAAAACATGGAAAAACTTATATAAACATAAAACATGAATGTAGTCTTTTCTTTTGCATTAGTGCTGCCACATCCGCGTTATTTGGATCAGGGTCGTGTTGGGGGATCAGGGACCCAGTTCCCTCTTTCTTTCTGTCTCATCCTTGTCCGTCTTCTTCTTCCAATTGTAGGTGTCTCCTTGCGTCTTCCGGAGTGTTAAATATCAAGGATCTGTTGCCTTCTTGGACCCGAAGTTTTGCGGGATATAGCAGTTGGAAACGTGTGTTTTGTTCGTGTAGGGCTTGACAGATTGGAGTGAATAATTTGCGTTTTTGAGAGACTGCAGCTGAGAAGTCCTGAAATATGAGGATTTTTGTTCCTTGAATTATCAGTTCTTTTCGTCGTCTGTAGGCCTGTACAACATCCTCTTTCGTTGCCCAATGCATGTATTTGGCTATTACTGGTCGTGGTCGGGTTCTGTTGTTGCGTCCATCTCCTGTTGAGTTGAAGGGCTTGTGGTAGGTCTGTGGTTAGATATGTTGAGAGTTGGGCGTTGGTTACCGATTCCGGGATTCCCACAAAACGTAGATTATTGCGTCGGTGTCTGTTCTCTAGGTCATCTATTTTTTCCCGTAGTGTTTCGGTCTCCAGTCGGCTTCTTTGTAATGAGGCTTCTATGGTGGCTATGGATTGGTCTGTGTTTTGGGACTTTGCTTCTAGCTCTGTCAGTCTTTGGGTGTTGTCTGTAATTTGCGATAGAGCTGAGTTTATAGATTTGTGCAATGTCTCTAGTCTGTTGTCAAATAATGGTAGTAATATTTTTGAGACCTCTTGCGCCACCATTGTGGCCTGTGTCATTTCTGCACTGTTATCCATCGGTGATGCAGTGGTTTGTGGAGGTGGAGTTTCAGGGTTTTGGTCCGATGTTGTTGTAGCTCGGGGTGAGGCGTTTCTTGGGGAGGGTATGGGTTGTTGAGTGTTCTTGCTCTCTTTTTCTTTTGTACTTTTGGTCGGTCTGTTTTTCTGCTTTCCCCCTGAGTTTGTTTTGTCTATATCTATCTGGCGTGTTGCTCGCGTTGAAGTGTTTGAATTACGTTCGTTTAGATATTTGTCCATATTTCGGTTTTCGGTTCTGGTGAGTATGCCGACTTTGTGTACAAGGAGCTGCTTTTTCCCTGTATCCAAGTTCGCTTTTGTTTTGTTGCTGGTTTTTTGGTGCGGATGCGGCTTCTCGTTTAGTTATTATTCTTGCATTTTTGCTTGTGTGGTTCTATTGGGTTTTTCTGGTGGATTTTGTTCTTGTTATGTTTACTTCTGTCTCCTTTCTCGCCTCCACTCTATTCCGCAGGGTTGGGGGGTCACTGTTTTGCAGGTGTTTTTCTCCTCCAGTTCGTTTTCTTCCCCTTTTCTGCCTCCCCCCCCCCCCCCTCTTGGGGTATTCTCCTTTTCTTTAGGTGTGTTACCCTTCTGTGTTCCTCCTTACTTTTTCTCCCCCTCCCCTCAGGCCTTGTTTATGCCTTTGTTGTTTTGTTGGGGCACTGCCCAGGGCCACGGCCGGGTGGGGTTTGTTTACTGTTCGTGTGGGGGCTTATATATGGTGTGGCTTTTGTTTTCCCCTTGCTGCTTTCCCTGTGGCCTGTTTCTAGGGTGGTGTGTGGGTGGGGGCTACCCAGTCTTCTGTGGGGGGGTTCTGTATCCTTCCCCTTACTTACTGGTTCGCTGGTACCACCACCAGGGCCCCGTGCCGCAGCCCCTGGGTCTCGTCGGGTCACGGCCTACCGGCAGCCCCCTCTCCGTCGGGGCCGGTGATTCGGGCGCCGCCGGGCCGCGGCGCGCTTCAGTCAGAAAGGCCGGTCTCCCAAGCGCCGCTCCTGCGGCCACCGTAGTGGGCAGGGTTTGTCGCGGGTGTCGTGGCCAGGAATTTAGGCCGCGGCTTCTGGCACTGCTAGGCCGCGGCGTTCCGGTCGCTCCGCGGGTGGCAGCAACGCTCTGGAGGGGCTCCCCGGGTCGTCCGGATACCTCAGGGGGTTCCTCCCCTCGCGCCGCTCTGTGTGCCGGTTGTCGCGGCCGGGTGGCTGGATCGCGGCTCCCGCCGCCGTTTAGCCTCCGCTTCTCCGCCTTCTCCCCGTAGGCTTATGGCTCTCAGCGGGTCTTCCGGGCTCCCCCTGGGGTCTCTCGGGGTTCTCTCCGACCGGGGGACTTCGCGGCCTTCGCGACCGGAAGTCTAGGTCGCGGTCTCGGATGTCTCCCAGGCCGCGGCACCTCGGGGGATCCTCGGCGTGTCTCCGGCAGCGGTCGGCGATCCGGTAGGACCCTCCGCAGGTTAGGTCTCGGTGTGCCACGGGCCCCGTGTCTTCTCTCTCCTCCCGCCCGTGCCCCGGTTTGGCGGTTCCGCGTGCCGCGTTGCGGGGTCTCCCGGGGACTTCCCGGGTGTCTTTAGGGTGTGGGGGGCTTCTGCCTCGCAAGCAGGGGAGGTGTTCGTTCCGAGTAATGATTTTTATTCTTTGCTCCGCTGTATTCCCGGCGTATAAGGTGACAGTTGGGGGGTCGTCTTATACGCCCCGTCGCCTTATACGCCGGTATATACGGTATATATTTTTATTTTTACACATTTCTGGATGAATTGCAGGGAAGGGCTTCTATATTTAAGCCCTTCCCAACAATTCATCCTGCGATCGCCGGCAGTCCATTGCTTTCAGTGGAACCTGCAGTATTGCCGGCTCCATTGAATTCAATGGGCTAACATCATTCTTCTCTGCCACAGCTGTTACAGCTATGGCACAGGAGAACGATCTTTATGCTGACAGTGCGGGGGGGGGGCACTCTTGCCGCTATTGTGGCTTAATAATGGGACCTGGGAACTTGAGATGCAGCCCAACATGTAGCCCCTCACCTGCCCTATCCGTTGCTGTGTCGTTCCCATCACTTTCTTGAATTGCCCCGATTTTCACAAATGAAAACCTTAGCGAGCATCGGCAATATACAAAAATGCTCGAGTCGCCCATTGACTTCAATGGGGTTCGTTACTCGAAACGAACCCTCGAGCATCACGATAATTTCGTCCCGAGTAACGAGCACCCGAGCATTTTGGCGCTCGCTCATCTCTAACTATGACACTTTTAATTTTTTCATTTTTCTTAATAATTAAAAAAATAATACAATACATTAAACACTAAGATATGGTATAAAGATAAATGTCAACTTGCTAACAAAAAAGATCTCAAACAGCAGCATAAAAAGAATAAAAACTAAATTTGTGGTTCTTGGAATGAATTGTGGTAAAAACATAAAGTATTCGTATCCTGAGGAGTTAATATTGTTTTATTGTAATATAAATGAAAAACGTTAAGATTTTGTTTATAACGTAAAAATAATAATTATAATCTCAATAATGTCTATCATTTGTAACTATTATTATTATTATTATTATTATTATTATTAGCCTTGTATTAGTAGTAATTATATAATAGTTGCTTTTTTCTATCATAGTCAATTTCTACCAGATTTTTTTTTTATTATTTGAGGAAAAGGATAATGATTATAACATTTAATCATGGGAAATTTCTAAATTACAAACCTGGAGAAAACAATGTCACTCAGGCGACCTCTGCTCTGCAGCATGGAACTCTACCTTTCCCTGTCATATTGACATTTAACTAGTTTTTAAAAAGCTGTCAGTCAATAAACAATAGCAGATTCATGACAAATTAACTGATTTTCTATTGACATAAAAGAGCATAACTGCCAGCCACACATATTCTGTACATGGGAAATAAACTCTAGAGCTCATAAACAACTTTGGGAATAGTAATTGTTTCGATCCTCCATAGTTCTGAAGAATGATCAATTAACTAGACTTTTAGATTTGGCTGCATTTTTTTCAAGATGGTAAATATTCAATCTCAAAATTTAGTTAATAATATTAGCCTCTTGATGACATGTTGAGTAACCTGAAAGCAAAAAATATGACCACCAAGTTATAAGGATGCATAAAAATTAAAATAAAAAAACCCATGTTCTCAAAAGTTTAAATGTTTTATTTCATCGTAGACAACCCTTTTCAGTTAGGTGGCACTGGAGTGATAAGCTGTTTGATGTTTCTGGAAAAACAGCTGATTCTACAGGGGAAATAAGACACATATTTCCCATGGAGTGGTCATTGCGGGTTAAGATTAACCACAGTAGATCCTCTGGATTGATTCTCTAGTGATTGAGTAGTGAGCTTGTGAAGTCTTCAGAGGCAGCACTCAGGTGTCATTCAATCAATGGCTAAGTTCTGCCTCTGATTGGTCACAGTGCTCAGCCACTCAGAGGCAGTGCTTTCTGGAGGCAAGGATTTTTCAATCCCAGGCACCCTGAATAGAGAAGAAGACTTCTATGGATGGGAAGAAGAGCCAGACAGCACTTCTAGGTGAGTTAACTTTTTTTTTCTACACCTAGTAATGATATATTTCAAGCCCCCCTGAAAATCATCACTGCGGGGATTGCCTTGATCCCATTGCTTTCAATGGCATGGCAGCAGCACCAGCCCCATTGAAAGCAATGGGATAGCATTGGAGTCCTCTGCCACACCTGGGACAGCTGTGGCTGGGGATTCTTTTGTCCCTGTTGCAGTCCCCTCATCACTGAACACTGTGACAGTGCTGTCACAGTGTTCAGTGATGAGGGAACCTTCGTGGAGCAGCTGCTCCAGTGAACGGGCAAAGTTTTATGTGCAAACTTTGCCCATTCACATGTTCTCTGCTCTTGCGAGCATTTTTTTTTGCGCACATAGGCGCCCAAAAAACCATGTTTGTTTGATGAATGAGGCCCTACCCCATAATAAAACTTAAAAATGTGAAAAAAAATAACCCTATATGTCAGAAAAATAAAGCAGCAAAAATTATTTTGGTAGCTGCAGAAAAAAATAGAACATTAAAGATTTTGTACTCTCATTCCACAACTTGCCTGTCTACATTTTCCAATTCAATAAAAAAGCATTTCCCTTATACAAAAACCTGCTATTCTTTGAACTGTAATTTTATTATTTTCCTTTACTAAGTAGATCATAGTTTTGATGACCATGAGAAATGGATTACAGCTATCACCATGAATAACAGCTCCTTTAAGATGGCACACGCATCACCAATTTGCTAGTCACTCACGTATAACCTCTCCTTTTGTGCCAGAGTCTAGCACAGTAGAAGATCTTCATGTACGAGCAATTTAACACTGGCTACATCTGCAGGGAGCAATGTGTGGTGAAAAAATATGAAATAGATTTCATATTATGGATTTTATATAATACAGGAGTAAAACAAGATATCTTATCAGTGTGTGTGAAGTAAAATTTCCCTGGTGAGGCTATTAAAAGAAGATAAATACAATTATATTAAGAAAATGTTTTAAAATAAAGCAAAAAAAAGAAACACAACCCCTTTGCCCCCCTCCCTGAATAAACCTTTTTATTAACAAGTATAATAACAAAATGTAAAAATATAATTGATATCACATCAGAGGCTATAAGTTATAAAATAAAATTAAAATATTTTTTAACCTGTAAGGTGTATAACTGTCACGTTGTGCTCATGCGACCTGTAGTTCAATGGATTTCTAGCAGCGCATTTCCACAGGTGTGGGATGATTGAGCAGGCTGGTTGTGTATTGCTCCAGCCAGCCAATCACCACCAGTCTTCTGCACAAGAATACCAAGCCCTTGTACTAGAGTGTGCTGGCCATTTATTCATTATTTCATTCCCTCTCAGGACTCTGGTGCTTGGAGTCATGCATGTTCTGCTTTAGTGTAAGTTGCATGCATAAAGGTTTTGGGTGAGATTCCCTTATCTGTTTGTGGCATGTTCAGTGTCTATTTGATGGTATTCAGACTTTAGGTATAAACTGTCCTGTTCAGTGGGAGTGTTGTTTTTCCCTTGTCTTGTGTTCCTGCCTCTGACCATCTAGGGCGAGCCAGGCCCATAGCTTACAGTGTGGGGCCGTTTCTGTTGAGCCAATCACTGCACTTGTAGGCAGGATTCTCTTTTTGGATTTTAGTTGTTTTGTTAGAGTAGGGACACTTGATGTGGGCTTTTGCGTTAGGCCCAATGTCCACAGGCAAAATGGAATTATGAAAAACGTGCGGGTGTCCTGCATGCGTGATCCGCGCCCATAGGGATGCATTGGGCACCTGCAGGTAATTAAATACCTGCGGATGTCATTTTTCACTGGCGCGCGGATCACATGTGCGAGAAAACACCAACAGCATGCTCCATTTTGTGCAGGTTTCCCGCACGGACGGCTCCCACAACTTTTATTGAAGCCTATGGGAGCCGTCCGGTCCCGCGGCATATCCGTAGCGATATGTGTGCTATGCCGCGGACTGCGGGAAAGCAGTTCAAAAAAAAGAAATGTGCATGGCGCATGCATGCGGCACGCTGCCGGCATGCCAAGCACATCCACCAGGCCAAAGAAAGAAGATCTGGCCACGATGGAGGGGAGGCCCGCAGCATCCGGAGAGGTAAGTATAATCTGTTTTCTGGACTCGTGTCTGCGGGAAAGGAGGGACCTGCTACGGGATTCTGCATGGATAATCTGGATAAAGCCTTAAAGTATTCTCACCAAAATACAACCAATACCTTGTATGTACTGGCGTAACTATACGGGATGCATGGGATGCTGTTGCACCTGGTCTCAGGAGCCTTAGGGGGTCTATAAGGCCGCTCTTATCGATATAGGTAGCCCAGTACTATGACTAAAGCATTATAGTTGGGGGCTTTGTTACAGGTTTTACTTTGGGCCCCAGGAGCTTCAAGTTACGCCTTTGCGTTAAGAGGTTAAGTTGGCCGGCCCCAAGATACACTTCTGCACCCGAGCCCATGAGCCTTTAGCTACGCTCCTGCTTGTATGTATTAACTTATTATATATTTCCATCTGTCTAAGTGTTGTGGTACAGTGGTAAGTGTTTTGGAATCTGTTGCCTGTGGTTGTTGGTTGTATGCACATTCCAGTTTATGTTTCATGTTGGTGTCCATTCCTGTGAACACATCCATATGTTCATACTGGGTGTGGGGCGTTTTATAATCAGGATGAACGAAACAATAATGTTCAAGAAAATAAAACAGCTAAAAACAATGGTAGAATTGCTGTTAATTTTACTACTTTCCCCCAAAATAAGTTAATTATTTATCTCAAACTGATGCAAATGAAAAATACGACTGGCTCCACAAAATACATGCCCTCATAAAGCTTCATTAATGACAAAAAAAGTTATGGCTCTTGGAATAAGGTGATGAAAAAAAAAAAAACACTGCTGTCTTTTAGGGCCCAGAATACAGTAAGCTGTGTCCTAAAAGTGTTAATGTTGTGCACCAGTTCCAATATTTACTGACACAGTATATCATTTTGACAAAGATTACATTTCTGAAAGTTTGTAAGCAGCGACCCCCAATGAAGCTCAAATAAAAGAGGAACATCAATGAATAGAACTTACACCACTGAAAACATTTGCACATGGTTATGCTCAGGCCTGCTGAGTCATAAAAGTAGAAACTTTTAGAGAGATAACAGGACTAACTCCTTTCATGTCTCCCCTTTCATGGGATCAGTGGTGGGTCAAATCCTAAATATTCATTGATGTAATCTAGACAAAAAATACTGAAACCTGTAAGTACCATTAATTAATGACTAAAGAATGGTTAAAAATCATCATAATGTTTAAGGCTGGTTTTTGCCAGGGGCCAGAGGGAGAACACAAGATGTTCATGCCATTCAGAAGGAAACTAGAGGAACATAAGTTTTCAGGCAATGCATTCTACTGAACAGCAGATAACCTGGATAGCAAAGTAGTTTACATGAAAAGAAATGACATTAGAAACTGCTTGAGGCAGAGTGCAACTCTCAGATTAAAAAAAAATGCAAGTTAATTACAAACTATTGGAGAAGAATTTTAATGTTGTACTTGGCAATGACTTATCTATTTATTCTCTGTTTGGAACAAGTGTCATTTTAATTGTATCACACCCATTTTCTGTTTCCCAGTGAAAAATAGGACTGGTTAAAAAAATAATATACAAAATTAGTGTCTAACTACTTCACCAAAGTACTAAATGATCCTTCAGTTGGCCCAGGCTCTAACACAATAATGACATCCAAAGGCCTAGCAAAAGTCCTCTAAGCTTGGAGATAACTGTGGAGCCAATCACTGGCATCTAGGGCCTATTTATGGAGTTAATTCACACATAAGAGTGCATTCAGTCGAGTGTGGTTTACACGCTGCTACAGCAATGTGTAAACCACGCTTCTATAGTAACGAATAGGTTGCTATGAAAGCGCTCACACAGAGCTTTTCTGAGGCGCTGTCCATGATGCTGACAACAAACTCCTATAGGAGGCATGGCAGCACTCTACTCGCAGCAAGGACTTGCGAATGGGCTGCTCTGTGCTCCCTGGAGCAGCTCGTTCACCCCAGAATTCCTGCATGTCAGCAGCGTGGTTTACATGTGCAGTGTGTAATTCCCTCTCATCTAAATGCACCCTAAGGCCTTAGTCAGACGGGCGTTTTTAGCCGCGATTTGCGCATGCGCATGCGTCCGGCGATTTTATAAAACCATTGATTTGCAATGGTATCGGACACATGAGCGCTTTTTATGCACTCGTCCGATAAATTATAGAACAGAAATCGCAGATCGCACCTATCTGCGATTCCTGTTCTCTTCTCTATATGCCCTCAACGGGCCGGCGGCAGCAGCGCCGACCCCATTGAGAACATATAGAAGACAAATCATTCTTCTCTGCCACAGCTGTAACAGCTGTGACAGAGAAGAACGATGTTTGCCCATTGAATTCAATGGAGCCGGCAATACAGCCGCTCCATTGAAAGCAATGGGCTGCCGGCGTGCGCGGGGTGAATTGTCGGGAAGGGCTTAAATATATAAGCCCTTCCCTGCAATTCATCTTAAAATGTGTTAAAATAAAAAAAATTGTATACTCACCTTTCCGCTGCAGCCGGAGTCCAGCCGCGGCCGCTGTCAGTTCTCCTGAACTGCTTCTCGGCACTATTCAGCCGGCGGGGCTTTAAAATCCCCGCCTGCTGAATGATCTGCCTCTGATTGGTCACAGCCCTGACCAATCAGAGGCAGGTTTCACTCACACACCCATTCATGAATTCATGAATGGGTGAGTGACTGCTGCCTCTCAGCGCTGAGCCAATCAGGGGCAGGTCTGACTCACATCCATTCATGAATTCATGAATGGGTGTGAGTGAGACATGCCTCTGATTGGCTCAGCGCTGAGCCAATCAGGGGGCAGGTCTGACTCACACCCCCTTCACACCCACTGCAGGACGGCCGTGCGGAGCTCCGGCTGCTGGGAGAAGGTGAGTATATATATATTTTTTATTTTTACACATTTTAGGATGAATTGCAGGGAAGGGCTTATATATTTAAGCCCTTCCCGACAATTCATCCCGGGCTTGCCCGCAGCGCATTGCTTTAAATGGAGCCGGCTCTATTGCCGTCTCCATTGAATGCAATGCGCTGGACAGCTCCGGCCCGTTTCTAATGAAACGCGGCTAGGAGCAGATTTTCGGGCGATTTGCGGGCGACTTGCGCGCATCGGTCACGCGATTTGCGGATGCGCATCCGTCATGCGATCCGCAAATCGCGTGAAAAAACGCCCGTGTGACTAAGGCCTAATACAGTATCCATACCAAGTGTTTATCGATAAAGTAGCCTTACAAAGATTCTGTTTAAATGGAGGGTTGCCTTTCAGAACTGTTTCCTGATAAAAGTACTCCAGACCAGCACTGTATCATAAAAAACAATTCTATAAGATAGCAAAATTAGAATATACAGTAGAAGTATAATTTTAAATTTTTAAGTTAAAGGATATGTGCCATCAGAAATAAAGAAAAACTGTTATATAAATCAAGTTTTTATATTAACCCCTTCATGACATGGCCTATTTTGGCGTTGAGGACCAAGCGATTTTTTGGTATTTTTCCATCTCCATTTTTCAAAAGCCATAACTTTTTTATTTTTCCGTGGACGCGGACATATAAGGGCTTGTTTTTTGTGTGGCGAACTGTAGTTTTTATCGATGCCAATTTTGGGTACATAGACTATATTGTAAATTTTTTTTTTTTTTTTAATGATAGCAGAGAGAGAAAACGCATCAATTCTGCCATAGATTTTTTTATTTTTTTTTTACACTGTTAATCATGCAGCATAAATGAGACTTTCCATTTTTTCTGCAGACCGGTACGGTTACAACGATACCAAAATTCTAACATTTTTTTTAGGTTTTCCCACTTTTCTGCAATAAAAACCCTTTTTTTTGGAAATCTTTTTTCTATTCTAAATTGCTGCATTCAAAGTCACGTAACTTTTTTATTTTTTGATGTACAGAGCTCTATGAGGGCTTATTTTTTGTGAGACGAGCTGTAGATTTTATTGGTACCATTTTGGCGTACATACGGCTTTTTTGATCACTTTTATTGCGTTTTTAGTGAGGCAAAATGCTAAAAATGAGCATTTTGCCTCAGTTTTTTAGCTTTTTTTTTAGCGTTTTTTTCGGTGCACAGTCAAAAGCATGTGCAACTTATTTTACGCATCGTTACGGACGCGACAATACCAAATATGTGGGGTTTTATTTTTTTTTACCTTTTTTTATGCTAATCTGAGAAAAAGCATAAAAAAAGGTTTTTTTACTCTTTTTTTTTACATTTTTTTAATTCATTTTTTAAATCTTTCTTTTTTTTACACTGTTTGTGTCCCTCTGAGGGACTTTAATCACTGCCCTGATGATCGCTGTCATAAGGCATGGCAGAGCTACTGCTCTCCCATGCCTTATCGCTCATACAGCGATCTCAGGCATAGGCAATACAGGACGCCAGTGTACAGGACGCCATGGTGACAGGCCGGGCTCTCGCGATGACATCGCGAGTCCCGGCCGGAGACACAGAGGGAGCCGCGCTCCTGCTGTGAACTCTTCCCCTGCCGCGATCTACTTAGATCGCGGCAGGGAAGGGGTTAAAAGTGGCGGGCGCATCTCCGATGTCCCCCCGCTGCTGCAGCGAGACGCCGGCTGTGACTGACAGCCGGCTCCCGCTGCGGGATAGCGCTGGATCACATATGATCCAGCGCTATCTCCAGGACGTAAGTTTACGCCCTGTTGCGGGAAGTACCCCGCTCCCAGGACGTAAACTTACGCCCTGCAGCGGGAATGGGTTAAACATATTTTAAAACTTTATGGTGATTTTTTTTTTCTTGTTGTAATTTGTGATGTCAAGATCTATATTATTAAAAAAAATCCTAAAATCCTGCACTTTCCACACTGACCACTAAAGGGCCTTTTTCACAGCATTATTATTGTGAAAATAATCATTAAGTCATGGTTTTGCTAGATATATGTTAGGTGAAAACACATGCAGTGACCAATCAGCGATAAATCGTTAGATTCTCTCTGGTCAGGTCTTGGATGCAGACTTAAAAATTGTTGTTTGTCTGTAGGAAATCCTTTTGTATAAACAGATGTTGTAACAATTTGCTGAATGGAAAGCAGTGGCAGAAGGGTTGACATGATTCAATGAACAATTGAAACTACCCAATCATGCCAAGCGAATGATATACAATCACTGCTTTCCACTCTTCACATGCTCTGAGATGTTCTTTTCTGCAGAGAGAACTTTTCAGCAGTCATCTCATTATCATCACAGACAGGATTACAATGGAAAAGTAAAACGTTTATATAGAAAACACGGGGTCCACCTTTCACATTAGTTTATGGTCTAAGCTTATCTACTGCCTCTCCTGTATGAAATGGAATCAAGAAAAAAGTAGTCTCCATTTTAAATGTTAAACCCTATGGTTCTTTCCAAGTTTTCGACCCCATGCAGTTTTTGTGGATAGAAGACGAAGGGGGCAGAGCTAGAAACATACTGTGCAAAGAGCCTAAGAGTTTGGAAGATGTTTGTACTGTATATCTTTAAATGTTGACAATAATCATATTAATCTGAATCTTTTTTTGGAAAAACTCAATAAAATATCATACAAGGGTTAATTTTTTGTATGACAAGTCTGTTTTACAAGCTTCCAAATAACACCTTACATTAATGACACATTCACATTCTTACACTTAGAATATGACACAGTAGCAAACAGTGAAATTAGATTTGACATTGCTGTATTATTTATCACTGAAAGTGCCTGAAACTAAAATATAACCTTTATTAATATTAATGATAAAAAAACAATACTGCTAAGGCAGGATGGTTCCGACCTAAACGGACACAAAATGACAGACAACCATACAAAACAACCACAAAATTAATTGCCTATGGGATTAGCGCAATTTGCTTAAGTAATTAGAATGACTCAAATACAGAATTTTAATATATTATTTAAATTGATAATGATAAGAGGGGCTACCAGATAAGGTGGTGACCGTAGCGGGCCGTTATCAGGTAAACAAGGGACCAGAAAGTGGTAGCGCCTACTGAGATAACTCCATGTTGTTATGCATTAATAAGAACATGCCTATTGATGGAAAGACACTGTTCCAAAACAACTAGAGAGCGTCACTCATAAAACCCTAAGTGGTGGATAATGACAATTAGATCATCCACACTAGACAAATATTATACTAGTACACTCGCTTATGGGAGCACTGTACTGAGTCCGTAACCTTATTTGTTACTAGACTTATTCACTTCCCCATAGGGCCATCGATCTGACAAGACCCAGTTCTTAAATTAGGTCAAAGTCTGTATCATCGGAAACAGGCTAGAAGGCTGGACTTGTAATGACAATTAAGTCAGGAGAAGTCCAAGCTACTTATAATATATGTCAAGTCGCAAAATTGCGAATTTGATGAACATATAAATAGTTAGCTGAAATCCAATGTGGACCAGGGCGAACAAGATCGTCCGTAATTGTCTAATCGTCAACGCGTTTCCGCAGCGCAAGACAGATTATTTGGCGCGCTGCTTCATCAGGACGAAAATAAGACTGAATGATGCCCAAAAATTGTGCGATGCCAATCAACTGCACACAATTTTTGTTGCAATGGGTTCGAATAGCAAACAGCAGTTGCACAAAAATTGCGCGTAAGAACTGGTTTTTTAATGCGCCAATGTAAGAAGGCTGGTAGATTAATTGCACATTATGTAAAAGCAAATAGAATGGTTTTTAGTGTAGTGTAATTAATAACACTGCTTTACACTAAACAGACGACTGTGGAGGCTGATTTACACAAACAGATTGATTTGCGATTATAATGCAATCAATCTTGTTGCCTTACACTAGACAGTCGACTGTAAAGGCAACCCGATTGGTTTGCAAATAGTGCAATTGACCATGCTGTTTTATAATGAACAGACAGCTGACATAGCAATCCTTATGTTAGATAGGTCCATTAATTGAACACTATTCAACAAACATAGGTGCTAGTGATTAAACAGTCTGAACACCTGATACTTGGCGTTTATTGTCCCAGACTGACAAAAGAGCCAGGGAGGTCAATTAGAAATTGTGATGATAAATTTTCTAACCTGGCTAAAGTACAATACGGTCCTAGATGGTGACCGCTATCTAAACTACACTACCAGCCCCTGTGAGGCATTATTTCAAACTGACAGACCTGACGTTTATATAGAAAACACGGGGTCCACCTTTCACATTAGTTTATGGTCTAAGCTTATCTACTGCCTCTCCTGTATGAAATGGAATCAAGAAAAAAGTAGTCTCCATTTTAAATGTTAAACCCTATGGTTCTTTCCAAGTTTTCGACCCCATGCAGTTTTTGTGGATAGAAGACGAAGGGGGCAGAGCTAGAAACATACTGTGCAAAGAGCCTAAGAGTTTGGAAGATGTTTGTACTGTATATCTTTAAATGTTGAAAATAATCATATTAATCTGAATCTTTTTTTGGAAAAACTCAATAAAATATCATACAAGGGTTAATTTTTTGTATGACAAGTCTGTTTTACAAGCTTCCAAATAACACCTTACATTAATGACACATTCACATTCTTACACTTAGAATATGACACAGTAGCAAACAGTGAAATTAGATTTGACATTGCTGTATTAAATTGACATTGAATATATAAATATTCATGGTGAAAACATTTAGACATACGCGTTAACATGACGAGGCCAATTAAGTTCTGGCAATTATTAATTCATACACGTGCTCATTCATACACCTAGCAGACAATAGTTAAGTAATGAAAGGTGAATTTTTACATAATATGCATAAATTAAGAAAAAAGAAGAGAGAAGAAAAAACAAAATCAATGAAGTAGATTTCAAACTTTAAAAGGAAGTGCATACTTAATCAAGAGCTGCAAGAAAAAAACAAGGGGAAATATTACATCTTCAAATGCAGTAAAATTCATTTAATCTGACATCCAATAATTCTAAATGTCTCTGATTAGGCAACAAAATTACATGAAGATATTAACATTTTACTGTAGGCTGTTTTCTGAAAATTCTCTAAATCTACAAGTGAGTTTTGTATAGTTTTCTATGAATAGCCGATAATCCTCAGATTACATCAACACCAGATTAAAGGAATTTTATTACATATTGGTAAATTAAACAGATATGAAATTTTTTTTAGAAAGATATAAACATTAATAGGGAAATTTTAATCAGGAAATAAAGAATATATAATAATGTAAGGGATACACAGATGATAAACATCTAGACCCTTTAGATTGCATCACTTCTAAAATAAATCTTGTTATTTGTATTGCGCCAATTTATTCCGCAGCGCTTTCAGGTAATTTTCATTTAATACCAAGTGAAAAAAGAGGTCCATTACACACAAGTAGCCTCTGGGAGCCTTTTAATAGGCCAAGGTAAGAACCGCTTTTAAACCTTCAGGTGGCAAGACCATTCATCTAATCACACCCCAACTCTAATCACTTGCATATCTTCCTGAAAGGTAACTGCTGAGTTTTGCAGCAATGTGACAACTCCTTCTAGGTGCTTGATTTTTTTTTTTTACAAAAAGTGTATACATCCTGCATTTCAGCTCAATTGTTATGATCAGCATGGGTTCTTTATTTGTAATGGAAAGTGAGCCATGAACCATGATTTCAATTTGGTATGGTTTTGATGATGACAAATTCTGTCTTAAGGACTCTTTCTCCTGAGGAAATTGTATTTTTATTCCACTGTCTATTGAAAATTTAGAGGACATCATAAATGTGATGTGAGGTCAAGTCATGTGCTTGAATGGTAACTTGATAAAAGTTATTGTTTCCATTGTCCGAATAACTACGTGTCAGGTTTGTGTTACTGGGATCTGCAGTACTATGGATTTCTTGGAGCCCACCTTCTAACCTGTGAAATATTTGAGTTGGCTGGATGTGGAGTTTCCCCAGCCAGCTAATGCCCACTGGTCTACTGCGTATAAATACCAGCTCCTCTGGCTAGAGGATACTAGTCCTTTTACTCAGTTTACTCATTCTGTGTTATTCCCACTCAGAGCTGGTTGATATGCATGTTAGTCTGAAGTGTCTTTCTCACCTTCTGGACAGCTGTTGTCCTCATCTGCATCTTATACGGACCCTTTTTCCCCTTCCCTTTGACAGGTGCAGCCTCCAGACATCTTATGCCTTGTATGGCCAGATGGGTGATTCCTGACATGGTTCCTTTTATGTCAGCATGGTGGCTTACTATCTTTCTCCTTGGTGTGAGGACACTTGGAATAGCTATGGTTTACTAGCTTTATGCATGTAAACCATAGCTAGTCCAAGTCTCAATCAAAGCTACCAGCAAGCGGGGATTTGAAATACCCAGCTGCTGATAGCTCAGAACAGCAGTGCAGAGTCAGGAACAGCGGCAGAAGTCGCAGTTGAGCCCTGGCAGCCGTCAATGGGTTTTCAGGGAATGGCTTCATTAGCCCCTCCCTGAAAAGCCATTTAAAATAGTGTGAAAGAAAAATACTCACCTGCCGGGGCTCAGCTCCGACTTCTGCCGCTGTCCCCAGCACTGTAGATCTCAGCTATCAGCATGCAGGGAAGCCTGCTGGAAGCTCTGATTGGGATTGGCTGAAGCGCTCAGCCAATCCCAATCAGAGCTACCAGCAGGTGGGGATTTTAAATCCCGAGCTGATGATAGCTCAGAACTACAGAGCTGGGGACAGCGGCAGAAGTCGCGTCTGAGCCCTGGCAGCTGAGTATTTTTTTTTCACACTATTTTAAATGGCTTTTCAGGGAAGGGCTAATGAAGCCTTTCCCTGAAAAGCCATTGATGGCTGCCGGGGCTCAGCGGCGACTTCTGCCGCTGTCCCCGACTCTGTAGATCTCAGCTATCAGCATGCAGGGATTTAAAATCCCTGCCTGCTGGGAGCACTGATTAGGATTGGCTGAAGCGCCCAATCAGCTGAGATCTACAGAGTCGGGGACAGCCAGGAGAAGACGCGACTGAGCCCAGTAGCCGAAGGGAGGTGAGAATTTATTTATTTTTATTTTTTACACTATTTTAAATGGCTTTTCAGGGAAGGGCTTATGAAGCCATTCCCTGAAAAGCCATTGATGGGGATGCCGGCAGCAGGATTCTCTACCGCAGCTGACATGTGTGACAGCTGTGGTAGAAAATTGAAGAATTCCTCGGCAGACAGATGTGGCAGCAGGGAATTCTTTTAACTAGGGGGTTGTTTTTTTTTTACACTAAAATGTTTCTTTTTCAGAGAAGGGATTATATGTAAAGCCCTTCCTTGAAAAAGAATGCAGGGGTGCCGGCAGAGCAATGTTTTCAATGGAGCCGCCGGCAGCAGCCGCGGCTCCATTGAAAACAATGCGTGCATTCCTAATGGTACACGCATGTCCTATCTTTGCAGGCACGTACCTGCAAAGTACGGACATGTGCACACACCATAGAAAATGCATTGTTGTAAATATAAGCACAAAAACACGCTCGTGTGAACCCCCCCTAAGAGTAAAATTTAAATGGTTAATATCCGCAACAGCGTTCATGCGGCTGATCACAATTGCTGTTGGAAGGTGTCAGCTGTAAGAAACTGCTAGCACCTGCATTGTATAGAGCTTGAGCAGCCCCTGATCCCCCTCCATACAAACCCCAAATGCACAGGACATAACTGTACATTTTGTGTCTTTAAGTTGTTAAACCACAAAACATGGAAGATCTAGCTGCCATGTATCAAATGGGCTTGACTGCTAAGCTCCCTTCACACCTTCTCTTATGATCTATGATGAATATTTCCATCATAGGTTGCTAAGGGGTTAACAAGCTTGGGCATTATTATATTATATGCATTACATTTTGTATACGCAACTACAGATGCAGCAAAGTAATGGCCCATTTACATGGGATGATTATTATTCAGAGTTGTTCAAATCAGCATGTTCCTGCAGAAATTTGAATGATAGTCGTCCTGTGTAAATGCATGCAAAGACTGAACGACTGCATAATAGCTGTTCAGTCGTTCAGTTGCATGCAGAAACCTGAAAGACTAGCCATTTAGTGTTAACAGCAGTTGTTCAGTTCTGCCTACTTACAGTAAATGGAGGTCGGTGGGGGAAAGCATTCCCGGGCTGCCCCGCCCCCATGCTGGCAGAGCTTTCAACAATGTCAATGATGCTCGCTCCTGTGTAACAGCACAGGAGTGAGCTTCACTGGGATGAGTGTTGGCATTATTTGCCAGACAGTTCATCCTGTGTAAATCGGGCTTTAAGCATAAGTTTTAGGGCGCCCACCCACTGGCGTTTGCGATGTACGTGCGTGAAAAACGCCGCGTTTTCGCGGCGTTTTTCCCACGTTTTTCGCAGCGTTTTTTGCCGCGTTTTCGCGGCTTTTCCATTAATTTCCATTGACTTTCATGGGTGCATTAGGAGAAAAATAAGGACACATATGCAACTGACAGTTCCTATGTTAAAAAACGCAACGCAACGCAAAACGCCAGTGGACAGGAGTACATTCAATTCTAATTGCTCTTGAGAAAAAACGCAAAACGCAGAGAAACACAAATCGCCAGTGGGTGGGCGCCCTTAATGTTTTATTGTAACTTTCTTTGACACTGTTTGTTTACCCTTTCAGCTTCTTTACAAATGCTTCTATCCCACTAGAGAACAATGGAGCTGAATGCAGATAACAGACCTCCAGCTGTTATCTGCATTCAGTGAAATGCTTCATTTGCATGCTAATAAGTAGAGATGAGCGAACACCAAAATGTTCGGGTGTTCGTTATTCGGAACGAACTTCCCGCGATGTTCGAGGGTTCGTTTTGAACAACGAACCCCATTGAAGTCAATGGGCGACCAGAGCATTTTTGTATTTCGCCGATGCTCGCTAAGGTTTTCATGTGTGAAAATCTGGGCAATTCAAGAAAGTGATGGGAATGACACAGAAACGGATAGGGCAGGCGAGGGGCTACATGTTGGGCTGCATCTCAAGTTCACAGGTCCCACTATTAAGCCACAATACCGGCAAGAGTGGGCCCCCCCCCCCTCCCAACAACTTTTACTTCTGAAAAGCCCTCATTAGCATGGCATACCTTTGCTAAGCACCACACTAGCTACAACAAAGCACAATCACTGCCTGGATGACACTCCGCTGCCACTTCTCCTGGGTTACATGCTGACCAACCGCCCCCCCTCCCCCCCACAGCGCACACCAAAGTGTCCCTGCGCAGCCTTCAGCTGCCCTCATGCCACGCCACACTCATGTCTATTTAGAAGTGCGTCTGCCATGAGGAGGAACCGCAGGCACACACTGCAGAGGGTTGGCATGGCTAGGCAGCGGCCCTCTTTAAAAGGGGCGGGGCGATAGCCCACAATGCTGTACAGAAGCAATGAGAAATAGAATCCTGTGCCACCGCCATCAGGAGCTGCACACGTAGGCATAGCAATGGGGAACCTATGTGCCACACACTATTCATTCTGTCAAGGTGTCTGCATGCCCCAGTTAGACCGGGCTTTTTAATTCATAGACACAGGCAGGTACAACTCCCTATTGTGAAGTCCCTGTCGACCTACAGCATGGGTGGGTGCCAGGAAGCCACCGGCGGTACATAGAAATATCCCATTGCATTGCCCAACACAGCTGAGGTAGTAATGTCGTGCTTAATACAGGTGGGCTTCGGCCCACACTGCATGCCCCAGTCTGACCGGGGTTCTTTACAAGTGGACACATGTAGGTTACACTCCGTGTGCACCTACAGCATGGGTGGCTCCCTGGAACCCACCGGCGGTACATAAAAATATCCCATTGCATTGCCCAACACAGCTGAGGTAGTAATGTCGTGCTTAATGCAGGTGGGCTTCGGCCCACACTGCATGCCCCAGTCAGACTGGGGTTCTTTACAAGTGGACACATGTAGGTTAAACTCCCTGTGGACCCACTGCCTGGGTGGGTGCCAAGAAGCCACCGGCGGTACATAGAAATATCCCATTGCATTGCCCAACACAGCTGAGGTAGTAATGTTGTGCGTAATACAGGTGGGCTTCGGCCCACACTGCATGCCCCAGTCAGACTGGGGTTCTTTAGAAGTGTATAGATGTATTAAAAACTCCGTGTGCACCTACAGCATGGGTGGCTCCCTGGAACCCACCGGCGGTACATAAAAATATCCCATTGCATTGCCCAACACAGCTGAGGTAACGTCAGCTGTAATGCAGGTGGGCTAAAAATTAATTTGATTACACTGTAGGCGAGGGCCCACAAAAATTGCTGTATCAACAGTACTAATGTACATCCAAAAAATTGGCCATGGCCAGCCAAGAGGGCAGGTGAAACCCATTAATCGCTTTGGTTAATGTGGCTTAAGTGGTAACTAGGCCTGGAGGCAGCCCAGTGTAACGAAAAATTGGTTCAAGTTAAAGTTCCAACGCTTTTAAGCGCATTGAAACTTATAAAAATTGTTCAGAAAAATTATTTGAGTGAGCCTTGTGGCCCTAAGAAAAATTGCCCGTTCAGCGTGATTACGTGAGGTTTCAGGAGGAGGAGCAGGAGGAGGAGGAGGAATATTAGACACAGATTGATGAAGCATAAATGTCCCCGTTTTGGATGGTGAGAGAGAACGTAGCTTCCATCCGCGGGTGCAGCCTACGTATTGCTTACATATCGCTGCTGTCCGCTGGTGGAGAACAGAAGTCTGGCGAAATCCAGCCTTTGTTCATCTTGATGAGTGTTAGCCTGTCGGCACTGTCGGTTGACAAGCGGCTACGCTTATCTGTGATGATTCCCCCAGCCACACTAAACACCCTCTCCGACAAGACGCTAGCCGCAGGACAAGCAAGCACCTCCAGGGCATACAGCGCTAGTTCAGGCCACGTGTCCAGCTTCGACACCCAGTAGTTGTAGGGGGCAGAGGCGTCACCAAGGATGGTCGTGCGATCCGCTACGTACTCCCTCACCATCCTTTTACAGTGCTCCCGCCGACTCAGCCGTGACTGGGGAGCGGTGACACAGTCTTGGTGGGGAGCCATAAAGCTGGCCAGGCCCTTAAAGACTGTTGCACTGCCTGGGATGTACATGCTGCTCGATCTACGCACATCCCCTGCTACCTTGCCCTCGGTACTGCGCCTTCTGCCACTAGCGCTGTCGGCTGGGAATTTTACCATCAGCTTGTCCGCAAGGGTCCTGTGGTATAGCAACACTATCGAACCCCTTTCCTCTTCGGGAATCAGAGTGGGCAGGTTCTCCTTATACCGTGGATCGAGCAGTGTGTACACCCAGTAATCCGTCGTGGCCAGAATGCGTGCAACGCGAGGGTCACGAGAAAGGCATCCTAACATGAAGTCAGCCATGTGTGCCAGGGTACCTGTATGCAACACATGGCTGTCTTCACTAGGAAGATCACTTTCAGGATCCTCCTCCTCCTCCTCCTCCTCCTCAGGCCATACACGCTGAAAGGATGACAGGCAATCAGCCGGTGTACCGTCAGCAGCGGCCCAAGCTGTCTCTTCCCCCTCCTCCTCATCCTCCTCATGCTCCTTCTCCTCCTCCTGTACGCGCTGAGAAATAGACAGGAGGGTGCCCTGACTATCCAGCGGCATACTGTCTTCCCCCGCCCCCGTTTCCGAGCGCAAAGCAGCTGCCTTTATGGTTTGCAGGGAATTTCTCAAGATGCATAGCAGAGGAATGGTGACGCTAATGATTGTAGCATCGCCGCTCACCACCTGGGTAGACTCCTCAAAATTACCAAGGACATGGCAGATGTCTGCCAACCAGGCCCACTCTTCTGAAAGGAATTGAGGAGGCTGACTCCCACTGCGCCGCCCATGTTGGAGTTGGTATTCGACTATAGCTCTACGTTGTTCATAGAGCCTGGCCAACATGTGGAGCGTAGAGTTCCACCGTGTGGGCACGTCGCACAGCAGTCGGTGCACTGGCAGCTTAAAGTGATGTTGCAGGGTGCGCAGGGTGGCAGCGTCCGTGTGGGACTTGCGAAAATGTGCGCAGAGCCGGCGCGCCTTTACGAGCAGGTCTGACAAGCGTGGGTAGCTTTTCAGAAAGCGCTGAACCACCAAATTAAAGACGTGGGCCAGGCATGGCACGTGCGTGAGGCTGCCGAGCTGCAGAGCCGCCACCAGGTTACGGCCGTTGTCACACACGACCATGCCCGGTTGGAGGCTCAGCGGCGCCAGCCAGCGGTCGGTCTGCTGTGTCAGACCCTGCAGCAGTTCGTGGGCCGTGTGCCTCTTATCGCCTAAGCTGAGTAGTTTCAGCACGGCCTGCTGACGCTTGCCCACCGCTGTGCTGCCACACCGCGCGACACCGACTGCTGGCGACATGCTGCTGCTAACACATCTTGATTGCGAGACAGAGGAGGAGGAGGAGGGTGCTTTAGTGGAGGAAGCATACACCTCCGCAGATACCAGCACCGAGCTGGGGCCCGCAATTCTGGGGGTGGGTAGGACATGAGCGGTCCCAGGCTCTGACTCTGTCCCAGCCTCCACTAAATTCACCCAATGTGCCGTCAGGGAGATGTAGTGGCCCTGCCCGCCTGTGCTTGTCCACGTGTCCGTAGTTAAGTGGACCGTGGCAGTAACCGTATTGGTGAGGGCGCGTACAATGTTGCGGGAGACGTGGTCGTGCAGGGCTGGGACGGCACATTGGGAAAATTAGTGGCGACTGGGAACTGAGTAGCGCGGGGCCGCCGCCTCCATGATACTTTTGAAGGACTCCGTTTCCACAACCCTATACGGCAGCATCTCAAGGCTGATGAATTTTGCTATGCGGACGGTTAACGTTTGAGCGTGCGGGTGCGTGGCGGCGTACTTGCGCTTGCGCTCCAACAGTTGCGCAAGCGACGGCTGGACGGTGCGCTGAACTACACTGCTGGATGGGGCCGAGGACAGCGGAGGTGAGGGTGTGGGTGCAGGCCAGGAGACGGTAGTTCCTGTGTCCTGAGAGGGGGGTTGCATCTCAGTGGCAGGTTGGGGCACAGGGGGAGAGGCAGGGGTGCAAACCGGAGGCGCTGAACGGCCTTCGTCCCACCTTGCGGGGTGCTTGGCCATCATATGTCTGCGCATGGTGGTGGTGGTGAGGCTGTTGGTGTTGGCTCCCCGGCTGAGCTTTGCGCGACAAAGGTTGCACACCACTGTTCGTCGGTCGTCAGGCGTCTCTGTGAAAAACTGCCAGACCTTAGAGCACCTCGGCCTCTGCAGGGTGGCATGGCGCGAGGGGGCGCTTTGGGAAACACTTGGTGGATTATTCGGTCTGGCCCTGCCTCTACCCCTGGCCACCGCACTGCCTCTTGCAACCTGCCCTGCTGATGCCCTTGACTCCCCCTCTGAAGACCTGTCCTCCTGAGTAAGCGTTGCACACCAGGTGGGGTCAGTCACCTCATCGTCCTGCTGCTCTTCCTCCGAATCCTCTGTGCGCTGCTCCCTCGGACTTACTGCCCTTACTACTACCTCACTGCAAGACAACTGTGTCTGATCGTCATCGTCCTCCTCACCCACAGAAAGTTGTTGAGACAGTTGGCGGAAGTCCCCAGCCTCTTCCCCCGGACCCCGGGAACTTTCGAATGGTTGGGCATCAGTGACGATAAACTCCTCTGGTGGGAGAGGAACCGCTGCTGCCCAATCTAAGCAGGGGCCCGAGAACAGTTCCTGGGAGTGTTCCCGCTCCTGAGCAGGTGTCATTGTAGTGGAGTGAGGAGGCTGGGAGGAAGGAGGAGCAGCAGACAGAGGATTCGGATTTGCAGCAGTGGACGGCGCAGAACTGCGGGTAGACGATAGGTTGCTCGAAGCACTTTCTGCCATCCAGGACAGGACCTGCTCACACTGCTCATTTTCTAATAACCGTCTCCCGCGTGGACCCATTAATTGGGCGATGAATGTGGGGACACCAGAAACGTGCCTCTCTCCTAATCGCGCAGCAGTCGGCTGCGACACACCTGGATCAGGAGCTCGGCCTGTGCCCACACCCTGACTTGGCCCTCCGCATCCTCGGCCGCGTCCACGTCCTCTAGGCCTACCCCTACCCCTCAGCATGCTGTATTACCAGTGATTTGATTTCACAGGCAGCTAATAAATTGGCGCAAGACTGCAGGCCAAATTTAATTTTTTCCCTTTTTTGAAAACGAAAGGCCCCACTGCCTCTAGTGAATGTATAATCTAAGTTTAATAACTGTGCTGTTTTCCTGCTAATGTGTCACAGAACGTGAGGGTAGCAGAGTTATTAACTGTGGCAGAGCAGGTATTTTTTTTCCCAATTAAGGAAAGCAAATGGCGAAGCCAGGAGTAAAACGTAGCTGGGTGCGTCTGATTTTTACAGGTTGCACACGCAGCTGACACGTGTCCACTGCCCTTAGGACGGACAGAGGCAGGACAAATAGAATTATTTTCACTTGTTTTACAAGCAAAAGGCAGCACTGCGTATATTCAATGAATAATAACTGTGTTG
Source organism: Eleutherodactylus coqui (assembly GCF_035609145.1). Lineage (NCBI taxonomy): Eukaryota > Metazoa > Chordata > Amphibia > Anura > Eleutherodactylidae > Eleutherodactylus > Eleutherodactylus coqui. The sequence continues at coordinate 80,769,263 of NC_089849.1, forward strand.
TGGCCCTGCCTATACAATTCTTTCCCTGCAGTATCAATGGAGGGTGCAATGCTCTGCAGAGGCGATTTTGAGAAGCAAAAAAAATGCAGCACAGCTAACAGCAGCCTGGACAGTACTGCACACTGATAAATATGGCCCTAGAAAGGACCGTTGAGGTTCTTGAAGGCTACACTCACTCAAAACACTCTCCCTGGCTATGCAGCACTTCTGTCCCTAATGCCAGGTGCAACGCTCTGCAGAGCCGATTTTGAGAAAAAAAAAAATTGCCACTGCTAACAGCAGCCAACACACAGCTATCAGTGGCCCTAATAAGGACCTTTGGGGGGTCTTGAAGCCTACACTAACTACCAATTCTTTCCCTACAGCAGCTCCGGTACAAACAGCACTGTCCCTCATCTAACTCACACCGCATCTGAGGCGAACCGCGGGAGGGGCCGACTTTTATGTTCGGGTGACACCTGATCTTCCCAGCCACTCACAGCAGGGGGGTGGTATAGGGCTTGAATGTCACAGGGGGAAGTTGTAATGCCTTCCCTGTCTTTCAATTGGCCAGAAAAGCGCGCTAACGTCTCAGGGAAGGAAGTGAAAGTAACCAGAACACCGCATGGTGTTCGTTACGAATAACGAACATCCCGAACACCCTAATATTCGCACGAATATCAAGCTCGGAAGAACACGTTCGCTCATCTCTACTAATAAGCTACAAAATAGCTCAATAACTGCTTAGTAGTTTATCGAAAATGATCGCTTAAAACTGCTGTTCAAATTATCTTTTGAACAAATTTTGAGCGATCATCTTTCCATGTAAATGGGCCTTTAGGATAAGAGAACAATAGCTTTTTAATTTAACAACACCTTTTTAAGTTATCGCAGACAAATTAAACTCTTTTACATCTACATAAGTACTGATCCATACTGCCACAAATGCCTGTAGGCAATGAAATTAGAGGCACGCGGAGTTATAGGAGAGGCACTATATATGACTCTATAGACAGACATATGCATGTCTTAGAAGTGCATGACTTAGAATCTTTATAAACCTTTCATGTTATTTTCGTAAGATATCACCTTATATAAATAAACTTTATATGGAGCTGAGAAGAGGATGGGAACAGACTGCAGAATTATCCAGTGTTTACACCTCATAATACACAGCTATTAAATTAAGTTAATAAAACTGTTCTAAAACTGAGAAATGGACTTTGTGTAGTTAATAAACTTATACATTACTAATTAATTAAGAAAACATTTAAAATATGAATTTATCATGGGTTCACCTAAACTATTAAAGACATTTTTAAGTACTAAACATAATTATTGCTTTTTCCATTTTCTAAAATCCTGTGAATCTCTAAGTAATGGTAAACAAATATCGGTACTTAAAGGACTGCTAAATTCCTTCAATTCCGATCTGCATTTTCCAGATTTTGTCATAAAATATTGCGGCTGGTATAGGGTAAGACACTTCAGAAAATTTAATGCAAATTTTGTCATGGAATTGGCTGCTGATTCACAGGGGATTTCACTTTACTGCATTGCAAAGGGTAATATCTGCTATGAAAATCCACAGATTTTCCAGATAATAATGAGCATGCCAGAGATTTTCAATTTCTCGGCCTGCTCTTATTTTCATTCATAATCTTTTCAGCTACATGTAGACTGGGCCTTGAAAACACTATCCACCTGAAAATTGTAAATTATGGAATCTACAGCAAATCTACCACAATTGGACCAACTGTTAATAGGCAAATGTGCTACAATTCTATAATAAATTCTACCAACAACTGAACATGAATATTAACACAGTATGTAAGGCCTAAAAAAATACATATGTCAATACAGTTCTGCCTATTACAGCCTAAATTGGCTTCTGCCTCAATGGGTTTGTATGCCTTACTACCTTCCTCTGGATCAACTGGGGATGTGGGGTGAAAACAGACTGAGCTGGATGAACATTAGTCTTTTTTTAGCGTAGCATGCTATGTCACTATGATTCTGGGTCTCATGATTGACATCATGTTTGCAGGCTGAGCCATCATGTAAACAGACTGCTTCAGCCAATGACAGAGTGCAGCAATGGGTGCTGGTCATTTATCCATTTTCCCTTGCTCACTTAGTACTTGATATTTGGTGTTATACATGCTACTACTTTAGTTGCTTTCCCTACCTTCCCTGAAGATGGTCTGGACACCTAATCTCCCTGTCTGCATGTTATGCAGGCCCCTACTCTTTTATCAGGTGTGGCCTCCAGACATCTAATGTCCTGTGCATTGTCAGGTGAGTAATATCTGACATTTTTCCATTTAACTCAATTTGATGCCTGATGCTCTCTCCTTTTTTTGATGTTTGGACACTTGAACTAGCTTCTGTTTTATCTATGCATGCATGAGGTCCTGAGTGGGGTTTCCCTCTGTCTGAAAGGTGAGCAGACTTTAGATGAGAACTATGACTTCTTCAGTGTATATCTGAAGGTCTGGACTACACTTGGTGCAAACAAGGTCCTGTTCAGTGTATGTCTGAAAGTCTGGACTACACTTGGAGTGAACAAGGTCCTGTTCAGTTTATGTCTGAAGGTCTGGACTACACTTGGTGTGAACAAGGTCCTGTTCAGTGTATGTCTGAAGATGTGAACTACACCTGGTGTGAACCATGTCTTGCTCTGTGAAGTGTTCCTTTTATGTTGCAGTCACTTGGTGTGAACAGGGTCCTGTTCTGTATATGTCTGTAGCTGTTGACTGCACTAGGTGTGAACTGTCCTGTTCAGTGTATATGTTATATTTCCCATGTCTGGTGTTCATGCCTCTTTTCATCAACCCACTTGTAGTCAGGGTTCCTTTTTTGTGGTTTTAGTTGTCTTATTAGAGTAGGGACTGACAAGACAGCAAGGACCCTTGATGTGTAGGCTTGTGAGTTTATATCTCCTAGCAAAAATACAAAACAATACCTCCTACATACTTATTAGCAATTCCATTTGCCTTTGTATGTTTGTACTATTCGTAAGTATTTTAGCATCTATTGTCTTTGTTGTTGTTGGTATGCACATTTGGTTTACGTTTCGGTGTCCATTTGAGTGCATACCCCTTTCTGTTTCCTGTTCAGTCTTCTATTTAGGTTGCTTTCTAGTAGGTCGTTGTTCCCATGGCCTGCACAGATGTAACGCCATTAAAGTCAATGAGAGTAAGAATTAGGTTCAAAGTAACAGACAATTTATCAGACACAGTGAATGGCATAAGCAAAAAAATCCACAACGCTAGAATTGTGCTTTTTTAGTTACCGTGTTTCCAAGAAAAAAAAGTTATAAAAAAAATTAAAATGGTCTATATAATCCAAAATACTACCAATAGAAACTACGGACTTCTAGCAAAAAAAAATATCCCTCACACAGCTATATTGATGGAAAAATAAAAAAAAAATGTCAGTCAAAAGATGGTGGCTGAATATTTTTTTTTAAAGATTTTTTATTTTAAAAAAAGTACAGGAAAAAAAAAACTATATAAATGATGTATTGTCGTGGTTGTACTGACCCACAGAATAAACTTATCATGTAATTTTTGCTGCATAAAAACTAGACTTCCACCCCAAAAAGCATAGTTGCATTTTTTCCCATTTAACTGCCTTTATACGCACTCATTATGAAAAAGAAAAAAATTAAAAAACAAGCACCTAGCAGGAGTTGTCACAATCTAACGAAACTTCTTTGTGTGATTGTGACATCGATATAAGTTACTGACTACAATATCAGAGCAAAAGAATAATTTATTATGAAAAACTAAACACTTGAAGGGAGACCCTAGTACCCTGTTGGGCAGTCTATAGCCTGGATGTAAGATGTGATACGGACAGGCATGGAGGCTCTAGTACACTGTTTGGCCACCTCTAGCTTGGATACAAGATGTGATACGGTCGGGTATGGAGGCTCCAGTACACTGTTGGGCCGTCTCTAGCTTGGATGTAAGATGTGATATGGGTGGGCATGGAGGCTCTAGTACCCTGTTGGGCCATCTCTAGCTTGGATACAAGATGTGATACAGATGGCCATGGAGACACATAGGTTTCGTATGGTATCCTGTGGCATATCAATTCACATTTGCTGTAACTGAGACTGTAGATCATGCAAACTGGTAGGCTGTTTAAGTTGGTATCCCAGATAATACCATATATGTTCTATTGGCGATAATCTTACAATCAGGCTGGCCACAGTGGGGCAATGTTGTGGACTGACATAATGTCTAACCTATGCATTACTAGTTAGTTATTGTACCCAATTACTGAATTCTTCCAAATTTTCATTTCTCCGTTTTATATACGCAAGCACAGTAGAACAAGATGGATGAGAATTGTGTACAAATATGCATGATTTTACAATATACATAGGAGAATTTGCTTCAATCACTGGTGTTCAATTCCTTGCTCTCTGATGTCGTACAGCCTCACTCTAGAGAGGACTCTCCCCAAGCTCACTACTCTGAGAGCATGGTAGGACATTTTGAAATAATTGGAGGCATTCAATTTGTAGACATATACTGTATCAGTTCAAATTAAAGGCAAACATGGCTGTGGTCCTCATCTTGTCTATATACCAAAGTCATATCTGCCATGTATTAATAATAATAAAAATAATTATGAAAGTGCTGGAAAGTGTTACCAGGCAACAATTTACTTCCATAAAACAGATAACGAAGCGTAACCTTCACTGCTGTATTTGAGTAAGAGATATTGTATGAATAGAGTTTTGTTAAGGCGCCACGTCTTGAATACTATACATTTTTTCTTGTTTTCTGACACAAAGATTGTCCTTCTGTTATGATAGATTACCATTTGCATATTTCATTTAATTAAGCTTTGCACCATAGACATAGAATAAGAAGGAAAAAAAAGAAAAAGTTTTTGTTTCTTGTCAGAGTTTGTCCCAGCACATTAATAGATTTCTGCATAAATTGTATGTCAATCCTTCCAACTAACCATTCAAAACTAAGACATCATTTATCTCTCACTTTTTTATTTAGTTACAATGGACATTATAATAACATTCTACTGAAATGTTTAGAGAGTTCATACGTGCACATTATGCTGTAATATCCCAGAATTGACCTATTTTAGCTTAACCATCATAAAGAAATAGTGGTGGCGTGGAAGAAAAAGGGAGGAAGTGGCGTTACTCCGATGAAGATCCAGTGAGGAGATTGGTGAAGTAATTGTTCCAATATATGGTTTATTTCCATATGTGGTGAAGAGGAATAGGTGCCACAAGTTCCAGGTGCTGCCAAATCAGCAACTGTGCAACCTAGATAGGTTGTCCAGTGAGATAATGGGTAGAGAAGAAAAAGGCGCTGATCGAGTGGCGGGACCTCTTTTAGGCCTCATGTCCATGGGCAAATTATGAATTAAAATCCGGAGCGTTTTTCCTGCACGCGGATCCGCGCCCCATAGGGATACATTAGACACCCGCAGGTAGTTAAATACCTGCGGATGTCATTTTACCCTGCAGGAGTGGGTCCCGCGTGCAGGAAAAAATCCGGACATGCTCCATTTAGGTGCAGGTCTCCCACGGGGACGGCTCCCGCAGGCTTCTATTGAAGCCTATGGAAGCCGTCCGGATCCGCGAGAGACCTGCACCAGAATTTAACTCACCTGCTCCGGACAGTACGGGTCTTCCCTTCTTTGCGGCTGGATCTTCTTTCTTCGGCCTGGTGGATGTGCCCGGCGCATGCGCGCGGCACGCAGCCGGCGTGCCGAGCACATCGCCGGGCCGAAGAAAGAAGATCCGGCCGCGACGGAGAGAAGATCAGGCATAGAAGAAGAGAAGATCCGGAGCATGCGGAGAGGTGAGTAATTGTTATTTTCAGCCCTCATGTCCGCGGGGCAGGAGGGACCCGCTGCGGATTCTCCATGGAGAATCTGTAGCGGGCCTGATTTTCCCCGTGAACATGAGGCCTTAGAAAATTGTGCTCATGCTCGGATATTTAGAAAAAAGTGTTGCTTTATTTGGAAAAACCAACTACTTTTTCCAAAATAAAGCAATACTTTCTTCTAAATATCCGAGCATGAGCACAATTTTCTAAAAGAGGTTACGCCACTCGATCAGTGTCTTTTTCTCCTCAACCCAACTCAACCATCATAACATTATATTCTCTAAGCATTTAATAAAAAAAACTAATGTGAGGCCCCATTCAATTTTTTATTAGTGCATTCCTGACAACCATGGCTGACATCATTTTTCTGGTGAGGCATATATATGAAAGTGTAACTCCTTCACTAAAATGATGCCAACCTCTGAGCATCTAGGGGCCCAGGTAGGTAAATACACGAAACAGTCATAACATTAAAATCACTAAAGGTAACTCAACATGATTTTTTTTGTTGATTTTGGTGATGATGTAGCAGCAAATTTCACTAATTGCTTTGCAATGAATCCACACTGTGGCTTTGAAAATCATCAGCATGAAAAGAATCCACTGTGGATTTGTTCCACTATAAGTGAATGGGGGCTGTTAATATGCCATTCACTAACATTATACTCCACTTTGTTGTGGAATTTGGTGCGCATTCCGCAGTCAAAATTCCACAACAAATCTGTAATCTCTGATCCTAATAGGTCAAGTGAATGGCCTTGGTCATCTTGTTACAATGACACTCGTCAGAGGGTAAGATATGTATTGGCTAGAGATGAGCGAGCACCCAAATGCTTGGGTCCGCATTATTCGCTTTTCGTAAAACTCGAGAGCTCTACTTGAGTAACGAACCCCATTGACATGGGAGACTCGAGCATTTTTGTATGTGGGACGCCGGGTACCAAGCTTTTTTTTTTCTTCCCTAGGTTCGTGTCTCTCTCTCTCTCTCTCCCCTAGACAAAAAATTTGCCAATGACGCGTGCTGCATCGCGGTGGGAAGGGGCCAAAACAGGCACATCACAGCAGGGAGGAGCCAAAAACTGGGACGGGGTCGAACACGGCTTGATGCTCGTTCGAGTAACGAGCACCATCGAGTATGCTAATACTCGAACGAGCATCAAGCTCGGCACAGTATGTTCGCTCAACTCTAATATTGGCAGCAATTGAACATTTAGTTCTTGAATTTAATGTACCGGAAAAAACTGCCAGAATCTGAGCAACCTTGACAAGGGCCATATTGTGATGGCTAGATAACTGTCAGCTTTCTCCAAAATGGCAGGTCATCCCAATATGCAGTCACTAGTACCTACCAAATGTGATTCACAGGACAACCAGTGAACCCTCTACAGTGTTATGGCTACTGAATGCTCAATGTACATGGAGAACAAAGGCTAGCCTGTCTGATCCGATCAAACAGAAGAGCTACAGTAGCACAAATTGATGAAAAAGTTAATGCTGAGTATGATTGAGAGGTGTTGGACCGCACATTGCATTGCATTACATTTGGTGCTCCATAGCCACAGGGTAGTCAAAATACCCATGCTAACCCCTGCCCACCATCAAAAACACCTACAATAGACATTTGTGCATCATACTTAGACCATACAGTTATGGAGATGGGCAGTTGTGTGTGTTGCTTGCATGAGGAGGAGGAAGCAGGCAAGCTGATAGAGGAAGTCTGATGCTTCGGACAATATTCTGGTGGGAAAAATTGGGTTGTGGGTGTCAGTGTGACATATGTCATTTGTTGGCAAAGTGTTATTTTTGGCTGAGTGTCCTGCAGTGATACCATGGCAGTTAGACAGAGCAGTAGACAGGTATGCTATGCACTTCACTTTAACAAATTCAATTTAAACAACAGTTTATGAGAAGATAAAATAAAAACTAGTATTGAACAATCCTGAGCATATAATACAATCTCCTTACACTAGACTCTAATTACCAGAAAACCTAAAACAACCAAGTTCTTCATCATCAGTATCTGCATTGTCCGAACACTGTTGACCGAATGTGGTGCCAAGCCGAGAAACATCGAAAATGTGAATGAACCTATTCTATGTTCGCATAGCGAACATTGCATCGGCCTAGTTAGATTAAAAGCTCTTATAGCCAGATATAATGGAAGTAGAAGCACAGCTCATACATGTAATGATGCTAGAAAGAATAGAAGTGGAGCGCAACAAGGAAAAAGGGGCAAAACACCATTTTAAAAAATGGAAACATTTTCTGGTATCGCATTTCTCAGATTCTGAGATTTGAGCTATAGTTGCTCCTTTCAAATACACAAAATGGTACCTAATAGAGGAATTGAAAGGAACATTAGGAAGACTAGCGGGGCGAGAGAGAAGCTAATCTTCCCAAACAGAACTGACACACCTGCAAGAAAATCGCAAGGATCTGATAAACCACGACACGACGGAGGCAAATTGATATGAAAGATCATCATCATTATCTCACCCCCCTACCCTCCCCCAACCCGTATTTTCCCGAATCAACTATGCTCTCCTTAATAGTTTCAGGGAAAGAAAAACTTTTTAACTTTTATTTACTTGGAAATTATTAGTTATATGAATATGTACAATACGAGTGCTCCATCTAGGTTTTTTTCATTATTATTATTATTTATTAATTATTATTTTTTTATTTAATATAAACTGTTGATTTGTATCCATATGTTACACATGGTTACTATGCTATGTAAAACAACAAGTGTGATGTAGAGATGAGCGAGCGTACTCGGCCACGCCCCTTTTTCGCCCGAGTACCGCGATTTTCGAGTACTTCCGTACTTGGGCGAAAAGATTCGGGGGGGCGCCGTGAGTGAGTGGGGGGTTGCAGCGGGGAGTGGGGGGGAGAGGGAGAGAGAGAGGGCTCCCCCCTGTTCCCGGCTGCTACCCCCGTGCCGCCACGCCTCCCCCCGCCCCCTGAATCTTTTCACCCGAGTACTGAGGTACTCGAAAATCGATCGAGTAATTACTCGAAACGAGTACGTTCGCTCATCTCTAGTGTGATATCAAATGTCTTTGTACTTATTTTTCTTGAAAAATATGCAAGATCAACAAATAATGAGAAGTTTGGAAAAAAAAAAAGCTCTTATGGACAATATTTGCTATTCTGCAGTGGCATGCACAGAAGGCAAGGTGCCTCTATGGAAAATTGATATGGCCTCCAAATTATATTGCCAGATTTTGTCAAACAGAGCCGTAGTCTCCCTTAGACTCTTCCATATAGTAATAGTGTCCCCAGCACAATAATGGTGAACTCTACAAAGTAACAGTTGCCCTTTAGCTTCTCTTGCAGTAATAGTGCCCCAGCACAGTATTGGTGCCAAATGAATGTCCTCCATATAGTAATTGTGCCTTTTACTCAATAATGCCCTCACTGAATAATGCTACTATTATTCTGCATCTCCATGGAAAAACATAAGTCTTACTTTTTACTTGTCTCTTTATTTGACAGGAATTTGACTTTTTTTTCCCTGTGATTAAAGGAAATACGTGGCTCTGCCTAACGTAGAGTATTGTGTTTAAAGTCACACTAGGATAGAAAGATAAAAGCGGAACTAAGATATTTGAGAGAGACCGAAACCATTGACTAAACTATACAATGCAATGGGGGATTAAACTAAAAATCTCGTCAAAGGATAGAAAGCGGCAGCAGAATTGGAGTTATATTTACAGAAGGAACTTTAGTCTACAAATCACTGGGAAACTGTGTAAATGTCACAGTCATATTGAACAGATGTCTGGCAGTTTCTCATATCTTCAAAACGTCACCTCACAAGATAATTTATACAGGAGATTTCCCATAAAGAGTAATTGTGATGAACACATTGTTTTGGTGTGGCGTTACTAAGCTGGTCATGATGGTTAATATATATATCAAGCAAAATGACATTAGTTTGCTCTAGATTTGGTATTTATCATACAGACTCCACAATTCTATGCAGGCAGAAAAAGATTCTGATGGAATAAGCTAAGAGTTATCTGTTTATTTCTAAATATATGCTTATTAAGATACATTTAACATAAGTTTTAATTCGCACAGCCAAGAAGCAAGAGGCGATAGACCCTTTATTATATTTAGGACAGTGGTCTACAAGCTGGGACTCTCCAGATGTTACAAAATGTTATGCAACTATAACTCTAAGGCCTCATGCCAATGGCTCGGTCGGATTCCAACTGCGAAATCTCACAGTCAAATTAGACCCTGTGCCCTGGCATTGACACCCGCGTGCCTGTCATTTGTCTTCTCTCTCTGCTCTGCGAATGTGCAGGCTGACATGCTACCGCACATGTGCAGTGCAAAGAGTCGAGCTAGCGATGACGTGCATCCGCCATGATTCGCAGCTTAACGAGCAGCTTCCATTGACTGCAATGGAAGCTGTCCGTGTGAGCCTCGCACTAGAATAGGACATGCTGCGATTTTCCCCCATGAGCGGAAAATCGCAGTGGATTTCCGCTCGTGGGCATGGAAAAGCGGTTTCTTTGCATGTCCTATAGGGAGTATTTGCTGCGGGATCTAGAGGCGAATGCTCGCTCCGGATCCTGCAGTGCAAATATGGCCATAGGCATTGGGCCTGAAGCTGCCAGGGCATGTTTGGCAACAGGTGGAGAGTCTCAAGTTGCAAATTGTTGATTTACGGTACGCTTTTAGCTATACATTTGGAACAGTAGATTTATACAATAGATATATCCACCAAACTGCATAGAACAATATAAACAGAAAACTTATTTAGTCATTGGCTGCTATTTTTAAAGTGCCAGGTGCTATACAGATAGTTAGCAGGTGATAGTGCTGTCAATGATTAATTATCTATTTTAATTAAGAGACACAGCAGCAATAAAATTGCTAGTCAAAATGTATTTGCCACTAGAGAATAGATATTTGTGTCTGCGCTCCAAGGAGGAATCAATATGCGAATAAATAGCAATAGAACTTGTAAAATAGAAGTGTACTCACCTGGTATGGCGAACCCGTCTAAATGACAGGTCTCCACACCAAAGGTCCCAGTATGCCTTCAAAGATAATCACAAGCAACAATCCCAGCAGGTTTCAGAGAAGCAGAGCGAGGGACAATGGAGGTACCCAGGGCCATAGACCCTTAGTCATAAAAAGTAGAAACAAAGAAGTAGAAAAAAGTCCTATGCTACTGTGTATCCATGTCAGATTGGCCTTTTAAGATTTTACTTACTCGGCAGAGAAGACCCGAAGGCCACCAAGTCTACTCAGTATCCAGGATCACAGGTCAAAAGTCACCAAAGGATGAAAAAGATGGCTTATATCGATGTAGTAGTTTAAAAAATAAATACAGAAACAAAAGATGAAAAACAAAAGAGCATATAGCCGGGCAATGTGTTTTCAGAAAATCATAGCGTGGAAGAGATGGAAGGGCCTTCCAAGGTCATCGGGTCCAGCCCCCTGCTCAATGCAGGATCACCAAATCATCCCAGTTGAATGCTACCTCTTGCCTTCTTTTTCAGGCAGCTAACATATCGATACAATAATAATTTATAAAGACTAATGGAGTGAGAGTAAGGTGTATGATAGGCTCTCAGCATTTCCCAATTGGAAGAGGCCACTTAGATAAGCAGCCTCCGCATCATTCTCTACGACTCATTAGTGGTGATATTCTTCAGCCATTATGATATATTATATCTAGGGATGAGCGAGTATACTCGCTAAGGCACTACTCGCTCGAGTAATGTGCCTTAGCCGAGTATCTCCCTGCTCGTGCCGAAAGATTCGGGTGCCGCTACGGGGCGGGGAGCTGCGGGGGAGAGCAGGGAGGAACGGAGGGGAGATCTCTCTCTCCCACCCGCTCCCCCCTGCTCCCCGCCGCAACTCACCTGTCAGCTGCGGCGGCCCCCGAATCTTTAGGGAAGAGCAGGGAGATACTCAGCTAAGGCCCATTACTCGAGCGAGTAGTGCGTTAGCGAGTATACTTGCTCATCCTTAATTATATCCACAGTATTTCAGCATCAAATAAAGCATAGTCTATATTTCAAAATCTGAATCATGAGTAAAATACACATCTGACTTTTTTGCTGTAAGTGAATTGGGTTTGTTAAAACTACATGTCGTGTACATTGCTGTGGAAGTTCGGTGTGAAATGCTATCCGAAATTCCACAGCAGATCAATGATGTGTGAACTCACCCTACGTGGGCATTTAATGGAGTGTATTGACTTAGGGTCTACGGCAGCTTGTAGATACAGCCCAGTTGATAGTCCTTTATAAAACAAAATACTGCATGTAATGTTTTGAAATTGCGTAAAATGTGTGTGATGCTTATTTACAATTATACAAAAGTGTCATGTACCTACTGTAACTTCCCAGCATATCATATTTACATCACTGTAAGGGGTTGATGTATTTCTACTCACTCTTGCTCTCACACTCCAATTAATTCCCAAAAAATCAGCATAAATCCCACTACACCACAATCTACACACCCCACAAAAATCTTTACCAATACTTTGACAATTGTGGCCCAATACATGCCAGAAATTGTATGCACTTTGTTTTTTACGCAGTGATAAGGTGAACACAGTGGGGTAAATTTATCTAATACTAGTGCTTTCTATGCCTCTTGGTAAGTTATGACAAATATATTAAGAGGCGCAAACATTTTAAAACACTTGTAGCATCTTTGGACCGTTCATCCACATTCGGAAATCTATGTCAGAGGAGATGGGGCAAAGTTTCTTGTTTAAATTATACTAACATAGAAAGGCTGGGGGAGACCAAAGCCTCTTTTCTCACCACTTTTCTAAAGGGTGTTGCAACCTCCTCAGTTCACTAATCTTCCAGTCTCTCCCTTCCAGGAGACAGTCACTGCATTTCCCTTTAAAGCCTGATAGTAATGGCTTTCCTGCCCAGCCTGTTGCCTGAGTCTGTTTGCTTAGAAGTTCAGCCGCTTTGACACCTCCATAGCCCAGCTCTTTTCAACAGGCTCTGCTTTGCCTGCGTGTTTTTTTTCCTCCTGTAACTTCTCTAATTTTTGTCCTGTGTGGTTTCTGCACTTTTTGGTCTCTGTGATTTCTCCAAAATTTTGGCCTGTGTGGTTTCTCCAATTTTCAGCCTTCCAGCAGGAGAGTCTCTTCACACCTGCGGTGCCTGCATCACTGAGGGCTACTCTCCGCTATCGTTGGGTCCTCTCTCTCTGTGCTAGCTTGCCAAGGAGGAGTTGGAGACTTCACCCTCCTCAACTGCTTCACCCTGCAGCCCGCCTCCTGCAAACAGAGGCTTCTGGTGCTGAATGCAAAATGGTGGCACTCACACCTCTCAATCAGTGATTACTGCTCTGGAGCCTCTCTGCTCTCCACACTATCCCCACTATCAGCAAAGGAAAAGGCAGGGTAAGTGTTCCTGTGTTGCAGGGGGTCCCCAGGAACAGCTCAGGATTATATTTAAGAGTGGTCTAGAGCAGAGCTCTTACACCATGCTGCTGGTCTCTTCCTCGGCTAGCCACACACCCCGTTATTATTATATATTTAAATGTTCTTCATTCTCCTGCTCTTGTAATGTGGCCTGATGAATAAGTCTCTCTGACTTCTAGCCCTAATAAAAATTATTCCTGATCCCTGCTGGTTTCACTGATAAAAGGCAGTAGCGCCGCTACGTCAATTTTTTCATACACTTATTGTTTTGATATACTGAAGCTAGTCTCTGTGTCCTGCCTAGAGAAAGGCTGTAGCTATTCCATTGTATCCTCCATTTAGCACTGTTCTATTAGCGCTACCCAGGTGAGCTCATCCGCTTTAAATATTTAAACTTCCATCCTGGTAATGTCTGCGGTATGGAAGTGCTGTTTTTCTTATTTACTTTCAGACTGTAATTCAGGTTGAGAAAGTATCACTAGGGTCAACCTGAATACAGATATCTACTCACTTTCACGGGAGCAGCCAAGAGAAAAGAGGTTCTCAAAAATTTGTAATTGTCACACTGGCTGTTCACATTAAGGCCTCGGTCAGACGGGCGTTTTTTCGCATGATTTGCGCATGCGCGTGCGTCCGGCGATTTTATAGAACCATTGCTTTGCAATGGTATCGGACACATGAGCACTTTTTATGCGCTCGTCCGATTAATTATAGAACAGAAATCGCAGATCGCACCTATCTGTGATCTGTGATTCCTGTTCTTCTCTATATGCGCTCAATGGGGCCGGCGGCAGCAGCGCCGACCCCATTGAGAACATATACTAGACAAAGCATTCTCCTCTGCCACAGCTGTAACAGCTGCGGCAGAGAAGAATGATGTTTGCCCATGAATTCAATAGAGCCGGCAATACAGCCGGCTCCATTGAAAGCAATGGGCTGCCAGCGAGCGCGGGATGAATTTTCGGGAAGGGCCTAAAAATATAAGCGCTTCCCTGAAAATCAGCCAAAACTGTGTAAAAAGTAAAAAAAAATATATACTCACCTTGTACCGGCAAACGGAGTTCAGCCGCGGCCGGCCGGCAGTTCTCCTGAACTGCTGTGAGTAGTATTCAGCAGCCAGGGATTTAAAATCCCCGCCTGCTGAATGAGCTGCCACTGATTGGTCACAGCCTCACCAATCAGAGGCAGCTCTCACTCACCCATTCATGAATTCATGAATGGGTGAGTGAGTGCTGCCTCTGATTGGCTCAGCACAGGGACCAATCAGGGGCAGCTCTCAGCTGTATGACAAGGTGAGTATATATATTTTTTTTACTTTTTACACAGTTTTGGATGATTTTCAGGGAAGGGCTTATATTTTTAAGCCCTTCCCGAAAATTCATCCTGAGATCGCCCGCAGCCCATTGCTTTCAATGCGCTGGACAGCGCTGCACTGCTCCGGCCCGTTTCTAATGAAACGCGGCTAGGAGCAGATTTTTCAGGCGATTTTTCGGCCCCCGTCCCGCGATTTGCGCATGCGCATCCGTCATGCGATCCGCAAATCGCGGCAAAAAACGCCCGTGTGACCGAGGCCTAAGACAGAAAATATTTTTGGACTATGCTGCATATTCTATTATGATGGAATCTGAAGTTGAATAGTTTCTGCAACAGCTGATAGTTAATAACAATTTTTAAGGAAAAATATCCAATTTCTCAGCATACTTTGTATATCTTTTACTCTGAAACTGCTCTAATTTGCGTGTTTTCTTAAAACACTACATCGTATTGTACTGCAGTGGGAAGCCCAAAGTTTGCATAAGTACACCAACTGATCCACAAGAGTATGGAGAACGCAAAAAGAATTTCACTCTTGTTAACTTCAAGAACATTTTTCTCAGTAAGTTATGTTTTCCTATCTCATTAAAATTGCATCTAAACACTGAATAGGGGTGATTAAATTATTTAGTCATCTTTTGTTGTAGACACACATGTATTTTTTCTAGTGATAGAAGCTGAAGAGAACATCATACATTAATCATCTCTAAAACTTCTCCAAATGTAAACAACATTTTCAAAGATTTTTTTCCTCAGCAACAGAAATAGTGAAATAAGTTGCGTATATATATTTGAAGTCTTCTTTTTAACACCTTAGTACCAAAGACTATTTTTTCTTTACTCTAAGGCCTTAGTCAGACGGGCGATTTTTCGCGCGATTTGCGGATCGCATGACGGATGCGCATCCGCAAATCGCGTGACCGGTGCGCGCAAGTCGCCCGCAAATCGCCCGAAAATCTGCTCCTAGCCGCGTTTCATTAGAAACGGGCCGGAGCTGTCCAGCGCATTGCATTCAATGGAGACGGCAATACAGCCGTCTCCATTGAATGCAATGCGCTGCGGGCGAGCCCGGGATGAATTGTCGGTAAGGGCTTAAATATATAAGCCCTTCCCTGCAATTCATCCTAAAATGTGTTAAAATTAAAAATAATTGTATACTCACGTTCTGCCGGCAGCCGGAGCTCCGTGCGGCCGTCCTGCAGTCGGTGTGAAGGGGGTGTGAATCAGACCTGCCCCCTGATTGGCTCAGCGCTGAGCCAATCACAGGCATGCCTCACTCACACCCATTCATGAATTCATGAATGGATGTGAGTCAGACCTGCCCCTGATTGGCTCAGCGCTGAGAGGCAGCAGTCACTCACCCATTCATGAATTCATGAATGGGTGTGTGAGTGTTTTCAGCCTCTGATTGCTCAGGGCTGCGACCAATCAGAGGCAGATCATTCAGCAGGCGGGGATTTTAAAGCCTCGCCGGCTGAATAGTGCCAAGAAGCAGTTCAGGAGAACTGACAGCGGCCGCGGCTGGACTCCGGCTGCAGCGGAAAGGTGAGTATACTATTTTTTTTTATTTTAACACATTTTAGAATGAATTGCAGGGAAGGGTTTATATATTTAACCCCTTCCCGACAATTCACCCCGCGCACGCCGGCAGCCCATTGCTTTCAATGGAGCGGCTGTATTGCTGCTCCATTGAATTCAATGGGCAAACATCGTTCTTCTCTGCCACAGCTGTTACAGCTGTGGCAGAGAAGAATGATTTGTCTTCTATATGTTCTCAATGGGGTCGGCGCTGCTGCCGCCGGCCCCATTGAGCGCATATAGAGAAGAGAACAGGAATCGCAGATCGCAGATAGGTGCGATCTGCGATTTTTTGTTCTATAATTTATCGGACGAGCGCATAAAAAGCGCTCATGTGTCCGATACCATTGCAAAGCAATGGTTTTATAAAATCGCCGGCCGCATGCGCATGCGCAAATCGCGCGAAAAATCGCCCGTCTGACTAAGGCCTAATGCAAACAAACTTTTCAGTTTTTACCATTGTTGCATTCCTAGAGCCATAACTTTTAAATTTTTTCATCGTCAGAGCTGTATGAAAGCTCGTTTTTTTTGCGGGACAAGTTGTATTTTTTAATGGTATAATTTTGAAGTATATATTTTTTTAGGGTATCAAGGAGGAAAAAAATCTGTCATTGTTTTTTGGATATTATTTTAACAGCATTCAGCATGCTGAATAAATAATCTGATACCAATATTCTCTGGGTTAGCATAATTCTGTTGATACCAGGTTTATTCAGATTTTTTATGTTTTTCTATTTTCAAACACTAAATATGCTTTTTTTTTTTAGGAATTTGCTTTTGTGACACCATAATCTAAGAGCCATACATTTTTTTATTTTTCCCTTGATAGAGCTCCATGAGGGGTTATTTTTTGTGCGATGAGTTCTAGTTTCTTTGCAGTCTTCCTTAGTACCTCTAGCTGTGAATTGTAGGTCACTACTAGTGGCACACATCCATTTTTTCTGTCTCCGTGTATTGAAGTAGTTGATTACTGGGTATCCTGGTGGCTCTGGTGATTTGGTCATCAATTGAGGTGGGATGGTAGCCCTGATTTAAAACTGTATTTTTGAGATGGTGTTAATGTTCCTTTTTGTCTGTTGGGTTGGAGCAAATTTGGTTATATCTGATGGCCTAGCTGTAGACAATGGACTTTTTGATGTGCTTAAGATGAGAGCTGTCACATCTGAGGTATGTGGGTCGATCAGACCTACAATTCACAGCTAGAGGTACTAAGAAAGACTGCAAAGAAACTCCATCATACCCTACACAAGGATGACTGTCTGAGAATCATATTCCCAGCCACTCCCATTCTGTGTTACAGGCAACCTCCAAATCCAAGGAACTTTATGATCAGGAGTGCATTGCCCTCTGACACACAAAAAGGAAATTGTCACTGTAAGGTAAGGAGCTGTAAGACCTGCTCACATGTACTGACAATGGACAGGATATGGATCCCCAACACACAGTAGGACTATAAGATTCCTGGGACATTCACATGTTCCACGTCCAATTTTTTTGTACCTGATCCAGTGCAGTGAATGTCCTGTTTGGGGGCGTTATATTGGGGAAACAGGACAAAAACTGAGAGCCAGGATGAGATCTCATTGCCCCTCAATAAGACAGTAAAAGATGGAATTACCTGTGACAAAACGTTTTTTGGGGTCAGAGACACAGCATAGAGCAGATGAGAGTTATCATACTGAAGGGCAACTTCTAGTCACAGCATCACAGAAGAATTTGTGAGTATAAATTTATGGCCATTTTTGATACCCTCAAGAATGGAATGAACCTTGGAACAGGATTCTTGCATAAGTAGAGAATATAAAAGATCTGAAGAAGGTCAAGAGGAATGTCCTCTTCCCAATCATTGTTTTTTTTGAAAAAACTTCATAAAAACTCTGAAATTGATTTAAAAGAAAGCTGACATCCAATAGGTGGCACTGCAGAGGTATTGTTCCATCTCCTTTACGGGAAGCTTTAAAGGAAAGATAACACACATCATAAAACTGTCACATTCCTAAGCTCAGTGGACTGATTAAGGGTGGCTTCACACGAGCGTATGCGTACATAGGTGTGTACAATTTTAGTGTAAAAATATATATATATATACTTACCTGTCTGCCGCTGCCGTGTACCCAGTAGGGATGAAGCAGATGTTTTCTTCATCCCCGTGGGGAATAAAGAATTCCCTGCTGCACCTGTCACAGATGTGCCAGATGCAGCGAAGGAATTCTTCATCCATGCGGAGAATAAAAAATTCTCTACCACAGCTGTCACACATGACAGCTGCGGTAGAGGATCCTGCTGCTGGCACTCCATAATTGTTTTTCAGTGAAGGGCTTTCAATATAAGCCCTTCCCTGAAAAACAAAGCAAAGTAGAGTAAAAAAATGAAGAAAAAAAAACATACTCACCTTCCTTCATCTGCCGGGGCTCAGCCGCATCCTCTCTGCGCTGTCCCCGACTCTGTAATGCAGTTCTTTGAGCAGGTGGGGATTTAAAATCCTCGCCTGCTGAAAGAGCTACTTGTGATTGGCTGAGGTGCTCAGCCAATCACAGGCAGCTCTCGCTTGTCATTCATTAAGAAGGCGTGTAGGTGGTTGTTAAAGGGTTAAGAAAACGTTGGTGAAAGGTTAATAAAACCAAAGATCATGTGATATTTATATACAGAATGGAAGTAGAAGATAGAAAACATGGAAACATGGCTGATTTTGTTCGGGAACCACTCAACTCTTGTCTATGGACTGTTTAGGGTACTGCTACTTAGCCCCATTTAATTTAAGACAAGTAAAAGCATGAGTATTCTAAACACGTCCTCTTCAAAGGTGTAATAGGTATCTTCACACTGAAAGTGGATGTGTGATTATATGCTGCTCTATCTAAGGAAGGTACAGTATATTGCAATGGTAGGTTTTGAAACTGAAAAAACAAGCCCTCAGACATCTACAATGATGGACAAATAAAAGAGTTATGATTTTTTTTAAAGTGGAAAGGAAAAATTTAAAAAATGGAAAAAAAGGACTGTGTCCTTAAGGTGTTAAAGGAACACATTTATCTACTTCTGATGACTGTTAAGGGTTGCCACTGAGCACAAGGCACTTTATCTCACTTTATTCCACCCATAGCTCCCGTGCCCTAGGCTTTGACATAATCTACCTGTGAGTAATTTTACCACGTTAATCTTGCCCCTTTTACGGTTTTGAAAATGTTTAAAAACTCTTATTAATGCACCCTTGGTCTCTTGGAAATAATTTCCTAGAAGAATTGACAGCACCATGCAAGACATAATTTCTACATATCAGTTTATTTTCAACATCTACATTCAGACAAATCTGTAACCCTACCTTACTCTATACTTACAGAACTATTCATTGACCATAATTTAACAAAATAAAATTGCTTACAACCTGAGGGTGGAACATGGATTTTCAAATCGAGCAGCTAAGAGGCAACACTTCCCTTTCATGTAAATATGTTTTATATTTTAGGAGTGAGAACTAGAGATGAGCAAGTATACTCGCTAAAGGCAATTGCTCGAGCGAGCATTGCCTTTAGCGAGTACCTGCCTGCTCGAGACTGAAGGTTCGGGTGCCGGCGCAGGGGAGCGGTGAGTAGCGGCTGTCAGCAGGAGGGAGCGGGGGGGAGAGAGAGATCTTCCCTCTGTTCCTCCCCGCTCTCCCCCGCAGCTCCCTGCCCGCCGCCGGCACTCAAACCTTCAGTCTCGAGCGGGCAGGTACTCGCTAAAGGCAATGCTCGCTCGAGCAATTGCCTTTAGCGAGTATATTCGCTCATCTCTAGTGAGAACCCATTCATTCCATGGATATCAATACATTTCATTGGGTTTAACATACCATACTGTATATAACAACCAAGACTCAGTTATGTTTTTCGTTTTTATATCTATCATTTTTGTTTAAGAGAAATCTTGCCTCTACATTCTATAGTTTGTCAGTGAAGGATAGACACTAAGCATAAAGTTGACCCAAATATGTCATTATAATGTCTTAAAGACTTTATCATTCTATTCTGTGTGTGCTACAGAGGATTAAATGTACAATTGTGCTTCATTATCACAAACGGCAAAAAAGTAAGCAGGTACTTAACAAAGCCTTGGAGATTTTGCCAATTCAGTCATGGCATAAATGTTTTGCTTGAAAAATGGTAGAAGTTTGACATGTACTAACTGCTAAGATGAAAATCAATGTCATATTCCATAAGTGCTTTTGTGAACAAAAGTCCATCCATTGCCAATTCTTAGATCTCCATTATTTAATAGTACTTCCTGAGTCATAGTTGGACTTCTAAAAAAATATATGAATTATACCTTAAAAGTTACAAAATGAAAAGATCTAAACAATTTACAAAAAAATGCTGAATATCATCTATACAGAATTTCCAAAAATACTATTATTTTCTGAAATGAATAATGTAACATTTATTTTATACAAATAGAATATTATACCTCAGATAATCCATATAATATGTATGAATTGGTGGAGGCAAATATGTCATCAAAGAAACATAAAGGGCTTTTA
Organism: Eleutherodactylus coqui; assembly: GCF_035609145.1. Lineage (NCBI taxonomy): Eukaryota > Metazoa > Chordata > Amphibia > Anura > Eleutherodactylidae > Eleutherodactylus > Eleutherodactylus coqui. The sequence continues at coordinate 80,789,940 of NC_089849.1, forward strand.
CAAGACTCAGGTATTGATCGATCCTTGGGATAAGTTATTTACATCCTATTAGTGAGGGGATTACTCCAGGCACCCTACTTACAAGCTGTTTAAAGGATCCTCAGTGCTCAGGCTTGTGACACTGTATCAATTGGTCACATGGTCTTAGGTCATTATTAGAGATGAGCGAACACCAAAATGTTCGGGTGTTCGTTATTCGGAACGAACTTCCCGCGATGTTCGAGGGTTCGTTTCGAACAACGAACCCCATTGAAGTCAATGGGCGACCAGAGCATTTTTGTATTTCGCCGATGCTCGCTAAGGTTTTCATGTGTGAAAATCTGGGCAATTCAAGAAAGTGATGGGAATGACACAGAAACGGATAGGGCAGGCGAGGGGCTACGTGTTGGGCTGCATCTCAAGTTCACAGGTCCCACTATTAAGCCACAATACCGGCAAGAGTGGGCCCCCCCCCTCCCAACAACTTTTACTTCTGAAAAGCCCTCATTAGCATGGCATACCTTTGCTAAGCACCACACTAGCTACAACAAAGCACAATCACTGCCTGGATGACACTCCGCTGCCACTTCTCCTGGGTTACATGCTGACCAACCGCCCCCCCTCCCCCCCACAGCGCACACCAAAGTGTCCCTGCGCAGCCGTCAGCTGCCCTCATGCCACGCCACACTCATGTCTATTTAGAAGTGCGTCTGCCATGAGGAGGAACCGCAGGCACACACTGCAGAGGGTTGGCACGGCTAGGCAGCGACCCTCTTTAAAAGTGGCGGGGCGATACCCCACAATGCTGTACAGAAGCAATGAGAAATAGAATCCTGTGCCACCGCCATCAGGAGCTGCACACGTAGGCATAGCAATGGGGAACCTATGTGCCACACACTATTCATTCTGTCAAGGTGTCTGCATGCCCCAGTCAGACTGGTAATATGTACCTTAACAGTAACCGCGTTGGTGGTAATGTGGTGGTGACTGCGGACCTAGTAGCACGGTTGTATTTTGTTGGTTTTCGGAATGCGGCCAGGATTACGTGGGCCGTGGCGGGGGGATGGTGTGGGGGCTCTCTTGTTGTGTCGGTAAAGGTGAAATTCTTGGACTGCCACCAGACGAACCAATGCAAAGGCATTTGCCAAGAATGTTTTCCCTGTTGGAGGAGGAGGGGGAAGTTTTTGAGGCACTACGTGTCCTCTCCATGTGTCCGTGGTTATATGCACATTAACAGTAACCGCGTTGGTGGTAATGTGGTGGTGACTGCGGACCTAGTAGCACGGTTGTATTTTGTTGGTTTTCGGAATGCGGCCAGGATTAAGTGGGCCGTGGCGGGGGGATGGTGTGGGGGCTCTCTTGTTGTGTCGGTAAAGGTGAAATTCTTGGACTGCCACCAGACGAACCAATGCAAAGGCATTTGCCAAGAATGTTTTCCCTGTTGGAGGAGGAGGGGGATGTTTTTGAGGCACTACGTGTCCTCTCCACGTGTCCGTGGTTATATGCACCTTAACAGTAACCGCGTTGGTGGGAAATGGCCTCGCCGCCATCATGTCTTTGGGAAGCCTCTGTTTCCACACCCCAGAGACATACCATTAGCAGCGGTATAGGCAGAGCCCAGAATTCGTAACATTTCAGCCGTAGCATTAGGACAGGCCCCACTAACATATCACTAGCAGCATTATAGGAGGAGCGCAGTCTTCGTTCCATGTCAGCAATAGTAGCACTCAAGACAGGCCCCAGTAACAATTCCGAAGCAGCAGTATAGCGGGAGCGCAGTCTTCGTTCCATGTCAGCAATAGTAGCACTCAAGACAGGCCCCAGTAACAATTCCGAAGCAGCAGTATAGCGGGAGCGCAGTCTTAGTTCCATTTCAGTAGCCTTAGTATAGCCAAGGCCCAAGTTACATTTACGTAGCTAAAGTGTAGGCCAACCCCACACACCTTTCTGTACCATGAGTGCAGGCGAAGAACATACAAATTGCTATGATTACACTGTAGGTGAGGGCCCCAAAAATTTGGTGTACCAACAGTACTAATGTACCTCAGTAAAAATTGGCCATGCCCAACCAAGATGGCAGGTGAATCGCTTTGGTTAATGTGGCTTAAGTGGTAACTAGGCCTGGAGGCAGCCCAGTGTAACGAAAAATTGGTTCAAGTTAAAGTTCCAACGCTTTTAAGCGCATTGAAACTTATAAAAATTGTTCAGAAAAATTATTTAAGTGAGCCTTGTGGCCCTAAGAAAAATTGCCCGTTCAGCGTGATTACGTGAGGTTTCAGGAGGAGGAGCAGGAGGAGGAGGAGGAATATTAGACACAGATTGATGAAGCAGAAATGTCCCCGTTTTGGATGGTGAGAGAGAACGTAGCTTCCATCCGCGGGTGCAGCCTACGTATTGCTTACGTATCGCTGCTGTCCGCTGGTGGAGAACAGAAGTCTGGGGAAATCCAGCCTTTGTTCATCTTGATGAGTGTTAGCCTGTCGGCACTGTCGGTTGACAAGCGGCTACGCTTATCTGTGATGATTCCCCCAGCCGCACTAAAGACCCTCTCCGACAAGACGCTAGCCGCAGGACAAGCAAGCACCTCCAGGGCATACAGCGCTAGTTCAGGCCACGTGTCCAGCTTCGACACCCAGTAGTTGTAGGGGGAAGAGGCGTCACCGAGGATGGTCGTGCGATCGGCTACGTACTCCCTCACCATCCTTTTACAGTGCTCCCGCCGACTCAGCCTTGACTGGGGAGCGGTGACACAGTCTTGGTGGGGAGCCATAAAGCTGGCCAGGCCTTTAAAGACTGTTGCACTGCCTGGGATGTACATGCTGCTCGATCTCCGCACCTCCCCTGCTACCTTGCCCTCGGTACTGCGCCTTCTGCCACTAGCGCTGTCGGCTGGGAATTTTACCATCAGCTTGTCCGCAAGGGTCCTGTGGTATAGCAACACTCTCGAACCCCTTTCCTCTTCGGGAATGAGAGTGGGCAGGTTCTCCTTATAGCGTGGGTCGAGCAGTGTGTACACCCAGTAATCCGTCGTGGCCAGAATGCGTGCAACGCGAGGGTCACGAGAAAGGCATCCTAACATGAAGTCAGCCATGTGTGCCAGGGTACCTGTACGCAACACATGGCTGTCTTCACTAGGAAGATCACTGCCAGGATCCTCCTCCTCCTCCTCCTCAGGCCATACACGCTGAAAGGATGACAGGCAATCAGCCGGTGTACTGTCAGCAGCGGGCCAAGCTGTCTCTTCCCCCTCCTCCTCATCCTCCTCATGCTCCTCCTCCTCCTCCTGTACGCGCTGAGAAATAGACAGGAGGGTGCCCTGACTATCCAGCGGCATACTGTCTTCCCCCGCCCCCGTTTCCGAGCGCAAAGCAGCTGCCTTTATGGTTTGCAGGGAATTTCTCAAGATGCATAGCAGAGGAATGGTGACGCTAATGATTGTAGCATCGCCGCTCACCACCTGGGTAGACTCCTCAAAATTACAAAGGACATGGCAGATGTCTGCCAACCAGGCCCACTCTTCTGAAAGGAATTGAGGAGGCTGACTCCCACTGCGCCGCCCATGTTGGAGTTGGTATTCGACTATAGCTCTACGCTGTTCATAGAGCCTGGCCAACATGTGGAGCGTAGAGTTCCACCGTGTGGGCACGTCGCACAGCAGTCGGTGCATTGGCAGCTTAAAGTGATGTTGCAGGGTGCGCAGGGTGGCAGCGTCCGTGTGGGACTTGCGGAAATGTGCGCAGAGCCGGCGCGCCTTTACGAGCAGGTCTGACAAGCGTGGGTAGCTTTTCAGAAAGCGCTGAACCACCAAATTAAAGACGTGGGCCAGGCATGGCACGTGCGTGAGGCTGCCGAGCTGCAGAGCCGCCACCAGGTTACGGCCATTGTCACACACGACCATGCCCGGTTGGAGGCTCAGCGGCGCAAGCCAGCGGTCGGTCTGCTGTGTCAGACCCTGCAGCAGTTCGTGGGCCGTGTGCCTCTTATCGCCTAAGCTGAGTAGTTTCAGCACGGCCTGCTGACGCTTGCCCACCGCTGTGCTGCCACACCGCGCGACACCGACTGCTGGCGACATGCTGCTGCTAACACATCTTGATTGCGAGACAGAGGAGGAGGAGGAGGGTGCTTTAGTGGAGGAAGCATACACCTCCGCAGATACCACCACCGAGCTGGGGCCCGCAATTCTGGGGGTGGGTAGGACGTGAGCGGTCCCAGGCTCTGACTCTGTCCCAGCCTCCACTAAATTCACCCAATGTGCCGTCAGGGAGATGTAGTGGCCCTGCCCGCCTGTGCTTGTCCACGTGTCCGTTGTTAAGTGGACCGTGGCAGTAACCGCGTTGGTGAGGGCGCGTACAATGTTGCGGGAGACGTGGTCGTGCAAGGCTGGGACGGCACATCGGGAAAAGTAGTGGCGACTGGGAACTGAGTAGCGCGGGGCCACCACCTCCATGATACTTTTGAAGGACTCCGTTTCCACAACCCTATACGGCAGCATCTCAAGGCTGATGAATTTTGCTATGCGGACGGTTAACGCTTGAGCGTGCGGGTGCGTGGCGGCGTACTTGCGCTTGCGCTCCAACAGTTGCGCAAGCGACGGCTGGACGGTGCGCTGAACTACACTGCTGGATGGGGCCGAGGACAGCGGAGGTGAGGGTGTGGGTGCAGGCCAGGAGACGGTAGTGCCTGTGTCCTGAGAGGGGGGTTGCATCTCAGTGGCAGGTTGGGGCACGGGGGGAGAGGCAGGGGTGCAAACCGGAGGCGCTGAACGGCCTTCGTCCCACCTTGTGGGGTGCTTGGCCATCATATGTCTGCGCATGGTGGTGGTGGTGAGGCTGTTGGTGTTGGCTCCCCGGCTGAGCTTTGCGCGACAAAGGTTGCACACCACTGTTCGTCGGTCGTCAGGCGTCTCTGTGAAAAACTGCCAGACCTTAGAGCACCTCGGCCTCTGCAGGGTGGCATGGCGCGAGGGGGCGCTTTGGGAAACACTTGGTGGATTATTCGGTCTGGCCCTGCCTCTACCCCTGGCCACCGCACTGCCTCTTGCAACCTGCCCTGCTGATGCCCTTGACTCCCCCTCTGAAGACCTGTCCTCCTGAGTAAGCGTTGCACACCAGGTGGGGTCAGTCACCTCATCGTCCTGCTGCTCTTCCTCCGAATCCTCTGTGCGCTGCTCCCTCGGACTTACTGCCCTTACTACTACCTCACTGCAAGACAACTGTGTCTGATCGTCATCGTCCTCCTCACCCACAGAAAGTTGTTGAGACAGTTGGCGGAAGTCCCCAGCCTCTTCCCCCGGACCCCGGGAACTTTCGAATGGTTGGGCATCAGTGACGATAAACTCCTCTGGTGGGAGAGGAACCGCTGCTGCCCAATCTAAGCAGGGGCCCGAGAACAGTTCCTGGGAGTGTTCCCGCTCCTGAGCAGGTGTCATTGTAGTGGAGTGAGGAGGCTGGGAGGAAGGAGGAGCAGCAGACAGAGGATTCGGATTTGCAGCAGTGGACGGCGCAGAACTGCGTGTAGACGATAGGTTGCTCGAAGCACTTTCTGCCATCCAGGACAGGACCTGCTCACACTGCTCATTTTCTAATAACCGTCTCCCGCGTGGACCCATTAATTGGGCGATGAATGTGGGGACGCCAGAAATGTGCCTCTCTCCTAATCGCGCAGCAGTCGGCTGCGACACACCTGGATCAGGAGCTCAGCCTGTGCCCACACCCTGACTTGGCCCTCCGCGTCCTCGGCCGCGTCCACGTCCTCTAGGCCTACCCCTACCCCTCAGCATGCTGTATTACCAGTGATTTGATTTCACAGGCAGGAAATAAATTGGCGCAAGACTGCAGGCCAAATATAATTTTTTCCCTTTTTTGAAAACGAAAGGCCCCACTGCCTCTAGTGAATGAATAATCTAAGTTTAATAACTGTGCTGTGTCCCTGCTAATGTGTCACAGAACGTGAGGGTAGCAGAGTTATTAACTCTGGCAGAGCAGATATTTTTTTTCCCAATTAAGGAAAGCAAATGGCGAAGCCAGGAGTAAAACGTAGCTGGGTGCGTCTGATTTTTAAACGTTGCACACGCAGCCGACACGTGTCCACCGCCCTTAGGACGGACAGAGGCAGGACAAATAGAATTATTTTCTGTTTTTTTCCACCAAAAGGCATCACTGCGTATATTCAATGAACATGAGAAGTTTAATAACTGTGCTGTGTCCCTGCTAATGTGTCACAGAACGTGAGGGTAGCAGAGTTATTAACTCTGGCAGAGCAGGTATTTATTTTCCCAATTAAGGAAAGCAAATGGCGAAGCCAGGAGTAAAACGTAGCTGGGTGTGTCTGATTTTTAAACGTTGCACACGCAGCCGACATGTGTCCACCGCCCTTAGGACGGACAGAGGCAGGACAAATAGAATTATTTTCTGTTTTTTTCCACCAAAAGGCAGCACTGCGTATATTCAATGAACATGAGAAGTTTAATAACTGTGCTGTGTCCCTGCTAATGTGTCACAGAACATGAGGGTAGCAGAGTTATTAACTGTGGCAGAGCAGGTATTTTTTTTCCCAATTAAGGAAAGCAAATGGCGAAGCCAGGAGTAAAACGTAGCTGGGTGCGTATGATTTTTACAGGTTGCACACGCAGCCGACACGTGTCCACCGGCGTTAGGACGGACAGAGGCAGGACAAATAGAATTATTTTCCGTTTTTTTGCACCAAAAGGCAGCACTGCGTATATTCAATGAACATGAGAAGTTTAATAACTGTGCTGTTTTCCTGCTAATGTGTCACAGAACGTGAGGGTAGCAGAGTTATTAACTCTGGCAGAGCAGGTATTTTTTTTCCCAATTAAGGAAAGCAAATGGCGAAGCCAGGAGTAAAACGTAGCTGGGTGCGTCTGATTTTTAAACGTTGCACACGCAGCCGACACGTGTCCACCGCCCTTAGGACGGACAGAGGCAGGACAAATAGAATTATTTTCAGTTTTTTCCCACCAAAAGGCAGCACTGCGTATATTCAATGAATAATAACTGTGTTGTGGCCCTGCCTACACAATTCTTTCCCTGCAGTATTAATGGAGGGTGCAATGCTCTGCAGAGGCGATTTTGAGAAGAAAAAAAAATGCAGCACAGCTAACAGCAGCCTGGACAGTACTGCACACGGATAAATATGGCCCTAGAAAGGACCGTTGAGGTTCTTGAAGGCTACACTCACTCCTAACACTCTCCCTGCCTATGCAGCACTTCTGTCCCTAATGCCGGGTGCAACGCTCTGCAGAGGCGATTTTGAGAAAAAAAATAATTGCCACTGCTAACAGCAGCCAACACACAGCTATCAGTGGCCCTAATAAGGACCTTTGGGGGGTCTTGAAGCCTACACTAACTACCAATTCTTTCCCTACAGCAGCTCCGGTACAAACAGCACTGTCCCTCATCTAACTCACACGGCATCTGAGGCGAGCCGCGGGAGGGGCCGACTTTTATATTCGGCGGACACCTGATCTCCCCAGCCACTCACTGCAGGGGGGTGGTATAGGGCTTGAACGACGCAGGGGGAAGTTGTAATGCCTTCCCTGTCTTTCAATTGGCCAGAAAAGCGCGCTAACGTCTCAGGGAAGGAAGTGAAAGTAACCAGAACACCGCATGGTGTTCGTTACGAATAACGAACATCCCGAACACCCTAATATTCGCACGAATATCAAGCTCGGACGAACACGTTCGCTCATCTCTAGTCATTATGTATTTGAGTCCCATTCAAGTGAATGAATAGAGCTACAAAACCAGACACAGCCGCTATACAATTTTTAGCGCTATGTCTGATATACATGAAGAGGTTGCAGCATTGGCCTGTTCACGACAGCCTCTTCAATCAACTAATCGGTAGGGGTGGCAGAAATCAGCTTCCACCAGTTTGGCATTGATGATCTATCCTAAAAATACGTTATCAATACCTGGAAGTCCTGGAAAACCTTTTTAAGTAAAGGGTTGTATACGTTTCAAAAAATGCCTGTTAGGGTTTTTTTTTTTTTAGCAAGAATAGCACCAATTTTATCCATGAGCAAGGCCTCGCTCAGACGAGCGTATTTTTGCGCATACATGCGCGTGAAGAAAACTACCCGCCTATTTACAACCATGGAGTTCCTATGAAGTGTTCACATGGACGTGTTTTTACTGCGTGCGAACGCGTGCAGCAACGAAGAAAGGACATGCGTGGCAGTTTGGTCCATACTGCGCTGCTCTTAGCATTGGCTCCTATGGGACACGCTGCACGCGAGTCCGGTCGTGTGAACGACCCAATAGACAGCAATGTTAAATTTTTTTTTTTATGCTAAAGGTAAATGCTTTTGTGTCTTTCCCTTTGCATAAAGCACTCCATGTTGTGTTCCGGATGTGTTTGGTTGTAAACACAAATAAACGATGTGCATCCACGAACCTTGTGCAGCCTGTTATATAAAGGAAGAAACTTAGTAATCCAAAGTTCGCTGGGGTGCCAAAGAAATCGTGTGCCTCACAACTATCAATACTTAAAATACTGGCGCCGTGTATATTGGCTGGGATGCTGATACAGCTAAAGGTATGAAGCGCATCTACATGCGCTCCATGCAGCCAACATCACATTTGCTAACACGCATATGTAAAGCACGGACCTTCGTTTACGCGCATTTTTGCGCGCACGTTCAAAAGCGCGCATGTACGCACGGATTAGCGCATCCGCTCATCTGAACGCACCCTGAGGCCTTAGTCAGACGGGTGTTTTTTTGCGCGATTTGCGCATGCGCATGCGTCCGACGTTTTTTAAAACCATTGCTTCGCAATGGTATCGGACACATGAGCGCTTTTTAAGCGCTCGTCCGATAAATTATAGAACAGAAATCGCAGCTCGCACCTATCTGCGATCTGCGATTCCTGTTCTCTTCTCTATATGTGCTCAATGGGGCCGGCGGCAGCAGCGCCGACCCCATTGAGAACATATAGAAGACAAATCATTCTTCTCTGCCACAGCTGTAACAGCTGTGGCAGAGAAGAACGATGTTTGCCCATTGAATTCAATGGAGCCGGCAATACAGCCGTCTCCATTTAAAGCAATGCACTGCGGGCGAGCCCGGGATGAATTGTCGGTAAGGGCTTAAATATATAAGCCCTTCCCTGCAATTAATCCTAAAATGTGTTAAAATAAAAAAAAAATTGTATACTCACCTTCTGCCGGGAGCCGGAGCTCCGCGCGGCCGTCCTGCAGTGGGTGTGAAGGGGGTGTGAGTCAGACCTGCCCCCTGATTGTCTCAGCGCTGAGCCAAACAGAGGCATGCCTCACTCACACCCATTCATGAATTCATGAATGGATGTGAGTCAGACCTGCCCCTGATTGGCTCAGCGCTGAGAGGCAGCAGTCACTCACCCATTCATGAATGGGTGTGTGAGTGTTTTCAGCCTCTGATTGATCAGGGCTGTGACCAATCAGAGGCAGATCATTCAGCAGGCGGGGATTTTAAAGCCCCGCCGGCTGAATAGTGCCGAGAAGCAGTTCAGGAGAACTGACAGCGGCCGCGGCTGGACTCCGGCTGCAGCGGAAGGCTGAGTATACAATTTTTTTTTATTTTAACACATTTTAGTATCAATTGCAGGGAAGGGTTTATATATTTAACCCCTTCCCGACAATTCACCCCACGCACGCCGGCAGCCCATTGCTTTCAATGGAGCCGCTGTATTGCCGCTCCATTGAATTCAATGGGCAAACATCGTTCTTCTCTGCCACAGCTGTTACAGCTGTGGCAGAGAAGAATGATTTGTCTTCTATATGTTCTCAATGGGGTCGGCGCTGCTGCCGCCGGCCCCATTGAGCGCATATAGAGAAGAGAACAGGAATCGCAGATCACAGATAGGTGCGAGCTGCGATTTTTTGTTCTATAATTTATCGGACGAGTGCATAAAAAGCGCTCGTGTGTCCGATACCATTGCAAAGCAATGGTTTTATAAAATCGCCGGACGCATGCGCATGCGCAAATCGCGCGAAAAATCGCCCGTCTGACTAAGGCCTTAAAGTGATGATTATTCTCTATGGTGACCAAGACCCAGTAGCTCTGCCATACTGAAGGCATCATAATCCCATGTTTGCCAGGTATGCTGCACGAACATTAGCAGGTTAACTACTGTGGTTATAATTTGGGTTTTCTGTAAGGATAAATGCAACTTATCAAGAAAAATGTTCATTTAACAAAAGCAACAACAGCTGCAATTTTGCCATTTTGCATTCAAATTAGTGTTGTCCATAATAAATAACAGGTTTAAAAGGTAAAAATAAAATATGCCCATTTATTATTAGAAATAATCAATTTAAAATTATAATAACGGAGCTGCATTTTTCAAACTGAATTTTGCATAAGCTTTTTGCACTGTGACATTTGTAACGCATTTATGCAGGTGCATGGTCATCATCTGCGGGTCATATTTTAAATCCTAAATTAATTCATACAGCAGCACAGAGGCTTGCTAGCTCATTTTTCACTGTCACACCTATGGCTTTAGTGTCAACATTTCTGTGCTAGACAGCCGTACTTTCCTCTTCTCTTCCTGAATGATGTAATAGTAAAGCTATTACTTTTGATAAATGTTCTTTGCCATTTGCAAACTTAACTTTGATTTAAATAGAAAATCTAAATTGTGTTTTACCTTTTTTTTCTTTAACAATGCAGTAATAATACAGTATATTTTTGCAATTCATAACTTTGCAGTTCTTGTGCAACTGACATACAAAAAGGCCTACCGTCTCATCATAGAACTCTATATATCTCTCTAGGCATATATAAAGTAAAACAGATGGCTATAAGGGCTGATGCACATTGCCAAACTGTGTGAATGGACAGATTCCTAGCATACAGTGGCATGAGCTTCATGTGCTGCCATACAGGCTCCTCCAGGCTTATACCTCTGTACATATGACATCCAATGGAAAATGTTTTTTTTTTCTGTTGTATTTGAATGGAAGCACACAAAAACAACCTCACTATGCCTCCATATAAAATCAGAAACCTATGGAAGTACTTTACAGTCTATGTATTTCTGCCATGCTACAGCATCACATACATCAGTGGAGTTGACCTGTAATACCAGTGAATCTCCTGCTTTTGGCTGCCTGTTGTATCACATTTCCATTGTTACAGGTGCTTCTGGATAATGTTAGTCTTGTTGGCCTATTTAAAGGGGACTCTGGACTGACAGTGTTGCCTATGGATAAAGTATTTCTTGTATTGGTCAATTGATCCTACAAGTAACCCTGACTCCAACTTTGTTTCTGAACTTCACTTTTGTCTCACTGACTTGATGTTTGGTGCCTATTGTCATAGTCCTGCTTGTGAGCCCTGGCCTGGCTTCTGACAGTATTATCACCTCATTCTTTGTCTTGTTGAATCTTGAATACTCTCTTGCTAATGAACCTTGACTGCATTCTTGACTGTGTTACAGCTCTGCGCTATTGCCTGAACACTGCTCACCTATGCTACAGCACTGTTACATTCAAGCCAGATGCAAAAAGACCTTTTCCAGATCAGCTGTCCAAGAAAGGACAGATATACACTCTAGTAATAACTGGAAGAACAATATGACCAATAACAAAACAAAACAAGGGGGAGAAGACAAATCTCACTCTAATACACCAAGATGGGAAAAATACTTCCTAAAGCAGAGCGATCGCCCTGATGAGAGTGGCCTCATGTTTGGAACCTATGGACTTCCTAAACTGTTCCTAGATGGAAAGAGGATGACAATAGATAGATGTTAATAACAAAAGTCACAACACTAGGAAGTATAAGTAGTATCACAATAATAAGTAGTAACATCAAAGACTTATCTGACTGAAAGTTGACACCAGGGGGACGTAGAATGGACTATAACTACACCAACTCAGAGGAATAACTGGCACCCTCAAAGAGGAGGGACCAAATATCATATGCTACAATGAAGGCTGATTAGCTGGCTTTGAAAATCTGCTCCCTACTGACCTATCAAACCCTGCAGAGATGTTCATATGTTGGTGCCCAGAGACTAATGACAGGCTGCATATGCTGGCAGCATGGTCGCATGGGCTAGATTGATGTTGTGATACTCGCCTGGGCTTGCTTCCGTGTGGCGGCCACATCGCTATGACGACCACTGCCGAAAACCTGCTGACCACTCACCACAACTGAATCCTCGGAATCTAACTGGTAAATTCCATATCTTCTTGTGCTGGTTATAGAATTTTAATATTCATTTTTAAGAATAGACTATTTGGGGTAATTAAGGATTCTTCCATGTTTTACATCAATACACCATTGATGTGTTTTAGTAATGCTCATCAAGATGGTACAATTTCATTCAGGTTTCGAACAAATTCATAATTTTATATGGTTGTACAACATTTTCAATGAATTTCTTTTTTTTACAGTTTTCTACAATCATTTTTTGTTTACCTAGGAGAGAGTTTGCAGAAATTCACTGTTACATTCATTTGGACAAACATGATTTTATTTTGAAACCTCTGATGCATTCTTTCCCTGACATATTTCCTTTTCTTGCTTAATGAACAGCTGAAAAGTTGGTAAGTCTTTCAGGCAGTCTGCAGAAATAGACTACTTTTCTGATGTGTCAAAAAATGTTGCCCATTATAACTAATCTCAGCAACTGATTTTTTTTTTGAATTGCTGGTTTATTTTTGAGCTGTAAAGATGATGCCAATTTTTGTGACAAAATGGAAACTGTTATTTTTTGGCACAGTTATATTCACATTCTTAGTAAAAAAAATATATGTGTAAATAAATACCACTGCTGTACACAGACAGTATTATGAGTATTTAATGAAAAACGTTTGGTACCGTATAAGCCAGTACAGCAAAATGTGGTTGTTCCCCCCAAGAAAAATCAAGTAATCTTGTAGATATGATACCTTTTAATGGCTAACAAAAATACATGATGTTAATGCGAGCTTTCGAACCTACTCAGGGTTCAGCTTCAAGCTTAAATGAAATAGATCCAAAGGGGCATGCATACTTATACAGGCATACTTATGACAAGACACAGACATGGATGTGATTAATTTGCACTTAAAATAATACTACAACAGAAATACAAACATCTTTAAATAGTCACTGATAAAGATGTGAAGGTTTTATGGTTCCTGAATTAGTGTTGGGGGGTCACGGGATCAGCTGTGTTATCTGTGCTATAGATTTCTCATACTTCCTAGTCACGCATGAACCCTTGTGAACAATTTAACCCTCTGTTGAAAGTGTTAAAAGTTGTTATAATTTTGGACTCCCAAATTATTCTGTGACGCTGTGATTTGAAATTGCCTTTCAGTATAATAACTTTCTAAACTTCTATGTCATGTCCATGGGTAGAAAAGTGCTCAGCCACAGGTAATTTGCCAAGCACTTTTCTAGCCATGGACATTTCACTGTTTAATATGTCCAGTGATTTTTTTTTTATTCCTTATGTAACTAACTAATATATATATATATATATATATATATATATATATATATATATATATATATACATTATATATAGATATATACTAGCTGATATACCCGGCTTTGCCCGAGTTAATTTGGTACTGGTGTTTATCTGGTGTTCACACGGAAAATCTTATGAAGTCGTGGTTACTTTAGAGATACCAGAAAAACATATGTTCACCATTTTGCATAGTTCTCTGCGTTACCCAGGAAACACCACGGGGAGGTAACCATGCGACGTTTCCTTTATATAAAATGACATCAGGAAGTGAGAGAATTAGATTACATACATAAAATTTGGACGCTAATTCTTTTGCACTTAGAATTAAATAATCGAGTTGGGACCCATTAACTTTTCCTATTTATGACATAATCAATGCCGTGCCAAATTTCAAGTTTCTATGACATCGGGAAGTGAGAGAATTAGATTCCGTACTTAAAATGTGGACGTTATTACTTTTGCGCTTAGAATTGAACAATCAAGATGGGTCCCATTAACTTTTCCTATTTATGACATAATCAATGCTCATTCCAAATTTCATGTTTCTATGACACCAAGAAGTGAGAGAATTAGATTCTGTACGTAAAATTTGGACGCTAGTTCTTTTGCGCTAGAATTAAATAATCGAGTTGGGACCCATTGACTTTTCCTATTTATGACATATTCAATGCTTATGGCAAATTTCATGCTTCTATGACTTTGGGAAGTGAGAGGTTTAGATTATGTATGTAAAATTTTGCCGCTAATTCTTTTGCGCATAGAATTGAATAATCGAGTTGGGACCCATTAGCTTTTCTTATTTATGGCATAATCAATGCTCGTGCCAAATTTCACGTTTCTATGACACTGGAAAGTGAGAAAAATACATTCCGCACGTAAAATTTGGACGCTAATTCTTTTGCGCATAGAATTGAATAATCGAGTTGGGACCCATTAGCTTTTCCTATTTGTGACATAATCAATGCTCGTGCCAAATTTCACGTTTCTATGACACCGGAAAGTTAGATAATTACATTCCGTACGTAAAATTTGGACGCTAATTCTTTTGCGCATAGAATTGAATAATCGAGTTGGGACCCATTAGCTTTTCCTATTTATGACATAATCAATGCTCGTGCCAAATTTCACGTTTCTATGACACCGGGAAGTGAGAGAATTAGATTCCGTACGTAAAATTTGGACGCTAATTCTTTTGCGCTAGAATTGAATAATCGAGTTGGGACCTATTAACTTTTCCTATTTATGACATATTTAATGCCCGTGCCAAATTTTAAGTTTCTATGACATTGGGAAGTGAGAGATTTAGATTATGTACGTAAAATTTCGACGCTAATTCTTTTGCACTAGAATTGAATAATCGAGCTGGGACCCAATTACTTTTCCTATTTTGGAGATAATCTATGCTTGTGCCAAATTTCATGTTTCTACGACATCGGGAAGTTGGAGAACTTTTGGTGAGTCAGTCAGTGAGTCAGTCAGTGAGTCAGTCAGTGAGTCAGTCAGTGAGTGAGTCAGTGAGGGCTTTCGTCTTTATATATATATAGGTATATATATGACAGCTTAATGCTACCTTGGTTACTTATTCTTTTTTGTTTAAAAATTCCTGGAGCTCTCTTCAGGTAGGTTATGTGATCTTATTGTGACCATGTCAGATTTACTTGTCTCAATGTATTCCAGAAGTCAGTATTTCAATAATTAGGACCTACAGTATGATGAAATTACATGAATTGATCAACACACACTCTTCACAGTTGGGTACATAAACTTCTACCCCAGTTAATGCTGATGATTAGAGACTCCTGTCACACAGTTATAATGAAGATCATAGTTCATACTCTTGACTGTATACTTATGATCTTTAGCTTATTTAGGTTAATGTAGAAGGTAATTACAGGGTCCTCCCAGCAGGCAGAAATTGTACTGACTCTAGCTTGTCATGTGATGCTATACTGATTCATAATGGGATACATCACAGCACAGAGAAAGAGAAAGCAGGAAGGAATCTAAACCTCACTTGATATGTATCAGACAGGAGTCTGCACTGGATGGAAGTGAGTACAATATACATAGCAAAGATCGGGAGTCTGATAAGCAATGAGGTAAGGGGTGCAGGCAGAGGCGTAAATTGAAGCTCCTGGGCCCCAATACAAACCCTGTTACAGGGCCCCCAACTGAAATGCTTTATTGATAGTACTGAGCTCCCTATATGGAGAAGAGAGGCCTTATTGGCGCTCTAAGGCTCCTGGGCCCGGGTGCAACCGCATCCCCTGCATCCTCTATAGTTATGCCAGTGGGTGCAGGGATGGAAAGTGTATTTTCTTTGGAGTGGCTGTTTAAAAACTGTCATGGGGCTGTCATAAAGAAGGCACATACATTCTCAACTCCATTGTCTCTATAGACGGAGCAGCAGGATGTGTACTCCGCCTTCCTTTAATAATAATGAGGTGACTCTGCTAACTCTGTCAAAGTCAAATAACAAATCTAAAATTTGAGTTACAATAAACAGGAAATGCCAGTGTGTGCCCAGTGCCCAGTATCAACATTTTTATTTCATTTTTTCAATTTTACTTTTTCTACAATAGCTTAAGTTTTACAAAATGTTTATAATAGCAGAAAGATGTAAATATGTCATTTTCTGATAATACATTACATAACACATGATAGAATGTATTCATTTTCCTTCTGTCAATTAGAAATAGAAATTACTACTGCTATAGATTGGAATTTCTTATTTAACTTTTCAGACAACAGGGAACATATGTTCATGTCATAGAATGCTAATTACGGTGTTGCTGTTATGTGGAAAATGTGTCAACATTATAGATCTCCTTCGCAGGTAATGATGCTTGCTATCCAACTGTGTTGGAGACAGTCGGATTGAATTATGTGTTGCCAGCACCATAATTTGTACTGCAACACACCTTATTCTGCCAAGCATTTTGAAAATGGGCAAGGCAGGACAATGGTAGAATCTGGCCAAAAGTATGGTTCACTTCAGCTACACAGGTTTGGCAGGTAAAACATTGCCACAGTCATTACACATAAAAACAGCTCTTTTTAACTCTTCTCAACAATAAAAAGTATCATAATCTTGGCATCATTTTAGTCACATTAAATTGTACCCATTGATATAGAAAAGGCAAGCCTTCAGACTCTATGAAGTGAAAAACGGGGATCCTTTATTCACCCATATACACCATTTATTTCATGAATCAGTATCAAATAGGGAAAAGGCACATCTTCCTCATCATATAGAAGCCCATATCCCTGTCTGTAGGCTCTCAACAATAAAAAGTAGGGGTGGGAAACTTAAATGACTCTAGAAAAAAAATACTAAAAGTGACCTTCTCATACTGTAGGTGGGTCCAAACTGGGAGCAGGCAGGGTGAACACAAATTGGCAGAGTTAGAAAACCATCAGGGTGATTGACAAATGTTTAAGCGTCCGACAGTTGTTCCAGCAATGATCGCTTAGTGAATGGAGGCAAAGCAGGTCGGACATTGCTTCTGGCCACCTCCCTCCATTCAACGTAAATAGGCAGTCATTCATAGATAAATGATTGTCTGTTTACACAGGCAGATCATCATTTGATCATTTTTATGCCTGCAGAAACTGAATGAACAATAAAAGAGCAAATTATCATTTGCCGTTCAGTCACTATCAGCGCTTACACTTAATGATTACCATTTAGCTTTGCTCGATCCAGCAATAATCTGAAGGATAATTGCTCACCGTAAAAGGGCCTTTATTCATAGCCACATTGGTGGTAATTGTGGCCAATATAAAAATACAATGATGGGCAATTGCAGACACTTATGTGTAGTCCTGTCCAGCTGTTGCAAAACCCCAACTTCCAGCATGCTCTGGTAGCCTACAGCTTGAGGTATGCTGGGAGTTTATTTTGGACAGCCAAAGGTTGAAGACTACTACTAACAGAGGAAGTTATTGAGGTGTATAAAAAAGTTTAATATGTCATATGAATTCCTTGGTGTCTATTGGATCCCTCACTTGGGATTTACTACATTAGAGCAAAGAGCCAATGAAAAGAGCATTTCTTGCTCTGCAAAATTCCTGATGAGGTGCTGTGTAATGTAATTTAACTACAGTACCAGCAGTCAGCCAAGGTGATGGCTAATCATGAAGGCTTCAGACCTTCAGATCCAAGGGCACAAGGGCACAGTAATATATACTACGTGTGTGAATTGAGTGCACCACTCATACAATATCTGAATACTGACCAGAGTCAGAACCTAGTACGGCATTCCAACCTCATTCCTGTCCCTTCGATGATCATAGATTAATGACTCCAATAATGCCTCCATTCACTGAGCGATCATTGCTAGAACAACTGTCGGACGCTTAAACTTTTGTCAATCACCCTGATGGGTTTCTAACTCTGCCAATTTGTGTCAACCCGGTCTACACAAGCAAATGGTAGTGTCAGATCAACAATGATTTTATGATCTGCATGAAAGATCTGATCAGCGATTTATCGTTGATCGTTCTTTCACAGCATGAGTTTACACTACACAATGATCATGTGACGAATGAGAATTAGAAATGCATGTGAATGTGTGGGTCGTCCATGTATCAGACACCACATGGAAAGGTGTCTGTGAGGTGTCCGATGCGAGTTGTACCTAAACCTCTTGGCGTAATGCCCACATGGCAAGTGTATCGGTAGCCTTGGGGGGGGCTTCTTTTCTGGCTGCGAATATGGCAACCAACTTCTTCAATGAATCAACCTGCACATTGTGGCAGAGCATTCCATAATCTCACTGAAAAGGAGCACCATCTATGGTGAAATATTCTTTTTTTAGTAGTTAAAGATGAAGCCCCCTGTTATGGTTACAGGCTCAGATATAAAAAGATCTTTAGAAAAATTTCTGTATTGTCCATTTATGTATTTATAGATTGGAATTAAATCACCCCTAAGCCATTAAAAAAACCCAAAACTTAATATTCCCAAGTTTGATAACCAATTTTGGTAATACAATTCATCTATTCCCTGTGTCACGCTTCTGTACACCTACTTTAGTTCAGATACTGTAAGTCCTTCTCATACACAGGTGGCAAGAATTTTCAAGAGATCTTCATAGGCCGCCTGCACACGGGCGGAAATCCCGCCGCGGGATTTCCCGCAGGATTTCCGCCACTGAAAGTTTGCATAGGAGTGCATTATAATACGCACTCCTATGCAGACGGCCGCGGTTTGGCCGCGCGAAATATCGCGCGGCAAACAAACCGCGGCATGTCCTATTTTTGTGCGGGGCACGCACTCACCCGGCCGCCAGCTCCGGTCTGCGCATGCGCCGGCTGCGCGGCAGCCGACACATGAAAGAGCTGGGGCCGCCAGGCGCGGGTGAGTACGCGCTCGTCCCTGCAGGCTCTCGGGTCGGGTCCCGCGGCGAGAATTCTCGCTGCCGGATCCGACCCGCTCGTCTGCAGGCGGCCATAATAGAGGCAAAACTAGGCTGTTGTTTATTTTTTTATTTATTTATACAGCCCTGCACATGACCTGATACAGCATGTTTTTGGAATGTGAAAGGAAACCCAAACCAACACAGGGAAAACATGCAAATTCTATGCAGATGTTGTCTGTAATTGGATTTAAACTCAGGACCCCAAGACAACAATGCTAACCACCGAGCTACCATGCTGCACCATGACCATCTTTGTCTCTTTTGATGTATATCATGATTTTATTTGCCTTGGCAGCAGCCTCCTGGCACTAGCCACTAAAGTTGAGTTTACTTTCCAGCAAGTTTTTTTCATTGCCAATGTAAGCCATGTTTCATTATTTAGTGTGTAAATGTATATTTTGTTTCTGTGGCTTACATTTATCCATATTAAACTTCAATTATCAATTTTCCACCCAAGCCTTCACCTTCCCTAAATCTTTCTATTATATTATGCCTGCCTCCTCTGTGTTGGTTACCTTACAGAGCTTAAAGTATTGGAACTTTTTAAGATAAACTTATGTGTGTGCATGGGGAATAACACTATTTCTGGCCATCATATGAATTGTATTCTGCATTTTTTTCCTCATTTTCCCCTCTGCAGAGTGTATATTTGCTTCTTAGTTGTACAGGTTTTGCATTCTGTCTGTAGCACAAAGAGAGACATAACATCTTCATGAAGGAAAGTGTACAGCAGTACTGAGCAGTGTAGATGGAAATAACTAAAATTATCTCTAAGCACATATGTGTGAGTCTCCTCTTCTGCTTATACTGCCCCTACCCTTTGCTTTTCATAGATTTGAATGAGCATGATGACTCACCCACTCCATTTCTTGTTATGCTGTCATGCCAGTGATAGAGATAATATAACTTGATAGCAGGCAGTGGACAGCAAGTTAGGAGGAAAGGAGACCCCTAGTGGCCAGCAGTGTATAGAGTTTTTTTCACCAGAAAAGTATCATTTTAGGTAAATATATAAATTGCAGTTTTGCTAGTTATTGCATTGGCTATTATATGAGCACAGGTTGTTGAAAAGTTTGTGACTTTTAAATCATTTGCAAATATTGAAATTGTATTTTAGTATTTTATCCACAATCAAAGTTAAACTTACAAACCTATAGTTTCCAGGCTCACTTTTTTGAGCCCTATTTGAGTTTTGGCGCCATACTTGCTATGCAGCAGTCCTGTAGAACAGATCATGCCAATACAGAATCCTTAAAGCATACCTGAGTTTTAAGTTACCTTTACAGAATAAACTGCCATGTGTGTGTACATGAGGAATAACACTATTTAAGGTCATGATTAGAGATGAGCGAACACCAAAATGTTCGGGTGTTCGTTATTCGAAACGAACTTCCCGCGATGTTCGAGGGTTCATTTCGAATAACGAACCCCATTGAAGTCAATAGGCGACCAGAGCATTTTTGTATTTCGCCGATGCTCGCTAAGGTTTTCATGTGTGAAAATCTTGGCAATTCAAGAAAGTGATGGGAATGACACAGAAACGGATAGGGCAGGCGAGGGGCTACATGTTGGGCTGCATCTCAAGTTCACAGGTCCCACTATTAAGCCACAATACCGGCAAGAGTGGCCCCCCCCCTCCCAACAACTTTTACTTCTGAAAAGCCCTCATTAGCATGGCATACCTTTGCTAAGCACCACACTAGCTACAACAAAGCACAATCACTGCCTGGATGACACTCCGCTGCCACTTCTCCTGGGTTACATGCTGCCCAACCGCCCCCCCTCCCCCCCACAGCGCACACCAAAGTGTCCCTGCGCAGCCTTCAGCTGCCCTCATGCCACGCCACACTCATGTCTATTTAGAAGTGCATCTGCCATGAGGAGGAACCGCAGGCACACACTGCAGAGGGTTGGCACGGCTAGGCAGCGACCCTCTTTAAAAGGGGCGGGGCGATAGCCCACAATGCTGTACAGAAGCAATGAGAAATAGAATCCTGTGCCACCGCCATCAGGAGCTGCACACGTGGGCATAGCAATGGGGAACCTATGTGCCACACACTATTCATTCTGTCAAGGTGTCTGCATGCCCCAGTCAGACTGGTAATATGCACCTTAACAGTAACCGCGTTGGTGGTAATGTGGTGGTGACTGCGGACCTAGTAGCACGGTTGTATTTTGTTGGTTTTCGGAATGCGGCCAGGATTAAGTGGGCCGTGGCGGGGGGATGGTGTGGGGGCTCTCTTGTTGTGTCGGTAAAGGTGAAATTCTTGGACTGCCACCAGACGAACCAATGCAAAGGCATTTGCCAAGAATGTTTTCCCTGTTGGAGGAGGAGGGGGATGTTTTTGAGGCACTACGTGTCCTCTCCACGTGTCCGTGGTTATATGCACCTTAACAGTAACCGTGTTGGTGGGAAATGGCCTCGCCGCCATCATGTCTTTGGGAAGCCTCTGTTTCCACACCCCAGAGACATACCATTAGCAGCGGTATAGGCAGAGCCCAGAATTCGTAACATTTCAGCCGTAGCATTAGGACAGGCCCCACTAACATATCAGTAGCAGCATTATAGGAGGAGCGCAGTCTTCGTTCCATGTCAGCAATAGTAGCACTCAAGACAAGCCCCAGTAACAATTCCGAAGCAGCAGTATAGCGGGAGCGCAGTCTTCGTTCCATGTCAGCAATAGTAGCACTCAAGACAGGCCCCAGTAACAATTCCGAAGCAGCAGTATAGCGGGAGCGCAGTCTTCGTTCCATGTCAGCAATAGTAGCACTCAAGACAGGCCCCAGTAACAATTCCGAAGCAGCAGTATAGCGGGAGCGCAGTCTTCGTTCCATGTCAGCAATAGTAGCACTCAAGACAGGCCCCAGTAACAATTCCGAAGCAGCAGTATAGCGGGAGCGCAGTCTTCGTTCCATGTCAGCAATAGTAGCACTCAAGACAGGCCCCAGTAACAATTCTGAAGCAGCAGTATAGTGGGAGCGCAGTCTTAGTTCCATTTCAGTAGCTGCAGTATAGCCAAGGCCCAAGTTACATTTATGTAGCTAAAGTGTAGGCCAACCCCACACACCTTTCTGTACCATGAGTGCAGGCGAAGAACATACAAATTGCTATGATTACACTGTAGGTGAGGGTCCCAAAAAATTGGTGTACCAACAGTACTAATCTACCTCAGTAAAAATTGGCCATGCCCAACCAAGATGGCAGGTGAATCGCTTTGGTTAATGTGGCTTAAGTGGTAACTAGGCCTGGAGGCAGCCCAGTGTAACGAAAAATTGGTTCAAGTTAAAGTTCCAACGCTTTTAAGCGCATTGAAACTTATAAAAATTGTTCAGAAAAATTATTTGAGTGAGCCTTGTGGCCCTAAGAAAAATTGCCCGTTCAGCGTGATTACGTGAGGTTTCAGGAGGAGGAGCAGGAGGAGGAGGAGGAATATTAGACACAGATTGATGAAGCAGAAATGTCCCCGTTTTGGATGGTGAGAGAGAACGTAGCTTCCATCCGCGGGTGCAGCCTACGTATTGCTTACGTATCGCTGCTGTCCGCTGGTGGAGAACAGAAGTCTGGCGAAATCCAGGCTTTGTTCATCTTGATGAGTGTTAGGCTGTCGGCACTGTCGGTTGACAAGCGGCTACACTTATCTGTGATGATTCCCCCAGCCGCACTAAACACCCTCTCCGACAAGACGCTAGCCGCAGGACAAGCAAGCACCTCCAGGGCATACAGCGCTAGTTCAGGCCACGTGTCCAGCTTCGACACCCAGTAGTTGTAGGGGGCAGAGGCGTCACCGAGGATGGTCGTGCGATCGGCTACGTACTCCCTCACCATCCTTTTACAGTGCTCCCGCCGACTCAGCCTTGACTGGGGAGCGGTGACACAGTCTTGGTGGGGAGCCATAAAGCTGGCCAGGCCCTTAAAGACTGTTGCACTGCCTGGGATGTACATGCTGCTCGATCTCCGCACCCCCCCTGCTACCTTGCCCTCGGTACTGCGCCTTCTGCCACTAGCGCTGTCGGCTGGGAATTTTACCATCAGCTTGTCCGCAAGGGTCCTGTGGTATAGCAACACTCTCGAACCCCTTTCCTCTTCGGGAATGAGAGTGGGCAGGTTCTCCTTATAGCGTGGGTCGAGCAGTGTGTACACCCAGTAATCCGTTGTGGCCAGAATGCGTGCAACGCGAGGGTCACGAGAAAGGCATCCTAACATGAAGTCAGCCATGTGTGCCAGGGTACCAGTACGCAACACATGGCTGTCTTCACTAGGAAGATCACTTTCAGGATCCTCCTCCTCCTCCTCCTCAGGCCATACACGCTGAAAGGATGACAGGCAATCAGCCGGTGTACCGTCAGCAGCGGGCCAAGCTGTCTCTTCCCCCTCCTCCTCATCCTCCTCATGCTCCTCCTCCTCCTCCTGTACGCGCTGAGAAATAGACAGGAGGGTGCCCTGACTATCCAGCGGCATACTGTCTTCCCCCGCCCCCGTTTCCGAGCGCAAAGCAGCTGCCTTTATGGTTTGCAGGGAATTTCTCAAGATGCATAGCAGAGGAATGGTGACGCTAATGATTGTAGCATCGCCGCTCACCAGCTGGGTAGACTCCTCAAAATTACCAAGGACATGGCAGATGTCTGCCAACCAGGCCCACTCTTCTGAAAGGAATTGAGGAGGCTGACTCCCACTGCGCCGCCCATGTTGGAGTTGGTATTCGACTATAGCTCTACGCTGTTCATAGAGCCTGGCCAACATGTGGAGCGTAGAGTTCCACCGTGTGGGCACGTCGCACAGCAGTCGGTGCACTGGCAGCTTAAAGTGATGTTGCAGGGTGCGCAGGGTGGCAGCGTCCGTATGGGACTTGCGGAAATGTGCGCAGAGCCGGCGCGCCTTTACGAGCAGGTCTGACAAGCGTGGGTAGCTTTTCAGAAAGCGCTGAACCACCAAATTAAAGACGTGGGCCAGGCATGGCACGTGCGTGAGGCTGCCGAGCTGCAGAGCCGCCACCAGGTTACAGCCGTTGTCACACACGACCATGCCCGGTTGGAGGCTCAGCGGCGCAAGCCAGCGGTCGGTCTGCTGTGTCAGACCCTGCAGCAGTTCGTGGGCCGTGTGCCTCTTATCGCCTAAGCTGAGTAGTTTCAGCACGGCCTGCTGACGCTTGCCCACCGCTGTGCTGCCACACCGCGCGACACCGACTGCTGGCGACATGCTGCTGCTAACACATCTTGATTGCGAGACAGAGGAGGAGGAGGAGGAGGAGGGTGCTTTAGTGGAGGAAGCATACACCTCCGCAGATACCACCACCGAGCTGGGGCCCGCAATTCTGGGGGTGGGTAGGACGTGAGCGGTCCCAGGCTCTGACTCTGTCCCAGCCTCCTCTAAATTCACCCAATGTGCCGTCAGGGAGATGTAGTGGCCCTGCCCGCCTGTGCTTGTCCACGTGTCCGTTGTTAAGTGGACCGTGGCAGTAACCGCGTTGGTGAGGGCGCATACAATGTTGCGGGAGACGTGGTCGTGCAGGGCTGGGACGGCACATTGGGAAAAGTAGTGGCGACTGGGAACTGAGTAGCGCGGGGCCGCCGCCTCCATGATACTTTTGAAGGACTCCGTTTCCACAACCCTATACGGCAGCATCTCAAGGCTGATGAATTTTGCTATGCGGACGGTTAACGTTTGAGCATGCGGGTGCGTGGGGGCGTACTTGCGCTTGCGCTCCAACAGTTGCGCAAGCGACGGCTGGACGGTGCGCTGAACTACACTGCTGGATGGGGCCGAGGACAGCGGAGGTGAGGGTGTGGGTGCAGGCCATGAGGCGGTAGTGCCTGTGTCCTGAGAGGGGGGTTGCATCTCAGTGGCAGGTTGGGGCACAGGGGGAGAGGCAGGGGTGCAAACCGGAGGCGCTGAACGGCCTTCGTCCCACCTTGTGGGGTGCTTGGCCATCATATGTCTGCGCATGGTGGTGGTGGTGAGGCTGTTGGTGTTGGCTCCCCGGCTGAGCTTTGCGCGACAAAGGTTGCACACCACTGTTCGTCGGTCGTCAGGCGTCTCTGTGAAAAACTGCCAGACCTTAGAGCACCTCGGCCTCTGCAGGGTGGCATGGCGCGAGGGGGCGCTTTGGGAAACAGTTGGTGGATTATTCGGTCTGGCCCTGCCTCTACCCCTGGCCACCGCACTGCCTCTTCCAACCTGCCCTGCTGATGCCCTTGACTCCCCCTCTGAAGACCTGTCCTCCTGAGTAAGCGTTGCACACCAGGTGGGGTCAGTCACCTCATCGTCCTGCTGCTCTTCCTCCGAATCCTCTGTGCGCTGCTCCCTCGGACTTACTGCCCTTACTACTACCTCACTGCAAGACAACTGTGTCTGATCGTCATCGTCCTCCTCACCCACAGAAAGTTCTTGAGACAGTTGGCGGAAGTCCCCAGCCTCTTCCCCCGGACCCCGGGAACTTTCGAATGGTTGGGCATCAGTGACGATAAACTCCTCTGGTGGGAGAGGAACCGCTGCTGCCCAATCTAAGCAGGGGCCCGAGAACAGTTCCTGGGAGTGTTCCCGCTCCTGAGCAGGTGTCATTGTAGTGGAGTGAGGAGGCTGGGAGGAAGGAGGAGCAGCAGACAGAGGATTCGGATTTGCAGCAGTGGACGGCGCAGAACTGCGTGTTGACGATAGGTTGCTCGAAGCACTTTCTGCCATCCAGGACAGGACCTGCTCACACTGCTCATTTTCTAATAACCGTCTCCCGCGTGGACCCATTAATTGGGCGATGAATGTGGGGACGCCAGAAACGTGCCTCTCTCCTAATCGCGCAGCAGTCGGCTGCGACACACCGGGATCAGGAGCTCGGCCTGTGCCCACACCCTGACTTGGCCCTCCGCGTCCTCGGCCGCGTCCACGTCCTCTAGGCTTACCCCTACCCCTCAGCATGCTGTATTACCAGTGATTTGATTTCACAGGCAGGAAATAAATTGGCGCAAGACTGCAGCCAAATATAATTTTTTCCCTTTTTTGAAAACGAAAGGCCCCACTGCCTCTAGTGAATGAATAATCTAAGTTTAATAACTGTGCTGTGTCCCTGCTAATGTGTCACAGAACGTGAGGGTAGCAGAGTTATTAACTCTGGCAGAGCAGGTATTTTTTTTCCCAATTAAGGAAAGCAAATGGCGAAGCCAGGAGTAAAACGTAGCTGGGTGCGTCTGATTTTTAAACGTTGCACACGCAGCCGACACGTGTCCACCGCCCTTAGGACGGACAGAGGCAGGACAAATAGAATTATTTTCAGTTTTTTTCCACCAAAAGGCAGCACTGCGTATATTCAATGAACATGAGAAGTTTAATAACTGTGCTGTGGCCCTGCTAATGTGTCACAGAACGTGAGGGTAGCAGAGTTATTAACTCTGGCAGAGCAGGTATTTTTTTTCCCAATTAAGGAAAGCAAATGGCGAAGCCAGGAGTAAAACGTAGCTGGGTGCGTCTGATTTTTAAACGTTGCACACGCAGCCGACACGTGTCCACCGCCCTTAGGACGGACAGAGGCAGGACAAATACAATTATTTTCAGTTTTTTTCCACCAAAAGGCAGCACTGCGTATATTCAATGAATAATAACTGTGTTGTGGCCCTGCGTACACAATTCTTTCCCTGCAGTATCAATGGAGGGTGCAATGCTCTGCAGAGGCGATTTTGAGAAGAAAAAAAAAATGCAGCACAGCTAACAGCAGCCAGCACAGTACTGCACACGGTTAAATATGGCCCTAGAAAGGACCGTTGAGGTTCTTGAAGGCTACACTCACTCCTAACACTCTCCCTGCCTATGCAGCACTTCTGTCCCTAATGCCGGGTGCAACGCTCTGCAGAGGCGATTTTGAGAAAAAAAATAATTGCCACTGCTAACAGCAGCCAACACACAGCTATCAGTGGCCCTAATAAGGACCTTTGGGGGTCTTGAAGCCTACACTAACTACCAATTCTTTCCCTACAGCAGCTCCGGTACAAACAGCACTGTCCCTCATCTAACTCACACGGCATCTGAGGCGAGCCGCGGGAGGGGCCGACTTTTATATTCGGCGGACACCTGATCACCCCAGCCACTCACAGCAGGGGGGTGGTATAGGGCTGGAACAACACAGGGGGAAGTTGTAATGCCTTCCCTGTCTTTCAGTTGGCCAGAAAAGCGCGCTAACGTCTCAGGGAAGGAAGTGAAAGTAACCCGAACACCGCATGGTGTTCGTTACGAATAACGAACATCCCGAACACCCTAATATTCGCACGAATATCAAGCTCGGACGAACATGTTCGCTCATCTCTAGTCATGATATGACATATCCTGCATTTTTCCTATACAGTGTGTATATGTCTTTCTCTGTCTTCTCAGGACTGGTTGGTAGAGCTGCTGCTTGTTATGTCTTTTTGTCCTAGCCTTCCGCTAGTTATGTCTGTTTTGTTTTCCTGTTACATTCATTGCGTATAGTTACTCCGCAAACTAGACAACTGCACACATGGAACATCAAAAGGAAGTGAACTGCGTACTGTACTCCGGGGCAGACATAACATTAGGACTGAGTTGCGACCAAAATACGCATTAAATATACCTACATACATAATCAAATGGAATACCTATAAAAGTATAAGGTAATAGTTCATGAATTGGTCAAGTCACTTAAGCCAGCAAGCCCACTTCAAGGGTCCCCATTGTCACATGAGTCCCTACTCTAACGAGACAACTAACTCCAGAAAATCTGTCTGCAAGTGGGACAGATATCCTGATAGGTACAGCCTCATGCTGGAACTTAGGCACCTACCTTGCCAAAGATGATCCACAGCAGGACAGGATGTAGCTCCCACTAACATGCCAGGGATTTGCATATCACATAGAACACCATGCACCTTGAACAGAACTGTTCACACCACATATCCAGCCACATGTACAGACATGCAGAACAAGTCACTGCTCACACCTAAACAACACTGAACATGCCAGTTCACACCTCATGTCCGGCCACTTGTACAGACATGCAGAACATGACACTATTCACACCTATACACACTGAACAAACATGCATGCAAGCAAAACCCTAGGGTAAATGGAAACCAGCATACTCTAGCAGAAAAGCTGGTATATATGAGCAGCAGATCGGGTGATTTGCTGGCTTGAGAAATTCACACCTAGTCAACTCAATTAACCCCCACCTATGAAGCTGTGCTGCTGGAAACCCATATAGAACAACAGATCCTAGTAGCACAACCTAACGCTACTGTGCTGTGTGCAATAGACTGTTATTAGAGAACCACAGAGATCCTTGCTTTTTTAAATGCTAATTACACAGACATAATGTCATTGGACAGAAGTATGCAGAAAGACTTATTAGTGTAACTGTGTATAAACAGCAGAAGATTTCACCATTATCTCTACTTGTAGCTCTCTGTATCTGTGTCTTTCTCTCCTCCTCCTCCTCTTTTTTGTCCTTTGTATTCAGCTCAATGAGCACTAATGACTCATCCTCTACTCTGTCCTAGCATCTCCAACTGTCTATCAACAGGTAGCAGACAGTGGACAGGAAGCTAGGAGGAAAACATACAGCACTTCAGAGAAATTTTAGGTAAATAAAGTACATAGCAGTTTTGTTAATTATTAGAGATGAGCGAACGTACTCAGTAAGGGCGATTTCGCAATCGAGCACCGCGATTTTCGAGTACTTCACTACTCGGGTGAAAAGTACTCGGGTGCGCTGTGGGGCGGGGGGTTGCAGAGGGGAGTGGGGGGTAGCAGCGCGGAACAGGGAGGAGCCCTCTCTCTCTCCCTCTCCCCCCCACTCCCCGCTGCAACCCCCCGCTCACCCACAGCGCACCCGAGTACTTTTCACCCGAGTAGTGAAGTACTCGAAAATCGCGGTGCTCGATTGCGAAATCGCCCTTACCGAGTACGTTCGCTCATCTCTATTAATTATTAGAGATGAGCGAGCACCAAAATGCTCGAGTGCTCGTTACTCGAGTCGAACTTTCAGTGATGCTCGAGAGTTCGTTTCGAGTAACGAACCCTATTGAAGTCAATGGGCGACTCGAGCATTTTTGTATATCGCCGATGCTCGCTAAGGTTTTCATTGGTGAAAATCTGCAAAACCCAAGAAAGTGCTGGAAACGACACAGAAACGGATAGGGCAGGCGAGGGGCAACATGCTGGGCTGCATTTCAGGTTCCCAGGTCCCACTATTCAGCCACAATAGCGGCAAGAGTGAGACACCCCCCCGCACTGTCAGCATAAAGATCGTTCGCCTCTGCCACAGCTGTAATAGCTGTGGCAGAGATGAACGATGTTAGCCCATTGAATTCAATGGAGCCGGCAATACAGCCGGCTCCATTGAAAGCAATGGGCTGCCGGCGAGCGTGGGATGAATTTTCGGGAAGGGCTTAAAAATATAAGCCCTTCCCTGAAATTTATCCAGAAATGTGTAAAAACAACCAAAAAATATATACTCACCCGGTCCCGGCAGACGGAGTTCAGCCGCGGCCGGCGGCAGTTCTCCTGAACTGCTCTGAGTAGTACTCAGCAGCCGGGGATTTAAAATCCCCGCTTGCTGAATGAGCTGCCTCTGTTTGGTCACAGCCTGACCAATCAGAGGCAGCTCTCACTCACACCCATTAATGAATTCATGAATGGGTGAGTGAGTGCTGCCTCTGATTGGCTTATCCTTCTTCACCATTAGGCCACTGTCAGAAGAGCAATTTTTTAGCGCATGAATAAGTGCGCTTAAAAAGTAGCTCTATTAGAACCAATGCTTTCCAATGAAAGCGGTCACATGTTCATTTTTTAGAGGCGATAAATAATCCCACCTGCAAAAGATAGGACATGTGAGTGCAAATGCACCCACTCACAATTTTTTCTACTCACGAGGTGCGATTTTATTTTTAGCGCGCCTATTCATGCGCTAAAAAATTGCTCTTCTGAGTAAACATTTTTAACTTTAAGCTTCATAGTATTTATATAGTTTAAGAATATTTTTTTTTTTATTATCTTTGCTTTCTTTGGCAATGGTTTTCTTAGATTCAATCTACTAATGTAAAAAAGCGAAAGCAGCATTCTCCTGCACCTGATTTGGGAACTCCTTAAGGCCCATTTAGATGTAATGATTATCACTCAAATTACATGTAAACGCAGGCATCATACATTTTTAGTTTGAACTATGATTTAAGGTGAGCTTAAAATCCATCGTTCAGACACTGAGAGATAAAGTATCTCCCAATAGCCTGCACGTTGTCATCTCCATGGGAGTCGGCAGATAACATTGTAATTTGCAAACAGCTGCAATTAGAACAATGCAGCTGTGTATACAGCTGGATGTGTGATTAATCACACACTGGGCTCTGCAAACAGCCTATGGAGGCCCAATTACATGCAAATGAAAATGATAAAGTGTTAATGGCCATTAATGCCCATTAACACTTTATGCAAATTGATCACAAAATCTTTCACTCTTCCAGTCGTTTGAAAGAATCATTGCATGTAAATGGGCCTTTATTATAGAACAAACTTGGTATTTTCTCCAGGCTTATAATTTATATAAAATAGGGGATAATGGTGTGTTTGCACACCAAACAGTGGAGGATCATGTCCTTGTGGTTGGATGTTTCTCTAATTACTGATGTTCCGAGTAAGGAAAATCTTACTGGAAAACTACAGAATATTAGGCTATTGCTCATGATATGAAATTGATTAACTAATGACTCAGGAATCCTGAGTCAGGATTCATTGAAAACATGAATGATTTGAAGGCAAAATGGTTTAGTATCCATATGTTATAGGGGTCAGATGTTATGTTGACTCTGTATAAGCATTTTTGTTATAAACTCTTCTTTGTCTACATTGTTGATCTCTTGTCCTTTGAAACAGTATAGATTTTCCTGGAATTGTGCTAAAAGAAGTTAATTTCTGTATAATATCTACACAAGTCTAACTACTGGCATTTTTACTTATTACTACTATAACTTTTCTTTAAGAAGCACAGCTAAAAATATATGTATTGTAGCATTAATAGTTTGACATTGCACTGGACACTAGATTAATACTTTGCGTATTAAAAGGTTATTTGAGTTAATTTGCCAGTTGTATAAAGTGTAATCTGAATGACCTCTGATAACATTGTAATGCATTTAAGAAGCTTTAACACTGTAATTGATGTTCAAGACAAGTGTAGTACAGCAAATCTGGAGCCAGACGGAGCAAATTATTCACAAATATGTGTGAGGTTAGGTTAATGTATTCCTTTCTTTTTGTGCACTTTAGATATATTCATTTTAATTTAAAAAATGCTTTGAAAATTAGTCTTTGTTAAATAAATAACACAAATCACTACAATGATCTTAGTCTTAAAGGGTCAAAATGCCTTGAAGCACCCATTCATTAAGTAATGTAATTGTAGAAGATATGATGCAAAGCAGTGAAGAGGTGAAGGAGCTAAAAAAAATAAAATAAAGGCCCATTTACACCAGCCGATGATCACTAAAAAATCTCTAATTGGCGATCATTTTAGCGATAATTTGTGCGTCTAAATGTGCGCCCATCGTGCGTTTTTCGGGTACTGCTAGCTGATCGTTAAATTGAGTCAAACCTGAAAATCATTGTTCAGCCTTATCAGCAATTCTCCATGGGGAATGCTGATAGCATTGTTACCCTGTGGAGAACAAAGGATCTGAGCGCAGATAATAGCCCTTGGGCTATTAACTGTATTTAGTGAAAGCTTCATTTGCATACTTAAGTGCTACTTATGTGCATCCGTAAAAAAGCGTGAACGGGTGCACAAATCTAACGTTTGTGCGACCATTCAGGTGGCAAGGACCAGGTGCATATATGCAAAAACCACAGTGCCGTTGGGCGGGGAGAGACAGCTTAGCTCTGCTGAACTGTCTCCCCCTTCCCTCCCCCTCGCCGGCTCACCTCTTCTCCTCTCGCTGTTTGCAATGGGGGGGGGGGGGCGGAGCTGGTGGAAGGGTTTCTTGGGTCATGGTGTGACTAACATTAGGCTGGTAAATTTACTGAAGCTCTGAGATTTCTTACAGAGGCAGTATGATTATATGAGATTGGTCCTCTTTGCTTAGTCATGACTGATTTATATAATCAGTGAGCACCACCTGCTGTACTCCTAGTGGACGGAAACAGACAACCATATTGCATATTACAAAATGTGTAAACTGCCTTATTAATAAGACGTAGTCCATGCACTATATGCACAAATCAGCTATAACATGAAATAGCTGTCAGGTGAAGTGAATAACTTTACTTTGCTAACTTATTATCTCATCACTTGTTACCCTTTTCTGAGACGCAGGAAGACATTTTCCTGGTTGTTATGTGTTCAAATCATTTAGAAGTTATGCAGTTCCCGACACTGGCTACCTGCTTGGATATACTCCCCACCGAGTGCACGGCCAGGTGCAGGCCCACCATCAATAGCAGTAGGAACAGAATTCAGGGACTTTCGTGGATTTAGTGTAAAAACAACATTTCATTTAAATATCCGGAATCAAAAACATCTTCCGAAATTATGCTTACACGTTTCAAACAAAGTTCTAGTTTATTGCATATTTTTTACAGAATGACCATTCTTTAAATAATAAAAAAAACCAGTGAGAATACAAAAATCATAGCCAATAATGGAATGACATTCATTATAATCTGTGAACAGCAAGACATTTAAACCAATAGTTTTTTCAACAGAGTATCAAGTCACCAGATCAATACTGATATGACAGTATTGGACATCTAGTCCTCAGGCCTCCTTCAGACGAGCACTGTTTTAATGCAGTATAGGTGTATGAAAAGATTGCGGCTATACTGCACTAAAGATCGAGTGAACGGGTGAATTCCAGCTATTTTAATAAGCCCGTTCCCACGATCGGAGGTGCATGTTGCTTGTTATCCACCTCTCATAGGAGTCTATGGAAAGCATGTACTAAAAATAGGTCAGATTCTAGTTTTTCTCACAACGCAGAGTCCTATGTTTGTCCTGTGAGTAAAAGATGAAAAAGGAGGGTGGAGCAAGACCAAGTAAGAGTGGTGAAAAAGTTCTGAAGTACGATGTGTTTCAAATGACGGAGATGATGCCAACCAGATGATGCTCCACCAAGGTGGGCGTGAGTATGCTGTTTAGCAAGCACACCTTTTTAAAAAGAATGGACAGTGAGTGCCGACTCGCCTGTCAGCTCCGTGGTGTGCAGCAATGCAGGGTGCTTTCCATAGGCTCCTATGGGAGCTGTGGAAGCATGCAGCCCACACCAAGGATGTTGACCGGGCTGCTTCACGGAGCTAGAAAGCCCGGTCATGCAATCTTTTTCAGGATGACAGCAGCATGGTTCCCAGATTACCGAACCCTTGGATTTAGATACTATTTAATTATTAGTTAATTATTATCTTTATAATTAGTGTTTATTTTATTATTATTTTTTTTTTAATAATGTTTCTAAATAACACATTAAGCAATGAATTTCTATATTTATATAACATTAGATTTAGCAAAAAAAATAATAATTTATGCTGTGGAATTAATTTATATATCTTATACCACATATTTTATAAACGAATACATATTGTATCCTATTATGGAAGAACCCTTTCTCTTTACCTCTTTTTTATGTTTATATACTTTAAACTATATATTTTATACATTTTTGAATACAAATAGTATTCAATGACTGATAAACCCATCCTCTTTGCATTTGCTCTAAACAAAGCTCTATAAACGAAACGTATTGGTTTCCTAGCAGTGAATGCGATTGTCATTTAACAATAAAGTTTTCCTTATTGTAGTTGCAGAGAACACCGTGGCTTTGCAATGACATCATCATGCAACTGTGAAGCGCATGTCAGCGCTGTCCTGAATCCAACGCAAGTGAAATGCATGGTGCATTCCACATACAGGTGACGCTCCTGACGCAAACTTCTTCCTTTTCGAACCTGGAAGATGACGTCACGGCAACTGCCTGATGTCCCTTGCATGGAAAGTGCCTATTCCAAATGTAAGTTTGGTTGTAAAGTGCACTCTATATATAAATATGTTCTGTATTCTCTGTCTGTAATGCTTGAAAAAGGCACATAGAAGTGCTGAAACGTGTTGCATTAGATTTTTTACTCCTTGCTATACCTAGTAAATAAATGTGGATTATTATATAGCCACAGTGTTAAAGCTTTTTTTCCTGATTCTTGGAGTGCAGAAGGGATCTTTTTTGGCCTATTTTTGGATTTTTCTTTTTAAACTCATAAACAGAATCTTAGAAGTATTCAGCATACTTATAGCTTAGAAAGCCCCTACCTTACACCTAGCACATATCAACACATAAAGAGGTTATCCAGGTAGCAGCTGCCGGGATACACCAGGGTTGCAGTGGCTGTCATAATTGCAAGAGCAGCTCTCATTGAAATCAATGGGACTGCATCTGGAATTACACACACAGAACCCAATGATTTCAATGAGACTTGTGCTTGCAATTATGACTGCTTGCCACTACATAGGGGTCAGAGCTATGCTTCTGCCCTGACCCTGGTGAATCCCGATGGCCGCTTCCTGGATAACCCCTTTAATAGCATTCCACAATCATGATGTATATAGACATGCGCACTGCAAGCACACCTGCTTGCAAGAACTCTTGGGGCTTGCCGGGTTACCTGGCATCCATGTATTGGAGGGTGCAAGGATATAAACGCTAGTTGCAGCATGATCAGGCAAGCTTATTTGATTTCAGACCTCTGTTGGTTGCTTTTATCTATGCGTTTACTTCAATACTGGGTGGGGTGTGGTGTAACTATAGGGGATGCAGTTGCATCCAGGGCCAAGAGCCTTAGGAGACCCAAAAAGCCTCTCTTCTCCATATAGGGAGCCTAGTACTATAAGTAAAGCATTATAGTTGGGGGCCCTGCTACAGGTGTTGCATTGTGGCCCAGGAGCTTCAAGTTACGCCTCTGCGTTAAGTGGTTAAGAGAAGTTGGGTGCCCCAAAATAAACATTTGCACCCGGGCCCATGAGCCTTTATCTACACCCTTGGACTGTGCACTATATAAGCTGACCCAGGCATACAGCTAACTGATATTTACTTATGATGCATCTACGAAATATTCAGTAAAGTCAATTGTTTTCACTGAACAGTCTTGGATTCCTGGGATGAAAAGTTAACCCTTTGATACAATACTTCAAAGCTTTCCGGGTCATAGTTTATGTTTTAGATAACCCAGTTATGTTTTTATGGATAGGTAATTCAGCTGCTTTGCCTTGAGCCTGAGAATTTTTGTCCTTAGGCCGCCTGCACACGGGCGGAAATCCCGTGGTGGGATTATCTGCGAGATTTCCGCCACTGAAAGCCTGCATAGGAGTGCATTACAATACGCACTCCTATGCAGACGGCCGCGGTTTGGCCGTGCGAAATGTCGCGCGGCAAACAAACCGCGGCATGTCCTGTTTCTGTGCGGGTCTCGCAGAGCCTCGCACAGAAACGTCACTCACCCGGCCGCCAGCTCCGGTCTGCGCATGAAAGAGCCGGGGCCGCCAGGCGCGGGTGAGTATGCGCTGCCCCCTGCAGGCGCTGGGGTCGGGTCCCGCGGCGAGAATTCTCGCCGTCAGATCCGACCCGCTCGTCTGCAGGCGGACTTGGAGAATGATAGAATTCATTATTGGCTCAAATTGTTAATATTTTACCCTCATGTTTGGTATGTATCTTTTCGAAAAACTATGCTTTGGGACTTGTCAGTCATATAATCCCGCTAGGGGTTTCCTATTTGGTTCTATAACATAACAAAAATGATGTCCAGCAGCTGTTTAACTGGGACCCTTTAAAAATCTCGTACCAAGAGTTGGCCAGTGTCAGACACAAGAAGATCCAACCCTGCTTTGCAGTTCTGTACAATTTTCCATGGATCTCCTTGCCGGATATTAAGCAAATCTAATTAGTAAAAGGTCTGTTATTCTTTATTTTTTTCCTATTTATTTTCATGACTGTTCTCTTTTTATTTCTATGTCAATATTTTATTATTTTACATTGCCTTTTATGCACTTTGTAAGCACTTCACACATTTTCCCAGCATGCCAATGCATCATAAGAAAAGTGGGTTACTGGGGTATATTAATACCATAGATGAGAGTCCTCTTTTAGGATACCTCCATATGAGCCAAAGCGTAGAACAATGTATTCCATTTCCACAGCAGAGGACTTCCCATTAGGATTCATTTACAGCCTATCTCCAGGGGTTGGCGGAGTCTAGTGGTCAGGGCAGCTTCATTCTAAAAGGCGTTTTCCAGACCTTTTTAACTAAAACATTATTAATGTTTATGAAAGTGAATTCAATAGGCAACACTTGCTACCACTCTTTGACATACCATGGATTATTTTGCTTTAATTCTCTTTACATAGGAGGCTGAAGAAACGCGTTGATCAATAAACTGAATAAATACACACTATTACTAACAGTCAGCCCTCACTCAAAAAGCATATATCTCTCTGAGTGCCACTGACAAGATCTGAGTACTGAACAAATATATACAGCTAGCTGTTCCTCAAAATCGTAGATCTGATACTGACAGCTAGCCTTTCAATTTAACCATATGACTATTGTCATAGATTCTCTAAGAGGGCATCTGCACTAAGTGATCACTCTAAGGCCGGCTGCACATGGCCATGACGGGCTCCGCCGTGGAATTTCGCGGTGGAGCCCATCACGGCGCCACCCAGAGACACCATACTTACCTGCGGACCCGGCGTCTTCTGTCCCGCATGACGCTTCAGTGCATGTGCCGCAGCGTCATGTGATGCACCAGCCGTCATATGACACGCCTACCGCGTCACATGACGCATCGGCTGCGTCATATGACACGGCTGGCGGTGGGCAGTGAAGCGGTTTCACGCTTTCTTCCGCTGTTCTACAGCGGAAGATAGCGTGATGGAGGGGCTTCCATTGACTGCAATTGTTTTATGTTTTAATTTCCTGTATTGTAGTACTATATAGTATGTTCATTACACTGTATTGTACAATGAATAGATACTTTATTAGAACCCCCTGACCCTTGATATTTGGAACTTCACTGTATGTGACCCCGGAATGCTGCATAAAATCAAATAAACAAGGTTCTAGTTGATCAGTTTCAGTACGAATCTACATTAGAATGGGAAAATTAGGTGATCTAAGCAAGTTTGAATGAGGCCTGGTCATCAGTACTAGACTAGCCATGGCCAGTATTTAAGAGACTGTCATCCTTGTGGATGAAACTGTGTTGAAGGTATATTGAGAATGGTGTGATGGGGTGGGGGGGGGGGGGGGCATATCCAGTGAAAGGAGATCCTGTGGACATAGACAATTAATTGATGAAAGGGGTCAGAGGAAGATGTAAAGAATTGTTCTAAGAAATAGGTGGTGTAGTCATAAAATTGTAGATGAATACATTAATACAATGTTGGTGCTCCAACTAACATGTCCAAAGGCAGAGCTTGTAGTTTCTGAATGCACATTGGCCAAAACAGCAGACAACCAATTTGAGGGCCATTGCTGTCTAAGAGCTAATGCCCATGGCCAGATTTCTCCCGCATTTTACGCGGCAGAAATCCATGGCGTTGTTCCGCAGCTATTCCATAGAACCTAATAGCTCAATGTTCACACTGCGGAATTTCGCAGCGTGAAAGAAAACGAGGCATATTCTATTTGCCTCTGGAATACATGCGGCCGGCTTCCATTGTAGTCGGCCATTACGCTATACTTTTGCTGCAGTACAGCGGAAGTATTGCGTGAATATGCATCGCCGCCCATCGCTGGCAGCATCATCCGGCACTGCCAGCGCGTACTGTACTGTGCATGCACGCCCACCCTCCATGCGGGACGTGTACAGCGGATCCGGGAAGTAAGTATGGGGTCTTTGGCGGTCGCCATGACAGACTCTGCTGCAATATTCCGCTGGCGGAGGTCATCAGAGCCGTGGGGATGCAGCCTAAGAGAAACAGGCAATACTCCAGTGGGCAAAAGGGTGTGTGTGCAAAAACTGGAACATTGAGCAGTGGAAAAATATTTCTCTGTTCATATGAATCCAGTTGTATGTTGCATCATGCTGATGGGAAGGCGTTAACAGTTCAGGTTGGACGAGGTACAACAATGTTTTTGGAAATGTATTTTTGGCAACCAAAGGAGGTCCAACATGCCACTAGATGGGTGTTTCTAATAAAATGTCCATTCATGTATAATGTATGAGACCGTTAATAAGTTTTTCAAGTGAAAAAAACAAACAAATACCATGTGAAGAATGAAAAAAAATGTAAAAAGCAATTTCTCAAAATGAAAAAAAACAACACGCCAATATATTCCAAGAGTGGTTACCATCCTTATTCATCTCCGGATAGTATTCAGCTTCACAGATTCTTTGCAGTGCACTATCAAACATTCCAGATAAAGTGCAAAAATGTAAGGTTTTCATTTGAATAATGACACAGAAATTTACATCAGTGTAGAACATAATAAACATTTGCTAATCAAAGCTTCTATCAGCAGCGTCAACACATCATTCTGCATTCTAGGAGCTTTGTGTTGCTCATTTTGATTTTGCATACCAATTAGGTTATTAAAGAGGGAAATAGCTGTGTGTTTTGTAGTCATTTGAAATTTAGATATTTGATTATAATTTAGAACCAAACATGTCTGAGGCGATTCATGACACTTCACAGTTAATCTATGAGACATTGTACTTTTTTTTTAATCGAATGCTAAATGTGAAAAAACAGATGGCTGACAAAATGAGAAAGATTAAAATTGACTGTAATCCCCTATCCTGTACAAGAACGTAAATTTAAGATTCCCTAATATGCATAATGAATGTTCTTCTACCTCTTGTCTGATGTTTATTCCCCTAAAATTCTCATTCTAAGTATTGTGGACTGATGTGAATCCTTCTACTATTGAAATCAAGCACATGTGGTAGTGCATGTCAAATTTTAGGACTCTCTAAATT
This sequence comes from Eleutherodactylus coqui, assembly GCF_035609145.1. Taxonomy (NCBI): domain Eukaryota; kingdom Metazoa; phylum Chordata; class Amphibia; order Anura; family Eleutherodactylidae; genus Eleutherodactylus; species Eleutherodactylus coqui. Next base: position 80,828,763 of record NC_089849.1, read on the forward strand.
GAAGAGGGCTAAGAAGTTGCAGCTTCATTGGAAATTTTTAAAAAGTTTTATTAAATTAATGCATTTAGGTTGTCTGGTAAATGAGTATGTAAAATTTCATTTTTTTTGTTCAGTTTTTATGCAATTTACGATTAACCTGTATGCTGTATAAAAATGATATGTTTCTTATGACATGACTTTAAGGGCAAAAGCTTCCAAACCTGATGACTGATAGTAGAGTCCATTGTTGATGTGTACTTCCCCTTCTGGTTCCAGTTCAAAGTAAAACGTAATTGGGTAATAGGCCCGTGTCATGTATTGTTCCAGCTATGGCTTTTCAAACTTACAGAAAAAAAAGTTGTATTGGATGCTCTTTTTTTAAACCATCCAATGTTCAGCATGGTATGGATTCAAAGAAATGATCATTCAGACACTGTTGTGTTCCTGTGATAGTAAGAGCTCATTCACATGGGCATATGTTCATACAGGCTGTAAAATATGCAGGGTTATTACTGCATGCTTTGTGCATATTTAGTGCATAATTGGTAGAGATGAGCGAACGTGCTCGGCCCCGCCCCTTTTTCGCCCGAATACCGCGATTTTCGAGTACTTCACTACTCGGGTGAAAAGTACTCGGGTGCGCCGGGGGGCGGGGAGAGGCGTGGAGGCGTGGGGGGTAGCAGCGGGGAACAGGGGGGGAGCCCTCTCTCTCTCCCTCTCCCCCCCACTCCCAACTTGCAACCCCCCACGCCGCCACGGCGACCCCCGAATTTTTTCGCCCGAGTACGGAAGTACTCGAAAATCGCGGTATTCGGGTGAAAAAGGGGCGGGGCCGAGCACGTTCGCTCATCTCTAATAATTGGTCCTTCTTGCACTTTTATTGAAGGAGTAGTAAAGAAAACGCAATTAGGACCAACTGATTTCCCCTACCTTCTTGTGGAAATATGTATAATGCATATTTGCTGCATATTTTTACCGGTCCTATAGACTATAATTGGCAGTGTAATACGGACCAAAAAAAAAAAATTAAAAAAAAAAAAATATATATATATATATATATATATATATATATTACATTTTCTGATTAAAAAGTGATGTAATAGGAATATTTTGAATTTACAAGTTCTCTTGAAAATGATTGATTTTACTATAATTATTTATAACTTAAAAACTAATATTTGATCTTATCTTTAATATCTATTTAATGTATGTGTTTGATATTTGGACTAGCGTGTTTAAAAAATACTTTGTAAAGTTTCTTCAGCAGTTTGGAATTGTCACATTAATTCTGTTTTATTCTCTTTGTGATAGAATTTGAAACACTTCCGTGGCTAACAGTAATTTTGTGCAGTCTTGAAAAATAACACTTTTTGCTAATAAAATGAAATAAAAGATGTATAACAAAAGCCAATTTAATGTGGCACTTTAATGACAGAATGGATTAACAAAGTTAAAATGGGCACTGACTGACTTACAATACTCATTTTTAATATACTATTAGGAAATTCTTAATAGAATTAGTAGATTACTGCATCTACAGAAATTTGGGAGCCGCTTTTTCTCCCAGAGAAATTGGTATGTCCAGGCATTAAACAGACAGCTCAATGACTTTAATGGCTGCCATGTAATTCATTATTTTCCCTTCAGGAGTGCTGCATTGTATGACGCATATTAGTTTTAAAGTGACTACCTGACCCTGGTCAATGAAAAATACTCAAATTGAGTTTATTTAAGCTGTTCTTTTCTTCAGCCAAATAAAAAAAATTAGGAAAAACAGTCCATATTTTGTACAACATAAGGCCTTAGTCACACGGGCGTTTTTTCACGCGATTTGCGGATCGCATGACGGATGCGCATCCGCAAATCGCGTGACCGGTGCGCGCAAGTCGCCTGCAAATCGCCCAAAAATCTGCTCCTAGCCGCGTTTCATTAGAAATGGGCCGGAGCTGTCCAGCGCATTGCATTCAATGGAGACGGCAATAGAGCCGGCTCCATTTAAAGCAATGCGCTGCGGGCGAGCCCGGGATGAATTGTCGGGAAGGGCTTAAATATATAAGCCCTTCCCTGCAATTCATCCTAAAATGTGTAAAAATAAAAAATATATATATACTCACCTTCTCCCGGCAGCTGGAGCTCCGCGCGGCCGTCCTGCAGTGGGTGTGAAGGGGGTGTGAGTCAGACCTGCCCCCTGATTGGCTCAGCGCTGAGCCAATCAGAGGCATGTCTCACTCACACCCATTCATGAATTCATGAATGGATGTGAGTCAGACCTGCCCCTGATTGGCTCAGCGCTGAGAGGCAGCAGTCACTCACCCATTCATTAATTCATGAATGGGTGTGTGAGTGAAACCTGCCTCTGATTGGTCATTTAAAGGGGTTGTCCCGCGAAAGCAAGTGGGTCTATACACTTCTGTATGGCCATATTAATGCACTTTGTAATGTACATTGTGCATTAATTATGAGCCATACAGAAGTTATCAGAAATTATTCACTTACCTATTCCGCTGCTAGCGTCCTTGTCTCCATGGTGCCGTCTAATTTTCAGCGTCTAATCGCCGGATGAGACGCTCTTGCGCAGTCCGGTCTTCTTCTTTTCTCACTGGGGCCGCTCGTGCCAGAGAGCGGCTCCGTGTAGCTCCGCCCCGTCACGTGCCGATTCCAGCCAATCAGGAGGCTGGAATCGGCAATGGACCGCACAGAAGCCCTGCGGTCCACCGAGGGAGAAGATCCCGGCGGCCATCTTCACCGGGTAAGTAAGAAGTCACCGGAGCGCGGGGATTCAGGTAAGCGCTGTGCGGTTTTTTTTTAAAGTCCCTGCATCGGGTTTGTCTCGCGCCGAACGGGGGGGCTGTTGAAAAAAAAAAAAAAACGTTTCGGCGCGGGACAACCCCTTTAACACATTTTAGGATGAATTGCAGGGAAGGGCTTATATATTTAAGCCCTTCCCGACAATTCACCCCGCGCACGCCGGCAGCCCATTGCTTTCAATGGAGCGGCTGTATTGCCGGCTCCATTGAATTCAATGGGCAAACATCGTTCTTCTCTGTCACAGCTGTTACAGCTGTGGCAGAGAAGAATGATTTGTCTTCTATATGTTCTCAATGGGGTCGGCGCTGCTGCCGCCGGCCCCATTATGCGCATATAGAGAAGAGAACAGGAATCGCAGATCGCAGATAGCAGATAGGTGCGATCTGCGATTTCTGTTCTATAATTTATCGGACGAGCGCATAAAAAGCGCTCATGTGTCCGATACCATTGCAAAGCAATGGTTTTATAAAATCGCCGGACGCATGCGCATGCGCAAATTGCGGCAAAAAACGCCCGTCTGACTAAGGCCTAATCTTTAAAAATGGGGCTATTGCAGCTTCATAAAATGACATCATGTTAACAACACAAGTCTTAAGTAATGATGAGTGATTAGTGAAATAATGCGCTCATGTTCGCATTGGGACAATTTTACAATTGAAGTCATTGGTAGTAAAAATTGGGTTCACTAATTTGCCCTACAGGGGGTCCCTAATGCACCCACGTCCCCCAAATTGCAATCGAAATAGAGCCACACATCTGCAAAACACTGTGTTCCTCCCACAAAATTGGTCAAAATAGTGTACAATGGTTTAAGGATCAGCCATAGAACAATGATATCACCAAAAACAAAATAAGGCCAAAATAGGGTCCCCTAGATCAAGGGAGACAGCAGGTGTACTGCTTGTCTTAAAAGCAATGTCATACATTTTACAAAGAGACTTACTGCCAGGTGAAGAAAACACTCAAGCAAGGAGATGATCTAAGGAACAGCTGTAGAGCTACCAAAAATTTTACTACACAACACAGCAGGTGTGCTACTTGTTTTAAAAACAATATCAAGGAGTTTGCAAAAGACAAATTGTATCAGGTAAACAGAAAAGCCAAGCACTGGCCTTCTCCAAGGAAAATTGTAGGGCTACAGCTGTTTCATGCTCTTTAGAAAATTTTCATTTTGGGAAAAGGAGAAGGAAACATGGCGGAAACAGGAGGAGAGCAGCAGCAGTTCCACCATCATCAGCAGTAACAGCACCTTGATCTCAGAGTATGCTCCTCATCGAAACATGAGAGCTTTTGTTCCTAATTTCCATGTTGACATAATTTTCATTTGGGGGGAAGCAAAGGTGGAGGGAAAAACATGGTGGACGTAGGGGAAACAGAGCAGCAGCACCACCACCATAACCACCACCAGTATACAAGTAGTATGGAAACAGCACTCCTCCACAGAACCAATAAGGTAGGACCCACAGATACAGAGCTGCCAGCTACAGCAGGAGTCTGGATCAATAGACTCCACATGCTTGACAAAGATCACTGAATGATCGAAACGTTGCACAGAGGAATAAAGACAATTTTGGCATAACTCCTGCATCATTATTGCTGCTACAGCATATCTACAATTTGGATAACCACCACCAGTAACAGCACCTTGAGGGCACAGTGTGGTCTTTGATATAATTCTATGCTCAGTCATATGTAAGTAAAAATTGCCAGCATGCTAACTAATCAGTGGAATCTGACACGGGGGTGCAGAAGTCAGGTGAAATCCATGCCTGGTTCATTTTTTATACATTATCCACATTATCTGTAGACAGGCAGATGCGTATGATAGTTATCGCACCTCCAGCTGTGCTGAACATTCTTTATGATAGCACACTGGCAGCGGGGCAGGCAAGCACCTCTAAAACATGTTGTGAAAGCTCTGTCCACTCGTCCAGCATTGACACCTAGAAGTTAAAGGGGGCCAACGCCATGTCTGAGTACATCCATGCGAGTGATGACATACTCTTGGACCATCATGAATAAGTACTGCCTGTGACTGTCACTCCTATCATGTGCTTTTGAAGCAGGCTACGATGGGCTGAAAAAAACAAAGCCACATCTATCTTAGACTTCCCCTACCCCCTAGTAAGGTGGTGGTGCTGCTGCAGTGGCTTTCTGCTTGTCCTCTATGAGCCACAGACTTGTGATTAATTGTAGATATATCCCTGTGGCCATGGAGAATTGTTATGCTTTCTTGCCCAAAGCCACCATTCCTGCAGTGTTGAATGATGGCAGACTGGGCAGACAGTTGAGAGATTGGTATCCCTTCCTCCTCCTCCAGTGACAACATGCCATTATCCGTGAGTCCCTGTAGCATCTGTTCCAGAAGTAAGACAACAGGGATGGTAATACTGGTCAATAAGGATGAGCGAGTATACTCGCTAAGGCACTACTCGTTCGAGTAATGTGCCTTAGACGAGTATCTCCCTGTTCATCCTTAAAGATTCGGGGGCCGCTGCGGAGCGGGGAGCTGCGGGGGAGAGCGGGGAGGAACGTAGGGGAGATCTCTCTCTCCCTCTATCCCGCCCGCTCTCCCCTGCTCCCCGCCGCGACTCACCTGTCAGCCGCAGCGGTCCCCGAATCTTTATGGACGAGCAGGGAGATACTCGTCTAAGGCACATTACTTGGACGAGTAGTGCCTTAGCGAGTATACTCGCTCATCCTTACTGGTCAATGCTACACCATGACTGACCATTTTGGTCGCTCCCTCAATGCAGGCTAAAATGACTCACAGATGTTTGATTTGCAGCTGCTCACCAGGCGTCAAGTGACAAACCTGAGCAAGAACAAGCATGCTATGAAGAGGGTATATTACACAGTAGAGGACTTCTGAGAAAGGACCGCTTAAGAACTTTCTGGAGTGATGGGGAGAAGACATAGAAACCTTTGATGTGTCTGGAGGTGTAATGGAGATGGAGCGGAACGGAATAAGATAATTCATAGTAAAAAGGCAGTAGTTCTGTTTTAATGCATACATAAATTGAATGAACGAAAAAAGTTTGGTACTGTGTTAGCCAGTACTGCAAAATGTGATTGCTCTCTGTAAGAGAAACCAAGTAATCTTGTAGGTACGATACCTTTTAATGGCTAACAAAAATACCTGATGTTATAGTAAGCTTTAAAACCTACGCAGGGTTTTTCCTTAGGCTTTAGCCTGAGGAAGAAGCATGCATAGGTTTGAAAGCTCGCTATAACATCAGTTTTTTTGTTAGCCATTTAAAGGTATCCTATCTACAAGATTACTTGGTTTCTCTTACAGAGAGCAATCACATTTTGCAGTACTGGCTAACACAGTACCAAACTTTTTTCGTTCATTCAATTTATGTATGCATTGGTTTCTCTTGCTGAGAACAATCACATTAAACTGAATGAGGAATGCAGGAATCTGAAGCATTTATCTGCCCATGCAAAAGGGGTATTAGAGCAGCTCATCACCCACCACTTCATTTAGAGATAGGTGCTTGTGAATCAATTTTACCTGTTTTGGTTGAAATGAAAATGGCAACAAGAGCACTGGAAAGGCAGCAGCAAGATAACCCCCCAAAAGCTAATGGTTTTGCAGGTGGTAGCCACAGACAATCACTCTCTACTTATCTGATTACTAATAATTCCTTTAGTTTTGCATTTTTCTAGTGTCCTTGTGTCACTACTGGTAGCATGAGGCAGCACCTGCAACCTAATTAGGTTGCATCAGTAGTCCTGTTCCTCTAGCATGACACATTCATAAATTCCATTACAAGAAGGTGTGCTGTGGTCTCCAGCACAGTCCCAAGAGACTGGAGCAGATAACAGTACATGGACCATTGTACATGGAGAACTTAAAAGGGTCATAGGAGACATCAACTCAGCATCAAGAGTGATATATGCTCCTTTTTGTGAGGAGGAACAGGAAGAACACTGACAGATCCTTACAAAAAGACTTTCAGCGAGATACTGGACTGTATGCTTCTGACAAAATTCAATGAGGGTGACATAATATCCTTTAGTGGGACCTGTACTCACAGCCCAGCACTGTGTAGCTGAATTGGCTTTTGCCAGAGAACATCAAGATTGGCATTTCCCCCATTGGCATCCTGTTTTTTTGAGAATTTTACTGGTGGTAGTCCAGCTAAGAGCCATAGATTAATAGGCTAGAGTATCCTTCTCAAGTTAGGTAGAAAGAAAAGAGGACTCTTATGAAGCCATAGCTATGAAAGCCCCAAACAGGAACCAATTACAGAGATCAAGCCGGATTCTAAGGCTTAATGCTCTATTAGGGAGCTATAGCTCTTATATGCAAGGCAGGAATCGAGATGTAGCTACTTGCAGGAAAAGCCGTCAGTTTTGTAACTGAAAGGCTGAAGAACCCCATAGCTGATATTTGCTAAGGTGATGCATAAGCCTGACAACGCTAAAAAGAGCTTAACCAGTGCTCAGCAACGATCGGCGTAGTAACGATACAAAATAGAAACAAAGCAAAATAAAGAAAACGGCGGCATGACAGCCCTGGTGGTGGACTGACAGCATGCTTTGGGGCTTTCATCGCTATGGCTTCATAAGAGTCCTCTTTTCTTTCTACCTAACTTGAGAAGGATACTCTAGCCTATTACTCTGGCATGGTATATTGTGTGAGGAAGCAGGTTATTACCTTTACCTTTATGCAATCATTTTGATTGGAAATCTATTTGAACAAACAACGTATCTTTTTTCAGTCAGCCACCATCCAGTATACATCGACTGGACTTACCACCTTCTTTTGGGCCCCTGAGGAACCCACTGGTTGGGTGAAACGCGTTGGGAATTAAGTATTAATTAGGTTCTTGTCATCTTATTGATCCGGATGACAGCCGTGTACAAACTTATATAACCTAACATTTGGTATTTTGTGACTATTAAAACACTATTGGTAGGGTGGCAATCTGTTACTCAGTGAAATAGTCACTAATTTGCGAAAGTGGCTAGATTTATACGGTATTTTTTCATCACTTTTTATTGAATTATAAGTGTAGGTGTTTGTCTTCTTCTTAATTTTAACTCATTTCATTAAAAGTTATATTTTAGTATTAATAGATTGTAGGTCCAAGGAGTACGTTCGCTAAATTGGCGCTGGACCTGTACTGCCTCTGTGAAACTTAGATGAGCCTTTTGGGCCGCAGACAAATTGGCCGTTCAGCGCGATGACATGTTGTTTCTGGAGGAGGAGTAGCAGGAGAAGGACTAATGTCAGAGACTGATTGACAAAGCTAAATGCCCCATTTTACCAGTGATAGAGAAGAGTGCTTTTATGTGCGGTTGCAGCGAAAAGAATCTTTAGGTTCCGCTGCTCTCCGCTGGTGGAGAAGAGAGGTCTGTGGAAATCCAGGCTTTGTTCATCTTTATAAGTGTAAGCATGCCGGCACTGGCAGTTGACAGGCGGCTACGCTTGTCCGTGATGATTCCCCCAGCTGCACTAAACACCCTCTCTGACAAGACGGTAGCGACAGGGCCAGCCAGCCCCTCCAGGGCATACAGCGCAAGTTCGTGCACATGTCCAGCTTTGACACCCAATAGTTGTATGGAGCTGAGGCATCACGGAGGATGGTGGTACGATCGGCTACGTACTCCCTCACCATCTTTTTACAGACTCAGCCTTGACTGGGGAGTGGTGACGCAGTCTTGCTGGGGAGCTATCAAGCTGGCAAAGGCCTTGGACAGTGTTCCCCTGCCTAAGCTGAACATGCTGCCTGATCTCTGCGCCTTCCCTGCTACTTGGCCCTCGGAACTGCGCCTTTTGCCGCTAGCACTGTCAGATGGGAAGTTTACCATCAGTTTGTCCACCAGGGCCCTGTGGTATTGCATCACTCTCTAACCCCTTTCCTCTTTGGGAATGAGAGTGGAAAGGTTCTCCTTATACCGTGGGTCAAGCAGTGTGTACACCCAGTAATCCGTAGTGGCCAGATTGCGTCTAATGCGAGGGTCACGAGAAAGGCAGCCTAACATGAAGTCAGCCATGTGTGCCAGGGTACCAGTACGCAACACATCGCTGTCCTCACTAGGAAGATCACTTTTTGGATCCTCCTCGTCCACAGGCCATACATGCTGAACAGATGGGAGGCAAGCAGCATGGGTACCCTCAGCAGTGGGCCCAGCTGCTCCTCCGCCTCCTCCTCCTCCAAAAGGTGCTGAGATATAGACATGAGGGTGCTCTGACTAGCAAGCGACATACTCTCTTCCCCCATCTCCTGTTCCGACCGCAAAGCGTCAGCCTTTATGCTTTGCAGTGAACTTCTCAGCAGGCATAGCAGAGGAATGGTGACGCTAATGATTGCAGCATCGCCGCTCACCATCTGGGTAGACTCCTCAAAGTTTCCAAGGAACTGGCAGATGTCTGCCCACTCCTCGGTAAAGAATAGGGGAGGCTGACTCCCACTACGCCACCCATGTTGGAGTTGGTATTCCACTATTCTGACAGATTAAACCAATGTTGCAGGGTCCTCAGGGTGGCAGCGTCCATGGTGGACTTGCGGAAATGTGCACAGACGCGGCGCACCTTGACGAGCAGGTCTGACAAGTGCGGGTAGTGTTTCAGAAACCGCTGAACCACCAGATTGAAGACGTGGGCCAGGCATGGCACATGTGTGAACTGCAGAGCCGCCACTAGGTTACGGCCATTGTCACACACGACCTTGCCCGGTTGCAGGCTCAGCGGCGAAAGCCAGAGGTCGGTCTGCTCAGTCAGACCTTGCAACAGCTCGGGGGCCATGTGCCTCTTGTCACCTAGGCTGAGTAGTTTCAGCACGGCCTGCTGACGCTTTCCCACCGCTGTGCTGCTGCACCGCACTGACTGCTGGCGATGCGCTGCTCACATTTCTTAATTAAGAGGTAGAGGTTGCATAGGAGGAGGATGAGGGGGAGGGTTTAGAAGAGGTGGCATAGACCGCAGATACCAGAACCAAGGAAGGACCCGCAATTCTGGGTGTGGGTAGGACGTGTGCGGTCCCAGGCTCTGACTCGGTCCCAGCCTCCACCAAATTCACCCAATGTGCCGTCAGGGAGATATAATGGCCCTGCCCACCAGTACTTGTCCACGTGTCCGTGGTTAAGTGGACCTTCCTAGTAACTGCGTTGGTGAGGGCACGATTGATGTTGCGGGAGACGTGCTGGTGTAAGGCTGGGATGGCACACTGGGAAAAATAGTGGTGACTGGGGACCGAGTAGCGTGGGACCGCCACCGCCATCATGTTTTTGAAAGCCTCCGTTTCCAAAAGCCTGTTTGGCGGCATCTCCAGGCTGATCAATTTGGCAATGTGCACGTTCAATGCTTAAGCATGCGAGTGCATGGCGGCGTATTTGCGCTTGCGCTCCAATGCTTGCACTAGCGACAGCTGGATGCTGCACTGAGAGACATTGCTGGATGGGGCCGAGGACAGTGGAGGTGAGGGTGTTTGGTGCAGGCCAGGAAGTGCTTGTGCCTGTGTCCTGAGAGGGGGGTTGGATCTGAGTGGCAGGTTGGGGCACAGAGGGAGAGGTAGTGGTGCGACCCGGAGGCGGTGAACGGCCTTTGTCCCACCTTGTGGGGTGCTTGGCCATCATATGCCTGTGCATGCTGGTGGTAATGAGGCTGGTACTGGTGGCTCCCCGGCTGATCTTGGCGCGACACAGGTTGCACACCACTGTTCGTCGGTCGTCCGCGCTCTCACTGAAAAACATCCACACCTTTGAAGACCTAGGCCTCTGCATGGAGGCTTGGTGCAAGGGGGTGCTTTGGGAAACAGTTGGGGGAGTCTTCGCTCTGGCCCTGCCTCTACCCCTGCCCACCCCACTGCCTCTTCCAACCTGTCCTGCTGCTGCACTTGCCTCCCCCTCTGGAGACCTCTCCTCAGTTGGCTTAGCGAACCAGGTGGGGTCAGTCACCTCATCGTCCAGCGGCTCTTCCTCCGAATCCTCTGTGTGCTCCTCCCTCGGACTTACTGCCCTTACTACTACCTCACAGATAGATAACTGTGTCTCATCATCATTGACCTCCTCACCCACTGAAAGCTCTTGAGACACTTGCCGGAAGTCCCCAGCCTCATCACCCGGACCCGGGAACTTTCCATCGGTCACGAAAAACTCCTCAGGTGAGAGAGGAACCATTTTTTCCCAATCAAGGCAGGGGCCCGAGAACAGTTCCTGGGAGTCTGTCTGCTCATCAGAACGTGTTATTTTCATAGAGTGAGGAGGCTGGGAGGAAGGAGGAGAAGCAGCGAGAGGATTCAGAGTTGCAGCAGTGTACGGCGTAGAAGACTGGGTGGTCGATACATTGCTGGATGCATTTTCTGCTATCCATGACAGGACCTGTTTACACTGCTCATTTTGTAATAAAGGTCTACCACGTGGACCCATAAATTGTGATATGAAGCTGGGGACCCCAGACATTTGCCTCTCTCCTAATCCCGCAGCAGCAGGCTGCGATTCACCTGGACCAGGAACTCGGCCTGTGCCCACACCCTCACTTGGACCTCCACGTCCTCACCCGCATCCACGGCCACGTCACCTAGGCCTACCCCTACCCCTCAGCATGGTGTATTACGAATAGAGCAGACACAGAGCGGTCTGAATAATTATGCAATTAGTGACGTGCAGTTGGAGGCTGACAGCGGTTATGTTACGCACACTGCAGACCGCAAAAATTTATACGCTAGGCTGCAAAAGGCCTAGCTGGCTAATAATGAGCCACTACAACTCCCAGCAGCCACAACGGTAATGCACACGGTCACAGGTAGCCCTAAGGAGGAGGTTTTTTTTCAGATTTTTGTTGAAAAAACCAGCAGCCTAGTTAGCGTGTATATGTCTTTCCCTCTATCAGCGGCTGTGGCCGTACACTGTGCGTGAAGTTGACGGGACGCACAGAGCGGTGTAAAAAATTAGGCAATTATTGGCCTGCACTTGGAGGATGACAGCGGTTATGTAACGCACACTGCAGGCCGAAAAATTATACGCTAGGCTGCAGAAAGGCCTAGCTGGCTAATAGTAAGCCACTACAACTCCCAGCAGCCACAACAGTGATGCACACAGTCTCAGGTAGCCGTAAGGAGGAGTTTTTTTCAGATTTTTTAAAAATAACCAGCAGCCTAGATAGCATGTATATGTCTTTCCCTCTATCAGCGGCTGCGGCCGTACGCTGTGCGTGAAGTTGACGGGACGCACAGAGCGGTGTAAAAAATTGGGCAATTATTGGCCTGCACTTGGAGGATGACAGCGGTTATGTAACGCACACTGCAGGCCGAAAAATTATACGCTAGGCTGCAGAAAGGCCTATCTGGCTAATAGTGAGCCACTACTTCTCCCAGCAGCCACAACGGTAATGCACACGGTCACAGGTAGCCCTAAGCAGGAGCTTTTTTGGGGTACTTGTTGACAGGATTCTACACTAGCACTGTCCCTGCCTCACCAGTACTGCCCCTATACTCTGTATAATTGGCTGCAGACTGATAACGCAATAGTCTGCACAGCCCAAGATGAAAAAAAAAATAGTGCAAAACTGCTCCCAGCAGCCACAACAGTAATGCACACGGTCAGATGTGGCCCTAAGAAGGGGTTCTTGCAGACGCAAACAGTAGCCTAACACTCTCCCTATAGCACCAGCAGCACCCTCCCTAATCTCTGCCAGCATGTGTCTGAGGCGAGCAGTGGGCGGGACCGCTTTAAATACTCGGCGGTCACTTGATCTCACCAGCCACTCACTGCAGGGGGGTGGGATAGGGCTGGAACGTCACAGGAGGAAGTGGTAATGCCTTCCCTGCAAGTCTATTGGCCAGAAAATGGCGCAAAACACGCAGGGAAGGAAACGGGATTGACTCGAGTACCGCATGGTGCTCGTCTCGAGTAACGAGCATCTCGAGTACCCTAATACTCGAGCGAGCATCAAACTCGGACGAGTACATTCACTTATCTCTAAATAGAACCCATTTGATTTCAATAGGTTCATTTACATGTGCGTATTTGGCTTGGTCGTGCAAAAAAAGCTACAGCATGCTCTATTTTCCTGTACATTTACACAGAGAAAGAACAGATCTTGAACTTATTAAATTAATTGGCAATTTCAATGGCTGGGAGCATTAGTGCATGCTTTTTTGAAAACTCATAAACTACAGTAAAAAAGCAGTTGTATATGCAAATACGATGCCTGATGTGCAAGAACGTGATGCAAATGCGTGCAAAAATACTCCGACGCTCGTCTGAATCCGGCCTAAGGCCTCAGTCAGACGGGCGTTTTTTGCCGCGATTTGCGCATCCGTCCGGCGATTTTATAAAACCATTGCTTTGCAATGGTATCGGACACATGAGCGCTTTTTATGCGCTCGTCCGATAAATTATAGAACAGAAATTGCAGATCGCACCTATCTGCGATCTGCGATTCCTGTTCTCTTCTCTATATGCGCTCAATGGAGCTGGCGGCAGCAGCGCCGACCCCATTGAGAACATATAGTAGACAAATCATTCTCCTCTGCCACAGCTGTAACAGCTGTGGCAGAGAAGAATGATGTTTGCCCATTGAATTCAATGGAGCCGGCAATACAGCCGGCTCCATTGAAAGCAATGGGTTGCCGGCGAGCGCGGGATGAATTTTCGGGAAGGGCTTAAATATATAAGCCCTTCCCTGAAAACCATCCTGAAATGTGTAAAAAACAAAAAATATATATATACTCACCTGGTCCCGGCAGACGGAGTTCAGCCGCGGCCGGCGGCAGTTCTCCTGAACTGCACAGAGTAGTTTTCAGCAGCCGGGGCTTTAAAAGCCCCGCCTGCTGAATGAGCTGCCTCTGATTGGTCACAGCCTGACCAATCAGAGGCAGCTCTCACTCACACCCATTCATGAATTCATGAATGGGTAAGTGAGTGCTGCCTCTGATTGGCTCAGCGCAGAGACCAATCAGGGGCAGCTCTCAGCTGAATGACAGCTCTAGTATGTACCTCTTTGACATTTTAGAATTTTTCTGCACTTTTGCTGTTTTGGGGTCCATGGCATTTTCTTAAAAACAAATTATGCTATAGTTATGGTATCTTTATTTTCAGGTATCCTCCCATAGGCTTTTTTATAGGACACGAGAAAGCATTAAAAAAAAAACACATACAAAAATGTATGAATAAAAGAAAACAGCATGCGAAAAGTACTTATAAAGAAAGAAAACAAATAAAATTCATGGTGTTTTTGCAAACCAAAAAAGCAACAAAAAACGGTGTGTGAAGGAAGCTTAAGTAATTGAAAAAAAAATTGAGTTTTAGGATGAATGAATGATCCTTTAACTTCTATATGTTTGGTGTTACAATATAGATGTAACTTAGATTATATCTATTAAAGTGGTTTCTAAATTTATGCTTTATGTAGCCAAGTTCAAAAATGCAGTAGAATGTAACTCACACAAAAATGGAACATAGCTAAAAAAATAATCATCTGATATATCAACCAGAAGATATCCCGGTGACATAAATGGAACTTTTACCTATAATAAATTGGATGAACTTTTTCACTACTGAGTTTGTCCTACTTTATCTAAAAGATTTGGATTAAAAAAATGGTGAATTTCGAAGACACAGTGTGAAATATATATTGCTTTTGTTTTTACTGCATATTTCTCGATGATTAAGTCATCATTTTCAGTCAACTGTTAGTAAAGAATCTCTTTTCCGAGTTAGGAAGAACAGAGGGGGTCAGTATTTATTTAAAATCTAATTAATTTATATAATCAAATTTTTTCTTGCTAGAAAGCATATAAGGCTTAAAACATGCCTCAGTTTTCAACATGTTTTCAAAAATATAGTATAACTTCTCCTTATCCACTCATTTGGTGCAGTTTACACCCTGTTTCATGTCGATATGTTCTGAAATTCAGGCTGTGTTCTCCCATTTTTCTGTCGCCCTGTTGTTTGCAATCCACTTTCAGAGAGGGAGATGTAGCATTCTGCCAGTATTTCACTGTCTTGCACTTCCTTGCCCTGACTTACCATGCTGCATTGCACAGCCTGCGATCCAATCTTCAGGAGGGCAGTATCTGAATGCCTGTCCTTTTTGCTCTACCAGGCTGATTCAGGCATTCTGACCAGATGACGAGTAGACCAATATAATGTGTGTACACACACTCAGACACACAGACACCCCGAGGAGAGGCAGAAATTATGGAAATCATTATCATAGTGTCTGTAGATCTGTCAGCCTGCACCCTCTGAGTGCATATGAGCAACTCTGTGAACATAGCTCCTCCCTGATTGTTAAGGAAAGGTCCCTGTGTACTTGTCATTACAGAAGCTCTGTACCTAACAACAGGCAGTGGATTGCAGAGAATCTGGAAGTGAGACCCCCACTGGTAGCCATTTAAATTTTATTTACAGTGGTAAAGCAACAGCAATGTTTATGCAAGTATATTACAGTAATGATTAGACTAACACAAGCTAGTAAAGTAGCATAAGTTGTCTGAAAGGTTAGTGCCCCTTTACAGCTCAATGCAGAACAATTTACAGAAGGCTATACAATGATATGCAGAATATCCTTTTGCTTCAATGTATAGAGCCACAAATACAGATGTAGCAGGGCTTAACTTAACTTCTTTAACTTTTTATGATAACTTTCTGTATCATTTTATTTACCCTTTCAAAAGGTTTACAGGGAGTGTTATTGTGTTAAGCTAAGAGAACAATAGCTTTTTAACCCTTTCCAATCCACTGTCTGACGTCTTAAGACATTATGATTTAAGGCTGTACAGCTTCGATGTTGGAAGACATCCGTTGGGGTTCTCTTACTGTATATTGCCAGCCTCTCTGCTGTCGGAGCCTATCCAATGTGTCACCTCATGCAGTACTGGCTTTAGCTAGCATATAGCGCCGTTGTATAACAGCAGAAAAAGAGTAAGCCCCCTAGGAAAACCAGGATACAAATTGGATTCGAAAGGGTTAATGCCTTACAGTAAGATAACTTTCTGCGACGAGTTATCAAGTTAAACTTTGTTACATCTGTACCTTATATCCTGCCATGTAGTTCTTCTTTTTTCTTTGGGCCATTAGTACTACAAAAATACCAAAAATATATATTTTTGAATGTTTTTTTTATTACTTGTATACCATTAAAAAATTATTTTTGAAGATAAATAATTTTGGTGTCACTACATTCAAGGACCCATAACATCTTTACTTTTCCATCCATAAAGCTGTGTGAGGACTTTTTTTTTTCTGGACAGCATGTACGTTTTATTGGAATGCATACAACTTAAGGACTCTATGTTACTATGTCACTATGTTACTTGCATTTGCAATCCACATCTATATAGAACCAATGCTTTTCAATGGCATTGGTCACATGTCCCACTTTTACATGCACATAAAATTTGCAGCTACAAAAATATAACATATGGGTGGTAATGGACGTGGTCACGCATTTTTTTTCTACGCGTGCAGTGTGATCTTTTTTTACACACAAATAAACACATGTAAAAAACGCCTGTCTGACTCAGCCCTAAGGCCAGCTTATTAACATGAACATATAATAACACATTCGTAATATGGATTCATACTACATTGTGAGTTATTTGCACTATATTGCACTGGCATTTGCTTCCGTACTTGCTTTCAATGGTTTTATTTTGTATTAGGCAAAGACGGATCTATTTTTGTGTCCAGTAGAAATTAATACAAATGAAAGCAAATACAGAGGAAAATGCAGATAAATAGTGATCAAATTTAAATGAAATCTGGCTGCATCTGTATTTTAATCACTTTCCCTGGACTATAGTTGGCTTATTTCTCATGAAAAATATACTTGTAAAATAGATTTTCCTTTGAGTTTTCTTAGCTCTATATTATGGCCTTCAAAACACGGACCAAATACAAATGAAAAATCTGTAAAAACCTTACGACAATGTTAAATCAAATACTATGAAAATGGAGATAGAGGATCAAAAATTCTATTGAGTTAGGGCGCATTTCTGGCACGCTTAGGGCTCGTTCACATGAGAGCTGTGGGCATGCAATAAAAAGATTGTGGTTATACTGCTCTAAAGATGACGAGAACTGGTTAGCTCTAGCTTTTAGAAGAAACCCATTCATACAATCCGAGATGCATACTGCGTGCTTTCCAGCTCCCAAAGGAGTTTATGGAAAGCACGCACCAAAGATAGGTCAGGTCCTATTTTTGCGTGCACCATGGAGCTTATATGTGACCTGCAGCCTTATGTCCTGTCTTTGTTAGGTGTGCGAATTTAGAGCATCTAACAATCATTCATGTGAATGCTTCTGTGCGCACCTCTAATGTGCGTGGACAGCGCTTGTTTGAATGAGGCCCTAACAGGACAGTAATACAATAAAGTCTCACCGCAAAAAGAGACAAAGGTCCAAGAATGCAAATTCTTGGACCTCAGCAAAATCTTATCCATTGTATGCTCCAGAAACTAAAGAGCATTTATATATCTGAAATATGCCAGTAGAAGTAGTTTTGAGATCAAGCCTATTCACTGCCTGAAGCTGTGGGCTAAATGTTCAGTCACAGAGCTAATCACCTCAGATCACCCTTAAACCTCCAGTGGAATCTTCCAGTGGCTGTCACAGGCATTTGAACCCTTGCAGAGCTGAGACATGGCAGCGCTTTTTGGAGGAAACTGAAAGGGCTTTTAACGCAGCCTGGCAGTAGACTGGCCTTAGAGCCTGGATCATCAGCAGACAGGATCACTCTATCCAATCTTGGCCTTTTCTACTGTTGTCACTTGGAATGAGTTGGAGAGGCGGGCAGTCCATGTTGATTTTGCACAAGGCTATGAATGTTCAGTAGTTGCATGGAGTGCTACCATAACACTATTTGCAGCAAAACTTCAATTCCCAGCTGGCCAGGCAGATCAGACATTTACCACCATATCTGTCTCTAGTCAACTGCCCCCTCTAGTGCTTTTCAAGTACCCTCACCATAATAGAAGTATTACTTCAATTTTTTCTCGTTCTTTTGTGTTGAACATACAATTCACAACAACCCAATATCTATTGCACTAATTGTTAGGAACAGCCCTACAGTCTAAATTACAGATAATACCTACCTACTTAAGCCTAAAGTCTGCAAGCCTGTGAAGAAAAACTGGCTTATTTCCTATATCTAGTGGCAGAACTTCATACTTATCAAAAGACTTGTTACACGATATAGACCTGCCCCCTATTTCACTGTCTCATCAACTCGAACCTCTTGTTGACATTCTGCAGTGATCCCCTTTATGTAGGATTAACTACTAATTACAATCACTAATAATTTTTAATTGGACATCTCCTGAAGCAGTCTCTACTGCCATTCAGAAAATGTTGCTTCTTGGCACAAAAGAGCAGCCCTCATTGAAGTCAAAAGCACTCACAGAGCTCTTTGCCCATGTCCTACACCAACAGAGCCCCCTATGGACATTATATGTTGTCTTTCTTCAAGAAACATATTTAATAGTGGATTGAGCATTATCTTAACTTGACCTTAACTTGACTTTCTCTCACTACCCTACCCCATTCCATTGTGGATCAGATAGCACTAATGCAATGGGGTCAGTATCGACTTTAGGAAACAAGTTGCTTTTAGATACTTTGCTTATCTACAGGACTCTGAGGGTCCATATCTCTACCTAAAGGAACCTATTGGTGTTCAGACTTTCACATTTGTTAATCTAAATGCTACTAATATGAGAAAAGTTGACTGGATAATGAACAATTTAAACTTGTTAAATCCATTCAGAGAGAGTGTGGTCATTCTTTACGAAGATATTAATCTTGTTCTAGATCCTCTTTTGGACTCCTCCAAAATATCCCGTTTCATTCAGGGACGCTAAAGTCAAATTAAAAAAAACTAAGAGTTCTGGATTCTTGGGGATCTCTACATCTCTCTGAGATAGACTACACCTTCTTGTCTACCTCTCATGGATTTTACTATATACTTGATTACTTTTTTTATTTCTATGGAACATCTACAGCAATGGCTTAGTTCCAGGGAGACTACTATAACCCCCTTCTCCCAAAGAGATCACTTAAATGAAGGTTTAATACAACTACACTAGCTCAGAAAGTAATAAATCTAATAAAGACCCTATAAGCAAACATGTAGAGGATTTATTTGTATTAAATGCTAAAACAAAACCTCAAATACTTTCTGATGCCCTTAAGACCTGCATAGTGTTAACTTATTAACCTCAAGTCCCATTTTAAAAAAGAAAGAGACAAGCAGATTACATTTCTTATTGAATCCAAAAACTAGAATGGACCCATAAAAGTCTCTTGAACTTGATCTCCTAAGAAACCTCAGAACCAAACTTAAAAATATCCTAAACTTAAATACTACTAAACTCTTCCTACAATCCCAACACATTCTTTTAGCCATGACAATAAAGTTTCAAAATTCATAATGTCTAGAATTAAACAACATAAGCTAAATAATTTTGTGCATCCCTAATAATCCCTTAGGGCTCGGTCACACAGGCGCATTGGCACCCGTACACCGGCGCCGATGCGCCCATGTGACTGAGCTGTTACTGCAGAAAGAAGACGGCCGTACCTGAAGACAGACGTCTCTCTGCAGCGCTGATGAAAGAACACATGACCGGCAATGAAGCCGGTCACAAATTCTTTCCTCCGGCGCTGCAGAGAGACTTCCATCTTCAGGTACGGCTGTCTGCTACCTGCAGTAACACGGGCGCTGGTGGCCCGTGTGACTGAGCCCTTAGGGACATAACCGTTCATCCTACTAAAGACACAGTGCAACAATTCTGCTGCTGCTATTCAAACCTTTATAATTTTGAACAAAATACTTCCTTCCACTTTTCAGTGAAAAAAATAACAATATCCTTTCTAGACTCATTACACCTAACAACTTTGTCCAATGCTCAAAAAAAAAAAACTTACCCCAAAATTTTGCATTGCAAGAACTTGAATCAGTGGTTAAAGACACTCATAACAGCAAATCCCCTGACCCACACAGAATAAAAAAATCAGCTAAGCTTCATTTCAAATATTTTTTATCTTGGCACTACTTTGTATTTGTTGCAATAAATAATATATTGATTAATATTAAAAAATCACTAATTTCAGCAGCCTTAAAATCTTTTTTTTTTTGTGAGGTAGAATGAACAAAACATAACAATTTGGCTTAGTTTATTTTTGCCTCTATTTTATAATGTTTACAATTTGGGATAAATAATGTGATCTTTTTATTGTACAAGTCGTTATGGATATAGCAATTCCATGTATGCATGTCTTAATTTTTTTTTTCAAAAATAAAGTAATTGCTAAAAGGCTTTTTTTAACTTGAGTATTTTAAGGTTTCTGTTCACTTTTTTTCCCTAAATCCCTGTAGGAACTTAAACAGTCTTCTAATAATTCATATAATACAGATCATGCAATCAAGTGATGTTGTGGGCACAGCTCTAGAACCCGACATATCAATGCGCGGTAATGGTAAGGCAGCTAACATGAAGTGCATGAGAGCCGCAATGCACTATTACAGCACTCAGAAGGAAGGACTTAAAGGGGTTGTCCCGCGCCGAAACCTAAATTTTTTTTTTAAACAGACCCCCACATTGTGCACAGTAAAAATGAATCCATTTGTTATTTAAAAAAAAAAAAAAATTCGCTTACCTGGATCGCCGTTCTGCAACTTTGAAGATTCTTCTTTCAAAGATGGCGCCGCTGGTCTTCTCCCACGGTGCACCGCAGGTCTTCTCCCATGGTGCACCGTAGATGTTCTTCTCCAGTCTTGCGTTCCACTGCCGATTACAGCCACCTCATTGGCTGATCGGCACCACGTGACAGAGGTGGAGCTACGATGACACGGAGAAGAGGGAGGAGCCAAGATGCAGCTCGTGAGCCCGGACACATCCAGCGGAGGATTTCACTCTACGCAAGCGCGACTGTTCGTGCGACCAGAGAAGAGGCTTCATCGTCGTCATGGAGACGGGGACGCCAGCACCGGAGGGGGTTAGTGTATAACTTCTGTATGGCCAATATTTAATGCACGATGTATATTACAAAGTGCATGTATATGGCCATACAGAAGTGTATAACCCCACTTGCTATCGCGGGACAACCCCTTTAATGAGACAAAGGCCCCATTGGTTGATGCAATCATTTCTATTGATCCTTACATGACACGGAGAAGAGGGAGGAGCCAAGACGCAGCTCGTGAGCCCGGACACATCCAGCAGAGGATTTCACTCTACGCAAGCACGACTGTTCGTGCGACCAGAGAAGAGGCTTCATCGTCGCCATGGAGACGGGGACGCCAGCACCGGAGGGGGCAAGTGTATAACTTCTGTATGGCCAATATTTAATGCACGATGTATATTACAAAGTGCATTAATATGGCCATACAGAAGTGTATAACCCCACTTACTATCGCGGGACAACCCCTTTAATGAGACAAAGGTTCCATTGGTTGATGCAATCATTTTTCTATTGATCCTTTCATCAGAGAGGTAAAACAGTCATGTGATCATAGTGTAATGCTCAGCTGCTAGTGCGGTATACTTATTAATAGTTATACTAGGGATAATCCTGGGGCAGAAAGATGAACAAAGTTAGTCAAAGTACTTGAGCAACGGCATGTTGCTCTTATGTAATTTCACACTTCTTGCAGTGATTCAAGCAACTTCATTTTCTATTCCAAATTACAACATGTTCCCATATACATCTAAGAGATCAATGAATAAATCATGCAAAGTTGCTCCCAATAAACAACTTCCCATATGGGATATAATTTTCTTTCGGTTAAGTGCTATGAACAGAACATAAACACAACAAACTTGCAGACTACAGTGATTACACATTTACATAGCAAATAACTTGCTGCATAATTATACTATGAAATGCAATAGACTTGTACAGTCACTATGCTTAGGTAATTGACAAAAGTTGGCTTTCTGTGGTTGAAATGTCATATCTGTTGGTAGCATGGTCATGGTGATTGCATTATGAATATACAGTAGTTGATTGAGGTAAGGTTGTCTACGGTTCTCTGTAGAACGTACTGATCAGGTAATGTATGTTGATTATTACACTAGGATGGAATATTTATTCTGAACATTTTCTTTGGAATTTAAATTTGACTGCAATCATTTCTTGGTGTAATTGGTCTACGTTCATACTACAGTTAGAGATATCTAGCTTCAAGCTTTGTATACACATGTTCTATCCTGGTTGTCATTCTTTACTGCTACCAACTTCTTTTAAAATGGGATGGTAGATTGAATATGGGCACTGCTAGTGTTATGTTCGTGCTAAGCACAGGTACGGCATCCTGTTAGACCAAAACATAATTAATTCCACAGTCAACCAATATAGACATTTATTAACACACAAAAATGTGAGGAACACAAAATAGGGCAATATGGGGCTAGAAGCACTATACCTAACCAACTTTGGTGTAGCAGACCCTTCCTAAGAGCAGGGCAATCGCTCAGAAAGGGGCGGTCCCATATCAGGAAGACGGGGCCTAGCCTATCTTTAGATGGAGGATAGACAAGGCGTTAAATGGAGATGAAAAGAGAAATGTATACATCACAGTATTTAGTAGAAGTAATTAAGGCCCACACAGAACAAACAGCCACAGGTTCTTAGCTGGGAAGAGTCTGTTGCCTCACCACACCTCAGGCAGGACAATAATTGGTGCCCTTATAAAGGCCCAGAATAAATACACTTTCATTATGGATTATTTGTAAAATAGGGGAAATATCTCTTTGTCATCCAATCAGTCCATACACCACAGGAGATGTTGTAGTTGGGGTTTTACAGCAAGTCACATTATGCACTGAACCCACAGAGGGATTTCTGATAGATGATACCTCGGGGGTTCTCTGCAATGATAGAAAAAAAAAACAGCAGAAATATGCATCAATTGTATGTTTATGAGTCCTCCACATAGGGAAATACAGACCATGGACAGTTTATGGTCATGTGGGCTGAGGTTGGCATTGTGACATCATCTCCGCTCCACTTCATGATTGCGACCAACGCACCAAAACAACTACTTTCTCAGTTACTATTTTCAAAACTGGAATTTTTGTTATAGATACTCTATGGGCCACTAGAACAAAAATGTCAAACGAAAAAGATGTAGATTTATCACCTATTTGTGTGTATGATTGCAGGGTGTCTGACTGCTCGGATCCTGAAGGATCACAAGAACTGCACATTCCGAACCACCCAAGTGAATTGAGCTGTGATGCGCATCCATGACTACCACTCTAATAATTTTTATGGAAATGGCGGAGAATATTGCTGGATTATCTCTATAGACAGTTTATGGGTTGTTGGTCACACATGCAAGAACTGTTCTATTCATTAGGGAGTCTCAAAGTGCATCATTCTCATTATCCCTACGGGGTCCCAGTGATTAGTCTTTCAGAGATCAAACAATTTTCTGTCAGATGTTTTTGGTGGGTTAACCCCTTTAAAGGTGCAGTCTGAAAAAAAAACGGATATTGTGCTAACGTAAAACCTTGATATGATATCCTTGGGACAGTTCACCACTGTGTTATTATGGTGGTCTGATCCCTGTGAGCTCACTGATCAAGAGACTGAAAGTGAACCTTCATTAATTGTTATTGCATCTCCGTCAAATTTACTTGACAGATTGATCTGACATAGTTTTATTTAACAAATTCATCAAAAGTGATACGCACTGCACTTGGAGATTGACGCACTGCTTATCTGGTGTACCAATATTAATTCAGTACATCTCCTCCAACATTTCTACTTAAGCTATATCTGGTTAACTGAACTTATAGATGAACAAACCAATTATTCAATTTCTGATTATGGTACCATACTCCACTGGTGAGGTCTAAAATTCTGGGTCCATTTTCTTATTCCTAATTTTTTTATATGGAGTGCATTAACGTCCAGCGGCACTGGATGCACTGCATCATTCCTGCTGCCATTTCTTGGACCTGTAGGACATGTGTGTGCGCTAATCCTGCATTTTAAAGGACCAGTATGCACTCTGTTTTCTGTCCTCAGCCTGTTCTAGCCATTCTCAGGTAATTTAAGGCACCTCCCCATTGGATGGTACCTGAGCAAAAGTTTCCTAAAGATCCAAAAGAAAAGTGTTTCTGATTTCTGGTTGCTACTTGGTTTTTACCCTTACCTATATATCTTTCCTAAACTCTGTCTTTCCCAACTTCATCAGTTTTCTGTTTACATGCCTGCCTGTCCTGAACTCCATCCCGATTTATGGTATTGCATAAACAGCAATTGCCCTGATCTTAACTTAGGGCTGGAAAAAGAATGCAAAGTGGCCTCATGTTGTACACTGATCTTTCCTGGTTCTCATCCTACTTATCTGACCACTTATTCAACATATCCTTTGCAGGCTACACCTCCTCTCCCCTTCCCCTTGCTGTTGGAGTCCCCTAGGGCTCGGTCCTCGGCCTCCTCTTTTTCTCTATCTACACAGCCCTATTGGACAAACCATCATGAGATTTGGCTTTCAGTACCATCTCTATGCTGAAAACACCCAGTTATACACCTCTTCCCATGACATCATGGCACCATTTCTTCAGACCACCACCGACTGTCTGTCCGCTGTCTCTAATACTATGTCCTCTCTCCACCTAAAACTGAACCTCTTAAAAACTGACCTACCAATGTTTCCACCTCTGCTAACCGACCTCATCCTGACATCTCCATCTTACCGTGTGGCACCACCATAACTCCCAGACAGCATGCCCGCTGTCTTGGGGTTATATTCCCATCTCTTGCCCGAACTGGTCACCTACACCTCAAGAACATCACAGGAATTTGCCTTTTTCTCACTGTTGACATGCTAAAATTCCTCACTGTTGCCCTCATCCACTCTTGGCTCGATTACTGCAACTCGCTGCTGATCGGCCTCCCCCGCACCGGACTCTCCCCACTGCAATACTGCAGAATTTGATAAACATCTTTGACTCTTCAATTTATCAGCCACCTGGCTTTCTTTTCCAAACTTCTACATGATCTTTCCATCCATAACTAACAGTCATATACTCATCTCTCCCAGCTTCCTGCTGTGTCCTGCAGTGCTGCACAGTCCAACAATCCTGCTGTTTATGTACAGGCTTCAGCAGCCTGTTTAACGGGATGTCACAGGCTGTTGCAGCCAATGACAGAGCTCAATGATCAAGCGTTAAGCTCTCTCATTAGATGCAGAAACCTGCAACATCCTGCAAACAGAATGGGGCAGCCTGTGAACAAGAGGGAGATCTGCAGCAGTGGTGCAGGACACAGTTAGAAGGGAGAGGTGTGTGTATGCCAATTGGTTATGTTGTTGCATAGAGAACAGGGTTTTGCAGTAAAAAAAAATACTCAGACAACCCCTTTAAGTACTGATAGCCCTCATAGCCTCCATGTAGAAATAATGCCTGTTAGCAAAATTGTTTGCTTAAAGTATATTTTAGTGTTTCTAATTATAAAGAAAAATGAAGTATTTTATAGAAACGATGACACGTCACTCTTCATTCAGTGTAAATCAGATAGTACCCCATTTTATTAGTTCTGTGACTCAGTTTATAGTGTTAGATAAACAGAAAATATTTCTGACATGCGCAATAGCTTTTCATTCTATAGATTTAAAGCTTGTTCACATATGGTATGGCTCTTGTCTGGAAGGACTGGTCATCACTTCTGACGTCAGGACCCCAGGCTTGATTTCTTGTCACAAGCTGCTTAATCACTACTTCTGTAAAAATTAAAATAGCATCTCTGGAAATATTCTTGTTATGGAAAATTACAAGATTTATGATACGATCAGGCTTAATCATATAAAATAGTTGCAAGAAGCAAAACGGATACATATTTGTTGCTTAAACATATCCCTCACGGCCTAAATAAAGTAATAATTACATACTCAATTAATTAAAAATGCCCCTCAATACCCTAAATTAAATGATAAAAGCCCCTTTTGGCTCCCAATTAGTAATGATGCCTCGCATGCCCTAAGTTAAATAATAATGCCCATTGTAGCCCCAAATTAATAATTGTCATGTCTTTAATGCAATACTGACCCCCATGGCTTAATGTAGATAGAAATGACCCTGGTGCTATTTATATATATAAAAAACTGATATACTCAATGGTACCACTGCTCCATTTTCCAGCCACTTCAGCTGGTGCTACACTGCTCTCTCGAAAACTTCCTAGAGTGATAACGTGATCGTTATGGTCAGTCCCTGGTCTCACTAATTATGAGGCCAAACCTCAGCCTCAACAATCATGTGATCAAGAAGACCACAGAGAGGCAGCTCATCACTAACGTAAGTGACCAGGAACAGCAGTACATGTAGGCATATCTGTTTTATATTTTAACACACATTCCCAGTTGTTTTCAAAAATAATCGGCTTGTGCACCATCCATAAGACCTGGCCAACCTACCTGGATTTTTCCTATTGGGTTAAATGGCCAGTCTGCCCCTGCCTCTGCCAGTTATACTGACTACATCTTTGCCTGTTCTATGCCCCAGTGCCCCTTGGGTCAGGAGCACAGTTAAGACTTCCCAAAGGGGAGCAACTCTAAGGTTCCCTGGAGCAAAGACCACATCCCGATAAAATAGTAATTAAAGGGTGAAGACCAGGGACCTCTTAGAACAGTTCTCATAGGTAGGACTAAGCCAAATCAGTCAGTTGCACAGTAGGTCCAAGCAGGTTCAAAAGTTCAGCTTCAATTACATTGAAGCTGAACTTTTGGATTCATACTTTTCTAATTTGGTTGTGGTTGAGTTTGGGTTTAATTTGGTTTTATGTAATTTGGGCATACAATTACTGTTTAGGAGGAAGGTTTTACCCCAAAATGCATTATTGTTTGGACTTTTTCTTTACAAAACTTACCTAATCTTCAAGCTAGTAGTGCTCATGTCAAAAGTTTTCATCTACTGAATTCTGCCCAATGAGATAGACTACTTCCAACTGCCTATAAGTACATTAGTTAAGCTGTTGTCACAGATCACAGCTCTTCCCCAATGAAACAAAGTTAACAAGCAGGAAACAGATAAGTATCACATATAACATTTACTTACACAAGACTTTTGAGTCCATTATTGGACATTGACTTTAAATATATTTTTATACTCTGGTATGGTATCTCGGGAAACCTTATTGTGTTTTTCAAATAAAATGTAATTAACTTTAATATTAAAAAACTTTAAATATAGGAAATGATTCTCTACAGCCAAACTTTGTGGTAGTAAGCGCTAATAATAATCAGGCCCTGATAAAAAAAAAAATCTATTCCATTTCTCCTCAATTAGATATTTTATGTGGATGGTCCGAGTTAATATAGCCTTTGGCAATCATTTACTGTAGTATCTGGTTGTATTAACTCTCTAATGTGCGATGACAGTCCCTAACACATACAAAAGCTTGGTTTTTAGGCAATTTGCCATTAAGATGCTTGCAAAAATAGTTCTGTCAATAATGGGCATGGAAAATTGTATCTACAGTGTTAATATGGATCACTTACTTTATGAAATAGCTTGGAGATACACTCTGTGTGGCTAGGAAATGAATGTCCATTACATATGTCAAATTAAATGACTTCGTTTTCACAAAAGATGACTGACCTTTTTTACTTGACTTTATTTCTAAATTTAGTAAAAGTTGTATAACATATCAGTTAACGTGATTATGGACAGTCAACTAACCTTTTTGACACTTTCTGTTCTTTCTTTTTTGTATTTTCATCCCCCCTTTTAAAAATGCATAACTTTTTAATGTTTCCATTGACATAGCCATATAAGAGCTTGCTTTCTGTAGGACAAGTTGTATTTTTTAATGGTGCCATTTAATGTAATATAATAATAATCTTTATTTGTATAGCGCCAACTTATTCCGCAGCGCTTGTGTGTGTGTGTGTGTGAAAGCCCTTACTGACTGACTTAGGCTGCCTGTTCATGGGCGTAGCGATATCCCACCGTGGTGGCCTCCGGGAAGCCGCTGCCGGGGAGCAGAAGACAGCTGCCGGCTCTCTGCACTGAGCCTATCTGATAGATAGGCTCATCGCGGGGAATCACGGTAAATTGCAGCATGCTGCGCTTTGACGCCCATGAGCAAAGAATCGCTATGATTCTCTGCTCATGGACAGGGGTCTACGCTTTCCATAGCAACACTGTGGAAAGCGTTCAATGTATTCCCCGCGGCTGGAATGCTCCGGCTCCGTGGGGAAGGCAATGAAAATTCGCCGCCCGTGGACAGGCAGCCTTACTGACATCGTTACATGCAGTCTGAGGAGAATCTAACTCTCCTCTATGTGTATACATATTTTATTTCTCTGTTCCTCTGAAGTAACCATGACTTCATGAAAATTTACCATACAAACAACAGGAAAACACCAGTACTAATATTACTCGGGCGAAGCCGGGTATATCAGCTAGTATGCTATATAACGGTAATTTTTTACCGTTCTGGTTAAATTTAAAAAAAACTCAATTGCACTGTTGTTTGTTGGGCTTTGCTTTTGCAGCATGCATGATATGGTAAAAATAACATGTTCATTTATTATGTGGATCAGTACAATTACGGCAATACCAAATTTTATGCAGGTTTTAAACAATGAAAATATTCTTTAAAAAAAATTTGTTTTTTAGTCACTATATTCTGAGATCTACATATAATATGTTTTATTTTTCTGGCAATAGTGCTGTGTTTATTTGCATCATGCATTGTACTTTCATTCTTACCATTTGGGGTACATTCAAAATTGTTTTGGGTGATAGAGTACTAATAAAACTGCAATTCTGACACTATTGTTTTTAAACACTGTTCCCCATGCAGGATCGACAGTGTAATATTTTAATAGTTCAAACTTTTATGCATGCAGTGATATAACAAAGTTTTTCTTTTCTTTTTACTTGAAAATCAAGAAAAGGGACTTTTTAAAAACTTTTTTGTTTGTTTGTTAAATATATTTTTGCAATTCCCATTAGAACTTGAACTGGCAATCATCTGATTGTTTGTACAAGATACTGCGGCTCTTCTATAATAAAAGGAGCTAGCAGAGTCTCCAGCCAATCATCAAGGTTGGAGACTCTGCTAGCTCCTTTTACTCTTTTATTTTATTTAGCTTTGGTCTTGGCTCTGTAGTTTTTTGGCTGGGCCACTGTGTCCAGGTGAAGAATCTCTATGTAGCCTAGGTTAATCAACCAGACTTTTTAGGAGAACTAGCCAGGGATATTGCTCTCATATATAGACGCTGAATGGATATGGTTTAGATCAATCTAGGTTTTTGAACCACAACTTTAGGATATCCAGCTAGAGATATTGCTCCCTTGCATAGGTGCTGATTGAAATTAGTTCAGTACTGCTTCATTTTGTCAATCTTCTCTAGACTTATAGTCTACTTGTATATAGGGTTCTTGAGGAGTTGAAAGATCAACAGAAATGCATTAAACTAAGAACCCACACCTAGAACCTCAATTTTGCACTTGGAATCTAGAACCTAGAAACTCCACTGAACATAGACACATGTATCGGGATGGTCTGACACTTTGTATCTATTTTTTGCAGGAGTATACACCAAGCAGCTATCCCCTCTATATAGGAGGTTGTGTGAGTGACTGTCTCATCGGTGTCCTACACAGGTGAATACTTTCCCATAAAACTATACCAATGTGCTCAGCCTCTCCTGCTCTATAACATCATGCCTTCAATTTGGACAACATATTTAATATGACAGACTTCCTTTAAAACAGAACAAAAAAAATCTGCAATTAGAAAATTAAAAAGATGGCAAAAAAACATGTATTTTTAATTCGTAAAATATATGTAGCTGATAAATTCCCTATAGGTGAATGGGGCTGAGTTGTAATACCAGCCAATATCAGCCAATTGCTGTAGACAAGCATGGCACTGTTTCTGGGCACGAAAAATACCATATTTTTCAAATCCTACAAAACCTTCATTTACATTTTTGTAGCATTTGTGCATGCAGTCAACTCTGAAGAATGAAAATAAAGGAGACAGAACAATAGCTCTGCAGCACCACCAATTGGAAGGCAGCATTCCTGCAAGTCAATGTTAGACTCTTTATACAAGCCTTGCAATAAAGACTGGGAATTGAAAAGCCAATCCAGAATCCATACACAGACAGCTGTTTGGGGGTGTTTGCCCCTCATTAGTGTACAGTACGTTTCTGGCTTGGCTAATGAAAGGCTTGTGATGTAGGTCAGGTCAGCACCTAGAAGATGAGTGTGTGAGGAGACTTATGAGGCCATTCATGCTCCTCTGGGTAATATGCAAATAAGGGAGATGGGCCAATACCTCTGCAGTGCCACCTATTGGAAGGCAGCATTCCTGCAAGTCAATGTTAGACTCTTTATACAAGCCTTGTAACAATGACTAGGAATTGAAAGACCATCCAGAATCCATACGCTGAAGAATGTTCACATTAATAATGTTCACCTTTTATTGGACCTTTTTTGTTTGGTGGTGAAAAACTTAAGATCCTAGTGTGGCTGAGTGCCTAAAAATGATAACCATATAAAAACAGCTGAATTGTCACATCTTGATCAAATGCTATTCTGTTCCTTTTATAATCAATAGAAAAATATGTCTGAAATAGAATCATAGAAGACATAATGATGGCTCTGTGTTTATTTCTGAAGTTTCTAGACGACAAGTAGGGTGGATTAGAATTCCTACTGCAAAAAGTTAGAAGAGAAAAATCTGTTGACCATGTACTGTATATGGGATATGGATATTTGCATGCTTGTCCGTATTCAGCATAGTGATAAACACAGCTAAATCTCCACAGGCACAGGGATATCTTGGCAGTAAACTCCATTTTTGAAAACTTGTTTGACTTGCATTCAGCATTTTTAAATGACAGAATAGTGCTTGAGATCAGTCATTGGATGTGTAAGTAAATCGAGTCTGTTCCTGGCTAGGTCTAAAAAGATTATATATTTACTGCACTATATGGGGTTTCAAAATGATTTAGGTTTCTGACTGACAAGTTTTATTTATACAGGAATTCGCTGAATAATGTTTTAGAGGATTTGTAAAGAATTTAACGCTCGGTTTACAGGAATGTTAAATGCTTTTTATGTAGAAAGTTATGCTGTTGCACAATGCATTTTCAACAGAACTCGGTAAATTCTCTATATAACTATATAATTCCAAAGGGCTAGAATTTTTTCAACTGATCCAGTTTTGCTAACAACAGAAATCAGAAGGATCTGTAAAGCTTTCTGCTTTTAAAGAGGATCGGGTGAGGTGGTTCTTTAATGAATATAGCTCAGTGGTTAGCACTTTTGATTTGTAATGCTGGGGACCTAGGTTCAAATCTCATCAAGGGCATCATCAAATTTGAAAAACCCCAATCAACCATTACCTTTGGGCAGACTTAAACATACAATTCCATTGGCGCAACACAGCAGTGCTAACAACTGAGCCACCAGATCTTGTATCAGTGTGCTTCTAGGATCACATCTACATGGAAGTTGTATGTTGTCATTGTGTTTATTCTTTTTCTTCTTGAGCATGGTGACTCAATCATTAGGAATGCTGCCTTGCAGCACTGTAGGTGTAGGTTCAAATCTGACCAAGAGTGATTTCATGTGGGATAATTATATATGTCATATTTATAGTTGCCTTAATTCCCAAATGTATCTTAATTAGAGATGAGCGAACATGTCCGTTACGGACACATCCGCACCCGGACACCGGCTTTGCCGAACACTGCAGTGTTTGCGCGTAAAGGTCCGGGTGCCGCCGGGGGGCGGGGAGATGCGCGGCGGCGCGGGCGGCAGTAGCGGGGAACAGGGGGGAGCCCTCTCTCTCTCCCTCTCCCCCCCACTCCCCGCCGCACCCCCCCGCGCTGCCACGGCGGCCCCCGAACTTTTTCGCCCGAACACTGAAGTGTTCGCAAAGTTCGGTGTTCGGGCGAAAAAGGGGCGGGGCCGAACGTGTTCGCTCATCTCTAATCTTAATGTATATAGGCATGGATGATTAGTAATTTAATCATCCGTGCCTATATACATTAGCCCTGCACCCAGGGCATAAACTTTGGTTATGTGGCATTAGGGTGTTAAGTAGTGCATATATGTCCACCCTTAACCTTTGTTGAATTGTTTTAGTTTTACAATTCGTCATGATACTAATTCAATACAATCTTGTGTCTTCTAGCAATCCAGTAAAAAAAAAAAAGAATATGTTTAATGTATGTGTTATTCTTTACATGTGTGCTTAACCCTTTGCAATCCAATTTTGGATTCAGGATTTCCTAGGGGGCTTTCTCTTTCTGCTATTTTACAATGGCATCAACTGCTGGCTAGAGCCAGTACTGCAGTATGTGACATGCCAGAGAGGCCCCCGACAACAAAAGCGGACAGTAATATACAGTAAGAATACCCTGTCGGACATCTTCCGACATCGGAGCTGTACAGGTTTCAATCAGAATGTTGAAAGACATTAGACAGTGGATTGGAAAGGGTTAATAGTAATGGCTGGCTGATCGATGGCCTTTGTCAAGCATCCATTGGACGTTTACATTACTTCATGTTTGTTTAACATCGTACATCATACATCTCAGGATTTGCTTAAATTAAGAAACAAATTAAGAAACTCAAAGTTTAACCAGTATGGTTTCACTTCCTGTTGACAACTAGGAAAAAATGGCTGCCACAACAAAACTGGTAAATGTCACCATTTCTGCAAATGAAAGAATAAAATAACTAAACTCAAAGCCCATTTCTACGTAACGATTATTGATCAAAATTAGTTTGTTTGAATTTGACCGATAAACATTCAGTGTGAATACGAAAAAATCACCCACTTGTCATTAGCGGTTGTTTAGGCTGATTTCTCGGTCAGCTTGAAAAGCCTCGTTAACTCGCTGGCTTATCTTTCCATTTAAATGCTCCCTGCTCAGCCTTTCCCATATGATGTGAATCGCTGAGTGAGAAGCGGACGAGAAGCCCGCAATCTAGCGGCAAGTCTTTCTGCTTGAATGCTGTGCACCAGCAATGACAACCTTAGTGGTGACATCAGCAGTCATGCAAAAGACTGGTGGGCCATGTAAAAGGGCCTTTACAGAGGCCATTGCAGGGTATGAGGAAGGGGTGTTACTCATCATGGTTTGATTTTAATTTATTTAGGATTTTCAAATGCTGAATTAAGAGAATTTTACACTAAATATATTTTTTTTCTCTCGATTTACCAGGTGATTGTTCTGCCAGGTCTTCTGACTCACCATACATTCCTGACTTGTACCTTTCTAATATTAAAAAGAAAGGAGAAAAAAAAGTACTTTGGTTAAAATGCTTCACCTTTCTATTTATGCAGACTTAAGTGCATAGTACAATGGATTTAAATTCGACAATGCTCTCTGTAACATGAAATGCGCTCTAGCCTGTAGGGGACAGGTAATCTTGTGGCAGAAGTCTCTGAGAATGGAAAAGCAATCTAGCTGAGCAAAATGGACAAGAAAATCCATGTAAGTTTTTTACTGAGTATTTAGCAAGCAGAAAATGTTTTGTTGAATTACTGATTAAATGTTTTTTTTCTTCTTAGAATTTTAAGTCAATCTTCAGAAACTCTGATTTATTTAGATCTAGTAGGACTTTGGCTCTGTTATGAAAAATTAGGTTGAATAAGATAGGAATTTCAAATGTGCCCTAAAATCAGCAATAATAGAAACTCTAGAGATTTATTATGTACCAGGCACATCTTATACAGTGCTATATCAAATAAATAAAGTATGCAAACATTGGGAAATGTCTGCAGAGACCGAGTGAGATTTTTATTTACCAAGTCATACTGCAATATGAAATGGCAGTGTACATCATTTTTCATTCAAAAATGCCTCTAAATTACAGAAGGGCATTGCCTCGTATATAAACATTTTCTATTTAATAGCTAGCAATTGAAATTTTCCATTTTAATTCCTATCAGGTTCAGACGGAAATTATTTACTGTAGCATAAAGTTCATTCTGCTTAAACACTTTGTTTTCACCGCCCGATGCTAAATCTTGAGGTACTGGTATTAGACCTCATGCATATGGCAAAACCACATGCATGGTGGCTGTCGTGAGGCACATGGCATTCCTGCTGCTGCATGCAGCAGTGGTGCTTCAAAGTCTGTGAACCCTTTAGAATTTCCTATATTTTGCCTTACATTCAAACTAAAGCTACATCAGATTTTCACACAAGTCCTAAAAGTAGATCAAGAGAACCATATCAACAAATTATTTGAGGAGCCTGATCCAATATCACATTTGTGAGTAGCAAAAGTATGTTAACTAGAGATGAGCGAGTGTACTCGTTAAGGCAAAATACTCGAGCGAGTATTGCCATTTTCGAGTACATGCCCGCTCGTGAGAAAAGATTCTGGGGCCGGTAGGGGTGAGCAGTGAGTTGTGGGAGTGAGCATGGGGGAGCGGGGGGGGGGGGGGGAGAGAGGGATCTCCCCACCCCCCTGTTCCTCCCCACTCTCCCCCGCTGCCCTCTGAATCTTTCGGCACGAGCGGGCATGTACTCGAAAATGGCATTACTCGCTCGAGTATTTTGCCTTAACGAGTACACTTGCTCATCTCAAATATTAACCTTTGCGTTCAGTAACTGGTGGGACCTTCTTGTGCAGCAATAACTGTATCTAAATGTTTCCACTAATTGTTGATTAGTCCTGCACATTAGTTTGAGGAATTTTAGCCCATTACTCCTTACAAAGCAGTTTCAATTCTGTTATGTTAGTGGGTTACCTATCCTGAGCTGGTTGCTTCAGATTTTTCTACAACGTTTCTATAGGATTGGCCACTTTGACTTGGCCATTGCAAAAATTTCATTTTATTCTTCTTTAACTATTCTTCTGTACAATGACTTGTGTGCTTTGGGTCATTGTCTTGCTGCATGACCCATGTTCTTTTGAAATTCAGCTCATTCACAGATGTCCTGATATTTTCCTTTAGAACTTACAGATATAATTCAGAATTCATGCTTCCATCACTGACGGCAAGCTGTCCTCACCCAGATGCAGCAAAACAGACCCAAACTATGATACTGCCACCATAGTGTTTCGTAGATTGTATGAGGGTTTTATGCTGTAATACAGTATTTTTCTTTCTCGAAGCATAGCACTTCTAATTTAAGCCAAAAAGCTCTATTTTGGTCTCCTTTGTCCACAAAATATTGTTCTAATAGCCTTCTGACTTATCCAGGTAGTCTTTAACAAACTATAGATGGGCAGCGGCTTTGTACTTGCAATCCTGCCATGCACACCATTGTTGTTCAGTGTGCTCCTAATGGTGGACACAGGAACATTAATATGTGCTAATGTGAGAAAAGCTTTTAGTTGTTCAGAGGTTACCGTGGGTTCCTTTGTGACTACCATATGACTATTCTTACCCTGGTTAGAGTAGGAATAGTCTTAAAATGTTTTCCATTTGTATGCAATCTGTCTGACTGTGGATTGTTGGAGTCCAAACTCTTTAGAGATTGTTTTGTAACTTTTTTCAGCCTGATAAACATCAACAACTTTCCTTCTGAGGTCCTCAGAAATCTCCTTTATTCATGCCATGATATTCCTCAACAAACATGTGTTGTGAAGATTAGACTCTGACAGATCCCTATTCTTTAAATAAAGCAATTTGCCCACTCACGCCTGATTGTCATCCTATTTATTGAAAATACCTAACTCTAATTTCACCTTCAAATTATCTGCTAATCCTAAAGGTTCACATACTTTTCCTCTCCCAAATATATATAATGTATGATATAATATTAAAAACTGAAACTTAAAAATTGGGGGAAAAAAGCCACATTAGGGTACATCTTGTTTCTATGGCATACACACTGCAACAAAAATGACATGATAACTTTATTCTATAAGTCAGTATAATTACTACGATACCAAATTTATATAGTTTTTTTGCTCTACTATTATTTTTTTCCATAGAATTTTTAAAAATATTTTCTGCCGCCGTCTTCTGACAGCCCTAACTTTTTTATTTTTCCATGTACAAAGCTGTGAAAGAGCTTATTTTTTGCAGAACATTCTGTAGTTTCCATTTCTACTATATTAATAATAATAATAATAATAATAATATTAAACTTTATTTGTATAGCGCCAACATATTCCGCAGAGCTTACATAGACAGGGGGAATATAGAAAGACAAAAGTTCAAAAATTACAGAACCACGGTTACACAGTAATCAGTTGATGGAAACAGTAGGGGCGAGGGTCCTGCTCCAATGAGCTTACATACTACAAGTAATGGGGTGATACAGAAAGTAAACCTGCAGGACATAAATGTACATCCTGTAGCATTAAGTGGGTTAATGTAATTTGCATAGCTAAAGCGCCACCTGCTGGTGAGTTTTATACTCTTTTTTCATAAATGGTGAGCTCATCTTATGAAGTGGCCGTTGTCTGAATTTTTTTCATTTGGAGCTGCTGGAAAACCTGTATATAACTTCAGGATCAAGTACAAACAGGTTCTAGTACACAAAATGCTAAGATTTTTTAATTTACGTTTCTCAATCTTCCTTTGTTATTTTTCTGTAGGTACACTGAAACAATACCAAATTGCTTGCTAAAGTGTGCATAGAAGCTAGGTAACAATGACTATGTGCAGCTATGTTTAACATGCACTGCATGTTGCAGTTGAGTAGTATAAAAGATACAAATTGCTTGGATCATCACATTTTTTGCCCCAAGGACTTTCTTGAATTGAGTGCAGCAGCCAAAGTCACACATAATTGTGATTATTGTAATACTGCTTTACTGTATTACATGCTGTATATTCATGCAGTTATTTTGTATAATTTCAATATTTATGCTTTAATTGAACCAGTTAGTCTGAGTAGAAAATAATGTATTGTGCATGAAAGATTTCATTTCCACACTCAAGTCTCTTGTGTTAGATGATACGTGGATAGAAACACAAAACATTAGACTATTGATTGCCAATACATTTCTATGGGCTTAGCATGATTCTGATGAACCAATGGAGTAGCTTTATATTTCACCAATAAGAATATACAAAAAATGGCAGATGGACACCAGGAAAATCGGACTGTGACGAGTTATTACAAGGTTATTACATTCGTAAAACAGCCGTTAAAATAATCGCATAACTGGATGAAACAAAACTATTGTTTGCAAGGGTTTCGTTTTTACTATCGGGATTCTGGCATCTCAATAGCATGCATGAGAAAAGATAGGACTAGCCTTATCTTTCTCACATGTAGTTGTCCTACGTGCGAGAAATCGGTTGCTAGTAATGGCAAAGAACATCCAAAAGGACTACAGAATGTTTGTTAGTCAATTAGTCTTGTAAAGACGTTTTCATTAAAATTGAATTTGGTGAGAAATTTTACCTATAACTCTGCTGGGAAAATATAATTTACTGTCCATCATGTAAAGTATTCTATATATTTTTTAAAAGGAATGTATTGTGTAATTCATTTTAGCTTTTTTAAGCTATGTCGCCACAATCTCAGTGTGTCCCTTGTGTTCCCCCATAATCTAGATGCCCCTTTCAGATTAATGCTGCTGGTCCCCAAAACTGCACCCAGCTCCATCCAATTCACGGGTTGCATCGACACAGTGAGACAGTCCGCATACAGTATTTTCCTACAGTGTGCATTCAGACTCCATTTCTTTGTCATACTCTCTGGAGCTTCGGAGCAAAAAAGATAATAGAAGAGGTGTAATCTGAATGCACACTGGAAGAAGATACTGTATGCTGTAGACTGCTATGCCATGTTGATGAAACACACAAATATAAAGGAGCTGGATGCAGTTCCAGGAGCCACCAACAGAGTACAGTTACTGTGGCGGTGGAGTCTCTGTGCCCCCTCTGGATTAGATAGATAGATAGATAGATAGATAGATAGATAGATAGATAGATAGATAGATAGATAGATAGATAGATAGATAGATAGATAGATAGATATGAGATAGATAGATATGGGTTATATAGATAGATAGATCAATAGATACTTTACAAGATATGGAAATATTACTAAGTATACTATTTGGCATCAGGCATTGTTTATTGCAAAGGAGTTTGAAAACAGTATAGTAGAAAAAAGGGACTGCTGTACTTTTTTTTCTAGAAACAGTGCCATTCCTCTTCACAGGTGGTGTCTGGTACTGCAGCTCAGCTTCATCTAAACAAATGCTTGAAAATGATTTATTAATTTACTTATAAAAATGCTATTTACAGTCCAGTTACCTTCATGTTCCTAGTTATAGAAATACTGTTTGGTTGTGAATATTCCATTATGTTAAGCAGACAGAACATGTTTGTTTTATTAAACGAACAAATAAAAGAAATAATAAAAGACACAATACGTAATAGAAGGGGAGAGAGCAAACAGAAAAAAGAGAATTTAAGTGACTGGGAAAATATGTAACAGCTGCTTCTGAAGAGTGTCTCACGCATTAGCTACAAGAAATCTGTTGGTACAGTACTACAGAACATACTGTACACATTTGACCTTTTTGCTCTCCCCAGAAAATAAAAATGTTCTAATCAGTTTTTCAGATACATGGCTAAGTACACATTGCTAGTGATTTGTCCGCCTCTTGGTGTTTCAGACAAAAACTAATAGATATGCTGAGAAACACTTATGCTGCCATAAGTCAGGAAATAGGGCTTATGAGGACTGCACAATAATGTTCTAAGTAATAAACATTCTCTGTATTTCAGAGCTAAACCCAGCTCAGAATAAAATCTCCGATGAGTTACAAATCTACAATTACAAATATGACTTTCACAGTATGCATACACATTTGCTACTACATTTGATGATAATTATACAACAAATGACTGATAATAAGCTGTTTATAATGACACAGGATCACAGAGGCGTAAGCAAAGGCTCTTGGGCTCTGATACAAAGTACAGTATCTTCCTTAACCAACCCAAGCAAATGACTGCAACCAAAGAATTCCATCACATCTGTTTGTAAACATATGAAATTTGATGTGGCTAAAGTCTTATGAGACACTCAAGGCTTTCTTCAGTGCCCTATGGTTGGTGGGGCCACATATGTCTCTTGGACTTCTTGTGCTTGGCTCCTTAATTCCCAACTCTGTGATAGACAAATGTTTAAGGACTAGAGGTAAATTGGGAATTCAAAGTGGCCCTGAAAAAAAAATGACCAGTGGCCCAATGTTGTAGGTGAGTCCAAACTAGCCAGAAGTAGGGAGTTGGTAGGAGGGGAGAAGCAGTTGCGTTATGCATAGCTCACCACATCACATTTACAGAAGCACAGAACATGTTAGGACTGGAGGTACTGTATATACTAAGGTGCCCTCTTTTTATAACCTGTTAAGCGTCAAGGATGTAAATGAACATCATAGACCGACTTGTTGTTAGCTGCTATTGCAGACATTTATGTCATGTGTCCTAAGCCTTCATGATTCTTGTGCTGACTGAAAGCTGAGCTCTTGCTGTAATGGCAAGGGTCAGAGAGACTCAGTTCCTTGTAATTTAACTGCCTAGATGCCATGATCAATAGCGACCATGGTATCCAGGTGATTACATGGAGGAGTGGAGTTCCCTCTGTTCTAATTGGCCCTCGATAAATGCAATTGCAGGATGCCAATGGGTGACCATGTCATCCAGATACCTAGGAAAGACCCTCAGGCATGCCACAGCTATATGCCTATCAGGCTGATTTAGTAATAATACCTATACAGGCTCATACTCATTAATAATGCCCCTGACAGATACAGTAAAAATCTTCCATATAGTCCCACACTCAGTAATAATGCACCTCACAAGCCCCCACCCAGGAATAATGCCCCATATAGGCCCATACTCAGTAATACTGCCCATCACATCCCCCCACTCAGTAATATTGCACTTCACAGGGCCCCACTCAGTAATAATGCCAATACAGGTTCATACTCATTAATAATGCCTCTGACAGCCCCTTACTCAGTAGTAATTCTCCATATAGCCCCCCACTCAGTAATAATGCCCCATATAGGCACCCACTTAGTAATAATGCCACTAACAGCCCCAACTCAGTAATAATGCCTCTCACGGACCCCAACTCGGTAATAATGCCTCTCACGGACCCCAACTCAGTAATAATGCCTCTCATGGACCCCAACTCAATAATAATGCCCCCAAAAGCCCAGACTCAGTTTTAATGCCCTCTCAGGCTCCCATTTAGTAATATTGCACCTCATAGGCCCCCACTCAGTAATAATGCTCCATATAGGTCTGCTCTCCATAATAATTCACTTCACAGGCCTCTACTCAGTAATAGTACCCCTCACAGGACCCCACCCATTAATAATGCCCCTCCCAGGCACCAACTCAGAAATAATGCCTCCTATACGCCCACCCACTCGGTAATAATGCTTCTCACAGGCCCCTGCTCAGTAATAATCTTCTATCTAGGACCCCGCTAAGTAATAATGCTACAAATAGGCCCCTACTCAGTATTAATGCCCTATAAAGGACCACAATCAGTAACAATGCCTCCTAGAGGCACCACTCAGTCATAATGACCTTCATTGACCCCCCTTAGTAGCAATGTCCTTCATAGGGCCCAGCCCTGCCACTCAGTTTAAGCCCGCTCAGCTTATCTGCTAATGTTTGGGTAGAGCGATCATGTAATCTCATGTGCATATCACATGATCACCATTCTACCTGGAACCCACCATGTGATCTTTATGGGCACTGATCCATAAAGATCCATATAGTCTTCAGCAGAAGAAAGTGTTGTGACAGCATCCAGGGTGCAGTATAAAAGAGGTTCTTCATTCCTCCCAAGTGACAGACAAAAATGATGTTTCAACTCCTCAGAGACTTTTTCAAATCTAAAACCATTACATACATTGCAGCATATATAGATCAACAAATATACAACCCACCAATCCCTAGCAGCAAGCAATTACCTGAATAAACAGACATAATAGCAGGCACAATGGAGTCCCCATATCATCACTGGTGTCTGGGCACCCGGCAAAGCACGAGCAAGTTAAACAAGGAAAGTTGCCCGTTCTAGGAGGAACCAACGCCAGGCCCCAGACAATTGACGTTGGTTCCTCTTAGAATGGACAACTTTTCTTGTTTAAGTTGCTCGTGCTGTGGGAATCTGGTGAGAGGTAATAAATTCTATCATGCCCATACTGGTGCTATGTATAGAATCAATGGTCACTATACCTGCTCCTCATCTTATGTAGTCTATCTGATAACCTTCCCATGTGGGATACAATATGTGGGACAAACAACTATGCAGGTGAGGAGCAGGATAGTGAACCATAAAAGCACCGTTTGTAGAAGGAATAAGGATTTACAGGTTTCTCATCACTTTGTGGATAGTGGGCACTCTGTCAATCAACTCAGAATTCGGGTGGTCGGCAGTGTGCCACCTATGGACAGAGGAGGTGATCACTTGAAGATGCTTTTGAAGAAAGAGTTACAATGGATTTATTTGATGGATACGTTGACCCCTAAGGGATTGAATCATGAATATAATGTGTCACAGTTCATCTAATTTTGCATGTATCGGTTGGTCTGCATTGGTGTTTTACATGTTTTAATTGTATGTTTGCATTTTTTATAGATCATGATCAGATGCATTTGTGCTGATCGATTCATTATTTGGGCGCCACTTGGAGATCTGTGTCTTGACTTTCATCAAGTTTTGACTTATTTTGCGTTTATAATCTTGTATTGTAATCAAAAATTTTTTATATAAATTATGGGTTGTTGACTTACCTTATGGAACATGTATATTGGGTATTTAATAGAAGGATATTTCCTGTTTGGATTAATTATCACTAATGATATGATCGATGTAATATTGTACCCTGTTCCATGAGGGTTTAGCCATATTACTCTTATGTTATACAATTTGATATTTGATTACTGTGATGATGGTGGTCGACAGATGCAGCTTTCCATGACGTCCAATGGTTTGATTTTGGCGTCTGTTTTATTCCCAGGGTGAAGAAAGGTATATATATATATGTAATAATATGCATATTATTCTGACAAATGGACATGCGCCCGACTGTGGAACGCATTATCGGGCTCATGAATTCTGCGCAGGCGCAGTTGATTTGATGATGCGTGGTCACATGACGGATGTACGGGAGCTCCCGCCGCATTGTGGGACATGGCGCATCTGCACTGTTGAATGCCCGAATGCTATCACGTGAGGACCTCCGCAACATTCTGGGACATAGCGCATGCGCTTTGCCGAGTGCCCAGACACCAGTGATGATATGGGGACTCCATTGTGCCTGCTATTATGTCTGTTTATTCAGGTAATTGCTTGCTGCTAGGGATTGGTTGGTTGTATATTTGTTGATCTATATATGCTGCAATGTATGTAATGGTTTTAGATTTGAAAAAGACTCCGAGGAGTCGAAATATCATTTTTGTTTGTCGCTT
Source organism: Eleutherodactylus coqui (assembly GCF_035609145.1). Classification (NCBI taxonomy): domain Eukaryota; kingdom Metazoa; phylum Chordata; class Amphibia; order Anura; family Eleutherodactylidae; genus Eleutherodactylus; species Eleutherodactylus coqui. Next base: position 80,870,919 of record NC_089849.1, read on the forward strand.
GGGAGGAATAAAGAGCCTCTTTTATACTGCACCATGGATGCTGTCACAACTCTTTTTTCTGCTGGGGAATTTCCGTATGGGTTGAATTGCCAGTCCATCCCTGTTAAGGACTATGTATATGCAATATGCCTGGAGGAGGAAAAATAAAGCATACACTGAAAAGAACACTGTGCCTCAGTAAAGCACAGCTGGGGCTGCTTTGCTTCTTTTGGCATTGGAAATCTGCAATGTGTGGAGGGCAAGATGGATTCAATCAAGTATCAGGAAATGTTAGGAGAAAACATCACGTGTTCTGTGAAGACTGAAGCTTGGGCATCTTTGGACCTTCCAAAAGGACCATGATCCCAAGCATACTTCAAGGTCCACCAAGACTTTGTTTCATAAGAAGTCCTGGAGGATTCTGGAGTAGTTATCACAGCTGCCTGACTTGAATCTCATAATGAATCTTGGGTTGGATGTTCAGACATTAGTAGCAGCGCACAAATGCAAGAATATTAGTTAACTGTAGGCCATTCCTCACGAGGAATAATAATAATCTTTATATTCATAGTGCCAACATATTCTGCAGCACTTACAAAGACAAGGGGAATACAGAAGAACAAAAGTAATTACAGAACCACGGGTACACGTAGTAATCAATTGAAGGAAACACTAGGGGTGAGGCTCCTGCTCCAACGAGCTTACATACTACAAATAATGGGGTGATACAGAAGGTAAAGGTGGCTGGAGATGTGCCCGGTATGGCGAAGTGGAGAGTGAGGGATGCTATACTCATAAACGATGGTCAGACATTAAGCCATGTGACGGAAGAAATGGTGTGACTGCAGGGGGCAGTTGGTGGTAGCTAGCAGGGATTGCTAAGATTCCTCAGGAACATTGTCAGAAGCTGGTGAAGGGTTATGCATCATGTTTTCAGAAGGTCATAACACCAAACACTGCTACTCCACTTTCTTCTCCTCTCTTGGTCATGATTGGATATGATGTCCTGACCAGGAGAGAAGCAAGACGTGGAGTAGTGGTGAGTTCAATGGGAATGAAGCTGGCACTCCAACTTCCTCTTCCAACCACTGTTAACATCATCTGGTCCGCTACACTGAACAGCAGCTAGACGATCAGCTGATGGATGGGGTTCTTACTGGCAGTCCCCCCTCCTTCAATTGCTGATGACCTATCTAGGGATAGGTCATCAGTTAAAAAAAGAGGGCAGACAAGCCCTGTAATGACAGATCTATTATAATGCTGGAGCCCTAAATAAGTCATGATAGCAACATAAAATAAAACTCTGTTGACATTTTCCTAGTCTCTGACGGAGGGGGCTGTATTCCATCACTTCCTAGGGATTGTTATAGTCTATTGACTTCTAATCATTTCTGCTGTCGTAAAGTGCACAGATCCTTCTAAAGTGCCTATAAAGGAAATACAAGAAGGAATTGCGTGTGCAATATGGCCACCCCCAATGAAAGTTGCTAAAACTAAAAAATAAATAGCTACAACATAAAAAAACCCACAAAGATCAAACACATTTTCATTTACTAGATGTGTGGAATATCTGCAATTGGACACCATTGTATAATTATATATGCGATTGCTGTCACTGTTTTGGGGCAATTAAGGCTTGCAGTAATATGGGGGCACGGCATTTAATTGGCACGTTCGAATGTTTGTGTGAGTGGCTCATGTGTTTTTATCCATGTCTGTAGTACTGACCCATGCCTTGACAAAATTCTACATATGGTAACCCCTGTCAGCAGTAATGACAATTAATTCATGGAGGTTTTATTTTTTGCCTTGTTTTGAGTCCTCAGAATAACAATTGAAAGTAGTTTAACGATTTTTTCAGTTAAGAGAATAATATTTTCCAGCAGACAGCATAATACACTATTCAGTATGTTTTGATGTCCTTTACTATTAGCAGAGATTTCAACATAAATTAAATCAAGTCCAAACAAAGACAATTTAATACAGTGTGTGATAAGAGCCGCCGGAGTAAATGACGTGATTTCCCAGTGTCTAACCTTTTATATTTATGTAATCAAGAAGGGGACAGGGGCAGCTTGAACATTAATGGAGTTCATGTTATACTAAACACAGTCTTCTCTTGACTATGGCTGGTTTAGATTTACATAATCTAAGTGCTGCTCTAGAGGGCACTAAAATGTTCATGATCACTTAAAAATGCATGAGGAGGGCACACAAGAATCCTGATGGCTGTTCTAAAGAATAAAACCTGAATTCGTGAAATGTCCTGAAAGTACATAAACCAGCGGCTAGAGGGAAGATGAAGTGTGGTGGGTGCGTTCTCAACAGGCATTGTAAATTGTGAGCTAAATTGAAATTGAATGAACAGCAGTTTACTAACCTTGTCTGTTGTGCAGGATATGTACTAAACGACATCAGCCAAAAAATACAGATTTCAGCTGTCTGTATACTGTGTAACTCATTGGATTATATGAAGTCGCTGCAAAAAAGACCCCTATCTATCATGTTTCCCCGAAAATAAAACCCTGTCTTATATTAATGTTTGCCCCAAAAGAGGCACTAGGTCTTAATTTCGGGGGATGTCTTATTTTACTTGCCTAGCAGGCTCAGTCTAGGTTCTCCCGCTGCTCTCTGGAGCTCCAGTGCGCTTGCTGCTGTCCTCGCCACCGACAGAAGATCTCTCCTGGTTATTGGCTGAGACGCGGCATTGATTGGTCAATTCATAAATCCCACCTCTACATCGCGAAGCCTGTGATTAGTTCTCAAGCACTGAATTGATTGGCTGAGCAGCGTTCAGCTATCACTTCCTGGAGGCAAGATTTATGAATCCCGAAAACCAGAAAGCAATCTTCTGTGGGCGGCTGACAACTGCAGCAAGCACACTGGATCTCCGGAGACCAGCAGGAGCACCTGGACCAAGCCTGCTAGGTAATGCATTGCTTTTTATTTTTCATGTAACACAGCCAGGGCTTATTTTCAGGGTAGGGCTCCTATTTGAAGCCTTCTCGTAAAATCTGGGTATTGGCTTATTTTCAGGGTAGGTCTTATTTTTGGGGAAACGGGGTATCTATTAGAGATGAGCGAGCATACTCGTCCGAGGTTGATGCTCGTTCGAGTATTAGGGTGTTCGAGATGCTCGTTACTCGAGACTAGTACCACGCGGTGCTCGACTGCATTACATTTCCTTTCCTGAGAAATTTGCGCGCTTTTCTGGCCAATAGAAACACAGGGAAGGCATTACAACTTCCTCCTGTGACATTCCAGCCCTATACCACCCCCCTGCAGTGAGTGGCTGGGGAGATCAGATGACACCTGAGTATGTAAATCTGCCCCGCCCGAGGCTTGCCACAGATGCACGCTGAGAGAGATCAGGGAAAGTGCTGTCTTGCTGTAGCTGCTATAGGGAGAGTGTTAGGTGTTATTTTAGTCTTCAAGAACCCCAATGGTCCTTCCTAGGGCCGCATCTGACCGTGTGCAGTACTGTTGAGGCTGCTTTTAGCAGTGTTGCACAATTTTTTTTTTGTATATCGGGCGTGCAGACCATAGCGTCCTCAGTCTGCAGTCATTTTACAGAGTATTGGGGCAGTACTATTGAGGCAGGGACAGTAGTACAGGGAAGAGGTATACTGGCTATATAAGCAGTGGGTTTTTTCCCAAAAAGTGGAAAAAAATACTATATTTGGCCTGCCTGTGACCGTCTTCAGTTTATGGCATGTGTGCTGGGGGTAGTAGTCGCTGATTAATACCCAGCCTTGTACATAATTGTTTCCTGGCTGCTCTGTGCTTTCAGTAATCACAGTCATCCTCCAACAGGGAAATCCAAATCCAGGCTATATCACAGGCAGTGGTCTTTTTCCCAAAAAGTGGAAAAAAATACTATATTTGGCCTGCCTGTGACCGTCTTCAGTTTACGGTGTGTGCTGGGGGTAGTAGTTGCTGATTAATACCCAGCCTTGCGCATAATTGTTTCCTGGCTCTGCTGTGTCCGTTACATGATTGCCGTCATCCCGCCAGAGGGAAAGAGTATACATATATACGCTGCATACGGTGTCTGTCTGGTTTTTCACCTCACCATTTTAAAAAAATTTAAGAAAAATACTTAAGGCCTACCACTGGCCTTTGGCCACTTGACTGGTTCTGCCCTGTGAATTCCAGTAGCTCAGTCATACGCACCTAGGTCTCACTACAGGCTTGCGCATAATTGTTTCCTGGCTCTGCTGTGCGTTCCGTAAGCAAAGTCAGCCTCCAACCACAGGCCAATAAGCGGCACATTTAATTACAGCATTCTGCTTCTGCTCTACTCGTAATACACCATGCTGAGGGGTAGGGGAAGGCTTAGAGGACATGGACGTGGACGCGGGCGAGGACGCGGAGGCCCAAGTCAGGGTGTGGGCACAGGCCGAGCTCCTGGTCCAGGTGTATCGCAGCCGACTGCTGCGGGATTTGGAGTGAGGCAAGTTTCTGGGGTCCCCATATTCATCGCACAATTAATGAGTCCACGCGGTAGACCTTTATTAGAAACTGAGCAGTGTGAGCAGGTCCTGTCATGGATGGCAGAAAGTGCATCCAGCAATCTATCGACCACCCAGTCTTCTACGCCGTCCACAGCTGCAACTCTGAATCCTCTGGCTGCTGCTCCTCCTTCCTCCCAGCCTCCTCACTCCATGAAAATGACACATTCTGAGGAGCAGGCAGACTCCCAGGAACTGTTCTCGGGCCCCTGCCCAGATTGGGCAGGTTCCTCTCCCACCGGAGGAGTTTGTCGTGACCGATGCCCAACCTTTGGAAAGTTCCTGGGGTCCGGGGGATGAGGCTGGGGACTTCCGGCAACTATCTCAACAGCTTTCGGTGGGTGAGGAGGACGATGACGATGAGACACAGTTGTCTATCAATGAGGTAGTAGTAATTTCAGTAAGTCCGAGGGAGGAGCGCACAGAGGATTCGGAGGAAGAGCAGCTGGACAATGAGGTGACTGACCCCACCTGGTTTCCTAAGCCTATTGAGGACAGGTCTTCAGAGGGGGAGGCAAGTGCAGCAGCAGGGCAGGTTGGAAGAGGCAGTGCGGTGGCCAGGGGTAGAGGCAGGGCCAGACCAAATAATCCACCAACTGTTTCCCAAAGCGCCCCCTCGCGCCATTCCACCCTGCAGAGTCCGAAGTGCTCAAAGGTGGGGCAGTTTTTCACTGAGAGTGCAGACGACCGACGAACTGTGGTATGCAAGGTTTGTCGCGCCAAGATCAGCCAGGTAGCCACCACCACCAGCCTCACCACCACCAGCATGCGCAGGCATATGATGGCCAAGCACCCCACAAGGTGGGACGAAGGCCGTTCACCGCCTCCGGTTTGCACCGCTGCCTCTCCCCCTGTGCCCCAACCTGCCACTGAGATCCAACCCCCCTCTCAGGACACAGGCACGACCGTCTCCCGGCCTGCACCCACACGCTCACCTCCGCTGTCCTCGGCCCCATCCAGCAATGTCTCTCAGTGCAGCGTCCAGCCGTCGCTAGCGCAACTGTTTGAGCACAAGCGCAAGTACGCCGCCACGCACCCGCACGCTCAAGCATTAAACGTGCACATAGCCAAATTGATCAGCCTGGAGATGCTGCCGAATAGGCTTGTGGAAACGGAGGCTTCCAAAAACTTGATGGCGGCGGCGGCCCCGCGCTACTTGGTTCCCAGTCGCCACTACTTTTCCCAATGTGCCGTCCCAGCCCTGCACGACCACGTCTCCCGCAACATTGTACGCGCCCTACCAACGCGGTTACTGCCAAGGTCCACTTAACAACGGACACGTGGACAAGCACAGGCGGGCAGGGCCACTATATCTCCCTGACGGCACATTGGGTGAATTTAGTGGAGGCTGGGACCGAGTCAGAGTCTGGGACCGCTCACATCCTACCCACCCCCAGAATGGCGGGCCCCAGCTCGGTGCTGGTATCTGCGGCGGTGTATGCTTCTTCCACTAAACCACCCTCCTCCTCCTCCTCCTCCTCCTCCTCTTACGCAACCTCTGTCTCGCAATCAAGATGTGTCAGCAGCAGCACGTCACCAGCAGTCGGTGTCGCGCGGCGTGGCAGCACAGCGGCGGGCAAGCGTCAGCAGGCCGTGCTGAAGCTACTCAGCTTAGGAGAGAAGAGGCACACGGCCCACAAACTGCTGCAGGGTCTGACAGAGCAGACCGACCGCTGGCTTGCGCCGCTGAGCCTCCAACTGGGCATGGTCGTGTGTGACAACTGCCGTAACCTGGTGGCAGCTCTGCAGCTTGGCAGCCTCACACACGTGCCATGCCTGGCCCACGTCTTTAATTTGGTGGTTCAGCGCTTTCTGAAAAGCTACCCACGCTTGTTAGACCTGCTCGGAAAGGTGCGCCGGCTCAGTGCACATTTCCGCAAGTCCAACATGGACGCTGCCACCCTGCGGACCCTGCAACATCGGTTTCATCTGCCAGTGCATCGACTGCTGTGCGACGTGCCCACACGGTGGAACTCTATGCTCCACATGTTGGCCAGGCTCTATGAGCAGGTAAAGCTATAGTGGAATACCAACTCCAACATGGATAGCGTAGTGGGAGTCAGCATCCTCAATTCTTTACTGAAGAGTGGGCCTGGTTGGCAGACATCTACCAGGTCCTTGGAAACTTTGAGGAGTCTACCCAGATGGGGAGCGGCGATGCTGCAAGCATTAGCGTCACCATTCCTCTGCTATGCCTCTTGAGAAGTTCCCTGCAAAGCATAAAGGCGGACGCTTTGCACTCGGAAACGGAGGCGGGGGAAGACAGTATGTCGCTGGATAGTCAGAGCACCCTCATGTCTATATCTCAGCGCGTTTTGGAGGAGGAGGGGGAGGAGCATGAGGGGGAGGGGGAAGAAACAGCTTGGCCCACTGCTGAGGGTACCCATGCTGCTTGCCTGTCATCCTTTCAGCGTGTATGGCCTGAGGAGGAGGAGGAGGATCCTGAAAGTGATCTTCCTAGTGAGGACAGCCATGAGTTGCATACAGGTACCCTGGCACACATGGCGGACTTCATGTTAGGATGCCTTTCTCGTGACCCTCGCGTTACACGCATTCTGGTCACTACGGATTACTGAGTGTACACACTGCTCGACCCACGTTATAAGGAGAACCTTTCCACTCTCATACCCGAAGAGGAAAGGGGTTCGAGAGTGATGCTATACCACAGGACCCTGGTGGACAAACTGATGGTAAAATTCCCATCCAACAGCGCTAGTGGCAGAAGGCACAGTTCCGAGGGCCAGGTAGCAGGGGAGGTGCAGAGATCAGGCAGCGTGTACAGCGCAGGCAGAAGAACACTCTCCAAGGCCTTTGCCAGCTTTATGGCTTCCCAGCAAGACTGTGTCACCGCTCCCCAGTCAAGGCTGAGTCGGCGGGAGCACTGTAAAAGGATGGTGAGGGAGTACGTAGCCGATCGCACGACCATCCTCGGTGACGCCTCTGCTCCCTACAACTACTGGGTGTCGAAGCTGGACACGTGGCCTGAACTCGCGCTGTATGCCCTGGAGGTGCTTGCTTGCCCTGCAGCTAGCGTTTTGTCAGAGAGTTTGTTTAGTGCAGCTGGGGGAATCATCACGGATAAGCGTACCCGCTTGTCAACTGACAGTGCCGACAGGCTTACACTCATCAAGATGAACAAAGCCTGGATTTCCCCAGACTTCTCATCTCCACCAGCGGACAGCAGTGGTATCTAAACAATACGTAGGCTGCACCCGCGGATGGAAGCATCGTTCTCTATCACCATAAAAAACTGGGACCTTTTAGCTTCATCAATCTGTGTATTATATTCATCCTCCTCCTCCTGCTCCTCCTCCTGAAACCTCACGTAATCACGCTGAACGGTCAATTTTTCTTAGGCCCACAAGGCTCACTCATATTACTTTTGTAAACAATGTTTATACGTTTCAATTCTCATTAAAGCGTTGAAATTTGCACCTGAACCAATTATTATTTTAACTGGGCTGCCTCCAGGCCTAGTTACAAATTAAGCCACAGTAACCAAAGCGATTAATGGGTTTCACCTGCCCTCTTGGTTGGGCATGGGCAATTTTTCTGAGGTACATTAGTACTGTTGGTACACCAATTTTTTTGGTCCCTCGCCTACAGTGTAATCCTAGTAATTTTTATGGGCTTCGCCTGCACTCATGGTACAGCAAGGTGTGTGGGGTTGGCCTACACTTTTGCTACATAAATGTAACTGGGGCCTTGTCTATACTGCAACTACTGAAATGTGAAAGAGACTGTTATCTCCCTAAACTGCTGCAATGGGAATGTTACTGTGGCCATGTCTTGACTGCTACAACTACTGAAATGGAACTAAGACTGTGCTCCCTCTATACTGCTGCTTCGGAATTGTTACTGGGGCCTGTTTTGACTGCTACTACTACTGAAATGGAACTAAGACTGTACTCCCCCTATGCTGCTGCTTCGGAATTGTTACTGGAGCCTGTCTTGACTGCAACTACTACTGAAATGGAACTAATACTGTGCTCCCCCTATACTGCTGCTAGTGATATGTTACTGGGGCCTGTCCAGACTGCTACTATTACTGAAATGGAACTAATACTGTGCTCCCTCTATACTGCTGCTTCGGAATTGTTACTGGGGCCTGTTTTGACTGCTACTACTACTGAAATGGAGCTAAGACTGTACTCCCCCTATACTGCTGCTTCGGAATTGTTACTGGAGCCTGTCTTGACTGCAACTACTACTGAAATGGAACTAATACTGTGCTCCCCCTATACTGCTGCTAGTGATATGTTACTGGGGCCTGTCCAGACTGCTACTATTACTGAAATGGAACTAATACTGTGCTCCCCCTATACTGTTGCTAGTGATATGTTACTGGGGCCTGTCTTGACTGCTACTATTACTGAAATGGAACTAAGACTGTACTCCCCCTATACTGCTGCTAGTGATATGTTACTGGGGCCTGTCTTGACTGCTACTATTACTGAAATGGAACTAATACTGTGCTCCCCCTATACTGCTGCTAGTGATATGTTACTGGGGCCTGTCTTGACTGCTACTACTACTGAAATGGAACTAATACTGTGCTTCCCCCATACTGCTGCTAGTGATATGTTACTGGGGCCTGTCCAGACTGCTACTATTACTGAAATGGAACTAATACTGTGCTCCCCCTATACTGTTGCTAGTGATATGTTACTGGGGCCTGTCCAGACTGCTACTATTACTGAAATGGAACTAATACTGTGCTCCCCCTATACTGTTGCTAGTGATATGTTACTGGGGCCTGTCTTGACTGCTACTACTACTGAAATGGAACTAAGACTGTTCTCCCTCTATACTGCTGCTTCGGAATTGTTACTGGGGCCTGTTTTGACTGCTACTACTACTGAAATGGAACTAAGACTGTACTCCCCCTATACTGCTGCTTCGGAATTGTTACTGGAGCCTGTCTTGACTGCAACTACTACTGAAATGGAACTAATACTGTGCTCCCCCTATACTGCTGCTAGTGATATGTTACTGGGGCCTGTCCAGACAGCTACTATTACTGAAATGGAACTAATACTGTGCTCCCCCTATACTGTTGCTAGTGATATGTTACTGGGGCCTGTCTTGACTGCTACTATTACTGAAATGGAACTAATACTGTGCTCCCCCTATACTGCTGCTAGTGATATGTTACTGGGGCCTGTCTTGACTGCTACTATTACTGAAATGGAACTAATACTGTGCTCCCCCTATACTGCTGCTAGTGATATGTTACTGGGGCCTGTCTTGACTGCTACTACTACTGAAATGGAACTAATACTGTGCTTCCCCCATACTGCTGCTAGTGATATGTTACTGGGGCCTGTCCAGACTGCTACTTCTACTCAAATGGAACTAATACTGTGCTCTCCCTATACTGCTGCTAGTGATATGTTACTGGGGCCTGTCTAGACTGCAACTACTACTGAAATGGATCTAATACTGTGCTCCCCCTATACTGCTGCTTTGGAATTGTTACTGGGGCCTGTCTTGACTGCTACTATTACTGAAATGGGCGGTTGGGCAGCATCTTACCCAGGAGAAGTGTCAGCGGAGTGTCATGCAGGCAGTGATTGTGCTTTGTTGGAGGTAGTGTGGTGCTTAGCTAAGGTATGCCTTGCTAATGAGGGTTTTTCAGAAGTAAAAATTGTTGGGGGGGGGGGCACTCTTGCCGCTATTGTGGCTTAATAGTGGGACCTGGGAACTTGAGATGCAGCCCAACATGTAGCACCTCACCTGCCCTATCCGTTTCTGTGTCGTTCCCATCACTTTCTTGAATTTCCCAGATTTTCACAAATGAAAACCTTAGCGAGCATCGGCGATATACAAAAATGCTTGAGTCGCCCATTGACTTCAATGGGGTTCGTTACTCGAAACGAACCCTCGAGCAACGCGGGAAGTTCGACTCGAGTAACGAGCACCCGAGCATTTTGATGCTCGCTCATCTCTAGTATCTATCTATCTTTCTATCTATTGAGAATTTTTTGGAGAGGTAACTCTGTATTAGTTTGGGTTGATATGGCTTGTTTTCATATGTTCAAATACTGTTTAATAATGTGTTGTTAAATTGCACCCTGTCACTTTAAACACAGCTAGGCACGGAATTTGGAGAGGAGGTTCAAATGGAAGGAGTTTGGGGTTCTGAGGGAGTGTTCTATGAGTAGTTGCAAGGCCTAATACAAATCACATTTGTCATTTATTATTTTCTTTCTGACCATCTATTTATCTATCTTGTTGACAACTCTCTGTCTTTGGTCAGAGACTGGAGTCCTGTGTTTGATCCCCATCCCTTTTTGAAGACCATATAACATCTCTAAGTCCTAACAATAAATATAGAAGGGATTGTCAAAGTGAGAAATCCTGCTTTAAAGTGTAACTGCTGATTATTTATTTAACCCATTAACTACCAACCATATTTTGAGTATTTGTTTTAATTTTTTTCACTCTCATATTCTAAGAGCTATAACTTTTTTATTTTTCCATCGACATACCCATATAGAAGATGAGGTGACCAAAATACAATTCTGGCATTATGTATTTTTGGTTTTTGGTTACCCCATATGCATACATAGGTATTAGATCACCCCTTAGCTGTCTTTTTTTTCTAAAGTGAACAACCCCTGTGTTGTTAACTTCTCAGGATATTGTAGTTCGCCTATGCCATTTATTAATTTAGTTTCTCATTTTATATACAAACCTTCTATGTGGCACGGTATCAAATGCTTTGAAAAGGTTTAGATATACAAGACCCAATGACTCTCTCTGGCCCAGTCTAAAACTTACCTCCTAGTAGAAGCTGATCAGATTAGTTTGACAAGAGTGACCCCTCATAAAAACCGATACAGCTATTTTTCTTGCAGTACTCCAGGATACTCAATGTGAAGAAAAATAGCCGGAGCTTGGATTTTAGGGGAAAGATATTCTTCTGCTTTATTACAAAATAGTGCTCAATACAGCAGAAACCAGCAGTTTCTTGGAGAACACATTTCAATCTCTGCAGAGATCTTGTTCAGCTCGTACCCACAGTGCTTCCTGCTTCCTTAAAACCCATTAAATTTAAAATTCAACTGATGATTAACCCCTTCTTTGCCAGCAGCTCATATGTATGGTCTAAACTAGAGATGAGCGAGCATACTCGTCCGAGCTTGATGCTCGTTTGAGTATTAGGGTGCTCGAGATGCTCGTTACTCGAGACGAGCACCACGCGGTACTCGTCTCGATTAAACGAGCACTGACCATTGAATTCAATGGAGCCGGCAATACAGCCGGCTCCATTGAAAGCAATGGCCTGCCGGCGAGTGCGGGATGAATTGTCGGGAAGGGCTTAAATATATAAGCCCTTCCCGGCAATTCATCCAGAAATGTGTAAAAAAAATATATATATATATATACTCACCTGGTCCCGGCAGACGGAGTTCAACGCGGCCAGCGGCAGTCCTCCTGAACTGCTCTGAACAGCTGTGAGTAGTATTCAGCAGCCGGGGATTTAAAATCCCGGCCTGCTGAATGAGCTGCCTCTAATTGGTCACAGCCTAACCAATCAGAGGCAGATTCCACTCACACACCCATTCATGAATTTATGAATGGGTGTGTGACTGCTGCCTCTGATTGGCTCAGCGGGAACAATCAGATGAGAGGCAGCAGTCACTCACCCATTCATAAATTCATGAATGGGTGTGTGAGTGGAATCTGCCTCTGATTGGTCAGGCTGTGACCAATTAGAGGCAGCTCATTCAGCAGGCGGGGATTTTAAATCCCCGGCTGCTGAATACTACTCACAGCTGTTCAGAGCAGTTCAGGAGGACTGCCGCTGGCCGCGCTGAGCTCCGTCTGCCGGGACCAGGTGAGTATATATATATTTTTTATTTTTACACATTTCTGGATAAATTGCAGGGTAGGGCTTATATATTTAACCCCTTCCCGACAATTCATCCCGCGATCACCGGCAGCCCATTGCTTTCAATGGAGCCAGCTGTATTGCCGGCTCCATTGAATTCAATGGGCTAACATCGTTCTTCTCTGCCACAGCTGTTACAGCTGTGGCAGAGGAGAACGATCTTTATGCTGACAGCGCGGGGGTGGGGGGTCTCACTCTTGCCACTATTGTGGCTTAATAGTGGGACCTGGGAACTTGAGATGCAGCCCAACATGTAGCCCCTCGTCTGCACTATCCGTTTCTGTGTCGTTCCCATCACTTTCTTGAATTTCCCAGGTTTTCACAAATGAAAACCTTAGCAAGCATTGGCGATATACAAAAATGCTCGAGTCGCCCATTGACTTCAATGGGGTTCGTTACTCGAAACGAACTCTCGAGCATCACTGAAAGTTCGACTCGAGTAACGAGCACCCGAGCATTTTGGTGCTCGCTCATCTCTAGTCTAAACCCCTTGCTCCCAAAGCGGGCACTAGACAAACACATTGCCCTTGTTGTTCTTTATGCACTTTCTTCTGTAATATTGACAGATTAGTTGACAGTTTGATTTTCCCTTACTTCTTTTCAGAAATAGAATATGAAGAAACATACATTTTTATTTTAATCAGTAGGTTGAATGCTTAGAGTAGTGTAATTATTTTCAATGTAATTAACCCCCTTATATTTAATATACGATTCACATAAACCGACCTAAAAAAAAACAAAAAACCTTGCATCATATCTAGTTCACATCCTATAATACATTTTCATTAAGATCTTCTAATATATTTTATTTTAATTATACTTGTTGCATGGTTTTAAATCCATCCATGAAACAAATTCAATTATACTTTTATAATACTTATCAATATTTGATGACACAAAAACTCCAGGATAGCATCTCTTAGAAATCCCTTCAAACATTTTATTCACAATAGAAACCAAGCTTACAGGCCTGTGGTTTCCTGGTTCAATTTTTGACCCCTTATTGAATATTGTCACCACTTTGGCTTTGACCCCATCACTGCAGAGTTCTTAAAATAAGGAAATAGTCTGTCCATCACATTCCTAAACTCCCTTAGAAGCCGGGGGTGTATGCCACCAGGATCTGTCAATTTGTCTATTTTAATCTTTTTAAGGCAGCTCCGCACTTCTTTCTGGAAATGTATTATATTATGGTCACTATTTCTTAGGTGCCCCTCAACCTGCCCCCGTTATTCTGTCAGGTCTGTTGGTTAATAATAAGTCCAAATGGCCATCCCTCTTGTTTAGAGATGAGCGAGCATACTCGTCCGAGCTTGATGCTCGTTCGAGTATTAGGGTGCTCGATATGCTCGTTACTCGAGATGAGCACCACGCGATACTCGTCTCGATTAAACGAGCACTGACCATTGAATTCAATGGAGCCGGCAATACAGCCGGATCCATTGAAAGCAATGGTCTGCCGGCGAGCGCGGGATGAATTTTCGGGAAGGGCTTAAAAATATAAGCCCTTACCTGAAAATCATCCTAAAATGTGTAAAAATAAAAAAAAAATGTATACTCACTTTTCCGCTGCAGCCAGAGTTCAGCCGCGTCTGGCCGGCAGTTCTCCTGAACTGCTTTCTGTAGTATTCAGCAGGTGGGGATTTAAAATTTTGGATTGATTTTCAGGTAAGGGCTTATATTTTTAAGCCCTTTCCGAAAATTCATCCCGCGCTCGCCGGCAGCCCATTGCTTTCAATGGAGCCGGCTGTATTGCCAGCTCCATTGAATTCAATGGGCTAACATCGTTCTTCACTGCCACAGCTCTTAAAGCTGTGGCAGAGGAGAACAATCTTTATGCTGACAGTGCGGGGGGAGGGGGGGGGTCTCACTCTTACCACTATTGTGGCTTAATAGTGAGACCTCGGAGCCCGAAATGCAGCCCTGCATGTTGCTCCTCGCCTGCCCTATCCATTTCTGTGTTTTTTACATGACTTTGGTGATTTGCTAAGATTTTCACAAATGAAGACCTTAGCGGAACACCAGTCATATACAAAAATGCTCGAGTTGCCCATTGACTTCAATGGGGTTCGTTACTCGAAACGAACTCTCGAGCATCACTGAAAGTTCGACTCGAGTAACGAGTAGAGATGAGCGAGCACCAAAATGCTCGGGTGCTCGTTACTCGGGACGCAATTATCGCGATGCTCGAGGGTTCGTTTCGAGTAACGAACCCCATTGAAGTCAATGGGCGACCCAAGCATTTTTGTATATCGCCGATGCTCGCTAAGGTTTTCATTTGTGAAAATCGGGGCAATTCAGGAAAGTGATGGGAACGACACAGCAACGGATAGGGCAGGCGAGGGGCTACATGTTGGGCTGCATCTCAAGTTCACAGGTCCCACTATTAAGCCACAATAGCGGCAAGAGTGCCCCCCCCCCCTCCCAACAATTTTTACTTCTGAAAAGCCCTCATTAGCAATGCATACCTTAGCTAAGCACCACACTACCTCCAACAAAGCACAATCACTGCCTGCATGACACTCCGCTGCCCCTTCTCCTAAGTTACATGCTGACCAACCCCCCCCCCCGCACGACCCAGTGTCCACAGCGCACACCAAACTGTCCCTGCCCAGCCTTTAGCTGCCCTCATGCCACGCCACCCTCATGTCTATTTATAAGTGCGTCTGCCAGAGGAACCGCAGGCACACACTGCAAAGGGTTGGCACGGCTAGGCAGCGACCCTCTTTAAAAGGGGTGGGGCGATAGTCCACAATGCTGTACAGAAGCAATGAGAAATCCAATCCTGTGCCACCTCCATCTGGAGCTGCACACGTGGGCATAGCAATGGGGAACCTATGTGCCACACACTATTCATTCTGTCAAGGTGTCTGCATGCCCCAGTCAGACCGCGTTTTTTTATAAATAGTCACAGGCAGGTACAACTCCCCAATGGGAATTCCGTGTGCACCCACCGGCAGTACATAAATGTATCCCATTGCAGTGCCCAACACAGCTGATGTAACGTCAGCTGTAATGCAGGTGTGCTAAAAATTCATTTGATTACACTGTAGGCGAGGGCCCCCAAAAATTGGTGTACCAACAGTACTAATGTTCCTGAGAAAAATTGCCCATGCCCAACCAAGAGGGCAGGTGAAATCCATTAATCGCTTTGGTTAATGTGGCTTAATTGGTAACTAGGCCTGGAGGCAGCCCAGTTAAAATAAAAATTGGTTGAGGTGAAAGTTTCAACGCTTTAATGAGCATTGAAACGTATAAAAATTGTTTACAAAAATTATATGACTGAGCCTTGTGGGCCTAAGAAAAATTGCCCGTTCGGCGTGATTATGTGAGGTTTCAGGAGGAGGAGCAGGAGGAGGAGGAGGAATATTATACACAGATTGATGAAGCAAAAAGGTCCCCGTTTTTGATGGGGATAGAGAACGATGCTTCCATCCGCGGGTGCAGCCTACGTATTGCTTAGGTATCGCTGCTGTCCGCTGGTGGAGAAGAGAAGTCTGGGGAAATCCAGGCTTTGTTCATCTTGATGAGTGTAAGCCTGTCGGCACTGTCGGTTGACAGGCGGGTACGCTTATCTGTGATGATTCCCCCAGCCGCACTAAACACCCTCTCTGACAAGACGCTAGCCGCAGGACAAGCAAGCACCTCCAGGGCATACAGTGCGAGTTCAGGCCACGTGTCCACCTTCGACACCCAGTAGTTGTAGGGGGCAGAGGTGTCACGGAGGACGGTCGTGCGATCGGCTACGTACTCCCTCACCATCCTTTTACAGTGCTCCCGCCGACTCAGCCTTGACTGGGGAGCGGTGACACAGTCTTGCTGGGGAGCCATAAAGCTGTCAAAGGCCTTAGAGAGTGTTCCCCTGCCTGTGCTGTACATGCTGCCTGATCTCCGCGCCTCCCCTGCTACCTGGCCCTCGGAACTGCGCCTTCGGCCACTAGCGCTGTCGGATGGGAATTTTACCATCAGTTTGTCCGCCAGGGTCCTGTGGTATAGCATCACTCTCGAACCCCTTTCCTCTTCGGGTATGAGAGTGGAAAGGTTCTCCTTATACCGTGGGTCAAGCAGTGTGTACACCCAGTAATCCGTAGTGGCCAGAATGCGTGTAACGCGAGGGTCACGAGAAAGGCATCCTAACATGAAGTCAGCCTTGTGTGCCAGGGTACCTGTACGCAACACATGGCTGTCCTCACTAGGAAGATCACTTTCAGGATCCTCCTCCTCCATCTCCTCCTCCTCAGGCCATACACGCTGAAAGGATGACAGGCAAGCAGCATGTGTACCCTCAGCAGTGGGCCAAGCTGTCTCTTCCCCCTCCTCCTCATCCTCCTCATGCTCCTCCTCCTCCTCCTCCTCAATGTGCTGAGATATAGACAGGAGGGTGCTCTGACTATCCAGCGACATTCTGTCTTCCCCCGGCTGTTTCCGAGCGCAAAGCGTCTGCCTTTATGCATTGCAGGGAACTTCTCAAGAGGCATAGCAGAGGAATGGTGACGCTAATGATTGCAGCATCGCCGCTCACCATCTGAGTAGACTCGTCAAAGTTTCCAAGGACCTGGCAGATGTCTGACAACCAGGCCCACTCTTCTGTAAATAATTGAGGAGGCTGACTCCCACTGCGCCGCCCATGTTGGAGTTGGTATTCCACTATAGCTCTACGCTGCTCATAGAGCCTGGCCAACATGTGGAGCGTAGAGTTCCACCGTGTGGGCACGTCGCACAGCAGTCGGTGCACTGGCAGATTAAACCGATGTTGCAGGGTGCACAGGGTGGCAGCGTCCGTGTGGGACTTGCGGAAATGTGCGCAGAGCCAGCGCACCTTTCCGAGCAAGTCTGACAAGCGTGGGTAGCTTTTCAGAAAGCGCTGAACCACCAAATTAAAGACGTGGGCCAGGCATGGCACGTGCGTGAGGCTGCCGAGCTGTACGGCCTTTGTCACACACGACCATGCCCGGTTGGAGGCTCAGCGGCGCAAGCCAGCGGTCGGTCTGCTCTGTCAGACCCTGCAGCAGTTCGTGGGCCGTGTGCCTCTTCTCTCCTAAGCTGAGTAGTTTCAGCATGGCCTGCTGATGCTTGCCCACCGCTGTGCTGCCACGCCACACGACACTGACTGCTGGCGACGTGCTGCTGCTGACACATCTTGATTGCGAGACAGAGGTTGCGTTGGAGGAGGAGGAGGGTGGTTTAGTGGAGGAAGCATACACCGCCGCAGATACCACCACCGAGCTGGGGCCCGCAATTCTGGGGGTGGGTAGGACGTGAGCGGTCCCAGGCTCTGACTCTGTCCCAGCCTCCACTAAATTCACCTAATGTGCCGTCAGTGAGATATAGTGGCCCTGCCCGCTTGTGCTTGTCCACGTGTCCGTTGTTAAGTGGACCTTGGCAGTAACCGCGTTGGTGAGGGAGCGTACAATGTTGCGGGAGACGTGGTCGTGCAGGGCTGAGACAGCACATCAGGAAAAGTAGTGGCGACTGGGAACTGAGTAGCGCAGGGCCGCCACCGCCATCATACTTTTGAAAGACTCCGTTTCCACAACCCTATACGGCAGCATCTCCAGGCTGATAAATTTGGCTATGTGCACGTTTAACGCTTGAGCGTGCGGGTGCGTGGCGGCGTACTTGCGCTTGCGCTCCAACACTTGCGCTAGCGACGGCTGGACGGTGCGCTGACAGACATTGGTGGATGGGGCCGAGGACAGCAGAGGTGAGGGTGTGGGTGCAGGCCAGGAGACGGTAGTGCCTGTGCCCTGAGAGCGGGGTTGGATCTCAGTGGCAGGTGGGGGCACAGGGGGAGAGGCAGCGGTGCAAACAGGAGGCGGTGAACGGCCTTCGTCCCACCTTGTGGGGTGCTTGGCCATCATATGTCAGCGCATGCTGGTGGTGGTGAGGCTGGTGGTGGTGGCTCCCCGGCTGATCTTGGCACGACAAAGGTTGCACACCACTGTTCGTCGGTCGTCTGCACTTTCAGTGAAAAACTGCCAGACCTTTGAGCACCTCAGCCTCTGCAGGGTGGCATGGCGCGAGGGGGCGCTTTGGGAAACATTTGGTGGGTTATTCGGTCTGGCCCTGCCTCTACCCCTCGACACCGCACTGCCTCTTGCAACCTGCCCTGCTGCTGCCCTTGCCTCCCCCTCTGAAGACCTGTCCTCAGAAGGCGTAGCAAACCAGGTGGGGTCAGTCACCTCATTGTCCTGCTGCTCTTCCTCCAAATCCTCTGTGCGCTCCTCCCTCGGACTTACTGCCCTTACTACTACCTCACTGATAGACAACTGTGTCTCATCGTCATCGTCCTCCTCACCCACTGAAAGGTCTTGAGACAGTTGCCGGAAGTCCCCAGCCTCATCCCCCGGGCCCCGGGAACTTTCCAATGGTTGGGCATCAGTCACGATAAACTCCTCTGGTGGGAGAGGAACCACTGCTGCCCAATCTGAGCAGGGGCCCGAGAACAGTTCCTGGGAGTCTGCCCGCTCCTCAGAATGTGTCATTGTAGTGGAGTGAGGAGGCTGGGCGGAAGGAGGAGCAGCAGCCAGAGGATTCTGAGTTGCAGCAGTGGATGGCGCAGAACTGTGGGTGGACGATAGATTGCTGGATGCATTTTCTGCCATCCACGACAGGACCTGCTCACACTGCTCATTTTCTAATAAAGGTCTAACGCGTGGACCCATTAATTGTGCGATGAATGTGGGGACGCCAGAAACGTGCCTCTCTCCTAATCCCGCAGCAGTCGGCTGCGATACACCTGGATCAGGAGCTCGGCCTGTGCCCACACCCTGACTTGGGCCTCCGCGTCCTCGGCCGCGTCCACGTCCTCTAGGCCTACCCCTACCCCTCAGGATGCTGTATTACCAGTAATGCAGAAACAGAACGCTGTAATTAAATGTGCCGCTTATTGGCCTGTGGTTGGAGGCTGACTTCGCTTACGGAACACCAGGAAATAATTTTGCGCAAGCCTGCTGTAACACTTAGCTGGCTGCGTATGAATTTACTGGATTACTACACCCAGCAGAGACCCAGAACACTGAGGACAGTCACAGGCAGCCCAAATAGATTTTTTCCCCAAATGTTTTTGCAAAGGCCCACTGCCTATATTCAATCAATATGTCTTCTGTCCCTGCCTCACCGCTACTGGCCCTGGAGTAAGTCAAAGAACTGCAGAGTGTTGCACTGTGGACTGCAATACAGCGGTGATTTAACAGCCCAGACAGAGCCAGGAAATAATTTTGCGCAAGCCTGCTGTAACACTTAGCTGGCTGCGTATGAATTTGGAGGACTACTACACCCAGCAGAGACCCAGAACACTGAGGACAGTCACAGGCAGCCCAAATAGATTTTTTTCCCCAAATGTTTTTGCAAAGGCCCACTGCCTATATTCAATCAATATGTCTTCTGTCCCTGCCTCACCGCTACTGGCCCTGGAGTATGTCAAAGAACTGCAGAGTGTTGCACTGTGGACTGCAATACAGCGGTGATTTAACAGCCCAGACAGAGCCAGGAAATAATTTTGCGCAAGCCTGCTGTAACACTTAGCTGGCTGCGTATGAATTAGGAGGACTACTACACCCAGCAGAGACCCAGAACACTGAGGACAGTCACAGGCAGCCCAAATAGATTTTTTTCCCCAAATGTTTTTGCAAAGGCCCACTGCCTATATTCAATCAATATGTCTTCTGTCCCTGCCTCACCGCTACTGGCCCAGGAGTATGTCAAAGAACTGCAGAGTGTTGCACTGTGGACTGCAATACAGCGGTGATTTAACAGCACAGAAAGAGCCAGGAAATAATTTTGTGCTAGCCTGCTGTAACACTTAGCTGGCTGCGTATGAATTTGGAGGACTACTACACCCAGCAGAGACCCAGAACACTGAGGACAGTCACAGGCAGCCCAAATAGATTTTTTTCCCCAAATGTTTTTGCAAAGGCCCACTGCCTATATTCAATCAATATGTCTTCTGTCCCTGCCTCACCGCTACTGGCCCTGGAGTATGTCAAAGAACTGCAGAGTGTTGCACTGTGGACTGCAATACAGCGGTGATTTAACAGCCCAGACAGAGCCAGGAAATAATTTTGCGCAAGCCTGCTGTAACACTTAGCTGGCTGCGTATGAATTTGGAGGACTACTACACCCAGCAGAGACCCAGAACACTGAGGACAGTCACAGGCAGCCCAAATAGATTTTTTTCCCCAAATGTTTTTGCAAAGGCCCACTGCCTATATTCAATCAATATGTCTTCTGTGCCTGCCTAAACACCACTTCTGGCCCTGGAGTATTATTGCAGGGCGCAATGCTCTGCACGGCCGATATACCCCAAAAAAAAAATGTGCAACACTGCAAAAAGCAGCCTCCACAGTACTGCACACGGTTAGATGTGGCCCTAAGAAGGACCGTTGGGGTTCTTGAAGCCTAAAATACTCCTAACACTCTCCCTATAGCAGCTCCACCAAGACAGCACTTTCCCTCCTCTATGTCAGAACGCATCTGTGGCGAGCCGCGGGAGGGGCCGATTTTTATACTCGGGTGACACCTAATCTCGCCTGCCACTCACTGCAGGGGGGTGGTATAGGGCTTGAACGTCGCAGGAGGAAGTTGTAATGCCTTCCATGTCTTTCTATTGGCCAGAAAAGCGCGCTAACATCTCAGAGATGAAAGTGAAAGTAACCCGAACATCGCGTGGTACTCGTCACGAGTAACGAGCATCTCGAACACGCTAATACTCGAATGAGTATCAAGCTCGGACGAGTACGTTCGCTCATCTCTAGTAACGAGCACTCAAGCATTTTGGTGCTCGCTCATCTCTACTCTTGTTGGGTCTTGTACAAGTTGCGTAGCATCTTTAATTACTGACAAAACATGTTACCTTACTGAGATCCGCAGGTTTGGGTTTCCCAGTTTATATAATCGGATAGTTGAATTCCCCCATTATAATTGCCTTATCATGATTTGATGCTTCATCAATTTTGCCTTAGTAACAGATTTTTATTGTTCCTGTTATATTTCTCTCTTAGGATACATGCACATGGATGATTTTAAAGTTGCGCTGGAGATTTTTGGGCATAATTTGCATCAGACAGCAACAAGGAGACTCCGTCCGTGTGCTGTCCGATGTACGGGAAACCACACATTGACATGCTATTTTTACCAGAGAATTGGACAAGTATCGGACATGCTGCAATGTTTTCTCAGACCTTCCATTCGAATAAAAAAAGCCTGTGTGAATACATCCATTCATATGAATGAGCGTTATGTCTATTCAATTTTTGGACCATCTTTGAACTGCTTATATTCCTGCTCAAATGTTATCGCCATCTAATCTTTCTACTTCTGTCATGTGCCCAAGGTGCTGTGAAAAAGAGAAGGGATCTAAATTATAATAAGCTAACACAAAATAATTGCACAATTAGGCTTCCCTCACACAGGCGCTTGCAGAAACACAGAGTTTTTCAACACTGTGTTTACTACAGATTTCACCCGTTATGCCAGTGTTTTGGCTGCATTTTCAGCACAGCTGAAAGCTCAGCCAAGGCTGCTGATAAAAGAAAAAAATCAATACTCACCTAGCTGGTGAAGACTCTGTCCCCGCCTCTGCTGTCAGGACTTTGTGAAGCCTGCCGATTGCTCTGATTGGCTAAGCAACGCTAAAATGACAGCTGGCTGAGCCAATCAGAGCCAGCGCTGGATGCGTCCAATCAAAGCCATTCAATGAATGAAAGCCTGTGATTGGATGCATCCAGTGCTGGCTGGGATTGGCTGAGTAGGCTGTCATTCAGCTGTGTTCAGCTTATCAGAGCAATCTCTCGTTGGAGGCAGGGATTTCAAATCCCCATCACCAGAGAAAATGTTCCCCTGCTGACTGACAAGTCCCGAGAGCACCGCCGAAGACAGCGAAATCACCTGCAAGGTGAGTATTGATTTTTTTTTAAACTCAGGCAGTGTACCCAGGGCGTTTAGCACTGCCAAAAGCGCGGCACCAAGTCGTGCACCAAGTCGTGCCGCATTTTCAGCAGCGCTGAAACTGCTGCCCATTCATTTCCATGGGCAAAATGTGATTGTTCCCAGCAAGAGAAACCACGTAATCTTGTAGATATGATACCTTTTAATGGCTAACAAAAATACATGATGTTACAGCGAGCTTCTGAACCAATGCAGGGTTCTTCTTCAGGCTTAAATAGCAACACATTTCCATGGGCAACACAGGGCTGAAAATGGCCAAAAATAGAAAATGCAACGCTGTCAAAGTGCAGCATTGAACACGCTGCCTTTTCAGCCTTGTGTGAGCAGCCCCATTGAAATGAATGGGAGCGTTGTACAGCCTTTAGCACTATGCCGAAAAAGCAGCGCTAAATGCTGTACAAAAAGGCCTGTGTGAGGGAGGCCTTACACACCCATATTACTATGAGATACCTAAATTATAAATGGAACATCCATTTGCGTTTACCCCTTCTCACATCTTGCATTAATAGTATGGGGTGGAGAGCATATAGCTGCCCACACTATATTATTACGGTGCCAGGATATTACGTCGCTCAGGAGCTGTAGCAGCCGCATCCACAGGGGGTGTCAGCTGTAACATACAACTGACTTTCTGCTGCAATGGCCAGGATTAGAGATAACTCAGATCCCAACTGATTAACCCCTAAATGCTATGGTTAATAGTGACTGACACACCTTTGCAGTTTTACCGAAGGACAGCATTCCATCTATAAGCCTATAAGTACCCCAGCAATGAGATTGCCATGGGTTTTTTTTCGCAGCTAGGGACTTAGCAGTGGCATCCAGGTCATCTATTAGACCCTGCCTAAGGTAGCGTATAATAGAATGCCTGTCAGTATAACACTGACAGACATATTATACTATAATACAAAAGATCCACATGTTCAAGTATCATAGTCAGAATAAAAAAAACATTAAAAAGTTAGATAGTGTTTAGAAAATTATTGTTAAAAATCTTAAGTAAAAAATATTAAAAAATCATGATTTTTCTCTTGCAGTTTTTTAAATTAAAAAATAAATAAAAGAATAACTACACATAAGTAGTATTGCTGCATCTTGAATAAATCCTACTATAAAAGTAATCCTAAAAAACCCACTAGGCACTGTTAAAAAAAATCTTGTAGTAAAAATAGGTATGAAAAGTAATCAAACATTCCCATGTATTACAAAAAGTACTACTGAAAACTAAACAACATCCTGCAATAATATAGTCCCTCATTCAGCTCAGTGGATCGGGGGAAATTGTTATCTTCTAATGAGGCGACACAACATTTTTTTTAGCAGAAAAAGTGCTTTTTATTATGCAGAAGTAGTAAAACATAAGAAAAACCATATAAATTTGGTATTGCCATAATCATAACTACCGGTAGAATAAAGCGAACATATTATTTAACATCACAGTAAATGTTGTAAAAGTAAATCCCAAGAAACTATGGGGAGATAGCACAACATTTCAAATGCCTTGTTGAAAGTCAAAACATCCATTTTAAGCCAAATAAATGAAGCTTCTACTTTTGAAATACACTGGTGCATTTCAGTTTTATTGCACTTTTACAAATTGGATGTATTTTGTTATAATCCCCACCATGCATTTTCATCAGGTAAATTCTAATGAGCAGGAAATTGAGACTATTGATATTCTTTCCACTGAAGTTTGCTCAGCTTGGAGACTCTCCCTAAAGGGAGTCAAGAAAAATAATTATGTTCCACAACTTGCATAATATATACACATTTGAAAGCGGTGATTGTGTATGCGATTTATAGCCCAGCTAGTTATTTTTTAGGATGTATTCAATATTAATGATCATTGGGACTGATCCTGAATTCTCTTCTCTTAAGTGTACAGAGTGTACCACTTTGTTGTTCCTGTTAAACAGCTAGACTGCCATAAAGAATGTGCGAGCACAATCCGATAACTTGATTAAGCACACACAATGGCATACAGATAGGTTGTAAGTCAATATCTGCAAGACCAGTGCAGATCTCACAACATTTAATGCTGAACTAAGCCCTTGTTACCAAATTACACAATCAATGAAGTGAAGTCCTTCTCAACTGCAATCAAAGTAATATAGATACAATATAACAGTGTTAATAAATTGCAATTGTGTTGTTGTTTTTTTTTTTTTGGCAGTGTGATCTCTAGATAAATAGTAAAACTATCAATTAGAAGACACAGGCAATCATAGCTAGACTTCACTTCACCCGGGATAAACATGTAGTTCACTGTACTAACCCTGTGTATAGATAGCCAAGTTAAAAAGACTTTTTTTTTTGCACCCAACACATGTCCTCCAGCCACCTTATGCTACACCTCTAAAATGAAATACTATATACACTGAGTTCAACAAGGAGAAGGGGGAAAGAAGGATCACAGTGCTACTGAATAAAGAGATTAAGGTAAACCAAGCTTTAATGAACAGAAGGCAATCCATTTCAACATAGGAATGTTGTAGAGATGAGCGAGCACCAAAATGCTCGGGTGCTCGTTACTCGGGACGAACTTTTCGCGATGCTCGAGGGTTCGTTTTGAGTAACGAACCCCATTGAAGTCAATGGGCGACCCGAGCATTTTTGTATATCGCCGATGCTCGCTAAGGTTTCCATTTGTGAAAATCGGGGCAATTCAAGAAAGTGATGGGAACGACACAGCAACGGATAGGGCAGGCGAGGGGCTACATGTTGGGCAGCATCTCAAGTTCCCAGGTCCCACTATTAAGCCACAATAGCGGCAAGAGTGGGCCCCGCCCCCCTCCCAACAACTTTTACTTCTGAAAAGCCCTCATTAGCAATGCATACCTTAGCTAAGCACCACACTACCTCCAACAAAGCACAATCACTGCCTGCATGACACTCCGCTGCCACTTCTCCTAGGTTACATGCTGCCCAAACCCCCCCGCACGACGCAGTATCCACAGCGCACACCAAAGTGTCCCTGCGCAGCCTTCAGCTGCACTCATGCCACACCACCCTCATGTCTATTTATAAGTGCGTCTGCCAGAGGAACCGCAGGCACACACTGCAGAGGGTTGGCACTGCTAGGCAGCGACCCTCTTTAAAAGGGGCGGGGCGATAGCCCACAATGCTGTACAGAAGCAATGAGAAATATAATCCTGTGCCACCGCCATCAGGAGCTGCACACGTGGGCATAGCAATGGGGAACCTATGTGCCACACACTATTCATTCTGTCAAGGTGTCTGCATGCCCCAGTCAGACCGCGGTTTTTTATAAATAGTCACAGGCAGGTACAACTCCGCAATGGGAATTCCGTGTGCACCCACAGCATGGGTGGCTCCCTGGAACCCACCGGCTGTACATAAATGTATACCATTGCAGTGCCCATCACAGCTGAGGTAACGTCCGATTAAATGCAGGTGGGCTTCGGCCCACACTGCATGCCCCAGTCAGACTGGGGTTCTTTAGAAGTGGACACATGGAGTTACAACTCCGTGTGGACCGACAGCATGGGTGGGTGCCAGGAAGCCACCGGCGGTACATAAATATATCCCATTGCATTGCCCATCACAGCTGAGGTAATGTCATGTTTAATGCAGGTGGGCTTCGGCCCACACTGCATGCCCCAGTCAGACTGGGGTTCTTTAGAAGTGGACACATGCAGTTACAACTCCCTGTGGACCCACAGCATGGGTGGCTCCCTGGAATCCACCGGCTGTACATAAATGTATCCCATTGCAGTGCCCATCACAGCTGAGGTAACGTCCGATTAAATGCAGGTGGGCTTCGGCCCACACTGCATGCCCCAGTCAGACTGGGGTTCTTTAGAAGTGTACACATGTAGTTACAACTCCGTGTGGACCGACAGCATGGGTGGGTGCCAGGAAGCCACCGGCGGTACATAAATATATCCCATTGCATTGCCCATCACAGCTGATGTAACGTCAGCTTTAATGCAGGTGGGCAAAAAATTAATTGGATTACACTGTAGGCGAGGGACCCAAAAAATTGGTGTACCAACAGTACTAATGTACCTCAGAAAAATTGCCCATGCCCAACCAAGAGGGCAGGTGAAACCCATTAATCGCTTTGGTTAATGTGGCTTAATTTGTAACTAGGCCTGGAGGCAGCCCAGTTAAAATAAAAATTGGTTCAGGTGAAAGTTTCAACGCTTTAATGAGCATTGAAACGTATAAAAATTGTTTTCAAAAATTATATGACGGAGCCTTGTGGGCCTAAGAAAAATTGCCCGTTCAGCGTGATTACGTGAGGTTTCAGGAGGAGAAGCAGGAGGAGGAAGATGAATAGAATACACAGATTGATGAAGCAAAAAGGTCCCCGTTTTTGATGGTGGTGATAGAGAACAATGCTTCCATCCGCGGGTGCAGCCTACGTATTGTTTAGGTACCGCTGCTGTCCGCTGGTGGAGATGAGAAGTCTGGGGAAATCCAGGCTTTGTTCATCTTTATGAGTGTGAGCCTGTCGGCACTGTCAGTTGACAAGCGGGTACGCTTATCCGTGATGATTCCCCCAGCCGCACTAAACAAACTCTTTGACAAGATGCTAGCCACAGGGCAAGCAAGCACCTCCAGGGCATACAGCGCGAGTTCAGGCCACGTGTCCAGCTTCGACACCCAGTAGTTGTAGGGGGCAGAGGTGTCACCGAGGACGGTCGTGCGATCGGCTACGTACTCCCTCACTATCCTTTTACAGTGCTCCCGCCAACTCAGCCATGACTGGGGAGCGGTGACACAGTCTTGCTGGGGAGCCATAAAGCTGGCAAAGGCCTTGGAGAATGTTCCCCTGCCTGTGCTGTACATGCTGCCTGATCTCTGCGCCTTCCCTGTTACCTGGCCCTCGGAACTGCACCTTCTGCCACTAGCGCTGTCGGATGGGAATGTTACCATAAGTTTGTCCGCCAGGGTCCTGTGGTATAGCAACACTCTCGAACCCCTTTCCTCTTCGGGTATGAGAGTGGAAAGGTTCTCCTTATACCGTGGGTCAAGCAGTGTGTACACCCAGTAATCCGTAGTGGCCAGAATGCATGTAACGCGAGGGTCTCGAGAAAGGCATCCTAACATGAAGTCAGCCATGTGTGCCAGGGTACCTGTACGCAACACATGGCTGTCCTCACTAGGAAGATCACTTTCAGGATTCTCCTCCTCCTGCCATACACTCTGAAAGGATGACAGGCAAGTAGCATGGGTACCCTCAGCAGTGGGCCAAGCTGTCTCTTCCCCCTCCTCCTCATGCTCCTCCCCCTCCTCCTCAACGCACTGAGATATAGACATGAGGGCACGTCGCACAGCAGTCGGTGCACTGGCAGATTAAACCGATGTTGCAGGGTCCGCAGGGTGGCAGCGTCCGTCTTGGACTTGCGGAAATGTGCGCTGACCCGGCGCACCTTTCCGAGCAGGTATGACAAGTGTGGGTAACTTTTCAGAAAGCGCTGAACCACCAAATTAAAGACATGGGCCAGGCATGGCACGTGCGTGAGGCTGCCGAGCTGCAGAGCCGCCACCAGGTTACGGCCGTTGTCACACACGACCATGCCCGGTTGGAGGCTCAGCGGCGAAAGCCAGCGGTCGGTCTGCTCTGTCAGACCCTGCAGCAGTTCGTGGGCCGTGTGCCTCTTCTCTCCTAAGCTGAGTAGTTTCAGCACGGCCTGCTGACGCTTGCCCACCGCTGTGCTGCCACGCCGCGCGACACCGACTGCTGGCGACGTGCTGCTGCTGCTGACACATCTTGATTGCGAGACAGAGGTTGCGTTGGAGGAGGAGGAGGAGGAGGGTGGTTTAGTGGAGGAAGCATACACTGCCGTAGATACCACCACCGAGCTGGGGCCCGCAATTCTCGGGGTGGGTAGGACGTGAGCGGTCCCAGGCTCTGACTCTGTCCCAGCCTCCACTAAATTCACCCAATGTGCCGTCAGGGAGATATAGTGGCCCTGCCCGCCTGTGCTTGTCCACGTGTCCGTTGTTAAGTGGACCTTGCCAGTAACCGCGTTGGTGAGGGCGCGTACAATGTTGCGGTAGACGTGGTCATGCAGGGCTGGGACGGCACATCGGGAAAAGTAGTGGCGACTGGGAACCGAGTAGCGCGGGGCCGCCGCCGCCATCATGCTTTTGAAAGCCTCCGTTTCCGCAAGCCTATACGGCAGCATCTCCAGGCTGATCAATTTGGCTATGTGCACGTTTAACGCTTGAGCGTGCGGGTGCGTGACGTCGTACTTGCGCTTGCACTCAAACAGTTGTGCTAGCGACGTCTGGACGCTGCGCTGAGAGACATTGCTGGATGGGGCCGAGGACAGCGGAGGTGAGGGTGTGGGTGCAGTCCGGTTGGCACTCGTGCCTGTGTTCTCAGAGAGGGGTTGGATCTCAGTGGCAGGTTGGGGCACAGGGGGAGAGGTAGTGGTGCAAACCGGAGGCGGTGAACAGCCTTCGTCCCACCTTGTGGGGTGCTTGGCCATCATATGCCTGCGCATGCTGGTGGTGGTGGCTCCCCAGCTGATCTTGGCGCGACAAAGGTTGCACACCACTGTTCGTCGGTCGTCAGGCATCTCTGTGAAAAACTGCCACACCTTAGAGCACCTTGGCCTCTGCAGGGTGGCATGGAGCGAGGGGGCGCTTTAGGAAACAGTTGGTGGATTATTCGGTCTGGCCCTGCCTCTAACCCTGGCCACCGCACTGGCTCGGCCTGTGCCCACACCCTGACTTGGGCCTCCGTGTCCTCGCCCACGTCCACGTCCTCTAGGCTTACCCCTACCCTTCAGCATGCTGTATTTCTAGTAGTGCAGAAACAGAACGCTGTAATTAAATGTGCCGCTTATTGGCCTGTGGTTGGAGGCTGACTTCGCTTATGGAACGCACAGCAGAGGCAGGAAAGAATTTTGCGCAAGCCTGCTGTAACACTTAGCTGGCTGCGTATGAATTAGGACAACTACCCCCAGCAGAGACCCAGTACACTTGTGGACAGGAATACAGCGGTGATGTAAGAGGCAACACAGAGGCAGAAAAGAATTTTGCGCAAGCCGGCTGTAACACTTAGCTGGCTGCGTATGAATTAGGACAACTACCCCCAGCAGAGACCCAGTACACTTGTGGACAGGAATATAGCGGTGATGTAAGAGGCAACACAGAGGCAGAAAAGAATTTTGCGCAAGCCTGCTGTAACACTTAGCTGGCTGCGTATGAATTAGGACAACTACCCCCAGCAGAGACCCAGTACACTTGTGGACAGGAATACAGCGGTGACATAAGAGGCAACACAGAGGCAGAAAAGAATTTTGCGCAAGGCTGCTGTAACACTTAGCTGGCTGCGTATGAATTAGGACAACTACTGCCCATATACACTAAATATGTCTTCTGTCCCTGCCTCACAATATATGTCTTCTGTCCCTGCCTCACCACCACTACTGGCCCTGGACAATGTAAAATTACTGCAGGACGCAATGCTCTGCACGGCCGATATACAAAAAAAAAAATGTGCAACACTGCAAAAAGCAGCCTCCACACTACTGCACACGGTTAGATGTGGCCCTAAGAAGGACCGTTGGGGTTCTTGAAGCCTAAAATAACTCCTAACGCTCTCCCTATAGCAGCTCCGGTACCAGCAGCACTGTCCCTGATCTCTGTGAGAACGCATCTGTGGCGAGCCGCGGGAGGGGCCGATTTATATACTCGGGTGACACCTGATCTCCCCAGCCACTCACTGCAGGGGGGTGGTATAGGGCTTGAACGTCGCAGGGGGAAGTTGTAATGCCTTCCCTGTCTTTCTATTGGCCAGAAAAGCGCGCTAACGTCTCAGAGATGAAAGTGAAAGTAACTCAAACATCGCGTGGTACTCGTCTCGAATAACGAGCATCTCGAACACGCTAATACTCGAACGAGTATCAAGCTCGGACGAGTACGTTCGCTCATCTCTAGAATGTTGTCTTCTTCGGGCTACTTCCCAGTCTTCTATTTAAATCCTTCATTGCTGTGTGTCGAAGTGTCTCGAAGAATAGATAGGAGAGAGCCAACAGCACGATTTCAAGGCTGAATTCAGCCGGACAGGAATATGCATAGCCACCACAACAGGTCTTGATCCAATAAAGACCCTAACAGTAATGTCGATATGAATAGAAAAGATGGCAGCATCCGTGGTGCATTAAAAAAACCCTTCTATTCCCCTAAACGATAAACCAACATTTTGACCCCTTAGGAGACTTGAAAAAGACTCCTAAGGGGTCGAAACATTGTTTTATTGTTTGGAGGAATAAAAGGATCTTTTTAACGCTGTACAGATGCTGCCATTGTTTGTATTCATTTCGATAGAAGTGTCTCGAAGAAGACAACATTTCAATGTTGAGATGCGTTGCCTTCTTTTCATTTAAATCTGGATTTTGTAATCTTGGACCCTTCTTCATTCAACAGCTCCATGATCTTCCTTTCTTCCTTCCACTTGTTGATTGCAGGCAGAACGTTTCCTGATTTCCCTAGTGGAGGTACATGTAGTTGTCTGGTGCTCTAGCATGCTATGCTGCTTGCACAACTATATCTGGTTAGTGGATTACCGCTTCCACTTATCTTCTCCCTACATATGGAGTGCTCCTCTCTTTTATTCTATATACAATGAATGGCCACTTCATTAGTGACAACTGTCCTTTCATGATTCGAGCTTCCCTGTATGGAAATTAGTACACCAAAGTGCAGCATAGAATCAAATGAGAAAGTTTTCCATAGTTCAGTTTCAGCATGAACAATGTTAAAATGGGAATATCAAGCAATCTTAGGGAATTTGAACAAGGCATGGTCATTAGTGCTAGACTAGCAGGGACCAATATACCCCAAACTGCCAACCTTGTGGGGTTTTCTTGTGCAACAGTGTTGAGCGTATACCTGGAATGATGTGAGCTAGGGAAAACATCAAGTGAAAGGGGATCCTATGGATGTAAATAACTCATCAACAAAAGGGGTCAGAGAAGGATTTGTCAACAGGTGGTGCACGGTCCCGCAAATTGCAGCCTAATGCTCCAACTAATGTGTCATACAACACATCGTTCCTTAGCACTGATGGGCTATAACATCAGAAGACTAGGTTGAGTATCTTTTCTGTCTAAGAGAACTAGAAAGACAGAACTCCAGTATGCAAAAGACTACAAGACTTGGATCACTGAGCAGCAGAGAAAGATCCTGTGTTTAAATGAATTCAGATTTCTATTGGAACATGCTGTTGGGAGGGTCAGAATTTGGCATAAGCCACAAGAATTTATGAACCCTTCCTGCCAGCTATTCAGAGCATGTCGGTACTTCCATCTAATTTGCAGCAATTGCGAAAAGTTATGCTGTCTGTATGGGCCAATATTCTTGCAGAATGATTTAAATGCCTAGTGGAATTTATGTCATTGCTGTAGTTCTGAAGGTCAAAGGAGGCTTTGCTACTACTGTAGATGAGTGTCTCTAATAGAGTGACTATTTAGGATAGATTTGACTTGTAAGCATTTAAAACATTTTAACCAAATGTTTATTATGGCTTGTTGAAGTGGCTTTACTATAATATGCTTTCAGCGTATATGTTGGGAATACTATTGTTAGCCAAATCAATGGCAAAAGAATAATTTTTTGGCATACATCTAGGCATTATGCTTCAGCATTAACTTCACCAGCAATGCTAATATAAGTGTCACTCTGCCTAATACTGCAACTCAGTCCATTCAGTCCGGTGTGCAACTGGTCTGTGAAGCAGGGTGGGTGGTATGGTGCAGCATTGACAGATGGAGGCCGCACATTTTTACAAAACTGAACTCTAAGAAACAGCATGGTGGAGCTTTCACTTTCTAGGAGGGCACATGATACTTGGTATATTATATTATGTACATCACTTTTATATTTCGTTCTGAACAGGGCTGCAACAAGTCACTTGTGTTACTTCAATTGACCATAAATCACCATAAAACTCCATATTGACCATATTGACCAATTGACCATAAATCTCTACATACTTGTGATGCAGCTCCTTTGACTTACAGAGGCCACCCCTAACTGTGTGCCCAGAAAGATCCTTGCGCTTTCGGATAGGGGAAGGGCTTAGCCACTCAACAAAGTCCCTGACAAGGGGCCGATCCTCTGGACAGTGACACGCTAATCACATCACCGCTGCATCACAAGGTAGGTGGAGCCTCCTCCTAAAGCACTTCTTAGTGCTCGGAACATGGCACTCATTGTGCTTCGTACACTGCTGGAGAGTAGCAGCGGGGAGCATATCTGCTACCCCCTCTGCCCCCCCAAGTCTTGGGCTGGAGCCTAGCACCTTACCCCCTCACTGTAAGGGGGAAGCAAGGCACCACTCACCCTCCTTACAGCTGCAGTACCAGGCATAGCCACACTCATTTAGCTGTTACTATGCAGCTGCCCTTTATTTTGTTAATTGGTGATGGTGCTGAGGGTGAGATTCCCGCTGATAATACATTAATGGTCTGTCATTAGGATAGTGTTATCAAAGTAAGAAAACGGAAACCACATTAAATAAAAAGATGCAGAAAATTTACAAAAATTACATGTAAACTGATGCAGTAATTGTGCAAATTAATTATTAAATAAAATCACACTAGTAATAGAATTCTTAATGCACTTGTACTTAGGTCTGTTACCCTTTGGCCCTCTGGTAATTTGCCAGTCATACGCTTTGTAGTTTGATTGCTCGGTTCATGATTGGGCACAACAGATTTTTCTTTGCTCAACAAAATCTTAATTAGACTTTCTATTATTTAGAGAAAATACCAACCGCATCAGACATATTATTTCTGTCAAGCAGAATACCCCATTGCTTTATCACAATTACAGATATGTTTTTGCATTATAACACCTAGGGATTTAATTTAAATGTCAAATTGGATTTGGCACTAGAAACATGAAGTCTATCACTGTCCTTGGAGAGAACCTGACAACTGCATAATGCATTTGCTTGATATTGAGCAGTGCTGTAAAATAAATCACTACTTAGCATATTTGTAAAATCAGCTTGGCATTTTCACCAAATTATTTTGATTGCATTTTGAGTGCCTTTTACTATGAAAGTGTATACAGGTTATTAGTTATTAAATTTAAGGAACAAACTGTAAAGCTTAGATTTATTTTAATTAAGTCTTTGGCTTAGTCATTGCTTGGTTTAATGCAGGGTCATGCAGCTCAGGTTAGTTCTTCCATTTAGGTGTTATACTGTGAAATTTTTGGATGGGTCAGTGTGGAATGCGAAGTAACACCATTTTATTAACCTATTGTAACATGAATGTCATAGCTAAAGACAATGTGGAAAGTGGTCAAACAAAAATATTCCTTAAACTTCTGATGCTCCTAAGGGGCGTAGAAGAATCTCCCTGTCTGAAAAGGTCTTCCAAATAAAAATAATCTTTAGTAGCATTTACAAAGTGATACAAATGAATAGCCTAACTCTCGCTCTAGAACACCCTGGTTCAGTCCATGCACAAATATGTAGGTATCATCTCAAACAAAGATGGAAGGGAATCCAGCACTGCACTCTTTCTATTAACAATTGAAAAATGAACATAGTTGATGCATTTCAAGCAACTAGTGCTTTAAATCATAGCTGTGCTTAAGAGCACTAGCTGCTCGAAACATGTCAACTATCCGAGGTAATGGAGAATCCTACATTATTCATATAAGAGTAGTTCCCACTGTCCCTACTGTGCATTTTCCATCTATTTTGGTCTTCCAGTGGCCACCCCTCCCCAGCTACACCACTGCCACACACAATGCCAGGACCAGGAGATGTAACTGGACAGCATATCCCCAACACAACTGATCCTGCAGCAGCTGCTATGGTGATAGCTATGCCCATATTTATCATGCAACTAACAAAGGTCCCAAATATGGGCTTAAACGTGTTGCATATATTGGCGGAAGAATATCCATAGCAATTTTGTTTCTGTTTCCTATTCACACAAGCATTTTTTGTTTTATCTTTTTCATTCAGACTTATGCATTTTTGTGCTTCTTCTTTCTTCCTATTAATTTGTTTTTTTATGCTTTTCTATCATTCACACAGATGTGTCTTTTTCTGCTTTACTAATATTGAGATTCAACTGTGTTACAAAATGTGTCTTGGTGTCAGATTTCATGTGTAGTTATTTTTTCCTCTTGATACACTATGTTGTTCTGATAATATGTTGGCCATTGGGGGTTCAATCCCTCAACGACCGCCCATATGTCTTTTTACAGTGGCTGTTAAGGGGCCTTATTCTGATGCACACATCAGGGGGAGCAGGTGCTTAGCTGCTGGATGACAGCCTGACATGGGCTTAAACATAGGGGATTGGAGAAACCACCAATCCCTGCTGTTTACTATTTACATGCCACAGTTAATGACACCGTGACATGTAAAAGGCTGACAGTGGGAGGGATTCCCTCTTTATCTCATCAATGGGTTGCTATGGCACCTGGAAGCTTGAATATGGCTTTTGAGTCTGCCCCTGACTGAGCTTCATAGGCAGTATAGTACACTGAGAAGCATAGCAGTATAATGATCAACTGTAGAACAATTAACCCCTTAGTGACGAAGCCTGTTTGCGCCTTAGTGACGGAGCCAAATTTTGGAAATCTGACATGCGTCGTTCAACGTGGCATAACTCCGTAAAGGCTTTACATATCCCACTGATTCTGACATTGTTTTTTCGTCACATGTTGTACTTCATTTAGATTGTAAAAAGAGACCGATAGAATTTGTGTATATTTATTAAAAGTACCAATATTGGAAAAATTTTGAAAAAATTGTCATTTTTTCACATTTTCAACCGTAATATCTCAAATATGTCCAAACATACTGTACAAATTTTTGATAACATATATATTTCCATCTGTTTGCTTTATTCTGAATGCACACTTGAAAAACTTTTGTGTTTTTTTTTAACCATTTAGAGGACGTACAAATTTAACATTACTTTTCAGCATTTTGAGGAGCACTTTGTTTTCCTGCACCAAGCCAAGTTTGCAGAGGCTCATAAGTGTCAGAATAATAGATACACCCACAAATGACCCCATTTTAAAAACTACACCCCTTAGTGTATTCACTGAGGGGTGTCATGAGTATTTTGACCCCACCAGTTCTTTTCAGGAATTAGTTCAATTTAGGGGACAAAAAATAAAATTTCATATTTTTGCAAATATGTCATTTTAAAGACATATTTTTTTCCTATAGAGCCCATGAAAATGAGGATTTACACACCAAAATGGATACCCCCATTTCTCCCGTGTTCAGAAACATACCCATTGTGGCCCTAATCTTATGTCTGGATGCATAACGGGAGCCAAAACGAAAGGAGTAGTCGGTGTCTTTCAGAACATAAATTTTGCTTGAAGGCGTTTTAGGCCCATAGCACTTTTGTAGAGCTCTTGAGCGGCCAAAATCAAAGAGAACCCCCACAAGTGACCCCATTTTGAAAACTAGACCCCTTAATGAATTTATCTAGGGGTGTACTGCCCATTTTGAGCCCACAGTTTTTGAATGAATTGAAGCAAAGCAAAAGGAAAAAATTGTGATTTTCGTTTTTTTGGCAATCCTGTCGTTTTAAAAACTGCTTTTTTGGTACAGCACACACATGAATGAAGACTTGCACCCCAAAGTGGATACCCCTGTTTCTCCCGTGTTCAGAGACATACCCATTGTGGCCCTAATCTTTTGTCTGGATGCACAACGGGGCGCAAAATGAAAGGAGTAGTCGGTGGCTTTCAGAACAGAAATTTAGCATGAAGGTGATTTAGACCCCATTGCACACTTGTAGAGCCCTTGAGCGGCCAAAACGACAGAGAACCCCCACAAATGATCCCATTTTGAAAACTAGACCCCCTAACGAATTTATCTAGGGGTGTACTGTGTATTTTTACCCTACAATTTTTGAATAAATCTAAGCAAAGCAGTAGGAAAAAAATTACAATTTTCATTTTTTTGGCAGTTGTATCAATTTAAAAACTGTTTTTTTTGTACAGCACACATAGGGATGAAGACTTTCACCCCAAAATGGATACCCCTGTTTGTCCCGTGTTCAGAACCATACCCCTTGTGGCCCTAATCTACTTAAAGGACGCATGGCTAGGCCTATAATGGAAGGAGCACCCGTTGGATTTTAGGGTACAACGGAATAAATTCCAGGCCCCATTGCCCACTTATAGAGCCATTGAGCGTCCAAAACGATAAATAACCCCCTCAAATGACCCCATTTTAAAAACTAGACCCCTTAACGAATTCATCTAGGGGTGTACTGCGTATTTTGACCACACAGTATTTGAATAAATTTCAGCAAAGCAGAAGAAAAAAATTACAATTTTCATTTTTTTGGCAATTTTGTCAATTTAAAAACTGGTTTTTTTGTACAGTTTACATAGGAATGAAGACGTTCACCCCAAAATGGATGCCCCCGTGTGTCCCGTGTTCAAAAACATACCCATTGTGGCCCTAATCTACTTACAGGAAACATGGCAAGGCCTGTAATGGAGGGAACACCAGTTGGATTGCAGGGCATAACTGAATAAATTCCAGGCCCCATTGCTCATTTGTACGGAATAAAAATTGACTCCCTAAAATCCCCTCCCCCCCCTCCACGCCCTTTTCGGCGTTCCCCAAATCTTAGATAAAAGTAATAATGTGAACTGTGTAGTATTTCCAAAGACGGGTAATTATGGAGGCTGGTTGCCATGGGCACATGGGGCAATAAAACCAGGTATCCCCCCTCCTCTCATGCTTTTTGGGAGTCATTTTTTGACCTCAGTGGCGGGGATGGGGTGTAAAAAGTGGCGCTCTGTGAGTCTCCGTAAGCTTGATGAGGTGCAGCGGTCTCACACAGAAGGCGCTCAACAAGCTGCTCCTGGAACTGCAGGAAGGCGAGCGTTCCCGGGGCTTCTTGTAAATTGCGTATTACAGGTAGCGGTCTGAATAACGCCGGGCTCACACAGCCGTAGGTGGATCCCGGCTGTGAGCCCGGCTGTGACCCTGCGTACGGCCGTGTAATGTACTGCGCATAACTGCGTACTTACACGGGCGGTCATGCGCAGTACACTTTTTTTTTTGTTGTTTGTATTTCCCGCACCGTCGCTTAGCGATGACATGGGTACCTGCAGCCCGTACACAATGTAGTTGCGTATGGGCTGCGGGTATATCCGCGACCATGGAGCACAATGGGCTCTATGTTGCGGATATCCGCAGTAAAATAGAACCTGCTGCGTTCTCTTTTCTGCGAGTGGATTACGCAATTCCAACCCGCTAATGTGAGCGGAATTGTGTAATCCAATGTGATTGATCTGCGTATTACCGCTAATCAAACGCATGCGGAATCCGTAATTCCTATCCGGTCATGTGAGACCGGCCAAAGGTAGATCGCTACCATTTTTTCACGTGACCGGGGACCGCTCAACGAGGCCACCCGTCACTGCTCCAGGCTCTCGGTGACCGTTGGTCGCCGAGAGCAAGGAGATATTAAGTTTCCTGGGCTCCCCGACTCCTGCGCATGTGTCCGGTGTTTTGCCAGCGGTCGCATGCGCAGAATACGGGAAAGTTCACGGAAGAAGATTGCGTCGGGGTGCAAATATGGAGGCCTCCGGTAAAAAATTTTATCTCCTCTCACCGATCGCATCAGTGAGGGGAGATGAAGCTTCACCTTTTTTTAACTTTTACGTGATCGCCATTATTCTTTGGATAACGGCGAACATGTGATCAGGAACCGCTCACCGCGGCCCTCCGTGAAATCTCCAGGCTCTCGGCTAAGGTTTGTAGCCAGGAGCAGGGAGATTTTAAAAAACCACGGCTTTTGCGCATGCGCCTGCCACATTGGTGACGGGCGCGTGCGCAGAAGCTGGGTTTAGGTCCGCGGATAAATCCGCAGGCCTTAGGTACGTCATTTCATCCTCCCTCACGGATATGATCCGTGGGGGGAGATGAAACGCAAGGTTTTTTTCAACTTTTTAAAACTTTTTTTTTACTTTTTGCACTTTTTTTTTTTTACCTTTTACCCCTTTTTTTATTTATTTTTTTTACTTTTTGCACTTTTTTTTTTACTTTACATGATCACTGTCATCCATTGGATGACAGTGATCATGTCCCTGGTGACATCCCTCTGCTCTTGGCTACACATGGCAGCCAGGAGCAGAGCAATTTTGAATTTCCCGGGGCTCGAGCCCCTCTGTGCACGCGCCCGATGTCAATCATCGGGCGCGCATGCGCAGACGGGGATTTCGGGTCCCGGTACATCGGGACATCGCAGAGGACCGGGGGTGAGTATCTTCACCTCCCCTCATGGATCCGATCCATGAGGGGAGGTGAAACTTTACTTTTGTTTTACTTTTTAAACTTTTTCGCGATCACCGCTATCGCAATGGATAGCGGCGATCGCGGGCCCGGGGACCGCTCACAGTGGTCCCCGGTAACACCTCCTGGTTCCCGTCTACCTTCAGGAGCCGGGAGCCAGGAGATTTTAAATTTGCCAGGGACACCCGGGCTTCTGCGCGTGCGCGTGACGTCATCGTCAGGCGCGCATGCGCAGAAGGCCGCCGGCGGGTCCAGGAGGACCAGATCTCCGGGGGACACCGCCGACAAGCCGTGTGAGTATTTTCAGCTGCCGTGATGGATCCGATCCATCATAGCAGCTGAATTACTACTTTTTTACACTGTTTTCTTTACTTTTTTGCGATTGGCGCTATTCATTTTATAGCGCCGATCGCAATTCCGGGGGGGACTGCCCGCATCCTGGGATGACAGCTCCATACTGTCGGCTACCTGCGGGCACCGACAGCATGGAGCTGTCACGTCCTCAGGCCAGTGGGCATCAATCCAAAGAGGATGCATAAAACTACGTCCTCTAGGATTAAGGCCCACTTTCTGAGGACGTAGTTTCCTGATGGTGCAGTCGTTAAGGGGTTAAAGATCCCCAGTGAAACAAAAATAAAAAGTTAGAAGAGTGTACAAAAAATAAAATCATCAAGGTCTGATATTTTCTAGAGATCAGTGAGCACCAAAATGCTCGGGTGCTCGTTACTCAGGACGAAATTTTCGCAATGCTCGAGGGTTCGTTTCGAGTAACGAACCCCATTGAAGTCAATGGGCGACCCGAGCATTTTTGTATATCGCTATGCTCGCTAAGGTTTTCATTTGTGAAAATCTGGGCAATTCAAGAAAGTGATGGGAACGACACAGCAACGGATAGGGCAGGCGAGGGGCTACATGTTGGGCTGTATCTCAAGTTCCCAGGTCCCACTATTAAGCCACAATAGCGGCAAGAGTGCCCCCCCCCCCCCGTACTGTCAGCATAAAGATCGTTCTCCTCTGCCACAGCAGTAACAGCTGTGGAAGAGAAGAACGATGTTAGCCCATTGAATTCAATGGAGCCGGCAATACAGCAGGTTCCACTGAAAGCAATGGGCTGCCGGCGTGCGCGGGATGAATTGTCGGGAAGGGCTTAAATATATAAGCCCTTCCCTGCAATTCATCCAGAAATGTGTAAAAATAAAAAAAATATACCGTATATACCGGCGTATAAGGCTACGGGGCGTATAAGACGACCCCCCAACTGTCACCTTATACGCCGGGAATACAGCGGAGCAAAAAATAAAAATCATTACTCACTTTCCCCCGCGTTCTGCGGCGCTGCTGCAGGATGTCGCTCCCTCCTGGTCCCCGGCAGAGCATTGCTTTCTGGACGCATGGCTTGAAATCCCCGCCTCCAGAAAACACACGTGCCTTCAGCCAATCACAGCCAATGACAATGATGTCATTGAATGGCTGTGATTGGCTGACGGCGTGTGTTAGCTAATCACAGTAGCTTTCTGGAGGCGGGGATTTGAAGCCCTGCGTCCAGAAAGCAATGCTCTGCCAGGGACCAGGAGGGAGCGACAGCCTGCAGCAGCGCTACAGAACGCCGGGGGAGGTGAGTAATGATTTTTTTTTTGACACTTTCTTTTTTTTTGTATTACCGGCGTATAAGACGACCCCCAACTTCAGAGCAGATTTTTCGGGGTTCAAAAGTCATCTTATACGCCAGTATATACGGTATATACTTACCTTGTCCCGGCAGACGGAGTTCAGCGCGGCCGGCCTACAGTGGGTGTGAAGGGGGTGTGAGTCAGACCTGCCCCCTGATTGGCTCAGCGCTGAGTCTGACTCACACCCCCTTCACACCCACTGCCGGCCACCGCGGCTGAACTCCGTCTGCCGGGACAAGGTAAGTAATAGTATATATATATATATGTATATTTTTATTTTAACACATTTCTGGATGAATTGCAGGAAAGGGCTTATATATTTAAGCCCTTCCCGACAATTCATCCCGCGCACGCCGGCAGCCCATTGCTTTCCGTGGAACCTGCTGTATTGCCGGCTCCATTGAATTCAATGGGCAAACATCGTTCTTCTCTGTCACAGCTGTTACAGCTGTGGCAGAGAAGAATGATTTGTCTTCTATATGTTCTCAATGGGGTCGTCGCTGCTGCCGCCGGCCCCATTGAGCGCATATAGAGAAGAGAACAGGAATCGCAGATCGCAGATAGGTGCGATCTGCGATTTCTATGGCCTAAGAAGGACCGTTGGGGTTCTTGAAGCCTAAAATCACTCCTAACGCTCTCCCTATAGTAGCTCCGGCATCAACAGCACTTTCCCTGAACTATGTCAGAATGCATCTGTGGCGAGCCGCGGGCGGGCAGATTTTAATACTCGGGTGACACCTGATCTCGCCAGCCACTCACTGCAGGGGGGTGGTATAGGGCTTGAACATCGCAGGGGGAAGTTGTAATGCCTTCCCTGTCTTTCTATTGGCCAGAAAAGTGCGCTAACGTCTCAGAGATGAAAGTGAAAGTAACTCGAACATCGTGTGGTACTCGTTTCAAGTAACGAGCATCTCGAACACCCTAATACTCGAACGAGTATCAAGCTCGGACGAGTACGCTCGCTCATCTCTAATATTTTCCCTTTACTACGTTATAAAATATATATATATATATATATATATATATATATATATAAAACCCTATAGAGCTTCGTTGATAGAAGATGGCGACACAAAAGCAAATCTTTTTTTTTTTTAAATTGCAGAACACAAATACAGTAAAAAGTTGGTATTGCCAGAATCATGCTGAGACAGGGAATAATGTTATCACATTATTAATTTTGCATGATGAACGCCAAAAAAAATGAAATTCAAAAAACAAATTGTATAAAATAAAAGTTATACAATACATTATGTGTACTGCAATTGAAAACTATAACTTGTCCCACAAAAGACAAGTCCTCACATGGCTATGTTGACAGAACAATTAAAAATTATTGCTCTAGGAATGCGACAATGAAAAAACTGAAACAGACAATAAAGTGCAAACAGGCTTCGGTACTGAGGAGTTAAAATAATTGAGTATATGACTAATTATGATTCATGTGCATCAAGGGGTATTTAAATATTGGAGTAGCACTTTGGAACTTTACTATGAGTAGGAACTTAAGTTTTTAAAGTTTTTATGGTTAAAAACACGTAAGAGTATTCCAGTTTTTATCTTATGCTCCTGTCGTAGCTGTGCTTTTTTCAAGATGGAATAAAAGTTCAGTTTTATATATTTGCGCTGTAGGATTTTTGCAACTTTTGGATAATTACAGTTATACCATGTTTCCCTGAAAATAAGACACTGCCTTATATTAATTTTTGCCCCAAGAGAGGCTCAGTATCTTATTTTCAGGGGTGTCTTAATACTTACCTTGCAGCTGCCATCCTGATCCCTCTCACTGCTGTATGACCACTCCAGCAGTCTTCTGTGACAGCGCTGAAAGAACATTTTCTTCCTAGTAACGTGGGTTGAATACCCCGCCTCTGGCAAGAGAATACTGTGATTGGCTCAGGACTGTGGCCTCAGCCAATCACAGCCAGCACTGAATGTGCCAATCACAGCTATTCAATGATAGCTGTGGTTGGCAATGATGCTAAGTAGATACACTGGCTGCCTCTATTCTATGCACAGTACTCCATTTTCAATGTACAGAAATTATGGAAATTCTGCAGTATTTTATTTCAAGTAGCCTTTACTGAAGTTTACTTACTCATACATTAATATACCCAAAATGGGAGGTTTGCTTAAAAGCTGAGATGGGATAATAAACACAGTTTGACCTGCAAAATATCTTCTGTGTCAAGTTCTAGAGTTCACATACATCTTTTTTTTCCTTTAATTTGGATGTAACTGGGAAATTCATGAACTTGTGATGGTTCACAGACTCACCATTTTTTCCTATAACATAACAATTTTTCTGCAAGATAAGAAATGGAAGGCCAAAATAAAGGTCAGCATCATAGTATCCATTGTCATAAATTTCGAAATATAAATCTGTATTAGGAAATTCACTGATTGGTAAACCAGGCAATTTCTACTTTTTCACTCACTGTGTTTTAAAAAAAAAATATCTATAAACTATATTGAACATAAAGGTATGGTACATGAAAAATGAATTCCCTAATTGTCACCCATCACATCTGCTTTTCATCTTTCTTCCCACTAGCAATAATTTGGGAAAAAATAAACTTCTGGCACTATTTCTGTTACGTATGCTGCTGGGATCTGTAGTTCTAAGCTTCCTAGCAGCACAGCCCTCACAGGGTTAATTGATTGAGCTGGCTGGGTGTGGTACTTCCTGCTAGCCAATCTCCTGGGTCTGTGCTCACATATAAACCCAGCTCCTGGTCAGTCTCTGTCTGGTGTTCAGGGTGAGCAGTCATGAATCCTTGTCTGGTGAAGTTTGCTGTGTGATCTGTGTCTTGCTGGTTCATGTCCATTTGTGCATTTATTTTCTGTCAGTTTTGTATAAGCTTGCTGTGTGACCTGCGATCTGTGTCCTGTCCTGTTGCAGTGTTCTGTGTGAACTCTGTCCGGTTCTCCTGGACTCCTGGTTAGTGTAGGGACTAGCGGTATAACCAGGAGCCGTGAAGTTGGCCCGCTAGCTTCCACGTTTTGTACGAAATGTCAACTAATACCTGGTATTTATATTCAGCTTATTATCTGTTACTAGTGGTTGCATTTTGCCTTCTGTATGCTGTCTGTTCTGGCTCTGTGTGTCCAGTTCTGGTAGGGCCACTGTCATTCCCCTTGTAGCACAGGAAATCCGTGGAAATACTCTGTGTTCCTGTGTGTGTGCGTACCACTACCACTACTTACTATACTACGACTGTTATTTGGTCACGATCGTGTGGGCCCTCTGCTTAGTCTGCCCACACGATCGTAACATAATGCCTCCCCAATTACGAAAGGGGGTGGGCATTATGTTATATAGTGGTATGTTGTACTATGTCCCTGCCTATGCTGGTGTGCATTAAGTTGCATTATGTTATGTGCTACATGTATGTTGGTATGCATTATATGTGGTGTATTAACAGTGACAGATCCAGTGTCTGTGTGGGTGGCCAGACAACTGGTGTGGATAGTCCTGTTCTGAGGATGTTGGTGTTCATATGTATGTTAGACACTTTTGTGTTGTAGTGTCGGTTGCATGAGGTTGTTGGAGCAAGTTTCCACGTATTCCCCCCGCAGATGGTTTGGAAACCTGCTGTTCCTTCTCTCCTGGTGTTCTGGGGTGGTGCACTCAGTAGTGTGTGGTACGGTGACCGCACAAGTGCAGCCACTCTCATGTTTCTCCTTTCCCTTGGCAGGTGTGGCTTCCAAACATCTGATCTCGTGTGTGTGGTACGAGCTGGTGATGCCGGCCACAATTTTCCTTATAGGCCAGATAG
Organism: Eleutherodactylus coqui; assembly: GCF_035609145.1. Taxonomy (NCBI): domain Eukaryota; kingdom Metazoa; phylum Chordata; class Amphibia; order Anura; family Eleutherodactylidae; genus Eleutherodactylus; species Eleutherodactylus coqui. Next base: position 80,914,991 of record NC_089849.1, read on the forward strand.
GTGTTCTGGCGGTCCTTCCCCATGTACGGTGGGTGTGGTGGCTCATGCATGTTGTGTCTGAGTTCCAGCTCCATCTGTTACCCGTCCTGCATTATGCAGTCTGTGCTCCTGTCCAGGTGTCTATTCTGCGGCGTGGTGTGCCCTGCGGACATAATTTGCTGTAGACCCCAGTGCAGTATGTACCTGTGCTATGTTTTCCCCTCTGGACTAGTGCAATTTTCCTTGCAGGTTACTGTGACTGAGGCCGGTTGTGTAAGGCGCAGTGGTTCTGCTTAGTAGTTGCCTTACTCTCTCCCATTTTGCCATCTTTGCCTTGATGTTAGGTCATTTTTAGATAAATCTTATACACGTGCGTGGTTTAGAGGAGTTGCATAATTTTTGTTGTTAAGCTTAAAGGGTTCAGAGGCCCCTTTTTTAAAGGGTAGGTACCGTTACGTGTCCTGCTGGGATCTGTAGTATTAAGCTTCCTAGCAGCACAGCCCTCACAGGGTTAATTGATTGAGCTGGCTGGGTGTGGTACTTCCTGCTAGCCAATCTCCTGGGTCTGTGCTCACATATAAACCCAGCTCCTGGTCAGTCTCTGTCTGGTGTTTAGGTTGAGCAGTCATGAATCCTTGTCTGGTGAAGTTTGCTGTGTGATCTGTGTCTTGCTGGTTCATGTCTGTTTGTGCATTTAATTTTCTGTCAGTTTGGTCTGCTGAGTTTGTTTGCTATGTCTGCGCTAGGTTGGCCCCTAGGGCCCTCTAGTAGATGTGTCTTGCTAGTGTGGGGACTACAAGATATGAGGGGCCTTGCCGGCGCTTGCAGCTTAAGTTCATTGGCCAATGTACATTTATATTCAGCTTATCATCTGCTATTAGTGTTTGCATTGTGGCTGCGGTATGCTGTGCATTCTGGCTCTGTGTGTCCTGTGGTTCAGTCCCTGTCATGTGGCCTGTGAATGCGTCCTGTTCTGGTGCGTGGCTCCTAGGATCAGCTAGGGCCCTGGTCCGAAGACCGCTGGGCTGCCCTTATTGAGGCAATGTCTCCGCTTAGGTAGGGCCAGGTCAACCTCCCAGTGGTACAGGGTCAGTTGCATGAAACCCTTGTGCGTACCCAGTCATCTTTGGTCACGATCGTGTGGGCCCCTAGCTTAGTTTGCCCACACGATCGTAACAATTTCACCATATCTCTCAAACAAAGTCCATCATTATATTGAATGACAATTGATGAATTTTGAAGCATTTCAGTGACAAGAATTTTCACTAAAATGAATTAAGTTCATTTTAATGTCCTTCTTTTAGAACCAAAAAACAGCAATAAAAAACGGAACCACAGTAAGCTGAAATGACAGGTAAGGGTGAAACATGGAGGCATAATAAAGCAGTTAATTAATGATGATATTGCATATTTTGCTTTTTACCAGAATTCCTTTTTAATGTTATATCCTAATAAGTAAAATTAAGACCAAAACTGCTCAAATCAAATATACATAATTAAAAGAAAGACAGTGCCTCAGGAATTAGGAAGAAAGAGTACAATCCAAGAAATTAACCAGAGAGCATGCACCTGGTGTGAGTGGCTGGAATGTCTTAGCAGGCTATTACACGTGTGGTCCCCGCAGACATGACAGAGATGGACATGACACTCTGTCAGTAAGACATTTACAGCATGAATGCGCAACAACAAGTTTTAACAACCAGTTATATCTACAGACAAAGGGTACTGTGATGGGGGCAAAATTTATATATGGGTGCCTTTGATGAGAAAATTAGGGACCCACACATGTTTATGTTTTACAAAAGGTTTATTGATGATATTTTTATTACTTGGGATTGCAACACAGCATACTTAAAAACCTATGTGGACATGATTATCAGTGGGGGTTGGATTTTTCTGGTATGTTTGTCCCAACAAATATCATTTTTCGAATCTGGAACTATATATTGTGGAAGGTTCCATTTCAAACCTATTGACTCTAACAGTTATCTCGACTTCTTTAGCTGTCCCACTAAAAAGTGGAAAATTAGCATCCCCTATGAACAGTTTAGGAGAACCATGAGGAACTGCAGCTTGGATGAGTTTTTTAGTGAACAATCTAATATTTTAAAACAACGTTTTAAAGAAAGGGGCTATCCAGAGGAACTGATCAAGTCTTCTTACACGAAGGTCTTAAAACAGGACCAAACAGCATGTCTGAAGAGTCCTAAGAAGCAAGGGAGCTTGATTGGGAGGGCTTCTTTATTACCCATTATAATTCCCGTCATTCAAAACTTAAATCCCTCATATTGAAGCACTGGGAAACCCTAAAGGGTGACCCTTTCCTTACAAACGAAGTCCCCCAAACACCAAGGATTATCTTTCAAAGGAATACAACCCTAAAAATTATTTTCGTGCCTTCCTATCCTCGCAATAAACTGCCCACCATTCTTCCAGGCTGAGGGGGTTCTGTCAAACACTGTATCAAGAACGGCAAGTGTTGTCAAAACATTCAACATGGGAGAAAGGAATTTCCTAGAGACAGGGAAAAAAACCCTAACCCATTGAAACATTTCCTGAACTGTGGCTCCTCCTGTTCTTTATCTTCTAGAATGCCCATGTGGCCTAGCGCTGCATTATGACTGAGTATAGTTCAGAAAATAGTTCAAATGAGCAAAACTAAACTATACTTGTACTATACTTGTTCAATTTAAATGCAGCCAATGACTGATCAACAAAAAAGAATCATTAGGTTCTCACTAGTCATTCAGTTTCAGCCAACATAAAATCAGCCCTGCAAGCTGCCTTGCTTGCTGGGCAGTTTAACCCCTTCCCGCCCCATGACGTAAGGGTGAGTCATGGGAGGCGGGTACTTCCCGCAAAATGACGTACCCTTACGTCATGGGGATAGCGCGAGATCATAGCATATCTCGCGCTATCCCGCAGCGGGAGCTGGCAGTCACTAGTAGCCGGCGTCCCGCTGCAACAGCAAGGGGCATCGGAAATGCACCCCCCGCTGTTAACCCCTTCCCTGCCACTATATAAGTAGATCGCGGCGGGGAAAGGGTTCACAGAGGGAGTGCACAGAAGGATGTTATCGCGAGAGCCCGGCTGGTTGCTATGGCAACAGGACGCCGGATACCGGCGTCCTGTACTGCCATAGCCTATGATCGCTTAGTAAGCGATAAGGCATGGCAGGGAAGAAGCCCTGCCATGCATTATCGCAGCGATCTGAAGTGCTACAGTAAAAGTCCCTCAGGGACACAAGCGTTGTAAAAAAAAGAGAAAAATAAAGTTCAAAAAATAAAAATGTAAAAAAAAATGTTAAAAAACCCTTTTTTAAATGCTTTTTCTCATATTAGCATAACAAAAAATAAAAACCCCACATATTTGGTATCAACGCATTCGTAACGATGCGTACAATACATTGAACATGGTTTTTATCTTGCACGGCAAAAAGCGTAAAAAAAAATGCTAAAAAACCTGAGGCAAAATGCTAATTTTTAGCATTTTGCCTCCCATAAAACGGAATAAGGCCTTAGTCAGACGGGCGTTTTTTCGCGTGATTTGCGGATCGCATGTCGGATGCGCATGCGCAAATCGCGTGAGCGGGGGCGAAAAATCACGGGAAAAATCTGCACCTAGGCGCGTTAATCGTCACAACAAAACGCCCGTCTGACCGGAGTAAAATCGCCGTGCGCATCAAAATGCGCATGAAACTTAGACTGGCCGGCGAAAAAAACGCAGCTAGCTGCAGTAAATGATTTTGGGGCGCACATAAAACGCCGAACGCAGATAGGCGCGATCTGCGAATCGTCGTGTCCTATAATTTATCGCATATCCGCATAAAAAGCGGACATGTGACTGATACCATAGCAAACCATTGGTTCTATAAATGCGCGAATCGCATTCGCAAATCGCGCGAAAAAATGCCGGTCTGACTAAGGCCTTAAAGTGATAAAAAAACGTATGTTCCCTAAAATGGTACCAATAAAAACTACAGCTCGTCTTGCAAAAAATAAGCCCTCACAGAGCTCCGTCCATGGAACAATAAAAAAGTTATAGCACTTTGAATGCATTGAGTTTAGAAAAAAATAATAATTTCCAAAAAAAGGGTTTTTATTGTGGAAAAGTTGAAAAACCTAAAAAAAATATAAGAATTTTGGCATCGTTGTAACTGTACCATCCTGCAGAAAAAAATGCATTGTATCATTTATGCTGCATAATTAATGCTTTGTATTTAAGTCAAAATTAGAGATGAGCGAACGTACTCGGTAAGGGCGATTTCGCAATCGAGCACCGCGATTTTCGAGTACTTCACTACTCGGGTGAAAAGTACTCGGGTGCGCTGTGGGGCGGGGGGTTGCAGAGGGGAGTGGGGGGTAGCAGCGGGGAACAGGGGGGAGCCCTCTCTCTCTCCCTCTCCCCCCACTCCCCGCTGCAACCCCCCGCTCACCCACAGCGCACCTGAGTACTTTTCACCCGAGTAGTGAAGTACTCGAAAATCGCGGTGCTCGATTGCGAAATCGCCCTTATCGAGTACGTTCGCTCATCTCTAGTCAAAATGTATTTTTATTAGAGACTTGTGTGATATAGACAATATAAGAAAAAAATATCAGTTTTTTAGTTATTCATCACTGCAATATAATCAATTACATTGCCTAATAAAGACATTTGACTGATGAACTAAGCTTTTTCTAATAAAATATTTCCTGAAGATGTCACTATAGCTTATTATTTCTATATCTTCATATTAATAGACGCTCTAGTGAGCTGCATGAACCAGCTGAGAATGTCTAACCCTAAATACTCTTGTAAGATTTTCACAAACTATGCAACCTCCATCCCCAACCATGAGTGGAGAATGCTGGAGAAATTGTTGGTGGGAGGGCACAATTTACCACATATTTTGGAACTGCCCCCAGATACAAACATTCTGGAGAGACATGATCTGACAAATCCAAAGTATAACTGGTATAGCCTTGATTCGCAGCCCACAATTAGCCTTGCTACTCTTACAATGTGATTCTATACCCCGACAATATCGAAAATGGATTTTCCACTTTTTACTAGCTGCGAAACTCACCATAGCTAGAAAGTAGGATTCATGCTCTTTCCCCTGTATTGAGAATCTTCTTGACATGATAGCCAAACATTACACTTATGAGAAAATATCTGCTAAATTAAATAACAACATTGTTTGGAGTCTCTGGAGAAACTATATGTTATTAAGTTAAGGTGCTGTATGTTATGATGCCATTAAAATGTTATTCATTACTAGAATGTTTGTTCTATTACTAATGATCTCTGCTTTAATCTGTATTATCCAGAAATAACTAACTATATTTCATAACATTTATAAAATAAAGGTTTTGATATTATGCATAGGTCATATAAATACGACATGTTTCAAATCATACTTCGTATTACTATCTTTGTACACAGTAATGTGATGTAAACCTAATTTCTGGAAAAATCAATAAAAAAATATTTGGAAAAACGATGCAACCCTGTAAGGTATAACCCCGGGGAACCCCAATAAATTGAGGCAGGGAGAGAGAAAAGGGATGGAAGAGAAGGGACGTGGGTATGGAAACTGAAATGTAGAAAAAAAGGGGAATAGAAAAGAAGATAGATAGGAAAGGAATAGTGTGCCTCAGACCAGAACCAGTCAGCTAACCCCTTACCCGCTAATGTTCAGGTATGACCCCATTCACCAGCCACTGATCACATCCAGCAGACTTGTGAAATGTCAACCAGGCCTCCCAAGTGGAATGGTAAGCCAAAAACGTATCATCATCTCTAGCCCTTAGCTCCTCTATATGGCCAATTTCATCCATTGCTGTTACCCAATTCAAATGTTTCGGGGGGTCCTGTGATCTCCAGAACCTAGGTATCACTATCCACATGGCCTGGAGGAAAAATTTTAGGATATTCCTCTTGTTCATGCCAATAGACCCCAGCACAATTGAAAGCAAGGCAATTTCAGGGGTAAGAGTCAGAGAGCCCCTGTTAAGGACATTTTATAGGCCTTCCATCTCCTACCAAAGCCTGGAAATGTGGGGACAGGACTAACATATATGTGTAAGTGTGCCAGTGCTTCCTAAACACCTCCAGCACCTATCAGACGATCCTGGATAAAATCTGACTAAATGTGCTGGAGTGCGATACCACCTCGTAATAAGTTTGTAGTTCAACTCTTGGTGGTTACCTGAAACTGACATTTTGTGGGTTAAGCACCAAACCTCAACCCATTCATCCTCTGTCAGAGACCGGTCTAGTTCCTTTTCCCAGGATCTCTGGAATTCCCTTGCTGAGTTCCAATCCCCCCAGCGACCAAAATGCCATAGACTGCAGAGATCTCACCTCTCGGATGATGGGGCCCTTTATATAGCACCTCGAAGAGTGTAAGTGGTATGGTCAAATGCGAGATTGGCCCCAGAGTTTGTATAGTGGCCTACCTGCAGGTATTGGAACCATGCACCTGTCATGGGTACCCCCTTCAACAACAGTTTGTTTAATGGTAGTAGTCTGTTTTCCCTGACCAAGTCCAGTACTCTGGGTATTCACCGCTTTATAGAAGACAAGTACGACTGGTAATCCTGCTCCTCCTTTGTCCTTCTGCTGGGAGAGTAATCTATAACTAAGGCACGGCCTGCCCCCCCCCCCCCCCCCCACACACACACACACACAAAACGTGTTACTGCCCCTCTCAATTTAAGAAAGTAAATCGGTAGTGTTTGAAACAGGTAGAAGAGTATAGGGAGAGAGTTCATTTTGATGATGTTTATTCTGCCAAACCACGAGAGGGTTAGCGGTTGCCACGTTTCAAAGTCTCTCACTATTGAAGATTACATAGGTTTGAAGTTCAACTCAAATAGTTGTCCCAGCTCAGGAGAGAGGGTCACCCCCAAGTACTTGATGTGGTCCTCTCGCCAATGCAAGAGCTTGGTTGGGGTTTGTGATGTAGACCAGAAGATCATCCGCAAATGAGGCTACCTTGTGGTAATATTGTGCAACTCTTTATTTGCCCTGATGGCATTGGCTAATGATTCCATTACTAAGACATGCAGGGTCGGGGAGAGCGGGCATCCCTGCCTCATTCCGTTTCTGATGTTAATTGGTCTGAAGAGGTTACTCAGACCTGTGCAGTGGGGTTATTATATAGGCCATTATCCAATTTATTAATCTATTGCCTAATCCTATTTTCCACAGAGTAGCCTCAAGGAATGTCCAGCTTACTCCGTCAAACGATTTCTCGGCGTCCACCGATAAAAGACACATTGGGTTATTTTCCGCCCGTGCCCTTTCTGCTAGGGTACACGTTTTAATGGTATTGTCCCTGGCTTCTCGTCCCTGGACAAATCCTACTTGATCTCTGTGGATGATCTGAGTAGTGACAGCACTCAGACGCGTGGCTATAGTCCTTGCAAAGATTTTTGTTTTGTCATTTAACAGGGAAAATGTGCGATAGTTCCCGTACATCATGGGATCTCTACTTGGTTTTGTCAGGACCATGATGATGGCTTGTAGTGCTTGGTGAGGAAAAGGGCAGCTTCCTGAGACCACATTAAAGGCCCTGCTGAATATAGGTACTACCAGATCCCCACAGATCTTATAGAACCTGGGGGTGAGGCCGTCTGGGCCAGGGCTTTTTCGTACTTTCAAATTCTGGATTTCTTCCAAAATTTCTTGTTCCAGGATGTCCTGCTCAAATATCTCAACCTCCTCTCGCGGGATTGGTGGCGGCGTGTAACTATGTAGGTATTGCTCAACAGCAAGTGGAACAACTCCCATAGGACCATTCATCTTGCCGCTGATATTATAAAGCTCACTATAGTATTGCATAAAGCACTCTATGATGTCATTTGTAGCATGGACTTTCCCTTTCTCTGCCGAGTTTATTGTGAAAATGTAGGACTGTCTTCCCTGTGGGTTCAGTGCTCTCACTACCCAGGAACTACATTTATTGCTGTACTCATAAAACCCTCCCTTTATGCTATCCCTCACACATAAATGTGTTCAGTCCATAGTCCCCAGGATCTGTTGGTGCAATGTCTAAATCTCTGCGTTTAACAACGGGGAGGCCTGAGACTTATTAGCTTGTTCCACCTTATTAGTTTGTTCCACCTTATCTAGCTGGCCTATTAACTCTGTCAGCTTGCCTGTTCTCTCCTTTTTAAGTCTCAACCCATGAGAGATAAATACACCTCTCAAGACGCACTTCAAGGCTTGCCATTGTATTGTCGGGGACGTCATGTCTGTTTTATTTACGTCAACAAAAAATGTTTCTATAGAGTGTCTGATCTCTTTCAAAGACAGAGTATCACTTAAGAGATTATCGCCACGTGTTCAGTCCCCCCCCCCCCACGTCCCCTCCCAGAGGCACCCCATAGAGAGGCGTATGGTCTGACCATGTCAAATAGCCCATAGAACTTCTCAGGGCCAAATCGAAGAGACCTTGGGAGATAAATATATAATGCAGCCTCCCATAACTATTATGGGCGGTGGAATGATAGCCATAATCCTTGACCCCTGGATGTATCATCCTCCAGAGGTCAACGAGTCGAAGCTCTGGCAGTCTCCACCGTACTCTACACAGAGCCACAAGGGAAGAGCTGGACTTACTGGAGGATGAGTCCAGGCCAGGTTCTAGGCAGGAGTCGAAATCCCCTCAGAGGATGATGTAGGAGCCCGATGAGAAAACATTTTACTGTGACTCTCCTACCGTGCTTAGACGTTACCTACTTGCTTAAGTTTGTGTTGCGGGAGCTCAGCCAGCGTGCTTCCTATCCGGTCATCCGCAAGCTCTGCCTTGCTATCATTGTATTTTACACATTTTTACAATACATTTTCTAAAGGGTTTTACCTTTTATTATTATTTTTTAGCTGTTCCTTTGCTGATATCTCCGGGTGAGTTTTATTTATTTACTTTTTTATTTTACTATACAATGTTTTACACATAATTTATACCTTTTATCATATTTTCTGTTTTAGTGGTTGGGTATCTTTTCATATATTAGTCCCTTTGTATATATGACTTCCTTTATATTTACTTTTATTCCTATTTAAACCTAATACTGCACACCCAATTGACTATTTCATATAATTTGCCTAACAATCCACTTATATTCTGGTTGTTTTTACTTTCACTTTAACTTTCTTTTGCATTAAGCTTTTATAATGTCATAAAGTTGTGATAGCTTGGTCACATCCACTTCTGCTTTGTGACACACATGCAATATGGACACATTAATTCATTGAACTGCATGCGGAGAAACATGTTCTCATTGTGGCAATGTGGTCACATCCAGTCATTGGAATGTATGATGCTGGTGCCCTTTCATTGAAATGCATGCCTGAGCGCCATGTTTCTCACAAAAGCGCGTGCTAATAAACATGCAATTATGGCCATCCCCCACGTGACTTCTGCTCTCTATATATTACCTCTTAGTCATTGTAATATTATGTGCTTTAGAAAAGAGAACCATACCCCCAAAACATGTTGCATTGTCTCTGTATGATGGTTTATTGTTTTTCATTAAATAAAAATTATTTCAAAATATATCCTGCTTAAATAATTCCTGGAAAACCATCCAAGACCTTATTACACTGCATTCTGGGGTTGCAAGGGTTCCGGGCAACTATTAGATCCTCCTCTCAAATACGTACCCACTCCGTGCATTTGACCTAATTCTAGACACCCTTTTGAGATGAATTATTTGAGTGTTGGAGTGTATTATATTTTTCTTGTAACAAAACAGATACAAATCCCAAATGTTACTGTTAATTTTAACCTGTACCCTGAACGCGTGACAGCGAAATGTATGCTTAGTTTGTGCCTGAATAGAAGAACTCCAGAGATAATGGAGGAAAGGATTATAATGACACAGAACAGTGAAAGTAATGGGGCAGAAGGATAACCATTATGTTTGGAATGAATGCCTGGGACATGAGTTCACAAAAAGAGAGATCAGAGGGGATAGACTTTATAGAATTGGACAGATGAGTGGACAAGGTAAAAAGAAAAATGTGTTTCATGTAAAGTCAAGAGACATTGAAAACAGCAATAAATGTTAGCGTAATGGGAATCTTAACATAAAGAAAGTCAAAAGGTTTGTAATGGTGGGCAATGACTCAGTGAAGAGAACAAATAGGATAAATGTAATTTCATATGTAGCCAATTTACCTTCAAACCTGGTTTTTACTGGTGAATATCCATATGTCAAAACCAAAAAATCAGATAGAGGAAGCTGTCAGCATGTGCAGAAGAATATAAGCAATAAGCAGACGGAGTTCAGCGCGGCCTACAGTGGGTGTGAAGGGGGTGTGAGTCAGACCTGCCCCCTGATTGGCTCAGCCTGAGCCAATCAGAGGCAGGTCTGACTCACACCCCCTTCACACCCACTGCCGGCCGCGCTGAACTCCGTCTGCCGGGACAAGGTAAGTATATATATTTTTTTTATTTTTACACATTTCTGGATGAATTGCAGGGAAGGGCTTCTATATTTAAGCCCTTCCCGACAATTCATCCAGTGCACGCCGGCAGCCCATTGCTTTCAGTGGAACCTGCTGTATTGCCGGCTCCATTGAATTCAATAGGCAAACATCGTTCTTCTCTGCCACAGCTGTTACAGCTGTGGCAGAGAAGAATGATTTGTCTTCTATATGTTCTCAATGGGGTCGGCGCTGCTGCCGCCGGCCCCATTGAGCGCATATAGAGAAGAGAACAGGAATCGCAGATAGGTGCGATCTGCGATTTCTGACTATGGCCTAAGAAGGACCGTTGGGGTTCTTGAAGCCTAAAATAACTCCTAACGCTCTCCCTATAGCAGCTCCGGCATCAGCAGCACTGTCCCTGATCTCTGTCAGAATGCATCTGTGGCGAGCCGCGGGCGGGCAGATTTTAATACTTGGGTGACACCTGATCTCGCCAGCCACTCACTGCAGGGGGGTGGTATAGGGCTGGAACATCACAGGAGGAAGTTGTAATGCCTTCCCTGTCTTTCTATTGTCCAGAAAAGCGCGCAAATTTCTCAGGGAAGAAAATGAAAGTAACTCGAACATCGCGTGGTACTCATCTCGAGTAACGAGCATCTCGAACACCCTAATACTCGAACGTGTATCAAGCTCGGACGAGTACGCTCGCTTATCTCTAATAGATATGAGATAGATAGATAGATAGATAGATAGATAGATAGATAGATAGATAGATAGATAGATAGATAGATAGATAGATATGAGATAAATAGATAGATGCAGACAGATAGATATGAGATAGATATTAGATAGATATGAGATAGAGTGATAGATAGACATAGACAGATAGATATGAGCTAGATATTAGATAGATAAGTATTAGATAGATAGATAGATGTAAGATAGATAAATAGATATAAAATAAATAGATAGATCTGTTGCTTCAGGTCAACAAAAATGTATTGCAGACATAGGCATAGCATTTATGTACTTTTGTGAAAGCAAAAGCTCTGTGATTTATTTTTGACTATACAAAGTAAAGACTCAAATAGATTTGAGTATTTACCCCCAAATTAAGTTCAGGATTCCTAAATTTCCCTATTTTCCAAGAAAACTTGTGACACTGTGAGGTATAGCATAACAATCGTATACATTACAAGTAATCACCACTGGTCACAGTAAATATCTGCCTTTTAGTCGTGAGATCCATCTATATACTGTAGGCCTGTAACTAAGTAAAAACATAAAACGACTGGTGTAAATGATGTACCGTAAATATGCAGAAAAGAAGTACAAAACAAAACTGTCCCTTTTGCTTAAAAATATGCTTTCTTATAACAACAACTAAGACAAATAAACTAAAAAGCTGTGTAGGCCGCGCCATTACTCAAAAAATCCATTACTTATTTAAAACCTGTTTTATAATATATGCTGGATTTGTTGTTTCGAATACTTAGATAAATAGCATAGCATACATATTTTATTAAGTGGCACGACTGTTTTGTTAATGTATTGACTCTATTTCTCAATACACTTTTTTATCTTAGAGTTTCACTTCTAATAAAAGATTCTAGGACATTTTTTTCCGTGTGAAGAATATTTTTCTTTACTACAATGCTAGATTGCTGGACACGCTGTAAATAGTTTCCTGTAATTAAAAATATCATAACCAGAAATCATAGCTTCTATCTGTATAGAGAATAATTACAGAAATTGTATAAGATTAGAAAAATATGGCTGCTTTTTTCCATTATATTTAAGGTCAGGATCCTCTCACCAGTTCTCTGCAAGAGGAGGAGGCGGAACGAGGTGGGAGCTAACGTGCTGAGTTCCCGTTCCTCGCCGCTGTTTGCAATGGGAGGGGCGGGGCTTTGCTCCACCCTGTCCCACCACTCCCATTGCAAACAGCTGAAAGGAGAAGAGAAGGGGGACGGAGTTTCGCAGTCACGCTGCTAAACTCCCGCCCTACTCCTGCAGCTGTCATTGGCTCCCATGGGAATCTATGCAGCTGTCACCACAGACGTAAAAGCACTGAACCGGGCACTTTTACACTGCGGAGATACGCCCCTGTGCACTAATGCACCAATGCATCAGAGGGGCAGTGTACATCGGCCGGGGTGTGAAAACTCGGCCGAAATACGCCTGTGTGAATAAGCCCTTAAGGGGACTGAGCTGTTATAAAGCACCATTGATTGACCAGAGTCTAGCGTAAAGAATACATACATGGCTAGGCGCTGGAACACACAATCACATGTGATGTGAAACTGGTAACCAGCGCATTACATATCTTAGGGGGCCTTCACAAGGGCAATAAAATCGTGCAATTTTCGTGTGATGCGAGAGTTAGTAAAAACACAGGACTATGAAAGCAATGATTTTCAGAGGTTTCCTTCACATTTGCAATGTTTTCACTGAAAAAAAATTGCAGCATGCCCTATCTTTCTGCGTTATGCATTTTTTTAAATCTCCCAAGTTTCCCTAAGGAGCCTCCTTTTTATTGCATCGCAAAGCAGAAACTTGCTATTTTTGTGCGATGCTATGGGGTTTTAACATCAGAAGGTCCTATTGACTTTCCCCCTAAAAATTGCTGCAAAATCACTCAAGAAAATTGCAAGAGGCAATAATGTTTTTGTGAGAAGTAGAAGTACTGGACAGCAGTGCCGGGAAGCCAGCCGAAGGACGCGTCTGAGTGGCGGAGAGGTGAGTAATTTAAAAAAAAATTTTTTTACCAGTTAATGATGATTTTTCAGGGAAGGGCTTATATTTCAAGCCCTTTCCTGAAAATCATACTGCGGGGGTTGCCAAAAACCACTGCTTTCAATGGGACTGGCAGCAGCGCCGAACCCATTGAAAGCAATGGGATAGCATGCTTGACTTCTGCCACAGCTATCACGGTATTCTCCTGCAGAAGTCCACGGTATTCTCCCTATGTTTTCAATGGGGCTAGCGCTGCTGCCACTGGCCTTATTGAAAACACTGGCAATGTTCTAGCGTTTTTCTTGCGCTGCGAAGTGAGTGTTTTCACTTGCTCTGGATGAGCAAGAGACAATATAACGCCATTGGGTGTCCATCCCATGGATAGTCAAGGTGAATACGTTTATTAGAAACAGTGAATATTAACGTCCTATCAGGAATTCAATCTGGTGTCATCTTCATCAGTAGAATGTGCACATAGAAACAATATATTACACTCACAGTTTATAGAAAAGTATTCCAGGTATAATTGTTTTGCCGGTGGAGGCTCACTAGTTGGACCGACAGACTAATAATACAAAAATTTTACTTTTAATAAATAAATGTTAAAATCTATGAACGGACAAACATATAAAAACAAACAAACATAAATTATATCTGGTTATATATTCAGACTCCGTGTTATCAACAGCTCAATTTTGACTGCTAAAAAGTGTCACCAATTAATGGAACAGACGTGACTTTCATTCCATACAGAGATTCAGATTTATAGATTCAAACTAGTGTTACGTAAAACTGTCATCACCAGCCGGGAGTGACAGTAAATTTTGCTGTTATATAAATTATTCAATCCCCCAACGCATTTCGCCCTGGAGTGGGCTCATCAGGGGCCAAAATGCTCTCCAGGAGGTTCTACTGAGGAACCATCGGACGCCTCCTTTTCTTCCTTATATGACTTGTTCATAGTCTTAACACCAGGTAAGTGGGCAATATTCTGCCCGAATCATTTGGAATATATTGATCGTAATTTTAGGTAACACGATTGTTCATAGAAACTTTAGCATTACTAGGTTACCATAGCAACCAAGCGGCGGCCATCTTCAAAATTGAGCTGTTGATAACACGGAGTCTGGATATATAACCAGATATAATTTATGTTTGTTTGTTTATATGTTTGTCCGTTCATAGATTTTAAAATTTATTTAATAAAAGTTGAATTTTAGTATTATTAGTCTGTCGGTCCAACTAGTGAGCTGGAAATTGAATTGTTGGATGTGTTCTGCCCCTGTGAATTTGTTTTGCAGGTGGACTGTGCAGACGCCCCTGATCTGGAGCGAGACTGCCCAGTTGCCAGAAGCTGTGGAGCATATTAATATCTGGGTGCATTCCACCGTACAACTCGGGCAATCAGAGCTGCATCCAGCAGATGGAACGCAGATCCAAGATGCCACACACCTGGTGGTTAATCCAATCACCCTCTACCTGTGTTAATCCATATCCCTTTGCACTGCAAATAGTTCTCCACTGAAAGTATCATTGTCCTCACTGCCTCTGGTTTTGTAGGACTAGCAGCTATATTTCTGTCATTTGCAGCCAAGGAAGAGAATCCCCTGAGGTGAGCTGCTCATGTATGAAAAGTGAAGGCTTGAATAAGACATTCACTGAAAATGTAAATCCAATAATGTTGACATAGGACTAATAGAACATTTCACTGTCATTAAATCACAGTTGAAATGGGAGCCACATCTTCCATCCATGGAGAATTAGAACTTATATACATGACAGACACCTATGCACTTGGACTGTGTTGCAGTGTATGCGGAGTGACCCAAAATGGTCACAACCTAGTGATAATATAGTTCATGGAAAAGAGGGTATGTCTTTTTAAATGTGTGCATTTAGTTGTGTTATATATTGTAAGGATGCTGTTTTAATTGTGGTACATACTGTAATAGCTTACATTTTATTGTGTTATTTACTATATTATCCCCTTTCCAATCCAATTTGTATCCTGTTTTTCCTAGGGGGCTTACTCTTTTTCTGCCGTTATACAACGGCGCTATATGCTGGCTAAAGCCAGTACTGCATGAGGTGACACGTTGGATAGGCTCCGACAGCAGAGAGACTGTCAATATTCAGTAAGAGAACCCTGACGGACGTCTTCCAACATCGGAGCTGTACAGGCTTAAATCATAATGTCTTCAAACGTCAGATAGTGGATTGGAAAGGGTTACTATACAGACTTGAAGCTAGGAGTTTGAAGATAGTAGAGTTTAGTTTAGAAGGCATAAAACAGCCCTATTGATTCCGCTCTCTTCAGCCTCCCACCTTTCAGCCAATCAGTTCTAAGCTGAGGGAAGGAGAAAAGTTATATAGGTTATTGTAATGCTCAAGAAGTTTCAAAACAGAGAAAATTAGGCGTAGTGGCAAATGAGCAGAAAGCATGTTTAGAAAGCAGAGCTTTCTGCTGCAGATAAATACCGGCAACTTTTGTGAGAGATTGCTGGTCACTGTATGTACCTCTGTGCAGAGCTGGTGTTTGCATGATTGTCTGTAGAGTCTCTTTCTTCTTCCCTGAAGATGGTCTGGACACCTGCTGTCCCTCCCCTCCTTGTGGTTTCTGCGGTGCATGAGTCCACAGGTTTTTTCTTATCCCTTGGCAGGTGCAGCTTTTACACATCTGATGTCCTATGTGTGTGTCAGATGGGTGATGCCTAACACTGTTCCCTATGTCAGCACGGTGGCTGACTTTCTTTCCCAATGGAATAACGACACTTGGACTAGCTATGGTTTTCCATTTTTATGCATGTGAGCTCTGGGTGGTGTTCCTGTTCTATGTTATATGCACTACCTGGTATGTTGGTGTGACCAGCGATGTGTTTTATATGTCTGTGCAAGTAACAGACATGTGTGCTATGTGCAGTCCTGTTCTTTGTGGTATGCGTAACCTTGTATGTTGTGAGGGAAGAGGGAATCACAGAGGCAGAGGGAACTAATTTATAAAATGCCCAAATCACAGAAGATCCCTTAAAACTATAATATTTTATTACTTTTACTTTAAAAAACACACTTTGGGCTCAAGACACTCATCCACTGATGAGAAAACAAGACAAAGACAAAACAACAATGAACAGAACACACGTGCTGGTATAGGTCACGGTGTTACCACATACAGGAAGTGTGATTTTAGACTCAGTTTGTACGTCTCAGGTATGGCTACGCAGTTTTTTTGCCATAGGAACTTCCCATTAGAGGGACAATATATACATGGGGGGATAGGGCGTTGTCAATCTCCCTAGTTGTGTCTCCCATATATCTGAGATTTTGTAGTGTAATAGGTTAGAATCACCCCTCAGTATGAGATATTGTCCCAATTTAGTGTTTTCATTCACTGGTTTGGTTGATAGACTTGACCAACCATCTTCTAATATTCATATATAATTAGCCAAAAAATTCTAGACCTTAGTGAGTTGATGTAATCACTGACTGAATCGAGATATTCAGTGATTGATTCAAAATGAATAATTCAAACCATTCTAAATTGGGACAATATCTCTTTTAGGCAGGAGTTCCCCACTTTAGAAAGGGACAGGTATCCTTTCATCATTGCCTGGAGAGGTGCAATTGGTCCTTGCAGTTACTTTAAGTGTAGTTGCAGTTTTAAATAGGACACCATTTTGCGTTCATATTGAGGTGTGGCGCCTTAGTGTGCCGCATGGATGTAACATAATGACCAGCCTTACCGTTTTTTGCAGACCCCTTTGTGGTATGTACCTGTGTTTTATGCCCTCTTCTACCTAACATGTATGCGTCCTACACTTGGCCCGTATAGATAAGTCCTATGCAACTTTGTGTCAGTAGAGAGGGTTGCCATCTTTTCCCCTCTGGGCTTGTGCACTTTACCTTGCAGGCTACTGTGACTGAGGCTGGTTGTGTAAGGCGCAGTGGTCCTGGTTTTAGGTGCACTATTCATTACTCCTTCCTTCTTGCCATCTTTGCCTTGGTGTCAGGGCCTTTTTACATAATTCTGTACACATGCGTGTTTTAGAGGAGTTGCTTACATTTTTCTTTTATGCCTAAAGGGTTCAGATGCCCCTTTTTGAAAGGGGAGGAACTGTTAAGGTTGCGCGTCTGGAACCTGTGGTTCTATGGGTTTCCTTGTGCACACCTTCACAGGTAGAGTTTAATTGAGCTGGCTGGGTGTGGTATTCCCCATCAGCCAATCCGCCTCATCGGCAGCAGATAAATACCAGCAACTCTTGTGAGAGATTGATGGTTGTTTTATGTATTACTGTTTATTTCTGTGTTAATTCCACTCAGAGCTGGTGTTTGCATGTTTATCTGTAGTGTCCTTCTCTCCTTCCCTGAAGATGGTCTGGATACCTGCTGTCTCTCCCTTCCTTGTGGCTTCTGGGGTGCATGACCCCTTAGGTTTCTCCTTTTTCCTTGGCAAGTGCGGCCTCCAAATGTCTAATGTCATATGTGTGTATCAGTTAGGTGGTGCCTGATACTGATCCCTATATCTCAGCATGGTGGCTGACTCTCTTTCCCCATGACGTGATGACACTTGGACTAGCTATGGTTTACCATCTTTATGCATGTGAGCTCTGGGTGGGGATTGCGTTCTATGTTGTATGCACAACGTGGTATGTTGGTGTGAACAGCAAGAGGTTTTGTATGTCTGTGCAAGTGGCCAGACATGTGCTTTACGTGCTGTCCTGTTCTGTGCTCAGTGTCTGTGAACAATGTCGTGTCCTGTATTTTTATTGCTCCTCTCCAGGTCCCTAATCAGGGATAGCCAGGTCCCAGATGAAGACAGTGGGGCTGTCCTTATCGGGACAATCACCCTGATTTTAGGCAGGAGTGCCCCACTTTCCCCGATTAGTAAGGAAGAGGGGTCCTTCCATTATTGCCTGGAGAGGTGCAAGTTATGAGTGCAAATGCTGAGTGAGTGTTTGCAGTTTTAAATGGACACAATCTGGCGTCAGTACAGAGGCACGGTGCTTTATTGTGCCAAACGGATGTAACACGTGCTTATTGCAGGTTGCAAGTATCTTGGGGCTCTGGTAAGAAAGACATTTAGCATCACTGCCACCATGGTACTAACCTCCCAATCTACGTACAGAGTTTACAATGTACCGTAATACCTGCGTATGTATAGATTGTAATAGAGCATACCGCAATTTTTTTCCTATCAAATTTGTACCAAATCTGACAGAAAAAAAACTCTGTCTGTGCAAAATTCGTGGCGTAAGAAGCTATAGTAGAAGCCTCTTATAACTCTATGGAAGTAGCGCCACTGTGTGCATGAGCCCTTGGATTGCCAAAAAGTTCAAGAGAAAAAAAATTAGGAGAATGAATGTTAATAATTAGAGATGAGCGAGCATACTCGTCCGAGCTTGATGCTTGTTCGAGTATTAGGGTGCTCGAGATGCTCGTTACTCGAGACGATCACCACGCGGTGCTCGTCTCAATTAAACGAGCACTGACCATTGAATTCAATGGAGCCGGCAATACAGCCGGCTCCATTGAAAGCAATGGGCTGCCGGCTAGCGCGAGATGAATTTTCGGGAAGGGCTTAAAAATATAAGCCCTTACCTGAAAATCATCCTAAAATGTGTAAAAAGTAAAAAAAAATATATACTCACCTTGTCCCGGCAGAACGATGTTAGCCCATTAAATTCAATGGAGCCGGCAATACAGCCGGCTCCATTGAAAGCAATAGGCTGCCGGCGATCGCACAATGAATTTTCGGGAAGGGCTTAAATATATAAGCCCTTCCTGCAATTCATCCAGAAATGTGTAAAAATAAAAAAAATATATATACTCACCTGGTCCTGGCAGACGGAGTTCAGCTGCGGCCAGCTGGCAGTTCTCCTGAACTGCTCTCTGTAGTATTCAGCAGCCGGGGATTTAAAATCCCCGCCTGCTGAATGAGCTGCCTCTGATTGGTCACAGCCTGACCAATCAGAGGCAGATCTCACTCACACCCATTCATGAATTCATGAATGAGTGAGTGAATGCTGCCTCTGATTGGCTCAGCGCAGCTCTCAGCTGAATGACAGCAGTTCAGCACCACAGTGCAGGGGGCAGCAGGAGAAGACGCGGCTGTGCCCCGGCAGCTGAAGGGAGGTGAGTATCTATTTTATTTTGTTTTTTAAATCACTTTTAATTCATTTCCAGGGAATGGCTTATATGTAAAGCCCTTCCCTGAAAAAGAATTCAGGTGTGCCAGCGGACCATTGTCTTCAATGGAGTCGCCGGCAGCAGCAGCGGCTCCATTGAAGAGAATGCCTGCATTTTTATTCTTTTTTACACTAAAATCTTTCTTTTTCAGGTAAGGGCTTATATTTTTAAGCCCTTCCCGAAAATTCATACCGAGCTCGCTGGCAGCCCATTGCTTTCAATGGAGCCAGCTGTATTGCCGGCTCCATTGAATTCAATGGGCTAACATCGTTCTTCTCTGCCACAGCTGTTACAGCTGTGGCAGAGGAGAACGATCTTAATGCTGACATAATTTTTATTTTTTTATTTTTACACATTTTAGGATGATTTTCAGGTAAGGGCTTATATTTTTAAGCCCTTCCCGAAAATTCATCCCGCGCTCGCCGGCAGCCCATTGCTTTCAATGGAGCCGGCTGTATTGCCGGCTCCATTGAATTCAATGGGCTAACATTTTTCTTCTCTGCCACAGCTGTTACAGCTGTGGCAGAGGAGAACGATCGTTATGCTGACAGTGGGGGGGGGGGGGGGGTCTCACTCTTGCCACTATTGTGGCTTAATAGTGAGACCTCAGAGCCCGAAATACAGCCCTGCATGTTGCTCCTCGCCTGCCCTATCCATTTCTGTGTTTTTTACATGACTTTGGTGATTTGCTAAGATTTTCACAAATGAAAACCTTAGCGGAGCACCAGTCATATACAAAAATGCTCGAGTCACCCATTGACTTCAATGGGGTTCGTTACTCGAAACGAACTCTCGAGCATCACTGAAAGTTCGACTCGAGTAACGAGCACTCGAGCATTTTGGTGCTCGCTCATCTCTATTAATAATGTTAATGTTAGGTACCTTTATAAAAGTAAAACCCTAATACCAAGGATATCAAAGTCTTAATATATAGAACTGTTCATTTGATATAAGAATTCTAATGGAAACTCACATAGTGAACAATTGTTCTCCGCAGGTGCTTGACAGTTCCAGATTCCAGAGTTTTGTCAAATAAAAGCTCTCTTATGTATAGTGATTAGCAACTTGTCTGTCTGCTGTACACAAGACCCAGGCATATACACAGGAACACACTTGTGGGAATTTCCCAAAATAACTAGATATTCTTTCCATTTTAGGAACATTTACAATTCTCAGTCTTTCTAATTGCCACAGAGCTGCTAACAAATAGCTCAGAATTTATCACCTTGCCTTTCAGTTTTACTAATCGAGGTTCATTTTGCAGAGTTATAAAGAGTGTGCTTCTAAAATCCTTTATTTTAAAGGTTTGATAGGAGATTAAAAAAAACTTTTTTTTTAAGAAAAAGTGCCACTCCTTGTCCAGTATTGCAAGTGAATGGGCCTGAACTGTAATACCAGGCGCAACCCATGTAGTGCCCTTCAACCTATTTACGACAGTGCATAGATGAACAGGGTTTCTTTTTTAATTTTTTAGTATCCCTTGTAGGGTGCCTTTACACTTTCAATTGCAATATTGCTAAGTTTTTTTAACGCAAATGTCAGTGGGACTTACTAATGTTTAAAACGCATCGCACAAAAATCGCAAAGCACTAACTTGCGATTTTTGTACCATTCGTTTTTAACATTAGAAAGTCCTATTGACATTTGCCTTAAGAAAACGTAGCGATATCGCGGGTGTGAAGGCACCCAATGGGTAAAATTAAAGCACGTTACCAGCTCTTTTTTAACAGGTAAAAATTAATAATAGGGAACCGGCGTGTGCTAGTAATGGCGGAGTGAGCACGCATCTTTTGGAGCTGCTACCATGAGGCATTTTATAGCAAGTAATTCATCCTCTTAGTGGCTTTGTTTAGAATTTGATGGTGGGGAAGAAGTGAAGAGCACTGGAGGGAACCCCTCAACAGTGCCTGATGCCATCCTTGGGTAACCTTGACCACATCTTCACCAGCGGCACTGAAGGGTAGAGTGATCTAGCCCATAGCACCGCTGTGCTACAAAGAGTGGTGACTGTATCTTCTCCACTGGAAATTGCCAACAGAACAGAGAGACCAGCGCTGCCAGCAGATGGAACATCAGGTGCAGCAGAGCAGGCGAAGACAGTCCTAGCAGTTTGCCCACCTGACTGACTGCACTTTACTGCAGCTCTGGACCCTGCAGCAGGTGGGCTGCTACTGCAATGACCAAAAATGTACAGAAAGAGAACCTATTATGGGTGTGTAACCTCAGATGGACTCTCTATGGGGATTTCTGGCTCAATGCCACATGGTAATAGCAGCTGAGTGCTGCCTCTTTCTTCCCCCAACATGCAGAATTCAAGGTTCAATGCAAAAACTAGTGTTCCTCAGGGGACTAACTTCTCAGAACGTCGGAACTAAAGCAATCATTACTAGGAGATGCAGTGTGTAAAACTGCACTTGAAAAAGCAATCTCTAATTTTGTAGCTGACCACACTGCAGACCATACCCCCCTCAGCTATGAAAGGGAGGCCCTAAAATGTGCCTTAAGGGTAATTCTGCTACAGTTGGGCACCAGGCGTAAATGTGAGAATGCAGCGTCTTTACAACAACTGCTAGTTAAATTGGGGGATTTAAAAAGGGCACATCAGCGTTGGCAAGGTGAAAGACAATATTGCTTGAAAGTATAAAAGTCTTTATGAACACTGTCAAAGTTTCCTGTTTGAACATTCTATTGGATGTGGTAGGGTTGGTGCGCCAATTATACCCAAGAACTGGCCTATCAAATATTCAGTGCCAATATTTACAATCCTCTACAAATAGCAAATACATCACAGAAGGGGAAATAAAAAATTAAAAAGAATCACAGAAAAATGGCCGTTACTTACTGAGTAAGGAGTGCATATAGTTGCATCCTCCTCTCACCATGCAGGTAGCTGACTACCAAATGGAGGAGCCAATAACACCGGTGAGGACACCGATATAACAACCACTCACACTGCCTCCTGATAATGAGGGGGGTGGGTGCTTGGTGTATACTCCCACACATAGTGGATACACGGTGCCAGACCATTCTGATATATGTAGTTCACCATGCAGACCAGCAACCTATTAATGACGCCATGATAATTCGTCGGGTTGCCCTGCATTTCCATCAGTGAACCACATTGGTACTGCCACCCTGGGCTCCCCCTGGAGTCTTAATGCAACCCTGCATGTGAATGATAGATAATAAATGCAAGGCATTGGTTGGATGTTGGCCAAGATACATGAGCCCACTAACCACTTCACGGTTCCTTGCGTTGTAGTGGGTCCCTACACTAATATAAATGCATCACAGAAGGGGAAATAAAAAATTAAAAACAATCACAGAAAATGGCCGTTACTTACTGAGAGGAGGATGCATCTATATGCACTCCTCAGTCAGTAAGTAACGGCCATTTTTCTGTGATTGTTTTTAATTTTTTATTTCTCCTTCTGTGATGCATTTATATTAGAATTAATCGAGGACCACTGAGAGGAGGACGAGTAGTGTAATGAAACAGCAGTACTATTAGTGATACGAGGCAAGACTTTTTTGTGCCAGACTGGCACTTTTATCTGACCATGTACACTGTAAGGCAGGAAGACAGGGGCATAACTATAGAGGGTGCAGGGGATGAGGTTGCACCCAGGCCCAGGAGCCTTAGGGGGCCCATAAGGCCTCTCTTCTCCATATAGGGAGCCCAGTACTATGAATAAAGTATTATAGTTGGGGCCCTGTTACAGGTTTTGCATGGGGGCCCAGAAGCTTCAAGTTATGCCTCTGTGCAGCATGGTTTAGGTATGGGTACGGGTACAGATACAGATAGTGGGCAGCCCCAGCTCACCTTTTGCATCCGGGGCCCCTGAGCCTTTAGTTACGCCCCTGCAGGAAGACATTTTAAAAGCCCATGGCTCAAGTCAGCGGATAGCGTCAGAGAGTCACATGATTACTGTCAGGTGACCCAATTAACACAATAATTAATGATAAAACAAAAGTACAAAGTACATGTACTTTGAACGTGCAATAATGTAATACATGAAAATGTAATAATGCAGCTGAAATCAAAAAGAGAAAGTGACTTGCAGGTCAGTGAGGTGATTCTCACGAGCTCCGGCCCTAATACATAAAAAACTAATAAATAAATAATTGGTAAATAGGTGATACTTGGTGAACATTAAATAGTAGTGTGCATGTTCATATGGCTGTTATATACATGTTCATACATAAAAAGGGAAAACATTTACACATTACAAAGAACATACCGAATAGCTGTAGAATTCTCCCTTTTTTAAATATGAACATATTAATTGAGCTTTGTATTATGTTGCTCCTCCCCCGTTCTAACCATTCTTTCAATTTTGTTCTGAAAAGTTGTATTTACTTTTGTATTGCATTATACTCAATGTTAATTGATTCTGCACCTATTTTGACTGTCCTCTCATATGTCTACTATAGTTGATTCCCCCTAATTCATGATGCTTATCAGTTGTGAATTATTATTAGAGTTGACGTATGATTAGATGAACATTAGAGATGAGCGAACGTACTCGTCCGAGCTTGATACTCGTTCGAGTATTAGCGTGTTCGAGATGCTCGTTACTCGAGACGAGTACCACGCGATGTTCGAGTTACTTTCACTTTCATCTCTGAGACGTTAGCACGCTTTTCTGGCCAATAGAAAGACAGGGAAGGCATTACAACTTCCCCCTGCGACGTTCAAGCCCTATACCACCCCCCTGCAGTGAGTGGCTGGCGAGATCAGGTGTCACCCGAGTATAAAAATCGGCCCCTCCCGCGGCTCGCCACAGATGCAATCTGACATAGTTCAGGGAAAGTGCTGTCTTGGTGGAGTTGCTATAGGGAGAGCGTTAGGAGTTATTTTAGGCTTCAAGAACCCCAACGGTCCTTCTTAGGGCCACATCTGACCGTGTGCAGTAGTGTGGAGGCTGCTTTTTGCAGTGTTGCACATTTTTTTTTTTTTTGTATATCGGCCGTGCAGAGCATTGCGTCCTGCAGTAATTTTACATTGTCCAGGGCCAGTAGTGGTGAGGCAGGGACAGAAGACATATTTATTGAATATAGGCAGTGGGCCTTTCAAAAAACATTTGGGAAAAAAAATCTATTTGGGCTGCCTGTGACCGTCCTCAGTGTACTGGGTCTCTGCTGGGGGTAGTTGTCCTAATTCATACGCAGCCAGCTAAGTGTTACAGTAGGCTTGCGCAAAATTCTTTCCTGTCTCTGTGTTGCCTGTTACATCACCGCTGTATTCCTGTCCACAGTGAAACAGTCTGCAGTAATTTTACATAGTGCAGGGCCAGTAGTGGTGAGGCAGGGACAGAAGACATATTTAGTGTATATAGGCAGTGGGCCTTTCCAAAAACATTTGGGAAAAAAAATCTATTTGGGCTGCCTGTGACCGTCCTCAGTGTACTGGGTCTCTGCTGGGGGTAGTTGTCCTAATTCATACGCAGCCAGCTAAGTGTTACAGCAGGCTTGCGCAAAATTCTTTCCTGGCTCTGTGTTGCCTGTTACATCACCGCTGTATTCCTGTCCACAGTGAAACAGTCTGCAGTAATTTTACATAGTGCAGTGCCAGTAGTGGTGAGGCAGGGACAGAAGACATATTTAGTGTATATAGGCAGTGGGCCTTTCCAAAAACATTTGGGAAAAAAAATCTATTTGGGCTGCCTGTGACCGTCCTCTGTGTACTGGGTCTCTGCTGGGGGTAGTTGTCCTAATTCATACGCAGCCAGCTAAGTGTTACAGCAGGCTTGCGCAAAATTCTTTCCTGGCTCTGCTGTGTGTTCCGTAAGCGAAGTCAGCCTCCAACCACAGGCCAATAAGCGGCACATTTAATAACAGCGTTCTGTTTCTGCACTACTGGTAATACAGCATGCTGAGGGGTAGGGGTAGGCCTAGAAGACGTGGATGCGGGCGAGGACGCGGAGGCCCCAGTCAGGGTGTGGGCACAGGCCGAGCCAGTGCGGTGGCCAGGGGTAGAGGCAGGGCCAGACCGAATAATCCACCAGCTGTTTCCCAAAGCGCCCCCTCGCGCCATGCCACCCTGCAGAGGCCAAGGTGCTCTAAGGTGTGGCAGTTTTTCACAGAGACGCCTGACGACCGACGAACAGTGGTGTGCAACCTTTGTCGCGCCAAGATCAGCTGGGGAGCCACCACCACCAGCATGCGCAGGCATATGATGGCCAAGCACCACACAAGGTGGGACGAAGGCCGTTCACCGCCTCCGGTTTGCACCACTGCCTCTCCCCCTGTGCCCCAACCTGCCACTGAGATCCAACCCCCCTCTGAGGACACAGGCACGAGTGCCTACCAGCCTACACCCACACCCTCACCTGGGACAGAGTCAGAGCCTGGGACCGCTCACGTCCTACCCACCCACAGAATTGCGGGCCCCAGATCGGTGCTGGTATCTGCGGCGGTGTATGCGTCCTCCACTAAACCACCCTCCTCCTCCTCCAACGCAACCTCTGTCTCGCAATCAAGATGTGTCAGCAGCAACAGCACGTCGCCAGCAGTCGGTGTCGCGCGGTGTGGCAGCACAGCGGTGGGCAAGCGTCAGCAGGCCGTGCTGAAACTACTCAGCTTAGGGGAGAAGAGGCACACGGCCCACGAACTGCTGCAGGGTCTAACAGAGCAGACCGACCGCTGGCTTTCGCCGCTGAGCCTCCAACCGGGCATGGTCGTGTGTAACAACGGTCATAACCTGGTGGCGGCTCTGCAGCTCGGCAGCCTCACGCACGTGCCATGCCTGGCCCATGTCTTTAATTTGGTGGTTCAGCGCTTTCTGAAAAGCTACCCACACTTATACCTGCTCGGAAAGGTGCGCCGGGTCAGCGCACATTTCCACAAGTCCAAGACTGACGCTGCCACCCTGCGGACCCTGCAACATCGGTTTAATCTGCCAGTGCACAGACTGCTGTGCGACGTGCCCACACGGTGGAACTCTACACTCCACATGTTGGCCAGATTCTATGAGCAGCGTAGAGCTATAGTGGAATACCAACTCCAACATGGGCAGCGCAGTGGGAGTCAGCCTCCTCAATTCTTTACAGAAGAGTGGGCCTGGTTGGCAGCCATCTGCCAGGTCCTTGGAAACTTTGAGGAGTCTACCCAGATGGTGAGCGGGGATGCTGCAATCATTAGCATCACCATTCCTCTGCTATGCCTCTTGAGAAGTTCCCTGCAAAGCATAAAGGCAGACGCTTTGCGCTCGGAAACGGAGGCGGGGGAAGACAATATGTCGCTGGATAGTCAGAGCACCCTCATGTCTATATCTCAGCGCGTTGAGGAGGAGGGGGAGGAGCATGAGGAGGAGGGGGAAGAGACAGCTTGGCCCACTGCTGAGGGTACCCATGCTGCTTGCCTGTCATCCTCTCAGCGTGTATGGCCTGAGGAGGAGGAGGAGGATCCTGAAAGTGATCTTCCTAGTGAGGACAGCCATGTGTTGCGTACAGGTACCCTGGCACACATGGCTGACTTCATGTTAGGATGCCTTTCTCGAGACCCTCGCGTTACACGCATTCTGGCCACTACGGATTACTGGGTATACACACTGCTCGACCCACGGTATAAGGGGAACCTTTCCACTCTCATACCCGAAGAGGAAAGGGGTTCGAGAGTGATGCTATACCACAGGACCCTGGTGGACAAACTGATGGTAACATTCCCATCCGACAGCGCTAGTGGCAGAAGGTGCAGTTCCGAAGGCCAGGTAGCAGGGGAGGCGCAGAGATCAGGCAGCATATACAGCGCAGGCAGGGGAACATTCTCCAAGGCCTTTGCCAGCTTTATGGCTCCCCAGCAAGACTGTGTCACTGGTCCTCAGTCAAGGCTGAGTTGGCGGGAGCACTGTAAAAGGATGGTGAGGGAGTACGTAGCCGATCGCACGACCGTCCTCGGTGACGCCTCTGCCCCCTACAACTACTGGGTGTCGAAGCTGGACACGTGGCCTGAACTCGCACTGTATGCCCTGGAGGTGCTTGCTTGTCCTGCGGCTAGCGTCTTGTCAGAGAGGGTGTTTAGTGCGGCTGGGGGAATCATCACGGATAAGCGTACCCGCCTGTCAACCGACAGTGCCGACAGGCTTACACTCATCAAGGTGAACAAAGCCTGGATTTCCCCAGACTTCTCTTCTCCACCAGCGGACAGCAGCGATACCTAAGCAATACGTAGGCTGCACCCGCGGATGGAAGCATCGTTCTCTATCACCATCAAAAACGGGGACCTTTTTGCTTCATCAATCTGTGTATTCTATTCATCCTCCTCCTGCTCCTCCTCCTAAAACCTCACGTAATCACGCCGAACGGGCAATTTTTCTTAGGCCCACAAGTCTCAGTCATATAATTTTTGTAAACAATTTTTATACGTTTTAATGCTCATTAAAGCGTTGAAACTTGCACCTGAACCAATTTTTATTTTAACTGGGCTGCCTCCAGGCCTAGTTACCAATTAAGCCACATTAACCAAAGCGATTAATGGGTTTCACCTGCCCTCTTGGTTGGGCATGGGCAATTTTTCTGAGGTACATTAGTACTGTTGGTACACCAATTTTTTTGGCCCTCGCCTACAGTCTAATCCAATTAATTTTTTGCCCACCTGCATTAAAGCTGACGTTACATCAGCTGTGCTGGGCACTGCAATGGGATATATTTATGTACCGCCAGTGGCTTCCTGGGACCCCCCCATGCTGTCGGTCCACATGGACTTCCATTAGGGAGATGTACGTGCCTGTGTATACTTATAAAAAACTCGAGCCTGACTGGGGCATGCAGCTTGGGCCGAAGCCCACCTGCATTTATTCTGACGTTAGCTCTGCTGTCCAGGGCACTGCAATGGGATACATTTATGTACAGCGGGTGGGTTCCAGGGAGCCACCCATGCTGTGGGTGCACACGGAATTCCCATTGCGGAGTTGTACCTGCCTGTGACTATTTATAAAAAAACGCAGTCTGACTGGGGCATGCAGACACCTTGACAGAATGAATAGTGTGTGGCACATAGGTTCCCCATTGCTATGCCCACGTGTGCAGCTTCTGATGGCGGTGGCACAGGATTATATTTCTCATTGCTTCTGTACAGCATTGTGGGCTATCGTCCTGCCCCTTTTAAAGAGGGTCGCTGCCTAGCCGTGCCAACCCTCTGCAGTGTGTGCCTGCGGTTCCTCCTCATGGCAGACGCACTTATAAATAGACATGAGTGTGGTGTGGCATGAGGGCAGCTGAAGGCTGCGCAGGGACACTTTGGTGTGTGCTGTGGACACTGGGTCGTGCGCGGGGGGGGGGGGGGGGGTTGGGCAGCATGTAATCCAGGAGAAGTGGCAGCGGAGTGTCATGCAGGCAGTGATTGTGCTTTGTTGGAGGTAGTGTGGTGCTTAGCTAAGGTATGCATTGCTAATGAGGGCTTTTCAGAAGTAAATGTTGTTGGGAGGGGGGCCACTCTTGCTGCTATTGTGGCTTAATAGTGGGACCTGGGAACTTGAGATGCAGCCCAACATGTAGCCCCTCGCCTGCCCTATCCGTTGCTGTGTCGTTCCCATCACTTTCTTGAATTGCCCAGATTTTCACAAATGGAAACCTTAGCGAGCATCGGCGATATACAAAAATGCTCGGGTCGCCCATTGACTTCAATGGGGTTCGTTATTCGAAATGAACCCTCGAGCATCGTGAAATTTTCGTCCTGAGTAACGAGCACCCAAACATTTTGGTGCTCGCTCATCTCTAATGAACATCTTGCCACTTGAGGCTCTAAAAGTGATTCCACCCTTAGCCTATAGAAACGCTCTGAGAGGCTACTCGTGTGTAGGAGCCCTATTTTCCCATTAGTGTAGAGCTTGTTTACCACTAGAAATGTGTCTCTCATGCAATAGAAGAGATTTCACCCAAGTAACAGAGTTTAAGAGGGGCACACTATTGGAATGCAAGAAGCTGGATAGTGGTATCAAGGAACTGCTCACCACCTAGACCATTCTGAACAGACTGTTAGGTAGTGTTAGAACCAGTGGATGTATGTGTGCATGCACACAAAGTGACCGGGCACAGGATGTCCTCGACAGATGACTATTCTAAAGGATCATCTGATCATCCAACAAGCATGAGCAGCTCCAACTGTTTTGCTGTGCGCCATAAAGAGTCAGATGGCACCATCGCTACAGGCCCATATGGGTGTCAGAACCATTTCCACTTGGCTGAAGGACATTTGGTTTCAAAGTACCCATTCTGTGTACTGCCTATGACACCCACTCACCGTCGCTTCCGTTTGCAATGGTGTCGTGAATGACTTAACTGGACTGCTGTGGACTGGAATCGGCTTGTTTTAAGCGACACATCCAGGTTTTTCCAAGAGTGATGTTTTTAAGATATGTGTGTTCTCCCTTGGCTTCTCCCTGGCCTCTCAGGTTAAGGAGAAAAATCACAAAATTATCTTGAGGTGGTACTATTGTCCTCTTAATGCACATTGTATGTTCCCTGGAGTATCAGATAGTTATAACATAGTATGTTAGGCTAAAGGGAGACAACGTCCATCTAGTTCAGTTTGTTTCCACCCCCCTTGTTGATCCAGAGGAAGGCAAAAAAAATCTCCAATGAGGTAAAGCCAATTAGCCCCCTTGTGGGAAAAAAATTCCTTCCCAACACCATAATTGAATGACCTGACTCCAAGACCCGAATCAACAACCCCACTGACTATTTAATGTCTATATCCTATAATATCATAGCGCTCTAAAAGGTATCTAGTCCCCTCTTAAACTCTCTTGTTAAAGTTTATAGACTCTCCAAAATGTATTAGGCTATTTAGTTAGGCCTTTGGATGACTCCTTCTCCTCCTTTAATTTCCTTTATCTTTTCTTTATTTCCTCTCTGATATTCCTGCTATATACATTTTTCTGTTCATTTCTCCAATGTGGTATTTGCGGTAAATAAAGTGGCAAATTTGGGAACCAAGCTTAGTTGTAGTGCATTGGGCACACATTTTCAAGTTGTTTTCATTCATGTTAGGATAATGATAAGGCTTATGAATGCTATGTAGAGATGAGCGAGCATACTCGTCCGAGCTTGATGCTCGTTCGAGTATTGGGTGCTCGAGATGCTCGTTACTCGAGATGAGCACCACGCGGTACTCGTCTCGATTAAACGAGCACTGACCATTGAATTCAATAGAGCCGGCAATACAGCCGGCTCCATTGAAAGCAATGGGCTGCCGGCGATCTCAGGATGAATTTTCGGGAAGGGCTTAAAAATATAAGCCCTTACCTAAAAATCATCCTAAAATGTGTAAAAAATAAAATAAAAATATGTCAGCATAAAGATCGTTCTCCTCTGCCATAGCTGTAACAGCTGTGGCAGAGAAGAACAATGTTAGCCCATTGAATTCAATGGAGCCGGCAATACAGCCGGCTCAATTGAAAGCAATGGGCTGCCGGCGAGCGAGGGATAAATTTTCGGGAAGGGCTTAAAAATATAAGCCCTTACCTGAAAATCATCCTAAAATGTGTAAAAAAAAAAAAATGTATACTCACCTTGTCCTGGCAGCCGGAGTTCAGCCGTGTCTGGCTGGCAGTTCTCCTGAACTGCTCTGAGTAGTATTCAGCAGCCGGGGATTTAAAATCCCCGCCTGCTGAATGAGCTGCCTCTGATTGGTCACAGCCTCACCAATCAGAGGCAGCTCTCACTCACACCCATTCATGAATTCATGAATGGGTGAGTGCTGCCTCTGATTGGCTCAGCGCAGGGACCAATCAGGGGCAGCTCTCAGCTGTCAATCAGAGGCAGCACTCACTCACCCATTCATGAATTCATGAATGGGTGTGAGTGAAAGCTGACTCTGATTGGTGAGGCTGTGACCAATCAGAGGCAGCTCATTCAGCAGGCGGGGATTTTAAATCCCCGGCTGCTGAATACTACTCAGAGCAGTTCAGGAGAAATGCCGGCCAGACGCGGCTGAACTCCGGCTTCAGCGGAAAGGTGAGTATACATTTTTTTTTTTTTTTTACACATTTTAGGATGATTTTCAGGTAAGGGCTTATATTTTTAGGCCCTTCCCGAAAATTCATCCCGCGCTCGCCGGCAGCCCATTGCTTTCAATGGAGCCGGCTGTATTGCCAGCTCCATTGAATTCAATAGGCTAACATTGTTCTTCTCTGCCACAGCTGTTACAGCTGTGGCAGAGGAGAACGATCTTTATGCTGACAGTGCGAGGGGGTGGGGTGGCACTCTTGCCGCTATTGTGGCTTAATAGTGGGACCTGGGAACTTGAGATGCAGCCCAACATGTAGCCCCTCGCCTGCCCTACAGAATGAATAGTGTATGGCACATAGGTTCCCCATTGCTATGCCCACATGTGCAGCTCCTGATGGCGGTGGCACAGGATTATATTTCTCATTGCTTCTGTACAGCATTGTGGGCTATCGCCCTGCCCCTTTTAAAGAGGGTCGCTGCCTAGCCGTGCCAACCCTCTGCAGTGTGTGCCTGTGGTTCCTCCTCATGGCAGATGCACTTATAAATAGACATGAGTGTGGCGTGGCATGAGGGCAGCTGAAGGCTGCGCAGGGACACTTTGGTGTGTGCTGTGGACACTGGGTCGTGCGGGGGGGGGGGGGGGGGTTGGGCAGCATGTAACCCAGGAGAAGTGGCAGCGGAGTGTCATGCAGGCAGTGATTGTGCTTTGTTGGAGGTAGTGTGGTGCTTAGCTAAGGTATGCATTGCTAATGAGGGCTTTTCAGAAGTAAAAGTTGTTGGGAGGGGGGGCCACTCTTGCTGCTATTGTGGCTTAATAGTGGGACCTGGGAACTTGAGATGCAGCCCAACATGTAGCCCCTCGCCTGCCCTATCCGTTGCTGTGTCTTTCCCATTACTTTCGTGAATTTCCCAGATTTTCACAAATGAAAATCTTAGCGAGCATCGGCGATATACAAAAATGCTCGAGTTGCCCATTGACTTTAATGGGGTTCGTTACTCGAAACGAACCCTCGAGCATCGCGGGAAGTTCAACTCGAGTAACGAGCACTCAAGCATTTTGGTGCTCGCTCATCTCTAATGCTATGTATTGGGTTAGGGCAGTGATTTCCTCTTTTGCAGCGCCTGGAAGTAGGCACACAATCTTATTTTTTATCTTGGGTGTGAGTCGTATTTGTTCAGATAAGCTATTATTCATTATTTATGAATTTTGGATTTACAATGCTTGTTTGTTGCTTCATAATCTTGAAAAATGTAATAAAAAAGATTACACATAAAAATTACTAATATAATAAATTCTTAAATAGTTGACTTAAAATTGTAAATTCCTTTTATTCTTTCTTTTTATAATTTTTAATTTTAGAGTTGTGCTTGACAAGTGAGTGATTTGCTGAAATAAAAGAAAAGAATTTCTTGTAACATTAGATTTTAAAATCTATTTAACAGTATAAGTAATCATAGGCAAAAATGAATAATCTCTATACTCCATTTATTACAATAGTTGTCACATACATATAATTTGCTGTCGGATTTGAGCCGTTTTTTTTTTTCCATCTTGCTTTCAAGAAACTGTTATGTCCTTAAAATCATGCTGTGTTCAAAAGTAAAAAAAAGCAGTAGCAATAAAGTGTGTATAAAATGTAAGTATTTTATTTGCATCACTACATATGTATTTTTCATTCAAAGGACAATCCTGGGAATCCTCAGAGTATTCAGTACTTGTCTTTGGTGTGATACTAGTACAGTAAAGAGGTGCACCTTTATGGCCTAGGGCCATAGTGGCGAATCTATAGCACGCGTGCCGGAGGGGGCACGCAGAACCATCTGCTGGTGCATGCGCTGACGACTGCTCACCACGGTAGTGATTACCGGCCGGGGTGCTGCGACTCCCGTGCTGGTAATCACTCAGAGCTGATCCTGGGTGTACACTCTGATGTCAATGTGTGCACCCCGGATACTCCTCCCATGACCTCTCTTCCTTAGGTCCTCAGGAGGAGAGGAGAGTAGAAAGGAGGAAACATTCCGGTCGCACACACTTCCGACAGTATGGGCCCCTGCAGCAGCGCCGAGAAGAGGAGGTGCAGACTTAAAGGAGGAGGTAAGTGTATGGGTTGGGGGGGCTATTAATACTGGGGCTACTGTGGGGTTATTATTGCTACTGGGCTACTGTGGGGTTAATATTGCTACTGAGGGGTTAATATTACCACTGGGGCTACTGTGAGGTTAATATTATTACTGAGGTTACTGAGGAGGTTAAAATTACTACTGGGGTTACTGTGGGATTTATATTATTACGGGGGTTACTGTGGGGTTAATATTATTACTGGAGCTACTGTGGGGTTAATATTACTAATGAGGTCCACTGTGGGCAGTCACTATTACTACTGAGGTCACTATGGGGGTCACTATTACTCCTGGGTTACTTTGGGGGTCACTATTTCCACAGAAGCCAATATAGGGGATACTATTACTACTGGGGCCACTGTGGGGGACACTATTACAACTGAGACTATTGTGGAAGGCATTACTACTACTGAGGCCTATATAGGGGACAATATTACTACTGAGGCCAATATAGGTAGCACTATTACTACTGAGGCCACTGTGAGGATCACTATTACTACAGAGGCCACTGTGCGGGTCACTATTACTATGGGGCCGATATAGAGGACACTATTACTACTGAGGCCACTCTGCATGTGCTAGCATACCTCAAGCTGAATTAGGGTATATTTACACGTGGCGGAAATGCTGCAGAATGTCCATGCAGAAATTTCTGTGGCAAATTCTGTAGTATTTCCACATTCAAAAAACAGTCAAAATCCGCACCATTGGTGCGGATTTTGACTAGAAATAAACTGCATATCCGCAGCTGATTTCATACTATTTGGCACCCCCCCTCACCTCCTCTGAAGGTTTCCCGCTGTCAGAACTGCCCAGCTTCCAGTTCAGGTGCAGCATTGCTGGTCAGGTGATGCCACTACAGGCCGCTGGAAACCAGAAGCCAGGGGACACTGACAACAGGAAGCCTTTGGAGGAGTTGAGGGGGAGCGCCGCTTAGTATGAAATCAGCTGCGGCTATTGCTACCTGCTCATGTTCTGTGTTCTCCGTTTGTGTATTCAGCTGTCTGTCACTCTTGTGAGTCTGCCTGTCTGTTTATCCCTGTCAGTTTGTACCTCCTTTGTTCCTGTACGTCACGGTATTGTTCTGTCATTTATTTTATAGGTTTTCTGTCCTGCCAGGTTCAGCCAGTGCCTAGAAGAAGACCGTGGGATCGTCCTTATCAGGACAAGTTCTCTGCTTATAGGTAGGGGTCTTCCCTCCTGGTTATTAGTTCAGGGCAAGATACCTTCCCTAGTTTCTATCTGCATACGAGGTTCGTACATCTGGTATCTTACCTCCCTCGCTGGGGTTGGCTGTCAACCGTGCTGGACTGGATCATCACTTACCCGGTAGGTTGATATGGTGGTTCGACATCCACAGTCCTTACAACAGGATAGGTGATAAATTGTTGATCATGGGTGGTACGACCCATGAATTCATGAATGGGTGAGTGAGAGCTGCCTCTGATTGGTGAGGGCTGTGACCAATCAGAGGCAGCCCATTCAGCGGGCGGGGATTTTAAATCCCCGGCTGCTGAATACTACTCAGAGCAGTTCAGGTGAACTGCCGGCCAGACGCGGCTGAACTCCGTCTGTGGGGACAAGGTAGGTATATATATTTTTTTTATTTTTACACATTTTTGGATGATTTTCAGGGAAGGGCTTATATTTTTATGCCCTTCCCGAAAATTCATCCTGCGCTCTCGGCAGCCCATTGCTTTCAATGGAGCCAGCTTCATGAATTCATGAATGGGTGAGTGAGAGCTGCCTCTGATTGGTGAGGGCTGTGACCAATCAGAGGCAGCCCATTCAGCAGGCGGGGATTTTAAATCCCCGGCTGCTGAATACTACTCAGAGCAGTTCAGGTGAACTGCCGGCCAGACGCGGCTGAACTCCGTCTGCGGGGACAAGGTGAGTATATATATTTTTTTTATTTTTACACATTTTTGGATGATTTTCAGGGAAGGGCTTATATTTTTAAGTCCTTCCCGAAAATTCATCCTGCGCTCTCGGCAGCCCATTGCTTTCAATGGAGCCGGCTGTATTGCCGTCTCCATTGAATGCAATGGGCTGGACAGCGCTCCTGTGCTCCGGCCCGTTTCAAAGGAAACGCGGCTAGGAGCAGATTTTTCCGGCGATTTTTTCGGCCCCGATTTGCGATTTGCGGATGCGCATCTGTCATGTGATCCACAAATCGCGGCAAAAAACGCCCGTCTGACAGAGGCCTTAAAAGCAGGTTTTAGAAGTAAAGAAAATGAAAAATGCCTTTTTTGTCACCTTGCCTCACAAAGTGAAATAAAAAGTATACAAAAACTTATATTTACTTAGAAGTCATACCAATGGAAACATTAACTCATCCTGCAAGAAAAATTAAAAAAATGAGTCGTTGCACAGCTCAGTTGCTGTAAAAATAAATCAGCTATGGCTACAAGATTATGGTGATACAAAAACAAATGATATTTTAATAATGTGTTTATATTCTAGAAAAGCAGTAAAACATTTAAAAAGGAATATACGTTTGATATCACAGCAACCATACAGACCAATAGAATAAAGTTAGCATATCCTTTATACCTTATGCTGAAATGGAAACGCCATTAGTCTTGAAATTGTAACAAAATTGCCAAATTCTTAAAGCCAATAATAATCTTTAAGGATTTAAATAGGTTTAAATTGGATTTTCTGTTTACCTATATTTCATATATAGTAAAAGAATGCAGTTCAGATCATTATTAAGCCACCATGAATACTGCCATTGTGCACATACATAGTTCAGAAATAGTTATTCTTCAAACATTGCTTATTCTCACATTCCTACTGCTTCATATCTATCTGTAGGCAGAAAAAAAGTCCTTAGTTATGTATCATTCTCATACAGCAAGTACTTCATAAAACTACATCAAAGCTTTCTTTCCGATGACTTCCAACTCATCTTGTATTCGTGCTGCTTTGTTTCCTCTCGGGGTTGTAAGCTTTAAAACCACCACCTTTTTAAAGTCTTGAGTTTCAGAGGAAAAGAACATGAATTTTCTAAGAGTAGAAGGCTTTGCTTTCCTCAGGTAAAATCTAAAGTTAAAAATATTGCATTGACCAAGGGTACTTACTTAGAAAAATATTCAAAGCCCTGCAGTCAGAATGGTATTTACAATGTTTTGTGCATTCTTGGCTTATATCATAGAACATAATTAATCTCTGAGTACAATTATCTGGTCTTGGTGACTAATGCATCTAGTTACTACAATGTGGATGCAGGGCAGTAGGGTCTGGAAATTCTGTAGTCTAAGATGTTATCCTATGAATATCTTGCTGACCTTGATGTCTTAATCTTTTTAGATCTATTTTTTTACTTCTTCCTGTTAGAGTTAAATTAGTTTGATTTTAATTGTGGTTTGATTCAACTTTTTTCTTATACAGTACTGTGTAAAAGTTTTAGGCAGGGGTGGAAAAAATGCTACAAAGTTAAAAGTTTTTTTTTTTTAAATAGAAGGCATATGATTAGGTCCAAATTTACTCTGTAGCAGAACAACAACCACAAACGTAAAGCCAATGCCATTAATAACTATCTTTAGCATAAAGGAGAACAGGGTGTCCTGGAAGTGATGATATGGCCCCCACAGAAGAAGGATCTAAGCATCATCGATTCTGTCTGGTATTACATGAAGAGGCAGGATTTGTGCAAGCCTACATCTACAGAAGATCTGTGCTTAGTTCTCCAAGATGTTTGAAAAACTGTAGTTTTGACAACCTTGTAGGGTCCTCCGGGCCACTACAATTCTTTCATACATGAGAGACAGGGAAATGGAGGCAAACATCATGGTCTGAATGATAAGGGGGTGTAAAAATTAGTATCAATCAGTGCTGAAGAAGTGTTTTTTTTTTAATGCTTTGGGAGTCTATTTTACCCTGTATATGCAAGGCAAGCATCAGTAGCAGACAAGTCACATTCCAGAGGGTTTGTGGTAATGTGCATAGATATGCTCTTTGCTTTTCATACCAATAGTGAGGAAGACAGGTGGTGCACATACATATGGATCTGTTAAGCAGGGGTATAACTATAGGGGATGCAGGGCATGCGGTTGCAACCAGGCCCATGAGCCTTAGGGGGCCCTCTCTTCTCCATATTGCGAGCCTAGTACTATGATTAAGGCATTAAAGTTGGGGGTCCTGTTACAAGTTTCGCATGGGGCCCAGGAACTTCAAGTTACGCCTCTGTTGTTAAGTATATAGACCTATTTTATCATTAATTTGTTTCATAGATAGTAAATTGCAATAGGCAGTATAAGTTTTTTTTGTTTTTATTTTAGCTATCGCGCAGTTTATAAATGACCTTTTTTCCTTCTTAAATCCATACTCTTGGGCCTGTGTAACACAAACGTATTTGTGCAGTAAATAAAACCCATTGATTTCAATTGGTTCCTTTACATAGGCATATTTTGCGCATGCATTTCATTTGCAAAAAAAAATATGCAGTATGCTCTATTTTCTTGCTCATTTGCACAGGGGAAGAGTACAGATTGAACTAATTACACTAATTGCCTATTTTAATTAATCAGAGCACCATGGCATGCTTATTTGCGCATGCAAATGCACACAATTTGTATGCACACAAAGTACAGTAAAACACACTCATGCGCATGCAAATATGCAACGCCCATTGCTCAAAGACGCAGCACAAATGCACATGGAAGGCTGCATTCACATAGGGCGGATTTTTTCATGGAATTTCCGTCCGGAATTTCGCTGCGACAAATCCTCCTGCGGCTGCTTATCCCGAGATTAGCCAGCCAAGGTGGACGAGATTTGTCAAAAATCTTGTCCACACGGGGCAGACAATCTGTCATGGCAAAGCTGGCACTGCAGCGCTGATTCCCGGGACACAGCAAGTCACTTTTTTTTTTTTATTGGTTGCGGCCTCGCTCCTCTCAACGAGAGAGCCGTCCGTAACGGAAAAGCATGCAGTGAAGCCGCTCCAAAACCCGCGGCCAAGTGCTGCGGGTTTTGAAGCTGCACTTATCCCGCAGAAATCTTGTGGTTTATTTGCTGCGGCAAAACCATGAGATTTCCGTGGCAAATCCGTCCTGTGTGCACCCAGCCTAAATGTGCTTACGCCTGTGTCAAAACGACCTTAGAATTCAAAATGATAAAAATATTCATTTTAGGAGCTAAATAGAATTCATGCCAAGTCACATGAATATATTGATTTTATTTCAAAGCAATTGACCTTTTAGCATTCCTTTTTAAGGAATGAATGATGCTGTCTATATCAGGAAGTAGTTAATATGCTGAATGTAACTGCAATAAAAATGATTTAAGATTAGTGACAACTTTCTGAATTGTAATATTACTAATAACAATATATGCCAATCAATAAGCAAGAGGAAGAGTGTTATCTCACATAATGTTAGACAGGAAAATAAGTTAAGGGATTTTATTAGTTCTGCGTTGAGATTTGCTATTGATATAATCCATTGTGCTTGTCAGATTTAATACACAGGGAAAGAAATTAGATCTCTTAGGAATATAATCTTGGAGCATGTCTGAGGTATGAAGCCAGCCTTGACTTGGAATATTAGAAGCTGTGCAATTTAGCAAAATATTGTCTTGAAGTTCAACAGCTGCAATTTTCTATCATCCGCAGAAAGAAAAATGTGGACTTTTACACATTTTTAAACAAAAAAAAAAGCTTAAAGCTTCAAAATGTTACTTATTTTGTTGGACTAGTCTAATTACCACTAAGAAATGCTGTTTATTAATAATAACTAGAGATGAGCGAGCACCAAAATGCTCGGGTGCTCGTTATTCGGGACGAACTTTTCGCGATGCTCGAGGGTTCGTTTCGAGTAACGAACCCCATTGAAGTCAATGGGCGACCCGAGCATTTTTGTATTTCGCCGATGCTCACTAAGGTTTCCTTGTGTGAAAATCTGGGCAATTCAAGAAAGTGATGGGAACGACACAGCAACGGATAGGGCAGGCGAGGGGCTACATGTTGGGCTGCATCTCAAGTTCACAGGTCCCACTATTAAGCCACAATAGTGGCAAGAGTGGGCCCCCCCCCTCCCAAAAACTTTTACTTCTGAAAAGCCCTCATTAGCATGGCATACCTTAGCTAAGCACCACACTACCTCCAACAAAGCACAATCACTGCCTGCATGACACTCCACTGCCACTTCTCCTGGGTTACATGCTGCCCAACCGCCCCCCCCTCCCCCCACAGCGCACACCAAAGTGTCCCTGCGCAGCCTTCAGCTGCCCTAATGCCTCACCACCCTCATGTCTATTTAGAAGTGCGTCTGCCATGAGGAGGAACCGCAGGCACACACTGCAGAGGTTGGCACGGCTAGGCAGCGACCCTCTTTAAAAGTGGCGGGGCGATAGCCCACAATGCTGTACAGAAGCAATGAGAAATAGAATCCTGTGCCACCGCCATCAGGAGCTGCACACGTGGGCATAGCAATGGGGAACCTATGTGTCACACACTATTCATTCTGTCAAGGTGTCTCTGCATGCCCCAGTCAGACCGGGCTTTTTAATTCATAGACACAGGCTGGTACAACTCCCTATTGTGAAGTCCCTGTCGACCGACAGCATGGGTGGCTTCCTGGAACCCACCGGCGGTACATAAAAATATCCCATTGCAGTGCCCAACACAGCTGAGGTAGTAATGTCATGCTTAATGCAGGTGGGCTTCGGCCCACACTGCATGCCCCAGTCTGACTGGGGTTCTTTACAAGTGGAAACAGATGCATTTATAATTCCCTGTGGACCCACGGCAGGGGTGGGTGCCAGGAAGCCACCGGCGGTACATAGAAATATCCCATTGCATTGCCCAACACAGCTGAGGTAGTAATGTCGTGCTTAATGCAGGTGGGCTTCGGCCCACACTGCATGCCCCAGTCAGACTGGGGTTCTTTACAAGTGGACACAGATGCATTTATAATTCCCTGTGGACCCACAGCAGGGGTGGGTGCCAGGAAGCCACCGGCGGTACATAGAAATATCCCATTGCATTGCCCAACACAGCTGAGGTAGTAATGTCGTGCTTAATGCAGGTGGGCTAAAAATTTATTTGATTACACTGTAGGCGAGGGCCCACAAAAATTGCTGTATCAACAGTACTAATGTACCTGAAAAAAATTGGCCATGGCCAACCAAGGGGGCAGGTGAAACCCATTAATCGCTTTGGTTAATGTGGCTTAAGTGGTAACTAGGCCTGGAGGCAGCCCAGTTTAATGAAAAATTGGTTCAAGTTAAAGTTCCAACGCTTTTCAGAGCATTGAAACATCTAAAAATTGTTTAGAAAAATTATGAGTGAGCCTTGTGGCCCTAAGAAAAATTGCCCGTTCAGCGTGATTACGTGAGGTTTCAGGAGGAGGAGCAGGAGGAGGAGGAGGAGGAATATTAGACACAGATTGATGAAGCAGAAATGTCCCCGTTTTGGATGGTGAGAGAGAACGTAGCTTCCATCCGTGGGTGCAGCCTACGTATTGCTTACGTATCGCTGCTGTCCGCTGGTGGAGAACAGAAGTCTGGGGAAATCCAGGCTTTGCTCATCTTGATGAGTGTTAGCCTGTCGGCACTGTCGGTTGACAGGCGGGTACGCTTATCTGTGATGATTCCCCCAGCCGCACTAAACACCCTCTCCGACAAGACGCTAGCCGCAGGACAAGCAAGCACCTCCAGGGCATACAGCGCGAGTTCAGGCCACGTGTCCAGCTTCGACACCCAGTAGTTGTAGGGGGCAGAGGCGTCACCGAGGATGGTCGTGCGATCGGCTACGTACTCCCTCACCATCCTTTTACAGTGCTCCCGCCGACTCAGCCTTGACTGGGGAGCGGTGACACAGTCTTGCTGGGGAGCCATAAAGCTGGCCAGGCCCTTAAAGACTGTTGCACTGTCTGGGCTGTACATGCTGCTCAATCTACGCACCTCCCCTGCTACATGGCCCTCGGAACTGCGCCTTCTGCCACTAGCGCTGTCGGATGGGAATTTTACCATCAGCTTGTCCGCCAGGGTCCTGTGGTATAGCAACACTCTCGAACCCCTTTCCTCTTCGGGAATGAGACTGGGAAGGTTCTCCTTATAGCGTGGGTCGAGCAGTGTGTACACCAGTAATCCGTAGTGGCCAGAATGCGTTGAATGCGAGGGTCACGAGAAAGGCATCCTAACATGAAGTCAGCCATGTGTGCCAGGGTACCTGTACGCAACACATGGCTGTCCGCACTAGGAAGATCACTTTCAGGATCCTCCTCCTCCTCCTCCTCCTCCTCCTCCTCAGGCCATACACGCTGAAATGATGACAGGCAACCAGCATGGGTACCGTCAGCAGTGGGCCAAGCTGTCTCTTCCCCCTCCTCCTCATCCTCCTCCTCCTCCTCCTGAATGCGCTGAGATATAGACAGCAGGGTGCTCTGACTATCCAGCGACATACTGTCTTCCCCCGGCTCTGTTTCCGAGCGCAAAGCGGCTGCCTTTATGGTTTGCAGGGAACTTCTCAAGATGCATAGCAGAGGAATGGTGACGCTAATGATTGCAGCATCGCCGCTCACCACCTGGGTAGACTGATCAAAGTTTCGAAGGACCTGGCAGATGTCTGCCAACCAGGCCCACTCTTCTGAAAAGAATTGAGGAGGCTGACTCCCACTGCGCCGCCCATGTTGGAGTTGGTATTCCACTATAGCTCTATGCTGCTCATAGAGCCTAGCCAACATGTGGAGCGTAGAGTTCCACCGTGTGGGCACGTCGCACAGCTGTCGGTGCACTGGCAGATTAAAGCGATGTTGCAGGGTGCACAGGGTGGCAGCGTCCGTGTGGGACTCGCGGAAATGTGCGCAGAGCCGGCGCACCTTTACGAGCAGGTCTGACAAGCGTGGGTAGCTTTTCAGGAAGCGCTGAACCACCAAATTAAAGACGTGGGCCAGGCATGGCACGTGCGTGAGGCTGCCGAGCTGCAGAGCCGCCACCAGGTTACGGCCGTTGTCACACACGACCATGCCCGGTTGGAGGCTCAGCGGCGCAAGCCAACGGTCCGTCTGCTCTGTCAGACCCTGCAGCAGTTCGTGGGCCGTGTGCCTCCTATCTCCTAAGCTGAGTAGTTTCAGCACGGCCTGCTGACGCTTGCCCACCGCTGTGCTGCCACGCCGCGCGACACCGACTGCTGGCGACGTCCTGCTGCTGCTGACACATCTAGATTGCGAGACAGAGGTTGAGGAGGAGGAGGGTGCTTTAGTGGACGAAGCATACACCGCCGAACATACCAGCACCGAGCTGGGGCCCGCAATTCTGGGGGTGGGTAGGACGTGAGCGGTTCCAGGCTCTGACTCTGTCCCAGCCTCCACTAAATTCACCCAATGTGCCGTCAGGGAGATGTAGTGGCCCTGCCCACCTGTGCTTGTCCACGTGTCCGTAGTTAAGTGGACCTTGCCACTAACCGCATTGGTGAGGGCGCGTACAATGTTGCGGGAGACGTGGTTGTGCAGGGCTGGGACGGCACATCGGGAAAAGTAGTGGCGACTGGGAACTGAGTAGCGCGGGGCCGCCGCCGCCATCATAGCTTTGAAGGACTCCGTTTCCACAACCCTATACGGCAGCATCTCAAGGCTGATAAATTTGGCTATGTGGACGGTTAACGATTGAGCGTGCGGGTGCGTGGTGGCGTACTTGCGCTTGCGCTCCAACACTTGCGCTAGCGACGGCTGTACTGTGCGGTGCGAGACATTGGTGGATGGGGCCGAGGACAGCGGAGGTGAGGCTGTGGGTGCAGGCCATGAGACGGCTGTGCCTGTGTCCTGAGAGGGAGGTTGGATCTCAGTGGCAGGTTGGGGCACAGGGGGAGAGGCAGCGGTGCAAACCGGAGGCGGTGAACGGCCTTCGTCCCACCTTGTGGGGTGCTTGGCCATCATATGTCTGCGCATGCTGGTGGTGGTGAGGCTGTTGGTGGTGGCTCCCCGGCTGATCTTGGCGCGACAAAGGTTGCACACCACTGTTTGTCGGTCGTCAGGCGTCTCTGTGAAAAACTGCCAGACCTTAGAGCACCTCTGCCTCTGCAGGGTGGCATGGCGCGAGGGTGTGCTTTGGGAAACACTTGGTGGATTATTCGGTCTGGCCCTGCCTCTACCCCTGGCCACCGCACTGCCTCTTGCAACCTGCCCTGCTGATGCCCTTGCCTCCCCCTCTGAAGACCTGTCCTGAGTAGGCGTTGCACACCAGGTGGGGTCAGTCACCTCATCGTCCTGCTGCTCTTCCTCCGAATCCTCTGTGCGCTGCTCCCTTGGACTTACTGCCCTTACTACTACCTCACTGCAAGACAACTGTGTCTCATCGTCATCGTCCTCCTCACCCACAGAAAGTTCTTGAGACAGTTGGCGGAAGTCCCCAGCCTCTTCCCCCGGACCCCGGGAACTTTCGAATGGTTGGGCATCAGTGACGATAAACTCCTCTGGTGGGAGAGGAACCGCTGCTGCCCAATCTAAGCAGGGGCCCGAGAACAGTTCCTGGGAGTGTTCCCGCTCCTGAGCAGGTGTCATTGTAGTGGAGTGAGGAGGCTGGGAGGAAGGAGGAGCAGCAGACAAAGGATTCGGATTGGCAGCAGTGGACGGCGCAGAACTGCGGGTGGATGATAGCTTGCTCGAAGCACTTTCTGCCATCCAGGACAGGACCTGCTCACACTGCTCATTTTCTAATAAAGGTCTCCCGCGTGGACCCATTAATTGGGCGATGAATGTGGGGACGCCAGAAACGTGCCTCTCTCCTAATCGCGCAGCAGTCGGCTGCGACACACCTGGAT
Source organism: Eleutherodactylus coqui (assembly GCF_035609145.1). Taxonomy (NCBI): domain Eukaryota; kingdom Metazoa; phylum Chordata; class Amphibia; order Anura; family Eleutherodactylidae; genus Eleutherodactylus; species Eleutherodactylus coqui. The sequence continues at coordinate 80,959,145 of NC_089849.1, forward strand.
CAGGAGCTCGGCCTATGCCCACACCCTCACTTGGCCCTCCGCGTCCTCGGCCACGTCCACGTCCACGTCCTCTATGCTTACCCCTACCCCTCAGCATGCTGTATTACCAGTGATTTGATTTCCCAGGCAGGAAATAAATTGGCGCAAGCCTGCAGGCCAAATATAATGTTTTCGCTTTTTTGCAAAGGGAAGACCCCACTGCATGTATTCAATGAACAAGAAGTTTAATATCTGTGGTGTGGCCCTCAAAAAGTGTCACACAAGTATAGTGTAGCAGAGTTATTAACTCTAGCAGAGCAGGTATTTGCCAGTCAGGAAAGACAATGGCGCTAGGCTGCAGTAAAGCGTAGCTGGTTGCGTCTGATTTTTGTACGTTGTACACGCAGCACACACGTACACGCAGACCTTAGGACTGACACAGGCAGGCCAAATATAATTTATTTTCCTTTTTAGCTTAGGGAAGACCCCACTGCGTATATTCAATGAACAAGAAGTTTAATATCTGTGGTGTGGCCCTCAAAATGTGTCACACAAGTATAGTGTAGCAGAGTTATTAACTCTAGCAGAGCAGGTATTTGCCAGTCAGGAAAGACAATGGCGCAAGCCTGCAGTAAAGCGTAGCTGGTTGCGTCTGATTTTTGTACGTTGTACACGCAGCACACACGTACACGGAGACCTTAGGACTGACACAGGCAGGCCAAATATAATTTTTTTCCTTTTTAGCAAAGGGAACACCCACACTGCGTCTATTCAATGAATAATGTATGTCTTCTGGCCCTGCCTACACAATTCTATCCCTGTAGTATTAATGCCGGGTGCAATGCTCTGCACAGCCGGTTTTGAGAAAAAAAAAAAAATATGCAACACTGCTAACAGCAGCCTGGACAGTACTGCACACGGATAGACGTGGCCCTAGAAAGGACCGTTGGGGTTCTTGAAGCCTACACTAACTCCTAACACTCTCCCTGCCTAACCCCCACTTCTGTCCCTATTGCTGGGTGCAATGCTCTGCAGATCCAATTTTGGACAAAAAAAAATAAAAATACTGTGCTAACACAGTACTGCACACTAGTAGATGTGGCCCTGAGAAGGGCCGTTGGGGTTCTTGAAGCCTACACTGACTCCTAACGCTCTCCCTACAGCAGTACCAGCACGATAGTACTTTCCCTCAGCTAAGTCACAAGGCATGTGTGGCGAGCCGCGGGAGGGGCCGATTTTTATACTCGGGTGACATCTGATCGCCCCAGCCACTCACTGCAGGGGGGTGGTATAGGGCTTGAACGTCACAGGGGGAAGTTGTAATGCCTTCCCTGTCTTTCAATTGGCCAGAAAAGCGCGCTAACGTCTCAGAGAGGAAACTGAAAGTAACCGGAACACCGCGTGGTGCTCGTTACGAGTAACGAGCATCCCGAACACCCTAATATTCGCACGAATATCAAGCTCGGACGAGTACGTTCGCTCATCTCTAATAATAACATTTATTGAGCTACAATATATACATTTTAAAACCAACCTTGTATAGAGTCTAAGGGCTTATTCCGATGTGCGTATATCGGCCGGGTTTTCCCGCCCGGCTGATATATGCTGTCCCTCTCAGCAGGGGGAGGAGGCGGGCAGGGAGCAGTGCACTGAGCTCTCGCTCCCTCTCCGACCCTCACCGCTATTTACAATGGGAGGGAATTAAGCTCCACCCCCATCCCACCCCTCCCATTGCAAACAGTGGCGAAGGGGAAGAGAGGGGGCGGGAGCTCAATGCACTGCTCCCGGCCCGCCTACTCCCCCTGCAGAGCGGGACAGGGTATATCGGCCGGGCTTGAAAATACGGCTGATATATGCACGTCGGAATAAGCCCTAATCCTGCAGTCTTATCTGGAACCATGGAGATATATTGAGTTTTTGTACAGCGTTCAGCACTGCCGTTTCAGTGCTGCACGAAATGCTGTACAACGCTAACATTCATTTCAATGGGGCTGTTCACACAAGTGTCAAAACGCTTGGCTGTTTTCAGCTATGTGTCGCCCATTGAAATGAATGGGCAGCCGTTTCAGTGCTGTTGAAAATGTGGCACAACTTAGTAAAGCATTTCTGACAGCCATAAACGCTAGCTACACTACCTAAGGAAAAATAAAAAAAAACAATACTCCCCTAACATGCACCATGTGGGTCCTCGCTGCTGCTCACTGGAGCTCTGGGCAGGCTTCTGGGCACTTGTCAGCGCCAACAGCATCTTTTGCTAGTGACAGTGTTTAAAGACCCTGCCTCCCGCAAGAGATTGCTCTCAATGGCTTAGCCGCCACGGGCTCAAACAATCAAAGCCAGTGCTAGATGCACCAATCACAACCATTCAAAATGTGACAGGTGTAATAGCAACCAGATAGTTGAAAAATTTAGTTGTTAAGAGTGACTTGGGAGTTTTTGAGTTGTATATTATTAATCATATAGCTTAAAATGTGTAAATTATGTCCTTACCTTTGATTGTACTTGGCAGGAGGCCCTGAATTAGTTGGAAGGGGCCTCAATAAATTTACTTCTCCATATCCTTATACACCCTTATTCTAGCCCTATATTATATACATGCTAAATAAGGGAAAACAAATAAAACATGATATTGCAAACATAGTAGATAAATATTTTAGCAAGCTATCTAGCACTTGGCACTTTGGCAAGCCAAGAGAGCTTCAGGTGTTCACATAATAGTTCTTCAACCATTTATAAGTATTAAGTATGGAAGCTCCTCATTTATCTTAGATATTGGTGGAACAGCAAGGACATATACAATGGATGTACACATGATTCCACTCAACTTGGCTAGGGGTTTTCCTGGATTCTAATATTGTTGCCTTATCTTTAGGATAGAGCATTAGTATCCACCTCTTGGGACCTCTGACTATCAGCTGATCGATGAGGCTGGGACCATTTCTCAAGCCTGTGATTTTCATCAGCCACATGGCCATAGAACAGTTTGATCATGTTCAAGTGAAAGGACTGAGCTGCAATACCCGGCAGAGCTGCTATGCCACGTATGGTGTTGTGCCTGGTATGTAGTGAAGTGACAGTGGCTCTCACCTGAATGCTGCATCCATTCAATAGAGTGGTCAGAGCAGGTCCCAGGAGGTGAACCCTCACCAACCAAATGTTGATGGTTTATCCTGAGGATAGGCTATCAAAATCTTGGTGCTGATTAAACCCTTAAAGGGCTAAAATATCTAATAATACAAAAATTATATAAAGGTAGGTGGTATGTGTTACATTAACTTCCACATGAATGCCAGGACCTAGAGGTTTCCAACAGAACATTGCCCAGAACATTACATGGCTTCTGTCAGCTTGCCTTCATCCTGTATAATAAATCCTGGTGCCATTTTTTCCCAAGTACGTCAGAAAGGGTATTGTTTCTCCTTATGGAGGGCACCTAGAGGGTGTGCGAAGAGACACTTAGGAGATGAGTGAGGAGACTTATAAGGCCATCCATGTTAGTTATCTCGCTTGGACGACGAGGGTCCGTAGCGCTGATCTAGAAGGACCTCGACTAAGAGCATTGTTCCATTCGGTGACGATGTGGGAGGAAGTACTGTTGCCTATCTGTTGCACCCACGAGTGCCGCCGATGACCAGCAGGCCTCCGCCAGTCGTCTATCGATTTTCCTAGCAATTGCTGCGGTTAGAGCACCGTGGACCGGAACAGCTTCTGACAAGCGTGCAACATAATCAAAAAGTGCAAGTCATCTACTTGTTATTGTTTTTATGATTGACTCAAGCCCGTGGAAGCCTGTATCTTGCTGTAAAACCAACGGACACGGAAAATATGGCGTTGGCATCGCATGTGAAAGGACTCCAGACGCTCATTGGTTTGCGACAGCAAGGTCCAAGTCTCTGAGCCGTACAATAATATTGGCATAATGCAGGTCTGGTAGAATCGAATCTTAGTCCTGAGTGTTATGTTCTGCCTCCTCCAGAGTTATCCAGGGACCTCATCGCTAAGGCTGCCCGCGCTATTCTCTGCAGGATGTCTCAGCAGCATCCATGCTTCTCTGGGAAATATACAAACAGGGAAGAAGGAACAATACCTCTGCAGTGCCACCTACTGGAATGCAGCATTTCTTCAAGTCAATGTTAGACTCTTTAGACAAGCCTTATAACAATTTCTATGAATTGAAAACCAAACCAGAATACCATACACAGACAGCTGTTTTAGTGTTTTCTTTTTTTTTTTACCCTCATCAGTGTGCAGTTGATTTCTGACTTGGCTAGTGAGAGACCTATAAACGTGAGTTAGAAAGGATATTGTTTATCCTTAATGAGAGCACTTAGAAGTTGTGTGAGGAAACACTTGGAAGTTGAATGAGGAGACTTTTAAGGCCATGCATGCTCCTCTGGGAAATATGCAAATAGTGTTCACATTGAGGAGGGGCAAAAACTATGAAACTGCTGTCTGTGTATGATATTCTGGCTTGGTTTGCAATTCATAGTCATTGTTATAATGCTTGTCTAAAGAGTTTGACATTGACTTGCAGAAATGCTGCCTTCCAATAGGTGGAACTGCAGAGGTATTGCTCCATCTTCCCTATTTGAATATTTACCCAAGTAAGTGATGGAAACTCACCCAGCTGTCTATTTGATGCAAAATAAATTGTGATTCATCAGACTATTCCACTTTCTACCATTGTTCTACGGTCTTCTACGCCCTTGGTAGGTACTTTTGATGGTGGACAGTAGTCCACATGGGCATTCTGACATAATTGTGATAGCTTCATACATAGTAGGCTGTGGTGCATTCTGTGGTCTGACACCTTTCTACCTTAGCCAGCATTAAATTTTTCAACAATTTGTTCTTGAATAGCTCTTCTTTGCAATTGGAGCAGATAGGCAAGTCTTCACTCCAAATGTGCATCAATGATCTTTGGTCGCCCATGACTGTTGCTGGTTCACCGGTTTTCCTTTCTTGGACTACTTTTAGATATGAACCACTGTATACTGAGAACATACTACCATTTTGGAGATTCTCTAACCCAGTCATCTAGTCATCACAATTTGGCCTTTGTCAAAATTACTTAGAACTTACACTATTATGTTTCTGCTTCCATAAATTAACTTCTGGAAATGACTATTCCCTTGGTGCTTAATACATCACAGACTTTGACAGCTGTCATTTTTAGATGATAATGATATTCAATTAATCTGTCAGTGGTTTTAATGCTATGGCTGATTAGTGCAGAGCACGGAAAAGTGGTGATTGGCTAACTATACTCCTCAACATTAAAAAAAGGCAAAACCAAGAAGGAAGAATCTTATAATTTTGAAAATCACAGGATCGATATACATGTTAATGATATGCGAATAGCATAAAAATAGAAACAAAATATTGAAAAGATATAATTTTATTCACTCTCAAGTATGAGCACCATGCACAGAAATACACATACTTACATGCCTTGTCATGCTATCACTGAGGTCATTAATGATTGTCTGAGTAATATTCTACTATGCTGAATCCACCTGGGCATGAAAATCATCAGGATGCACTGCTGGCAGCTCCCTTTACAATTGCCGATCAATAATATCTCATAAGTATTTGATAAGAGACAAGCCTGGAGACACTGTTTGCCATCTTATCACATTTAAGACATGCATGATGCTCCTATTTGCATAAGCAACATGTGGCCTGGTGTTATTCTGTTAAAAAATGGCTCCTGGAACACTTCAGAGAAATAGCTGTACCTATAGTCCCACAACCAATTCAACTTAACGCTTAGCTGTTAGTGTATCTGGAATGAAAACTAGAGGGGTCCGGCAACTGTACATCATTCCACCCTACATCATAATCCTGTGACTAGGACTGGTGTGATGCTTCCTCAAGGACCTCTCTTTATGGTGTTGCCCACGTGGTCTCTAGTCTAATCTTAAGATATCATTGCATCAGAGACACTGAAGAGGACACATCTCCACTCCAGCCTTCATCACCGTCTTGCTCTGCATCATAATAACCTTTGACAGCAGTTTTGTGAGTTGTGTAGACACTATTTGTTGCCCTAGGCATCGAATGTACCCAATTTCTCTAGGAGTACAGAATTGATGACTACATGCCATTGTTCTAATCTGGTGACCCTCCATCCATGCAGAGATTTGCCTCTTGCTGTCATTCGAGTTCTTTGGCCTTGTTCTCCCAACCACTGGGACACGCAACACTGAGCAGTGCTGACATCTCAGCCTACACACCTTGTAAACTGCTGCAGTAATAAACCAAGGTCTCTCAATTCAAGGATTCTGTCTCTCTTAGTTTGCAACAAGATCCTATCTTGTTATTTGCATAGCGACAACTTATTCTGCAGCGCTTTCAAGTAATTTATTTATTACCCCCACCAAACTGGGTACTCATCTTATTGACCTTGGAAGGATGGAAGGCTGAGTCAAGATGCATTAACTGGCATATCAATGGACAGAAGGCATTGCGCAATCATACCACAGGACTTCGTCTGATTTTTGAGGTTTCATGTGGATGAAAAAAATTGGTTTCGATCTGGATTTTATACAATTGAATCCCCTCCACGTGCCACAGATTGGAACTGGGTAATGTTACGATGTGTAATCCATAACGGGTAGTGGAACCAAGTTGGCGTTATTATGTCAGCCTGGTCTGCATGGCTATAACTTCAGCTCTGCTCTGTCTTTAACCTATCACTGCAAAAGGCCTCTGTGACATTTTCTGCTGTAAATACCTTACAGGGGCCTTCGTCTCTACTTTTCTGTAACATGGTGTATGTTCTGATTGGTTGACAGTGAGGTGAGTCCCCTGTCTGGCCAATCAGCCATGGTGTGAATATATTTAATCGGGTCACACCAATTACTTGAAAATTGCCAGAAAATTTTAACATTTGCATATCTTAGAGACACTAATTTTACTTCCATGATTTGCATAACCTTACGGCTTGTCCTTCTTGGTGTTGCAATTTCAATATTAAGCATATTTCGTTTGTAGTACAAGTTCTTGTACAGTATGGATTAGTGATGAAAAAGCAGTAAAGCATGGGAGCTTAGTGCTTCGTTCTCTTCTTTAAACTGCTGATTTGCTGTGACTCAACATGAGCAAAATATACATCAGTGTAAGCTCCCTCTTGTGCCATTATCACAGTATGGAAGGAACATCACACAGCCTGTCAGCATACCAAAATGTGCGTACATGTTTTTCCAATTTACAAAGAGGTAGTTAAAAAGGCAAATTTACAATATTCTGCAAGCTGCCTGTGTTAAATTTGATTGTGTGTGCTGCTGGTGGGATTAAATTAGCACCAGTGGCAGAGGTTTTTTTTATTTGTACACCATTTACTAAACAATTTGCTATAAGCTCCTATGGTTAGTTGGCTTTAATATTGTCATAACCCCAGTGTTCTTCACAATGAATTTAGGTCTCACCTTTTCATTCTGTTTTCGTTTTCCTTATTGATTACTTTAAATCTTGTTGATTCAGTTATGAGTGACAGAAAGTTATCTATAGCAAGATTATATAGAAAACGGTAAAATAGAAATCTAGAATACATATACAGTATCCACTCTCTTCTGTCCTTAGATTGTGTCAAGAGTACACTGTTACTAGTGGGATACCACTTGGGTTATACTGTGTTTCCCTGAAAATAAGACACTGTCTTATATTATTTTTTGCCCCAAAAGAGGCACGGTGTCTTTTTTTCAGGAGTGCCTTATACTCACCTGGTCCCGCCATCTGGGCCCCTCGCGCTGGTCACTGGTGCTGCGGCAGGCTTCCATGTCCTCAGCATTGACACAGCACTCTTTTTCTGGTGACAGGGCTTTGAATACCCCGCCTCCAGCAAGTGAGTGCTCTGATTGGCTGAGCCACGGCACATGTGATCCAATCACAGAACTTGCTTGCTGAAGGTGGGGTATTCAAAGCTCCTCACTAGAGAGTGCTGTGTTAACGCTGAGGACACGGAAGCCTGCCGCAGTGCCAGAGACCAGCGAAAGGGACTTAAGCGCTGCTGGCTAGGTGAGTATTGCTGTTTTTTTTCATGTTGTTTAGCTAGGACATATTTTCAGTGGAGGGTTTATTTTAGGGGAATGTGGTAGCTGAAAAGTTCTCTACAGATGTTGCCCTTGGTCAGATTTGAACCTGGAACTCCAGCACTCCAGATGTCTACATTTGTTTTATTTTTTATTTTTGTTTAGTATGTCTTTTTCTATTGAGAAGTCTATGGGAAAACATCTGAAAAAACCCAAAGCATACTGTGATATTGAAAAAAATGCAATGAACCCTAAAACACATAGCCGAGAAACTCGTGCGAGAGTTTCTTGCACAAATGTTATGTGAATACGAACCGCATTCTTTTGAATGGATGCCCTATGTTTTTGCATTTCTCGGAACACATTTCCCCTTGTTTTCAATGAAACAGTAAAACACATGCACAGGTCTCTCATTGAAAACAATGGGAAACACTTGCCGATCCTCTAACGAGGCCGAAAGCCATGCCAAAGGATTGCTACTTTACTGAAGTGATGAAGGTGATTTTGCGAGAAAAACACCTCACATTAGCATGAAAAAGCAAACTGGTGAGCACAATATCGGGTCGAGTTTCTCAGTTCGATATTGCATTTGCCTGTGTGTAGAAGGAGTGAGGAAAAATGGCCCCAAGTAATGTAATATTTGTAAGGCTTTTCAAAGTTAGCCATTAACCTACAGCTAACATCTAAACAGCTGCAAACAAGTTACAAAAATTGCCTGTGTCACAAAAAGTACAAATACGCAATGGTCATTGCGCAAATACACAACGTAAATGCACTTATGCCCGTGTGATTCCGGCCATAAGGACACATTCAGAGGTACAGTATAAACCCAAAGCAGACCAGTTGATCTATAACACAGGTATGATCATAATCCCTTGGATTGTTACTTGATGACTCTTCATCATGAAGTGTTTCATGACTATGGGCTCAAGGTGGGCTCAAGTAGTCATCTTAATCCATGAAGAAATCCCACATATTTTTCAATAGATTTTACATTCTTTTAAATATTTTTTAACTATTTCCCATTATCCTGATTCATTTATGACTTTATATCCCTTTTGTGGCACCATTCTAGATTTGTTTGTAATTTTACTTATTTTTACATAAAGGTGAATGAGACATACAAAGGACTGACTTTGATTCATAGTTTTATTTTTAGTATCTTGAAAACATTAACCGTATTTTCTTTAGACAAAGTGAGAATAGAACTTTAGAGAGATAGTCAGGGCCATTGCATAGCTGGCTTTAATTTAAAGCTTTAGAAGTGCTATTAATTTTATTTTCAAAGGATCCAAGAGGCTGTTGTCTACATACACAGCTTAATATGCTTTATTCTCTTGTGTTACTGGTTTGTTTGCTACTTACTCTCAGGTGAAGTCATTAATTAATTGGATAAGTGCATTTGCTCTAGAAAATCGAACAGATTGTGTTGGATGTCCTGTTAAAATAGTTGTGCAATTAAACATGTGAGGGACACCCCATAAAAGAATGAATCATGTAACCACTGTAACGAATATATTAATGTAAGAACTTTACTTGTAACCTCATTCCAAGTGCCCTGAATTAATTTAGCACATTTACCATATTTTAATAAGGCTTTTTAACTTCTCAGATGTTTTACTGGTTGGACTCTGAAAACATTGAACAATATATTTCTAAAATAATAACAAATAGTTGTGTTTCATATATCCTTTGTTGATTTTTCCATTGGGATAGCTGTCTAAGGGCTTGTTGTTTTGTGAAACAAGTTACATTTTTCAGTTGTACTATTTAAAGTACCATGTAATGTACTAAAAAACTTTAAAACATTTCTAAGTGGAATGAAACTAAAAATGACAAAAACTGCACCATTTTTTTTGGTGGGGGGGGGTTCTTGTTTTTACGGCATACATACTGTGGCACAAATGATATTGTAACTTCATTTTGTGGCTCAATAGAATTATGATGTTACCAATTTTTTTTTGGCTGCAATTAGAGATGAGCGAGCATGCTCGTTCGAGCATTAGCATACTCGAAAGTACTCGTTACTCTAGCAAGCACCACGCAGCGCTCAGGTGCTCGAGAAAATTTTGCCGCCTCCTTCCCATGTTTATTTTTTGCTAAAGTGTATGCAAAATAGTATTTTGCATACACTTTAGCAAAAAATAGACAGTGTAAAATGAATACAGTCTTGTTATATAATGCGGATGGACAGGACACACACTAAATTGTTTTCAATGGAGCTGCGGCTGCTGTCGGCAGCTCCATTGAAGACAATGGTCTGCCGGCACCCCTGATTTGTTTTTCATGGAAGGGCTTTACATATAAGCCCTTCCCTGAAAAACAATAATTTTAGTGTAAAAAAAAACGTACCTCTCTGCCGCTGCCGTGTCCCCGCAGAGATGCAGCAGATGTTTCCTTTATCCCCGCTAGTAAAAAGAATTCCCTGCTGCTGCACTTGCCACATCTGTGACAGATGCAGCAAAGGAATTCTTCAATTCCCTACCACAGGTGTCATGCATGTCACACCTGTCATTTATTCGGCGAGACCTGCCTGTAATTGGCTGAGCACCTCAGCCAATCACAATCTGCCTTTCAGCAGGCGAGGATTTAAAATCCCCACCAGCTGATAGATCAGCACTACTGAGCCGGGGACAGCGGAGAGAAGACGCGGCTGAGCCCCGGCAGCTGAAGGGAGGTGTGTATGTATTTTTTAAATTATACTACTTTTACAGGGTTTTTTTTCAGGGAAGGGCTTATAGTTAAAGCCCTTCCCTGAAATCCAATGACAGGGAGCCGGCAGCAGGATTCTCTAATGCAGCTGTCATGTGTGACAGCTGCGGTAGAGAATTGAAGAATTCCTCTGCTGCATCTGTCACAGATGTGGCAGGTGCAGCAGCAAGGAGTTTTTTTTACTAGCGGGGATGAAGGAAACATCTGCCGCATGCGGCAGATGTGTTCTGCATCCCCGTGAGGGACGCGGCAGTGGCGGAGAGGTAAGTTTCTTTTTTTTTTACACTAAAACTATTGTTTTTCAGGGAAGGCCTTATATGTAAAGCGCTTCCATTAAAAACAAATCAAGGGTGCCAGCAGACCATTGTTTTCAATGGAGCCGCCAACAGCACTGCAACATCTTTCCTGAGCAGTGGTATCCAGAAGTATTTCATGGGAGGCCTGACAAGTGCCTTATATAGTATCTTATAAGAATAATATTCTTGTCCCTCGCCCCTATACTTTTTTATTGCACCCTAAGACTTTATTTGCTTTTGTAGCAGCTAATTGGCATTGATTGTTCCAGTTAAGTTTACAAGTAACAGTAACTCATTTAGTGTGTATTGGTGACATCCATTTCTGCTGGCCATGTGCATAACCTTACTTTTTTTTTAAATCAAGATTTTTTGGCATTTTCAAAATTTTTTACATACATGACTTAGAAGCCAAAGAACAAATTTTCCTGGTCCTGGTAGGATCCGGACCATTACTTGTGCATTATAACAGTATAAACCTTTAGAAAGCAGTCCCCTCCCCCAATATCTTATTCTCTAATCTTCTTTCTTGGACGGCTCTAAGGAGCCCGGGATGGGGGAGCGGGAGGAGACAGGTAGGGGTGGAGGGAGGAAGTGCAGGGTGGGAAAAAGACAAGATGTGGGGGAAACACAGGGGAAAGTACTTAGAATGCAACTAATTTTCGATCCAGTAGCTGCTTCAATGCGTCCTAAGTCAGTCACTGACACTGGGGCTCAATCTGGGGACCCTGTTTGAGGCCTCAACACCACACACCAAGGGCGCACCATACCTGAATAGAATCACCGAGGGGTAGCAAAAACCCATCTAGGAGGGATATAATCAAAGGCACGGCACATACCTCTCGGTACCCTCTCAAATTAAGTTCTCAATTTAAGAGCTCGCCAGGGGCTCCACATCCGCACAAATCCATCATACCTTCCCCTCGACCAGCTTGAAAGTTCTTCCAAATTGCAAATCAAGTCTACCCTTTCCCTCCACTGGTCTATGGAGGGAGCAGCCTTCTGTAGCCATAGAAGGCGGATCAGGGCCTTAGCGGCATCGAGCAGGAATGCAATCAGCTTAATCCTTCAGTGGGCGGAAAACTGCGGAGGGTCTCCAGAGGAAGATCCTGTCTGCTGCAAGTTTCAGACCTGGTGAGATGCACTGCAATACATTATCTACCTCTCTCCAAAAAGGGGCAATGATGGGGCATTCCCACCAGACGTGCAAATATCAGCCTACGCCTGAGTTACATCTCCAACATCTGTCATGGGGGGCAAGTTTGTATGCAAAAAGTCATTGAAGAGTCTTGTACCATCGTACCAAAAGTTTATAATGACTCTCCTGCATTAAGGGGAAAGTCCATAGGCAGTTTTCAGAATTGATTTTATATCCACGGAGGAGAGATATATATTTAGTTCTTTCTCCCACGAGACCAAAAACGAAGTCTTGGACACGATGGGGGGGGGGGGGGGGGGGGGGGAATCCTCCGCAGATTGGATATTTTTCTTGGCTTGATAGCTTTCTCCTCTAATACTCTTTCAAAGGGGGTCTTAGGTCTGGTAGACTTAAAGGCTTTAAGAAATTTACTAAGGGAGCTAGTTACGTGCAATGCCTGTAGAAAAGAAAACTTGTGGTTAGGTAACACAGTCTGAAGAATCTCGTCAGGTTTCTTGTGCGCCTGGGCCTGGAGGTCACCCACTGTTTCTTTAGAGAATCTTCTCCATATACTTACTGTAGATGTGTCGGAGGGTATCCCAAGCAGCCCGCAGAAAGCTCGCAATGGGACCATGGAAGAGGGCCCAGGTGCTAAAGAGCTCCTCAGATCGTCCCAGGTCTCACAGGGGCCCCTAAACAGCGGACTTAAATTAGTCGCTCTGTATTTGAGTTTATCAGGAAACCATAGGTCCTCTAGGAGAGTAACACCATGTGATCCCTCTGCTAAACGGAACATTAAGGGATCTCTAATTGGGTGAGTAAGCTCCACCCAAGTCTTCTAACCATCTAGTTAGCAACTTGGCTCAAAGCTTAACATCAAAATTTATCAATGAGATTGGTCTATAGCTACTGCACAGTTCTGGATCCTTCCCCTCTTTTTGTATCAACATGATATGTGCTTTTTGGGATTGTTTGGGAAGGGATCCTCCTTGTAGAAGCGCATTGAATAGATCTTTCAAATGTGGAGCCAAAGTTGCTTTAAATGCTTTGTAGTAGACTAATAACAAACCATCCGGGTCGGGACTTTTCCCATGAGCGCATGACTGTATGATATTTTCGATTTCTTGGGAAGAGACCGGAGCCACAGGGAGCTAGCTTCGTCCTCGCCCAACTTAGGGAGATGTAGTGTGTTCAGAAAAATGTCAGTCTAGTCCTTAATTAGCTGGGGGTCTGTGTGTGAGTCTTGACATTGGAGGTTATATAGGACTCAATAGAACCGTTGGAACTCTTTTGCTATTTCTACCGATGAGGATGCTGCTTAGCCTGATTGTGTTTTTATTGAATTTATGTGATTTCTAATGTGGGTTTTTTTTTATTTAGAGCCGACATAAACTTGCTTCCTCTATTCCCGTGGGCATAAACCGCATGTTTCTTATTGAATTTAGATTCCAGACAGTTTCGTAGGTCCTGCCTCAAGGAGGTCAGTTCTTTCAAATTACTTTTAGTTTGAGAGCTTTTCACCGCCTGTTCTAATAATGCTATTTGAGAAAGTTTATTGTCAATTTCTTTCTGTTGCTGTTTTTTAACTCTGGTCGCCAAATCTATCAAAAAGACCCCTCACAAACGCCTTATGAGCTTCCCACACCATCGGGATCTCTAGGTCCCCTGTAGAATTTAATTGGAAATATTATTTTACTAACTCAACAATACAAGCCTTCTCCTCCACCGAGTCCAGTAAGGAGTTGTTGAGACGCCATCTCCACTCCCTTGGCGTTTCCCGAAAAGGGAGTATATCAATATGTAGAGGGGCTTGATCGGAGATTGTCAAAGAATCAATGTTGGCCCTGCCCAGATACACCAGGAGGTTCGAGGAGACAAATAAGTAGTCCAGCCTTTGTAAGGAGGAATGAACAGTGGAGTAGTAGGTAAAGTCCTTGGTGGAGGGGTGCAAGCACCGCCAAGCGTCTACTACGTTTAACCTTTGGAGTAGCTGACTCAACACCCTCAGCTTCCTCTGCGAGACCTGGGAGCGACCGCCACATAGAGTCCAATAAGGGTTAAGAGTTAAGTTCCAATCCCCACCCAAGATGACCTGCCCAGCGGCGAACTGCCTAAGCACCTCTAATTGTTTGATTATCCAGGAAACCTGGTCCGCGTTGGGGGCATAAAGATTTGCGAAGGTCAATTTAGTATTATTGATTGAACCTCTGAGGAAAAGGACTCTGCCCTCCCCATCTGCATATTGCGCTTCACATTTGAAAGCGATGGATTTGTGGAACAAGATGGAAACCCCCTTTAAGTCTGACGTGGGATGTGAATTATGCTAAGTTTGAGGGAAGTGTCTACCCGGTAGGGCAAAGCACTTGCCTCCCTTAAAATGTGTTTCTTGTAGAAGAAGGACTTTTGTGCTGTACCTTTTAAGTAGAAGGGAGAGGTTGTGTCTCTTGAGCGGTGAGTTGAGGCCCCGGACATTGAAAGTAGTGATATGGGTGTCGTTCATTTCAGTTCACTGAGAATCGGCAATAGGAGAGGACTTCACTCCGGGATGAGACTGCTGGAAGAAGGAAGACAAAACAGCAAAATACAATTATACATATGTCTGTAGGCGGATCTATCCGAAGTACCTCCAGGTACCTAAGAAAGGAAAAGGGAGGGTGAGGGGAGGGAAGTAAGACAAAGGAGAACAGATAAGGTGTGAAATACAGGGGAAGGAGCAGGGACAAGGTTGCACCAATACGTAATTCAAGAAGACCACTAGGCCAATGAGCCGTGGGCTAGATTTCCATTATCTAAAGACATTACATATGAGTGCGAAGGGTTAAGACGATTACAACACTATAAACAAAGTGTCAGTTGGAGAACAAATTAAGCCTGATTGGTACAGGCGCAGTCGGAACCAAGATATCAGTAAAAGAAATGGTAATCCATTTAACAGAAAAATGAAGAACAATGTCTGAATAGTGAAGGCTGCAGGCTGGATAACTGAAGATGGCAGGCTGGCTTGAGAAACTATTGGGAACAACCTTCAGGCCACCTCCATCAGGTAAGTTAGTCAGAGCTAAGGCAGTAGCTACACCAGTTATGTTTTCAGTCGGGAATAAGATCAAGGAAAAGCATTTGCTCTAACTTCAGGTGCTACTCCTTGTCACTTTCTTCCTGCTCTTCTTTTTCTTGCTCTTGGGAGATTTTGCAGGACCCGCCAACTGCCAAGTTTCCACTGTGGGCAAGTGAGGAAGGCTGGGAGGCTCTGGGAGAGGCAGCCAGTGGGGGAGATCAATCGGGTCCAAGCCGAGATGTTGCCAGCAGCCCTTCAGATCATCAGGCGAGCGTACATTATATCTCTTGCTTTTGTAGGTAAAGCCTAAACCGAAGGGGAACAGCCAAGGGTATGTTATGTCCTTTGCTCTCAGTGCATCAAGAAGCGGACGTAGAAGGCAGCGTTTGACCAGGGTAGAAGGCGCTAGGTCCTGAAATATTTAAATCGGCACTCCTCCGTAGTGTAAGTTCTGATGGTTTCTTGCTGCCCCAAGAATAGCTAGTGCATCCGGGAAGGAAAGTAGCTTGAAAATAATGTCTCTGGGAGGCTCTGAACTTGCGGAAGGAGGACGTAGCGCTCTGTGGATATGCTCGATGGTGATGGCATCTGCTCTGTCAGAGCCCAGGAGAGATGTAAAAAGTTCCATTGCAACTTTGGGAAGGACCTCTGGCGCCCAAGATTCTGGTAAACCTTTTATGCAAATGTTGCTGCGCCTGTTTTGATTTTCAAGATCCCCCTGCATTAGGAGCACTCTGTTTAAATAAGAGTGACGTTCGCTCAGGGTCTGGGCCATCTCCAGAGAGTGGGTGGTAATAGTAGATGTGGATGTCTCCAACTCCTCTACTCTTCTCCCCATATTTCTTACCTCCTCCTTTATCTTGGCAAGCTCTGCCAGTACAGGGTGCATAGCTTTAGATAACAGTTCCATCATTAAGCCCCTGGAAATCTTCTCATTATCTTCCCCTTCCGAGGATGTCTCCTCCTCCTGCTCCTCTCCGGTAATTGCTGCTGCATCCAGGCTCAGCACCATTTTGCCGACCATATGGGGAGAGCGGGCAGACCGGTCTTTCAGGTATCTTTGCATGTCTGCCTAGTTTCTAGCCAGGTGGGGAGTTCCTGTGTGTTCTCTCCCCTTCTCCCTAGCCGGTTTTACCATTCTTCGCATTTGCTTGCCACTGTAACAGGTCCGGGTAAGCGCCGCTGCTCGGGAGCTCTGCTCTCAGGCAGCCATTTCACTCCGCGGTCAGGCTCAGCCCCCATAACCTTAAATTTATCAATATTGAACTTCATTTGACATTTTTCTACCCAAGCCCCAAGTTTATCTAGGTCCTTTTGTAGCCGCACATTGTCCTCCATTGTATTAATTGTCTTGTATAATTTTGTATCATCTGCAAATATTGATATTTTACTGTGCAGTCCTTCTATCCTGTCATTGATAAATATATACAGAATGAGGACCAATACTGAACGCTGTGGCCCCCACTAGAAACGCTGGCCCAATCAGAGTATGAACCATTCATTACCACCCTCTGCTTTCTGATTCTGAGCCAGTTCCTTACCCAGATACACACTTTTTTGCCCAGACCGAGCTGTCTCATTTTAAATATCAACCTATTATGCGGCACGGCGTCAAATGCTTAAGAAAAATTCAGATATATGAGATCAATAGACTCTCCCAGGTCTAGCCTAGAACTTACTTCATTGTAGAAGCTGATCAGATTGGTCTGACATGATCAACCCCTCATGAACCCATGCTGATGAGGAGTTATGCCGTTGTTTTCCTTGGGGTATTCTAGGATGGCATCTCTCAGAAACCCCTCTCCAATTATTGAAGTGAGACTTACCAGCCTGTCGTTCCCCAGCTCTGTTTTAGACCCATTTTGTATATTGACCTTTCACTGTGAAGATCCTTTTTCCGTCCCTTAAAAATTAACTTGTATTTAACTAGATAAAAAATCAATTGACCAAACTTTTAGACAAACAAACATATATCTACATCACGTGACACCTAAGTGTCAAAAATAGGCCATAGGTTATGGAAGAACATCCTTTAAATCTACAAAAAAACTAATGCCTCGTTGTGTCTGGTGTGGTACGGAATGACAGAGAACCTTCAGAGGCCGTGTCAGGTATGCTGAAAGTGACACCCAACCTTCTGGGCTGTGTCTAGTATACCAAAAATGATGCACTTTGCAGAACTCTGCATAAAAGTCTCTAAAGCGACCATTATTAAGCTTCAGCGGGCTTTTATATTAAGCCTTTCAGGGTTACAAGAACAGCAAGATGACCAGATTTCAGGGTGCTAAATCTCATGCCAAGCAACTTACCTACTCCTGTTGGGTTGCTGATTCTGTGGTCTGCAGGCTCCTCTTAACCAGGAGAGGTTGGTACCTGGCAGTGAAGAAGAAGTCTGACTCTCTTATCAGAGGATTGCCTGAAACCACTGCTTCCTCTTCCTCCACAAAGAAACTTTCTTCTAAAGCTACAGATAGAAGTAACTTGGGCAAGGTTGCCTAAGATGGTGGCAGCACATGCTGTGACTCTCCTTCTTACAGCCATGAGAAACAGCATCCCAAGCTGGATGAGACCCTTTCTCTTCACCAACAAAGTTATTGGGTCTGCTAAGAATGATTATATCTGGAGAAAGCAGAATTTTTTTCCAGTATAATTTCCATTTCTTTTTCTACATCTGACCAGAATTGTTTGTTCTTGAGACAATTGCACCATATATCTAGGTATAAGCCTACGTGTTCCTGACATCTCCAGCATCTGTATGTCCCAGAGAATTTGTATGCATATAGCCTTTCTGGAGTTTTATACCATCTGGATAATAGTTTATAATGGCTCTCTTGTAAGTGAACACATGTGGAGACGCCATATGTAATCTTGAAATTGTTCTAATCTCTGTGTCGGTTATGCTGATATCCAATTCCCTTTCTGAGGAAGAGACAAAAGATGGTCTGCTAGTGATTGGGGAGTAAGTGAAGTTTTTTGTTAACAAAGCAATCTTCCTTGCATTCTTATTGGGGTTACTTATTATATTTTTTCAAATTCTGTTTGTGGTCTCGAAGAAGAGTGCTGTTTTTTAAAACAGGTTACCAAAGATGTGAGATGTGCAAGATGGAGGCAAGAAAGTTTGCTGACAGGGGCAAATGTATTAATTATGGATGAGGAGTCTTTATGCCTGACTACCTATAGGTCTTTGGCCCTTGAATACATTCCAGATTTTTTCTGGTGTTAGGCCACTAGGCTTCACGATTGTGTACGGTAGTAATTGGAGTGGGCAGTTGGTGATGGTGAAAGTACTAGATGGGGGTCAAGGGAATCCCAGGTCTCACAGAACCCTTTGGATCTATATATTCTAGATTTAGAAAACCACCGATCCCCTAGGAAACTATCTCCTTGTGTGACTTGGACTAGTCTTTGCAGTTTGTGATTTTTCAATGGATACTTTAAATCAAGCCACCTGCTCAGTTCAATTGCTTTGTAATACTCTGTTAGGTCTGGTAGACCGACACCTCCATTTTGTTTCTTTCTAGTTATTAGAGAATAAGCTAATCATTGCTGTTTTTATTTCCAGAGGTAATCTGAGAACAGTATATGGATTCTTTTAAATAAGACTGTGGGATATGAATAGCTAGTATTTGTATTATGTACAGTAGTTTAGTAAGTATGTATGTTTTAATAAGATTTTTCCTGTCAAATCAAGAGATTATGGGAAGGTTTTACGTGAGGGGTACATTTTTAATTTCTAGATTTGAGAGACTATTTATGAGTTTAATACTCAGGCAATCAATTGATTGATCTGCCCTTCATCCAAGTTTGGCAATACCTTCTTGAAAAAACTTGAAGTTAACTCTAAATGTAAGACATTGAAATATTTCATCACCAATCTTTCCCTGAAAAGCTGGCTGCAAAAAGGCCTGAAACCTTTCCGGGACCTTATGGTTAGTGCAGCTCCTAGACTGTTTTCAAATATAATGGTTTTATATAATCTGCCTAGTTCTAATCTTTAGAATTATATTAAGATTTGTTTGTATCCTAAAGCTTCTCTATATACTGTAGTAGGTATTCCTCAATGTTTATATGATCTGCTATATGGGAATTAACTTATGGAATTTAAATCAGTTAGGAGAACTTATGGTTTGATGTAGGGGGACATGGGAATCTCCAAGAAAGCATATCTTCTGAATTTGGAAAAAGATTTTGTCAATTCATTGCCCCTATTCAATGGTCTTTGGCACTAAAGGGGCTAACAAAGCTTCTCTCAGCTAACTTTATTGAGACTCATTATAAACTAGCATTATATACTAGCAAGGTGGTATTATACCCCAAAGACGCTAAAAAGGTTTTTTCTAGGTTTTTCTCATTTGTGCTGTAGAGGTTGAAGCCATACCGGCTCTATCTTTCATATTGTCCTCTATTGTCCAACTTTTGGATGGCTGTTTCCTCTCTAGTGTGAACATTCTCAAACATCTTCATTTCCCAAGACACAAACATGGTACTTCTACTGTTAGGTATTGAACAAGTTTATGTTAGCTACATAAAACTAATCAGTCACATATTTATTTTGGCAAAAGTTTCTTATAGACAAAAATTTGAGATCTCCCACTTTAGCTGTGTTAGGGCGCCCACCCACTGGCGTTTGCGATTTTCGTGCGTGAAAAACGCAGCGTTTTCGCGGCTTTTCCATTAATTTCCATTGACTTTCATGGGTGCATTAGGAGAAAAATAAGGACACATATGCAACTGACAGTTCCTATGTTAAAAAACGCAACGCAACGCAAAAAAAAAAACGCCAGTGGACAGGAGTACATTCAATTCTAATTGCTCTTGAGAAAAAACGCAAAACGCAAAGAAAAAAAAATCGCCAGTGGGTGGGCGCCCTTAGTGAGCATGTTCTCTGAGCACAGTTTATTTGCCCTTCAAAATAATCATCTTGATCATTTTTATTATGCTTGGAAGTTTGGTACAAGTAATGCTAATTTTTTGGCAATAAATTATTGTTTGTACATATTTACCATTTCCTCCCTTACTCCCCTCGTTATATTCTTAGTTTCGTGAGAATCTGTAGCGATACATGTTTTCCATTAAAATTGCCATCTGATGCATGTTTTATGGCATAACTCTATAATGACTCATGATGTATGTATCTGATATTTTATCTTAAATTATAGTTGTATTTTATTGTCTGGCACAAAAAACCTAAAAAAAATGTATTGGGAAAAGAACAATCTTCTTTTACCTTGTTCAATACAATAATACATATGAATGAGAGGCAGGCAGCTACGTGTCAAATATTGATTTGCTATTTTTCTTTAACCAATATACCATTAAAGGCATCTGTTAGGATCACCACAAAACATCAGCAGCATCAACAGTTTTGTGTAAGGAAAACATGATGTTTTATTCACCATTCAGTTGCAGCCACGCTGAGTCTTGTACCACATGCAATGTCCACTTAGTAGCTTTTTCTATGGTGTAGAGCAAAGCCCTTGCCTCAAATGCTGTGAATAAGAAATTGTGAAACTTCCTGCTGCCTTCCTTTGATATTCTACACAGCTTCATTTTCTTACAAGAATCAATAACATTTATGTGACTGCAGAGCAAAGTTTGAAAATAAGGTGAAGTAATGTTAAAAAAAGTTATGTTCTGTAATGCAATTTTAATGAATGTTGAAATATTAAGTTCTTTATACTGTAAAGGGCTCATTCACACCTACATTTAAGCTCAGTTAGGGCTTTCCATCGCTCTGTTTATTTTTAGAGCAGAGGAACAGAATTAAAACAGAAATAAACATTTTAGGTTTTTTCCATATTGCTTTCAATGGATTTTCGAAAGATGGAAAGCTTTGATTATAAGACACAGAAATTTTGGCAATTTTTTTTTGGATGTTAATATAAATTAAGGCTCTGTTCAGATCAAATATGAGTCTTGTGTTAGACATACACTACCGTTCAAAAGTTTGGGGTCACCCAAACAATTTTGTGTTTTCCATGAAAAGTCACACTTATTCACCACCATGCGTTGTGAAATGAATAGAAAATAGAGTCAAGACATTGACAAGGTTAGAAATAATGATTTGTATTTGAAATAACATTGTTTTTACATCAAACTTTGCTTTCGTCAAAGAATCCTCCTTTTGCAGCAATTACAGCATTGCACACCTTTGACATTCTAGCTGTTAATTTGTTGAGGTAAGCTTGAGAAATTGCACCCCACGCTTCTAGAAGCGTCTCCCACAAGTTGGATTGGTTGGATGGGCACTTCTGGCGTACCATACGGTCAAGCTGCTCCCACAACAGCTCAATGGGGTTCAGATCTGGTGACTGCGCTGGTCACTCCATTACCGATAGAATACCAGCTGCCTGCTTCTGCTGTAAATAGTTCTTGCACAATTTAGAGGTGTGTTTAGGGTCATTGTCCTGTTGTAGGATGAAATTGGTTCCAATCAAGCGCTGTCCACTGGGTATGGCATGGCGTTGCAAAATGGAGTGATAGCCTTCCTTATTCAGAATCCCTTTTACCCTGTACAAATCTCCCACCTTACCAGCACCAAAGCAACCCCAGACCATCACATTACCTCCACCATGCTTAACAGATGGCGTCAGGCATTCTTCCAGCATCTTTTCATTTGTTCTGCGTCTCACAAACGTTCTTCTTTGTGATCCAAACACCTCAAACTTGGATTCATCCGTCCACAACACTTTTTTCCAGTCTTCCTCTGTCCAATGTCTGTGTTCTTTTACCCATCTTAATCTTTTTCTTTTATTGGCCAGTCTCAGATATGGCTTTTTCTTTGCCACTCTGCCCTGAAGCCCAAAATCCCGCAGCCGCCTCTTCACTGTAGATGTTGACACTGGTGTTTTGCGGGTACTATTTAATGAAGATGCCAGTTGGGTACCTGTGAGGCGTCTGTTTCTCAAACTAGAGACTCTAATGTGCTTATCTTCTTGCTTAGTTGTGCAACGCGGCCTCCCACTTCTTTTTCTACTCTGGTTAGAGCCTGTTTGTGTTGTCCTCTGAAGGGAGTAGTACACACCGTTGTAGGAAATCTTCAATTTCTTAGCAATTTCTCGCATGGAATAGCCTTCATTTCTAAGAACAAGAATAGACTGTCGAGTTTCAGATGAAAGTTCTCTTTTTCTGGCCATTTTGAGCGTTTAATTGACCCCACAAATGTGATGCTCCAGAAACTCAATCTGCTCACAGGAAGGTCAGTTTTGTAGCTTCTGTAACGAGCTAGACTGTTTTCAGATGTGTGAACATGATTGCACAAGGGTTTTCTAATCATCAATTAGCCTTCTGAGCCAATGAGCAAACACATTGTACCATTAGAACACTGGAGTGATAGTTGCTGGAAATGGGCCTCTATTCACCTTTGTAGATATTGCACAAAAAACCAGGCATTTGCAGCTAGAATAGTCATTTACCACATTAGCAATGTATAGAGTGCATTTGTTTAAAGTTAGGACTAGTTTAAAGTTATCTTCATTGAAAAGTACAGTGCTTTTCCTTCAAAAATAAGGACATTTCAATGTGACCCCAAACTTTTGAACGGTAGTGTATGTGTCCGGAGTATTTCCTGATATTTACAGATATAGGAATTGTTAACATAATTGGCACAACGTGATACCTCAGTTTGAGGTCAATTCCCACCTGTGCTAGGGCTCCATTAGAGCTTTCATCTCGCCATTCAGTTCTTGGAGCAGAGAAACAGAATTAAATTGTTACGTCCGCTGGGCGCACTAAAGCGCTACGCATCCATATGGATGCAAGATTGTGTCCTTTTAAAACCACAAACACACTATAGTGTTGCATAACACCAATTGCACCTCTCCAAGATAAGATGGAAGGACTTCTGTCCCTTACCAACCAGGAAAAGCAGGGAACCCTTGCCTAAAAGCAGGGTAGTTGTCCTGATAAGGTTGGCCCCACTGTCTTCATCTGGGACCTAGCTATCCCTGATCAGGAACCTGGAGAGATGCAGTAGGCACACATATGACATGACACTGTTCCCACACACTGAACACAGAACAGGACTGCACATAAAGTACATGTCTGGCCACTTGCACAGACATACCACATGTCACTGTTCACACCAATACTCCTGGTTGTGCATACAACATATAACAAAACCCCACCCAGAGCTCACATGCATAAGATGGAATACCATAGCCAATCCAAGTGTCCTCACACCAGGGGAATAGAGAGTCAGCCACTGTGCTGACATAGGGGACAGTGTCAGGCATCACCCATCTGACACACACATAGGACATGAGACGTGCGGGTTTCCTGCCCATGTGTGGTCATTGTACCACACACTACACAGTGCATGTAGCCCAAAACGCAAGGAGGGGAGGGACAGCAGGTGCCCAGACCATCTTCAGAGGAGGAGAGAGGGACACTACAGACAAGCATGCACACAGCAGTTCTGAGTGGGCTCAACACAGGGTACAACAATAAAGAACTAAAGTGACCAGCAATCTCTCACAAGAGTTTGCTGATATTTATCTGCCGCAGACCAGGGGGATTGGCTGGTGGACAATACCACACCCAGGCAGCTCAATTAACCCCTACCTGTGAAGGTTCGCACAAGGGATCCTATAGAACCACAGGTCCCAGATGCACAATCTTAACATAAATGCTTCCATTTTTTCCCTATAAATTTCTATAGACTGTCAAAAAAAAAAATGGAAATTTCCACCTGCAATATGAACCATTATTTATACAATTTTATTTAAAACCAACTGAAATCATTTAGTGTAAACAAAATAAAAATAAAACTAAAATAATGTGGTAGCATAATTGTGAACACTCTCTTATATTTGTGGAGGTGGTTGTGTTCAGAATTAGCCAATCACATATAAACTCATTTTAAAGAATAGTCTGTACACAGCTGCTATTATTTAACCCTTTCCAATCCAATTTGTATCCTGGTTTTCCTAGGGGGGTACTCTTTTTCTGCCGTTATACAATGGCGCTATCTGCTGGCTAAAGCCAGTACTGCATGAGGTGACACGTTGGATAGGCACCAACAGCAGAAAGGCTGGCAATATACAGTAAGAGAGCCCCGACGTATATCTTCCAACATCAGAGCTGTACAGTCTTAAATAATAATGTCTTTAGATGTCAGACAGTGGATTGGAAAGGGTTAAAGGAATTCTGATTCACTCCATAAAAAGTTTAGGTGTTCTAATACGATTTTCCTGACATTTTCTTAGTTGCATTTCTAAGCAAAAGCCATGGTCCGTAAAAAGCTTACAACACATCAAAGGGATCTGATTGTTTTGGATTTAGGATGAGGTGATAGATATCGGGGTAGAACAATTAAGAAATATTTGACAGACTCAAAGTTGGCAGGCACTCTCCTTGTTAGGTTGGCTTTTGTGACACAGTCATGCCTCCCAAGAGGCCACCAGTATTATAACTAGCACATAGCAGCTGGAATGCTATCCTAGTATACGTCGGGCTGCTAATATTTTACTAGATGCAGCTACGTTTTCAATAATCAAGGTTGATGATATCACCATTCATTGGAAACTGCTGTTTCTACCTCATCATGCAAAAAAGTACAGCATTTGTAACTTTGTTTTCCATTAATTCTATTGCATCCACATCTCTCATCATGGTCTAATGGATCAGTGACAGTCCATGCTTTTCAATGTTTTTAAAGTATACAAATACACTTATTATATGTGAAAACACTTTCTTTTACTGTACTTAGCTTCCTCAGCTTCTTTCTTCTTCAATCATTTCCAGAACAAAAAATCAATCACAATTGAAGTAAAATGTAAATTTCAGTGCTTTT
This sequence comes from Eleutherodactylus coqui, assembly GCF_035609145.1. Classification (NCBI taxonomy): domain Eukaryota; kingdom Metazoa; phylum Chordata; class Amphibia; order Anura; family Eleutherodactylidae; genus Eleutherodactylus; species Eleutherodactylus coqui. The sequence continues at coordinate 80,984,148 of NC_089849.1, forward strand.
TTCAGCAAGCTATCAGTGTTCCTAATGCACTGGGAAAAGAGAGGTGAAGACAGTGCAATACTCCATTTTCTGTCTATCAGGTCTTTTTTAAAACGAAAAAATGATATCCGTTTCGTATGCTATTTCTTCTCTAAAGTGTCATCTAGTGTTACAATCATTAAAATGCATTACTGATCTTTAGACAATGGTATTCTTCCAAAAAGGCACTGAACTGTAGAGAAAAGATGAGCACCAAAGCTGCATCTGACATCGGAAAACCCATCCAGCCACTCTGGGTCGTAAGAACCATTGTGCTGGTTCTGCTCCAATTTTTGGGGAGCCAAGATGATCACTGACATTTTCTAACTAGACTGTACTTTGCTCTGTGACTGGCTAGCACTGATCACATGATCAGAGCTGGTCAAATACAGAGCAGGTATAGTGCATTGGTAGTCCAACACTTCCAATGCACTATGAGTTAATATGTAGTTTCAAAACAGTTGCTGTCATCTTGGCCGCCCGAAAACTAAACCAGAACTGTAGTATAGTGGAGAGACGGAGTAGAAAATTAAGTACAGGTAATATACCCTCTCCAGCTCCAGGCCTCAGGCAGAATTTTGTCCTGAAACTAGAGTATTGATTTAAAGCTTTTCTATCAGTTTTTTTTACATGAAAAAGTTACACATTGCTAAGTTTTTAAGTTAGTGAGGCTTAAAGAAGGATGCAGAGTTTTTTGCTACCCAAGAGATTTGCTATAATGTATGCCAGAGACTGGGACCAATTCTATTGAAAATGTACTTAACCCTTTGCAATTCAATTTTATTTGCTATAATATATGCCAGAGACTGGTACAAATTTTATCGAAAATGTACTTAACCCTTTGCAATTCAATTTTGAATTCAGGGTTTCCTAGGGTGTTTTCTCTTTCTGCCATTATACAATGGCGCCATCTGCTAGCTAGAGCCAGTACTGTGGTATGAGACATACTGGAGAGGTCCCCGACAACAGAGCGGCCAGTAATATACAGTAAGAATACCATGCTGGACGTATTCTGACATCAGAACTGTACAGCCTTCAATCAGAACGCCTGAAAAAGTCAGACAGTGGATTTGAAAGGGTTAATACTAGAGATGAGTGAACGTACTCGTTTCGAGTAATTACTCGATCGAGCACCGCGATTTTCGAGTACTTCAGTACTCGGGTGAAAAGATTCGGGGGGCGCCGGGGGGCAGGGGGAGGCGTGGCGGCGCGGGGGTAGCAGCGGGGAACAGGGGGGAGCCCTCTCTCTCTCCCTCTCCCCCCCACTCCCCGCTGCAACCCCCCACTCACCCACGGCGCCCCCCGAATCTTTTCGCCCGAGTACGGAAGTACTCGAAAATCGCGGTACTCGGGCGAAAAGGGGGCGTGGCCGAGTAGGTTCGCTCATCTCTAGTTAATACATATGGGGTATCTTTGTCTAGCAAACTTCAGGTTAAAACCTGTGTATGACACACTGGTCTTAATAAATCCTCCACCAAGTGCTTGGGCAATGTCTGTGTATAAATGTCAAAAAATGGACTCCATATCGCCTACATTTGTCTTTTGTTCACTTCAAGGTCACATTGTTTTTTAAATATTTTTAGTTTACTAAATGATGTTTTGGGGGGTCAGAAAACACATTTAAAAATCAGAAACCATTCAATGTGACAATAAAACAATAATTATTGTAACTTTGGAGGGGCATAAACTTTTGTACAGCACTGCATACACTATAAAAAGACTATTTCTCCACTTTGCCTTTGGCCTTAATTAATGACAAGCAGCAATATGTAAGCACTTTGTTATTGTCTTAAATGTTAAGAGCAGAGACATCCGAAGCTAATCCCTGCATTATACAAATTGACTCAATGTCAAATAGGGACTGTTCATTAAAAAGTCCCCTTTGACACTTTTCTAAAGAAGCAAACTCCACAAACATAAATGTTTAAGTTAACTGTGGATCATTCATCTGCCAAGTCCTTGCCTGCTTTTAAATTCAAGCAGGTTTTATGAAAAACAAAATGTCAGTGAATTTCGAACATTAAAATGCAGGAATAATTGGTTTATTGAGATTGCCTTTACTTAAAGGCCCTGACTCATAGTTCATTTAAATGATTTACACATAAGCCTGGTAATTCAGCCAAACATTTAAAAAGCTTCATAACACATCAGCTTTTTTCACAACCTTCCTGTTGTTTTAGACTTTTTTTTAACCTTGCTATTGCTCACATCTTTTCATTTTAATATATTTTTTGCTGATTTGCCAAACAGTAGACATCTAGTTATATTCTAATGGAAGCAAAAGCTTATTCCTTAAAAACTCATTGAATTTTAGACATTCCATACATCCTTATTGTGTTATTAAGGTATCGAACAAATACAGAATAATTCAGCTATGTCCTTTGCAATAGCAGGCAAAAAAGGAATACTTAGTTTACAAAAAACATAAACTGTATTATTTAAATACCGCAAAGATATATAACAGGCAATATCAATATTGATTAACTACCATCATATTCCAAATTGTAATGGAGGTCACTATAAAGCATTGGAGGGCAACCCAACATTTCATGGGGGACTCAAATGCACCACTCAACTGCACCAAAAGGGTACAGATCACATTCGGTCAGAGACAACTCTAAGGGTAGGCACAGAGACACAAATATGATTTTTTTGTTATCTGTCTTTCTGATCTATATACTGTAACTATAGGTTTTGATAGATTAGTGTTTCCCAAGCTTCAGTCATCACAACCACCCAACAGGTCATGATTTGAGGTTGTCCTATAGAGAGAACACCTGTGGCAATATCTGAGGCACTGACACTAAATACATCACCTGTGCAATACAATGGAAATTCTGAAAACCTGACACATTGGGGGGTCATGAAGACTAGAGTTTGGGAAACACTGTGATACATGTGATCTGGCTACATCTACCTAAGTAATGCTATGGGAAACATAGTGACCAAAAACTTTGCCCGTAGACAGTAACATCTATGGGGATTGCAGACAAAGGCTGGATAAGAGTTGTCATGGGGAAAGTAGAAGAACACTGTTATGATGAGAGATAGGTAGGGGATCTGTGGGAATAATTGTACTGGAGTTTATCCTAAATGTACTTGCAAAGCAATTATTTCAGAACATCCATCAAAAGTTGGCCAACATTCTTGTGTTAATGATCGACTTAGGCTTTTGTCCTCATATTACCGATCTCCTGATTGACATGCTACAGCATATTGCCAAGCTTCACTCATTAAGATTGTTTTCACTTGGGCGGAATTATTCTGTAGAATGCAGTGCAGTTGCAGATTTCATCAAATAATAGGGTTTTTATTGCATTTTTAACTGTGGAGTGTGTTTTGCAGAATTTCTTGCATTTTTTCACTGCACACTTTAATTGTGGAATTACATCTTCTGTATGTTAGAAATCCGCAACAGCAATTCTGAAGAAGTTGCTAGTTCTGTAGCGGTAGCCTTTTTGCGGAAAAGTAAAATTTGAATAAAAGATGCACGGATTTCAAATGATGCAATTTTCAAGCCCCATAGGATTACATAGGGGCTGCAGAATTGTCCATGTGGAAATCACAAATATCTGTCCATGTAAGAGACCCTTTAGAAATCACCCTACAGCTATATCCGCCATTACTTGCCTTAGCTCTAATTTGATTAAGGACTAGGGATGAGCGAGTATACTCGCTAAGGCACTACTCGCTCGAGTAATGTGCCTTAGCCGAGTATCTCCCCGCTCGTCCCTAAAGATTCGGGGGCCGCCGCGGAGCGGGGAGCTGCAGGGGAGAGCAGGGAGGAACGGAGGGGAGATCTCTCTCTCCCTCTCTCCCGCCCGCTCTCCCCTGCTCCCCACTGCAACTCACCTATCAGCTGCGGCGGCCCCCGAATCTTCAGGGACGAGCAGGGAGATACTCGGCTAAGGCACATTACTCGAGCGAGTAGTGCCTTAGCGAGTATACTCGCTCATCCCTATTAAGGACTCTATTTTCTCATGAAATGCAATGTTGTGTCATGCTACACCTGAAGTCCAAATCTGCAAAAAGATACAAATAATGTGCACTTGGGCATCCAGAGGTAATAGGAGAGCCACAGGAAAGATCCCAAAATGGAAGTTTTTGGTCAAAGCAACAGAAAAAAAAAAAAGAAAAAAATTTGGCACTCAACGATAAACATATTTGGATAGGATACAACCGAAACAACCGTGGTTGTATAAAGGGATATATATTACAAAAAATACCTAAAAACATTGAATGGTCTATGTCAGTGCACTTTATGCTTAAGAAAAGCAACATAGTATCACCAAAACATGCTGCATTCAATACTTTGTATGTTTTTATGTATATTTTTGTAAAAACTACAAAATTATTTTTTTTATTTATGTTATTTGTATCCATAAATTAAATTACAGTATCAAGCATTTTGTCAAAATTTTCTCCGTTGAACCTTTCATTTCTGATGTTGATTTAAAAACGTTAAAACACTAAAATACATGCTGATATGCTTGCCAGTCCCTCTGTGTCTTCACATGCGAGGCAAATTAAGTGAATTGCAAGGTCCACTGGGCAGAAAAGATTCACCTCCAAAATTCTAGTTGCTGATTTTTTTTTTCCCTTAAAATTAATCTGATGCTGAATAATCTATTCCAAGTTGAAAGCCTTATGGCGGACAGTCAAGTGTCATTCCATTTTGTTTTCATTTACTCATGTTGTGATGCATAATGTTAAACATAATTCTAGAAAGTAAACTAGTTTTTAGCACTTCAAGGCTCCAGCAGCAGGCACATAATTTGGATAAATTGTAATGGTCTCAAAAAACATTTTCCTGCTGCTCCCAGCCAGTGAACTGCTAAGTACTGATGATGCACTTTATCGCTTAGATAGAAGAGCACTGCATTACTCTTTGGACTCGGTATTGTGATTCTTTTGATATTTTCGAATTTCCTTACCTCATATGCTAGTTCTATTTTATAATTAAATATATGATAAAATAGTTACTACAAAAGTCAGTGGTTTGCGTGAAATAAAATTTTATCTATTGTATATATATATATATATATATATATATATACATATTACAAAAATTTGGGGGGAATTACTAAATTTACTAGATTACTAGTAATTTAAGATTGCTTGATTCTTTTTTTTTTTTTTTGATGGTTTTTTCCCTACTAATTTAAGGATAATTAGCATTACTTTGCCTTTCTCAGGATAAAACCAGGACCAAAGGTTAAACTAGATATTTGTATGACATTTTGTGCTAACCACTTTTCTCCCATGATGTACATGTACATTATGAGGAGAAGAAGGGGTTAATTTAATGAATCAACCATGTGTGAACACAGCCTAACAAGGTCATGTAAGGATGCATTACACAGAACCACTGCATTCACATTTGACTAAAGTCAACTAATAACAAGTAGCCTCCACCATATAGACCTGGATGTGATTTGATGTGAGGACAAAATTAAACATACTTATTACTTACTTAAATTTTTTCTTTAAGTCGGTCACTAAGAGAAAAGAGCCTTTTAGACAGGCAATCCACAAATAAAGCCGCTCATAGGGATGCATTATCGTCCGCAAAATAATTAAAAGCATGCGGATGTCATTTTTTCCTGGCGTACTGATCGTACATGCGGGAAAAAAATCGCAGGATGCTCTATTTTCTGTGAATCCCGCAATGTCGGCTTCCATTGAAGTTAATGGAAGCCATCCGATCCGCGGCACACCCACAGTTGACACTGTGGACGTGCCACGACTCCGCGGGAAAGCAGGAGTTTAAAAAAAAAAGTACTACACATGCGCGTGGCATGCTGGCCGGTGTGCCGAGTGCATCCACAGTCCAGAAGAAAGAAGATCCGGCCGTGGACGGAGAAGACCCGCATCGGCTCCGGACAGGTAAGAAATGTTTTTTAGGCCTCATGACTGCGGGCACGGGTAGAAACCACTGCGGGATTCCACACTTGGAAACCATGCATGCCCGTGGACATGAGGCCTTACATCAGTGCCCCTGTACAATCAATGTTTTACTGAAAGTACAATAAATAATATAGCAATACCCTTCAAAACTATTATTTGGATGCAGTGCAAACAGTTTGCTAAATTTCAATTAACACTATAACTCTGTGTTAACTCTGTACCCTACAAATACAGTGTCTTTAATATTGTGCATTCAATACAGAATTATCACAGTTGTTAAATGGTTTACCCCGACGAGGGATAAATACTATTTGAAAATAAGGGTCTCCTCTGAAGTAACTTAGTCATGCAGAAACTTTCGTTAACCAAATGACTAAATTCATGGCTCAACACTTGCGGTTTCCTTAGACTGCTGCCTTGCATTACTAGAGTTCTAGGCTCAAACCCATACAAAGGTTTCCTATGTTCCCTTTGTGCTTATTCTTCCTGTTCTCCTCTTTCTGTGGAGCAAAATGGATGGGTGTAGTGGCTCAGTAGTTAGCATTGCTGCTTTACATGGATAACATCTGGATGGATCTTTTCTCTTCTCTTTGTGTTTATTCTTGCCGTTATTATTTTTTTCCTCTGGCATAGGACAGACAAGTCTGGTAGCTCAGCTGTTAGTGCTGCTTTGTAGTTCTGGAGTTTGAGGTTTAAGTTTGACTAAGGGCAACATCCAGGTGGGGTTCCTGCAGAGCCCTGAAAGGCAACAGTGCTAACAACTGAGCCACATTCATAGAAAAAATGTACAAAAAGAAGTGGTGCTACTCCAAAGGATGATATATCCAGTAGATGTGATGAGGTGATTAAATAGCAATAAGGAAATTCTTAAGGTGCCCCCAGATTAGATACTATTAAATGGATGCAACAGGGTGTGGCAATATGTTAAAAGAGGGAAGATGCTGGGCCTTGGTGGTGCAACTCTTAATGACCAACAATGGAGACAAGGCTAAAAACCTGACTTCTCTTTATTGTATATACCAGCACATTAACACATTTCAGGGACAAAGCGTCTTCTTCAAATTTGCTGGATATAGACAGAAATCATATTACAAAACGTGTGGGTGAAAAGACATAACAAAAACCGTGAGTAACAAAAGACAAAAAATATACAGGAAGAGGAATATAAAGATGTCAGAAATATAGAATAACATAATATATAAAATTGGTCGTCTCATCTGAATGCATGATAAAATACATAATTCATCTATCATTCATAACTTAGAATTTCATCATCTGGTAGTTTGTAGTTCATAATACATTGAAATAAGGAACCTTATACTTATATTGTACATGCCAATTATTAACTTAACCCCTTAGTGACCAAGCCTGTTTGCGCCTTAATGACCAGGCCAAATTTTGCAAATCTGACATGTGTCACTTTAACATGGAAAAACACCAGAAAGGTTTTGCATATCCAAGCGATTCTGACATTGTTTTTTCGCCACATGTTGTGCTTCATTTAGGCAGAAAAAATAGACCGATAGAAATTGTGTTTATTTATTAAAAGCACCAAAATTGGGAAAATTTTGAAAAAATCGTCATTTTTTCACATTTCCAACTGCAATATCTTAAATATGTGCAAACATAATATAGAAATTTTTGCTAAGATTTATATTTCCACCCGTTTACTTTATTTTGGGCGCACATTGGAAAAACTTTCGTTTTTTTTTAACTATTTAGGAGACGTACAAATTTAACATTACTTTTTAGCATTTTGAGGAACACTTTGTTTTCCTATACCAAGCCGAGATTGGAAAGGCTCATGAGTGTCAGAATAATAGATACCCCCCCAAATGACCTCATTTTAAAAACTACACCCCTTAATGTATTCACTGAGGGGTGTCATGAGTATTTTGACCCCACAGTTTTTTTTCAGGAATTAATTCAATTTAGAGGAGAAAAAGTAAAATTTCATATTTTTGCAAATCTGTCATTTTAAAGACATATTTTTTTCCTATAGTTTACATGAAAATCAGGATTTACACCCCAAAATGGATACCCCTATTTTTCCCGTGTTCAGAAATATACCCATTGTGGCCCTATTGTTATATCTGAGTCCACAACGGGGCCCAAAATGAAAGGAGTAGTCAGTGTCTTTCAAAACAGAAATTTTGCTTGAAGTCCTTTTAGGCCCCATAGCACACATGTAGAGTTCTTGAGCGCCCAAAACCATAGAAAACCCCCACAAATGACCCCATTTTGAAAACTAGACCCCTTAAGGAATTTATCTAGGGGTGTACTGCATATTTTGACCCCACAGTTTTTGAATGAATTTAAACCAAGCAAAAGGAAAAAATTGTGATTTTCGTTTTTTTGGCAATTCTGTCATTTTAAAAACAGCTTTTTTTGTACAGCACACATATGAAGGAAGACTTGCACCCAAAAATGGATACCCGTTTGTCCCGTGTTCAGAGACATACCCATTGTGGCCCTAATCTTATGTCTGGATACACAACGGAGCCCAAAATGAAAGGAGCGACCGGTGGCTTTCGGAACACAAATTTTGCTTGAAGTCCTTTTAGGCCCCATTGCCCACTTGTAGAGTTCTTGAGCGCCCAAAACCATAGAGAACCCCCACAAATGACCCCATTTTGAAAACTAGACTCCTTAACGAATTTATCTAGGGGTGTACTGCGCATTTTGACCCCACAGTTTTTGAATAAATTAAAGCAAAGCAAAAGGAAAAAAATTGGATTTTTGTTTTTTTGGCAATTCTGTCATTTTAAAAACAGCTTTTTTTGTACAGCACACATATGAAGGAAGACTTGCACCCCAAAATGGATACCCCTGTTTGTGCTGTTTTCAGAAATATACCCATTGTGGCCCTAATCTTATGTCCGCATGCACAACGGGGCCCAAAATAAAAGGAGTAATCGGTGGCTTTCAGAACATAGATTTTGCTTGAAGTCCTTTTAGGCCCCATTGCCCACTTGTAGAGTTCTTGAGTGCCCAAAACCATATAGAACCCCCACAAATGACCCCATTTTGAAAACTAGACCCCTTAACGAATTTATCTAGGGATGTACTGCATATTTTGACCCCACAGTTTTTGAATAAATTCAAGCAAAGCAAAAGGAAAAAAATAGGATTTTCATTTTTTGGGCTATTGTGTCAATTTAAAAACAGTTTTTTTTGTACAGCACACATATAAATGAAGGCTTTCACCCCAAAATGGATACCCCTGTTTGTCCCGTGTTCAGAAACATACCCATTGTGGCCCTAATAGACTTACAGGACCCATGGCTAGGCCTACAATGAAAGGAATACCCGTTGGATTTCAGGGTACCACTGAATAAATTTCAGGCCCCATTGCCCACTTATAGAGCCATTGAGCGGCCAAAACTATAAAAAAAAAACCTCAAATGACCCCATTTTGAAAACTAGACCCCTTAACGAATTCATCTAGGGGTGTTCTGCGTATTTTGACCCCACTGTATTTGAATGAATCTAAGCAAAGCAGAAGGAAAAAGTTACGATTTTCAATTTTTTTGGCAATTTTTTCAATTTAAAAACTGTTTTTTTGTACAGTGCACATAGGAATGAAGACGTTCACCCCAAAATGGATACCCCCGTTTGTCCTGAGTTCAGAAACATACCCATTGTGGCCCTAATCTACTTACAGGACGCATGGCAAGGCCTATAAAGGACGGAACACCTGTTGGATTTTAGGGCACAACTGAATAAATTCCTGGCCCCATTGCTTATTTGTACAGAATAAAGATTGACTCCCTAAAAATTCCCCCCCTCCCCCTCCGCGCCCTTTTTGGCGTTCGCAAATCTTAGATAAAAGTAAAAATGTGAACTGTGTAGTATTTCCGAAGACAGGGGTAATTACGGAGGCTGGTTGGAATGGGCCCATGGGGCAATAAAACCGGGTATCCCCCCCCCCCCCTCCCTCCTCTCATGCTTTTTGGGGGTATTTCATGACCTCAGTGGCGGGTATGGGGTGTAAAAAGTGGCGTTCCGTGAGTCTCCGTAAGCTTGATGAGGTGCGGCGGTCTCACACAGAAGGCGCTCAACAAGGTGCTCCTGGAACTGCAGGAAGGCGAGCGTTCCCGGGGCTTCTTGTAAAATACGTATCACAGGTAGCGGTCTGAATAACGCCGGGCTCACGCAGCCGTAGGTGGAATCCGCTTGCGGAGGCCCACAGCGGATCCCATCTGTGAGCCCGGCTGTGACCCTGCGTACGGCTGCGTAATGTACTGCGCATAACTGCCTACTCACACAGGCGGTCATGCACAGTACACCTTTGTTTGTATTTCCCGCACCATCGCTTAGCGATGACGGGGGTACCCGCAGCCCGTATACAAGGTAGTTACGTATGGGCTGCGGGTATATCCGTGACCATGGAGCACAATGGGCTCTATGTTGCCGATATCCGCAGTAAAATAGAACCTGCTGCGTTCTCTTTTCTGCGAGTGGATTACGCAATTCCGACCCGCTAATGTGAGCGGAATTGTGTAATCCAATGCGATTGATCTGCGTAATACCGTGGATCAGAAGCATGCAGAATCCGTAATTCCTATCCGGTCATGTGAGACCGGCCTAAGGTAGATCGCTACCTTTTTTTCACGTGACCGGGGACCGCTCAACGAGGCCACCCGTCACTGCTCCAGGCTCTCTGTGACCGTTGGTCGCTGGGAGCAAGGAGATTTTAAATTTCCTGGGCTCCCCGACTGCTGCGCATGTGTCCGGCTTTTTGCCGGCAATCGCATGTGCAGAATCCTGGAAGGTCCACGGAGGAAGATCGTGTCGGGGTTCAAATACGCAGGCCTCCGGTAAAAAGTTTCATCTCCTCTCACCGATCGCATCGGTGAGGGGAGATGAAGCTTCACCTTTTTTTTACTTTTACGTGATCGCCATTATCTATTGGATAACGGCGAACACGTGACCAGGAACCGCTCACCGCGGACCCCCATTAAATCTCCATGCTCTTGGCTACGTTTTGTAGCCAGGAGCAGGGAGAATTTAAATTATCCTGGCAATCCACAGCTTTTGCGCATGCGCCCGCCATTTTGGCGACGGGCGCGTGTGCAGAAGCTGTGGTAAGGTCCGCGGATAAATCTGGGGGCCTTAGGTACGTACTTTCATCCTCCCTCACGGATATGATCCATGAGGGGAGATGAAACGTACGCTTTTTAAACTTTTAAAAACTTTTTTTTACTTTTTTTTTTTTTACTTTTTTACACTTTTTTTTTACTTTACATGATCACTGTCATCCATTGCTTGACAGTGATCATGTCCCCGGTATAATCTCTCTGCTCCTAGCTACACATGGCAGCCAGGAGCAGAGGGATTTTAAATTCCCCGGGGCTCGAGCCCGTCTGTGCACGCGCCCGATGTCAATCATCGGGCGCGCATGCGCAGACGGGGATTCGGGTCCCGGGACACCGCTGAGGACTGGGGGTGAGTATTTTCACCTCCCCTCATGGATCCGATCCATGAGCGGAGGTAAAACTGACTTTTTTAAAACTTTTTTTTAACTTTTTCGCGATCGCCGCTAACCATTGGATAACGGCGATCGCGGTACCGGGGACCGCTCACCGCAGTCCCCGCTGACATCTCCTGCCTCCCGGCTACCTACAGGAGCCGGGAGCCAGGAGATTTTAAATCTCCCGCGCCGCCGGGCCTTCTGCGCATGCGGCTGACGTAATGCCGCCTGGCGCGCATGCGCAGGAGACCGGCTTCGGGCCCCGGAGCGGCAGGAGAGCGGGGAGCAGCGTGCCGGACCTGGGTGAGTAATTTCAGCTGCTCCGATGGATCCGATCCATCAGAGCAGCTGAATCTTTAACTTTTGTGTACTTTTATTTACTTTTTTGGCGATCGGCGCTATCCATTGCATAGCGCCGATCGCAATGCCGGGGGGTGTTCGAACAGCCCGGGATGACAGCTCCATGCTGTCAGCTACCTGCGGACACCGACAGCATGGAGCTGTCACGTCCACAGCCCGAGGGGCATTATTCTCTGCAGGACACATGTTTTTACGTCCTCAGAGAATAGAGCCCACTTCGGGAGGACGTAAAAACACTATGGGCTGGTCGTTAAGGGGTTAAAAGGGAATCTGTCACCTACTTTTCACCTTATAAGTAAGGGGATGTAAGTTTTATACTTACCTTCCTCATCATGCCCCCGGTGTGAGCGCTGGAAGCTGCTGCTAAATGCGTTCAGTTGTGCTGCCAAGTAGTCCATCCATTCTAAAATTAGAATGGGTGGACTACTTAGCAGCACTGCTCAATGTTTTAAGTGGCTGGTGGAACGAATGTGAAGGTAAGTATAAAGCTAATTTCCCTGGACTCCATGGTTCACGTACTTTCAGCCCATAAACTTAGCTTATAAGGCTACAAGTAGGTTACAGATTGCCTGGAATTTTGTCCATGCATTTCAGATAAATATACATATTCAGAGGGGTGGTGATGTGGTTATACCAAGGAAAGGGGGATTATTAAAATAATATATAAACTATGATAAATCATGATTAAGGATGAGCGAGCATACTCGCTAAAGCACTACTCGTTCGAGTAATGTGCTTTAGCCGAGTATCTCACTGCTCGTCCTTAAAGATTTGGGTGCCGCCACGGAGCGGGGAGCTGCGGGGGAGAGCGGGGAGGAACGGAGGGGAGATCTCTCTCTCCCTCTATCCCGCCCGCTCTCCCCTGCCCCCCGCCGCGACTCACCTGTCAGCCGCAGCGGCTCCCGAATCTTCAGGGACGAGCAGAGAGATACTCGGCTAAGGCACATTACTCGGACGAGTAGTGCTTTAGCGAGTATACTTGCTCATCCCTAATCATGATCCATAAGAAATTAAACCAATAGTAATCTCTGATAAGATCCAAGTCACACACAAAAACTGACATCAAATTAATATATCAATCTTAGGCCTTAGTCACACGGGTGTTTTTTCGCGCGATTTGCGGATCGCATGACGGATGTGCATCCGCAAATCGCGTGACCGGGGCCCAAAAATCACCCGAAAATCTGCTCCTAGCCGCGTTTCATTAGAAACGGACCGGAGCTCTCCAGCGCATTTTATTCAATGGAGACGGCAATACAGCTGGCTCCATTGAAAGCAATGCGCTGCGGGCGAGCGCGGGATGAATTGTCGGGAAGGTCTTAAATATATAAGCCCTTCCCTGCAATTCATCCAGAAATGTGTAAAAAAAAAAAAATTATATACTCACCTTGTCCCAGCAGACGGAGTTCAGCGCGGCCGGCCTGCAGTGGGTGTGAAGGGGGTGTGAGTCAGACCTGCCCCTGATTGGCTCAGCGCTGAGCCAATCAGAGGCAGGTCTCACTCACACCCATTCATGAGTTCATGAATGGGTGAGTGAGTGCTGCCTCTGATTGGCTCAGGGGCAGCTCTCAGCTGAATGACAGCTGAGAACTGCCCCTGATTGGCCCTGCGCTGAGCCAATCAGAGGCAGCACTCACTCACCCATTCATTAATTCATGAATGGGTGAGTGAGAGCTGCCTCTGATTGGTCAGGCTGTGACCAATCAGAGGCAGCTCATTCAGCAGGTGGGGATTTTAAATCCCCGGTTGCTGAATACTACAGAGAGCAGTTCAGGAGAACTGCCGCCAGCCGCGGCTGAACTCCGTCTGCCGGGACAAGGTGAGTATATATATATTTTTTTTTTTACACATTTCTGGATGAATTGCAGGGAAGGGCTTATATATTTAAGCCCTTCCCGAAAATTCATCCCGCGCTCGCCGGCAGCCCATTGCTTTCAATGGAGCCGGCTGTATTGCCGGCTCCATTGAATTCAATGGGCAAACATCGTTCTTCTCTGCCACAGCTGTAAAAGAATGATTTGTCTACTATATGTTCTCAATGGGGTCGGCGCTGCTGCCGCCGGCCCCATTAAGCGCATATAGAGAAGAGAACAGGAATCGCAGATCGCAGATAGGTGCGATCTGCGATTTCTGTTCTATAATTTATCGGACGAGCGCATAAAAAGCGCTCATGTGTCCGATACCATTGCAAAGCAATGGTTTTATAAAATCACCGGACGCATGCGCATGCGTAAATCACGCGAAAAAACGCCCGTCTGACTAAGGCCTTAACATGTGGAGGATGACAGGGATGATACGGTGTCCCGTGAAATATGTGTCCCCACTCATATGGCAGATACCTGTAAGCCTAGTCTCCATTGTTGGTCATTAAGAGTTGCACCACCTGGGTCCAGCATCTTCCCTCTTTCACAACATTTATAGAAACACATTGACAGAAATGCACAAATATGCAGACTAATTTTCTGTAAGTTTTGCAAACATCGGTCCGATTTTATTGTCTACAGATCACAAGGAGCAACACTAGTTGGTAGCACAATGCTCTGTAAACAGTGATTTGCTTCTGACAAAAATGGAACTATATGTGCCCGAATAATGATTATTCCAACACACACATCACTTGAGATAGAGCAGAACAAACCCCAAATGACTTGCAAAATGTTGTTCAGGGCTCGTTCCTGGCAGAGAGTTTGACAGTGTAAAAGGCTCATAACTATATTTGTATTGCTTTATTTCTTTATCAGCCTGATAATATCTATGCATTAAAGAAAAGACCTATCCAAAATATACCATACCCTGAGGATGTTCAGATGTGGGTTAAAGTGGTTTTCCAGTGAAATACTACTGATTACCAACCATCATTATAAGTCATCAATAGTTGATCGGTTGGGGTCCGTCACTTGGGACCCCAACAGATCAGTTTAGTGGGCACATGCTGTCAGCAAATACACAGAGGTTGGAGCAGAAGCCTCCGCGCCAACTTCTGTGTAGTGGCCAGCATGAGTAACTGCAGTCATGGCTCTCATTGAAATCAGTGGGAGCCATGACTGCAGTTACAGGCACTGCCAACCATATGAAGGTCAGTGCGGATGGTTCCACTCCCATCTCTGTGTATTTGGAGTGGAAGCCTCTGCACTGACCTCCCATGTAGTGGCCGGTGCTGTTAAGTGCAGGCGCGGCTGTCATTGAAATCCAAGGAAGCCATGCCTGCAGTTACAAGTGCGACTACACAGAGGTTGGCGCAGAGGTTTCCGCTCTGACATCTGTGTATTTGCGGTGCTGAGAGCATGCGCCCACTCAGCTTTTCAGTTTGGGTCCTAAGTGACAGACCCCAGCTGATCAACTATTGATGACCTATCTTGATGATAGGTCATCAATAGTATTTCATTGGAAAACCCCTTTAAGTATCGGTACGGTTATGATAACTTCAGTCTTAAAAATCTTTTGCCTCATCACTATTTAAATTAACATATTATAGCATATTACAGAATTTCTCCAATACAGTAAGCAAATCTGATAAGAATATTTATGTTGGTGGGTCTATCTTAATTGCATGAGTTCCATTACACTTGGATAATTTTTTAAGGAAAAATAGAAGTTTCTGTTACTCAAAAATATGCTAAACATGCTAAGTGGAATCAGCAGGTTCACTCATCGAAACAATAAACATATAGGAAGATATTGTACTGTGTATCTGGTATCCTATAGGGTGAACAACTGTGAATTGTTGGATAAACATGCTCTAGATGGAGTATTATGTATGGTGAAAACCACTAGGAACATTTGTTAAATTAGTCATTGATCATACTTTCTTAGACCTATGTCACATGAATTTTGAGCACACAATACACAGTGAATAGAACCCATTGATTTCAATGCATGCTCTATTTTCCTGCGCTTTTGAGCACAAAAGAGCACATATTTAACTAATTAACTAAATTGTCCATTTCAATGAATGGATGCATACTTGGGTGTTTTCTCAACATGTAAATGTGCACAATTTGCGTGCGCAATAAGTGTAGTAAAACAATGCCCATTGCACAAATACATGGTGCAAATGCATGTGGAAATGTGCTTACTCCTGTGTGAGAGAAACCAAGTAATCTTGTAGATATACCTTTTAATGGCTAACAAAAATACATGATGTTACAGGGATATCTGGCCCCCTTCATCAGGCTAATGAATGAAATGAATGAAAAAATTTCATTCATTAGCCTGACTAAGGTGGCGAGATATCCCTAAAAGCTTGCTGTAACGTTATGTATTTTTGTTAGCCATTAAAAGGTTTTATATCTACTTGGTTTCTCTCACTGAGAACAATCACACTTCATTCTATTGGCTAACACGGTACAAAATGTTTTTTTATGCGCCCGTGTGACACAGGTCTTATAAGTATCTTGTTCAGATAACACCAAATTCAATATGGAAAAATTCTTAGGACTCTGGACCTTTGGTTGTGCTGTACTAGGGTTCCTGTTGTCTGTCATTTACCTGAGTTGTGAGGATGTTGAGGATGTTGCGATGACGAGGATCATGAGGAGAAAAGAAGCTGGCGGTCCACATGCACTTTATAAAGGTGCTCAGGTGCAATTCTACTGCTCATGTAACATCAGTGGCAATATAAAATATTGAGTGGAGTGCAGAATGCACAGAACACTTTGACCATTCTGATCACTTTACTGAGAAATGCCACAATGAAACAAATAAGAAATGTTAATGAAACAAATAAAGTTGTATTTTCCTCTTCTAATTGGACTTTCACTATGTTATCTTACTCTGTTCAGAAGGGTAAGCATGGCCTTGTTTTGTATGCTCCATCTGTCTCGGCAAATACTATTATACAAGCCATTTCAGCAAAAGCTACTGGTTTGGATATGCAAAATGATATACAAAATGAACCTGATCTATGTGATGTTTTTTCTAGCTGTGACTAAAAGTTATACTGCCTTGGTCTCCCTGTCTGCTCAGATTGGAAGCCTGAAAGAGGATGTTGGATTTTTTTTACATTTATGAGACATATATAGAGATGAGCGAGCGTACTCGGAAAAGCACTACTCGCTCGAATAATTTGCTTTATCCGAGTATCGCTGTGCTCGTCCCTGAAGATTCGGGTGCCGCTGCGGCTGACAGGTGAGTCGCAGCGGGGAGCAGGGGAGAGCGGGCGGGAGAGAGGGAGAGAAAGATCTTACCTCCGTTCCTCCCCGCTCTTCCCTGCAGCTCCCCGCTCCGTGCCGGCACCTGAATCTTCAGGGACGAGCACAGCGATCCTCGGATAAAGCAAATTACTCGAGCGAGTAGTGCTTTTCCGAGTACGCTCGCTCATCTCTAGACATATATTAATGAAATAGAAGAAAAAATCATGCCTATGCAGGATACAATTAGTAAACTGTGATCAGTCTATCCATACTTTGCAATATAAAGCAGATAATCTGGAAAATAGGCAAAGAAGAAATTTGCGATTGATAGGGGTTCAAAAAAAGGTGGGAGGAGTGTATCCAAGAGAATTTTTTGAGGGGTGGCTAAAATCAAGTATTAAGGAAGATACTTTGTCATCTTTCTTTTCTGTGGAACAAGCTCGTAAAGTTTCCGTTAATCTACCTCCACCTTGCACCACACCAAGAACTGTTAGTATAGTATTAGTGGCCTTAGGGCTCCCACCCACTGGCGATATTTTCTTTCTTGTGCTGCGAGAGCACAAGAAAACTCTCGCATCACAGCGCAAGAAAGAGGCCGGTATAGAACCGGCATATCGCAAGTGGTTTCAATGGGGCCAGCAACAGCAGCGCTAGCCCCATTGAAAGCATAGGGAGAATGCCGCAGACTTCTGCCACAGCTGTGACAGCTGTGACAGCTGTGGCAGGAGTTTCCTTCATCCCAGATTATCGGGGAGGGGCTTATATTTCAAGACCTTCCCCAATAATCATTCCGCCGGGCTTGGCAGAAAGCAGTGCTTTTTAATGGGATCGTCAGCAGTGCCGATCCCATTGAAAGCAATGGGCTAGAATGCCGGTGACTTCTGCCACAGCTGTCACAGCTGTAACAGCTGCGGCAGAAGTCCCCGGCATTCTCCATCCATTTTCAATGGGGCTAGCGCTGCTGCCGCTGGCCCCATTGAGAAGACTGGCGATATGTCGGCGTGATGCCGATATCCCGGCGTCATGCTGATTTTTTTCTCTCACTGCAATGCGAGACTTTAACTTTAGTCTCGCATCGCAGTGGATAAAATATCGCTCGTGGGTGGGAGCTCTTACTGTGATATTGGGATTTATTTGACCATTGCACTTTGTCTATGTGATTAGAGCCCAAGGGTACATGGGTATATGTATATGGGTCTGGGTTTGGTAGGGTGTTTATTTTTTCTTCTTCTCCTCTCTTTCCTTCTTCTTCTCTGTCGTGCAATACAGCTGGTGTTTTAAATTATATGTGTAAAATATAAATAATGAATACCATTTACCATAGTTCAAGAGGTTAATAACATTTCATGGAATGTGTGAGGTACACGGCTGGTAAAACTAAAAGTTACACTGCGTTTTCATCTGTTCACCAATTTCAACCAACTATTGTTTGTTTATTAGTAGAGATGAGCGAACGTACTCGGATAAGCACTACTCGTCCGAGTAATGTGCTTTATCCGAGTACCGCTGTGCTCGTCTTGAAAGATTCGGGGAGTGCCGCTGCTGACAGGTGAGTTGCGGCGGGGAGCAGGGGAGAGCGGACGGGAGAGAAGGAGAGAAAGATCTCCCCTCCGTTCCTCCCCGCTCTCCCCTGCAGCTCCCCGCTCCGCGGCGCTCCCCGAATCTTCAGGGACGAGCACAGCGATACTCGGATAAAGCACATTACTCGGACGAGTAGTGCTTATCCGAGTACGTTCGCTCATCTCGATTTATTAGACAATTAACATGAGATACTTTATATTTGCCTCACCATTCTGTATGGATATATACTTTTCATTCTGTGTACACGAGTTATTTGCATGAAGTAAATATGTAGATTCATAAAAATAACTATTTTAAGTGTAAGTCATCATTTATAGATTCCATGAGGAGATTCGTTTGTCTTAAATGTATTATTGAGCAAAATAAATATTTCTTGGTGGCAATTTATATCCCTCTCCTTTTTCCAGCAAATGGTAATTGAATTTGTGGCTATATTCCCCGCTGTTCCTACATTAATTGTGAGTGATTTTAATAATTGTCTGAATCCTTGTTTGGATAGATTTAGTAAAGGCCCTATAGCGTCTTTTCTCTCCCCAACTGCTATTACATGCTTAATAATGGAATCATGCTTATGTGATCTGCGGAGGTTGAAAAATGGAGAAGTTTGACAATACTCTTGATATTCCAGTTCACATAATACACTTTCTAAAATAGATTTCCTGATAGATATTCCATCTATGCTTCCTTCTGTTCATAGAGTGGGATATTTACCATAAAATATGTCTGACCACTCTTTATGTATGACACCTGATATAGTTGTATTGCAGTAAGGAGAAATTGAGGAACATATTTCATTATATGCAGATGATCTGTTGTTGTATACATATACAGTGAATGTGGGTAGATTAATTAGTCCTGTGATGTCTATTTTGTATATATTTGGTAAGATATCAGGTCTCACTGTTAGGGCTTGTTCAGACGAGCGTGTTTTGGTGCGTACTTAGGTGCGTACATGCGTCCGCACCCAGGTACGAGCAAAAGCACGCGTGAACACAGCTGCGTGCTTGTTGTCAATGGAGCCATGGCTGCTGCCGGCGGCTCCATTGAAAACAATGCTCTGCCGGTCCCCTGCATTCTTTTCCAGGGAAGGGATTTACATATAAGCCATTCCCTGAAAAAGAAACATTTTAGTGCAAAACAAAAAAAGAATTAAAAAAAACCTCTCCGCCGCTGCTGTGACCCCCGCGGGCATGAAGAACACATCTGCCGCATGCGGCAGATGTATCCTTCACCCCCGCTAGTTAAAATAATTCCCTGCTGCTACATCTGCCACATCTGTGGCAGATGCAGCAAAAGGAATTCTTCAATTCTCAACCACAGCTGTCACACATGACAGCTGCGGTAGAGAATCCTGCTGCCGGCATCCTGTCAATGGCTTTTCAGGGAAGGGCTTCATAAGCCCTTCCCTGAAAAGCCATTTAAAATAGTGCAAAAAAAACAAAAAACAATTCTCACCTCCCTTCAGCTGCCGGGGCTCAGCCGCGACTTCTAGCGCTGTCCCCGGCTCTGTAGTTCTGAGCTATTAGCAGCTGGGGATTTAAAATCCCCGCCTGCTGGTAGCTCTGATTGTCGTTGGCTGAATTGCTTCAGCCAATCACAATCAGAGCTACCAGCAGGAGGGGATTTTAAATCCCCAGCTGCTGATAGCTCAGCAGCGCTACAGAGCCGGGGACAGCGGCAGAAGTCCCTGCTGAGCCCCGGCATCTGTTAGTGGCTTTGCAGGGAAGGGCTTCATAAGCCCTTCCCTGAAAAGCCTTTTAAAATAGTAAAAAACATAAAAAAAATAGGTACTCACCTCCCTTCAGCTGCCGGGGCACAGCCGCGTCTTCTCCTGCTGTCCCCTGCACTGCGTTGCTGAACAGCTGATCTATCAGCAGCCGGGGATTTAAAATCCCCGCCTGCTGAAAGAGCTGAATGTAATTGGCTGAGGTGCTCAGCCAATCACAGGCAGCTCTCACCTGTCATTCATTCGGGGAGAGCTGCCTGTGATTGGCTGACCTCAGCCAATCACATTCAGCTCTTTCAGCAGGCGGGGATTTTAAATCCCTGGCTGCTGATAGATCAGCAGTTCAGCACCACAGTGCAGGGGACAGCAGGAGAAGACGCGGCTGTGCCCCAGCAGCTGAAGGGAGGTGAGTATCTATTTTTTTTTGTTTTTTAAATCACTTTTAATTGATTTCCAGAGAAGGGCTTATATGTAAAGCCCTTCCCTGAAAACAATGCAGGTCTGCCACAGACCATTGTCTTCAATGGAGCTGCCGCCAGCAGCAGCGGCTCCATTGAAGTGAATGGCTGCATTTTTTTTTTTCACCAAAATGTTTCCTTTTCAGTTAAGAGCCTATATCTTAAGCTCTTCCCTGAAAAAGAATTCAGGTGTGCCAGCAGACCATTGTCTTCAATGGAGCTGCCGCCAGCAGCAGCGGCTCCATTGAAGTGAATGGCTGCATTTTTATTTTTTTTTACACTAAAATCTTTCTTTTTCAGTTAAGAGCCTATATGTTAAGCTCTTCCCTGAAAAACAATTTGGTGGTGCCAGCAGACCGTTGTCTTCAATGGAGCCGCCGGCAGCAGAAGCGGCTCCATTGAAGAGAATGGCTGCATTTTTATTTTTTTTTACACTAAAATCTTTCTTTTTCAGGGAAGGTCTTATATGTAAAGTCCTTCCCTGAAAAGGAATGCAGGGAGCCAGCAGGTCATTGTTTTCAATGGAGCCGCCGGCAGCAGCCGCGGCTCCATTGAAAACAATGCGTGCATTCCCTATGGTGCACGCATGTCCTATCTTTGCAGGCACGCACCTGCAAAGTACGGACATGTGCACACACCATAGGGAATGCAGTGTTGTAAATACAAGCGTGTTTTTGTGCAAAAACACGCTCGTCTGAACGAGCCCTTAACTGGGAAAGATCTGTAATTCTTCCTTTAGATCCCTTGCTGGATGGATTATTCATTGGAACATACACAATTACAAATAGTGAAGGAACTCAATTATTTGGGAGTTGTAGTATCTTCAAAGTCTAAGACTATATTTCTGCCAATATGCTTCCATTTGTATGAAAGGTCAAGGTTTGGAATCATTTCACCTTGTCATTAATTGGAAGGGGAATTTTTATCAAAATGGTTTTCATGCCACAACTCCTTTACATACTTTTGTTTACCAGCACAACATTCTTTTAGACTCGATACAATATTTAGGATTCTGTTACAAAAATAAATCTGATAGAATTAAATTGGAGACCCTTCAAAGGGATAAACGATCTGGAGGGTTGACAATTCCAAATGCTTGGAGGGTTGACAATTCCAAATGCTTGGATATATTTTCTAGCACCTCAAATGCACAGTTAAATAGGTGGTATTGAATGGCAGGTTGTAGCCCACCTATAATGGTATGTGAGAGAGTGATGAAAAAAGGGACTATATACAATAATTATTTTAAATTATGGAATAAATTTAAGCAGATTTTGCAATTAGATGAATTTACTATATATACCCACCTCTGGGGAGAAACCCTAAATTGACAGAGTTTTTCTTGAAGTTGGAGGGATTTTCGCTATGGGAAAAGAGATGAGTAATCTTTTTGGAACAGGTACATTCAGTTTTTTTATAGTTTTGAATAATTTAGAGAGCTTTATAATGTTTCCTATAGCTATTTTTTCCACTTTCATCAGTCATGAATGACTGCCTCCATTCATTAGCGACACTGGTGCCTGTGTAAAAGCACAGAAACAATTATCATTGGGACGACTTGTTGGGCATCTGTCATGGACATATGGTCCTGTTTAAAAGTGGCCTTAGAATCTGTGGTCAGTGTGAAAAGTGCAGGATTGTATTAAATACAGATTGTGACTAAATATTTCTTTAAAAAATTCAAAAATTCTTTAAAAATATGTTTAATATAACAGCTTAATTTATACATCTAGTCATGTTCTGGTGACACATTCCCTTTAATTAACCAATTTCCAGGATTTCAAGGCTCTCTGTATGAAAAACATAGCAGAAAACGCTGTATTGCTCGTTGCTTTCCCCAATACCACTATCACAAATACATTACTTCACATTAAAACATGGCTAAACATTGATAATTAATGTCTACATATATAAGCTTCAAATTCCCAGTTACAGTATATTTAATATGCAAGATAAGCATTAACAGAATCCATCATACATACACATTGGAGCTTGTAGAAAAATAAACAGTTTTAATATGTGAAATGAAATTACCAAAAAAATGCAATATTGTTTTCTTTTCAGTAAAATACTAATATAGATGTGTCTGGCTCCTAAGGAGATATAAAGAGTGCTACATGTTGTGTCTACAAAGAACACTGGAATATTCTATAAGTGGTGCAGGCTGATTAAATAGCTTGTTCATTAAACTGCTGTTCTGGTTAAGTGTCCTTCCCATTCAGCAGACTTAACTTATTTTGTTTTAAACTAAATCATCGTGCAATGTGAATTTAATTGCTTTGGGGTTAAAAAACTCCCTTGCAATATCCTTGAATTACCAGAGTACCTTCCTACTCTGTAATCAGCAACTTCTAATTTCTTTTTTTTGTCCAAGGGGGGTACTTTAGTGTACTTTTATCATAGAGGAAGGCTGTAGATCTTTCCTATTAATTTACAGGCTGCTCTAAAATGTGTCAAATATTTAAATATATTTCGGTTTTACATAGTGATATCTTATTAGATTTCATTTCACAAAGACAAGAAGGCTTCAACTCTCCCATGTAATAAATTATTTGGCTTCCATACCAAGTCCTGTGATTTTGTATAAATTGTTGAATTAATCAAATTTAAATACGACTTGGGATATTTCTCATCCGTGAAATATTTTTTCCAACTCTAGGAAATATTTGCTAAGTGTAAAGTAATGATCAACTTTTTTCCTTCTGTTATCCTGACATTTAGCAATTTTAGGTTTTAACACTTGTGGCACAAAATCAATTGGATATATTGTTTGTGGCATAGGCATTTGTGTTTTCCAATAGTAATTTAAAATCAGTATTAGCATTGATTATCGTGCACTAACAGGGTTTAAACATGTGTCTGGATGCCAAAATGCTCATTCATTTAAGACTGCTGAATAGTTATACAGCACTCAACAACTGACATACAACTGTCCTTCCATATAGAACATAATGTTCAATGTTCAGTGTTCTCAGTGGGTAACTACATATCCTAGGCACTTCTGTTCTACCATAAAATTCTAGTTTACCTTATGTACATGCATTGCTGGAGCATCTAATGGGTAATAAAACCAAGGTTGCTTTTCACTATCCAAAAATAAATAAAAATTCAATCTGTTTGCCAAAGTGGGATCAGACTGAAGGGAGATTAAATGGCCTGGGATCTCCACCCCCACCCTCTGGACAATCATTTTTTGGCATTGGTAAACAGTATTTTTTGGACATTGTATTGCACTTTATAGTAGTCTTTGAAACTCTTTTGCTATGGCTGTACTACTTCTTGTAAACTTTTAATACTGCGTAATATTTTCCATCTTTTGCCTGTATTTTGTTGCATGTGTCAGGCTGTAGACCAATCTCAGCTTCCATTTGGTATCTGCTGTATGATCCCATTCAGGCCTGTGGCCTTTTGAACATTCACATTTAGAAAGGCAATTGTCTGACATTCCCCTGGACAAGAGTGAATAAGCCCTTCCATTCTCTTGGCTCCACCTGTCTGTTTAGTTTGGAATTAGCACGAGGATACCAAATTGTGTGACCATTTACTTGTTAATGTAGTTTAAGGAAAACCATTCACCTAAGAGCTGGTTTCTCAAAGCTGCTGTGGCTCCAGCATTTAAATTAGGGAAACATATTTAATAAGGATTATTGGTCATGTGAAGGTCCTAGCCCAATATGAATTATATTTTCAGAATTGGGCGGGCTAGCTGAATAAAATGCATCCAAACACATTGGAGTGCAGGGCTCAGAACACTCCCAAATGGCGTACCCACATACCTGGTTATAATTTACTTGTCATGTTTGGTATCACTGAATAGATAAAATCATGAGCGGAAATATGCCAGGCATATATTCCCAATCGGAGGATCTTCTGTGAAGATATGATCAAAATGATGACTTATGGTTTTCCACAGGGATGGATGCATTTACCCCACCCTTATCTGATGACCTCAGAGGGGGCAGGGGGAGGTGTGTTCTAGGTAATCTTTAAAAACTAGGGGCTCCTAGCATGAAATAAGCATGTAAGAATATCATGGAATTTTTTTTTTCTGGCATATTACATGCTATGAGCAAGCAAAGTTTTCTCCAACTTTTATTTGCATAATAGCTTAGTTATGTATATTTAACATTATGTTAAATTTACGCAAGTGTATCAATAAGTTTCTTAACCTTTTATTTTCAAATTACTGTTTTTAACAACCAACTAAGCCTATTAGTTTTTTGAAACTATCTACAGTAATTAGCTAGTCATAACAGGGTAGCATAAAAATCTGTCACATTATGTATTTTCTAAAGAGTTTGCAACAACTAAAATCCAGCCACAATGGTGGCAATCAGACATTACACCAATTAATTCTGACAGTGGCATTAAAATGGCCCAAAAGAGGGGCTTTCCTCTGTTTCCTAAATGACCCCCAAAAATTAGATTGAGGGATGCTATTCAGTTCTCATGGCAGAGGGGCATCTTGTGAAGCCTCCCAGTGATGAAATGTATCTCTGCCAGAAATATAATATGCTGCGATAATGAAGTATTGCAGTATATCATGAAAGCCATCAAATGATTGCTAGTTCAAATCCCATAGTGAGACAAAAAAAGTAATAATAAGTTCATTTAAAAAAAATTGAATTAAACTCCCTACTTTTAACAAAAAAACAAAAATAATAAACCAACTTGGTATTGCCATGTCCATAACAGTCCAATTTATTTAAAATAAAAAAAAAACTATTAAAATAATGCATTATTTGTCTTTCATAGTGAATGCCATCAGAAAAAATACACAGTGCCAGAAGTATGTTTTTTTTGGTCACCCCACCCCCAAGAAGAAAATGTAAACAGAATATCAAAAAGTCATAGGTACCCCAAAATGATGCCACTAGAAACTACAGGCTGTCCTGCAAAAAACAAGCCTTCATACAACCCTACAAACAGAAAAAGAAGGTGTCGTGGTCAGAAGATGGTGTCAGAAAGCAAAAAAAGCTATAGAAATATGGTATAGTTGTAATCCTACTAACACATATAATAAAAATAACGTCATTTTTTTTTTACATCATGTATGCCATAAAAACAAGACCCACCTAAATAAATGGCACAATTGTGCTTTTTATTCCATTCCTAGCAACTTAGAAAATGTTACACTTTTTTAGTCTTTTATATATATGATAAATACAATTCATCCCCCCAAACGTAAGCCTTCAGAGGCTATGTCGATGTAAATTTTAAAAAATATATATATTTTGTTTCAAAAGGGGAGGAAAATACAAAAATGAAAAAAAAAAAAAAGACAGGAAAGCGGCTTAGGTGTGAAGTGGGTAAAGTTAATTAAGCCTGATTATTTATTTTTCTTATGTAAAAGGAAGCCTCACATTAAACGGCTAAACTAATTCACCAAGCACAAGATTTGCATTTTGGAAAACCTGTCTACTTCGCACTGTCTGTACAAAAAATATTCATATTGGAAGAGTTGAATGTATCTTATGTCTGGTCTTAATAGTTTTATTGCAGTAGAAAATCAATTTTGTTTGTAATTTGACAGTTAATCTCTTTCCCAAATACATTTACATCTCGCAGCCTATTTGGTGCTTCAGATATGAAGACTTACCAGAAAGAAAATCAATATCTCAAGATTAAAAACTGTGTAAGTCAATATGATTTTTTTTATAATTATATACCACTATCCTGACTGTATTATACATCTGAACTTGAAGTACAGACTTGCAGCAGCTGAGGTATTTCCATAAGTCATCTTTAAGGCAAGTCACTGTGCAGACCTCAGGTTTTTTTTTTTCATATCTTCCGTGTAGGTAATGGAGAATTCAATCTTTGAAAAGGTAATGGTGATGGTGGCTAAAATGTAAATTGAAATCTACCTGCAGATTTCAATGTGGGGTCCAGTAGATCTAGGCTAGACCACTAACAATGAAGAGGTGCACAGTCCTATATAAATAAGGCAAATCTGTGGAGCATGTGCGATTAGCATTTAACTTCAGCACTGAACAAGATAAAGCACCTGTATGCGACACAGATTACACCCATAAGGCCTCTTTCACATGGGCAACAGTGATATCGGCGCGAGAAAATCACAGCAATATCGCATCAGTGTTCTGTGCGATATTGCTGTGCTTTCTCACTGTCATATTGCGATTTTGCGTCGCTTGAAGGTCGCACGTGGTGCTATAAAGACACGCGACTTTGTAGTGTTTTTTTGCCACAATTTGGGGGGGAAGTGGGAGGGTGGGGTTAAAATATAAGCCCTTTGTCAAAAATAAGCCCTAACCACATAAAAAAAAAACCCAAAACATCACCTAATAGCCGCTGTTCGCTCCGCCGCACTTCTGATTGCAAGTCTCTGGCACTTATCTTCAGTACTCAGACAATGCTTCCTGGTCAGGTCTTTGAAAAACCCCACTTCTAGGAAGCACTGCCTCTGATTGGTTCTTGAGCATCTTGGCTCAGCCAATCAGAGCCAGTGTTCAATGAACCAATCACAGCCATTCATTGAATGGCTGTGATTGGTTCATCGAGTGCTGGCTCTGCTTGGCTTAGCCGCACCACCCGAGAACCAATCATAGCCAGCGCTTCCTGGAGGTGGAAATTTGGAACATGCAATCCAGGTCCCCGACAAACAATTGTCGGGGACCTGTAAGGAGAAGTGCGGCAGAGCTGACAGCGCCTCTTAGGTGATGTATTGATTTATGTATTTGCTTAACGCAGCTAAGGCTTATTTTAGGGCTTTTACAGTAGGACTTTCTACTCATGCAATGCGACACAACAGAAATAATTGGAAAAATATTTAAAGGGTTTCTGAGAGATGCCATCCTGGAATACCTCAAGGAAAACAGTGGTATAACTCCTCATCAGCACGGGTTCATAAGGGGACGATCATGTCAGACCAATTTGATCAGCTTCTACAATGAAGTAAGTTCTAGGCTGGACCTGGGAGGGTCTATTAATCTTGTATATCTGGATTTTTCTAAATCATTTGACACCGTGCAGCATAATAGGCTGATATATAAAATGAGACAGCTCGGACTGGGCAAAAACGTGTGTAGCTGGGTAAAGAACTGGCTCAGAGATAGAAAGCAGAGGGTGGTAATAAATGGATTGTACTCTGATTGGGCCACTGTTGCTAGTGGGGTGTCACAGGGTTTGGTACTAGGCCCCATTCTGTTCAATATATTTATCAATGACCTGATAGTGGGACTGCAAAGTAAAATATTGATATTTGCAGATGATACAAAATTATGCAATGTAATTAATACAAAGGGGGACAATGTACAACTGCAAATGGATCTAGATAAGATGGGGGCTTGGGTAGAAAAATGGCAAATGAAGTTCAATATTGATAAATGTAAGGTTATGCACAAGGGCAGGAGAAACAGATGTCACTAATATACACTGAAAGCGTTATTGTTAGGGAAAAATGATATAGAAAAAGACATAGGGGTACTAGTTGATTGTAGACTTAACTGGACCAATCAATGCCAATCAGATGCTGCAAAGGCAAATTAAGTAATGGGTTCATTAAAAGAGGTATAGGGGCGAGGAAGGAGAGCATTATTTTTCCACTATATAAGGCACTTGTCAGGCCCCACATGGAATACTGTGTACAGTTCTGGACACCAGTACTTAGGAAAGACATTGCAATGCTTGAGGGGGTTCAAAGAAGGGCAACTAAATTAATAAATGGAATGGGAGGACTGGAATACCCAGAGAGGCTATCAAAATTGGCATTATTTGCCATGGAAAAGGGCAGTTAAGGGGCAATCAAATAACTATGTACAAATATATTAGGAGACAATACAAGGATCTCTCCCATGATCTGTTTATTCCCAGCACTGCGACGGTAACAAGAGGGTATCCTCTAAATTTAGAGTAATGAAGGTTTCATCACCAACATAGAAGAGGGCTCCTTACTGTAAGAGCAGTGAGACTGTGAAAAACTCTGCTTGAGGATGTGGTGATGGCAAAATCGACAGAGGAGTTTAAGTGGAGAGCAAATGCCTTTTGTTGAGTGCTGTGATAATACAGGATCTAGACATTAAATAACCAGCAGGGTTGTTGATCCGTGTCTTTGGAGCCAGGTAGTAACTTTCAAACATTGATCTAGGAATTATTCTGACTGCAATTATGGAGTTGGGAAGGAATTTTTTTCCTCAAGGGGGCTAATTGGTTTGCCTCATTGTTTTTTTTTTTTTGCCTTCTGGATCAACAAGGGGTGGTGGGTTGAAAACAGGCTGAACTAGATGGACATTGTCTCCCTTCAGCCTATCATACTATGTTCAATTTCATCCAATTCTTCAGGACATGAATGCAAGTGTGTGTAAGAGCAAGAAGTCATACAGTATGCTTTATGGCCGGCTACTCTGTAGCTTGCCGTGCTTGTTGATTTATGTTTTAGGCTTTATGAAGAACTATCTACCACTATATGGTCACTGTATACTACTATTACACAATAGTTTTTATTTAGTAACAGTTTAGTGGTATTATTGAGTCACTATGTGGTGCAGTATTACAGGGAGGAAATAAAACCTCCAGATCTACTGAACTATGTGGCT
This sequence comes from Eleutherodactylus coqui, assembly GCF_035609145.1. Classification (NCBI taxonomy): domain Eukaryota; kingdom Metazoa; phylum Chordata; class Amphibia; order Anura; family Eleutherodactylidae; genus Eleutherodactylus; species Eleutherodactylus coqui. Next base: position 81,013,358 of record NC_089849.1, read on the forward strand.
ACTTCCTGGGATGGGTCACAGTAAAATCCCTGGGAGAGGTGCCAGATAGACACCCAGAACTTGCAAGACAACCTAATGCTGGATGGAAGCCATGATCCTGACAGGTATTGATGGCTCCTAGGATGACCCTCTGCTTGGGTAACAATTGTGCACTATTACATGTTTTTAAGGCACTAGTCTTATTTCAGTTAGTGTAAGAAGTCTATGTGTTATTTAGCAGCCAGATGGCTAGGGATGTGGCTTGTATAGTACTTGTGTACTGTGATGCCTAACAGTACAAATGCTATGTTATTATTATGCTACTATGTTATGTTATTATTATCTGCAATAAAGACAGATTTCTTATGTGTTACCAGACATCTGGCCTGGACGTGGGTTACTGAGGTCCGACCACCTATCTAGATGGAGGAAAAATGGTGATCCTGTGAGCTCAATACCCCAAGTTGCCACAATATATAGGAGCCTAGGAGAAATATACCTTTCACTTATTAGCACTACAATCATCCTGTCATATACCACACAAGGAGGCTGCCGATGTGAATACCTGACCATACCTGAAAGCTTCTCACAATGTATAGACGTTTCCACCCCAAGTCTACCATGTAGAAACAGTACGCTAAGCAAAAAGAGGGAAAGGGGGGATTAGGTCTATTGGGAGTGTTGAGCTGCTAAGAGAATACTGGAGGCTTCAGCAAACATGGAAGAAGAACAAATGGAAGAAGTACCATGGCAAGATAAGCCCCTGTATGGGATGTACCATTGACAGATAGCTGAAGTGGCTGACATGGGAAAATCCTACTAGTGGCTGGAGAAGGCTGGACTCAAAGACAGCATTGAGGGAATGATCTTAGCAGCACAAGAACAGTCATTAAACATCAGATCAATAGAAACAAGGATCTATCACAGTACATAGGATTCGTGAGGCAGACTATGCAGAGAGGCCACAAAAACAGTCCAATACATAATGGCAGAATGCAAGATGCCAGCAGGAGCATCATACACTGAAAGGCATAACCAAGTAGTGGGCAATGTGTACAGGAACATCTGTACAGTGTATGCGCTAAACACTCCCAAATCCAGATGGAAGACTCCACAGAAAGTCGTGAATAATAACAAGTCTAAGGTCCTGTGAGACTTTCAGATATGAATGGATAAACAGGTACTGGCCAACCAACAAAACATTGTGGTGGTTGACAAGGACCAGAAGACAGTGCTGATATCAACATCAGGAAAAAGGACTGCAAGAAGCTGGAGAAGTACCAGGGCCTGAAAAAAGAACTAGTGAAGATGTGGAAATTGATAGCTAAAGTGGTTGCAGTGACGGTAAAAGGCACTTAGGACTGTGACTCCTAAGCTATTGGAGTATACACTACAGCAGAGTAATGCTAGGAACAACTAAAATTCTGTGCAAAACTCTCAAACTCTCAGGCCTCTGGTGGAGGATCTGAGATTGAAGAAGAAACATACCACCCAAAGGGGTGAGAAAATAAGTTATTATACACTCTTTTTGAAAAAAATGAATCTAGAAGCAGTTGTCATTTTTCTACAAAACTCAGCATGCAGTTATCAGGTGGATATACAAATGATTACAGTTGTGGGGTAATTAGATTCACGGTGAATTTACACTGAAAGATGATCGCTCAAAAATCGCTCAAACAACAGTTTAAGTGACAGTTTTGAGTGATCATCTTTGTATAACTCTTAAGTTGCTAATTAGTTACTTAAAGAGTTAAATGCAGGCAGAGTGGGACACCACTGATAACTCCGAGAACAGCAGCTGTTTTGTATATGCAAACAGCTGCTTTGCTCTCCGAGCTGTCAGCTGGTATCCCACTGAGCTGATAGCTCTGAGAACAGCAGGGGCACTGACAGCTCCTTTGTTCCCCAAGCTTTCAGCTGTTGTCCTGCTGAGAAGTCCCAGTGGGATAACAGCTGAAAGAATGCTATCAGCACCGCCCGCTGAGAAAAACAGTATGCGGCGCTGATAACAGTCATAGGTGATTTCTATCTTGCTAGAAATCAGCGATAAACGAATAGTTCGCAAAGAGTCCATGATGGTCATGCATTTAGACACAACGATTATTGCTCAAAAGATGGCTTTTGAGCGAGTTTTGAGTGATAATCGTTATGTTTAAATGGGCCTAAGGGTCTTGCCACCTGAGGCATTACAAGTGGTTCCTCCCTTGGCCTAAAAAAAGGCTCTCAGAGGCCACTTATGTGTAGTGGACTTCTTTTTCCACTTGTGTAGAGCTTGTTGACAACTAGACATGCCTCTGTGATACAGTTGAAGAGATTTCATCCAATTAACAAAGCTTGAGAGGGAATGCATTATTGGAATGCTGGAAGCTGGATGGTTGTATTGACAAATTGCCCACGACCTGGGCTCTTCTGACCAGAATGTTAGAAGGTGTTGGGACCAGTGGTTGCATGAGGGTATGCACACAAGGCAACTGGGCTCATGACACTCTTGACAGACCACCAGTATAGGGGATAAACTGATTGTCCTAAAAGCACGAGCAGCTCCAACTGTCTTGTTGTCCACCATCCAGAGACAGGTGGCACCATCAGTGCAGGCCCCTGAGTCTTTCAGAACCATTTCCTGGTGCTTGCCTGAAGGACATTTTGTCTCATGGCAGCCATTATATGTATTGCCTTTGACACCCACTGTCATTTTTGTTTGCAGTGGTGTCATGAACAACGAAACTGCACTGCTACAGAATGGAATTGGGTTGTCTTCAGCGATTAATCCAGGTTCAGGTTGCTCACTAATGATGGCCTAGTTTGTGTCTGGAAACCTATGGGTGACTACCTCAATCCTGCCTTTGTTGTGGAGCAGCACACTGACTCCACTGCTGGTTGTTACCTAGGGGCCATCGCATATGACAATTGGTCACCCATAGTAGTAGTATGAAGGACAATGACAGCTCAGCAATATATTCTGAATGTGCCAGATGTGTTCCTCTCATAGCAAGGCTTCCAAGAGGCATTTTCCAGCAGGATAATACTCGGCCAGCACAGCAAGGGTGTCACAGCAATACCTGCATAGCATTGCCATACTTTAATGGCCTGTCTGGTTACCAGATTTATTGCCAATGGAACATATATGAGACCATCTGTGATGCCAACTTTGACAGCCTACAAGTTTGCACAATATAGAGGTTCAGCTCAGCATATGTGGCCTATATGCTGCAATATACCATACAGAACATGTATGCTTCCATGCCTGCCTGTATCACATCTTACATCCAAGCTAGAGGCGACCCAATAGAATACCAGAGCCTCCCTTCAAGTGTTCAGTTTTCCACAATACATTATCGTTTTACTCTATTGTAATCACTTACTTATATCAATGTTACAATCACATATATAAAGTTTCATCACATTCCGACAACTCCTTCTACGTCCTTGATTTAATTTGACAATGAGTATATATACATAGTTAAACAGCTAACAGCCAAACCAATTTGTTGACTGGTACAATGACATTAAAAATCGGACATTTTCGCTGTCTCTGTTTTGCACATTTTAAATCATTATTTTTTAATACTAAATGCCATGTGTTGAAATGTCAAATCAAAGGATTATTTATGAAATGTCTCTGGTATTTACTCCTTGCCAGGAGTCATATCTAGGGTTTCACTGTTGCATCAATATCTTGCACCACTTTCAGAAGTTGCTAATCATATTTCTAGGGTTTTATAGAAGTATCTTACAAATTCAAGTTTATTCTGTTCTCATTATGGCAGCTAAGAAGAAACTTTAGAGATCAGGTACAAGATATTAATGTCAAATGTTTAAAATCATTGATCAGCACTAGATAATAAATGAGTTATAAATAGTATAGGTCAACATTTAAAAAAGACGGTCAATAGGCAAGTTCAGCATGGTGAACCTAAGATTCAACCACACATATAAATTAGGGAGCTGTATATACAGCACATTTTATAATATTATGTTATATGCATAACTTAATTTATTTATGATTCAGAAAACAGAGCAGGGAAGCCAAATAGAGTCAAAATTCACCATAGCCTCCCTGACAGCCCACGGGCAGATTTGCATTGCGGAATCCGGAGCGGGCGTCCACCTCTGGATTCACCAGCAAATACCGCTCATAGCATGCTATGGAAAAGTGATTCTTCATGCACATGAGCGGAAACCAATTGCTGTTTCCGCTAGTGGAAGAAAAATCGCAGCATGCTCCATTTTTGTGCGTATTCTATGTGGACAGCTTTCATTGAAATTAATGGAAGCCATCCGATCCGTGGCCCTTTGCCAATTTACGTGGGAAAAGCAGGAGTTTTAAAAAAAAAATCCATACTGCGCATGTCCTACGGCTCGCTGCAGTACAGATGAAGATGCAGAAAGTCAGATATGTGCAGAAGCCACTGCTGCCAGGGCAAGATTCCGCTGTGGGATTCCACATGCAGAATCTGACCGACCCGTGTACATGCGGCCTAAGATTATTTCAAAATTTCTTGCACTGTTGAATATACTGATGACGGGTGGCTTTGGGGGAAAAACTGGTTACAATGTACACTCTATACCCCACCCTCCATGACTGATGCATTACTATTAGAGATGAGCAAACCTACTCGTTTCGAGTAATTACTCGATCGAGCACCGTGATTTTCGAGTACTTCCGCACACGGGTGAAAAGATTCGGGGGGTGCCGGGGGGCGGGGGGAGGCGTGGCGGAGCGGGGGGTAGCAGCGGGGAACAGGGGGGAGCCCTCTCTCTCTCCCTCTCCCCCCCACTCCCTGCTGCAACCCCCACTCACCCACGGCGCCCCCCGAATCTTTTCGCCCGAGTACGGAAGTACTCGAAAATTGCGGCGCTCGGGTGAAAAAGGGGCGTGGCCGAGTACGCTCGCTCATCTCTAATTACTATACTGCACGAATGACAGTAATGTATAATGACACAATATAACACCTGGTACAGATTAAGTCAAAATATTTAAAAGTGACATTTCCAGATATTTAATTTCAGAAAATATACTGTATTACGTATATAATTAATGTAGTTTCCATGAAAACTGTGTCATATGTGGTCCATGTAGTTCTGCGCAATGAGCCGTGTTCTACAGTGTCAGAAAATACTACATGTAACATAGATATAAATAAATACCAGATAGTAGTGGAAAGTGTCATACAGTGCCCATATAAAACTACCAGCTAATGTGTTTAGGTTGCCCACTGTTGCAGTTAACACACCACAGGTCAGTTTAGTTTAAGCTATATGAATATGGAAAATAAAGGTGTTTTCAGTTTTTTTGGGGCTAAGTAGCATAAAACATGAGTACCATAAAACAATATTTTAGTAGAGCATTATCATATCTGTGTAAAGGGAGGAGGAATCCTCATGGGAGACTGGTGTTCTTATTTTATGCTATGCTTTGTGCATTCTTCTGTTATATGTGCGGTCCCGGATAAAACTCTTTATTTATGCAACAGTGTTGTGTTGTAAGGTGCAGTAGTTTTCAGGTTACATTAGTCGACCGTGCCCTGTCCAATATGGCCTTGTTCAATAACATCCCCAAACATCATGATTGGTGGGGAACCTGATGGTAGTTAGCCTCAACCATTACAAGAATGCAAAGGTGTAAACGAACGGAGTTGCTTATGTGGACCTGCAGTGAAGCTATGTTAGGAGGTACTTTTTCCTACCAAGTTAATTGGTGAAAAAAGTCAATGTCAGAATATGTAAGCAGTGGTGTAGCAACAGGGGGCGCAGAGGTCATAACTGCAACTGGGCCTCTAGGCTAAGTTGACCCAGAAGCCCGCCATCAGTACTGACATTGTTGGGCTTGGCCCCCTCACCCTCACATTCCCCGTTTGCCCAAGTTGTATGGACATTTACTCTTCATTCCTGCTCCATCACATAGGAGTGCTGCACTCACACTCCCTCTTGTGCTGCCAGAGCGCAGAACAGCTCCTGCTCATTATGTTCTCCAAAGCATCAGACTGTAATGGAGAACATATAAAGTGAAATGTTTATTTCACTGTCTGAGCCAGCAGAACAGAATGTGCTGGCCACATCCTGTCTGCCAACCATTATCAGAATATGCAGCTTGATAGAAATACGCGCACATAACCCCAGGGCACACTTTTTACCCGCACATAGCCCTCAGGCATCATTTGATACACGCTGCTCACCCCGCCCATGCCCCATCCATCAAACACCCAAGACGTCACCTGCATTCCACCTGAAACTAGGTGATGTTGGACGTCCATGACGACAGATGCACACGCAGGACCAGATGTACGAAGACCTTAAATGGTCCACCCAATCACATGCTTTCACGTATTGCTTACACAATTTCTGGCATGCCCATAAAGGGTAGTTAACTCATAATGCTATAAAATATGCTATATGCCTACTAATAAAGCAGAGTCAGGGACCACTTTCTACACTGACAGTCTGTCTCTGTGTGATTTTTCTTCCATTGTGCGCACAATCTCTGCACGTGGATCAGGAAGGGTGCAAACATTCCTATTAATTACGCCATGGACCCCAAATAAATCCATGACAAGACAACATAAGAAGAGGACAAAGGCATTTAATGCTTTGGCAGCATAAGAGGGAGACCTATTACTACATAGGTGGGCACTATTACTGTATAGGTGGACTTTATTACTGCACAGGGCGCTCTATTACTACACAGGGTCATGTGGAGGGGCTCTTGCTGTACAGTGGTATGAGTCTCTATTACTGCAGTGGGGGTCTATTACTACATAGGGGCAAGAGTTGCTCTACTACAGTACATGAGGGCTCTATTACTTTACTTGGGCATTATAGCATTCTATTACTACATAGCGACATGAGGGATCTATTAGTGCAAAGGGGAGGCTCCATTACTGCATGGTAGAGTCTATTATTACATAGGGGTATGGGGGCTCTGTTATTGCATAGGAGTCTCTATTACTACACAAGGAACAGGGAAATCTTAATACACAGTGGCCTCTACTACTGCAGAGGGGAGCTCTATTATAACACAGTGGTATAGGGGCTCTCTTACTGCATACAAGCACTCTATTACTGCATGAAAGCACTCTATTACTACAGAGAGGGGCTATATCACTACACATGGGGTTGTAGTACTATGCAGTGGGTCTCTATTACTGCACAGAGGGACTTTATTATTATAATTTTGGGTGGTAAATTGAACTAAGACGTCCCCTGAAAACCACTGCTCTCATCAGCTTGTTTTACTGTTGTACTGTGCCTCTCCCACTGGAGAAAACTGATGACTTTTTACTTTCTATACTGCTGAATTATAAAGACTGTCCCTAAGTGGCTGAAGCTGGCAAATGACTCAATTCCCAGTGTAGTAAAGAGTTAAAATGACATCACTTTGGCTCTTGCACATTATTTGGGTATACTAATAGATCATATACTGAACATGAGTCAACAATGTGATGCAACAGCCAAAAAGGCAAACACAATTTTGGGATGTATTAAAAGAAGCATAGATTTTAGATCACATGAGGTAATTAGCCCCATCTACTCTTCCTTAGTCAGACCTCATCTGGAATACTGTGTCCAGTTCTGGGCACCCCACTTTAAAAAAGATACAGACAAACTGGAGCAAGTTCAGAGAGAAGAATGACCAAAATGGTGAGCGGTCTGCAAATCATGCCCTATGAGGAACGGTTAAAGGATCTGGGAATTTTGAGCTTGAAAAAAAGAAGGCTGAGATGAGACTTAACAATGGTCTACAAATATCTGAAGGGCTGTCACAGTGCAGAGGGATCAGCCCTATTCTCATTTACACAAGGAAAGACTATAAACAATGGAATGAAACTGAAAGGGAGGAGACACAAATTAGATATTAGAAAAACCTTTCTGACAGTGAGGGTGATCAATGAGTGGAGCATGTTACCACGGGAGGTGGTGAGTTCTCCTTCAATGGAAGTGTTCAAACAGAGGCTGGACAAATATCTGTCTGGGATGATTTAGTGACTCCTGCACGGAGCAGGGGTTGAACCCGATGACCCTGGAGGTCCCTTCCAACTCTACCATTCTATGATTCTATAATTTTTGCAACTATCTTGATTAATGTTCTGCACAGTCAGTGGGTCCAGAAGAAGAGGACACCAAATAACACGCTAGCTAGACACAATCAAAGTTCACATGAACATGACTGTGGAAAATCTGAAAGAAGCTGCCAAAGACAGGAAGCATGGCATATCCACAAGGTGACCGAAAGTCGGCAATGACTGAATGGATAAATCATCATCATCTTGAAAACATACGTGTATTGTCACATTTGTACTATAGATTGATGTTGGGCAATTAATCTCTACAGCCGTAGATTTTTATTTCACTATGTTATGTCATATTTTTTAGCTTTTTTTACTGCCTTATTTTACAATTTTCCAACTTGTATGTTTTTATGTTGTTGTGTGTCTGTTTGTCTAATTAAATTAAACATCTAGATGCTTTTTGCCATTTTGTCTAGCTCTGATGAAGTCTGTGGGATCAGTGCCATCTTACACATGGGCCTGATGGGCACTTGCACGGAGGCCCCACACGCATAGGGCCCCATACTAATCTATGTATGTTAACATTTCAATGCATCTTGTATTATATATAATAATGTTGTGTGGCAGGATATGAACCTGGCTCCAATCTGTCTATGCCGTGTGAAGACTTTAATTTTGTCACTTTCTGTTTCACTTTCAAACTACTCATAATTTCTTTTGTAAATTACTCATAATTCCTATTTTAAATTATCCATAATTTGTATAATAAACAGAGATTTCCCTCTGAATGGATGTGTGGATCATCTTGGGAAGTTTACTACATCATCTCGTTACTTTCTAGAGTAAAGTAGCTTGGCACTATGAACAAAGAGACGTCTACAGAGCTAGAGGAAAATGGACCCTAGAGACTTAGACTTCTGTTGTAGGTCGCCGGTTACTAACTTGCTCGTCCTCCCGAGTTTTCTGGATGTTGTCCTGTGCCTGCCGCATCCCAATTTTTCTTCCTGTGAGTAGTTGTCGTAGGGACCTCAGTATACAGCTTTGCCCAGGGTCCCATAATGCTGTTAAGACAGTACTGTGTGGGATGTAAGGCTTCCATCAGAAAACAACCTTTGTTCTAGCAATTGTAAGTGAAAGAACAGAAAAACTGCAGACATTTTTACTGCCTTTTTTATTAGTCACATCTTTTTTATTTTTTAGTATTTTTTTGTATAGAAAAGTTTCTAGAAAAATGCCAAAAAAACACCAGCCTCAGAGCATGCTGTGACTTGCCATAGACCAAAAGAAAAGTTGCAACATTAAGAAAAAAAATCCAATGTTTGAAGGGCAGTTCCTATTTTTTATTGACCTGCAGTAAACATTTGGACACTGGTTTTGTATCTAAAAAAATACCAATGCATCAAAATGCAAAAAAAGATTATCTGTCAAACCTGTCAGTGAGGGCTTTGACAAGTTATCTACGGTGCTTAATGGTATGTGAGGTCACTTAGCTGGTATTGGGATAAGTGTATCTGGAATTTGCAATGTCTATCATTAGCAGAATTAACAATTTCATAAAATATTTACACACTTGAGAAAAAAGAGGTCTTGACTTAAAATTACATTCCAGTTCATGACTTGTAGTCATATAATGAAACTGAATGTTCTGATACAGTGTGTCACTTTAATTATCCTATTATGTTTCCTGTCATAGCTGCATTCATTTACATGGCCTTGAACATGTGCATACATAACAACTTTCAATTAGTCGTTCAGTGTCAACAGTAGATTCCTTATTTAGTGTTACAACTATGAAGGCAGGCAGGGTGTTATTAAACTGTTTGTCTTCTTGATACCAGAGAATGTAAAAATGATAATTAAAAACCACTTTTCATTATAAGCACTCTAGAGTTCACAGTCAAGTTCAAAAAATATATGACTGCGAAAATCAGCCCCTTCGATTTTAGTAATATTTTTGGTTTAACGGATTTCCACACTGCACTTCCACAATAACAGTAATTAAAATAAGTGGATAGATAGAAAGATATGAGATAGATATATATTCAGTCTACAATATTAGGCTTCTTCTTTTCCACGAGTGTATATCGGCCGGTGTTTTCACTGCTGGACAATATACACTATTAACTGGGACATAGAAGCTCTTGAATGGGTGCACAAATCTAATGTTTGTGCGCCCGTTCACACGGCATGGGCCCAGCGCATATACACCGAGGGTAGCATGCCGTCACCCCCTTCCTCTCCCTCCCCTTTACAGGATAACCTCTGCTCTCCACCCTGCTCGCTCTTTGCAATGGGAGGGGGTGGGATGGGGCTGTGCATAGCTCCCCCCGTCCAGCCCCCTCCCATTGAAAAGAGCGAGCGGGTTGGAGAGCAGAGGGAAGAAGTTTAGTAGCCATGCTGCTAAACTCCCTCCCACCTCCAGCCACTGTCATGGGCTCTCATAGGCGCTATATTGGCCAGCGCTTTATTGGCTGGCTGGGCGCTTTTACGTCTCAGGAATACGGCCATGTGATCTGATGACGGCGGGCTGACATACGCTTGTGGGAAAGAGGCCTTAGGCAGCATAATGCTTGGTTATATCAAATATCTGGTTGCCAATGATTAAGAAATTAATGACCTTTCCAGCACTCTTATGATATTTATAGGGTATGTTTACATGTAGCTGATTTTGCTGTTAATCTACACCAAAATCCACATCAACATCTGCAGATTTTGGCGCAGATGCACAGCGGTTTTTACCCTTTAAATTGAAGACGTTAAGTCTGCTTTGGGTCCGCTTCAAAATCTGTGGCAAAATCTGCACCAGTGGTATGAATTGTTATGTAGAATGTGATTGTTCTCAGGAAGAGAAACCAAGTAATCTTGTAGATATGATAGCTTTTAGTGGCTAACAAAAATACATGATGTTATAGCGAGTTTTCAGGCCTCTCATAATCCTTCCTCAGGCAGAGAGGTCCGAAAGCTCGTAATAACATCATGTATTTTTGTTAGCCATTAAAAGGTATCAAATCTACAAGGTTACTTGATTTCTCTAGCTGGGGACAATCACATTTTGCTCTACTAGCGAACATGGTACCAAACCTTTTTTTCATTTTGATGCAGAAATACATGTGGATTTTGGTGCAGATTTTCCACTGCTGAAAATATGCACGGTTTTTGCTGCGTGTGAGCGTACCCTTAGGGTGCGTTCACACGAACGTATATCGGCTCGGTTTTCACGCCGAGCCGATATACGTTGTCTTCATGTGCAGGGGGGGGGGAGGCTGGAAGAGCCCAGGAGCAGAAACTCAGCTCCCGCCCCCTCTCTGCCTCCTCTCCGCCCCTCTGCACTATTTGCAATGAGAGGAGGCGAAACGGGGGCGGGGCTAAGTTCCGGTAATTAGCCCCACCCCCGTTCCACCTCTCCCCATTGCAAATAGTGCAGAGGGGTGGAGAGGAGGCAGAGAGGGGGAGGGAGCTGAGTTACTGCTCCTGGGCTCTTCCAGCCTCCCCCCCCCTGCACATGAGGACAACGTATATCGGCTCGGCGTGAAAACCGAGCCGATATACGTTCGTGGGAACGCACCCTTAAAGGAATCTTTTTAATCACCCAGTGCAATGTTTCAGCCTTTTCACTGATGCTTTTTATTATATGGCTATATTTGAGACTTTCTGGAGACAAAATTAGTAAACCCAATTTTTACTCCCGTTGCATGCCAATTTCAAAAATTTAGGAAAATTGGCTAATCCCATCTCATTATTCTAATCATCACTTAACACTATTGTTGTGTGTAGAAAAAAATGCATGTGCTCACCGCTCCCTTCTTCTCCACCCCGCTTCAGTAATGCGGCTTGATCTCCATCTCTCGAGGCAAATCGTGTAGTCCTTCACGATATTCACATAGAATAAATCCAAAAGAAGTTGGCCATCAATGGTGTGAATAAACTAAGTCTGTGTTGAAAAAAAGTGTCACAGCATTGAGCTTTAAAGGGCCGGGTTTCAGTCAGTAACAGACCTTGGTCACCCTCCAAGGTTTAATACTGACCGAATAAAGGCTTAATTTATTCACACCATCGATGGCCAACTTCTTTTGGATTTATACTATTGTTGTCAGGTTTGAGTTAGTAAAAAAAAAATAGGTGATACTTTCCTTTTAAAAGGTTTTTATGCTGTACATAGTTAAGTGTAAATTGGTGGAAGACTGATGCTTATTAATAACGTATTTCTTCAGTATATTTACTCAATATGTTTTTATGTCCTCTTTGTCTCACTTCCTCTACCGCTACAATACTTCTTAGTGACCTTAGCATTAGCATGTATTAAATCTTTTTCATTTTACAGACAAAACACCTGTTTAAAGAATTCCAGTAACCATCCAAGTAATCATGCTGGAGGAAGCAGCCACAAAGACTCCACACTCACTTCATCTCCATTTATACAAAAGGTCATCCCCATTCTATAGCGGTGCAGTCTGCTGATCAATCACATCCTCCAGCTTATAGGCAGCCAGGAAACAAGGGCACGTTTATCAGACATACATTAACTTTGGCCAAACTGTACTGGATCCACAACTGTATTCTTTATGCACTGAATCATTTATCACAATCAATTCTGCAAGAAGTAATGACTTAGAGTAGCAAATCATTTACATTTTAAGGGCAAGTAAACAAGGAGTGCTTATATTCCCTGTAAATGAAGCTTGAGAGCTCCTTCATACACACGAGCTAATTTATTAATGTGGCCCTAAATTTAGAAATCATAAAACTAGACAAGATACATAGAAATTGCCCCAAAGTTACCACACAATTTTGGCAGATCTTGCTAGTTATGTTAGACACTTTTTCTTACCCCCCCCCCCCCCCCCCACACCCTTGGCTGACTTTGCACTTATATTTTGCACCAATATAATGGCTTATACCATTTATAAATATGGTGCATTTTTCAACTTTTCTAGATGCTTTTCCAAACTTTCCCCTGTCTGTGAGAGGGGAAAGAAAACATTGTAAACCCTCCCACAGCAAGCCCTGGCAGCAAGAAAACAATTGTGTTGTTCATAGATAATAGAAATGAAAGATAACTACTTCTAAGCTCCGTGACATCATTTGGTGAGCATTCAGATTCATAAGTCCTTTTCTGTATTTTTTTATAAGTTCGGGAAAACTTCTTTAACCTCTTAAGCATGTTTCCTACATTGGTACTTAAAGGGGTATTCTGGTGTTTTGCTATCAATGACCTATCCTTAGGATAAGTCATGAATAGTTGATCGATGGAGATCTGCCAACGATCAGCTGATCCTGCATCTTACGTCATCATTGGTGGTCAGGGCTGGAAGTGAAATAGACAGCTTCACTCCCATTGATCTATCCTCCCACTGAAATCAATGAGTGAATAGGTCATCGATAGTAATAGCCTGGAATACTCCTTTAGGGCTCATTCAGACTGCTAAGCAGCACACAGAATGCGCTTTTATCGGAACCAATAGGTTCACATGAACTTTTGTTAGACGCGCTGAATCAGCGTATCTAACAAAGATAGGACATACGAATGCAAACTCATATGACGGCTCCGAGGTGCGCGCAAAGATAGGACATGTCCTATCTTTGGTGCATGCTTTTTCATAGGCTACTATGGGAGCACATCACGCACATCAGATCGTGCTTAAGGCCTCAATCAGACGGGCGTTTTTTTGCGCGATTTGCGCATGCGCATGCGTCCGGCGATTTTTTAAAACCATTGCTTTGCAATGGTGTCGGACACATGAGCGCTTTTTATGCGCTCATCCGATAAATTATAGAACAGAAATCGCAGATCGCACCTATTTGCGATCTGCGATTCCTGTTCTCTTCTCTATATGCGCTCAATGGGGCCAGCGGCAGCAGCGCCGACCCCATTGAGAACATATACTAGACAAATCATTCTTCTCTGCCACAGCTGTAACAGCTGTGGCAGAGAAGAACGATGTTTGCCCATTGAATTCAATGGAGCCGGCATAACAGCGGCTCCATTGAAAGCAATGGGCTGCCGGCGTGCGCGGGATGAATTGTCGGGAAGGGCTTAAATATATAAGCCCTTCCCTGCAATTCATCCAGAAATGTGTAAAAAAAAAAAATATATATATACTCACCTTGTCCCGGCAGACGGAGTTCAGCCGCGGCCGGCCTGCAGTGGGTGTGAAGGGGGTGTGAGTCAGACCTACACCCCCTTCACACCCACTGCAGGCCGGCTGCACTGAACTCCGTCTGCCGGGACAAGGTGAGTATATATATATATATATTTTTTTTTACACATTTCTGGATGAATTGCAGGGAAGGGCTTATATATTTAAGCCCTTCCCGACAATTCATCCCGCGCACGCCGGCAGCCCATTGCTTTCAATGGAGCCGGCTGTATTGCCGGCTCCATTGAATGCAATGCGCTGGACAGCTCCGGCCCGTTTCTAATGAAACGCGGCTAGGAGCAGATTTTCGGGCGATTTTTGGGCCCCGGTCACGCGATTTGCGGATGCGCATCCGTCATGCGATCCGCAAATCGCGCGAAAAAACGCCCGTGTGACTAAGGCCTAACATTGAGAAAGCAGCGCAAAAACAGCGCTCATCTTAACTAGGCCTTAATGATACAGCGATTTTTTTTTTACCTTTCCATCTCCACATTTTTAAAAAACACAGCAATTCTGTATATATATATATATATATATATATATATATATATATATATATATATAGATATGAGTTACCCCATAAATATTGAATATTGCACTAACCTTTGATGATCCCTCTAGCACAGTGTTTCCCAAACTCCAGTTTTCAGGACCCCCTAGGAGATCATGTTTTTAGGATTTCCATAGTATTGTAAGGATGACAGCATTATTGTCAGTGCCTCAGACATTGTCATAGGTGTTTTCTCTACAGGATATCCACAAATCATGACCTGCTGGAAGGTAATGAGGGCTGGAGTTTGGAAAACACTGTTTCAGTGTGCCAATTTTTAAAATTATATATTTGTAGGGGACTTTGAGCATCAGAAAAAAATGGAGTTTCGACCATTATAAAAATGTATTAATTTCCACAGAATATTGAATCTAAAAATGTGATGTTGATGATAGTTGGAGTTCATTTTAAGATCCATAAAATCAAATATTTAGCTTGCAGTAAATGACCCTAATTTAATTTTAATCCTAGAATATAGGGGCATAATAATATTTAATAGATATATATTCATGGCAGGTTACCATTCTAGACCAACGTTGCTTTGCACTGATTTAGTAAAGAGTAAATAGGGCAATGAACCATGACTATTCCCAGTAAAGCTACAACTTCCAGACAGTGACAGATAACACATTTTCCTCTAGCCTATGCAGGGTAAGCATTGGATATGAAACCCCTGTTTAAGCAGAGTTGTCTCATCATACAGTATATCTCAAAAATTGAATTTAGGGTTTTAAGGGTTGCACAGGATTATAAAACGATGTCTACATTCATCTAATAATATCAAAATACCTGTTTTAAGATTATCTGATGAGGTTGAGCTGCAACAATACACACAAACTTGGAATGACTGTGGCACAGGTTTTGGAAGAATAGGGACATGCTTTTTAATCCTGTGTAACCCCTTTAAGAGAACTTTACTGTGTATGTATAAAGGTAAACTATAATGGTTGAAAATTCTAGTTATTATAAACTAGCTGACATATCCCGCTTCGTCCGAGTTAATTTGGTACAGGTGTTTACCTGTTATTCACACAGAAAATTTAATGAAGCCGTAGTTACTTTAGAGGGACCTAGCAATAAAATATGTTCACCCTTTTGTATCGTTCTTCAAATTACCCAGGAAACACCACATGGAGGTGACCATGTGTCATTTCCTTTATAAAAAATAAAATACATTTGTGAAAAGCAAATAAGAAAATACTTGTATTTTTAAAAGAAATTAAAAAAAACCTGATCAAACAAAAAAGTTGGATTTTCTTGTAAGGTAACGAAAATAACTGATAAATTATAAACTCAAAAACATAACTTTCCATATAAGTAATGTTAAAACTTTGCTTAAAAGATAAATGTAAAACTTCTTCACATTCAATTTTACGAATAGCAAACAACATACATATTTGTATTAACTGGTGGGGGCCTTTTTGTACAATACATTGGCAGTTCCACTCCAAGGAGCCAGTATCAACAGGTTACTGTTACGGTATCCTACCCGATGATACGCCAGCCTGGGTTGCCCTAGAACTTACCCGCAACCCCTGTCCCTGCCTACTTGCCTCCACTCCTGGCTAACCCCAGGCGGGCAACTGGGCGGTGGTCCCTACACTCGCTAGGGACCGAGGAGGGACGCTGGCGTACCAAGATGGAACAGGGTAGGATACCGTCAGGAAGGGCAGGTGAAGAAAACCAACAGAAATATAAGCAGACCAAGGCAAATGGATAACCTGGCAGATAAAGCACACAAGCTGAACACAGGAGACTGACAGAGGCAGGAAGCTAGCACACTGAACAGAAACCAATAACTGGCAGTGAATGGACCTCACTGCCAGCCTTATAAACAGAAGTCTCCACCCAGGGGCGGATAGGGGGAGGCGATGCCTCCTAGCAGAATCTCATAAGAGGGACTCGTGCATAGAGCTGCACTCACAGACGCCGCGCACACGCCGCCGCCCAGACCCACGAGCGCACGCACCGCGCCGACCAACCACCCGCGGCCCTGGCAGCCGCCACATGGTAACATTACCCCCCCTCTGACGGGGGACCTCCGGGCCACCGCCACCATATGCAGGCCTATCTGGAAACAGACGGTGGAAGCGCCGCACCAAAACTGGAGCATGAACATCATGTGCGGCCACCCAGGAATGATCTTCTGGTCCAAAGCCCTTCCAGGCCACCAAATATTGTAAGGTTCCCCGACACAGACGAGAATCCAGGATCTCCTGGACCTCGTATTCAACTTCATCCCGGACCAGGGTGGGCGGAGGGGGACCGGAGGTGGGCATCACAGAAGGGACAAAAGGTTTCAATAAAGATTTATGGAACACCCCGTGAACCCTCCATGTAGCTGGCAAACCCAGTTCGTAGGCGAGCGGGTTCACCACACGTGTGATGACAAAGGGACCCACGTAACGCGGCGCCAGCTTCAAAGATGGGACCCTTAATTTGAGATTTTTAGAAGACAGGTATACCTTCTGTCCCACCCTGTAAGGTTCAGATACAGACAGACTCTTCCCACTATGCAACTGCATACGAGCCCCCGTTGCTTCCAAGTTTTTCTGTACCTCTTTCCATACTCCCTGCAGCATATCTGTGGTGACATCAGCTGCAGGACAGACAGATGGAGTAGGGATCGCTGTAAGGAAGCGAGGATGCTGACCGTATACACAAAAGAATGGAGATACCCCAGTGGAAGAACAAGTACGGTTGTTTAGTGCAAACTCTGCCAACGGCAGGAACTCTGTCCACTGATGAGCCTTTTCGCCAGCAAACAACCATAAATATTGCACTAAATCCTGGTTCTTCCGCTCAGTCTGACCATTAGTTTGTGGGTGGAATGCTGAGGAGAAGGAAAGTGACGTTCCCAGGTTTCTGCAGAAGGCACGCCAAAACTGCGACACAAACTGAACCCTGCGATCAGATACAATGTTTTGGGGAGCCCCATGTAGGCGAATTATTTCTTTTACAAAAATCTTGGCAAACTCTTTTGCCGAAGGTAGCTTCTTTAACGCCACAAAATGTGCCATCTTTGAGAACCGGTCGACAAACACTAAGATAGTGGTGCACTTCTGAGATTCTGGTGGATCAGTGATAAAATCTACCGATAACTGCGACCACGGACCAGAAGGTACCGGTAATGGTCTCAGAGGGCCCTCTGGAGGACGCTGCTGACTCTTATTTCGTGCACAGACAGAGCATCCCTTAACAAAGTCGCGGATCTCCTGAGACATGCCTGGCCACCAGAAGTGTCTAGAACAAAGATCCAGGGTTCCCTGAAACCCTGGATGACCTGCGAGAACCGACGAGTGAGATTCATCCATGACTCTAAGACGTAAGGTCTCTGGCACAAACCATCTGCCCTCCGGCACCCCCGAAGGAGCGTCCTGCTGAGCATTCTGTAGTTGAGGGACGAAGTTAGATTCTACAGCTGCCACCACCACGCCAGGTGCCAAGATATTCTCGGGGGTCATAGTCTCACTTTCCGGCACCCCGAAACTCCGTGACAGGGCGTCCGCTTTCACGTTCTTCTCTCCTGGGATATATGTCACGACGAAATTAAACCTGGCGAAGAACAACGCCCACCTGGCTTGACGAGCTGTAAGTCTTTTAACATTGGTGAGATATACCAAAATTTTTGTGATCAGTATATACGGTAATAGGGTGTCTAGCACCCTCAAGATGGTGTCGCCACTCTTCTAAAGCCCATTTGATTGCCAGTAACTCACGGTTACCCACGTCGTAGTTGCGTTCTGCAGAACTAAACTTCCGCGAAAAGAACGCACATGGGCTATACCCAGATCTCCCACTGACTTCCTGCGACAATACTGCCCCTGTCCCCACCTCAGATGCATCTACCTCAATGAAAAAGGGTAGACGCGCATCCGGCTGTATTAACACCGGGGCAGTCGTAAATGCACTTTTTAGATGACTAAAGGCCTCTAGGGCTGCAGGCGACCATTTTACCAACTCGGCCCCCTTCTTAGTCAGATCGGTCAAGGGTTGAGCAATAACTGAGTAATTCTTAATGAATTTGCGGTAAAAATTTGCAAAACCCAAGAACCGCTGGAGAGCCTTAAGGTTGTCTGGTCTAACCCATTGGGAGATTGCTGCTACTTTGTCAGACTCCATCTTAATCTCCGTGGGTGAAATCCCATAACCAAGGAAAGATACTTGTTTAGAACCAAATGTACATTTCTCCAACTTGACAAAAAGTTGATACTCGCGCAAACGGGTCAGAACCAACCTCAGGTGCTGCACATGTGAATCCCAGTCAGGAGAATACACCAGGATGTCATCAAGATATATGACCAGAAATACCCCCAGCAAGTCGTGAAAAACCACGTTCATAAAACCCTGAAACACAGCGGGGGCGTTACAGAGTCCGAAGGGCATGACCAGACATTCAAAATGCCCTAACGGGGTGTTGAACGCCGTCTTCCATTCATCTCCCTCTCAAATGCGAATTAAGTTGTAAGCCCCCCGCAAGTCTAGTTTGGAGAACCAGTGGGCCCCTACCACCTGATTCAACAAGTCAGGAATTAGGGGCAAGGAGCACTGGTTCTTCACTGTGATTTTATTCAAGGCCCGATAATCCACACAAGGCCTCAATGTCCCATCCTTCTTCTCAACAAAGAAGAGACCTGCCCTGGCAGGGGACCTGGATGGCCAGATATGTCGTTTGACCAGAGACTCCGAGATATAGGACTTAAGGGCTTCGTGCTCACGCCCTGACAAATTGAAAATGGCTCCCTTAGGGATGGGACTGTCGGGAATCAGATCAATACCACAGTCCCACTCCCTATGAGGAGGCATGGCCTCAGACAGTCTTTTGGAGAATACGTCCTGAAAGTCTGACAAATATTCCGGAATAAGCACAGTATCTGCGGACCACATGGCTATAGTAGTTAGGTGATTATGACAGGATGACCCCCAATGAGTAAATTCCCGGGTGGACCAATCAAATTGGGGATTGTGCAGTGCCATCCAGGGCATACCAAGCACCCCATTAACAGACATATTTTCCATAACAAGGAAAGACAGATTCTCAGAATGGAGAACACCCACAGTGAACTGCAGAATGGTAGTCCTCCATTTAACAACACCTGCGGAGAGAGGGGTCGAATCAATACCAATGAAGTGCATGGTGGGCTTCAGCATGGAAAATTCGGTTATTAGAGGTCTGACAAAATTTAAATTAATCAAATTGACTGCAGCACCCGAATCAATATATGCTTGACCGGACCGAATAAAATTTCGGAAGCCAATCTGACAAGGCACCAACAACCTAGGGAGTACCTGTGACCCTAGGCGACCCTTCAGAGAGAGAATCGCCTAGGATCGGTAGTTCTTCCGCCGCTTCAGACTGATGTTGCCGTTGCTTCTGTGGACAGGTTGCTACTCGATGTCCGTCTTCTCCACAGTAGAGGCAAAGATGGTGAGTCATCCGGAACCGTCGCCGTTCCACAGGACTTAGCTGGTCCACTTCCATAGACTCTGCCCCTGGAGCTGGCATGGGGGAAATGGGAACAGATCTACAGGACTCCCTAGTTTTACAGGCCTGACGTTCCTTTTCTCTAGATCTCAGTCTCCTGTCAGCCTTTACTGCCAATACCATCGCCTCATTAAGTGTTATGGGAGCGGGATGGGAAATAATTAGATCCTTGATAGCATCAGAAAGGCCCAACAAAAACACATCTTTGAGGGCACCATCACTCCAGGAGGTTTCACTGTCATACTGTCTAAAAGTAGAGCAGTAGTCTTCAGCACACTGCTGCCCCTGACGCAAAGCCATGAGGTGAGATACAGCTAACCCCGCCCGGTCCAGCTCATCAAAAATTCCTCCTAGTTCCTGAAAAAATGCATCAACAGACTGCAGGCAAGCAGAACTCTCGGGTAAGGAGTACGCCCATGTCTGGGGGGACCCCACAGCAAGGACAGAATCAATCCCACCTTCTGGGACTCAGAGCCGGAGGATCCGGGCCGCATCCGAAAATATAGTTTACATGCCTGCTGAAAAACAAAAAACTTGCTTCTCTCCCTAGAAAACATCTCAGGGAGAGGACATTTGGATTCAGGAATAGATGGGGCAGCAGGAACCTGCGCCAACATCTGCTGCTCCTGGGCCACCATACGACCGGATCACACCCACTAGCTCCTGCAACTGATTAGCAAGGACGTTCATAGTCTCCATTGGAGACCAAACAAAAACCCGTAGGGAAATTTTAATGGCCAGTTATTATGTTACGGTATCCTACACGATGATACGCCAGCCTGGGTTGCCCTAGAACTTACCCGCAACCCCTGTCCCTGCCTACTTGCCTCCACTCCTGGCTAACCCCAGGCAGGCAACTGGGCGGCAGTCCCTACACTCGCTAGGGACCTAGGAGGGACGCTGGTGTACCAAGATGGAACAGGGTAGGGTACCGACATGAAGGGCAGGTGAAGAAAACCAACAGAAATATAAGCAGACCAAGGCAGATGGATAACCTGGCAGATAAAGCACACAAGCTGAACACAGGAGACTGACAGAGGCAGGAAGCTAGCACACTGAACAGAAACCAATAACTGGCAGTGAATGGACCTCACTGCCAGCCTTATAAACAGAAGCCTCCGCCCAGGGGCGGAGAGGGGGAGGCGACGCCTCCTAGCAGAATCTCATAAGAGTGACTCATGCATAGAGCTGCACTCACAGACGCCCGCGCACACGCTGTCGCCCGGACCCACGAGCGCACGCACCGCGCCGACCAACCACCCGCGGCCCTGGCAGCCGCCGCATGGTAACAGTTACTCTGTTGGCTTACTCGGGAACATGCACATAGAACTGTCTTTGAGAGAAACAGTCCTGTCACACGTCTCTCCAAGCTTTTGTCAGTGAATGCCCCTACGACTTGTTAATAGTCATGATGAAACATAGCTTAATGGGAAATTGAAGCCACTTGAATTCAAAAAGGTAGTCTAAAGGGGTGATAGGTTTCCACGGAATAAATACTGTTTCGCCTTCACCACAACCTTTAAACACAGTCGCGTCGATAACATTGGGTCGCAGGGTCTTTATTTGAAGCCTTGGTCTGTTGCCCAGCTTTGGAGGGTTCAAATTCTGCAAGAATATTATGGGTGCACCGATATTGACAGTAAGGAGGTGAGCAGCATTCCTGGCAGCTGTAGTGTATTGATAATTTCAACAGCATAGTTACAGTTTTGTTACGAACTGAGTCAACCAACTTGTAAACAGTCACAACTCCTCCAAGACGTTCCAACAAAGAATGATTCAACAGACGTGTTCCTTGGCATTAACAATGCTCTTTCTTGGAGGTAAGAGGCAGGGTTCTGCCTCAGATGTCGAATGTCAGGATATATTTTTTTCTATGAGACTGTCCACAAAGTTGACAGTGGTACACAGGTTGGGTGGGATCTTAAGGATGCCATGGACATTGTTAAGCTCTCCTTTCCCTATTTTTAACAGAGGATCAGCAAATTCCCCGGCATTGATGTAATCCCTCAGATGAATTCTCATATTTGTAGAAAGAGATAGTTTTTCTACTTTTGGCCAAAGTAGGAACACTTGAGGCAGGCATTGACCTTATCAGCAAGAGTACCTCGCGTTATAACAGGTAGAGTTTGTGTGAAGTCTCCAGAGAACAACACTGTCACTCCTCCCCAATAAGTCTGTGGCTGTAATGTATATATAGAAGAGTGTGGTTGACTGCCTCTATCCCAGCTTTATGTGACATCGTAAATTCACTTAATAGACTCTTAAAACCAAATTTTATTAGATACTAGCTAAAAAACACTTTGTGCAAACAAACACACCAAAAAAGGTGACTAGTGTCAGTAACACTGGCCGCTAATTCCAATGGAGCGATAAAGCCAATAGGTTCCAATTTATAGAGAGGAATAAATAACTGATGACTGGCATTCGCACTGACAATCCACTATCAGGGTTGTTGGTTTATTTCTTTTCTTTCATCCTATTTATTTTTGATTATTTTGGCAACTTGAGTCATTTTTCTAACATTTTGAGAGCGACAATTTGCTGATGCTACTTTTTACTTTGAAGTTTATCACAATAGTAACAATCTGTATCATGCCTTTGGCCAACAAGGAAGGCCTGTTAAAAGACTTTGATTTAGCTGTGATAATTTGAGCAAATGTCACTTTGACGTTTATGAACAAGTTTTATCTCTACCTCAAGCTGTCAAAGAACACACACTAAGTGTGGCAACACCTCCTAAAACACCAAAAAGTGAGTTAAACATGAGAACAAGTCTGCCACCAACTCGCAAGAACAACCATATGTCATAGGTTTTAACATTTCCTCCCTCTAACTTTCTTCTGTTAAATAATTACCACCTCTCCCATCTTCGGTCCAGACTCTTAGTCTCTGCCAATAGCTCAGTGCGTGGTTGACAATCATACAGCTGATGGAGTTACTTCCAATAAACTTTCCATGAAGTACATGAGACAAGGAGTGGAAATGGACAGGAACCATCAACAATAATGCATTCAATGGACATTTTGTTTAGAAATAAGTTTAGATAAGATAGATTTAATAGTTCAACATACCAATTTCCAAGATTTGAGTTTTGATTGCGAATTATTGTAGTTGGACAACAAATTTCTCAAAAGGGCCTCTTTAGTATGCCTTCATGACCTGAAGGTAGTGTGTGTGCAAAAGCATAATTTCCCTGCACTTTATGGTTTCTGAGAAAAGAACTATCTCATGTATTGCAGTTTTTCATGGATTTTCGCTTTGAATTGATTTTGTTGTCACCCCATTACTTTTCCTATTTAGGACCTAAAGAATGGCCATGCCAAACTTAAATTTTGTACAACACCAGGATGTTGGAGAATTAGTGACGAGTCAGTGAGTGAGTAAGTCAATGAGTAAGGGCATTCGCTTTTATATATACACACACAGACAGAGAGACAGAGAGAGAGAGAGAGAGAGAGAGAGAGAGAGGTGATGCAGATTATTCTCAGTATATACATATAGAGGGGAGGTAGATTCTCCTCAGTATATACACTGAGAGGTGAGATAGATTATTCTCAGTATATACAGATACAGGTAAGGTAGATTCTCCTCAGTATATACACATACAGGTGAGGTAGAGTCTCCTCAGTATTTACACATAGATGTGAGGTAGATTCTCCGCAATATATACACATAGATGTGAGGTAGATTCTTCTCAGTATATACACAGAGATTTGTGAGGTAGATTCTACTAAGTATGTAAACAGAGACATGACCTGGATACTCCTCAGTATATACACATAGAGGAGCATTAGATTCTCCTCAGCATAGACTATATGGACAAAAGTCTTTAAACACTGCAGAAAATTAGCAAATATGCAAATACTGAGTTTGCTGAATGGCATGCTAGGAAGGGCATGGGTAAAATAAAAAGCTGCTCATTTTGTAATAACTATTCATTCATCCGATCAAGCACTTGTGGGACGAGCTGGAGCGACGGGTACGACACCGCCACCCACAACAATCTCCTCTTACAGCCTTGCACGAGGAAAGGCGAGCTATCCCTGCCTAGACTTACAGAGAACTTGTGGTAGGTATGCCTCGACGTGTTGCTGCTGTAATACAAGCAAAAGGAGGGCCCACACCTTACTAAATAGAAGAATAAATCACTTTTCTTGAAAACATGCAGTGTCCAAATACTTTTGTTCATATAGTGTATACACATAGAGGTGAGGTAGATTCTCCTCGGTGTATACACATAGAGGTGAGGTAGATAATCAAGTTGCGACCCCTAACTTTCCCTATTTGCATACTGAATTTCCAAGATTCGCATTTTGATCGGAAGTTATCACGGTTGGACAATGAATTTCTCAAAAAGGCCTGCTTAGTACACTTCCACAACCTGAAGGTAGTTTTTGCGCAAAAAAATATTTTCCTAGGCTTTATGGTTTCTGAGAAAAGAACTAGCTCATGTATCAGGGGTTTTTTTTTGTGGATTTTCACACTTAGAATTGAATAATCACATTTTGACCCCTTTACTTTTCTTATTTAGGACATATAGGATGGTTGTGCCAGTTTGCATGACACCGGGCAGTCAGAATGAATCGGTGAGGGTTTTCACATTTATAGATCTAAAGATATAGAAGAACTATATAATGCATTCTGTGTGTTCGGAACAAAGTCTGTATTTATTGCTTTACAATCCATGAACAAAGTGTGCATTAAAATTTGAAGTGTATTAAAAATGAAATCTGTAGGGTTCTTGCACAAACATACTTGAACCGACAAGTAAGACAATGCCTAGTAAAAAGAATAAGCTAAAGATGCATTGAATTTTGTGCACTAAGGGACCAATTCTTTTTTCCTATATGCTAAAATATTAATTCTTCGTTGACTGTATTGGCTCAATTTTATGTTTGCCATTTGCCTGCAGATAACATGAAATTATTTGGTGAAATGCACTCTTCGAATTGAATTCAGTAGATGTGCTGGTACAAAATATATCAAAATGATCTGTCCCGGTACAGTGCACCAGAGGGCACAATAAAACTGGCTGCACATACACTGCTAAAGGATGATTTTCTCTTTATATCTCTTCGCCCATTTAAGCTATGACAATTTTAGCATCAATCGTAGGCAAAGCTTATTAAGGTAGTAATGCAATATCTCTCAACACAGAGCCAAAACAGCCACAGTGCCCAAAAGGCTCAGTAAAGTTGAAGGATCATCGGGGAGAACTGAAGTAAAAAGATCTTAAATAGCCATAATAAGTAGTTACCAGCTACCCCCAGAAGACACCAACCAGCTGGTAGATCAATGTTGTTTCTCTTCTTTAAAGTAGACGACAGCCTTACTAGGAGGCAAATAATCTAAAAAATTCTAAACACTTATAAAATATACAGTCAATGACTGAGTGCCTTGTTTCAACTAACATCTGTGACGAAGGATCATGTTAAGAATAAAGGCTACTGTATGTCTCTAAGGGAGTGTTAAGTTACATGTGTGTTTGGGGGTGTGCTACACTGAATCTTTACCATGGACGAAAAAAGTTTTAGCAATAGTCGTGGCCATGTCATAAGTCAATGTATTCAACAAAATAGGCTATGCAAGTTACAAAAAGTAGTAATCAGGCAGTCTAGCATAATAAGTTCAAGTTTTTGCCTATATCCAATGAAGAATAGGTAAAATAACTTGCTTTGTGATAACTTGGTGCACAAAGACAGACTGAAACTTGGTTTAGGATCCTCTGGTCTCTTCATGCCCGTGCGCTCACCCTTCTACATTATATCATGCTGACCTTCAGTATGGTATCAACATTTTAAAATGGGATGAATGTCTAAGCTGGGAAATGTTTCCTAAAACTCATTAGGACACATCTTGTCGTTAATAAGATTTATATTTTGTGGCATAAAGGGCCGCTTCCACATGGGCGACTTTATTGCATGATTTTGTCGCAGTGTGACAGTGCTATACATCGTATGTATGTAGAGCCCATGCTTTCCTATGGGTTCTTCCACACAAGGGATATTTTGTAGCCTGTGACATTGCGAGACTACAAAATCGTGGCATGCTCTATACAGCTGCGATTTGCGATTTTTTTGTAGCCCATGTTGTCCTATGGAGCCTTCCTTTCTGTTGCATCACATCATGGTTTTCATGCAATGCGATGCAACTATTACAATAGAAATCTTACTGTAAAAGCCCTAAACTAAGCCCTAGCTGAATAGAAAAAAACTAAAAAAAAGTATAGCATCACCCAAGATGCGCTATCATCTCTGGCGTGTGTCTCCTCTACACCTCTGGCACTTGTCTTTAGTCTTCTGCCAGCCCTTAATGGATTGAAGGATCAAAATGCCCACCTCCAGGAAAGACTGGCTGTGATTGGTTCATGAGAGCTGTGGCTCAGCCAATCAGAGTCATTAATGACTGTGATTGGTTCATCAAACACCGGCTCTGATTGGCTGAGCCACGGCGCTCGTGACCCAATTATAGCCAGCCCTTCCTGGAGGTGGGAATTTTGATCCTCCAATCCAGGAAGGACTGGCAGAAAACTGTAGAAGAGTGCTGGAGGTAAAGAGGAGAAGACGCGCCAGAGATGATTTCTTAGGTGATATATTATATCTTTTAGTTTTTCTACTGCAGTTAGGGCTTATTTTTGCGGTAGGGCTTATATTTCAAGCCACCCCCCCCCCCCTTAAAAAAAACAACATTTTGCACGTGGTGCTACAAAGACGTGGCACTAAATCATGTTATCGCCATAAGAAAACATTGATATCGCATGGACCACCGATGCGATATGGCTGTGATTTTCTCGTGTCCATATCACCCATGTGGAAGTGGCCAAACTGATAGTAAAAACATTGTCTTTGTCCACACTACTGTCTTCTTACCAAAACCATAATAGGTACAGTATGATTTATCTATTTTCAATTAACAAATCTGTAAGAATGTTCACATGGCGGAATCTGTGTTGGAAAAATCTTTTGTAGATTCCACCATGTGAATAGGTCCTTATGAATTTATTCTCCACTATAGGCAGTGAGGCATATTTACGTTTTACATGCCTGTCTAAGTAAACCATGGGCCCATTTGGAAGCCAGTTTCCATGCACCAGATCAAAAATCTACTCTAGTTTGAAGCTGGAATTGCTTTTTAGTATAAGCTAGGTCTGTTTCTGGCATAGCTAATTGTAAAAGTGATAAGCCATGCATATCTATGCCCCCTGCAACCACATGCTTTTTGAAAAAAGGGTGGGCATGGCATAAAAGATCTAGAAGTCTTGATTCTGGAGCATTTGCCGAAACTGCACTTTTAAATGTCAGAATTCTGACATCCAAAGAATAATAAATAAGCTCTAGAGATAAGTGAGCACCCAAATGCTCGGGTCCGCATTATTCGAGTCGAGCTTTTCGTAAAATTCGAGAGCTCTACTTGAGTAACGAACCCCATTGACTACAATGGGAGACTCTCTCTCTCTCTCTCTCCTCTGCCTGCCAGACAAAATATTTGCCATTGACACACACTGCGTTGCGGTGGCTAGGGGCCAAAACAGGCACGTCACAGCAGGGAGGAGCCAAAAATTGGGGTGGGGTCGAACACGGCTTGATGTTCGTTTGAGTAACGAGCACCATCGAGTACGCTAATACTCAAGCGAGCATCAGGCTGGGCAGAGTATGTTTGCTCAACTCTAATAAGCTCCAATGATTTTAAATATATTAATCATATTTGTAAATATATTTTCTACTGCTTGAAAAATCCATATATAAATTATGTGATATACTAACATCTAATCACTCATGTTTTATAAATAACAACTATTTATGTGATATGTGTCTACTGATACCCTTCTGGGTTCATAAAGTCAAGTTTTATCTACACTCTCTGCAGTAAAGAAAGCTCTGAGAAATATTAATTCATTCACCCAAATTGCAAATGTGATAGAAATCATTTTAAGACAGTGTGAATCTCACAGCTTGTGTGCAGGAACTCATATGAATTTTAATTTTCTAGCTGTTCCTCACCTTATAAATGAGAATCAGGTTTTCTCTCTTCCTGACATTTACATTCAGAAAATCAGAAAATCCCAGACAGCAGTGAGAATCCCAGACTGCGGCGTCTTGACGACACATGCCATATAATTTCATTCCTGTAGCTCCATTAGTCTTTCACCTCTGTGGAGAATCCAAGAACACATATTATAGTTATATGCCAAGACACCATTAGCTTTGGAAGATGCTGCCTGTTTCTTCTGTAGTCTTTACATACAAACATGTTGCATAGAGAGAAATCCCTTGAATATCTTTCATGTTTTATACAAATTTTCTTTTCCTTTTCATGTTGCCTGAGTATTATGCTATAAAGAAAAAAGATAAAAAGAGTATAATAAAAGTAGAACAATCAATACTTGAAATATCTGTAAAGCATAGAAATGAAATGAAAAGGAATCTTAAATAAGTGTCAAGACTTTTTTTTAAGATCCCAAGAGAGTTCTAACTGCAGTTAAAGAAACCATGTGGATCAATCATCAGAAGTGAAATATGACATTTTAGGGATACTCTGTGTGGAATTTTGCTGGAAATTAAAGTATATGTTACATAATAATAGTATAGGGGTGCTTTCACATAGGCAGAATATTTCCACGTTACGAAGCACAGGGCACGGTAAAATGTTTACCGAAATCTGCAGCCCTAATGCTGATATTGATGCAGAAATGAAAATCGCTTAATTCTGCCGGCAGTTCCACATCATAATTTGGTTTTAGGACATTTTCTCCAATTTTTTTCATCCGATCCAAATCTCGTCCAAACCATAGATTTTGTCCATTGCTTTCATCATCCACTAGGACATTTTGTCTAATTTCTTTTGGCCAATCCACATTTCGTCTAATTGCTTTCCTCATTCAATGAGAAATTTGACATTTTGCCATTGATCCTTTATGCCATACTTAAGAAAAGAGATGTCTGTTCTCTTCTTGAACATATAGTCTATGTGAAATTACTGTCCAAAGGACGACTTTGGACATTGCCACCTCTTGACCTAATACTGTAGTAAAAAAGTTGTAATTTCAAAAATTTTTAACTGATCACATGATGGTGACATCATCACAGGTCCTGTAGTTCAAGCGCTAAAGAGCCTGTAATGACATCAATTATACACAGGCCAGAGTCATATGGGGAAGAATTTTGTTGGAATGTCTGCAGCAGACATTCCAACAAAAATCTGCAGCGGCTTCCCCACCACCTCTGAGTCCATACCACGTGGTGTGGAAGTAGAGACTGGGAAGACCATGGCGGAATCCACTTCCCCCTCAATGCTCTCACATTGAGGGGGGTGGGATTCTGCAGTGGCGTTGTCATTCAAATTATTCTATGTTAAATTGACAAATGTCAGATTTCTAAAATTTGGCCTGGTCATTAGGGCACAAACAGGCCTGGTCACTAAGGAGTTAAAACAAGTGGTTCAGAATCGTTTTTTGCGTTTCCAATGCTAAGTGAATAAAATCTAGGCTGGACATAGTGATATATAGGCACAAATTGAGATTGGACGAATTGCCCACACGGATGCGTTTTTCCTTGGACAGATTTATGAAAGGACAAGAAATCTTGCACCAAGTGCCCTCAAACCCATAATTCACATGTAGACACATGGGTTTTGAAGCAGAGTTCCACAGCGGCAAATTTTATCTGCATCTTATAGTGCGAATTGTGGAAATATTTCAACTGTGTTAAAGAGCCCTAGTAAGCTTAAAAAAAGGTATAAGTCTAACCAATTTTATAAGACAGTTCTCATATATGGTAATCAGAAATAACCTCTGGAATAATTACTGATTTCAAACAGGAAAGGAATCCAAACCGCTTTTAAAGTAATTCAATAAATAACCTTTACAACATCCTGTGGCAAAGAGTTTCTTGATTTTACTGCTCTTAAACTAAAGAATCATCCATTATAATGATGGTTAAACCTATTTCCCTTAAGACATACTGCTAATGAATGCTTATTTGCTATGGTTGCAAGGCTAGGTATAGATCATATTTGTATATTTTCCTTCCATATTTTTTGTATTTAATAATTAAATCATCCTTAAGATATCTATTTTCTGAACTAAAACAGGAAGGTGGGAGCGTGAAAAGGGAAGATGGTAAAAAAAATGTGATGCCATCTAACTCATTCTACATAAGGGCTCCGTCACACTGGCGTTTTTTGGTGCGATCTGCAGACACGCTTGCGATCTGCAGATCTATTGACCCAATGCATCCCAACGGGAGCAGTCACATGTCCATTTTTTATGCGGATGTGCGATGAATTATAGGACACAACGATTCGCAGAACGCACCTATCTGCGTTCTGCGAATCGTTGTGTTCTATATATGCGCTCAATGAGGCCGGCGGCAGCAGCACCGACCCCATTGAGAACATATACTAAAGCTGTGGCAGAGGAGAACGATGTTTGCCCATTGAATTCAATGGAGCCGGCAATACAGCTGGCTCCATTGAAAGCAATGGGCTGCCGGCAAGCGCTGGATGAATTTTCAGGGAAGGGCTTAAAATATAAGCCGTTCCCTGTAAACAATCCTGAAAATGTGTAAAAAAAAAAAAAAAGTATACTCCCCGCCTGCTGAATGGGCTGCCTCTAAATTGGTCACAGCCCTCGCCAATCAGAGGCAGCTCTCACTCACCCATTCATGAATTCATGAATGGGTGAGTGCTGCCTCTGATTGGCTGAGTGCAGGGACCAATCAGAGGCAGCTCTCAGCTGTCATTAACTAGATGAGAGCGGCCTCTGATTGGTCCCTGCGCTGTGACCTTCTCTATTATAACTGTGTCACAGGAGCTGTGTGATAATCATTGGTAACTGTAATAGGAGTGACCATGCCCTCCTCTAGGCAGTTTATATGGTAAAGATCATGTAACAGCACCACACAAACTGAGAATTTGACTTTAAAATGAATACATAACCCCAAGCAGATTTGAGCTGGTCAGAATTGAGACCACATGGCCACCTAAGGGAAAAAAGACTTGGAGTTTCAGACACAAAGAAATAACTAAGGAAGGATACACTAGTCCACTTGGATATACTGGAGGGCCAGCTACATACTGAATGAATTTAAAAAATCACCAGCGTGTCGATTTAAATACTCCATTTTTTAAAATCATAATTGTGATTTTTATTATTTACATTTTCATTTACTCAGTGGTTAGCACTGTTGCCCCATAGTGCTAGGGTCAGGGGCGTAACTATAGGGGATGCAGGGAATGCAATTGCACCTGGGCCCAAGACCCTAAGGGGGCCCATACAGCCTATATTCTCCTTAGAGGTAGCCTAGTAGTATGAATAAAGCATTATAGTTAGGGGCCCTGTGACAGATTTTACATTGGGGCCCCTGAATTTTCAAGTTACGCCTCTGGGTATGGATACAGATGTAGAGGGTAGGGTCCCAGCCTAACTTTTGCACCATGGCCCATGAGCCATTAGTTACTCTCCTGGCTGGGGTCCCAGGTTTAAATCTGACTAAGGACAACATCTGCTTGTAGTTTGTTCTCCCTGTGTTTGCATGGGTCCCCTCCCCCACACTCTAAAAATGTATGGATAGATGAATTTGAAAACTGTGAGCCCCAATGGGGATATAACCCTTAATATCCAGTAATGTAATATGAATATGTAAGGGGGCTATCCCTGCCTTGTGTGCATTTGCCATACTCTGTTATTAGGATTGTATTCTTATGTAGCATGTCACTTTAAGGGGGAATGTGAGTGGGGCTGGAGGAGGTCTCTTCTAGTTTGGGTTATGGAAGTGAGGTGGGGCTATGGCTAGTTTAGAGTTAAACACATTGCAAGTTAGCTATGGATTCCACCGCTCCTTTGAAGACTTGGTCCTGCAGATATGGTGTGTCAAGAATTATTTTCTGCATAGGACCCTCTGCTAGAAGGCCGTTTGCTTCTGCGACTTACTGCTTCCTTCTCTTCCACCTTGTTCTGAAAAGTTGACCACACTGCTGATTATGACTGAAATAATTTGGTTAGAGGTACTCTGTGTTCTCCTATTTTGACACTGTGAACAAACTGCTGAGCTGTGCCTGAAACACTCAGCAATAATCCTTATTCTCTGTTCTGTGTTCCTGTTTTGCATTTAACAAGTTAGCAGCAATGTGGTCTTCACTCTGGGTGAGTGACTTCCAAGAAAACCCTTGCATTATATTTTAGAGATTTAGGAATTGTTTATAATAACAACCTCTATTTATAAACCTAGTAGGGAAAAATAAACATCACAGTGAAGGATCCCTCATTTAGAACATCCCTATATGAATCAGAAAGGGGAGCAGTCCATAGGAACAGCTGACCTGACCCATTCACATACTTCATAATCAACCATTCATTCAATCCCCCCACCAAAATGCTGATAAATGAAGTTAAAGAAGTCACACCAGCAGTGATCAGCTGATTGCTGGGCTGCATTGTACTTAGTGAAGGTCTTGTTGTCATGAAAAAAAAAAAATTAAGATAGATGAGTCCAAAGTGGTTGCTCCAAGACTAGATATGGCACAGAAATATGTGGAGGAAACAAGTGTTTGGGAGCAGGAAATATAAGATAACCAAACATTTTTTCACTTACCACTGTAGTATTTCAAGTAAATCCCACCACAAAGTTCCTCGCACACGCGTTTAGGAAGGATGCATTTTCTATACCTTAGTCAACACTAATTTTTTTTGTTTTCATACATTTTACCTATTAACTGACTGTTGTTAAGTACTGATACATTTTGACTATGTTAATACCAGAGGTCAAAGTATCTCAATTCTCCAAAGTTAAACTTTTATCAATCTTGCCTAAAAAGTTGTAAAGTAGTATATATATATATATATATATATATATATATATATATATATATATATATCCCATGCTCATCATGTTATTGGTTTTAACATGGTTCTTAAACCAGCCATTATGAGTACATTTTGGACTATTCTTCTCCACCATTCAACAATGGAACATTGCTTTTGTATAACACCAGTCATGCTCTTCTTGTATTAGTATTGACCTTGATTTTTTTGTTATATTAAGACAGTTCATGAAATTGTAGTCAGAATATCAACAGGGTTTGACTGTGGTTGAGCTGACATTAAAAAGTCACAATTACTTGATTTTATTTGTTACCCATTGTTATTTAAAATCACTACTTAATAAAAATCACTACTTCAGTCCTCCCGGGATTTAACCAAGAGTTTGAATGTATTAGCTCAAATTAACTAGCAGATGCAAGCAAATAAATGAAAAAAACTTTACAGGATTCATCAAATTCCCAAGGCTTTTTAATCAGTCAAAATCCAATTCAGAAAAATACAATATGAAAATCAAAGAGTAATATGAAAAATGATTAGGTAAAAGAAGAGATATGCTGGTGCTTTTGTGTGGCATGATAAATGGTCTGCTGATTGTTCTCACAAGTCCCAATTGCCTTCACGTTAGCAAATGTCATTGAGGCAAACTATACAATCAACTGTGACTATATTCGTGGATGGCACACGAATAGGAATATATTCCTAATTTTCTTTGTTTTTCTACAAAAAGTTTTGTTTTACCTAACTTTCATATGTAACATATTATACCTGGAACTTAATTAAAATAACTGATTAAATACATCAGCATTGCCACTCTGTGTTATTCAATAGATATAGTGCTATTGGCTTACTTTTGTTCAATTAGGGACTTTTCACATGGGATGGAATTTTTTACAAGTGTTAACATATTCAATCCCTTAATTTCCCACTGCTAATGACAGATTTAAATTAGAGATGAGCGAGCACCAAAATGCTCGGGTGCTCGTTACTCGAGTCGAACTTTCGGTGATGCTCGAGAGTTCGTTTTGAGTAACAAACCCCATTGAAGTCAATGGGCGACTCGAGCATTTTTGTATATGACTGGTGCTCCGCTAAGGTTTTCATGTGTGAAAATCTTAGCAAATCACCAAAGTCATGTAAAAAACACAGAAATGGATAGGGCAGGCGAGGAGCAACATGCAGGGCTGCATTTCGGGCTCCGAGGTCTCACTATTAAGCCACAATAGTGGCAAGAGTGAGACCCCCCCCCCCCACTGTCAGCATAAAGATCGTTCTCCTCTGCCACAGCTGTAACAGCTGTGGAAGAGAAGAACAAGGTTAGCCATTGAATTCAATGGAGCCGGCAATACAGCCGGCTCCATTGTAAGCAATGGGCTGCCGGCGAGCGCGGGATGAATTTTCAAGAAGGGCTTAAAAATATAAGCCCTTACCTGAAAAAGAAAGATTTTAGTGTAAAAAAGAATAAAAATGCAGGCATTCTCTTCAATGGAGCCGCTGCTGCTGCCGGTGACTCCATTAAAGACAATGGTCCGCTGGCACACCTGAATTCTTTTTCAGGGAAGGACTTTACATATAAGCCATTCCCTGTAAATGAATTAAAAGTGATTTAAAAAACAAAAAAAATAGATAGCCACGTGTTCTCCTGCTGTCCCCTGCACTGTGGTGCTGAACTGCTGTCATTGAGCTGAGAGCTGCGCTGAGCCAATCAGAGGCAACACTCACTCACCCATTCATGAATTCATGAATGGGTGTGAGTGAGATCTGCCTCTGATTGGCTCAGCGCTGAGCCAATCAGGGGCATGTCTGACTCACACCCCCTTCACACCCACTGCAGGCCGGCCGCGCTGAACTCCGTCTGCCGGGACAAGGTGAGTATATATATTTTTTCATTTTTACACATTTCTGGATGAATTGCAGGGAAGGGCTTATATATTTAAGCCCTTCCCCACAATTCATCCCGCGATCGCCTGCAGCCCATTGCTTTCAATGGAGCCGGCTGTATTTCTGGCTCCATTGAATTCAATGGTCAGTGCTCGTTTAATCGAGACGAGTACGGCGTGGTGCTCGTCTCGAGTAACGAGCATCTCGAGCACCGTAATACTCGAACGAGCATCAAGCTCGGACGAGTATGCTCACTCATCTCTTATTTTAATGTGAAATTGCATGCAGAAATCTGTTTTTTTCCAATTCCTCACCAAAATCCACAAGTAAGCAGTGCAGATGTGCAGGACATGTTCTGCAGGCTACCTGTGGATTTTGATGCAGAATTGAAAATGACTTAAAATCTGCCTGCAACTCCACATCAAAATCCGCTGTTAGACCTACGGATTTTGGCATGAAATTCCACAGCTGCGATTTGGCTGTATCATGTGTCCTAATTCTGCCATATGTGAAAGGTCCTTTATTCAAGATAATAGTTCACATGGACAGAAAAAAATTGTAAACAATTACATGACAAATGAATGCAAAAAATAGGAAACGAGAAAAGGAGATTTGATCTCCAAGGAGATGTATGGTAGTTTTAGTCAGATGCATTAAGTATGAAAACTAAAAATTGCACAAATATTGGTAAGAGTAGCCAAGTAATCTTGTAGATATGATACCTCTTAATGGCTAACAAAAATACATGATGTTATAGCGAGCTTTTGAATCTACTGAGTGTTCTTCCTCCGGCTTAAATGGAATAGATCGAAGAGGCATAATATGATAAGGCAATCGCAGCACAACAGATCCATAGGAGAGATATACTCACTAGAGCTTAGTGGGCTGATGGGTGCCAAGCTGAAAATGGATGCAGACCATACATCCACAGTAAATCAGGATACACAACAATGTCGTCAGCAGCATCCAGGGTTGTTAGAGAAGAGATGTAGAGTTCCTTGAGTTTTAAAACTTCACCTTTAATCCATTTCGCATAAAAATACAGCAACGTTTCGACTGTGTGATATACAGTCTTTATCAAGCCAATGCTTGATAAAGACTGTATATCACACAGTCGAAACGTTGCTGTATTTTTATGCGAAATGGATTAAAGGTGAAGTTTTAAAACTCAAGGAACTCTACATCTCTTCTCTAACAACCCTGGATGCTGCTGACGACATTGTTGTGTATCCTGATCGAAGAGGCATATATATACACACATATACAAAAAGGCACGGACATGGTATGATACATTTGCACTTAAAACAATACCAGAACATGATGAGTAGAGGAGTAAATACATAAATAGTCCACTGATAAGGGATGTGAGATTTTATGGTCTCTAAATTGGTGTTAGGGGGTCACCAGGCCAGCGTGTTAGCTTTGCTCCAGATTTCTCATATTCTCCACTGATACAAGAAGCCCCCTCCAAGGTTCATTCCAGTCTTGACAGTGTCAAAGATGGTTATAAACTTGTACTCCCAAATTCTTCTGTGATGTTGAGATTTGAAATTGCCTTTTAATATAGCAACTTTTATATGCTCTATCATTTTTTTTCTAACCCTGAAAACCCATTTACAATGCATCTGTCATCAAGTGTGCCCCTTATGAATCAATGGCACATGTTATCAGTCAGTAAGATAGCTTTCTAAGCATGTATACATTATGCTCCATTTGCCTATCACATCTTTGGAAATCAGTTTTTGAAACATTACACTCTGTATGCAAATTAGGTTTGAGCAGTCTAGTGAGTGTATCTGGACTGTTCCAGCTACCTACAGTCTTCAGTGTAATTCCCCCCCCCCCCCCCCTGTCTCTGGGTGCATAGATGACATAGCCTACATTATTCACAGGCCAGTGTAGATGCCAATGTCCCAAAAGACAAAGTGAGACTGGCCCATGTGCGGAAGAGCCTGACCTGTCATAGGCAGACTCATCAGGCTCTTTGTGCATGTACCAGTCCAAGTCCAAAAAAAATGTAGAGCAGCATTCAAGGTGCACAAAAAAGAGAAGATACTCACATCCAAAATTATATCTTTTTTAATTCAATTTCCACTAAAACTAGGGCAACATTTCAACCGCCATCTGCGGTCTTTATCAAGCACATGTGGCAGTCCAACTCTGACTTCCAGGACATCATTGTGTACACAGGCATATGGATGACATAGGCAACATCATTCACATCACTCAGGGTCAAGGTAGCCCGATTACACCGAATTCCACCAGTGTTTGGAACAGTTCAGGTACACATACCAGACCATTCAAGCCTAATTTGCATATGGCACTGGATGAATAAGAAGTTCATTTCTATGGATACAATGAGCTAATGGAGCATAATGCATACGGTACTTATTTAGAAGGATGTGTTACTGACTTATAACATGCTGCCACTGGTTTTAAAGAGTCAAACCTGGTGACAGGTTTTCTTTAGGTTCATAGATGGATTGCAGTCTGCATTACTATTTGCTCTGCCTTCACTAATTAAAGCTGTTATGCTGACAGCTCAGTTCAATCATTATGACAGAAAACTGACTAAATAATTTCTCTGTCACCAAGCAGTTTTAGACTAGGTTTTCTATTTCTGCAATTTTCCTTGATGTTTCATACTAGGGCTATACACTGTTTTTTTGTAATGCACTAGGTGAATAGCAGCAGTCCAACATTATACAGAGTGTGATGAAAATATAAGCTGCATGCCACCTTTTAAACAAAATCACACATCTCAAAGCCAGGCAGTTGTTATGTGAATGGTCACAGCAATTTATGACAGCTTGGGCTTATATGATAGCCAATGCGATAACCAGGAAAAATGTAAATTACTCCATTTACCTAAATTGATACTTTTGTGCTGAAAAATCACTATAAGGGGCTGGTCACAGTTTTCCTTCCTAATTATTTGCTGCCCAATTCTTTTTGTCAAGTAAAATTCATCTCTAGTAACAGTGACACCAAGACGGAAAACAGGAAATGGAAGTGGGTGCTGTGTAATGCTATTCATAGAAAACTATGAAGAGGAGAGAGGGAGGAAGAAGCTGCTGCATATGGAGTGAGACTCATGCAGATGTGACTGCAGTTAATAGTAAGTGATTTACTGTTATTGCTCTTCTACATGTAAACATACATGATAGCTTATTCTGAAAAGTCATCTGAAAATGCAAAATGAAAAAGATACACTTTGAGCTGTTATACTGCAAATCTGTGTGTAGTCTCAACTCTAAGGGTTCGGTCAGGTGAGCGATTTTTTGTGTGCACCTATGTGTCACAGTTGTGGTAAAGGATCGCAATGCTATCTCATTTCTTTCAATGGGGCCGGCACTGCTGCCACCCCATTGAAAGCAATTGGATGAAGGCAACCCCTGCAGTGATGGATTTTGGGTGAGGGAGAGCTTGAAATATAAGCCCTACCCCGAAAATCACCCCTGGCTGTTAAAAAAAAAAAATTAACTCACCTAGAAGCACTTCTCCCCATCCCCGTCAGTCTTCATCTGTATTCTGGTGGCTGGGGATTAAAAAAGCCCCTCCTCCAGAAAGTGCTGCCTCTGATTGGCCGAGCACTGTGACCAATCAGAGGCAGCGCTCAGCTGTCATTTAATGGCTGAGCGTTGTCTCTGAATGGTCACAGTGCTCAGCCAATCAAAGGCAGCACTTTCTGGCGGTGGGGATTTTTCAATCCCCTAGCCACCAGAGTACAAAAGAAGACTGCAAGGGTTGCCTTATACTTATTGCTTTCAATGGGGTGGTAGCAGCGCCGGCCCCATTGAAAACAATGGGATAGCATCACAGTCCTCTGCCACAGCTGTGACAGCTGTGGCAGGGGATTCTTTCATCTCCGTTGCAGACCACTCCTCACTGAGCGCTGTGACAGTGCTGTCACCGTGCTCAATGATGAGGGAACTCCCCGTGGGGATTAACGGATATCACATGATGTCTTTACACGCAGCACGGATCTTACAGGCACACATTATAGGAACGCATGTCCTATCTTTTGCAGGTGCGAGTATTTTGCGCCTCTAAAAAAACGGACATGTGAACACTTCATAGGAAACCAATGGTTCTAATAGAAGCATTTTTTTGCACACATAGGAGCACAAAAAACATTGTTCCTCTGACCGCGGCCTAAAAGGGTTGTATGGATATAGAAAAATAGTTTTTTCTCTTGCAGTAACAAACAACACTAGAAATTTCGATATGTTTGGTATTACAGCTCAGTTCAGCATTTAAGAACACTACATTTTTTTTCATTATTAAGTGATATGAAATTGACTCCTATATGTGTATAAAACCTGAGGCCCTTAGATTTCAGTATGTAAACTTTGTAAAAAAAACTTTTTAATGCAAAATTTCATTGAATCTTTTTTTGTGTTCACCTGCTGTATTATTTTTGTTTGCCTTTTTTCCTAACATTTTTCTGTTTAGCATTTAGTCTTATTATCCATTTAAGCCTGTGGGACTGTTGCTTTCTCAGCCATAAAGCTTCAGTAAATCCATCTTTGTTCTTGTTATTGATGCTGTTCTCCTGTTTCTGTTACATTACAGTGAACTCAAGTTGATATTTTATTTCTATCTTCGAGCTTGAAAGATATTTTTACCTAAGTACTTTTAAAAATCTTTTTCATTATAATATCAATTAATAGCAGAATGCGTGTATCCCCAAATTATCTTTTACAAATGACTTTACTCTTTTTTGTATTTTTTGTATCAATACTATTAAAGGGGTTGTCCCGCGGCAGCAAGTGGGTCTATACACTTCTGTATGGCCATATTAATGCACTTTGTAATGTACATTGTGCATTAATTATGAGCCATACAGAAGTTATCAAAAGTTTTATACTTACCTGCTCCGTTGCTGGCGTCCTCGCCTCCATGGAGCCGACTAATTTTCGGCCTCTAATGGCCAAATTAGCCGCGCTTGCGCAGTCCGGGTCTTCTGCTGTCTTCAATGGGGCCGCTCGTGCAGAATGCCGGCTCTGTGTAGCTCCGCCCCGTCACGTGCCGATTCCAGCCAATCAGGAGGCTGGAATTGGCAATGGACCGCACAGAAGCCCTGCGGTCCACAGAGAGAGAGGATCCCGGCGGCCATCTTCAGCAGGTGAGTATGAAGACGCCGGACCGCCGGGATTCAGGTAAGCACTCTCCGGTTTGTTTTTTTAACCCCTGCATCGGGGTTGTCTCGCACCGAACGGGGGGGGGGGGTTAAAAAAAACAAAAAAACCCGTTTCGGCGCGGGACAACCCCTTTAATTTAATTTTTAGAAAAACATTCTGTTGAATATAACATAGAAGAAGAAGCATGCAGCAGTGTGACTTGACACCTGATGACGAAGGAAATAACTGGAACAATTAACCAGGAAAACATAAGGAAAGATAAAGAAAATAAAGGAGAGTGCACATATATCGACAGTTAGCATTATGAATCTTAACAACCATCACTGCCTAAGTCTAGCTGTTGTTTTCATTATACGTAATAGTTGAGAATTGAAAAGGGAAAATGGTGGCAAGGATTAATCCAGTGCTCAAAGTGTCAGTCTACAAATCAATTCTAGAGACCAGTGTTTTAAGTTAGAAGTACTTACTTAGAGGGAGTTTAAAGAATGGCCGGAACCCCCTTGTATCCAGGAATGCCAAACAATAAAAGGTTTTTGAAATCCATCAAGATAGACCGTATACACGGGGCCTTATGTCCTAAATCAACTTAGCAGAAATGCCCCAGGGATGTCATATACTGCATTCACTTCTGCAAAGACAAGGAAAGCATTCTGAAATGTGCCAGAGAAATAACTAACTTGCTACACCATGGCACTCCAATCATCATTCTGCCAGATCTAGCCAGGCGTACTCTCCAACTACACAGATCCCTATTGGATATTTCCATAGGGAGAGATATTCCTGATCGCTGAGGATACCCCTTTCAGCTGACAGCTAAAAAAGAGAACAATCTGACATATTTTATTCCTGGAAGACCTGCCAAACTTTGAGTACTTTTGAATTGCCAATTGTTTCATTACCAGACTAGCCGGCACTTCCTTCTCTACCAGTCACTGCTCCTAGAGTGCAAGGGCACACCATAGGCTCCAAACATCAAAGAGAATGCCAATGTCTTCAAGACCAGCCAACTTAAAAGTGGATTTATGTGTTTGTATTCATTCTCCCACTAATAGTGCTGGCCTTTGGCCTGTGTTTATTACATACGGCAGTCTAGAGTGGCTTATATGCAATAATAGCTTATTTCTCTGGTCATATTTTTGACTCATCAGTCTGAGTCATCTTTCGTGCAATTTGACTTCTCACAGTGTTTTTTCCGCAGTTGGTTATCCTGAGTAACCTTATTGTTATTTCTATTCACCTGGGGTATAAGACATAACCCGTATGGGTTTCAATTTTTCGGTTAGAAACCAATTGGAATGCTCCTCTGTTATTTCCCTACTCTCCCTCAAATAGGGCAGACAACATCATGTGTTATCTTGGCATTAGTTTCTAACTAGTGGCTAACCTAAGTAAAGCGGGACTATTCTCAGCTGTATATATCCCTTCCACTTCTCTATCCTATTTACCCTTCCTCTTTCTACTTCGCTTTTTCACAATAACGGGGGCTCAATTGACAAATTTGATGACATGGTTAACTTAATATTCTGTTCATACAACACCAAGGACTTGAACAAACCAGCATA
Organism: Eleutherodactylus coqui; assembly: GCF_035609145.1. Lineage (NCBI taxonomy): Eukaryota > Metazoa > Chordata > Amphibia > Anura > Eleutherodactylidae > Eleutherodactylus > Eleutherodactylus coqui. Next base: position 81,054,919 of record NC_089849.1, read on the forward strand.
GAAGGGCCAGATTCTGGATCACCTCCACAAAAAAGCAGTAACGTAAGCTCTACTACAAGAGACTCACTTCCAAATATCCAATGTCTCTAGAAGCACTTCACGGTATTATACAACATGGCATCATAGCCCTCACCTAACTAAAAAAAATGCAGTATGTCTATTGCTATACATAAAACATTTTCTCACCAATAAACCTCCTCTAAAATACACTCTGAGGGGCATTATTTATTCCTTAAAATAGCCATGGGTACAAATATACTAACTATAGTTAATGCATATTTTCCCAATCAAGCTCAGTTGCACTTTGGATCCCAGATGCTGGAGGCATTATCATGATTTTCCGCAGGCTCCAATATAGTACTTGGTGGAGATGTCAACCTTTGCTTCAACCTGCTAGTGGACTCATCTGTGGCTAGGTCTGGTGTATCTTCTGCTGTATGTCAATTTAGGAGAGCTCTTGTATCCCTAAAACTCATTGACTTCTGGAGGCTCTTACAGCCTTGGGTTTAACACATAAGTTACAATTCATTTGCTTACAACAGCAATAGTCACTTAGACTATTTATTTATTTCCCACAGCTTACTAGACTATGCCCCTGCTTTTTGCAGTTGGACCATGCCCCAATCTGTGGCGCCCTTCAGGGCTTTTCAGAGAGGGGAGGGAATGACAAACTCTTAAATGACATACTTTGACTGAAAGCTGTACAAAAGGCAATTGAAGACTTTTATAGCAATTATGAGCAATATGCTGGCACCTACCCAGTGGGAGACTCTGAAATGCATGGTCAAAGGAATATTTATCTTGAATGGCTACAGATTAAAAAAATAGCGATCCCGTAAGATGAAAGACCTGCTCATGCTCATGAGGTTAGATTCCTTGGAGATTTCTAATAAATTATCTCCTTACTATTTTGAAACCATATATAATCTTTCAGTTGATTCCTGGGATGTACAAAATCAAGCTACCGAGAGCATTGAGGAACACCTGGCCGAATGTGCTCCTGACTCTTTCAGGCAAGGATGCCTTTGGCCTAAGCTGTGACCTCATGGAATAAGCAAACCTGGAGGTGATTTAGGGTCTGAGGATAAACAAAAACTTGGGGCCAGTTGGTTTCACACCTTGATTTTATAAAGTATGTGGAAACCTACTAATTCCCTTCTGCTCAAGTCCTTTAATGCTATTTCTAAAACTTGTCCATTTCTTCCACAGGTACTTTGGGCCACAATAACAGTACTACTGAAGCCAGGGAGAGTTGGAATGATCCTCCGTGGTGGAGTCCTGGACTAAGAGTGGATTCACTCGATCATGTTTATGTGCATGCCTACACACGCACAAAACACACGTCTATTACAATCAATGAATTCTCTATGGTGTGTTCACATGTCTGTGTTTTACAGGCATGCACCTGTAAAGATAGGACATGCATGCACCATAAGTCCTGCATGCATTGCCTGCAATGGAGCCGCATCTGCTGCGGGTGGCTCTATTGAAGACAATAGTCTGCCGACACCCCTGAAGTGGTTTTCAGAGAAGAGCTTTAAATATAAGCTCTTCCCTGAAAAATCAACCCATTTAGTGTTAAAAAAAATAAAAAATTATATATATATATATACTTACTTGTCCACCGCTGTCATGTACCTCGCGGGGATGAAGAACACATCTGCCACATGTGGCGGATGTTTTCTTCATCTTCGCGGGGAATAAAGAATTCCCTACTGCACCTGTCACAGATGTGACAGATGCAGCAAAGGAGTTCTTCATCCCCGCGGGAACTAAAGAATTCCTTACCGCAGCTGTCACAGATGACAGCTGCAGTAGAGGATCCAGCTGCCAGCACCCCTTAATTGTTTTTCAGGGAAGGGCTTTATATATAAACCCTTCCCTGAAAAACAACCCAAACTGGTGTAAAAAATAAAAAAAAAAAATACTCACCTTTCTTCAGCTGCCGGGGCTCTACCGCATCTTGTCTCCACTGTCCCCAGCTCTGCACTGAAGTTCTTTCAGCAGACAGGGAATTAAAAGCCCCACCTTCTGAAACAGCTGTTTCTGATTGGTTGAGGCGCTCAGCCAATCACGTGCAGCTCCCGGCCATTCAATGAATGAAAGCAATGGGCTGCCGGCAAGCCCTGCAGAGATTTTCGGGGAAGCGATTTAAATATAAGCTCTTCCCTGAAAATCATCCCTAGAATGTGTTAAAAATAAAAAAATATATGCTCACCTCTTCTCGGCTGTCAGGGCTCAGGCGCGTCCAGCCTATCTTCTCCCTGAACTGCTCCGCAGCTCTTTTAGCAGCGGGGATTTAAAATCCCCGCCTGCTGGAAGGGCTGTATCTGATTGGTTGAGTGCTCAGCCAATCACAGGCAGCATTAAGCCATTCATTGAATGACAGCTGTGCTACCTGTGATTGGTCACAGCACTTAGCCAATCACAAGCAGCGCTCGGCCATTCATTGAATTCAATGACACTAAGGCGAGTTGTCATTGCATTATCCACAGCGATAATCCTGCTGTGGGTAGTGCAATGAATGCTTACCTTAGGAGAACTATGGAAAGCACAGCCCGACATCCACGAGCGGAGAATCATAGCAATCCTCTGCTCGTGGGATTCAAATTGCGGCATGCTGCGATCTGCCCCGACTTTCCGTGGTGACCCTATCTATTAGATAGGCTCACTGAAAAACAAAAGAGAAAAAACTCTCAGTGCTCCAGCGGTAATAGTCAAAGATAAAATAACCAGGCAAAAAACTTACTTCACCAGGCACCCCCAATCACAGATGGCGTGTAGAAATTGCTATTGGCGAGAATGTTCCAATTTCCCCAGTTTTACTAGTACAAAACGTTTCAGCCTCCACAACATAGGCCTTTTTTGTACTTGGTGGGGTGAAACTCTGCCATGTTTGGGTACTCTGTTTTCCTCATGTGTAATACCATCTTTAAGTTCCTTGGGCTCGCCTATGCTGTGGGTGCACAAAGATGGTATGACACAGGAAGAAATCAAAGTGCCCAAACATGGCTGAGTTTCAACCCACCAAGAACCCCGGCCTCGGACCACATTTCTGACCAAGTCAGTCAGTGCATTTGTGCCAGACAGGTAAAACACCACCATGGGAAGTCTTTGTGCACCCACAGCATAGGCGAGGCTAGGGAACTGAAAGATGGTATTACACATGAGGAAAACAGAGTGCCCAAACATGGCAGAGTTTCACCCCGCCAAGGGTCTCGGCCCACATTTCTGCCCTAGTCAGTCAGTGTATTTGTGCCAGACAGGTAAAACACCGCGATGGGAAGTCTTTGTGCACCCACAGCATAGGCGGGCCCCAGTAACATTTCTGTAGTAGAAGTATAGGCGGACCCCAGTAACATTTCTGTAGCAAGAGTATAGGCGAACCCCTGTAACATTTCTGTAGCAAGAGTATAGGCGAACCCCTCAAACCTTTCAGTAGCAAATGTATAGGCGGACCCCAGTAACATTTCTGTAGCAAGAGTGTAGGCGAACCCCTGAAACATTGGTGTACCAAGAGTATAGGTGAACACCTGAAAAAATGTGGTTGCCAAGAGTGTAGGCGAAGGCCGGAAAAATTAGTTAGATAACAGTATAGGCAAGGGCCTGAAAAATTGGTGTACCAAGAGTACAAGTGTACCCCTGAAAAATTGCTCAACCGCGAGGGCAGGTGAAACCCATAAACATTTTTTAAAGATACTGCTCGCTGTTGCTTAATTTGTAACAGAGCCTGGAGACAGCCTTCCGAAAAAATTGGTTTCAGTTAAAGTATAAAAACTTTTGAAACTTTTAAAAATTGTAAAATAGTTTTAAACAGAGGCATTTGGGCCACAGACAAATTGGCAGCTCAGCGTGATGACATGCTGTTTTAGGAGAAGGAGGAGGAGGAGTAATAATATCTGAGAGTGATTGATGAAGCTAATTCCCCCTTTTTTTGTGGAATCCAAGGAGGCTGATTGGATCTGTGTGGCAGGTTGTGGCACAGAGGAAGAGGGAGTGGTGTGACCCAGAGGCTGTGAATGGCCTTCGCCCCACCTTGTGGGGTGCTTGGCCATCATATGCCTGCACATGCTGGTGGTGGTCAGGCTGGTAGTGGTGGCTCCCCGGCTGATCTTGGTGCGACACAGGTTGCACACCACAGTTCGTCGGTGGTCCGCGCTCTCACTAAAAAACATCCACACCTTTGAATACCTAGTCCTCTGCAGGGAGGCTTGCCGCGAGGGGCTGCTTTGGGAAACAGTTGGGGGATTCCTCACTCTGCCCCTGCCCCTACTCCTGGCCACTCCACTGCCTCTTCCAACCTGTCCTGCTGCTGCACTTGTCTCTCCCTCTGAAGCCCTGTCCTCAGTAGGCTTAGCAAACCAGGTGGGGTCAGTCAACTCATCGTGCAGCAGCTCTTCCTCTGAATCCTCTGTGCACTCCTCCCTCAGACTTACTGCCCTTACTACTACCTCACACTGACACAACTGTGTCTCATCATCCTCATCCACAAAAAGCTCTTGAGACAGTCGCTGGAAGTCCCCAGCCTGAAACCCCCCAGACTCCGGGAACTTTCCAAGGTTGAGCATCGGTCACGACAAACTTCTCAGGTGAGAGAGGAACTGTTTTTTCCCACTTAGGGCAGAGACCTGAAAACAGTTCCTGGGAGTCTGCCTGCTCATCAGAATATGTCATTTTAATGGAGTGAGAAGGCTGGGAGGAAGGAGGAGCAGCCAGAGGATTCAGAGTTGCAGTTCCTAAGCTGGGAGTAGTGGACTGTGTAGAAGACTGGGTGGTCGATACATTGCTGGACACGTTTTCTGCCATCCACGACAGGACCTGCTCGCACTGCTCTGTTTGTGATAAAGGTCTACCTCATGGAACCGCAAATTGTGATATGTAGCTGGGCAGCCCAGAAACTTGCCTCTCTCCTAATCCCTTAGCAGCTGTCTGTGATTCCCCCTGCCCAGGAACTCGGCCTGAGCCAACACCCTCACTTGGGCGCCCGTGTCCACGTCCTACTCCTTATCATGGTGGATTAAGGATAGAGCAGGGCCCAAATAAACTACCCCACCGGACAGCACTGACAACTGTGTCTAAATCACAGCACACAGAGGCTTGTAGATAGCGGAGGCTCTATGCTGTGACTTGAAAAAATTAACCCGCTGTCTTGCGCTGATACCTAGGAGTAATTTACAGCTCACAGAGACTTGTAGATAAGAGAGGCTGTATGGAGTGGGAGAAGACGCTAAAGCCAGTGGATAGTGCTGGTAACTGTGGCTATCTCAACCCCACCAAGGAAAAGATATTGTGAGACACTGCACAGTGGCAGAGCTGAAATACTTTGCAATGGCCTAGAAAATATTAGAGTGCTGTTTCATGGTGAGACCTCCGGTGTAATGCACAGCAGACTGAGAACGCTATAAGTAAAAAGGCTGGGAACTGGCCTAGATGCGTAATAAAAAAAAAAATGATGCACTACTGCTCCCAGCCAGCCACAACTATAAGGCACATGGTGAGAAGTTGCCCTAAAAAGGACCGTTGGGGTTCTTGTACAGAGGATCACGACTATAAAACTTTCCGTATATAAGCAGCTCTGTCTCTAAACTCTGTGTAATGCACTGCAGACTGAGAACACTATAGCTGAAATACTTTGCAGTAGCCTAGGAAATATTAGAGTGCTATTTCATGGTGAGACCTCGGTGTAATCCACTGCAGGCTGAGAACGCTATAAGTGAAAGCCTGGGAACAGGCCTAGATGCGTAATAAAAAAAAAATGGTGCACTACTGCTCCCAGCCAGCCACAACTATAATGCACACGATGAGGAGTAGCCCTAAGAAGGGCTCTTAAAGACATGATCCTACTCAAAAACTTTCCCTAAATAAGCAGCTCTTTCCCTCAACTCTGCCTAATGCACTGCAGACTGAGAGCTGTAATGCCCTGCAGAGATATATATATATATATTTTTTAAAAACTTCACCGCACCCAAGGAAAGGGTATTGTGCGACGCTCTGCAAAGGGGCACAAAGCTATATAGCCAGTGGACAGTGTTAATAAGTGCGGCAACTTCCCTGCACCCAAGGAAAGGCTATTGTGTGACGGTCTGCACAGGGGCAAAAGCAAATAGCCAGTGGATTGTGCTGATAACTGCGGCAACTTCACTCAACACATAGAATGGTATCTGTGAAATGCTGTTCTGCAGTGGGCCAGGAAATATTTGCGTACTATTTAGCGATGATAGTCAGTTGCTATAGCTGTAATGCTCTGCAGAGGGATAAATGTTTAAAAAAAAATTTTAAAAAAATTGTGCACTACTGCTAAGTAAGCAGCTCTTTCCCTTAACTCTGCCTATGGCACTGCACACACAGAACAGTATAGGTGTAATGGCCTGCAAAGGCCGAGATGCTTAAAAGAAAAATTGGTGCACTACTGCTCCCAGCCACCCACAACAGTAATGCACAGGATGAGGAGTAGCCCTAAGAAGGACCATTGGAGTTCTTGAACACAGGATCCTACTCTAACACTGTCCCTATATCAGCAGCAGCACTATCCCTAACCTCTGCCAGCATGCGTCTGAGGCGAGCCGCGTGCGGGACCACCTGATCGGCAGTCCCCTGATTGGCCCAGCCACTCACTGCTATTGGTGGGCAGAGGGTTGGCACGTCACAGCAGGAAGTGGTAATGCCTTCCCTGCATGTCTATTGGCTAGAAAATGGCGCTAAACATACGGGGAAGGAAATGCAATTGTCTCGAGTACTGCGTGGTGTTCGTCTTGAGCAACGAGCATCTCGAGCACCCTAATACTCGATCAGGCATCAAGCTCGGACGAGTGTGCTCGCTCATCTCTATTTAAAATGAGGATTGAAAGGAATACAAAATATATAAGATGCAAATGTTGTTACTATTATATTTTCTCTATTACTTCATTTAAATCATTTGGCATGAGTGCATTAAGTGAAAATATCCAGTGCATTTCCTTGAGTTTTAGGTTGAAAAGCAGCCCTGTGTGACTTTCTCCAGTAGTGTGATCCACATTAGAGAAGCTTCCTTATTGTGAACACTGGTGAAATGTCTTGGAACTAGAGATGAGCGAACCTATTCGAACATGCCCCTTTTTCTCCCGAGCGCCGCGATTTTCGAGTACTTCTGTACTTGGGTGAAAAGATTCGGGGGGCGCAGTGGGTGAGTGGGGGGTTGCAGCGGGGAGTGGGGGGGAGAGGGAGAGAGAGCTCCCCCTGTTCCCCGCTGCTACCCCCCGCTCCGCCACGCCTCCCCCCGCCCCCCGGCGCCCCCCGAATCTTTTCACCCGAGTACGGAAGTACTCGAAAATCGCTGTGCTTGATTGAGTAATTACTCGAAACGAGTATATTTGCTCATCTCTAATTGGAACACTATGCTTTTGAAATCCATTCTGGATATTAGAGCGATGCTTGTTTGCTCTGGTTCACAGAGCGTTTATAGTCTCCCCTAAGGCCATACGGTCATTCCAAAAGATAAATCAAATAAGATGAGCCAAAATTGAGGAAATATTTCAAATGAATGGATCTATTTTCACTCTATAGGGATTTCCTTCCTTGTATGCTGAATATTAAAATAACATTTGCAGTTCCTTTTTGCACCTTTAAAAGAGTTCCTTAGGAGTCCATATGTTCCACTCCTCCAAAGGAAAAGGAGGTTACTTGGTTACGAGGGTATGAGGGGGCTAAAATATTTGTCAGAGTTTTATTCCTTCTGAAGATAGTCATTGGATTTTATGGAATCTCATTTATAAGGAAAAGTTTCTCAATGCTTGAAAATAATAGATTTTAATTGTGAATGTTGGGGAGTTGTAATAGGGGATAAATAGTGCCTTAGAGTTGAGTTCCCTAGTGACCGTAGATCACCGCAGGCAAGCTATTAGGCCCAGGAACAATGCTTTAAAATATCAGATTGCATGGTACAAACTTCATCTGAGGTGTAATTCCTCTCGATTCTCCTAAAATATCCATATGGGATGTTCAATTTCCACTTTTTGGCATGGCAGAGGGAGAAGTCAAGATAGTTGTTGGAATTAACAGACCTAAAATGTGTTTTGGTTTGAATAGTTTCCTCCACAATATATAATTCTAGATGTAAAAAGAACATATTTGTTGGTTCAAATGTGCAAGAAAATTCGAAGCCCCATTGGTTGTCATTAAGAACATCAAAGCTGCCAGCAGACTTCCTCCACTTCAAATTCATGCTTAAAACGTATAACCTAGCCCTTCACCATGCCAAACAAGTTCATTTCACCTCCCTTGTCTCCTCACTATCCCACAACCCCAAACAACTGTTTGAGACCTTTCACTTCCCCCTCAGCCCCAAGGAACAGGCCCCTGCGACAGACCTGACAGCTGGAGAACTAGCTGCCTATTTCAAAGAAAAAATCTACAACATTCAAAAAGAAATCTTCAAAAACTGCTGATCCCAGTTTCATCAGCACTGCATCCAGCACCTACTCACTATCTATGCTAGAACCAACGACAGAGGAAGAAGTTTCCAGGCTCCTTTCCGCTGCCCGCCCCACCACCTGCGCTAGCGACCCTCTCCCCTCTCACCTCCTCCGCTCTCTTTCCCCAGCTCTGATTACTCACCTCACCACAATCTGCAACCTCTCCCTAACCTCTAGCACTTTTCCCTCCTCATTAAAACACTCCATTATATCCCCTCTGCTTAAAAAACCAACCCTGGATCCGACTAATGCTGCCAACTACTGACCCGTCTCAAACCTCCCCTTTATCTCCAAATTACTGGAACGCCTGCTCTACTCCCGCCTTACTCGCTTTCTCTCTGACAACTCGCTCCTCAACCCCCTCCAGTCTGGTTTGCGCTCTCTACACTCAACCGAAACTGCACTTACAAAAGTAACAAATGACCTGATGACTGCAAAGTCCAGAGGTGATTACGCCCTACTAATCCTCCTTGACCTGTCTGCTGCATTTGACACTGTCGACCATAATCTACTTCTCACTATGCTCCACTCTATTGGTCTAAAGGATACTGCTCTCCCCTGGTTCTCTTCCTACCTCTCTGACCGCTCTTTCAGTGTTTCCTTTGCTGGTTCTATCTCTGCTCCACTTCCTCTTGCTGTCAGGGTACCCCAGGGCTCGGTCCTTGGTCCCCTTCTTTTCTCTATCTATACTGCCCCAATTGGACAAACCATTCACAGATTTGGCCTCCAATACCATCTCTACGCTGATGACACCCAACTATACACCTCCTCTCGTGAGATCTCTGGACCATTCCTCCAAAATATCACCGACTGTCTGTCCGCTGTCTCTAACACTATGTCCTCCCTTTTTCTCAAACTAAACCTCTCTAAAACTGACCTCCTTGTCTTTCCACCTTCTAACCAACCTCCCCTCAACATCTCCATTCCAGTGTCTGGCACCATCATAACCCCCAGACGGCATGCCCGATGCCTTGGGGTCACACTGGACTCTGACCTCTCCTTTGCCCCCCATATCCAATCTCTGGCCGAAACATGCCACATGCACCTCAGAAATATTGCTAAAATACGTCTGTTCCTAACCACGGACACGCTAAAGACGCTCGTGGTTGCGCTCATCCACTCCCGGCTTGACTACTGCAACTCACTACTCATTGGCCTCCCCCGCACTAGACTCGCTCCACTCCAATCCATACTAAATGCAGCAGCTAGACTCATTTTTTTTATCCAGTCGTTATTCAGACGCCTCTGCATTATGCCAGTCGCTGCATTGGCTGCCCATCCACTGCAGAACTAAATTTAAACTCCTCTACCTCACTCACAAAGCTCTGCATGGCGCTGCACCACCATACATTGCCTCCCTACTGTCAGTGCACCATCCAGCGCGCTCACTCCGATCGGCTAACACCCTCAGACTAAACACCCCTGTAATACGAACCTCACATGCTTGCCTACAGGACTTCACTAGAGCAGCACCCATCCTCTGGAATGCTCTACCCCAAGGCATCCGGACAATTCCCGACGCACGAAATTTCAGACGTGCCTTAAAAACGCACCTCTTCAGGGAAGCATACCAAATCTCCTGACCTAGTCCCTCGCCTCTCCCTATGGTGCTCCACCATGTTTGCCTTCTAATAAATGATCTGTACATGAATTTCCTATTGCCTGTGTTCCCCAACCCCTGCACCTCCTGTACCACCCCCAACCCATTTGTGTCTAACCCAATGTATCTCACATTGTAATTGTTGCAATTGTTGTATTGTTTTGCATTTATCCATGCCTGAAAGCGCTGCGGAATAAGTTGGCGCTATACAAATAAAGATTATTATTATTATTATAAATGTTTTTAGATCAGCTATAGCACCATTCCAAAGGATAAGAAGATCATCAATGAGTCTTTTGTAAAAAATAATTTGTGGGTCCCTGATCCTTTCTCAAAACTTCGTCCCCGTAGTAGTACCTTTTGACTATAAATAAAACTGGTTGTCAAAAACAAATAATTATTTTATAATATAAAACCAATTGCTTCTAAAATAAACATTCTTTGGTGATGTGGTAAGAATGGGTCTTGGTCTAAAAAATGTTTAATCACTCTGATGGAATATTTGAATATAGTGATTTTCCATCAAGTGATGCCCAAACAAAAGACTTTTTCCACTCAATATTTTCTATTAGCTTCAAATGGTGTCCAGTGTCTTTGAGGCAAGCTGCCAGGGAAGTATCAAACATTTGAAGATGTTCATGGAACCCACCCTGGAGATGGTAATCTTGGTGGGTTAAAGGCATTTTTGTGAATTTTCAGAAGTAAAAGTAGGCTACCTCTGGGTTTGTCATACGGACAAAGTTTTTTATTTTTCATTTTTTTTGATAAACAGTTTTGTACAAATGCTTTGTCTACCAATGTGTGGAAGGAGAGTATAATGTTGGTTGTTGTTTTTTTTTCTAGTGTTTTATAATATTCTAGATCACCTAAAATCCTTAAAGTTTCACAGTGATAAAAATCTCTGTCCATAATCGTGGTAATTCTGCCCTTATCGGCACTTTTCAATACAACATCTCTATTAACAGCGAGCTGACTGGGGGTGGCCATTTGTTCTTTGTTTAGGTTTTGTTGGAGCCTGTCCTACTGTCTGAACATCTTTTTAAAATCATCCTGAACCATTTTATATAAGGTCTCGACAAAGTGGCCTTTATCCTCTATAGGATAAAATTTACTGGTTGGCTTTAAGTCAGTAGCGAATGGTTCCTCACGCAGTGAAACCACCATTTCCTCAAAATACAAATATGGGGTCACTGTTCCCAGGATAAGGCTATCTGCAATAATAGATATCTGATTATGTGTAGCTTCCATTCTCTTCAAAGCAAAATGTGAGAAACAAGTGAGTTTCATAATAAATTGATTTAGATTGACAAATAGCACTAACACATCAGAGCTTCTGGAGGTGCTAAAAGAAAGTCCTTTGCTGAGAACTTCAATCTCTTCTTCTTAAAATGTGTTGGGATAAATTAACTTTATTTTTTATGAAGTTGTTTCTTTTCCCTTTTACATCCTGCTCGATTTTGCCTCTTTTTGTAATTTGAGGTCTAAATGATTGGTTGATAGAATTGGGTAATTTTTGACCGTACTACAGGTTGAGTTTTGATAGAGGTTGGAGGTCTATATGGTCAGTTGAGATGGAGCAGAGGGTTTCGGGAAATCGGCAGTTGTAGAATGGGTGTACTTTGGATCCGACTCAATAGTGGAGGAGTTTTGGAGCCTAGTTCTAAAAAACACATTGTGGGGGAGAGATGGGTGGATTTATTTTAGATGTGGAAGGTTCATGTATTGTGGACAATGGGCGGGATTATAAGGTAGAGGTACCAAAGGAGCGTGAGAGTTATAGGAGTCAGTGTGAACTGCCAAATGAGTTTGAGAGGGGTGTGAGTGATTGTTCAAAACCACCTGAGATACTGAGGGATTCCCATTCACTGAAGGAGTGGGGGGTGTTGAACTGGGAGTAGTGGTTTTGATGTAACAGGATGTAGCAAAGGGCACTGATCGTGAGGAAATGAGAAAAAGTTTATTATGTTAAATGATGAGAGATAGAAGGTTTATGGTACATACTATTGGCAAAAGCTTTGGTTTTCCCAAACCATGTAGTGAACTGTTTGGATGAATCAGACTGAAAGTTGTGGTGGGGGAATGTAGTGTGGGTTTTTCTCTGATACTCCCAGTTAAATAATTCTTTTTTATTGAATCCTTAAGGTACTATTTGAGTTTATTGATTTTCTTAAAGAGTGTTTAGTTCTACGTGATTGATGTATTTTAAAATAATAGCAATTTTCCCTTCAAACTTTTATAAGTTTTATAAGGTGAGAAAACTTGCCCAAGTAAAAATTGAGTATATAGACAATAAGATATTTTAAAGCAATGTTTTAAAAAATGGGCTATCCAGAAGAACTGGTCCAATCGTCCTATTCAAGAATTTTAAAAGCATGCCTGCGGAGATCTATAATCACTAAAAAATTCAACTCTAAGGCATTGTTACGGCACTCTGCCCCTCGAGCGCCAGGTGGGGTGCCCTGAACTTCCCGCACCCCACTGTCCCTGCCTACTTGCCTCGGCCCTGGCTAATCCCAGGCGGACAACTGGGCGGCGGTCCCTGCTCTGGCTAGGGACCTGGCGACTACCTAGATGGAACTAACTAACGGGGGACAGAGTGCCGACAGAAGAGGCAGGTGGAACAGACCAACAGAACTTACAAGGCAGAGCAAGGCTGGAGATGGAGCTCACAGGCAAACTGGAAGGACACTGACTAGCAACTAGAGCAGACTGAGACAGACCTGACTAGAGGCTAACAGAACCAATAACTGGCAGTGAGCTCAGGTCACTGCCAGCCTTATAAACAAAAGACTCCGCCCTGGGGCAGAGAGTGGGGGGAGCCAGCTCCCGCACTACTGCACAAGAGAGATGGAGGAGTGCGGGCGGCACCCTACGGGCAGACACACCCACGCCGCCGCACACCAGCCATTCCACGTCGCCTGTAGAGCCCCGACGTCAGGGCTCTAGGACGCCGGAGCCGACGCCGGGGTGGCGCGCGTGGACCGCGGGACCCTGCGCTGCCCTGCATGGTAACAGGCACTATTCATCATCTGTTACATCTCTCTCTTCTTCTTAAGCACTGGGAAATCCTGAGGAGCAATCTCCTTCTTATAAATGAGATCCCGAAAAAACCAATGGTTATCTTCTGAAACAATAAAGCTAAAAAATATTTTAGTCCTCTCCTGCCTTCATAACTAAGCTACCCCCTCCCCTCCCCCTCCCCCTTGGAAGGTGTGAAACATTGGAATTCCTAAGGGGCTCTTGTAAAGCTGGGATCAAGAACTGCAAATGCTATTTTAACCCTTTAAGGACCAAGCACACTAAATATGTGGCGCTTTAATCCTCGCTGATATAAAAAATACAGCGTGGGATTAAAGTTTCTGCAATCAAGCACCTAAAATAATCTTTTATTGATACTAGTTAAAATCTTGGGCTGACAAAGACAAACTCACACAAAACACATCAAAAAACTTCCAACTCAACACCATGTTATAGGCAATAGGCGGCACTGTCACCATAGCCGATTGGGGGTGATAGTGTTAGATTTGTCGCAGTTGTCCAATCATGCCAATTGGCAAGCACAGAATAATTAATGGACTGCAACCTCAAATCAATCAAGTCACCTGTCGAGTGGACAATATAAACAAAAATGGATCCCCGTTTTTCGTTTTGGTGGTAAATAATAATTATATTCCCTAACGTGGATGTTTCAAGGTGCGATCATCAAGGTTAAAATTATGATGACTTGAAAGAAGGATCTTATTTGTATCAATATATATTTATGGTTCCAATGTCAGAAAATTCTGATTGAAAATTATGTGGGTTCGGTTTGACGCGTTTCTGTGTCACGTGCAGACACTTCATCAGGAACCAGTATGTTATATATTCACACCAACTATCCGATATATTAGTAACGCTTATAATGTGTGATGAGAGCTGAGCTATATAATCAGATCAAGGTAAGTGACTGGAACCATCGACCGTACTAGTGCTCAACTTTAGATAAATTCCCACTAGTACAGGGTGAAAGTATCCAATGGAAACAGTCAGTAAGAGGAGCTAAGCATTACTAATATATGGTGTGATTATATAACATACTGGTTCCTGATGAAGTGTCTGCATGTGCCACAGAAACGCACCTTGAAACATCCCCGTTTGGGAATATAGTCATTATTTACTACCAAAATGAAAAACAGGGATCCATTTTTGTTTATATTGTCCACTCAACAGGTTACTTGAATGATTGGAGGTTGCAGTCCATTAATTATTCTGTGCTTGCCAATTGGCATGATTGGACAACTGCGACAAATCTAACACTATCACCCTCAATCTGCTATGGTGACAGTTAGTGCCACCTATTGCCTATAACACGGTGTTGAGTTGGAAGTTTTTTGATGTGTTTTGTGTGAGTTTGTCTTTGTCAGTCCAAGATTTTAACTAGTATCAATAAAAGATTATTTTAGGTGTTTGTAACTGTGAAGGGCTTCTACAAACTAATTTACAGACAATTTTCTGCCTCAGTGAATAGTTTTTCTGCAATCAAGCAGGAGCAGTTCAGGTGCTCACAGCTGAGAACCCTAAGAAGAAGGGGAAAGCAGGTTTTTACCACTTCTGCCTTCTTTTTTTCCTGGGTACATAGTGCTCAATGAGCGCTATGTACTAAGAAGCAAAACTGGAAGTGTTTCTTCCACTATGCAACCCGGCGATCACTTGACCACCAGGAGCCCCCTGTTACAGCAGAGCTGCAGGGTCCTAGCAGAACCAAATAAGCTCTGCTAGTGGCTATTGTCACTATAGAGATATTTTCCCCTGTAACTGGAGTTCCCATGGATGCCCCACCTACAGTGGAAAAGTGTGAAATAAAAAAAAGAATATGTGAATGTGCCAGGGAGGTATTATATACAGTAGACATAGATGTTTAAAAAAAATTACAGAATAAAATAAGGTGTTAATATTGAGCATGTAAGGGAAAATTATCTATAAATAGTAAAAATTGATCCATTCATTTGAAACATTTCCTCACTTGTGGCTCATCTTCTGTGATTTATCTTTTGGAATGTCTGTGTGGCCTTAGGTACATTGGGAGGACTATAAACACCCTCATAACTAGAGCAAGCAATGCTGCTCTAATATCCAGAATGGGTTCCAAAAACATAGTTTCTCAAGACATTTCTCCAGTGTCGACAATAAGAAAACTTCTCTAATGTGGAAGATCCTCACACCCAGAAAGTGCTGGTCTTATTGGCTGAGTGCTCCGCCAATCACAGGCAGCGCTCAGCCATTGAATGACAGCTGAGCGCTGCCTGTGATTGGTCACAGTGCTCAGCCAATCACAGGCAGTGCTCAGCCATTCATTGAATTCGATGAGCACTGTGACCAATCACAGGCAATGCTCAGCTGTCATTCAATGGCTGAGCACTGCCTGTGATTGGCTGAGCGCTCAGCCAATGAGACCAGCGCTTTCTGGGGGCAGGGATTTTTTAATCCCCAGCCTCCAGAGGACAGAAGACGACTGCCGGGGCAGGACAGAAGAGACGGACAGCTCTTCTAGGTGAGTATAATTTTTTTTTTACAGCTAGGGATGATTTTCAGGGAAGGGCTTATATTTTAAGCCCTTCCCTGAAAATCAGCGCTGCGGTGGTTGCCTGCAACCCACTGCTTTCAATGGGGCCGCAGCAGTGCTAACCCCATTGAAAGAAATGGGATAACATCACGGATTCATTCATCCCTGCAGTCCTCTGTCAAAGTTGTCAAAGCTGTGGCAGAAGTCCTCAATGTACTCCCTGAGTGATATCACAGGTTTTTTCTCAGTGCTGCGAGGCTTGAGAGTAAAAGTCGCAAATGAGTATGAAACCATTGAAAATGATAAGTTTCATGATCATGTGTTTTCACTCGCTCTCGCATGGCAAGAAAATATATCGCTAGTGGGTAGGCAACCCTAATCCACATTTTTAATTCCATGTTTTAGCCTCTTTATTGAATTTTTCAGTCCATGACATCCTTCTTTCTTTTATTTTTTCTTTTAATTATATTTTATTGTACTTTACGACATCTTATTATTGGTATTTGCAATATCCCACCCATCCTTACCTTAGTGACATGTTACATATTTTACATATACCTTACCTTCATGCTACTCATCATCCTTGTTTGTTTTTTACATTCCTGCTTGACTACTACTAGCTCCCCTGTGCTTTATTTTAATTAATTCTATTTTAAACTTGTATTTTTTTATACATCAACAACCATCCTTAATTCACCTATTTTTCTACATATATTGTGCCTTTATTGAATATGTGGATCCCACCATATATTTTCATTTACTTTTTCCAGCCCAGCCTGACATTTTTATGCTGTTTTCATGTTGTTTTTTTTATTTTTCTATATTTAATCTTCCTGTTGTTTATATAGCTATGGCTATTCATCTTTAATACGTTTTATTTATTTTACACTGATTGGCATAAATTGCTTTTAGTACACATGTTTATTTACATCAGTTACATCAACTACAGCATGTTTACCTCATCTTCCAGCATTTGTCACACACAAAATTGTATGCTTCATGCACAATTTTTTTGAACTGCATACCAGGGAATGTGTAGCATCAAGCTGGGTTGCCACTTCCAGTCGCTCTTTTCATTTGATACACAAATTTTTCTTCCTTTTTAACATATTTGTTCTGTGTTTAATCATTCTGGTATCTTTAAATGCTTTAAATTTAATTTTGAAATATTTCCCAACCTTCTTGGACATTTCTGTCCTTAAAAATATCCAGCCATTGGATTCTTCCTCTTTCTAAGTTCATTAAAATCTGCTTTTCTGAAATCCAACCTTGAGGTCTGAGTCTTCTCAGGTCCCTCCTTCCCTTGCTATCAAAAATTCAAGGATGGCAGATCACTGCCTCCTAAGGCCCCAGCCACCTTTATTTCCTCTGGTTGGTAAGAATTGGGTCCAAGATAGCAGATCCCCTTGTTTTCTCTTCTACCTTTTGGAAGATAAAGTTGTCAGCAAAAGTGAATAAGAATTTGTTGGATCCATTACTTTTACCTGAGAGAGATTCCCAACAAATGTCTGGATAGGTAAAATCTCCCATGACCACAATGTCGTGCTTTTTTGTGAGCTTGGCCATCTGATGTAGAAAGAGTTCAGCAATATCTTCTGCATGTCCATGTGTCTATAGTAAATGCCTAAAATGGTGTCCTTTCTGTTGCTCTCTCCTTGTATCATTACCCAGCTTCTACAGAACCACCATGCTCTGAAGCTTAAATCTCTGTGGAGATGTATACTTTCCTAACATGCTGTTCTGTACCCCAGCTGTACTGATGAAGAGGTCTGTACTTCAAAGTTCTTAATTTGCTAGTTTTAACCTAATAAAAGAGAAGTTCGCCACAATGTACTGTGGCAATTGGGGGTTACTTGCCCAGGATCTCTCGCTTACTTTCCTCTGCCCAGGGGTGGCAGCACCTCAATGACATCCAGAAACACAGTGTAAGGGTGGCTTCACATGAGTGTGTGTTTGTGCATACATAGGTGCATACATATGTGAACACTCTTGTACGCGCAAAAACACATGTGTATGCAGGTGCGCATTGCCTTCAATGAAGCTGAGGCTGCTGCCGGCGGCTCCATTGAAGGCAATGGGCTGCCCGGACCCTGTAATTGTTTTTCAGGGACGGGCTTTAAATATAAGCCCTTCCCTGAAAAACAAGGCAAACTAGTGTAAATTTTTTTTAAAAACACATAGCCACCTTCCTTAAGCTGCCAGGACTCACCCATGTCCTCTCTGCACTGTCTCCGGTTCTGCAATGCAGTTCTTGGAGCAGGCGGGAAATTGAAATCCCCGCCGGCTGAAAGAGCTGCTTCTGATTGGCTGAGGCACCCTTGCTGGGTGCAAGTACACTGTTTAAGGGCTCAGTCAGACAACCATTTTTGAACGCATTTAGTTGCATGAAAAAAAACTCAAAACACATGCGTCAAAAATTTGTGTGACCGAAGTTGCCGGCACATTGTAAAATTCACACTTGTGTCCGTTGACATGATGGCAAAATTCGCACATAAAGTGCGGAGCCCGCTATCCCCTGCTGTGGCTGAGACAGCTGCAGCAGGAGATTCCCTGGATGTGAAACCCCTGGATTTTGTCACATCCAGCGGTTTCACTTTGTGGTCAATGGTGCCAGCGGCAGCAGCGCCGACCCCATTGAGAAAATAAGGAGAAGATCACGATCCTCTGGCACAGCTGTGACAGCTGTGGCCGAGGAGTTCTTCATCCCTGTGGGGAGTCCTATCATCACTGAACACTGTGACAGCACTGTCACAGTGTTCAGAGTGTTCAGTGATGAGGGGACTCCCCGCAGGAGTGAAGAATTTACCTGCCACAGCTGTGACAGCTGTCACAGAGGATTGCAATCTTCTCTGATTTTAAATCCTCACCTGCTGAAAGAGATTCAAAACAGTGCAGGGAGAAGACACAGCTGGGCGTGCCCAAGCCCCCGCAGCTGCGGATTAGTTAGTATTTTTATTTTTAACACATTCTAGGGATGATTTTCAGGGAAATCCCTGGAGGGCTTGCTGGCAGCCCGTTGCTTTCAATGGGGCTGCAGAAGCACGGTCCCATTGAAAGAAATAGGAGAATATTGCAATCCTCTGCCACAGCTATCACAGCTGTGACAGATGTGGCAGAGAATTCTTTACTCACCACTGGGAAAATTGACATGTACCACAGACCTATGGTGCACGCATGTCCTATGCTTGCAGGTGTATGCGTTTGCACGCCTGTAAACACACAGATATGTGAATACACCATAGGGAACCAATGGTTCTAATAGATGCGTGGTTTTGTGAGCTTCTATGTACGCACACGCACGAGCTCGACTGAAAGCACGCTAACTGAGAATTTATTGATTTAAATCCCTGATCATCCTGGGATCTATTAAGTGTTTGACAGATATCTGTTTGCTAATCCCTGAGTGACTTTACTTACCAGATTTACAAGGCTACAAAGAACAGGGATTGAAATAAATTAGAAAATTACGTATGTAGATTGGACACTATGTTCAATTTAAGGGTCCTTTTAAACACAAAAAATCTATAAACATTGTGACATATTCTAATTAGAGATGAGCGAGCACCAAAATGCTCGGGTGCTCGTTACTCGGGACAAAATTATCGCGATGCTCGAGGGTTCATTTCGAGTAACGAACCCCATTGAAGTCAATGGGCGACCCGAGCATTTTTGTATATCGCCGATGCTCGCTAAGGTTTTCATTTGTGAAAATCGGGGCAATTCAAGAAAGTGATGGGAACGACACAGCAACGGATAGGGCAGGCAAGGGGCTACATGTTGGGCTGCATCTCAAGTTCCCAGGTCCCACTGTTAAGCCACAATACTGGCAAGAGTGCCCCCCCCCTCCCAACAACTTTTACTTCTGAAAAGCCCTCATTATAGCAATGCATACCTTAGCTAAGCACCACACTACCTCCAACAAAGCACAATCACTGCCTGCATGACACTCCACTGCCACTTCTCCTGGGTTACATGCCGCCCAACCCCCCCCTCCCCTACCGCGCACGACCCAGTGTCCACAGCGCACACCAAACTGTCCCTGCGCAGCCTTCAGCTGCCCTCATGCCACCCCACCCTCATGTCTATTTATAAGTGCGTCTGCCATGAGGAGGAACCACAGGCACACACTGCAGAGGGTTGGCACGGCTAGGCAGCGACCCTCTTTAAAAGGGGCGGGGCGATAGCCCACAATGCTGTACAGAAGCAATGAGAAATCCAATCTTGTGCCACCTCCATCTGGAGCTGCACACGTGGGCATAGCAATGGGGAACCTATGTGCCACACACTATTCATTCTGTCAAGGTGTCTGCATGCCCCAGTCAGACCGCGTTTTTTTATAAATAGTCACAGGCAGGTACAACTCCGCAATGGGAATTCCGTGTGCACCCACAGCATGGGTGGCTCCCTGGAACCTACCGGCTGTACATTAATGTATCCCATTGCATTGCCCATCACAGCTGAGGTAACGTCGTGCTTAATGCAGGTGGGCTTTGGCCCACACTGCATGCCCCAGTCAGACTGGGGTTCTTTAGAAGTGGACACATTCAGTTACAACTCCGTGTGGACCTACAGCATGGATGGGTGCCAGGAAGCCACCGGCGGTACATAAATATATCCCATTGCATTGCCTATCACAGCTGAGGTAACGTCGTGCTTAATGCAGGTGGGCTTCAGCCCACACTGCATGCCCCAGTAAGAATGGGGTTCTTTAGAAGTGGACACATGCAGTTACAACTCCGTGTGGACCCACGGCATGGGTGGCTCCCTGGAACCCACCGGCTGTACATTAATGTATCCCATTGCATTGCCCATCACAGCTGAGGTAACGTCGTGCTTAATGCAGGTGGGCTTCGGCCCACACTGCATGCCCCAGTCAGACTGGGGTTCTTTAGAAGTGGACACATGCAGTTACAACTCCGTGTGGACCCACGGCATGGGTGGCTCCCTGGAAGCCACCGGCGGTACATAAATATATCCCATTGCATTGCCCAACACAGCTGATGTAACGTCAGCTGTAATGCAGGTGGGCTAAAAATTAATTGGATTACACTGTAGGCGAGGGCCCCCAAAAATTGGTGTACCAACAGTACTAATGTACCTGAGAAAAATTGCCCATGCCCAACCAAGAGGGCAGGTGAAACCAATTAATCGCTTTGGTTAATGTGGCTTAATTGGTAACTAGGCCTGGAGGCAGCCCAGTTAAAATAAAAATTGGTTGAGGTGAAAGTTTCAACGCTTTAATGAGCATTGAAACGTATAAAAATTGTTTACAAAAATTATATGACTGAGCCTTGTGGGCCTAAGAAAAATTGCCCGTTCGGCGTGATTATGTGAGGTTTCAGGAGGAGGAGCAGGAGGAGGAGGAGGAATATTATGCACAGATTGATGAAGCAAAAAGTTCCCCGTTTTTGATGGTGATAGAGAACGATGCTTCCATCCGCGGGTGCAGCCTACGTATTGCTTAGGTATCGCTGCTGTCCGCTGGTGAAGAAGAGAAGTCTGGGGAAATCCAGGCTTTGTTCATCTTGATGAGTGTAAGCCTGTCGGCACTGTCGGTTGACAGGCAGGTACGCTTATCCGTGATGATTCCCCCAGCCGCACTAAACACCCTCTCTGACAAGACGCTAGACGCAGGACAAGCAAGCACCTCCAGGGCATACAGCACGAGTTCAGGCCACGTGTCCAGCTTCGACACCCAGTAGTTGTAGGGGGCAGAGGCGTCACCGAGGACGGTCGTGCGATCGGCTACGTACTCCCTCACCATCCTTTTACAGTGCTCCCGCCAACTCAGCCTTGACTGGGGAGCGGTGACACAGTCTTGCTGGGGAGCCAGAAAGCTGGCAAAGGCCTTGGATAATGGTCCCCTGCCTGCGCTGTACATGCTGCCTGATCTCTGCGCCTCCCCTGCTACCTGGCCCTCGGAACTGCGCCTTCGGCCACTAGCGCTGTTGGATGGGAAGTTTACCATCAGCTTGTCCACCAGCGCCCTGTGGTATAGCATCATTCTGGAACCCCTTTCCTCTTCGGGAATGAGAGTGGAAAGGTTCTCCTTATACCGTGGGTCGAGCAGTGTGTACACCCAGTAATTCGTAGTGGCCAGAATGCGTGTAACGCGAGGGTCACGAGAAAGGCATCCTAACATGAAGTCAGCCATGTGTGCCAGGGTACCTGTATGCAACACATGGCTGTCCTCACTAGGAAGATCACTTTCAGGATCCTCCTCCTCCTCCTCTGGCCATACACGCTGAAAGGATGACAGGCAAGCAGCATGTGTACCCTCGGCAGTTGTTGACCGGACCGGAAGTGACGTCAGACGCCAGTAGCAGCGCGCCGAGGCAGAGACACGAGCGGGGGGTCTGAGGGAGACATCGGACCAGCGGAGGAGCCGATACCGGCGCCCGAAGGTGACAGGAGCCGGCAGGAGGAGTGCAGAAGCGGAGCGGGTCTCGGAGCAGGTCTCGGAGCAGCAGCAGGAGGGCAGAGTGACAGGTGGAGTGAGCGGCCGCCGAAGCAGAAGCAGGTGCGGGGGCAGCAAACAGAGACCGGCAGCAGCGGAGGGGACCAGAACGGAGCAGCTGAGACAGGAGGGCAGAGAGAGCTGATAAGTATCTACCTCTACCTCTGTGTGTGTTTGTGAGCTGTGTGTCTTCTGTTTATCTGGTTAATTGTGTCTTCTGTGTGTGTGTGTGTCTGGGGGTCTAAGTGTTTGTGAGGGGGGGGAAAAAAAAAAAAAAATAATAATTTGTGAGCGCGTGTCAGCGGGTAAACGTTTGCGCGAGAGCGGCAGCGAGTGAGCGGTTGCAGCAGCGTGTGAGCAGTTGAGTGGTCGCAGCAGCGGGTAAGGGGTCGCAGCAGCGGGTGCAGCGGGTGAGGGGTCGCAGCAGCGGGTGAGGGGTCGCAGCAGCGGGTGAGGGGTCGCAGCAGCGGGTGAGGGGTCGCAGCAGCGGGTGAGGGGTCGCAGCAGCGGGTCAGCGGTCGCAGCAGCGGGTCAGCGGTCGCAGCAGCGGTTGAAGCAGCGGGTCAGCGGTTATAGCAGGGTGTGAGCGGTTGCAGCAGCGGTTGCAGCAGCGGGTCAGCGGTTATAGCAGGGTGTGAGAGGTTGCAGCAGCAGGTCAGTGGTTGCAGCAGCGGGTCAGCGGTTGAGCGGTTGCAGCAGCGCGTGAGCGGAGTGTGAACAAGTCTATCTTCACTACTTCCACAAGTAAATTGTAGATCCCCATTAGGATGAGCTCCATGCCTGGCAATGCCATCCAGTGTGCTACTTGTGCAATGTATGCGGTCCTTGATCAGCCGATCGAGGGTGCATACTGTTGCGCAAGATGCATGCACGTCGAACATTTAGAAGCCCAAATTCTGGATCTAAATGGGCAACTGGCAACACTGAGAGCCATTGACATCATGGAAAGGAGTTTGGTGCTCACTGAGCAGGCACTCGCTGGGGTAGAGGCGGGGGCGGACGGTAGTACGGAAGAGCAGGGGGAGCAGGCAGTCAGCTGGGTGACAGAAAGAAGGAGGGATAGAGGGAAGAGAACCAGGGAGGCTAGTCCTGAACTGGCACAACCCAACAAATTTGCAAGATTGGCAGATGAGGGGGATGCCATTACAGAGCCAGCACCGCTGCAGCACGACACGCCCTCTGAACGCCAGGGGGATGACTGCTCCAGTGAGACGGGGACGGGGAGCGCAGGGCAGGCTAGACAGGTTCTAGTGGTGGGGGACTCAATTATTAGGGGGACAGAGAGGGCAATCTGCCATAAAGACCGGGATCGTCGAACGGTGTGTTGTCTTCCTGGCGCTCGAGTTCGACACATCGCGGATCGGATTGACAGATTACTGGGAGGGGCTGGTGAGGATCCAGCAGTCATGGTGCACGTTGGCACCAATGAACAAGTTAGAGGTCAATGGAGGGCCCTCAAAAATGATTTCAGGGACTTAGGGTCCAAGCTCAGGGCGAGGACCTCCAGGGTAGTTTTCTCGGAAATACTACCTGTACCTAAAGCCACACTAGAAAGGCAGCAGGACCTTAGGGAGGTAAACAAGTGGCTCCGGAGTTGGTGTAAGAAGGAGGGATTTGGGTTCCTGGAGAACTGGGCTGACTTTGCGGTCGGCTACAGGCTCTACCGTAGGGACGGGCTGCATCTAAATGGGGAGGGTGCAGCTGTGCTGGGGGAAAAGATGGCTAGAAGGCTGGAGGAGTGTTTAAACTAGGGACTGGGGGGGAGGGCAAAATGAGATATAGTGGGGGAGCCAGTGTAATTAGCGATCTGGGTCCAAGCAAAGGGAATGGGGGACGAGCAGGGGGTGGGGTTAGTACAGTTAGAACTGATAGATCAGCCATAAGTACGAATAGCAACAAAACAAATTTAAAAAACAAAAAAAATGATATAAATTGTATGATCACGAATGCACGAAGTCTGATCGGTAAAGTGGGCGAGCTTGAAGCAAGAATGACTGATGAAAGTTATGATATAGTCGGAATTACTGAAACATGGCTTGATGATAAGTGCGATTGGGCGGTGAATTTGCAGGGGTACAATCTCTTCAGAAGAGACCGAAGGAACCAGAAAGGGGGAGGGGTATGTCTGTACATCAAATCGAACTTGAAGCCGAGGCTACGGGAGGATATAGGGGTAGGAGACGAACAGGTGGAATCTCTGTGGGTAGAAATACAGGGAGGAAAAAATAACAAAATCCTGATAGGGGTCTTCTATCGACCACCAAAAGCAACAGAAGAAACTGAAGACTTACTACTAAGGCAGATAGATGAGGTGTCAAAACGAAACAAAGTAATTATCATGGGGGACTTTAATTACCCAGATATAACATGGGAGAATGAAACCTGCAAATCTCACAGGGGTGATAAGTTCTTGAGAGTAATTAAAGACAATTACCTGAACCAACTTGTGCAGGAACCAACAAGAGGGAGAGCCATTCTGGACCTAGTACTAACTAACAAACCGGAACGTATAAGGGGGGTGCAGGTTGAGGGGCACTTGGGGAACAGCGACCACAATATAATCAACTTCCAGCTGTCAATCAATAGGAAGCCTTATCAGGGAGCGACAAAGAAACTAAACTTTAGTAAAGCAAAATTTGATGAGCTTAGAACTACTATCGGTAACATTAATTGGGACAACATCCTCAAAAATATCAGTACGGAGGACAAATGGGAAAAGTTCAAAAGGATCCTAATCGCCTCATGTGAGCAGTTCATTCCCTTTAAAAATAAAAGAAACTCAACTAAAAGGAAACCAATGTGGCTCGACAAGACGGTACGAGGGGCAATAAACGAAAAGAAGAAAGCGTTCAAACTACTAAAGCAACAAGGCAGCGAAGAAGCGCTAAAATCATACAGGGAAAAAACAAAATATGCAAAGATACGATCAAAACTGCCAAGGAGGAAGCAGAAAGACGGATCGCAAAAGAGAGCAGAAACAACCCGAAGCTATTTTTCAACTACATAAACAGCAAACGGATTTGCAGGGAGAGCGCTGGCCCTTTAAAAAAACAATGCAGGAGAAATCATTGATGATGACGAAGGGAAAGCAAATCTACTAAACAGCTTCTTCTCAAGTGTGTTCACCAAAGAAAAGGAAATGCCACACGAGATACAGGGGAATAAAACGAACCCCTCACAAAATATCTCATACCTAACACAGGAGGAGGTGCGGAAGCGTCTAAAGAAAACTAAAATTGATAAATCACCGGGCCCAGATGGATTACACCCAAGGATACTAAAGGAACTAAGTGACGAGATAGCTAGGCCGCTATACCTAATATTTCTAGACACTATCAAGACCGGAGTAGTACCATTGGACTGGCGTATTGCCAACGTGGTTCCAATTTACAAAAAAGGGAGTAAAAGTGAGCCTGGCAACTACAGGCCGGTAAGTCTCACTTCAGTAACGGGAAAAATTTTCGAGGGGATTCTGAGAGACGCCATCGATGAGTACCTCAAGGAGATTAAGGGAATAACTCCTCACCAGCATGGATTCATGAAGGGTCGCTCATGTCAGACAAATCTGATCAGTTTCAACGATGAAGTAAGCTCTAAGCTGGACCAGGGAGAATCTATTGATCTTGTATATCTGGACTTCTCTAAAGCCTTTGACACCGTGCCACATAATAGGCTAATATACAAAATGAGGCAGCTCGGACTGGGCGAAAACGTGTGTAAGTGGGTAAAAAATTGGCTCAACGAAAGAAAGCAGAGGGTGGTAATAAATGGATCGTACTCTGATTGGGCCACAGTCGCTAGCGGGGTGCCACAGGGTTCAGTATTAGGCCCCACTCTGTTCAACATATTTATTAATGACCTGATAGAGGGGCTGCACAGCAAAATATCAATATTTGCAGATGACACAAAATTATACAATATAATTAATGCAACGGAAGACAATGTGCGGCTACAAACGGACCTGGATAAGATGGGGGCTTGGGCAGAAAAATGGCAAATGAAGTTCAATGTTGAAAAATGTAAGACTATGCACATGGGCAGGAGGAACGGATGTCACAAATATTCACTTAATGGGGTACCGCTGGGAAAAAGTGATATGGAAAAGGATCTAGGGGTATTAGTGGATAATAGACTAAACTGGAGTAACCAATGCCAGTCAGCTGCTGCAAAGGCAAATAAAGTCTTGGGGTGCATTAAAAGAGGTATAGGGGCGAAGGACGAGAACATTATCCTTCCACTATATAAGGCACTTGTCAGGCCTCACATGGAATACTGCGTACAATTCTGGACACCGGTGCTCAGGAAAGATGTCACAGTGCTTGAAGGGGTTCAAAGAAGGGCAACTAAACTAATACATGGAATGACGGGACTGGAATACCCAGAGAGGCTATCCAAATTGGGACTATTTACTCTAGAAAAAAGAAGGTTAAGAGGCGACCAAATAACCATGTATAAGTACATGAGGAGACAACACTTGGATCTCTCCCGTGATCTGTTTACACCCAGGACCACAAAGGTAACAAGAGGACATCCGCTACGATTAGAGGAAAGTAGGTTTCATCACCAACACAGAAAGGGGTTCTTTACTGTAAGAGCAGTTAGACTGTGGAACTCTCTACCGGAGGAAGTGGTGATGGCAAAATCGATAGAGGAGTTTAAAAGGGGACTTGATGTCTTTCTGGAGAAGAAGTATATTACAGGATATAAATATTAGGTTAAGTGTCAATCCTGGTATACAGGCAGGTAAGAACTATTAGGGTTGATCCAGGGAACAGTCTGATTGCCATTAGGGAGTCGGGAAGGAATTTTTCCCCCAAAAGGGCTAATTGGCTTCTGGCCTTGGGGTTTTTTGCCTTCCTCTGGATCAACACAGTAGGATAGACAGGCTGGACTAGATGGACATTGTCTTCATTCGGCCTTACATACTATGTTACTATGTTACTAAGCTGTCTCTTCCCCCTCCTCCTCATGCTCCTCCCCCTCCTCCTCTTCCTCCTCCTCAACGCGCTGAGATATAGACATGAGGGTGCTCTGACTATCCAGCGACATACTGTCTTCCCCCGCCTCCATTTCCGAGTGCAAAGCATCTGCTTTTATGCTTTGCAGGGAACTTCTCAAGAGGCATAGCAGAGGAATGGTGACGCTAATGATTGCAGCATCCCCGCTCAGCATCTGGGTAGACTCCTCAAAGTTTCCAAGGACCTGGCAGATGTCTGCCAACCAGGCCCACTCTTCTGTAAAGAATTGAGGAGGCTGACTCCCACTACGCCGCCCATGTTGGAGTTGGTATTCCACAATAGCTCTACACTGCTCATAGAGCCTGGCCAACATGTGGAGCGTAGAGTTCCACCGTGTGAGCACGTCACACAGCAATCGGTGCACTGGCAGATTAAACCGATGTTGCAGGGTCCGCAGGGTGGCAGCGTCCGTCTTGGAGTTGCGGAAATGTGTACTGACCCGGCGCACCTTTCCGAGCAGGTGTGACAAGTGTGGGTAGCTTTTCAGAAAGCGCTGAACCACCAAATTAAAGACATGGGCCAGGCATGGCACGTGTGTGAGGCTGCCGAGCTGCAGAGCCTCCACCAGATTACGGCCGTTGTCACACACGACCATGCCCGGTTGGAGGCTCAGCGGCGCAAGCCAGCGGTCGGTCTGCTCTGTCAGACCCTGCAGCAGTTCGTGGGCCATGTGCCTCTTCTCTCCTAAGCTGAGTAGTTTCAGCACGGCCTGCTGACGCTTGTCCACCGCTGTGCTGCCGTGCCGCGCGACACAGACTGCTGGCGACGTGCTGCTGCTGCTGACACATCTTGATTGCGAGACAGAGGTTGCGTAGGAGGAGGAGGAGGAGGAGGAGGGTGGTTTAGTGGAGGAAGCATACACCGCCGCAGATACCACCACCGAGCTGGGGCACGCAATTCGGGGGGTGGGTAGGACGTGAGCGGTCCCAGGCTCTGACTCTGTCCCAGCCTCCACTAAATTCACCCAATGTGCCGTCAGGGAGATATAGTGGCCCTGCCCGCCTGTGCTTGTCCACGTGTCTGTTGTTAAGTGGACCTTGGCAGTAACCGCGTTGGTGAGGGCGTGTACAATGTTGCGGGAGACGTGGTCGTGCAGGGCTGGGACGGCACATCGGGAAAAGTAGTGGCAACTGGGAACCGAGTAGCGCGGGGCCGCCGCCGCCATCATCCTTTTGAAAGCCTCCGTTTCCACAAGCCTATACGGCAGCATCTCCAGGCTGACCAATTTGGCAATGTGCACGTTTAACGCTTGAGCGTGCGGGTGCGTGACGGCGTACTTGTGCTTGCGCTCAAACAGTGGCGCTAGCGACGTCTGGACGCTGCGCTGAGAGACATTGCTGGATGGGGCCGAGGACAGCGGAGGTGAGGGTGTGGGTGCAGGCCAGGAGACGGTAGTGCCTGTGTCCTCAGAGGGGGGTTGGATCTCAGTGGCAGGTTGGGGCACAGGGGGAGAGGCAGTGGTGCAAACCGGAGGCGGTGAACGGCCTTCGTCCCACCTTGTGGGGTGCTTGGCCATCATATGCCTGCGCATACTGGTGGTAGTGGCTCCCCAGCTGATCTTGGCGCGACAAAGGTTGCACACCACTGTTCGTTGGTCGTCAGGTGTCTCTGTGAAAAACTGCCACACCGTAGAGCACCTTGACCTCTGCAGGGTGGCATGGCACGAGGGGGCGCTTTGGGAAACAGTTGGTGGATTATTCGGTCTGGCCCTGCCTCTACCCCTGGCCACCACACTGGCTCGGCCTGTGCCCACACCCTGACTTGGGCCTCCGCGTCCTCGCCCGCGTCCACGTCCTATAGGCTCACCCCTACCCCTCAGCATGGTGTATTACCAGTAGTGCAGAAACAGAACGCTGTAATTAAATGTGCCGCTTATTGGCCTGTGGTTGGAGGCTGACTTCGCTTACGGAACGCCAGGAAATAATTTTGCGCAAGCCTGCTGTAACACTTAGCTGGCTGCGTATGAATTAGGAGGACAACTACCCCCAGCAGAGACCCAGTACACTGAGGACAGTCACAGGCAGCCCAAATCGATTTTTTTCCCCAAATGTTTTTGCTAAGGCCCACTGCCTATATTCAATAAATATATGTCTTCTGTCCCTGCCTAACCACCACTTCTGGCCCTGGAGTATGAATAATTACTGCAGGGCGCAATGCTCTGCACGGCCGATATACAAAAAAAAAAAAATGTGCAACACTGCAAAAAGCAGCCTCCACAGTACTGCACACGGTTAGATGTGGCCCTAAGGAGGACCGTTGGGGTTCTTGAAGCCTAAAATACTCCTAACACTCTCCCTATAGCAGCTCCGGCATCAACAGCACTTTCCCTCCTCTATGTCAGAGCGCATCTGTGGCGAGCCGCGGGAGGGGCCGATTTATATACTCGGGTGACACCTGATCTCGCCAGCCACTCACTGCAGGGGGGTGGTATAGGGCTTGAACGTCGCAGGGGGAAGTTGTAATGCCTTCCCTGTCTTTCTATTGGCCAGAAAAGCGAGCTAACGTCTCAGAGATGAATGTGAAAGTAACTCGAACATCGTGTGGTGCTCGTTACGAGTAACGAGCATCTCGAACACGCTAATACTCGAACGAGTATCAAGCTCGGACGAGTACGTTCGCTCATCTCTAATTCTAATGTAACTAAAGTAAGACCTTTAACACCATTCTTGTTACTTTTTTTACTTTCCTTACAGTGGAAATCAGAATACCTCCCCCAAGCCCTATGTGACAGCAATAACTGTTTGATCCCCCTTCAACAAATGAGCAGGTGATGACAAGAACAGATTTCTTAAGTAATGTCACTGATCTATAACAGATAAAAGGTGAGAAAGAAAAGACATATGTTGATGAGAAAGAATCTGTGCTGAAAAGAGAATGAGAGGCCATAGGGCACATTATAAAACATAAAAATACATTAAGAAAGACTAATAAAATCTGAATATGTTGACACCTCAGTGATCTATACTGCAATAGTAATTGGAGAATGCAAAGGTCAATAGTCATGGACATTCATTTTTGGAAAATGAGTTCAAAATAAGAACAGAAGTCTTATAGAGCTAGTTATTTAAAAACTCATTGTATTAACCCCTTAATGACCACCCGTATGTTTTTTCACGTCCTAGGTGTCTGGGCTTTATTCTACAGGGCCATAAGAACACACTGGCCCTGTAAAATAAAGCCGCAGGGTTGGAGAGTGTGACAACTCCCAGCTATTGGCTACCTGAGATAGCTGAGAGCCTGCAACTGTCATCGGGGGCCGTGGTGTGTGGTCCCCGGTCACGTGAATGCTGTTATTCAATGGATATCGGCAATCACATAAAAGTTTTTAAAAAGTTAAAGTTCCATCCAATGGTAGCGAGAGCCTGTGGTGTGTAGTCCCTGGTCATGTGATCACTGTTATTCAATGAATAGTGGTGATCATGTAAAAGTTAAAACAAAAGTTTAAAAAGTTAAAGTTTCATCACCTCTCATAGAGCCGATCCATGGGAGAGATGAAATTACTTACCTGAGGCCCCCGTATTTGGCCTCCGATGGGATCTTCATCCACGGATGTTTTCCCAGCCTCTGCGCATCTGCCTGTTGGCAAAATAGCGGACGCATACGCAGAAGCCGCGGATGGTCAAGGAAATTTTAAATCTACTTATTTCTGGCCAGGGGCAAGAGCCTGGAGATGTCATTGGGGACCGGGGGCCATTGAATAAAAATAATCATGTAAAAGTGAAAAAAAGAAGTTAGAAAAGTTAAAGTCTCATCTTTCCTCATGGATTTGATCCATGAGGGGAAATGAAACATCTTATCTAAAGCCTCTGACAATGTTCTCCGATGAAAACTTTATATTTTCCTGACTTCTACGCATATGCCCTCAGCAAAGTGCCCTCAGGGCTCAGGAAATGTAAAAACTACTTGTTCCTAGCAACAAAGGTAGCCGAAAATCTGCAGCAGTGACCGGGGACCGCAGTGTGTGGTCCTCGGTCACATGATTGCTGTTATCAAATGGATAACGGCGATCACATAAAGATTAAAAAAAGTTTAAGTTCCACCGCGCTTCACCAATATGATTGTTGAGAGAAGATGAAACTTCTTACCAGAGGCCTCTACATTTGTCCTCCGACGTGATCATCCTCCACAGATCTTCTGAGGCTTTTGCGCATACTCCAGCCAGCAAAATGGCGAAGGCATGTGCAGAAGCTGGGGAGGGCCTGGAGCAGTGACTGTAGGCCCCGTTGAGTGGTCCCTGGTCACTTGATCACCATTATCCAATGGTATAAAAAAGTAGCGATCTACCTTAGGCCAGTCTCACTAGATGGGATCGGAATTGTAGATTTTGAAAATGTTTGGCCCGCAGTAATAAGCAGTGTGTTCTATTTTATCGTTCGTTTCTGTGACATGGAGCCCATTGTGCCCTATGGTCATGGATATATTCACAGCCCATTTGCAATTACATTGCCTATGGGCTGTGGGTACCTGCATTATCACTAAACGATCGCGCGGGATATATAAACAAAAAAAAAAAGGTGTACTGCGCATGACTGCCTGCGTGAGTACACAGTTATGCATAGTACATTACACGGCCATACACAGGGCCATGGCTGGTCTCAGAGATGGAATCTGCTGTGGATCTCCGCAAGCGGAATCCACGTAAGGCCATGTGAGCTCGACATTATTAAGCTCGGCTTACATGTCTGAGGAGATGCAAAGGCTAACAGAGCACCACTTTTTACACCCCACCCCTGCCATTCAGGTCAAGAAATATCTCCCAAAAAACTGTTGGGTTTGTAGCAAGCATGGGAGGAGGAGGGATACCCAGTTTTATTGCCCCATGTGTCCATCCCAGCCAGGCCTCTGACATTAACCCTGTTTTGAGACAGTTTCACACTATTACTCTTATCTAAGATTTAGGGGATGCCAAAAAGGATAAACGGATTCTTTTATTGAGTTAAAGTCAATGGGTGTTTCCTCCATTATAGGCCTAGCCATGTGTCCTGTAAGCAGATTGAGGCTACAATGGGGGGGGGGGGGGTGTTGCTGAAGAACTAGTGCTATAAAATTTGCAATTTGCTCTGCTTGAAACAAAGAAAACTGTCATGACAGTGACACATTTGTAAAAAAAAAAAAGTTTATTTTTCACCTGCTTTACAATTTTTGCAAAAAAGTGTGGAGTCAGAATGTTTGGTACACACCTAAATAAATGGGCTAAGGAGTCTAGATGTCAAAATGGGGGCATTTGTGGTGTTCAATCATTTTGTCAGCTTGATGGCTCTACAAGTGTGAAATGGCGCCTAGAATGTACTTAGTTGTGTCCTGAAAGCCAGTGGGTGTTCCCTCCATTACATGCCAAGCCATGTGTCCAGTAAGCAGATTAGGGCTACAATGTGTGTTTGTGAACACGGGACAAACAGCCATATCACTATGAGAAGACCCAAACAGACATATTACTATATTAATTGTTGTTTATACCTAACATAACTGTGTAGTTGGTTTGTTGAAAATTCAAAAGCTTTTTGTGTAAAAATTGTACTAGAAAACTGGCCCATATATCTCAAACATTATGACATTTTTTAGGACACTTTCTATTTTCAAAGATCATTTTTTTCCTAGGGAATAACATTGTTAACCATATTTCTCCATTGGGTTAGAGTGGGAGGTCATCTATTCATCCATTTCATCACCACTGCTTTGCATGCCAAAAAAGCATTTCACATAGCCAAATCCATACATGGTATTACCATTATTCAGTGTCCAGAAGTGCCAGTAAACAAATCTCTGGGGCTCTTGGTACTGGAGTCCCCACAACTAGCTAAGCAAATCAAGTCACTTTGCACCAAATGGTTTGTATCTCAGTTAGAGATGAGCGAACTTACTTGTTTAGGGTGTTTTTGCACTCGAGCACCGCTTTTTCCGAGTAACTGACTACTCGGACGAAAAGATTCGGGGGGCGCCGGGGGGCGGTGTGGTGGAGCGAGGGGTAGCAGTGGGGAACAGGGGGGAGCTCTCTCTCTTCCCCCCCACTCCTCTCTGCAACCCCCCGCTCACCACGCCGCCCCCCGCCCCCTCCCAATCTTTTAGCACGAGTGGCGGTTACTCAGAAAAAGCGGTGCTCGAGTGCAAAAACGCCCTAAACAAGTAAGTTCGCTCATCTCTAATCTCAGTGCATCCCCGCATCAAATGTTTAAAATCAGCATCCAGTGCAAAACATCTATAACATTGGGAATTAGTTTGACTACCCCTAGGGTTATAGCTAAAGGCTCATTGGCCCGGGTACAAAAGTTTATCTTGGGGCCTCCCAACTTCTCTTAACCCCTTAATGCAGAGGCATAACTTGAAGTTCCTCGGACCCAATGCAATACCTGTAACAGGGCCCCCCAACTATAAAGCTTTATTCATAATATTGAGCTTCCCATATGGAAGAGTGGCCTCATGGGCCCCCTAAAGCTCCTCGGCCCAGGTGCACCCTCATCCCCTGCATCCCCTATAGTTACGCTAGTGCCGTGAGGTACAGTCTTTTGGGAGTAATGTAGCATTGATGCAAAATGTATAATTGAATGAACTTGTTATTTACTGCTCGAGATTCTGATAAATGCAGTTTCATAGCATTAAACCGATCCTTGTTATTAAGTGATGAAACAAGATATCTTCATTTATCCTCAACTTTTAGGTAAAGTTGAAAAATCAGACTTAATCAGGTGAGTAAAGTTGAGCGAACATGCTCATCTGAGCTTGATGCTCGTTCGAGTATTAGAATACTCGATGGTGCTCGTTACTCGAGCGAATACCACGCCGAGTTCGACTCCTCCCCGTTTTGACAGAGAGAGAGAGAGAATTTAAAAAAAAGGTCACCACCGGGCGGGTCAAATACAAAAATGCTAGGGTCTCCAATTGACTTGAATGGGGTTTTGTCACTCGAATAGAGCTTTCGAATATTATGAAAAGCTCGACTCGAATAATGAGCACCAGAGCATTTTGGTACTCGCTCATCTCTACAGGTGAGTATATAGAGAGAAAATTAACCCTTTAGGCCCTAACATACATAGTATCCCAATCAAAGGATAGGTCAATATGGGTGTACAAGTTTTTGGTTACTGGACACATACTGCATGATGTAGCTAAGGAAATCTATAAAAGCTTGATCATGTATATCATATGTTTGTTGTCGTGCTCTAAAGAGTCAAAAATCTCATTAAGGCCAGCTGAGCACGACCAGCAACCCTGCGTACCTGATTTCCTCTGAATTGCAGATGACCGTGGCAGCTCGCAAATGGTCATGTGCAGTACATGTTTTTTTTCTTAAATCCGTTGCTAGGAGATGACATGGATACCGAAGACCTATCCAAAATGTCAATTGTAGATGGGACGCGGGTCGGATGGCTTCCATTGACTTCAATGGAAGCCGTCCATGTGGAATCCGCACAAAAAATAGAACATATTGCGTTTGTATTCCAGTGAGTGAAAATTGCAATCGCTGTCCTCTCATGTGACAAGACTTGCAAATGCTGTATTTTTTGAATGGATTCGGAATACTGTGTATCGTCTGTGTGGGTGAGGATCGTGATAACAGTATTATTCCCTCCAATATATAGAATCAGGAAGTTCATAAAGATGTGAAAGTCATTTGTTATCCCACATAGGAGTCGCTTGGTTAGATTCTATATTCGGATGGCTAATTAATGAAATGGTAATACATATTTAGAATGTATCCTGTGATTCTCCAGAACTGTCCACAACAGAGTAGAAGATGAGTAATACATCAGGTGGTGTTCAGCATGCGGTAAGGGTCTGCCCAATATGCGATGTTGAAAATGTTTTCACCTACTATATAATATAATTTGAAATCAGGCAATGCCGTTCCCATCATCTTTTTAGGGCACTGTAATATTTCTATTTCTAATTTTATTCTCGAATTTCCCCAAATGTAAGATGACAATATTAAATATACTGTGATAAAAAAAATTACTGTGCTTTAATAATATGAAAATGCTGTGAATTACAGAGTAGCTTCGGGGGGCTATCATTTAATGTTTATTCTCCCAAGGTTATTTTACAGATAAAGGTGGGGAGCTCCATATTTTAACTTTATGTTTAAGAAGGTGTATAAAATGAGCAATATTAAGCCTATAGGGATATTGGTAATCTCTAAATATATAAACTCCCAGATATCTAAATTGTGACACTACATTAATTCAACATATTTCCTCTCCTATAACCAATGTCTACTGATTCAGTGGCATAAACATGAATGTCTGTCAAATTATAAGTAAACCAGAGAATAATCCAAATTTGTCAATTATTGAAATGGCATGCAGAAGAAAGTGGTGCAAGTTAGATAGAAATAATA
Organism: Eleutherodactylus coqui; assembly: GCF_035609145.1. Lineage (NCBI taxonomy): Eukaryota > Metazoa > Chordata > Amphibia > Anura > Eleutherodactylidae > Eleutherodactylus > Eleutherodactylus coqui. The sequence goes on from NC_089849.1 coordinate 81,090,318, forward strand.
CCATGTTGTCAGCCTAATAGCCACTGTGGTCCTCCACAGGTTCCATTGTTACTAGAGATGAGCGAGCGTACTCGGATAAGCACTACTCGCTCGAGTAATTTGCTTTATCCGAGTATCGCTGTGCTCGGGGCTAAAGATTCGGGTGCCGGCACGGAGCGGGGAGCTGCAGGGGAGAGCGGGAAGGAACGGAGGTAAGATCTTTCTCTCCTTCTCTCCCGCCCACTCTCCCCTGCTCCCCGCTGCGACTCACCTGTCAGCCGCAGCGGCACCCGAATCTTTAGCCCCGAGCACAGCGATACTCGGATAAAGCCAATTACTCGAGCGAGTAGTGCTCATCTCTAATTGTTACCTCCTGATAGTCCAAATCTTGTCTGATAAGTAGAGCCAAGGGCTCAATGGCCACTACAAACAGAGGGGCAACAATGGACACTCTTACCTCCTAAACGTCCTAAAATAGAATGAAGAGAAGAGGAGGCCATTCACAAGAAGTCTAGCACTAGGCATTTTGTAAATTATAAATAGCCATTTAACCCTTTGCAATCCGATTTCAGGTTCAGGGTTTCCTAGGGGTTTTTCTCTTTCTGCCATTATACAACAACACCTTCTGCTGGCTAAAGCCAGAACTGCAGTATGGGACATGCTGGAGAGGCCCCAACAACAGAGTGGCCAGTAATATACAGTAAGAATACCCTGCCGGATGTCTTCCGACATACTGTACAGCCTTTAATCAGAATGTCTTTAGACGTCAGACAGTGGATTGGAAAGGGTTAATGAAGATTTGTTCAAATGTGAAACATTGTAATTCCTGTAGGAGATAGGGCCGTTCAACTAAATCAAAAGCCTGGATGGTATCTAAAGATGCCAAAGCCCAATGTCATTGTTGTGTCCAGCTTATCTGTAATACCACTTGAGCCCTACTGATGTTATCAGAGGTTGATCTCCCAGATGTAAATCCAGATTGGACTGAGTTAATAATATTATGAAAAACCAAATTAATTCCGTTTGCTAGTATTTTCGGAATTATTTTATAATTTGTTTAAATGAGAGATATTCAATGATAAGACCCACATTCTTCAGGGTTTTCATTCGATTTTAACATAACCATTATAGTTGCCTTGTAAAAAGAGTGCGGAAATCGGCAATGTGCCAATGCTTTCATAAAGGAGAAAGCGGCTGTGGAAGCAAAATCTCACTATATTGTGAACAAACCTCTATTGGAAGGCCATTGGGACCTAGAGATTTGCCCTTTGTCATCTATATATAAAATTGAATGTATGCGTGTGTGTCTGTATGCGTGTGTGTCTGTCTGTCTGTCTGTCTGTCCTTTATGCGCTACTACACCATTCATCCGATTGCCATGAAACTTTGGGAAGTTGTTGAGTACACTCCTGGGAAGATTATAGGCATAGTACATTTATGCTATGATAAATGGCGCGCGTGCGAGCGTCGTCGACAGTTACGCCCCCCCCACGTAGATTGTTCGATTTCCATCATTGCCACTAATTTTCTCACTTCCCGATGTCGTAGAAACATGAAATTTGGCAGAAACATTGATTATGTCATAAATAGGAAATGTTAATGGGTCCCAACTCAATTATTTAATTGTAAGCGCAAAAGAATTAGCGTCCAAATTTTACGTACGGAATCTAATTCTCTAATTTTCCAATGTCATAGAAACTTGAAATTTGGCACAAGCATTGATTATGTCATAAATAGGAAAAGCTAATGGGTCCCAACTCGATTATTTAATTGTAAGCGCCAAACAATTTGCGTCCAAATTTTACGTACGGAATTTAATTTTCTCACTTCCCAATGTCATAGAAACTTGAAATTTGGCACGAGCATTGACTATGTCAAAAATAGGAAAAGTTAATGGGTCCTTACTCGATTATTCAATTCTAAGCGCAAAAGAATTAGCGTCCAAATTTTACGTACGGAATCTAATTCTCTCACTTCCTGATGTCATCTATATATATAAAAAGGAATGTATGTCTGTCTGTCTGTCCTTTTTGCGCTACTACACCATTCATCTAATCACCATGAAACTTTGGGAAGTTGTTGAGTACACTCCTGGGAAGATTACTGGCATAGTACATCTATCCTACGATAGGTGGCGCGTGTGCGAGCATCGTCGATAGTTATGCCCTTCGAGAAAAAGATCGTTTGATTTTCATCTCAAGCACAAAAACAAAAGGCATTACAAGCAACGGGATGCGTGCTCAACTACAAAATGATGCATCCGCCGAACATTTCGCAAGACAATTGCTGGATATTGAGAATGCTGAGGTAAAATGAAAGCTGTGCTGCGCTTAGTTGCAATTTCTAATACTGCTGAGGTAAAATGAAAGCTGTGCTGTGATTGGTTGCTATTTCTTATACTGCTGAGGTAACATGAAAGCTGTGCTGTGATTGGTTGCTATATATTATACTGCTGAGGCAACATGAAACCTGTGCTGTGATTGGTTGCTATATATTATACCGCTGAGGTAACATGAAAGCTGTGCTGTGATTGGTTGCTATATATTATACTGCTGAGGTAACATGAAAGCTGCTGTGCTGCGATTGGTTGTTATATATTATACCGCTGAGGTAACTTGAAAGCTGCGCTGTGATTGGTTGTTATCTAGATATATAAAAACAAATGTATGTATGTATGTCTGTCTTCGCAGAAACGTGCGATGGGTAAGCTAGTCTATATATATAAAATTGAATGTATGCGTGTCTGTCTGTCTGTTTGTCCTTTATGCGCTACTACACCATTCATCCGATCGCCATGAAACTTTGGGAAGTTGTTGAGTACACTCCTGGGAAGATTATAGGCACAGTACAACTATCCTACGATAAATGGCGCGCGTGCGAGCGTCATCAACATTTATGCCCACCCCACGTAGATCGTTTGATTTCCATCATTGCCACTAATTCTCTCACTTCTCGATGTCGTAGAAACATGAAATTTGACACGAGCATTGACTATGTCATAAATAGAAAAAGGTAATCAGTCCCAACCCGATTATTCAATTCTAAGCGCCAAAGAATTAGCGTCCAAATTTTACGTACGGAATCAAATTCTCTCACTTGCCAATTTCATAGAAACTTGAAATTTGGCACAAGCATTGATTATGTCATAAATAGAAAAAGCTAACGGGTCCCAACTCGATTATTCAATTCCAAGCGCAAAAGAATTAGCATCCAAATTTTACGTACAGAATCTAATTCTCTCACTTCCCGATGTCCTAAAAACTTGAAATTTGGCATGAGCATTGATTATGTCATAAATAAGAAACGCTAATGGGTCCCAACTCGATTATTAAATTCTAAGTGCCAAAGAATTAGCGTCCAAATTTTACGTACGGAATCTAATTTTCTCACTTTCCGGTGTCATAGAAACTTGAAATTTGGCACGAGCATTGATTATGTCATAAATAGGAAAAGCTAATGGGTCACAACTCGATTATTGAATTCTAAGCGCCAAAGAATTAGTGTCCAAATTTTATGTACACAATCTAATTCTCTCACTTCCTGATGTCATCTTTATATATAAAAATGAATGTATGTCTGTCTGTCTGTCTGTCTGTCTGTCTGTCCTTTATGCATTACTACACCATTCATCCAATTGCCATGAAACTTTGGGAAGTTGTTGAGTACACTCCTGGGAAGATTACTGGCATAGTACATCTATCCTACGATAGGTGGCGCATGTGCGAGCATCATCAACAGTTATGCCCCCCAGACAAAGATCGTTTGATTTCCATCTCAAGCAAGAAAGCAAAAGGCATTACGAACAACGGGATGCGTGTTCAACTACAAAATGATGCATCCGCCGAACGTTTCACAAGGCAATTGCTGGATATTGAGAAGGCTGAGGTAAAATGAAAGCTGTGCTGTGATTGGTTGCTATATCTTATACTGCTGAGGTAGCATGAAAGCTGTGCTGTGAATGATTGTTATATATTATACTGCTGAGGCAACATGAAAGCTGTGCTGTGATTGGATGCAACTTCTTATACTACTGAGGTTACATGAAAGCTGTGCTGTGATTGGTTGCTATATATTATACCGCTGAGGTAAAATTAATGCTGTGCTGTGATTGGTTGCTATTTTTTTTATTGCTGAGGCAGAATAAAAGTTGCGCTGTGATTCGTTGTTATTTCTCTTACTGCTGAGGTAACATGAAAGCTGCGCTGTGATTGGTTGTTATATATTATACTGCTGAGGTAACATGAAAGCTGCGCTGTGATTGGGTGTTATATATTATAAAGCTGAGGTAACTTGTAAGCTGCGCTGCGATTGGTTGTTATATATTATACCACTGAGGTAACATGAAAGCTGCGCTGTGATTGGTTGTTATCTAGATATATAAAAACAAATGTATGTATGTATGTCTGTCTTCGCAGCAACGCGCGACGGGTAAGCTAGTAGATTATAAATAGATATGAGAGAGTATACTCGCTAAATTCAATTGCTCGAGCGAGCATTGCCTTTAGCGAGTATCTCCCCGCTCGAGATAGAAGGTTCGGGTGCCGGCGGCGGGCAGGAAGCTGCGGGGGAGAGCGGGGCGGAACGGAGGGGAGATCTCTCTCTCCCCGCGCTCCCTCCTTCCGTCTGGAGCGGAGAGATACTCGCTAAAGGCAATGCTCGCTCGAGCAATTGCCTTTAGCGAGTATACTCGCTCATCTCTAATTATAAAGCTTCAGCTTTCTCCTCCAGATTAATAGTTGAATCCAATAGAATTACATGCTCTGGGGATAATTTAGGAAAAGTGATGTTTCTCAAATAGGTACAGAGATACTCCATTATATAAGTTATCTGAGACTTATATAAATCTCTATAAAACTAAGTACATTTATTTAGTATAGCAATGGAGTCCTTAAGTATGTGGTTCTCATTTGATCGTATCCTCAGTATTAAGGTTGGGGGGGGGGGGGGGGAGAACTTTGGCAAACCATATGTGCCTAGAGATTACTAGTTTACTTGCCAAGTTCAAAAAATGATTGCTTGGTAAAAAAAAACTGTTTTCATTGCACCTTCTCCTTCAAGAGTTGTAGAAATCCTCCCCCTGCCAACAACTAGTTTGTTCTTTTGGCATCAGTAGGTTTTCTTATGTATATGCTCTCAAGTTCAGCACACTTATGGGACTATAATAATTATACATTCTTAATGATGGCACAAGAAAGGTTAGCAAAACAGTTAAAGCAGTATAATGATACAATGCATTACAATGGTGTCTTAAACGGTGAAAATACTAATTCAAGTTTTTTTTTAATAATGAAAAATCTTCTAATGCTAAACTTTAGGTCAATATGATTGTTTATTAACCACTTTTATATTTGTTCTCTTCATTAGATTCCTATTCGAGTTTATTATTTTGACATATATAAATATCTATATGGTTAATTGGATTGTGGTGCCTAACACTGAAAATCTAGTCACCAGACTTTATTTCTGTTTCCTAGCAACCCTATCTGTTTTTTCATATTAATGCATTGCAGTTTCTAAGAAATGCTATTTTTTTTTTTTGCTTTATATGGTTTTGACCCACATTTTGGCCTTGAGCTTTCTGCTTATTTTCCAATCTATTATTCATTTTTTTATTCTATTTGTTTTTATAGTTTAACTTGTATTGTTTGTTGGCATTTTAAAAGTCCATTACATACATAAAGCTATAATGATGGAATTACAGCTCTTTATGTATTTGCAATAGGGTGTTGTAATGCCTCTAGTAAACAAAAGGTGTAATAATGTACAGCAAAACAAAAACTTTTTTTCTGTACGTCAATATTTATATGCTTTTCTCCATATGAGCACATTCCTCTATCTCTAAACATTATAAATAGCCCCAAACAACTATAGTGGTCCTAAAGGCCAATATGATAAAGTGTCTTAACAACTCACAGACCTAGTGCCATCAGGGATACAGTTTCTTACATGTACCTGGGCTGAAGCAGTGGCATGTGCCCAATGGACTTGACTCTGGCTCGGAATGCAGCCTTCTGTGGCGCATGTGGCTTTCAGTTCTTCAGACATGCACTTTCTGGGCTGCACCTCGGGCACACTCTCTTCCACTTCCGGAACTGGCACCCTCTTGGGGACATTACTAAAATATCCTCCAGATACTACAGTCACAACTATTATCTGTTGTGAAACTGTTCTGCTCTGCTCTCTATCTCACCCATTCTCTCTGCTATCTTTGATGGACCCAGTCCATGGGGAAAGGGAGCCATTGATACTCTGATGGGATGGTTAACACTGGTTTCCCTGTGGCCAATGTCTTCTCATCATCACCTGTGCAATGGTCGTTGTACAGGTCTTTAGACTCAGCCACACTTTGTAACATTTAGGCCTTCTACTCACTTGGCCATGGTTTCTAGGTCTGTATATTAGACCTTTCCAGCCCTGCTGTATATTCTATTGTGTTCATTTTTAGAGCGTCATTAATAGTTTCTAAGCCTGCATGGTGCACTACATGTATCAGTGGGACTGACACCCTTTCTATGCCTTATCTATATGCATATATAGTTCTAAGCATTGCCCTAATATGTGGTAGACATGTGAGTGGTTGTTCATCAGTATTATGCATCTGTGCAGGCTTCTCCATGTAGGAATTTGTCTGTCTGCATGCTGTTGAGAAGTGGTGTTTTAAACCTGCTCTTGTATATTTGTATTAGTATATGTGTAAGTAGCGATAAGAGAACTTTTGAAGATTTTAGTTACGCCACTTTGCCAAATTTCGACAAAAGTTTTGGTCGATCCAAATTAGTTTGAACCAAACCAGAACTTCACAAATTCCCCTAAATGGGTTTATAATGCTGTATAAGAGCCATAAAAATCATCTGATAGATTAAAATCGGTCATTATTTGCCTCCCCTTCAATAAATGTATGCACTATATAAATAAACGTGATTCTTATTATGGGGAATAAACACACACAAACACAAGGAGAGCATACAAACTCCATGCAGTTGTTGTCTTTGATCAAATTTTAATTTCAGACCTCAGAATTGCAAGGCAACAGGGCAAAAAAGGAGGAACAATTGTTTTAGTGGGTTTGGATAAGACGAACCACCCAAGGTTTCAGTTCACGCCAAATCGAATTATTAGCAAAGTTCAACCTGGAACAGAGTTAGACTGTTTTGGTTCGCTCAACACTACCAATAAGAATGGCCTCTGCAATGATTTTTTTTTTTAAATTGATAAGTCCTATTTCTGTGAATACATTGTCTGCCCACCTTCACTTAAGAATTGTTGCACAGGCATTAAACTTGGCCCTTCTTCAACAAACTTAGGACTTCGGTTCATTTGGCCTTGGTTACTGCACCGATATCTTAGACCTTTCAGGTCTTCTTTTGCCCTGCTGTATATTCTGTTGGGGCCACTTATTTAATTCCCCCCAGGTATGGAAATGCTTCACACATGTGGCATATGCCGCACTGTCTCTTAGATAGGCCTCCACCACTTCACTCTATGACCTTATCTGGAATATGGCCGACAGGGGCCTTTTTTAAACCACTTCTGCATGATATATCACTGGTGAAGCAGATCATATCACTAAAGTGGGAGTGGCTATATAATTATGTGAATCACGTCAGTAAAAAGAGACAGAGCTTAGGAAAAGTAGGAGAGTATTGGTAAGTGGAGTTTCATGGACAGTGCTTATTTCTTCAGTAGAAGGAGAAGGGAGTCCCTCCACTACCTTGCATTATTGATAAGTGTAGAGATCAACCAGAAGAAGAACCTGCCATTTAATTTGTTGACATACATGCACTGAGTTCTCAGACATATTATATTCTTTCAAACACCCATATTTCACCCAAGGATAAATCGTTTATAATTAGAGAGCCACTTTAGTGGGAAAAAAATGTCCAGCCCTGCCCCCCCCCCCCCCCTCCACACACACACCTTATTGCTTATTACACTCTGGACCTCTTCTATGTATATTGCAGTTACTTCCATACATTGCATAGTGCATGAAAAATAAATTTCACCAGAGTGGCTCTTTAAAAGAAAATGACTAAATGGATTGTTCCATTTGAAAAAAAAAGTCCCTAGCCATGTATCGTAAGAGGACTGATCACAGACCGTATATCCATAACATCTGTGCCCAATCATTGAGCTGCATAAAAGTCCATTGAGGCTTTTGGTCTTAGTATTCGTATATTCCCTGATAAACTTCATTTTCTAGGGACTTGGGTTCCTGTAATTTCTAATTATTCTTTCCTTGCACTATTTAAATGGAAAGAGTGTAATACTTTATTTCACCTGTGGTGGAGCTGCAGGGAAACTGAACACTTGATGACAGATTCTCTTGTAGCTACAGCTGATTACTTGCATCTCTACATTGGGACACCCTTTTATCAATTTATTTTTGAAGGACCCATTCACAGACAACTCCTTTTTGGCTGAATCATTATTTATTTTCTACAGAGACGTAATCAGTGTTACATTATGTTTTGCCTAGAGTTATTTTAACCTTTTCTTGTCTGTCTCTTCAAACTATTTTGCTGGCAACCTTCACTTACACCTATAGTTATCCATGCAAATATTATTTCAAATCCTAAAATAAGATAAGAGATGGCAAAAGTAGGATGTATTCTTATTTCTATGTACAATGGGTATATACTGAGATAACACATTGAGCAAAATCCTGTTAAGAAAAAAAAATATCAAAAATTGTTAAAAAAGATCAATGGCTGTCACACATACAGTGACCATGGTTACAACATAAAAAAGTTATTGATAATAGGAGAGGGTTGTCAGGTGCATGAAATAGTTCAGGCAGGTTATTCTAATGCTTTAGTCAATTTGATTCACATAAAACTTCTAAGAGTGATCATTGTTGAGTTTAGCCTGTTAGACGCCATTAAGAGATTGTATTTGTTCGTTACTGTCAGGCCTGTGAGCTACGTTCCATTGCCTATTGAATATTATAGTTCTACAAGTACAATATGAATATAATGGCTCTCTTATTAGTCTCCAGAGTGTGACAAACATCCATATCTAACTAAAGATAAAGTTTGACCTGTTACTTATAATACAGTAAGATATTGTTTAGGCAGATACTAACTAATAGTAAGTAATATATGTTTTTACTGACCTCACTAATGGGCCTTAAAAAGACTGTCAACTACTTTTAGATCTATAAGCTAAGCTTACAGGCTGAAAGTAGGTGAGCCGTAGAGCCCGAAGATGTGTTATACTTACCTCCCCTATTGTATCCTCGGTGTGAGCGTTGAAAATTGACACTGCAGTGCATTGAGCTGTGCTGCTAAATAGTCTGCCTATTATAGAATTTGAAAGGGTGGAATATTTAGCACACTGCTCAGTGCATTGAGCAGTGGCTTTCAGTGGTTACACTAAGGAAACAATGGGGGAAGTAAATATAACAAATCTCTGGATTTAGCGGATTACCTACTGTCATTAAATAAGTTTAGCTCATAGGACTAAAAGTAGGTGACAGATTTCCTTTAAACCTGCACATACATATTTTTGTGGCAGTGGCTTGGCTTACTACTGACAACCAGGCTCCTGCTCTAATTGCCAGGAGAGAAGAAACATCAGATCCTGGCAGTTTAAACTACTACATGCCACAATTAACCATACCAACATTTTCAAGTTTTTATATATATATAAAAAAAAATATATATATATATATATAAATATATATATATATATATATATATATATATATATATATATATATATATACACATATACACATATACACTACCGTTCAAAAGTTTGGGGTCACATTGAAATGTCCTTATTTTTGAAGGAAAAGCACTGTACTTTTCAATGAAGATAACTTTAAACTAGTCCTAACTTTAAACAAATGCACTCTATACATTGCTAATGTGGTAAATGACTATTCTAGCTGCAAATGCCTGTTTTTTTGTGCAATATCTACAAAGGTGTATAGAGGCCCATTTCCAGCAACTATCACTCCAGTGTTCTAATGGTACAATGTGTTTGCTCATTGGCTCAGAAGGCTAATTGATGATTAGAAAACCCTTGTGCAATCATGTTCACACATCTGAAAACAGTCTAGCTCGTTACAGAAGCTACAAAACTGACCTTCCTGTGAGCAGATTGAGTTTCTGGAGCATCACATTTGTGGGGTCAATTAAACGCTCAAAATGGCCAGAAAAAGAGAACTTTCATCTGAAACTCGACAGTCTATTCTTGTTCTTAGAAATGAAGGCTATTCCATGCGAGAATTTGCTAAGAAATTGAAGATTTCCTACAACGGTGTGTACTACTCCCTTCAGAGGACAGCACAAACAGGCTCTAACCAGAGTAGAAAAAGAAGTGGGAGGCCGCGTTGCACAACTAAGCAAGAAGATAAGCACATTAGAGTCTCTAGTTTGAGAAACAGATGCCTCACAGGTACCCAACTGGCATCTTCATTAAATAGTACCCGCAAAACACCAGTGTCAACATCTACAGTGAAGAGGCGGCTGCGGGATTTTGGGCTTCAGGGCAGAGTGGCAAAGAAAAAGCCATATCTGAGACTGGCCAATAAAAGAAAAAGATTAAGATGGGCAAAAGAACACAGACATTGGACAGAGGAAGACTGGAAAAAAGTGTTGTGGACGGATGAATCCAAGTTTGAGGTGTTTGGATCACAAAGAAGAACATTTGTGAGACGCAGAACAAATGAAAAGATGCTGGAAGAATGCTGACGCCATCTGTTAAGCATGGTGGAGGTAATGTGATGGTCTGGGGTTGCTTTGGTGCTGGTAAGGTGGGAGATTTGTACAGGGTAAAAGGGATTCTGAATAAGGAAGGCTATCACTCCATTTTGCAACGCCATGCCATACCCAGTGGACAGCGCTTGATTGGAACCAATTTCATCCTACAACAGGACAATGACCCTAAACACACCTCCAAATTGTGCAAGAACTATTTACAGCAGAAGCAGGCAGCTGGTATTCTATCGGTAATGGAGTGGCCAGCGCAGTCACCAGATCTGAACCCCATTGAGCTGTTGTGGGAGCAGCTTGACCGTATGGTACGCCAGAAGTGCCCATCCAACCAATCCAACTTGTGGGAGATGCTTCTAGAAGCGTTTGGTGCAATTTCACAAGCTTACCTCAACAAATTAACAGCTAGAATGTCAAAGGTGTGCAATGCTGTAATTGCTGCAAAAGGAGGATTCTTTGACGAAAGCAAAGTTTGATGTAAAAACAATGTTATTTCAAATACAAATCATTATTTCTAACCTTGTCAATGTCTTGACTCTATTTTCTATTCATTTCACAACGCATGGTGGTGAATAAGTGTGACTTTTCATGGAAAACAAAATTGTTTGGGTGACCCCAAACTTTTGAATGGTAGTGTATATACATATACACATATATATATATACATATATACATATACATATATACATATATATATCTCACATGAACTGATACCAAGGATGTGGGCCATAGATAACTGCACCGCACCATACAGGAATACAACCCCTACTGGCATAGCAGTGGATTTCCCTGTATCACCACAGTGCACTACATAGGCAGAGCATCCTGGGCTCCCCTAGCATCTATAGCACACTGTATGCAAAAAAACACAGATAAAGGCAGGTGTTAGTTTGCATTTTGGCCAAAATACGTGAGCTGACGGGACACCGCAAGGCCACCATGCGTACGTCAAAACCTACACTATCTCACTTATAGCTAAATAAAATCACAGAGGTGGGAGAAAAAATGTACAAAGACTCAACTCACAGAAAAAGAAGCCAAATATGCATCACCTGATGCTGCAGGGCAGGCTCAATCATCCTGTTCCCTAGTAGCATGCAAAAAGCCAGATTTCTTTATGATGAAGCTAAACATTCATGTGCTGACTAACATGCAGCCACTCACCTCAATGCAAATTGGGGGAGGGGTGACTGCAGACAACATAGTCCACACATATGAACTGACACCAAGGATGCTAGCCAAAAAAAACTTAAGTTTAAAAAAATGTATGAATAGAGATGAGCGAACGTACTCGGTAAGGGCGATTTCGCAATCGAGCACCGCGATTTTTGAGTACTTCACTACTCGGGTGAAAAGTACTCGGGTGCGCTGTGGGTGAGCGGCGGCTTGCAGCGGGGAGTGGGGGGAGAGGGAGAGAGAGAGGGCTCCCCCCTGTTGCCCGCTGCTACCCCCCACTCCCCTCTGCAACCCCCCGTCCCACAGCGCACTCGAGTACTTTTCACCCGAGTAGTAAAGTACTCGAAAATCGCGGTGCTCGATTGCAAAATCGCCCTTACCGAGTACGTTCGCTCATCTCTATGTATGAATTTTTCCCCACAAAAAACCTTTTTGAAATGGACAAAATGCCAAAAAATGTTTTAAAAATTGTATATGTTACTTTCTTGGCCACGACCCAAACAATGAAAACATTTTGTTATTTATCTCACATGTTAAACACCCTAAAAATAATTTTAAAAAGTAATGCCAGAATTGCTATTTTTCTTTTGCTCGCCTTTCAAAAAATGCAACAAAAAGCAATCCAAAGGTCACATGTACCTCAAAAAGGTACTAATAAAAACTACAACTCTTTCCACAAAAAACAATATCCCACATAAGAAAAAAAAAACTGCCGCAAACACAATTGTTTAAATCTTTAAAAATGTTGTTTTGTTTTGCTAAAGGGATAAAAAATAAAAAAAAATCTTTAAAAACTTGGTATCACAGTAATCCTGCTGATATAGATAAGGAAATTGTAATTTTTTTTTACCAAATGGTGAATTCCATTATCAAAACGTAAAAAATAATAATGGAATTTCAGTTTTTTTTCCATATCTCCCTACAAAAAATTGTAGTAAAAGTTATACAACACGTTATATGTACCCCTTGAATAGAGGCATTAAAAAATACAACCCAGAAAAAGAAACCTCTCATACGGTTATGTTAATGAGTTACGCCTCTTGCAATGCAACAATTGAAATAGCTTGGTCTTTTAGGCATAAAATAGGCTGGTCACTAAGAGGTTAACTAACACTACAATTATTCAACTACATTGAGAAATACATAGTTTAAAAACCCTTAGAGCTCAGTCACACAGGGGCGTTCTAGCGTCTGTTCATTCGCGCATTAAAAAAGATCGCACTATAGAGAACCAATGCTTTCCAATGGCATGCAAATTTTACATGCGCATAATATTCGAACGGGAAAAAGATAGAACATATGGGTGGCAATGGACGTGGTCACATGTTTTTTTTTTTAATGCACGCAGTGCATGTTTTTTTACGCTCGTAAAAACACTCATGTGACTGAGCCCTTAAAGACATTGCTTGCAATTTAAAATTGCACATTCTTTTTAATCCACAATCACCGCTGTGGTCCATGGACTAGCAATAGGGGCTTATTTATATGAGCGTATATCGGCCGGCGTTTTCACGGCTGGTCGATATAGGCTTCAGTCTGAGTGGTCCCCCATTCCCTCCCCCTCACCGGCTGTCTGCCCTTTTTCCTCCCCTTCGGCTATTTGCAATAGGAGGGGACGGGGTGGCGGCTGAGCTAAGCTCCCACCTCTTGTCCGCAGCCAGCAATGAGAGTGGGCGGGACAGAGTGGAGGAAAGAGGCAGAGAGACGGTGAGGGCGAGGGAAGGGGAGCACTGCTCAGATTGAAGCATATATCGACTGGCTGTGAAAACGCCGGCCAATATACGCTCGTGTAAATAAGCCCTTTAGCTCATCCTGATTTAAGTGAACTGGATCTACTCCATGCACAAGAATGGCACATGTTACATGGAAAAAAAACAGACCCCCTCCTTTTAACTTTGTGCAACCTCTTAGAGCTGACCGAGTTTACAAACATTTTTTTTGTATCACGAATTCCAATTTTTTATGATACCATTTAAGGTAGCATACACTGTACTGAAAAACATTTAAAAAATGTAGGTGGAGCTAAACGTAAGAAATAGAACTGCGCCATTGCACCATTGTTGGGGTTTTCGCTTTAACAGCATTTACTTTGTAGTAAAAATCATAGGCTTTTTTTATTATGCAGGTCAGTATGATTATAGTGACACCAAAGTTATGTAGTTTTTATTGTCTTACTACTTTCAAAAAATAAAAATTTCAATGAAAAAATTGTCTCCACGTTCTGACACCTATAACTTTTTTATTTTTCCATAGATGGGTATATGAGAGAGTGTTTTTTTTTGCAGGACGACCTAATAGTTCCATTGGTATTATTTTGGAGTGTATAAAACCTTTTTATCAATGCTTATTCCTTTTATTTCTGAGGATTAGAGTCAATCAAAGCTCAACAATTCTGGCCTTGCGTATGTCTATGTCGTAGGGTGGAGGATGCCATAGAGAGGCCCCTCTATTTGTCTAACCACTACTGCAACATTGCCCGTGGCATCCAAGGGGTTAGATGGATGGTATCAGAGTTATCTCCAATGATGGCCTCTGCAGCCAGCACAGCCATAATCCACTTTACAGGAAGTGAGCTCAGCTCTCAAGCCCACACCATGCAAGCCCCATGCATATCTACCTTACATGTGTGACAGATGTTGCAACGTGGTTAAAGAATTGCTGTATGTGTGGTTTCTCTAGTTCCCAGTGATCAGCTATTGTGTGCCTGACCAACCCTGGCAATACAGAGCTTAATATGCTATGCCTGCAGAGCTTGCTTGCTAAAACACAATAATGCAGAACAAATAAATATGAAAAGTGAATAGAATGGTTTTTATCTATAGTTTAAATTGTGTACATAAAACTGTTATGTAACTTTTTTCTTTAGATGTGGATATAACATAAGCCTGCACAACAGTAATCCTTTTCATCCTTTCTGTCTTTTTGGTTTAAGCCTGCCCTATGATTCTTCTGTAAGATAAAATTCTTAGCAGTAAGGAGAATCATTTTAGGTCTGCCATACTGCATTAGGAGGTGTTGTCATTTTTGCAGCCAATGTCACAATAGTTCAGCTGTATTCCTGTGCAATTTCCTTCCTAGCCATGTACCAAACACAGAGTGCAAACAAAATGTAAAGTAAGCAAGTGAATAGGTAGACATTCCTACACAGCTGTTGCCTTTGATATGTTTCTCTTATAAGATCAAAAACAGGAATGACTACTAAGAGATAAAATACTTTAAAACAAAACTTTCAGATGACTTTTCAGAGTAAGCTGTCATGAATGTGTGCATGAGGAATAACAGCATTTCTACCCATTATATAACTTTATCCTGTATTTTTAGCCATTTCCTCTTCTGTAGGCTTAATTTCTAATTGTCAGATTTCCATGAACTGAGTTCTAGGGGGGTGGCGACTAGCTTCTATGATGTGTCCTGTATACAGCCCACATAGTGGAGCAGAATCCCTTCATCTTTAGTCCAGGAATGTTCTTTGAAATGATGTGATGTACGATACAAACATAAAAGTCCAGCTTCATCCTTGCACCATTTTCAGTTTCAAGGTTTGTGCTTTTTAATATCTATGAGTTAGAGGTGAGTGGCTATATGAAAGATGATGATGAAGGGCATAACAATTAGTCACGGCGCGGAAAAGGAGACTGTTTAGGCTGGAGGATAACAATAAGATACTCCGTTCTAAGGGTATCAGAAAAATATTGGTGAAGGAAGGAATAATAGTTTCTTATAAAGTGGGCACTTTCACT
Source organism: Eleutherodactylus coqui (assembly GCF_035609145.1). Classification (NCBI taxonomy): domain Eukaryota; kingdom Metazoa; phylum Chordata; class Amphibia; order Anura; family Eleutherodactylidae; genus Eleutherodactylus; species Eleutherodactylus coqui. The sequence goes on from NC_089849.1 coordinate 81,105,931, forward strand.
AGCACTAGCAATAATAGCACTTACATACATACCAAGGAGGAATGAGCATAACAGTAAATAATTAGTCTAGTGACAAGTCTATAGTCTCTAAATTGGTGAGCCCCCTAACATTAATTTAGAGACTATAAACTTGTCACTGGACTAATTATTTACTGTTATACTCATCCCTCCCTGGTACATATCTAAGTGCTATTAATCACAAAACATCTGTGCCCTCTTATTCTGTTTCTGCTATTTATCTAAGTGCAAATTAGGTTCACCATGCTGGTGCCCTTCCATGTGATCATGTGTATATGTTTTAATATACATCTTCAGATTTGTTCCATTAAGCCTGAGGAAGAATCCTGAGAGGTTTGAAAGCTCACTATTACATCATGTATTTTTGTTAGCTATTAGAAGGTATCACATCTACAAGATTACTTGGTTTCTCTTAGGCCTTAGTCACACGGGCGTTTTTTTCCCACGATTTGCGGATTGCGTGACGGATGCACATCCGCAAATCGCGTGACCGGGCCGAAAAATTGCCCAAAAAAACTGCTCCTAGCCGCGTTTCAATAGAAACGGGCCGGAGCTGTCCAGCGCATTGAATTCAATGGAGCCGGCAATACAGCCGGGTCCATTGAAAGCAATGCGCTGTGGGCGATCTCATGATGAATTTTCGGAAAGGGCTTAAATATATAAGCCCTTCCCTGCAATTCATCCAGAAATGTCTAAAAGTAAAAAAAAATTAAAAAAAAACCTCACCTGGTTCCGGCAGACGGAGTTCAGCCGCGGCCGGCGGCAGTTCTCCTGAACTGCTCTCTGTAGTATTCAGCAGCCGGGGATTTAAAATCCCCGCCTGCTGAATGAACTGCCTCTGATTGGTCACAGCCTGACCAACAGAGGCAGCTCTCACTCACACCCATTCATGAATTCATGAATGGGTGAGTGAGTGCTGCCTCTGATTGGCTCAGCGCAGGGACCAATCAGGGGCAGCTCTCAGCTGTCATTCAGAGAATTCATGAATGGGTAAGTGAGAGCTGCTTCTGATTGGTCAGGCTGTGACCAATCAGAGGCAGCTCATTCAGCAGGCGGGGATTTTAAATCCCCGGCTGCTGAATACTACAGAGAGCAGTTCAGGAGAACTGCCGCCGGCTGCGGCTGAACTCCGTCTGCCGGGACCAGGTGAGTATATATATATTTTTTGTTTTTACACATTTCTGCATGAATTGCAGGGAAGGGCTTATATTTTTAAGCCCTTCCCGAAAATTCATCTCGCGCTCGCCAGCAGCCCATTGCTTTAAATGGAGCCGGCTGTATTGCCGGCTCCATTGAATTCAATGGGCAAACATCATTCTTGTCTGCCACATCTGTTACAGCTGTGGCAGAGGAGAATGAATTGTCTACTATATGTTCTCAATGGGGTCGGCGCTGCTGCCGCCGGCCCCATTGAACGCAAATAGAGAAGAGAACAGGAATCGCAGATCACAGATAGGTGCGATCTGCGATTTCTGTTCTATAATTTATCGGACGAGCGCATAAAAAGCGCTCATGTGTCCGATACCATTGCAAAGCAATGGTTTTATAAAATCGCCGGACGCATGCGCAAATCGCGTGAAAAAACGCCCGTCTGACTAAGCCCTTACTGAGAACAATCACACTGTAGCACAGTCTAATGCACTTTGGAAAAATCAAGATAAATGTCAATGACTCTTCCCAGTCCAGTCTAGAACTTTTCTCCTCATGGAAGCTAACAAGATTAGGTTGACAAGACCAGGTGCTTGTTACCCAATGCTGATATGGAGTTAAATGGCTATTTTCATTTAGATACTCCAGGATAGCATCTCTTAGAAAACCTTCAAACATTTTACCAATAATAGAAGTTAAACTTACTGGTCTATAGTTTATGGGTTTATTTTAGACCCTTTTTAAACTATTAGCACATCATGTGCTATGCACTAATCCTGTGGAACAGACCCTATTATTATAGAGGCCTTAACATAGGAAATATTGGTCTGTCTATCACATTACTTAATTCCTTTAGAACCTAGGTATGCCTAGGTATGCCATCATGGCCCAGTGAATTGTTTATTTTAATCTTTCTAATGTGGCTCTGCATATTTCATTTACCTCTGAATACACTGGAGAAAAAAACTGTTTAATAGATTTGTTTTGTCCTCATCAAGCTCTACAATTTTTCCCTCATTACTTTTTAATGGGCCAACAATTTCAGTTTTAATCTTTTTTACTATTTATATAATTGAAGAACTCTTTAGGGTTATTTTTACTGTCTTTGGCAATAAGTCTTTCTGTCTTCACCTTTGCTGCTTTCATTTGCTTTTTGCATAATTTATTTTTTCTTGTAGCATTTTAGTGCTTCCTCACTGACTTCTTGTTTTAGTAGTTTAAATGCTTTCTTTTTGTTGTTTATTTCCCTCCTTTACATCTTAATTGAGCCACATTGGTTTTCTCCTACTCCTAACCCTTCTTTTTCTGTAATGTATATACCACTCACAGTGAATATTTAAGATGGTTTAAAACATCTCATTTATTGTTTGTACTTTTATTCTTGAGGACATTGTGCCAGCCTTCCTAAAATTTAATGTTTTTGTTGGTTCTCTGACAAAAGACCGTATTGAAAGACAAGTGGAAATTTATTATGGTCATTGTTTCCTAGGTGCCCCCAACCTTAATCTTTGTTATTCTGTCATGTCTATTCATAATCACAAAGCCCAAAAGGGCCATCCCTCTAGTTGGAATGGTCTACACCATTACATGCTATACATGTCCACCTACAGGTTTGTTAGCAACATTTACACTTCAGGTGTATTTTAGATGTTTCAAATCTTATAAAAATTTGTAGATTGGAGAACCCTGGAGAACAGAGAGACCACACTCTTTCCTTAGTGTAATCAAGTTCCTCTTTATTCTATATTGTAACAAACTTTTACAATAGCAAACAAAAAGGGAGTGTGCTACATGCACAGTAAATGATTTCAAGATAGAACAGCTCATCAAAAATCTCTAAAGACCCGTTTACACCAGCAGATGATAGCTCAAAGATCGCTCAAATGACAGTTTGAGTGACAGCTTTGAGCAATCATTTTGCATAAGGGTGCGTTCACACGAACGTATATCGGCTCGGTTTTCACGCCGAGCCGATATGCATTGTTCTCATGTGCAGGGGGGGGGGGGGGGGATGGAAGAGCCAGAAGCAGGACCTGAGCTCCCGCCCCCTCTCTACCTCCTCTCCGCCCTATGCACTATTTGCAATGAGAGGAGGCGGGACAGGCCGGGGCTAACGTCCGAGAATTAGCCCCGCCCCCGTCCTGCCTCCTCTCATTGCAAATAGTGCAGAGAGGAGGTGGGACAGGGGCGGGGCTAATTATCAGATGTTATCCCCGCCCCCGTCCTGCAGAGAGAGACAACGTATATCGGCTCGGCGTGAAAACCGTGCCGATATACGTTCGTGTGAATGCACCTTCAAGTATTAGTTAGCTACTCAGCTACTTAAGTACCAATTAATTGTGCAAATTAAGCCTTCACTGAATGCAGTTATTAGCCTGTGGCTACTATCTGAGCTCAGATCCTTTGTTCTTCGCGGGTACACAATGCTATCAGCACTACCCGTGGACAACTTCTGATAAGTGTGAAGGACGATTTTTAGGTTGGACTAAATTTAACGATCAGCTAGCAGTGACCGAAAAGCGCACGATGGGCGCACATTTACATGCACCGATTATCACTAAAACGATCGTCGATTAGCGATTTTTTTTTAGCAATCATCAGCTGGTGTAAATGGGCCTTAAGCAGAGTCTTATTCTAAATTGCTTGTTGTATAGAAGCTGCAATGTCTGTCTCCTAGAACTTGTGATCTATGTCTGGCTTACTATAGAGCATCTTCCTGCTAAAAGAGTAAGTCACATTAACCGCTGAGCAAATTGTGACTTTTATTTGCAAAAGCTTAGTAAAGATCCTTTAACATATAGACTAAAGAGTTAATCAACAACTTATTATATGCATTAGGGTTTAATTTTAGCAAATATCTTGCATATATATTATTATAAAGTTCTTATAATTTAGACTATATATATATATATATATATATATATATATATATATATATATATACATACATACACACACAAACAGCCTAGAAAATGGATGTTAGAAAGAAAATGGAGTTACTATAGATTCAATCATGGTATATTCTCTTATAGGTTGTACATTTACTGGATTGGCTATACCCACCATTTCATGCTTATACCATTCTTGCCATTCCACCATCAAGACATCCAACTAGTAAAAAATAAACCCCATTTCTACCGCACCTACCTCTATTGGGATAGTTCCACTTCTATTTCTCTATCTCTCATAATCTATCCATCTAGTTGGGTGCAGCATAAGTTGGGAAAAGTAAGTATCTTTAGTCATTGACAGAAAAATGTTTCCTTATTGAGATACACAGGTTTCAGTTTCTCAGCTTATATCAGAATAGCTGAAGTCTCCCATAATAACTATGTCATTATGTTTTGCTGCTTCATCTATTTGGCTCAGTAATAGACTTTTAGTGAATTCTATTATATTTGGTGGCCTATAGCAAACTCCTTTGAGGATTTTATGATTATTATTTTATTTCTACCCATATAGACCCTACTTGTTCATTTTCCTCCATATATCTTCATATAATGTGGGCTTTAGATAAAGACAAACCCCTCCACCCTTCTGGTTTTAATGATACCTTCTGAGCAAACTATAACTCTAAGTTAACCATCCAGTCACACTTTTCATCCAACCAGGTCTCAGTTATTCCCACTATGCAATAGTTTTCCTCAGACATTATTACTTCCACTTCATCAACTTAATTTATCAGATTTTTAGGATTAGTAACCATGCAATTTAGAGGTGTTTGGTATTTTTCTTTATATTTTAATTGTGTCAGCAAACAAATCGGATTCTCTGTGTCACATCCTAGTTTGGCAACATGTTAGCTGACACTACAAATAAACCAAGATGGAGTAACTAAGCTTGTTAAGCAGTAACTCAGCGTGTGAACAAACACTATGCAGTGACTGAGCATGTAAACAGAGACAAATCTAGGAGACTTAGCTGAGGTCAAGGCAGGTAGCATAAAATTCAAAATGGGAGTCAGGCAAGAGCTCATGGCTGGCAGAGCTGGTGCAAAATGATAAGCAGTCTGTGCAGACAGCAAGCAGAGAGAGTAGTTCAATAAACATAGCCAAGGTCAGTTATGGAGAAGTTAAAGTAATCAGGATTAACCAAGAATCAGGACCAAGAAATCAGAACAAATGGCAATCATTTGTAACTAGGAATAGAAGATCTAAAGCCAAAATACCTTCCATTGGGGGAGTTGTTAAATTTAGGTAGAGGTAGACATAAATTGGAGGGGAACAAATTCGTAGGATACACATTAGCCTTTTATCACAGTGGGTAGCAGTGGGAGACTAACTAGAAGCCAGAGCACAGGCGGGTAAGGAAACATGGCAGCCGTGGCTGCCAATTGTGGCATATGCCACCTCTCTCGGGCATGTCAATCTCTTGCACAACACACTACCTCTTCATCAGCTCACTAGTTTGTTTCACAGTGGCTGGAACTAGGCCAGCTCCAACCTCTCTATGGCTTCCTGTCCACGGGCGTTGCGTTTTTCATCCACGGGCAAGCGGATCCTCTCCATGAGAGAACACTAAAGTCATCGAGATTTTCCACGATTAACCTATCATTATGATAGGTTTATCGCGGAACATTGCGGCATGCCGCGATTTTTATACGCAAGTGGAAAATTGCGGTGGATTTCTGCTCTTGTCCATCGGGCTGCGCTTTCCATAGTTATCCTATGGAAAGTGTTTCATGCGTTACCCAAATGTGGATTATTGTGACAGATAATGAAATGAAGAATCGCACGTGGACAGGAGGCCTTAGTGTAACAAGCTTTCTAAGTACTCCATGTGGAAGCAGCCACAATCTGCTTCTGCTTTCTGCTGCAAGTCCATATATATATATATATATATATATATATATATATATATATATATATATATATATATATATATACATACACACACACATATATAAGGACTTGCAGATATATATTATGCAACAGTGAAACATAGTGTCAACAGTGAATGTTACAAAATTACATATACAGTGTAATACACTTAAAGTGGCAAGATTTAAGGCTGTAATTTAAATATATAGAATAATACATGTAAACCAAACAGTGTAACCAACAATATTTAGATCAACATTATTGCAGTTCATAGCATTTGTAGAAAATTAGCCTCTGCCCTAAGCAGTGACTGCCTGGCGATATCCCCTGCAAAGAGAACAAACAAGGCAACAAATACCATGTCCATGGTATAACAATTATCCATAATTATAATCACAGTTCACAACTGAAATGGAATATGTAATCAGAAAATTACCTATTGTATAAATCAGGTTTTTACAACATAGTTGTTAACAATTGTTGGCAACTTGTTTATTTAATCTTCAATATCACTGACCACTAAGCCAAACAATAGTCAGATACCTCCTGTTCTATAGAGATCACTTTCCGGCAGTCATCTCATGCAGCCTTACAGTGAAAGTTAACATCTATATAGAGATATCATAGAATCAACCATTCACAATAGGTGTTAATCAGAGCTCCCCTCCTTCTTCTCTCTGCATAGTCACCTCTGTAGAAGTCATAAAGCATGCCTAGGACACTAATTCAGCTCCTGTTCACTGTGTGAATGGCCCATGAGGCTGCAGAAGTATCTCTAAATGCAAAGGGTAGGTGGCAGACCCAATAGTCATTTACAGACAACAGAATAAGAAAAAATTACAATAAAAAAATAAAAACAGTTCAGAAAAATGGAATATGTTTTGCTATCTGGTGTTAATTAGCAAAAACTATATAGTGGATAGTATAATAAATCTTCAACAGAGGGAGTTGGTAACTTGTGAAGAACTCTTGATGAAGATCCTGTGTGGGGTCGAAGCGTGTGCTTAGTTTTATCCTGTTTTGCATGGCACAAGAATAATAAAAACAAAGAATTCTTCGCAAGTTACCAGCTCCCTTTGTTGTGGATTTCTTATCCTTGAAGTACCGCTATGACGGGGCAGTGTGGCTGGAACAAGTGGAACATTGCCGACACAGGACGAGTGCAGGAGTAGAAATGTAAGGTGAGCTAAAACCTTTTTCTTTTGCATATATAGTGAATACATTGCCTTTAAAGACAGACTAACATTTAGTGGGCCCAATACCCACTTCACACTCCCATGTCTTTTATCCTGTACTTAATTTAGAAAAGTTTGGACTGAATCCTTAAAGGGGTTGTTCAGAATTAGAAAAACATGACTCCTGCCTTCCACAATGTACAGGGGTGCCTATATATTGTTAAGTGTTTTCAGATAGCAAAATATTTAAGAATTAGAAAGGAGACTTTTTGATGTATTAATAGTAGTGAATTTTGTGATGTAGGTGGAATTGCAGTATAAGTGGCTCCATAGTAAAACCTTACTCAAATCTGAATAGTTGTGGTAGTCACATGCTAAAGTCACATGGCACATGATGTTACAGGGGAGATAAAAGGGATGTTCGCACAGAGTTGTTGATGCCATTAAGGTAGCTGATTTGAAATGGTGTCTAGTCTGGTGACTGTCTCACCACCACTGCAATGGCCTGAAGCATTTTTGACTTATAGCCCAGATCTTTGGAAGAACAGACTCTGCCTGACATGTATCTGGCCTACGACTGAAGAGACGTGCAACGCTGTTGCTTAGACACAAATTTGGTCTGTAATTACCGCAACCACAGGCCTAAAAGCAGTACAGTTAGTACCGCATGTAAGTGTTCCTAGTTTTCTTCTGCAATGCTATTACAATACTCAAGTCTAGCTTCTCTGCAATGCAGATGACACTGAACAAATTTTATTGAACTGTTTCTCCCGTAACATGTGTTTGTTAAATTGTTTATTTTTGTTGGAAACAGCCATAATAAATTCCTCCAGGTTGAGTAGAAGGGAATGGCTACTGGTCCAGAATTTACTCGGCATAAACCAGTCTATGCGTTGTTGCAAATATGTGACCACCACCACTATTGGAGATGCCAGGAATATGGCATTGACCTAAAGCCTACTACCAGCCCTTCACTAGGGAGGTGACTTCCGATTCCCGAGGTAAGACCTCATCCCATGTTCCAGTGCTGGGCCATATCTCTAACCCAAGGTCCCCTTATAACTAAATTTGTTCATACACTGTTTGATGACTTTTCTAATTCTGGACAGCCCCTTTAACATCCTAGTGATAGAACAAAAATGGCCAAACACCTTCTATGACTACCTAATGCACACTGTGCATCAGTAGTCTAAGACACTGCTTGCTGCTCTGACCGGCTAGTGCTGCACACATGGGCAGAACCGGTCAATCAAAGCAGTGTGTAGTGTCTTAGACTAATGATGTATACTAATGCACAGTGTGTATCAGGCAGTCAGAGAAGCGGTGCCACCATTCCTATTTCTCAAGCCCCGGAGGGTTGCTTTAAGACTTTTGGGCAATATTGTTTTCTTTAATGCCTGTCATGTTCCTCCTAGGATTTGAGCAAATACTAATGTATATAAAGCTTATACATTGCATTCTAGTAACCACACAACATGACAGTGATATTAAAGTATAGGTTTGAACAGTTCTTGTTCTTTATTGTTTTACTGCATCAAACATAGTTCAAAGAACAGTCAGTGTGGAATAGAAGCCTCCTGGGCTGGTGTATGTGTAGTTGAAGTAAACTCAAGCTATTCTAAAGTAAAATTTTTATTTATTTTTTTAACTAAAGAATGATTTACTTCCTTTCAGCTTATGTCTGAGAGGAAAGTTATAGTTATTCTCTAGAAACATCAAAAACAGTCAGCACTGAGGAACAGCATCTGGAAAAAATAAAAGGAAAGGGAAAAATAAAGAAAACAATAAAAAACAACTCCCTCTTATCAGAAACAAAATTTTCTGCCATTTTGTGTCTATAGGTCCTATGGAGGCATATGTGTCTCCATTGATGCAGAAAGCAAGCAAGTCTTGTGTAGTTTGGTAATGCAGTCATTCTGCTTTATAATTGGTCTTGTTCTTGCTAACTGACCAAATCTATGTTAGAAAACGGTAGGGAAAAGTCCTTAACAGTGCTTGTTTGTAGTATACAACCATGGAGACACTTGGGGATGAATAGGAGGAAAATAGGAAAAAAATAGTAGGATTTTTCATTAACCCCTTCCCGAAGTGTACAGCAGAAGCTAGAAGGGATTGTATGAAGTGAGCTCAGGTGTCGAGCCTCCTCCATACACAGTGGGTGCTGGCTGTGTTATATAGCTGACACTCACCTGCAACAGCCGGAATTGAATCTAAGCAACCATGGTATATATGTGGTTGGAACTAAGGAAGAGGACTCCCTTTGTGTCCCACCCTGCCTTCTACAACACAATTCTAGGGTGCAGAATGTTTTTCATGGCAGCATATCAAAGGTCTGGCATCATTCTAATCATTTAAAGGGGTTCTTTCATTAGAAAAAAATATATATACTTACTTATTCCTCCCCCGTCAGTCTTCCTACCACATCTTCTCCTGGCTCCTCCAGTCCCCAGGGTCACCTTAACGCAGGCCAGACGAATCTTCTTCCTGTGATGTAGTGTCAATTTGCCACATTCTGCTTCCTGCAGGTCAGTGTACCAGATCTTTTCCATCTCTAGGGTGTATATCTGATTTTCGATGCTCTCAGAATTGGTGAGAGAAGCTTGGCTGCTATGCTTTGCATGCTGTGTTATATGCATAGTGGACAAAGAAAACTTTAAATTCTGCTTATTGTCTGTAATTCACACACAGACATATTATCATCATGTAGGACGTTGTACAGTAGGACTGAGCAGTTCATATGTGAATAAATAGCAACAACTAACCCAACATTAGTTCCAGCAGGATATCTGTGTGTGAGCATCCCTCCTCTTACCCCCTCATAGACTTAAAAATGAATGATGAGTGATCCTCCTTTTCCATTTCCTATTCTGCTGTCATATTACCTCCAGTAATATACTTGAATGCTGGCAGTGGACATTAGGCTGCATCCTCACGGGCTAGAAAATCTTGATGCGAAATCATTGCTACAATGTGAATCCCATGGTTTCCAATGGGTTCTTTCACATGAGCAATGTTTTGTAGAGAGATTTTGCAGCCCATGTAGATGCAGCCTTAAGGTAGGAAGAAGGAAAATTTCTAGTAGCCAGCAATTTAAATTGATTTTTCAGCAAAAAAAAATCATTTTATGTAAATAAAGTAGATTGCAGTTTTACAAGTTATCACATTGGCTATCATATAAGCACAAATTGTTTGAAAAGTTAGTGACTATTTACACAAAAAAAGACCCTGCAATAATCTTATTTCCAATTCTTTCGGACTGTTATGCTATGTGTGCTATATTCTATAGACTGCACACAGAGGAACTGCAGATTCTGGCCTCTAAAAGCTAGTAAAAAATACCAACAGACATAAAATCATCATGTAGGATAGTGTACAGCAAGACTGAGCAGTGGGGATGTATTTTCAGTAGCTAAAACATAGTAAGAATTGACTTACTATTAGCTGTAGGGAGCGTCTAGGTGAGTCTTACTGTCTCTACTCGCCTCTCTTCTCTGCTTTTTTTCTCTGTGCAGTTCGATAAGCACAATGACTCATCCCCCCTCTTCCACTTCCTGTTCTTTCATCTCCTGTCTCTCATTTGACAGTAGGCAGCAGACAGCAAACTGGGAAGAAGGGGGAACCCAAGCAAACATCATTTTACAGTGATTTTTTTTTTTTTTTTGGTGTAAAAATGTCATTTTAGGTAAAAATAAAGTAAATTACAGTTTTTCAAGTTGTTACATTGAATATTATGTAAACATAAATACTTAATATGAAAAGTTAATGACTATTTAAACAAGACAAAATGTTTGTGTGTTTAACTCAAGACAGGTTTTCGTAAGATTTTACTTCTGAGGTAGTTCTACAGAGATTTCAATAACTTGTCATGTGTGTAGTGTTTATATTAAAGCACCAGATATCCTTCCCAATTGCTGGCCGCTGTATAGAATAAACATAAGTCTCTTACAATGTGACAATCATTAAAATAAATTAATGCACATATGCTCTTCAGAAGCCGGGCTTGCACTCATTTTTCTCAATGCCATTTAAATGTGATGAGAGTGAATACCAAAGACATTGAAGAACACTATTATCATTACAATTTAAAGTTATCTAGACTGAGATATGGTGAAGTCATTGTACGGCATTTTAATAATTGATGTCTACCAATTCTCTAGGAAGCAAATTGCGCATTTTCATTGTGTTCATTTATCTGTGTTTTCAGGCGCCAATAAAATCAATTTGCATATTTCTATACATGAGATGACTTGCTCCACAATGCCCTGGAAGATTTATTTGAAACTGAAACTTATCATTTGTATTCTCAAAATTTTCCAATAAGATTCTATCTTATCTGAATTTATTTTAGAAGTTTGACTGAAAATAGAGTTTTTGATATTCATGTCTGGCCATAATCAAGATATACCATAAAGTAAAGAAATATACTTGGGTAGGAAAATGCAAGATGGTATATGTAGAAAACAGCCAAGTGGAAAAACTACTACGTAAGTGTGGCAATTTTTGGACCAAAATCAACCAAAAGAGGAACAGAAGTGCTTCATGTAAATATAGCCCAATGAGCTCTTCTAGTGGCTGTGTAATGCTTATATCAATTAGGAACAGAAAGTGGCACTCTTGGTACATGTGACATATAGTAACATAGTATGTAAGATCAAAAAAAGACATGTGCGTCTAGTTCAGAGTATTACCCCCCCCTCCCCCCAATGTTGATCCAGAGGAAGGCAAAAAAGGCCCAAACAAGTAGTATCATAGAATCATAGAATGGTAGAGTTGGAAGGAACCTCCAGGGTCATCGGGTCCAACCCCCTGCTCAGTGCAGGATTTACTAAATCATCCCAAATAGATATTTGTCCAGCGTTTGAGCACTTCCATTGAATGGAGAACTCACCACCTCCCATGGTAACATGTCCCACTCATTGATCACCCTCACTGTCAGAAGGTTTTTTCTAATATCTAATTTGTGTCTCCTCCCTTTCAGTTTCATCCCATTGCTTCTAGTCTTTCCTTGTGCAAATGAGAATAGGGCTGATCCCTCTGCAGTGTGACAACCCTTCAGATATTTGTAGACAGCTATTAAGTCTCCTCTCAGTCTTCTTTTTTGCAAGCTTCTTTTTAGAAGACAATTTTCCCCATTTAAGAGAAAAAAATTCCCTTCCATCTCCACTCTGGCAATCGGAACAATTCCTAGATCACCAACCCTTTCAAAGTTTTTAGTGATTGTAACATGCAATATTGTATTGCTCAATAATGATTTCCAGGCCCCTCTTGAACTCTTTTATCGAATTTGCCATTACCACGTCCTCAGGCAGAGAGTTTCATAGTCTCCCTGCTCTTACAACAAAGAACCCCCTTCTATGTCGGTGTAGAAACCTTCTTGACACTGGACATAGAGGATGCTCCTTTGTTACAGTCACAGTCCCGCATATAAATCAATGATGAGAGAGATCTCTGTATTGACCCCTGGTATATTTATACATAGTAATTAGGTCGCCCCTCAGCTGTCTTTTTTCTAAACTAAGCAATCCCAATTTTGATGACCTCTCTGGGTATTGCAGTCTGCCCATTCTATTTATTACTTTTGTTGCCTGCCTTTAAACCCACCCAAATTCTGATATGTCCTTCTTGAGTACCGGTGCCCAAAACTGTCCACAATATTCCATGTGTGGTCTGACCAGTGACTTGTAAAAAGGAAGAACAATGTTCTCATCGTATGCCTATAGATCTCTTTTGATGCATGATCATATTTGCCTTGGCAGCAGCTGCCTGACACTGGTTGCTCTTTGTAAGCTTACAGTTAACCAAAACCCCGAAGTCCTTTTCCATGTCAGTGTTCCCCAGTGGTTTCCCATTTAGTGTGTAAGGGTGACATATACTTCCCTGCCCATGTGCAGAACCTTACATTTATCAGTGTTAAACCTCATTTGTCACTTTTCTACCCAAATCCCCAACTTATCTAGATCCTATTGCACCTGCATTCTGTCCTTTTTAGTGTTACTTTCTTTACATAGTTTTATGTCATCTGCAGGTATTGCTATTTTACTGCACAATCCTTCTACCAGGTCATTAATAAATATAAATAATAAGGTCCAGTGTACCCCTGTGGTACCCCACTAGTCTCAAACTTGTTTCTTTCAATGATGCTTTAGATATGGCCAACGTCTGTGGAGAAAATTGCATGTCAGCAGATTTTCTCCATTACAAGTGCATGTTCAAAACTTACATCTCTGCAATTTACCTTGCCAAACAAGCCTTTCTCATCTCTGAGTTCCACTTATCAGAGTTATTACGCCAAAGGATGCAGGTTTCTATCACAGACCTCAATATGGAAAACCTGATTACTTATTTCAAAGAAACCAAACACTATCAGAAGCTAAATATTACATGGGTCCAATAAACATAATAATACTACACCAACAAAGATTACACACTGGGTACGATTAATGATACCAAAAATCCAAAAATGTGATTGTAATTCATTAAAATAAATCCATCTACACACATTTATAGATACAAAAGCTAAAAAGGCGGGTAATTCCTCAAATGTACATTTCATAAACAAAAGCAAGTTGATAAATAGCAAATTAGGATCCCCCAAAACATTGCATGAAGCTATAATAGAAATTGATATACCATATGTATATACTAAAGTGCCATCGCTCATACAATACATTAACATTATAAGATATAACTAAATTAATTTGTAAATGTCATAAGCTGCAAGTCTGATGTGCATTTCACTAAAGCTTCGTCACAAAAGTAGAAGAGGCAGCAGCACTTCCATATACATCACCACTGGTGCGATGCAAATTGATATGCAGAGCCCGAGAAGGAAGCAGGCCCCTGAGGATCCAAATCACACGTGTAGAAAATATAGAGGCTAGGCAGCATCAAATGGTAAAAAAGATCTTCTTTAATGGTCTATAACAGCGGGGGGTGTATAAGCCATGTATCGACCCCAGCAAGGGTCTTTGTCAAGGCTTGACAAAAGGTGAGTATACATTTTGTTTTTATGTTTACACATTGTAGGATGATTTTCAGGGAAGGGCTTATATTTTTAAGCCCTTCCCGAAAATTCATCCCGCGCTCGCCGGCAGCCCATTGCTTTCAATGGAGCCGGCTGTATTGCCGGCTCCATTGAATTCAATGGGCAAACATCGTTCTTCTTTGCCACAGCTGTTACAGCTGTGGCAGAGGAGAACGATCTTTAGTGCGGGAGGGGGGCTCACTCTTGCCACTATTGTGGCTTAATAGTGAGACCTCGGAGCCCGAAATGCAGCCCTGCATGTTGCTCCTCGCCTGCCCTATCCATTTCTGTGTTTTTTCCATGACTTTGGTGATTTGCTAAGATTTTCACAAATGAAAACCTTAGCGGAGCACCAATCATATACAAAAATGCTCGAGTCGCCCATTGACTTCAATGGCGTTCGTTACTCGAAACGAACTCTCGAGCATCACTGAAAGTTCGACTCGAGTAACGAGCACTCGAGCATTTTGGTGCTCGCTCATCTCTAGTTAGGAATCATTGAGGAATTACTGAATCAACAAGTTACATCTTCTAGAGGAAATTATCTATTATACTTGCTGCCCAAGACCTCTTTCACATGAGCATATACGTTTTCACGCTGGCCGCATCATGAAAATCGCATGAATGAAGAATAGCCGCAACCAATTCTTGAGCTTAAGGGCTTAGTCACACCTGCGCATCGGCGCCCATGTTACTGCAGGTAGAAGACGGCCGCACTTCAGGACGGACGTCTCTCTGCAGTGCCGGAAGAAAATACATGTGATCGGCTTCATTGCCGGTCATGTGTTCTTTCTTCAACGCTGCAGGGAGTCGTCTGTCTTGAAGTGCGGCCGTCTTCTTCCTGCATTAAGGGCTCAGTCACATAGGCGCATCGGCGCCTGTGTATGGGTGTCGACGCGCCCGTGTGACTAAGCCCTAATAAGCATTTTCTCGTCCATTCATACAGGTGCACCGACAATAAAAACACCCTGCGGCGCGGAAATCTCTTGATCAGCAGACATCCACTGAATGACTACAATATAATTGCTTAAATAGAGCCAGATGTCCTCTTTTCCGAGCGTTGGATGCAACTGAACTCCTTCCCCCTTTCTTTTTGTTCAGCTCCCATAGGAGAACGTCATGGGAGAACGCTAAAGTCACCATGACTTTCCATGATGAACCTATCATTAATGATAAAGAAATTCACTAAAAGAGCCCAGAGTCTGACTTCGTCTGGCAGACTGCATTCTGTGAGGTTTTACGGAGGGTTTATGGCGATTGTGCCTAGCTTATGGCGATTGTACCTGCCCTATGGCAATTGTGCCTACCTTATGGCGATTATGCCTGCATTACAGCGATTGTGCCTATCAAGTATTGCATTTTTTGCCTCTTTCAATGTCTTGTTTTTTGTTTTTTTTCTCACCTCTGTGATTTTATCATTAGTGGTAGGTTAATCATGGAAAATCGCGCCAATTTTCTGCTCCCGTACATCGGGCTGCGCTTTTTATAGTTATCCTATGGAAAGCGTTAATTGTGTTACCCCCATGCAGATTATTGCCGCGGATAATGCAATGATATATCACCCTTGGACAGGAAGCCTATGTCCTTCCCCTGCTGTACTCTGATGTGGGATTGTTTCTGTCACCAGAGGTATACACCCAGTGATATTTGAAT
Source organism: Eleutherodactylus coqui (assembly GCF_035609145.1). Lineage (NCBI taxonomy): Eukaryota > Metazoa > Chordata > Amphibia > Anura > Eleutherodactylidae > Eleutherodactylus > Eleutherodactylus coqui. Next base: position 81,121,770 of record NC_089849.1, read on the forward strand.
CCAACTACACTGCTTTTATCCCACTCGCTCTGCTCACAGGAGAGTCCAAGTATGGCATCCCCATGCCTCTGCATTCATACATAAGCCTACAGGACTCCTACATGAAGAAGGACCTAACTAAAACACCTCCCTTTTAAGTGAATGTCCAGGGATTCCTACCAATTATCACTATAAGGCAAAACTAAAGGCCACAAATGAACTAGACCATCACTGAGCCACCAATGACTGATGTCAAATAAACGGTCACATAATCACCGTATACATACATGCTGCCACACAGTGCATAATGGAGCCAATACAGCTACAATAAAATGGGTAAAGGAACTCAAAGCAGATTGCAACAAAATAGTTTGCTCCATGGATGTTTACAGCATTAGATTGGGTAAGGAGGTTGAGTATTAGTAAAAGTTCATCAACAATAAGGCTCAATCATTTAACGTTAGGATTAGCTGTAATGGCTAAATCTAATAGCTAATGCTAGTATTTCAATGACAATAGAAAAAATGGTTGGGGACTAGTTGCTATGATATCTCCCTTAGGGTGACTACCCGCTACAGTTTGTAATGTTAAAATCGCGATCGCGTAAGTCCCATAGACCCCTGCAGAAAAAAAATGCTACGAATTTCGCAGTGAAAAAAAAACTGTAGTCGGTAGTCACCCTTATACTGCACACATAGAGAAGAGAATATCAAGATAGAGCATACGGTGCACATTTCAGCCAGCTGCTTTTATGCTGTGCGGAAAAGTTAGTTCTGGAACTATCTTCTGGCTGGAATACGTTGGCAGTCCCATAGACTCCTATGGGAGCCCATGAGACCTGCCAGAAAAGAGAGGTGGGGAGGAGTTTAGCAGCGTCCCTGCTAAACTCCCTCCCCCTTCCTGCCCCCTCTCCATCCCTTTCTGGCTACCAGCAATGGGAAGGGCGGGATGGGGAGGGAGCTAATATGCTAAAGTCCCACCCCTCCCCCTTGCCTGCAGCTCCCATAGGCTGCAACAGAGAGAGGCAGGACTAGTTCTTCTAAGATTCCCCCCCCCTCCCCTTGTTGGCAGCCTGCAAGAGGCAAAGAGGGGGCAGGAAGGGGGGGGGGGAGTTTAGCTCTCTGATGGTATCTGAACAGGCACTTAAATGAGACCAAGTCATGGCTGCGTTTCCCTCATGCAATTTTTGGCCGCGCTGCGGCCATGGCACAGCCAGTCAGTGATCACAGCGTCCATGTAAAGGAGCCTTTATACTAAAGATTTTGCTAATACAAAGTCTAGCTAGTTATCCAGTTATGTATTGAGACATTCCCTGCTTCCATACCTTACCAACCTTTCCATATCACCACATAACTAGACAGACTTACCATTCAACTTTTTTATGTTAAACATAGATTTTTATTTATTTATTCAATTATTTTAATTACATTTCAGTAGCTACAATATATTTTAAAAAACGAATCTTACAATTTTTAAACTGGTCACCGAGAATTCAGAGTAGGCTAATTTCCTGTTTTGCATCACTTTTCAGCTTGTGCTGTGTACTCTGTCAGCAGGGTCAGCAGTCACCTCATTATCATCAGACAACAAGTAACACATTTATTATAAGGTTAAAACTGATTATTTTTTGATGCATGTAATGTAATATATAGTGCGCAATGGAAAGATCACTAATATTGGGGGGGGGGGGGGGGAAGCATATTAACTATATCTGCTGAAATAATTAGAAAACACGCATGATATGATTGATATCAGTTATGGCACAGAATTTTGTTGATCCTTTATTCTTCATTATTGTCCTTTCATCTCGACGTCTGCTGGCACTTTCAAGCTGTCTCCTTCCTTGTTGTCTGACTAAAGACATTTACAGCATAATGTTAAAATTATCTCCGCATTTGAAAACCCTCATGAAAGAACCTGCCGTTGAAATAACAGGCTCCATGCATTATGAGCTTATAAACACAGCGAGTCTATATGAAAGGTGATTAATACTATTTTTCAAAGCAATTTCAAAGCAAAGTTGACATTTTTAAAATATTAGGGTAATATGGATTTTTTTTGTGCTTATCGGGCATATCTATATTTTATTTTTTATTCTGCTTCCTGCATTACTTTCCTCTCTGTATCTGTATTTAAAATTCAATACACAGTTTTTCATGCTGTCCCTGAGTTGAACTCTCAACAAACATTTAGACGACACTAGCAAAGAAAAGTGAATGAAAATGAGAATCAATGCATACGCATAACTTTCAGCAATACAAAGACTGGACAAAATGTTCTCTCTGTTTGGTTTCTTAAAGTAACTTTTTGTTTTCTTTATGCTAACCCACAAATCTGTATAAGAACGGACCTTTACATTCTCAATAATAAAGTGAATTTCTATAATTAAGAGATACTGTCCTTGGATATCTTATCACACTAAATCTCCATATATATAAATAAAGGTGAAAGCCCTCACTGACTCACTGACTGACTCACTGACTGACTCACCACTAATTCTCTAACTTCCCAATGTCGTACAAACATTAAATTTGGCACGACCATTGTTTAGGTCTTCAATAGAAAAAGTAAAGGGGTCACAGCTTAATTATTCAATTGTAAGTGCAAAAGTATTGGCACGCCTATGTAATGTGCCTAATCTAATTCTCTAACTTCACTGTGTTATACAAACATGAAATTTGGCATGACCATTCTTTAGGACCTAAATAGGAAAGTCTAAGGGATCACATCTTGATTATTTAATTGTAACTGCAAAAGTAAGTGCACCCTTATGTAATGTAACTTATCGGTGCCGTACAAGAGTAAAATTAGGCGCAAGCATTCTTTAGGTCCTAAATGAGGAAAGTGGGAGGGGTAGCACATTCTGCAGTGGGACATTGGTACATGCAGCCTGAGGAGAATCTAACGCTTCACTATGTCTATACATATTTTATTCCTCAGTTACTCTAAAGGAACCTTGACTTAAAATTTCCATGCAAACACATAAACAGCTGTATCAAATTAACTCGAGCGAGGCTGTGTATATCAGCTAATATGAAATAAAGTAAGGCCAGCTGCACATGAATGGGTCAGATTCCAGATCCAGGATAACGCACCGGAATCCAATCCTGTGTTCCCGTGTAGCTGTGGTTTTCTTTTTTCTTCTGTACTGCAGAAGATCCGTCCGGTCAACCATTGGACATGAGCAGTACAGATTTTTCCGTGATGTTGCAAGCCAATGATGTGGATCCCGCGACCTTTACGCAATGTTATTTATGGAAGGGCCACGGGTCGGACGGCTTCCATTGACATCAATGGAAACCATCCAAGCGGAATCCACTCAAAAATAGCAATTGATTTCCGCTTGTGTGCAAGAAAAATCTCTTTTCCATTGCATGCTATTTGCTGCGGAATCTGGGGGTAGACATGCAAATATGCCTGTGTGTAGTTCGCCATAAGCTACAGGAATCGAAAGTGGATCTTCTCCTTCCTCCATTTTGGGGTCAATGTTTGGGGTTGTGTACACACCAGGTGAGTGTGTCTGACATGGCTATACAATTTCATTAGTTAGACATATGATATGTGATTACTATTCAGATAAGTTGACCACTATATGTCTTCCTCTTTATTCTTCTACTCTTGAGTGGACTTTGTTACAGTGAGCGCTGGGAACTGGCACCTCCATTTCCACATCCCTGAGTATACATTGGCTGTGGAGGGCTGATTGTGTAAACCTTCATCTTCCTCTTAGTGGAAAAAAATGGTTGGGAATCAGTAATTCAATGTCTTCATCTTCTCCTTCTGGTCATTTGGATTGCCCCTATGACATCCATGACACTGAATGATCAAATAGCTCATAAGATTGATCCACGGGGACTGCTTCAGAGGGTACCAGGAATTTGACATCAGGTGAACTACAGCGGGAACGCCTATGGCCAACTGGTGAAGACTGACTACTCTGTGCCTGCAACTCGGAGGAAGATGAGGTGGTAATTTATGCATACTGTGTCATCCACTCTATGACCTGTTCTGCATGCTTCAGATGTAAAGCATTAGCAGAACCACTTCTAAGGAGTGGCAGCAGGCTAGCCTCACCTCCTACAGAATGTGGAGCCATTGCCTTAATGAAGAGCTGCTTAATGTGATAACTTGGTTCATCCTCTACAACCATCACAACCAACAATATGCCCCCTACCCTTTGCTTTCTTTATGTTTTCATATATTTTATTACGTTTTTTTTGTTTATTTTTGCAACTTGATATTAATGAATTCTTCAGTTAACTTTTTAGTTTGCAGAAAAGTCAGCTATGCAACATTTGCGAGTAATTTGTATTAGTCAGACTTGCAACTTTGAAAAATCTATAGAGGATGCATAAAGAAATAGAATCCAGCACTCATAATATTTAATTACTACACAAAGGAACTTACTTTAGTGGGGGTCCAGGAACTATGAGGAAACCCCCCTTAGTATCCAGGTACACCAAAAAAAAGGGTTATGTCAGCCACTATCAAGTCCACAAATGTATCCCAGCGCAGTGTCCAGCTATCTGACACCGAGACAGAATGAATTGCCCTGGTTTGGCCACTCTAATTTCTTCATAGTGCATACTGTTTTTTCCTGGGGCACTAGTTAAAAAACTCCTCGAGGAGAGGCAGAGACTCGGACAGGCGGTAGCTTGCTTGTTGGTGGACCACCACCTGAATCCCATTAAGCAAATATGAGCTGTCCCTCAAAAAATCTTTCAGGTTTTTACCTGCACTCTTGGTAAACATGCTGCACTGGGAAACATTTTAGTACGCTGTGGACTACTGAGTAGGCAAAAGGGTGCACCTTACCCCTTCTGGAATAGGGATAGCTGGACGCTGCGCTGGGAAAAATTTCAGTACGCTGTGGACACAGGCTCGTGCCTGCGTCCTGGGGTTGGGGGATTGTACAGTAATGCCAGTATGTAACACAGGAGAAAAGGCAGTGGTGTCACCCACAGGCGGTGATTGGCCTTCGTTCCACCTAGTGTGGTGCTTAGCTAAGATGTGCCAGCGCGTACGACTTGCTGATTATGGTCTGGCCCAACTAAATTGTTAGGGGGGTGACCACCAGGGTCTTGCCCACAATTTGGCTAAATAGTGCGACCTGGGATCCTCATATGCACCATGCATGCTGCCCCTGATGTTCCCTATCCATTTCTGTAGTGTTTCCATCACTTTATGATGTTTTTTGCTGAACCCCCCCCTTATGCAGAGCATGGGTCACCTTGAAAATGCTTGAGTCACCCATTGACTTCAATGGGGTTCATTACTCGAAACGAGCTCTCGAGCATTTACAAAAAGGTTCGGCTCGAGTAATGAGCACCCGAGCATTTTGGTGCTCGCTCATCTCTAATAAACAACTTAATATACATGATTTTACCGTACTCATAGGGTTAAATGTTCATAGAGTATTATTCTTTTTACATTTAAAACTGTATGTATCAGGCCAGACTATTTATACTAAAACTCATTTTAAAACAGGCAATTCAAACAGCTACCTTGTCTTCTCTGTCATGCTAAAAAATGGAAATTAAACATCCCATGTGAATAGTTCAGGAGAATCAAGAGGAATTATACTTCTGATTATGTTTTTATACAACAGAAATCTTAAATCAACATTTTAGAGACAGGGGCTACCCTGAAGGATTGCAACACATGCTTGTAGAGGTCTGTAACTAATAGGGCATACCAGGTCATTATTTTTAATTCAGTACAATCCTCAACACTCATACTTGAAATCCATGATCTCTGAACTTTGGGAGATTTTGAGCTGGTAGCTCTTTTTTATAAACGAGATCCTGGAGCACCTGAGGATGATTTTTCATAAGAATAAAACCTTAAAAAATATCCTAGCAATCTCTCGCCTTTGTACCCGTGGAGCACTGTCTTCACTTATGTGTGGAGCCCCACGGCTGGATTTTTGAAGTTTTTTTTTTATATGTAGGATTCACAACTGTAAATGTTGTTCTAATTTTCACCACGGAAGGAAAGAGAGCCCCATAGAGAATGAGAACACTGTCCTTCAGCTAAAACACTGTGACACCAGTTATGTCATTTACCTGCTGGAATGCCTTGATTGCCTAAAATATTTTGGTAGGAGTATAAATGCACTTAGAATAAGGGCTAACAAACATGGTTCCAATATTCAGAATGGTTTTCAGAAACACAACGTATCTCGAAATTTCTCTGTCGCCCACAACAAAGAGCCACTTTAATGCGCAAAAATCCATTAGAAAGGATAACCTACCATGGCCATTTTTCTAAACTGAAATCCAAAGAGATGTATTAGATATTATGTCTCAATACTCCAGCATCAAATGGTCTTAATGAGGTCCTGAAGAAGATTTAATGATCATTTTAATTCAATACGTGGTATCTAGGAGGTTTTCAATAAACTCCTAGTTACAAATTTAACACCTTCCCGCTTCTTTTTAGCAGTTTGTTTTGTATTTTACTTCTTCCAATATTTTTAATTTGTGAATACATATTATATATATATATATATATATATATATATATATATATATATATATATATATATATATATATTATTATTTTTTATTTTTTTTAATCTGTTTTGGATAAATTTAATCTCCTTACTCTGGCTGTATTTTATACTCATGCTTGTTTTCTCACATCGGTCCTTTTAACTGTTTTAATTATTTTATTTTCTCTCATTCCCTGGCATTTTTACCTAACATTATCATATATATGACATTGTTTTATTTTGGCATTTTCCATTTTAACTAAGATCGTAGAATCATGGAGTTGGAAGGGACCTCCAGGCTTATCGAGTCCAACCAATGCAGGATTCACTAGATGGTACAAATGGAGGAGGCTCGTAGTGTTATCGGGAAAGAAGCCAGAGGTCGATATCAGTAGGTCTTTAGTAGAAATAGCAGAGGAGTAGGCAAGAGTGAAGCTTGCTCAAGACTGGGGAGCACAATAATCATGCAAGGCACTAAAAGAAGGGCCAGGTTTTTATAGGAAGTCATAATCAAAAGCAGGCCAGGGCCAGGGCAGGGAACCAGACCAGGAAAACAGGATCATGGTTAAGTTCAGCATGGAGAGCTGCTGACTTGACAGCAGAAGGTCCCTGGCTCCAGTCCTGATACTCAGCCTTCTTTGTGGCATGCCAAACATTCCCAGATCCTTTAATCATTCCCCATAGGACGTGGTTTGCAGACCACTCACCATCCTGGTAACTCTTCTGTGAGCTTGCTTGAGTTTGTCGATGTCTTTGTTTAAAATTAGGGTGCCCAGAACTGAATACAGAATTACAGATGAGGTCTGATTAGGGAAGGGTAGAGGGGGATAATAACCTCATATGCTCTAGTCTCTATGCTTCTCTTAATACATCCCAGAGTTGTGTTTGCCTCTTTTGCTACTACATCACAATGTTGACTCATGGTCAGTCTGTGATCTATTAGAATACCCAAGTCTTTTCCCCATGTGCTGCTGCTTAGCTCAATTCCTCCCATTCTGTATGTTTTTATTTTCATTTTTCTTGCCCAGATGTAGGACTTTGCATTTCTCCTTGTTAAATACCATTCTGTTATTTGCTGACCTATTCAAACTTGACCAGATCTCTGTTTCATATTCTCTCTCTCTTAACCAGTCTTAGCCATGTCTCCAATCTTTGTCTCATCTGCAAACTTGATCAGTTTTCCCTCAATTCCTTCCTTTAGATCATTTATAAAAATGTTGAAGAACACTGGGCCCAGGACAGAGCCTTTTGGTACCCCACTTGAGACATTCCTCCACTTGTATGTGTACAAAACAGATACAAAATAGGAATTTAAAAGCTTGGCCTTCTCAACATCAATTTTAACCAATTCACAATTTTCATCCTGTAAACCTATTATAGCATCTTTTCTTTTGCTTTTGACATACCCCCAAAATCCTTTTTTCTTGCTTTTACCCTCTCTTGCAAGCTTTAATTCATTATTAGTTTTTCCTGACACTTGCCCTATAGTTTCTGCAGACTGCATTATATTCTTCATTAGATATAGCCCCTCTTTCCATTTGATAAACATTTTTCTTTGTTTTTAGCATGTATTTAAGTTTTGTGTTCCTCCATCCTGGTCTCTTTAAATGCTTCCCATTCTTCTTTCTATAAGGGATTGTTAATAGAGATGAGCGAACACGTTCGGCCCCGCCCCTTTTTCGCCCGAACACCGAACTTTGCGAACACCTCGGTGTTCGGGCGAAAAAGTTCGGGGGCCGCCGTGGCAGCGCGGGGGGGTGCGGCGGGGAGTGGGGGGGAGAGGGAGAGAGAGAGGGCTCCCCCCTGTTCCCCGCTACTGCCGCCCGCGCCGCCGCGCATCTCCCCGCCCCCCGGCGGCACCCGGACACTTACGCGCGAACACTGCAGTGTTCGCTAAAGCCGGTGTCCGGGTGCGGATGTGTCCGTAACGGACACGTTCGCTCATCTCTAATTGTTAACAATTGTGCTTTGAGAATCGTATTTTGCCATATTTCCCAACCTTCTTGGACATTTCTGTCCCAAAGTATATCCAGCCATGGGATCCTTCCTGACCTGTTTCTAAGTCCATTAAAATCTGCCTTTCTGAAATCCAACCTTGAGATCTAAGTTTTCTCAGGTCTTCCTCTCCTTTTTATCCAAAATTCAAGGATAGCATGATCACTGCTTCCTAGGTTGGTGAGAATTAGGTCAAAGACAGCAGATCCCTTTGTTTTCTCTTCTGCCTTTTGAAAGATATAATTGTCAGCAAGAGAAAATAAGAATTTGTTGGACCTATTATTTTTGCCTCAGAGAGATTCCCAACATATTTCTGGGTAGTTAAAATCTCCTATGATCACTATGTCATGCTTTTTTGAGACCTTGGCCATCTGATGTAGAAAGATTCATGCATATCTTCTGCTTGTCCAGGTGGCCTATAGTAAATACCTAAACTGGTGTCCTTTCTTTTCCAGTGCTTTACATAAATCCACCGGCACCTTTGTTATAATCAGACACAATTCTAGTGTGGCACACTATGTGAGAACTAGACTTTTGCTGTTTTTGGTGCTTCAGTCCCCCATATCCCACAGACAGCTGCATAGTGTACAAAAGTAATTTGTATTCGCCAGACTCGAAGGTTTGAAGAATCTGCCAGGTCATAAACAAAGAATTGCAATATTCAGTGTACATTGTTTCTCTGCTGCTATATATGGTGACAGCAGTAGAATTATATGCTCTGCAGAATATCTCTCCAAGGGTATTGAACACATTTTCTATAGACATATAAAGTTGATGCAGCTTTGATGCTCCCCATGCTAGCTTGCAGCTTCTTTTTCCTGTGCTGAGCTATAAAATGGCTGCTGGTAACATAGTGGCTCGCTCATGTAATGCAGGCATCCAATAAACGTGCTGACCATATGCAAGAGGCAGGACACACTTGGTGATATCATTAAGGTGCCCTGCTTACTGATGGACCGCACACTAACTTCAGTAGCTGGCATTGTGGAAAAGTCAATGATTTTGGCAAAAATTGGGTAGGATTCATCTGATTCAATTTGGAGAAAATTGTCCCAATTTTATCACCTTGCTGATCATGACAAGTAACATTAAGCAACAGGAGGGAGACCTTTAGTTACCTGAATCATAGAGGGATTTTTCTGCACAAAAAATGTAATTTTGTGTAGTTTAGGTGTCACTAAATCTTGCACCAACCTCTGTTACTTGATTGCGCAGCCCACCACGTTGGCAACAGCACTCCCTTGCTTTCCACACTTCTATCCTCTCCTAGATCTGTCATACTCTCTCTGGCCCTTTTCATTTTGCTGATGCAGAAGCCACTGCATTAGGCCTTAGTCAGACGGGCGATTTTTCGCGCGATTTGCGGATCGCATGACGGATGCGCATCCACAAATCGCGTGACTGGTGCGCGCAAGTCGCCCGCAAATCGCCCGAAAATCAGCTCCTAGCCGCGTTTCATTAGAAACGGGCCGGAGCTGTCCAGCGCATTGCATTCAATGGAGACGGCAATACAGCCGTCTCCATTGAAAGCAATGCGCTGCGGGCGAGCCCGGGATGAATTGCCGGTAAGGGCTTAAATATATAAGCCCTTACCTGCAATTCATCCTAAAATGTGTAAAAATTAAAAAAAATTGTATACTCACCTTCTGCCGGCAGCCGGAGCTCCGCGCGGCCGTCCTGCAGTGGGTGTGAAGGGGGTGTGAGTCAGACCTGCCCCCTGATTGGCTCAGCGCTGAGCCAATCAGAGGCATGCCTCACTCACACCCATTCATGAATTCATGAATGGATGTGAGTCAGACATGCCCCTGATTGGCTCAGCGCTGAGAGGCAGCAGTCACTCACCCATTCATGAATGGGTGTGTGTGTGTTTTCAGCCTCTGATTGGTCAGGGCTGTGACCAATCAGAGGCAGATCATTCAGCAGGCGGGGATTTTAAAGCCCCGCCGGCTGAATAGTGCCAAGAAGCAGTTCAGGAGAACTGACAGCGGCCGCGGCTGGACTCCGGCTGCAGCGGAAAGGTGAGTATACAATTTTTTTTTATTTTAACACATTTTAGGATGAATTGCCGGGAAGGGCTTATATACTTAACCCCTTCCCGACAATTCACCCCGTGCACGCCGGCAGCCCATTGCTTTCAATGGAGCGGCTGTATTGCCGCTCCATTGAATTCAATGGGCAAACATCGTTCTTCTCTGCCACAGCTGTTACAGCTGTGGCAGAGAAGAATGATTTGTCTTCTATATGTTCTCAATGGGGTCGGCGCTGCTGCCGCCGGCCCCATTGAGCGCATATACAGAAGAGAACAGGAATCGCAGATAGGTGCGATCTGCGATTTTTTGTTCTATAATTTATCGGACGAGCGCATAAAAAGCGCTCATGTGTCCGATACCATTGCAAAGCAATGGTTTTAAAAAATCGCCGGACGCATGCGCATGCGCAAATCGCGGCAAAAAACGCCCGTCTGACTAAGGCCTTAGCCTTTTACTTGAGAACAAACCCTGTTCTTTACCTGAAGGTCTTGTTTCATGGCTTTTCCACTTAGCTCACTTTGGCAGTGGTCACTAGCCCACTGTATCTTGGACCTCACTGTACACTTCCTTGGTTTCAGGCCTTATTCAACTGTGTAACCTCAAACTCACAACCTCTTGTGTTCCAGTTGGCAGCGCTCTCCGCTAGGCTATCCAGTATTGAATAGTTCCCTTGCTGAAACCTAGCCTTGTTCTGTATTTTTCAGCTACCTAGTTCCTTCCTCCTAGTCCTGGCCCCACCCCTGTTTCTGACTGCACTTCTTATATAAGCCTAGCCCTGCCTTTCCTTCAGTACGTGATTATTGTGTTCCACCAACTTGATCAAGCTCCTCTGTGTCAGTACTCACATTATTGCTGGCAAGGGACTCTCTCTGGTGCTTGAAGGGGGTGGGGATTCATTCTCTAGCTCACAGAGTCCCGAACAAATGACTGTTGCCATTCAGTCTCTGGGTGACCAGCAAGGAGCTTCTGCACTCTCTTTACCTCGGTTTAAGAGAGTAAGCATAATAAACATTGTGTACAACATGAAAGGAACACTGGGAGATGTCGTTGCAGAATAAAGCTGATACTAGAGATATGCACCACACTAGCAGCATAGGGATGCAACATGATGGCACTAACTTCAATTACAGATAGCAGTATTTATTTTTTTAATAATGTGAAGATGTTATCTAGAGTGTAGAAATGACATTTGGAAGTGTTTTATGATCTTGGAGAATTCTTTTTAATTTTCACCTGGTCTAAAAGGAAGTGTCAAGCCCAAAGGGCAGAAGTACTGTATAAAACATGGCTGGCTCAGACTATGACATAATAATGGACCACAAAGGCCCAACAAAAGAAAATTTCATTGGAATACTGCTTGAGAGTCAATTACTTGTCACTAGGTCCTCTTATGGTTTGTTTACAAATAATTTGAGTCCTTATTGATTATATGTGCTCTACAATAACAACAATAACGATAACTAAAAGTTTCTGATGCAGTTAAAAGTGTGTGTGCACATGTTCTGTATAAATGGATGATGGACCTCAGAATCATTTTTTCCGCTGAGCCCAAAGAACTCATTCCAGCATTGCATATATTGCTTTATATTTCATTAGACCGTTTTATAAAGATTTTGCTACTGTATTTTAATACTGTCAACAGTAGAGTCCACGATACGTCTTTTTGGTATGCAATAGCACATTTTCACAATAAAAGATTAGTAGACCTAATTATTCTGACTGTTTTGTTTTACAAATATTTTAGTGTGTTTACCTACTTTATAAAGGTACATAGGGCGATTATTGTCAGGCTAATCTCTAGAAGCAGTGAATTTCAGTGATAATCACCCCATGCAGAGGCGTAGCTTGAAGCTTTTGGGCCCCAATGCAAAACCTGTAACAGTGCCCCCAAATATAATGATTTATTCATAGTACTGATCTCCCTATATGGAGAAGAGAGGCCTTATGGGCCCCCTAAAGGTCCTGGGCCCGGGTGCAACTGCATCCTCTACATCCCCTATAGTTACACCCCTGACCCTATGTACTCGTGGCTGCCGACAGAGCAATGATGGGAAATTGCTCATTTGTCAGTGTTTGGTTTTTAGTCGAACTATAAACCATGTGGCTGTTGAGCCGTGTAAGCAAGAGCAGCTCAATCTTTGAGCAACTCCTCTCTACTATGAATGGAGTCGGACAGCCAGAATGATCCCCAGCCACTCTGCCTCCATTCGCTTGGCCACTTCACATCTATTTAGTCAGGTGGCAGTCCATTAGCTGTCTGTCAGGTGCTTATGCACCCAATAGTCATCCTGTGTAAAGCAATCTTAACCTTCAACTGTGGACGTAATTTATTTGTTACACTTCCGTGGACGTGGGGTCTCTCAGTCTCCTATATATTGTGGTTGACTTTTTCCACAATTATAAACTAGATGTTTACAATAACTTGTTTTTATTAATTTTCAGGTTATAAATAATTAAAAAACATGTAGAAATCAACTTTTATTTATATATTTTAAGTAATGTTATATAATAAAGAGTGGGGGGGTACGCGATTCTCAGAAATCTAGAATCAGGAGGGGTCTGTTAGACTCCACGTTCATAGTTAAAGGTTAAGGAAAATAATTGAACCCACACAATGAGCTTTACACCAAAACGCATCATCCTGTTATGTAAAAGAATCCACATTTTCAACTTTTTATTCAGTGAGTCATTCAACAGAATATTTCAAAGAATGCTTCACGGAGTATCTGAATGGCAGTAGCAAATTGAATAAATGACTGCAGTAATTATTTAATTATGTACACCCTAACAGACGTGACAGTTTAATAAACAAATAAACTTATTACAGAAAATATAATCAGCAAGTATACTTCAATATATTATACTGTTTAGCCTCATGATTAATCTCAATATTAACCTCATTATAAAAGAAAGAAAACTCCCAGAGGGTAACAGGTTCTATTACTCCCCCCTCCCCCCGGCTTCATGCACAACACTTAATTAAAAACACAGAAATGACTGTATTTAATATCATTTTAACTTAGCAATCCAGGATATTGTAGGGTTTGTTTTGTTCTTTGTCCTTGTTGTGCAAAAGTGCTTGCTTCGTGTATACATATACACCGCCAGTTCAAGTTATGGCACCTGCCAGTTTCCGTTAGCATTAACAACTATGTCAGCTTGATTTGGATTTGTCATAGTTCTAGTGAATGCCCTAAAAATAAAACTCTAAAACAATGGTGGAATTTTGTTTTTAATTATCCTTCCCCCTCAAAAATGAACAATATTTTATTATTATAACACATTATTCATGTATATAACCCAAAACATTGTGCAATTGCAAAATACACCATACCCAACAAAAACCAAACTCTAATAAAGGAACATCGACAGAAAGATAAAAATGTTAATTGCTTTCTTAATGCGGAGATGAGGAAAAATTACTTTGTCCTTAAGGTCTCTTTCACACGAGCGTATATCGGCCACTATTTTCACAGCCAGCCGATATATGCTACCATCTGAAACATTGGATTCCAATGCATCAGATTACATGGTCATATACCCGCAGCATAAAAGCGCCTGGCCTGGCCAATATAGAGCCGGGTGCTTTTACTCCAGGCTGGAAAGATAGTCCCGGAACTATCTTTCCGGCCAGAATATGTCGGCCGCTGCATGGGTTCCTATGGAAACCAATGACAGCGGCCAGAGAACGGAGGTGGGAGGGAGCTTAGCAGCATGACAGCTAAACTCCCTCACCCTTCTCTCCTCCTCTGTCCTCCCCTACAGCTGTTTGCTATTTAAGGGGGCGGGATGGGAGCAGAGCTAAGCCCATCCCGTCCTCCCCCATCTCACTGCTAGCAGCGCACAAGAGGCAGAGTATGGGCGGGGGCTTAACCCCTGTCCCACCCCCTCCTATTTGGAACTCCAAGCAGCTGGAGGGGAGGAGAAAGGAGGTGAGCCGGCGAGGGGGAGGGAAGGGCCAGCATCACAGTCTCAGCATATATGCACCCGGGCTGTGCTGTTTGAATGGGTGCACAAATGTTGGATTTGTGCACCCGTTCACGCTTTTTTACGGCGCCGGCAGTCACACACAAAAACACCTACGGCAATGTGAAACGGCCCTAAAGACTATACTGTGATCCTACTGGGCTTTTAGTTAGTGGTACTGTAATGATGATGTGTGACTTCTTACTTTTAAATGTAGAGATGCAGCGGTCACGTGTGCTTGACACTTCATCACTGCAGTACTGCTAATATGCTGGAGGGACCACTGAGTAGCGCTTCTGAAGCAACAGGGACATACCAGGGGGATAACGTTTTCAGGAGGATTTTTAAGAGGCGATATACGGGTTTGCAGCTCTTAATACAAGTACTCCAGTGGTATGCTAGTCTTAGATAACTATGCCCCAATGGGCTGTGGTTTTTGGGTGAATTTGCATGAAAATTCCAAGATAAGGATTGACTACAACATAATCGATTAATAGTGCACATAAACGATTAAAACATTATCTTACCTGACTAAACTGTCAGACTAGAGACATCCAAAAAATAATGGTGTAAAGAAAACAGCATGTGTGGAGGGATGAATGATCAGCTAATAATTCATGCTAGTCATATTTTCAGGAGAAATGATAATTGGAAAACAATTTCAAAATCAGATATTTTATCTGATTTTCATTTTATGTGCATGTCTAGTTTAACAGTGAAGTTAGTAAAATTAAAGGGGTTGTCCAGCTGCAAACTATTGAAGATCTATCCTCAGAATAGGTAATCATCAGTCGACAGGAGTCCGTCACATGAGACGCCTGTCGGGCAGCTGTTCTCTGAGCTGGTACGCTCATGTATTGAGTTGATTTCTGAGGGAAGCAGACACCTGTACTCCCACTGCAGTGGCGCACCTTTGCATTGCAAGTCAAGTTCCCATTCATTTTAAGGGGAACTTGGCCTGCAAAACCAAGCAAAATTATCTGCTTCCTCTAGAAATCAGCTCAGTGCACAAGTGTGCCCACCCAAAGAACAGCTGATCTTTGGGGATCTGAGGGTTGAGGTTGGGGCATCAATGGTTTATAACAGGAAAACCCCTTTTAAGGGAATATTCTTGGAAAAAATGATAGCCAAGTTATACCTAGGGCAGGGTCTGAGGCTCCCTCAGACCCTGCCCTAGGTATAACTTGGCTATCACAAGTACTTCCTTCGATGTTCTTTAAATTCCATTATCATGCATAACCTTCTCAGGCCCAACACTATAGGATGTAAAAATGTAGAAGAAAAGTATAGAAATATAGTGCTTCAAAATAGATAGTGTAAAACAGGTGTGGCTGGCCTGGTAATGAAAGCTAGCCAAAGGCTGTGTAGCATCCCAAAGCATGAAGAAATGTGGTGGAAAAGACTAGAGCTCTGGTAGAGCGATTGATTGAGTGATTAAATGGTGGTTAAAGCGTTATTGATAATCGGCAAGCAACACGTTTCTAGGTTAAGTACTTCTTCATCAGAGAACTGGCTGATGAATTCTGATAGCTGAGTATTCTTAAATCCAAACAGGTCCATGGTACCATTGGTGGTCAGCAGTAGAGGTTTTTCCAGTCAGCATTTTATTACATTAGACAACACTGATGGCCCCAAACTTTTGCTGCGAGCCACAAATGGTCCAATTGACTTGTTTGAATCTAAGAATATTCTAATTAGCTATAAGACTTTACCACCTGGCTGCTTAATAAAGAGGCCCTTTGTCTTTAATTGCAGTACTTGCTGGATAACAATAAAGCTTTTATCACCATTACATCGCTGGCAATTTTGGCTTAGTTCCTCGCTACCAAATTGTGCCAGAGGTCTAGTTTTTTCCACTACATTTCTTCAGGCCCCACACTAGGCATAACAAAATGTATCAGTTTTGCTTGCACTTTTTCTTTAATATGAATAGAGACTAGAACTTTGCTATACACTATCTTAATGAATAGAATGACATCCCTGCAATAGCTATATGTTTAGACTGGATATCACCCTTCTAACCCTACACTGAACAGTCACTGCATTAGGAATAGTTGCCGCATGACATCTTGTGATCAGTAACATGGCACCATGTGCTACCCATGTGGTGACTTAAGTAACTTTGACAGTGGGCAGATTGTTAGTACCTGGAGGTGTGGTGGGAGAATTTATGAAACAGTTGCACTTGTTGGCTGTTCCTGAGTCACTGTATCAAGATTGTACTAAGAGTGGCTGAACCATGAACAGACATCTGACAGAAGATCAAACAATAGCATGTCATGTGTGGTAGTACAACAGTGGGGAAAGTAGACTGGAGTTCAATAGTCAAAGACTGACAAGCGTGCCCCTTATGACCTCACATCATCTCTAACAATGGCAGAGAGCAGCGTGGGCACTCACCTCTCCCGTGGTCCCGGCTCTTTCATGTGCCGCCTGCTGGGTGAGTGACGTTTCTGTGCGGGGCTCGAAATAGAGCATGCCACAATTTGTTTGCCACGCTAGATTTCGTGCGGCCAAATCACGGCCGTCTGCATAGGATGGCATTTGTTAACGCAATCCTATGGCAGCTTCCAGGGGCGGAAAGTCCGTGGAAAATCCCGCCATGGAATTTCCGCCCGTCTGCAGGCGGCCAATGTCTTGCATGGTCCAAGGAAAGATGTTAATGGACCTTGCACACATGACAGAAGGTTATCTGGAGTGATGAGTCCTATTTCCTGCTGGTCCATACATATGACAGGATTCACATTTGGCATAAACCATTGGGGTTCAACTGTTCGAGGGTGTTAGTGGCATGGTCTGGGGAACATTTTCTTGGCATGGCCTAAAACCGTTGGTCTTCTTACCATAATCCTTGAATGGCGAAAGCTACAGACACTTGTTAGCTAACAATCTGCACCCATATCTTCAAGAAGTCTTCCCCGACTACCATGTCATTTTTCAACAGAACAACACTCCATGTCATTAAGCTTGTTTCACTAGGGAGTATTTGGAACAACACCACAAAGAATTCTCTACACTGCCTTGGCCTCCAAACTTACCAAACTGTCGCCCCATTGAACACTTTGGGATATGCTGAAAAGGGTGGTGAGTTCTGCTCCAACTTATTCGCAAAACATGCACCAACTGCTGCTGCAGTGGGCATGGGTCGTGTTGAGTATGAAGAATGTTCGTCAGCTTGTGTTACCTGAGGTTTGAAAGCCATGATTGCCCAAAAAGCTGGACCAACCCGTTATTAAGTAAGTGTTCTTAATGCAGTTCTCGTTCAGTGTATATCAACCAACACAGCCTATAGCAATTTAACTCACTAGATAGTTTTCAAATATAGTTAAAAAAAATTTAAATAAGCATCTTATTAAAATAAGGTAACATTCATTACTATCTTTCCATAATGAAAATAACTCATAGCAATTTTTTCTGATTTTCAACTCATTACTGATTTGAAACATAAGTCAACATTGAATAATGCTCATGCTCTTGGCTTGGAAAAACATTGGGAAATCAATTTCATTTCTAATCAGCAGGTACCATTAATCAATGTAGGACACAGTCCAAATTGCTTTCACTGGCTGACTGATTTTTTTCTTCTCTTTTAATAGGCCAAAATGTTTACACAGTGAAATGCGTATAGGAGCAGCGTGGGAATTATCTTGTCTCGAGTTATTTTGGATTCTTCATCAGAATATTTATTTATGGAATGCTACATTTTTGCTTGAATAGGTTCTTTTTACTATAGCATGCTGGAGCTAGGTCTTTCGGAATTTTTTTTTTTTTTAATCTACACAACCATTTAAAAAAAAACTTCTGCTATATCAAGGAATGTACAGTTTGTTCTTTTCAGAGTTTTCACATTGTAAAATGGTATAGATAATCTTTAAGTTTGTTCTCTGAGCTCTAAAAATCTTCATTGTTGGTGATCATGTTTTTTACAACTCACTCTCTTATTTATACCTTTACAATATAGTACTTATGCTGGGAATGCTTGTATGATGCACTAGCGCCACCTATAGTCAGAACCGAATTAAAAAAATGTATCAGTTTAAAGACCCTTTCAGTGTCCTTGGTTTTTCATCAAAAATTCTCTTTGTCCTTGCTTCATCTGGTTCACCCCTCATTAAAACTAAAATTAGCAAAGAAGTGAATGTCAGATATTTCTTTAAAAAGCTTGTTTTCCTCTAATCAGAGTGTGAAAACGCACAGCTCAACTTACAGTATATTGCAGACTCTCACTCATCAAAGACCTCTTTATATATATCTGGAAAGAACATTCCCTGTAAAGCATATTTTTATTTTCACTTTTATTTCAAGTTTCCTCGAGGCCTGCAGTTGAATACTTAACATCATTTAAAGGAATATTTTTTATTGCTTGGCTCCAGATGCGATGATGTCTAAATAGTTCTGTAACCAAGTTGTGGCTAGAACATTATTTAGTATTATTTATTTAATAGGCCATTGACTTTCTGATGCTCGATCTGTGACATACATAGCTTTTATGTAGAAATGCATAAATAATAAGAAACAAGTACAATTAACACAGGCTTACGGAGTGACTTACTGACATGGAGGGAAAGAAGACCCTGTCCAAAAGTGTTTACGGTCTATGATGGAAAGGGTAAAGGGCTATTAGGTGAAGATAGAAACTACTTGATCTGATGTGTAGTAAATATAGGCTTACTGCAGATTGTAAAAACGTATCTAAAAAGGTAGACTTTCAGGTTGCGTTTAAAGGTCTTGGAAGGATTGAGAATTTTATACGTGGGGAGTTATTGAAAGATAAGAGTAAATATGTATGGAGGAGAAAGGCTGTGAACTGCTTTGTATATCATTTGCAGTATTTAAAAATGTATTTGGTAGGATAAGGATAACAAATGAATGGACTGGTAACAAGGCAAAGGAGTTGAGGTGGTGAGGTCGAAGCATGTTCGAGAGAGGAGGGAGTTGCAACAATCTAAGTGGGAAAAGATAAGAACATACAGCGGCATTTTAGGCTACTCAGGATTTGAACAAACAGCAGATCTGAGAAATGCTTTGAGGTGCAGATGGCAGGAGGTGGTTAGAGCTTCAATAAAGTACAGTAGTCTGAAGGACAGAGAGGAATTATACATACTTGCCAACTTTTGAAAATCAACTTCAGAAAGTCTTTAAAAGTTTGGACAACATTCTCCTTTTGCATACCATACCCCTTCTGTAAACCATTATCCTTTCAGTGACTAAAAGAATGAAAAAGCAACAGTGTACTGATATTATAAATGTATTTTGCTCTTTTGTATATGTTGCAGTGCTGTCCATCATGGCTCATCACTTACATTTAGTCTTGTCCCCATGGGGGTTCACAATCTATATCTCACCCATGAATGTTTTTCAACATTTTTTTTTAAAGAGCTTTCAAATAAATAGAATGATCCAAATCCTACAGTTCAATACAAAGAACAACATAATGTATAGTGAAACACAAAGTACCATAAAGGCACTATCGCAAAAGATAAAACAGCTGACATCTGTTATTTATAGCAAATAAAGAGAAAAAAGTCTTGGTACATAAGAAAATGCATAAACAGTGGAAACATTTGTCATAGTATAGCAGTATGCCCAAAAACCATGACAGAGAAATGTAGCAAGCTGAAGTGGGCAGAAGTAGCTTGAGTGCATTCTCTAAAGCCCCATTTAGACGGGATGTATGTCGGACAAACGATGCCCGACACTCATCCCGCATACATTCGCTCCCATGCTGTTGCACGGGAGCTAGTATTGCTGGCTCACTCATAGAGCAACAAGCAGGGGGGCGGGGAGACTGCACGAGATTTCACTCTTGCTCTTCCCTGCCCCTCTCCATTGACTTAGTATAGCGGCTGTTCAATATTGAGCTACTGCTATTTACACTGAACAATCATCGTTCAGTTTACCATCCATCATTTATGCAGCATAAACAATGGACGATGAGCTGAACGATGAGCGTTCAGGGTAAATAGCAGCTGTTAAGTCAATGGAGAGGGGCAGGGGAGAGTGCGGAGTGAAATCTTCTTCAGCCGCCTCCGCTGTGAGCCAGTGATACTAGCTCCTGTGCAGCAGCACAAGAGCGAATATGTGCGAGGATGAGTGTCGGACATCGTTTGCCCGACATTCGTCCCATCTAAATGGGCCTTTACTCAGGCCTAGTCACGGTGTTGGCTACTCTGCATAGAATAATTGCCGCGATTACATAAGGATGATTGATGTTAGCAATTGGTAGTAGTTCAATGTGACGCCAGTGCCTCTGAGTATGGTTTAATGGTAAAATAAAGAGTCTAGACCAAAGAGCGTTTGTAAAACCAGAGGCACACAGTTTTTACTGACTCTTGAAAATAAGCAGAAAATAGCATTCACTTGGCAATTTCAGCAACCAGTAGAAATCTTCAACAGTACATTGTGCAGCCATGTAACAGCAGTTTTTCATTCCTTAACTCTCTCTCTCACTCTGTTTTTGGGTGGAGGAGACTGCCAGACTAAATTATCTGGTTGTTGCACAGGGTGGTTATGTGTGGAGGAATAAAGGAACTAGTGTGGGCTTGCCGGAGGGCACACAGACTTCTGACTAGACAGAATTGCGAATCACTCATGGTTACAAGGCCCATTTTCCTTCCAGGGTCTGTCCTGATTCAGATGCTTCTGGTAGGGTGGAAAAAGACACTCCTGTGACCAGCTTCACAACTTACTTTCCCCAGGCATGGCTTGATATGATCCAGCCTTGATTAAGCTGGACCTGACATGAACTCAGACTTGCCTTGAGCATAGGCTTAACTTGATTCCTCTGGGGCTTAACTTTCACCTCCACTCTTCTGGACTCTCTCAGCTCCTCTTCTTCAACCCCTTCTCTTTATCTCTTTCCTTCACCTTCCTTTCTTTTCTCTTTTTCCTTTCCCTCCTTTCCTCACCCCCCAAAGCTGACTTTTCATATCAATACCATCAACCAATCCTAAACTAGAGGAAGGTTCCAGTACCCAATGCCAGGGCTAGCTAGAGGTGATTGACAAAATATACAGTGGTTTAGGGTGCATTGTGCTGGGTCACACTTAGGTTAGAGAGAGAAGACACCAGACAAACACAGATCGACCCTGACAAAGAAAATGCACATAAGGTAATACAATTGACAACACACAGACATACAGATACCCACACCACATGAGGCAGCTGATACAGTGCTTTGGGGGACCCAACTCTGAGCCACTACAGAAAGAAAATAGCAACCAAGCTTCATGGCCTAAAACTAGAGAAATAGGAATGGGGTTGGTGAGGGGCATATTGTAGAATAACTGAAGGGGATGCACTGTAGGAAGGCTAGATTTTTTTTCCTCCTAACAAGGTTAAACGTTAAGCCTCACTAATCATTCATTTTGACTAGAGATGAATGAGCATACCCGTCCGAGCTTGATGCTCGTTCGAGTATTAGGGTGCTCGAGATGCTCGTTACTCGAGACGAGCACCACGCGGTACTCGTCTCGATTAAACGAGCACTGACCATTGAATTCAATGGAGCCGGCAATACAGCTGGCTCCATTGAAAGCAATGGGCTGCCGGCGAGCGCGGGATGAATTTTCAGCAAGGGCTTAAAAATATAAGCCCTTCCATGAAATTCATCCAAAAATGTGTAAAAAGTAAAAAAATATATATACTCACCTTGTCCCGGCAGACTGAGTTCAGCCGCGGCCGGCGGGCAGTTCTCCTGAACTGCTGTGAGTAGTATTCAGCAACCGGGGATTTAAAATCCCCGCCTGCTGAATAAGCTGCCTCTGATTGGTCACAGCCTCACCAATCAGAGGCAGCTCTCACTCACCCATTCTGGCTGCAGCGGAAAGGTGAGTATACATTTTTTCTTCATTTTTACACATTTTAGGATGATTTTCAGGTAAGGGCTTATATTTTTAAGCACTTCCCGAAAATTTATACCGCACTGGCCGGCAGCCCATTGCTTTCAATGGAGCCGGCTGTATTGCCAGCTCCATTGAATTCAATGGGCTAACATCGTTCTTCTCTGCCACAGCTGTGGCAGAGGAGAACGATCTGTATGCTGACAGTGCAGGGGAAGGGGGGGGGGTCTCACTCTTGCCACTATTGTGGCTTAATAGTGAGACCTCGGAGCCCGAAATGCTGCCCTGCATGTTGCTCCTCGCCTGCCATATCCATTTCTGTGTTTTTTACATGACTTTGGTGATTTGCTAAGATTTTCACAAATGAAAACCTTAGCGGAGCACCAGTCATATACAAAAATGCTCGAGTCACCCATTGACTTCAATGGGGTTCGTTACTCAAAACGAACTCTCGAGCATCACTGAAAGTTCGACTCGAGTAACGAGCACTCGAGCATTTTGGTGCTCGCTCATCTCTAATTTTGACCTTTCCAAGGAACATTATTAAATAAACAAAACTATTTTAGAGCATACTCATTAAAAAACATTTTATTAACCAAAACTTCCAATACTCTGAATTGTGAAAAAGACTTTAAGGGCGCCTATCCAGAAGACTGATGGAAAAGTGCAATCTTATGGGCAAATAGAATGACAAACTGCAAATCACAATGAACATGTAAAGCTATTAAAGGGGTTGTTCTAAGATTGCAAGTTTTCTCCTATCCACAGGATAGAGGCTAACTTGCTGATCAGTGGAAGTCTCATCACTGAGATCTATGCTGATCTCTATGCTTTTCACTGCAAGGGCCGCTTCTTCCCCCGCAGTGACGTCAGAATGAATGAAGCTCTCGCCAAGCTTGCTCAGTCGTCTCTCTATTCATTTCAATGTGGATGACAGAAATACCTAAGTGCTTGCCATTCAACTTCAACTATCTCCACAGTCCCATTGAAAGTGAATGGAGCATTAGCAAGTTTGTGCAAATGGCACTATAAGACAATTAAATACTTGATAGATAGATAGATAGATAGATAGATAGATAGATAGATAGATAGATAGACTTAGTCTCCAGCAGCACTGCATGATCCCCTTCATCCCCTCCAAACTACCTTCAAGGCCCTGCAGCCTGAAAGATGCCCCAGGTCCCTTTTCTTGCAACTCCACTTCATTGCTATCATCAACATCAAGGTCTAGTGAGGGTTCCTGTCTGTCAAAGCAAGACAATTTAGATGCTGAAGCAATGATCCAGTCCGTGCTTCTGGGCTGCACGTGGTGTGTTGGTGCCATCTTGTAGGCTGCACTCCTCCTTAGCTCACAGCCGTTTCTGCTCTTTATAGCGACTCGTGATGGCTCGCTCCTCCATAAGTGTCCAGCCACCTCTATAGGTCACTCTGCTGTCAACAGCCACTCTGCTTTGTACCTCTGGTCTACAATCAGGATGTACAGTATATAGCAAGATTAGTGTGGGAGCTCTCTCCTCTTGCTGCCATTCACATGCCAGGCCACGCCCACTCAGCATTTTTAGTCTTTACACCCCATATGTGTGACTCAGGTTAGGGACTCATTCCCATCTGCATTACAGATTTTTATTTGAATTCTATCTGGTTTGTCTTTGGAGTAATAAATAGAATAGAAAGGGAATTAAGCATTTCCGTCTTTTCCCTATTGATTTCAGTGGATTAAAGAAGAACAGAATGTTTGATTTTGTTCCATTATAATGTCTTCTTTATATGGAACAAACACTACAGTGCAAATAAAAAAAACTTAATTATAACAGTATTAGATCAAACTGAAAGCCTTCCTTTAAAAAAAATATATATTGGAACAGACATATGGAATTCAAGCAAACACAGATGTGAACGAGCCCTGAAGCTGCTGCCTGTACACTTTAGATACCTGTCAGACAAACAACAGTTATCGCACCCATCTCTCCCATACACGTGCACGGTCGGTCGAGATTGAATAGGATTTTGTTAGGGAGAAGTAATTAAGCTACTGCTAGATGCCTCTGGCAGAAGCTTATCACCAGCACTAACATATATAGGGCAACATTAAATAAATGTGGTAAATATGGTAATGGAACCAAGCTTACGATAATACATAGATACAGTAGCAGAACCAAGCTTAATACATAGACACTGTACCAGAAGCAGGCTCACAACATAGATACAGTAACAGAACTAAACATCAAACTACTAACGACCACTTGTCTGTATGTATGTGTGTGAGTGATTCTTATGTTCCACCCCTGGTAACATCATCGCTCCACCCCTTGGTAACGCCTTTGAAGGTCCTACAACATATATAAAACACAGAGTCTGATTGACAGAAGAACAACACAGTTAGGGCTCTTGGAAGTGGAGGGCAAAAAAAAAAACACACTGAGAATACAACTAAGCCATTATTATCTCAGAAGACACAACTTAGCGGTCCTGACAGAAGACAACAACCTACCTCCACCACAGAGATACGGTGGGCTAAAGGACCTGTGGTGATGTCACTGCTGTGGGAAGAGCCAAGCTGTGTGTGTGAGATGTGTGGGGTGCAGTAGAGCTGTGTCTGTGCATGTAGTATGTAGCAGAGCTGCATGGCGCATTGCGCCTCTAGAAACACTGGCACTACAATTTCTTACAACTCAGGAGTCCTGACAGAACACATTGACCTACAACCACCCCAGAGGTCTGGTGGGCTAAAGGACCTGTGGTGATGTCACTGCTGTGGTAGGAGCCAAGCTGTGTTTGTCTTGTGTGGTACCCACCTCCGAAGCTGCATGTGGCAGAGATTCGGGGAGAACAGATATGCGATTATGAGAGTCAAGGAATAAAATAAACTATTGATTGCTTCAAGTGTCATCCCCTTGGTTCCTGGACACCCTAGGCACTGGCCCTCCAGTATCTAGTAGCAAATATGGCCATGGTGATATATGGATATTTTAGCCATTCTATTTGCATTCACAATGTCATTCTTGTTTGATGCAGACACAGATAGTACAGATTTAATGACAAGTAATACAATGGACTACTGTAGAATTAATTATTTGAAAAGGAAAATCTGTGATTCTTCATGAGTCAGATCTTTAATTATTCAATTCATATTTCCCGTGATCTTGCTCTTAATTGGCATAAATGAATTATTAATAAATGGAATGCAATGAACTAAGAAAGTCTTGCTCTATTCCAATGAAAAAAGTGCTCAGGAGCTCAGTAACTTGGCATTCCAAAAATTATCATTATCATGTAATGCTTCAGTTGTAATCTATCATGTACCTTTTATAAAACTGAATGGTTGAGTACAGTTCAATTGTTCTAATCTGTTATTCCGTATTATGATATGTTCGACAATAAAGGGAATGAATACAATTACAAACAGGGAAGAAAAAGAATTTTCTTGGCAAACACAAAAAACAACAACCTGGCCTTAAAATGTGAACTAGAAAGCTTACACATAATTCTCTTCTCTCCAGTGCTATCACAGCCTACAGACCCCACAATGCTGGATGCTTTCAGCATGCTGTAATTTGGCCATACTATTGATACATGTAGGAATAGAAAAAAAGATCAAATGGAGCAACACAGGTGTAGAAAAGTCTGGAATGAGGAACCTGGAACTTGGTCAGAGGAATGGGATAGAGAAGTCTTTCTTTTATTTTAAACGGTGCAGTCCACACTGCAAAACGTTATACCCACATGGCAAGTGTATAAAATCACAGACAGGGAAGGAAAAAAAAAACTTTCATTTGAAGAGGTGAATGTGGCACAACTTCAGACAACAATAACTGTAATGTTGTCACGTCCGTGCGTCTCACAAGCACCATGCTTAGCATGGACACTGGGTGATGTTCACGAGTACCAGTAGATGCACCGAAGAGCAGTGCGCACCACAACTGAAATACATAGCCCAGATGTAAAGCCCGTGCGACAGAAAAGTACTACACTCAGCATGGCAACAGGGAACGTAAACACAGTTGGAAAAAGCTGCACACCACGCTATTGCGGGGCGGTAGCACTACTCCAGGGAGAGGAAAGGAAGCCTGGCTCTAGCATAACAGGGAGGTGATGGGTCCCTGCCTAAAGCAGGGTCATCGCCCCGATAAAAGGCGACCTCATGGTCTTCTTACTGGGCCCTGATTGTCCCTAAAGGAACCCCTGGAGAGATGAACCGACACGCAAAGCAAAAACAGAAATGAAAAGCAACAATACAACTGAAAAGGAACCCACAGCAACTTATCTGCAAGTAGAAAAACACTCAGCACAGCAGAGCTGTAAACTCCAACTTCTCCAATATGGAAAGGAATAAGCAGCACCGATAACCAGGAGGAGTGAGACTATATAGCCACTCTGCACCTGAAAAACTGGCAGAGGGAATAGCAAACCACACCTGCACCCTACTCCCAGGCATGACTAATCCAGCATGCATCCATGCAGCACCAGCAGACTCTGCACATGGTGCATTAACCCTTAACCTGTTTAACACGGCAGCAAGTCTTTGCCTGTTCTGAAGCCACCATGCCATGACGTTGTCACGACCGACAAGCCGTGACAAATGTATACTTGCCAAAAAGATCTTAGTTTATTGAAAAGAATCAGCTTGTAAATACATTTCAAGGTATGTGAACCTCTTCCTCAGTACACAAATACGTATAAAAACATAATGGGACAGAGAATAATAGATAGAAAGTAGAACATAATTTGGGTATAAAGTAGAAAATAGTAAAATATGAGAAAAAGGAATGTAGAAAATAAAATACATAAATAAGTATATATATATATATATATATATATATATATATATAATTCAATAATGTACGGAATAGCTTGTATAAAAATATTAGGAATGCAAACTTAATCATAATTAAATCATTACCAAACACTATATTAGGGCTCGGTCACACAAGCAGAGATCCGCGCTGAAAAATAAACGCACCGCGTGTGGGAAAAAATCCACATGGCCACCGTCCATTGCCACCCATATGTTCTTTCTAGGTAGTTGAGGATTTTCGCCCGCACCTGCGGTGCATTTTTTTTTCCACGCAGGATTACGTGCGGATCTCTGCTCGTGTGACCGAGCCTTAATAGTAAGAATTTGTCATGTCATAAATTGTCTATTTAGATCCAAGGATGAAAAAGCTGTGAAATCTATGCTTTGTGACTATACATCCTAAGGGCTTAGTCACACGCATCGGCACCCGTGTTACTGCAGGAGGAAGACGGCACTTCAGGACGCACGTCTCTCTGCAGCGCCGGGAGAAAGAACATGTGACCGGCTTCATTGCTGGTCATGTGTTCCTTCTTCAGCGCTGCGGGGAGTCATCCGTCCTAAAGTGCTGCCCTCTTCGTCCTGCAGTAAGGGCTCAGTCACACGGGCACCGATTTGCCCGTGTACAGGTGCCACTGCGCCCGTATGACTAAGCCCTAATGCACAAAAGCATCCTAAAAATAACAGCAGTATAAAATTTACCCATAGTTGTTTCATATTTATAAACATAATTATTATTGCAAGTCGTTGATATTAGAAACATTCAAAGAATAAACTCTGAAAATGATTTGAAAAGTGCATAAAATAAATGCACGCATTGCAACTAAATGCCTGTTTAGGAAGTCTAACAATTCAAAGTATATCTACAATATAACGAACACAGGAAAAAATATAAACTAGAACACTGGGAGTATATGTGAATCTAATTAGTTGCAATAGATTTAGTAAAAGGACATTGAAATGATTGTTTTACTGTCCCTGACGGTCTACAGATAAGCTGTAGCGGAGATTTAAATTTGCAGCTTTTGCGGGAGCGGAGGAGCGGGAAGTTGTAAGATAAATGCTGTTTAAAATTGATTGGTGAACTTAAGAAAAGGGGAGGGGATTATTGATATGGAGGAGCGGTATTGCACGATTCCAATCAACATAATAGTGGGAAATAGCAGAAAAACAACTGTAGGCGTGTGTGCTCAGATTGCTTAAATAGCCACGCTGTATAGAGATACAGCTGATGCAGTGGGCACACACGCTCCCCAGTTCCTCCCAAAGTGGAGAGGGGGGGGGAGTGAAAACTGGTATTTGGGAATGTTACGGGGAATATTGAATATGATAATTAGGAAGGGAGAGAGGATGACAAGCAGCCCCCCTATAAAAAAAGACCAGTGCAACCGGTTAGATGTAGTTGACATGCAGTTTTGGAGACCTGCGCTCCACATTCAAATAGAACAGTTTTAAATAAATAAATAATAAATGGATAGGATGTCTAAAAATGCCAGAGTTGATGTTAATACGAAAACCTTACACAAAAATGGGATGTCAGCGGAGGTAAAAATTAATAAAATAGTAATAAAATATATAAGTACTAGAGATGAGCGAGCACCAAAATGCTCAGGTGCTCGTTGCTCGAGTCAAACATTTCGTAATACTTGAGAGCTCGTTTCGAGTAACAAACCCCATTGAAGTCAATGGGTAACTCGAGCATTTTTGTATGGGACCGATGCTCCGCATAGCTGATGACTTGTCAAACACCAGAAAACATCAGAAAGTCATGGAAACACCATAAAAACAGATAGGGAAGGGCAGGGGCAGCATGCATGGCTGCATCTGAGGCTCCCAGGTCCCACTATTAAACCAAAATGGGGGCAAGAGTCTGGCGTCACCCCCCTAACAATTTACTTCGGACAAACCCTTATTAGCAAGGCACACGCACTGGCACATCTTAGCCAAGCACCACACTAGCTGCAACCAAGGACAATCACTGCCTGCGGGTGACACCGCTGCCTCTTCTCCTGGTTACATGCTGGTATTGCTGTCCAACCCCTCCGCACGATCCTGCATCCACAGCGCACACAAAAGTTTCCCTGCGCTGTGTTCAGCTGCCCTCACGCCACATGCTCGCTTCATAGCCACACCACCCATATGTCTATTTATAAGCGCGTACTGGATGAGGAGGAACAGGCAGCACACACTGCAGATGGTTGACAGGGCCAGGCAGTGACCCTCTTTGAAAGTGTCGGCGATAGCCCACAATGCTGTTGAGAATTGATGATAAATTGACATACGATCATCATTCCAATCCCGTGCCACCTCTGTCACAAAATTGTCAGGAGCCGCAAACATGGGCATAAAGGGGACTCAGGTGCCAGCACTTCTACACATCTCCACAATGCAGTAATACTTTGTGTGGGAAGCACGTGAGCGGGCCCAGGGTCAGGCTCGTTCCCAGCCTCCACCTTGTGTGACCCAAGGTGCCGTGAGTAACATAACAATGGGAAATCCATCCCTATAAAAAAAAGACCAGTGCAACTGGTTAGATGTAGTTGACATGCAGTTCTTGGAGACCTGCGCTCCACATTCAAATAGAACAGTTTTAAATAAATAAATAATAAACAATAAATGGATAGGATTCATTCTGGGTAGGTGTTAGATAGCTCAACACCGCAATGGAAAGTCTTTGAGTTCCTTGGGCTTGCCTATGCTGTCGGTGAACAAAGATGGTATTACACAAGAAGAAATCAGAGCGCCCAAACATGGCAGAGTTTCACCCCGCCAAGGACCTCGGACGACATTTCTACCCTAGTCAGTCAGTGTATTTGTGCGAGACAGGTAAAACAATGCAATGACAAGTCTTTGTGCACTCACAGCATAGGCGAGCCCAAGGAACTGAAGCATAGTATTACACATGAGGAAATCAGAGTGCCCAAACATGGCACAGTTTCACTCTGCTAAGGGCCTCAGCTCCAGCTCTCATTTCTGCCCTAGTCAGTCAGTGTGTTTGTGCCAGACAGGTAAAACATCGCAATGGGAAGTCTTTGTGCACCCACAGCATAGATAAGCCCCTGGAGCCCAAGGAAAGTAATACACATAAAGATATCAGAGCACCCAAACAAGGCAGTTTCATCCTGCCAAGGACCTCAACCTCGGCTCACACCCTCAGCAATCGTGGGCATAAAGCAGACTTGGATGCTAGTGCAGCTGTAAACATATCATTAATGCAGTAATGCTCCTTTTGTTTGGCCCAAACCAGTGTCTCAGATAACTGTGGTAACACGAGAGAAAATACATGTTGCCCAGTGCTGATCCCCTGACCCCAAGCAGGAGGAGGAGGTGGCATAACAAGGCCAAGAAACTATGATTGAGGTAGGACCAGCAATATGTGAGCGGGCCCAGGGTCAGCCTCGGTCCCAGCCTCCATCTTGTGTGAACCAAGGTGCCGCGAGTAAGATAGCAATGGGAAATCCATGTGCCCACACACTATTCATTCTGTGTAGGTGTCAGATAGCTGAACAATGCAATGGGAAAGCCATCTGCACTCTGCACCCTACCAAGTCTGTCAGTGTATTTGTGCCAGACAGGTAAAACACCGCCATGGAAAGTCTTTGTGCACCCACAGCATAGGCGAGCCCAAGGAACCCAAGGAAAGTATTAAACATGAAGCAATTACAGTGCCCAAACATGCCAGACTTTCACTCCGCCGAGGATGTTGGCCTCTGCACACACCCTCAGCAATCGTTGGCATAAAGCAGACTCCGATGCTAGTGCAGCTGTGAATGTCTCATTAAATTAGTTGCGGTTGCTTTCATCGCTCCAAAGACTGGATGAACCAGGAAGAAGTTCCACTGGCCAAACTTGGTGCAGTT
This sequence comes from Eleutherodactylus coqui, assembly GCF_035609145.1. Taxonomy (NCBI): domain Eukaryota; kingdom Metazoa; phylum Chordata; class Amphibia; order Anura; family Eleutherodactylidae; genus Eleutherodactylus; species Eleutherodactylus coqui. Next base: position 81,152,726 of record NC_089849.1, read on the forward strand.
GGATTTCTCCCATTACTTCGGCCTCTGCCCACACCCTCAGTAATCGTGGGCATAAAGCAGACTCGGATGCTAGTGCAGCTGTGAACATCTCATTAATGCAGTAACGCTCCTTTTGTTTGGCCCAAACCAGTGTCTCAGATAACTGTAGTAACACGAGAGAAAATACATGTTGCCTAGTGCTGATCCCCTGACCCCAAGCAGGAGGAGGAGGTGGCATAACAAGGCCAAGAAACCATGACCGAGGTAAGACCCGTAATACTCTGTATGGGAAGTATGTGAGTGGGCCCTGGGTCAGGCTAGGTCCCAGCCTCCACCTTCTGTGACCCAAGGTGTCCTGAGTTACATAGCAATGGGAAATCCATGTGTCCCCACACAATTCATTCTGTGTAGGTGTCAGATAGCTCAACACCGCAAGGGGAAGTCTTTGAGTTCCTTGGGATCGCCTATGCTGTCAGTGCACAAATATGGTATTACACAGGAAGAAATCAAACTGCCCAAACATGGCAGAGTTTAATCCCCGCCAAGGACCTTGGCCTCAGCCCACATTTCTGCCCTAGTCAGTCTATGTATTTGTGCCAGATAGGAAAAACACTGCAATCGTAAGTCTTTGTGCACCCATAGTATAGGCAGACCCCAGTAACATTTCTGTCGCAAAGGTATAGGCAGACCCCTATAACATTTCTGTAGCAGAAGTATAGGTGGACTCCTGTAACATTCCTGTAGCAAAGGTATAGGCAGACCCCAGTAACATTTCTGTAGCAAAGGTATAGGCAGACCCCTATAACATTTCTGTAGCAGAAGTATAGGCAGACTCCTATAACATTCCTGTAGCAAAGGTATAGGCAGACCCCAGTAACATTTCTGTAGCAAAGGTATAGGCAGACCCCTATAACATTTCTGTAGCAGAAGTATAGGCAGACTCCTATAACATTCCTGTAGCAAAGGTATAGGCAGACCCTAGTAACATTTCCGTAGCAAAAGTATAGGGAGGCCCCTGTAACATTTCTGTAGCAGAAATATAGGCAGACCCCAGTAACATTCCTGTAGCAAAGGTATAGGCAGACCCCAGTAACATTTCTGTAGCAAAGGTATAGGCAGACCCCAGTAACATTTCTTTAGCAAAGGTATAGGCAGACCCCAGTAACATCTCTGTAGCAGAAGTATAGGCAGACCCCAGTAACATTTCTGCAGCAAACGTATAGGCAGACCCCAGTAACATTTCTTTAGCAAAGGTATAGGCAGACCCCAGTAACATCTCTGTAGCAGAAGTATAGGCAGACCCCTGTAACATTTCTGTAGCAAAGGTATAGGCAGACCCCAGTAACATTTCTGCAGCAGAAGTATAGGCAGACCCCAGTAACATTTATTTAGCAAAGGTATAGGCAGACCCCAGTAACATCTCTGTAGCAGAAGTATAGGCAGACCCCTGTAACATTTCTGTAGCAAAGGTATAGGCAGACCCCAGTAACATTTCTGCAGCAAAGGTATAGGCAGACCCCAGTAACATTTCTGCAGCAAAGGTATAGGCACACAACTTTGTAGCACCACTTGCAACTTTGTAGCAACCCAAATAGCAATATCACCACGAGAAAATGCAGCGATATCACACGGACCAACAATGCGATATTGCTGCGATTTTCTTGTGGTGATATCATATCATTCATGTGAAACAGCCCTGACGTCCATGGTCTGCAATGGGTTCTTTCAGGCTACAAAACATGTCTCATGTGAAAGAACCCATTGGAAACCCTGGGCTTCACATACATATGTTTTGTAGCGATGTCGCACAAATCTCACGATTTTGTAGCCCCTTGTGAAAGAGGCCTTACACCATGCAGCTTGATTGACATTTCCAGAGAATACCAGAATTGGCAGGTCTGCTCTTGAAAAATGTCAGATCTTCAAGGGATTAAAAAGAGGAATTTCAAAGCAGCTTCCAGATAGCGCAGTGGAACGATAAAACTACTAATATTTGTGCATTATTGGTTTAAATTATAATATGAACATTACACATGTACCTCTGACCTTTGGTACTATAGATACACCAGTGATTACAAACATAGCTTTCAGAAAAGAGAAGTTATATATAATAACATAAACAAAAGAGGAGGAAAACTCTTTTTTTCTTGCTATTTGCATTGACTGTATTTTGCACAATATGAGAAAATACTATTGTTTCTTGAGACTCAGCATATCCTGCCGAGAACACAATCTTGGCTTGGGTACACCTGGCTAATCAATAGTTCAAGTCTTATCTAAGTGGAATCTAAGTGTACAGCTTACCTCTTCATTAATGAATCAATGTACTGTTGTCTAGACTTGATCCTACAACCAATATCACAATATTTGGCATTGCTACATTTTGTTTTTCAATCAAATAAAGCTTTGACTAATTTAAGAAAATGTATTACTCCATGTTTAATATATACCACAGAATGTGAAAGATTATCTGAGTAAACCTGGCTGAATAGAAAGAAATGAAGTTTATTGTACTGGCAAGATTAATACAAATACAACAGTATCCAATGGCTCACGTGCATGTCTTGCTCTTCTAGAAGACTTTACAGCATATTGACCTTGACAATTATGTCTTACAATTGTCTTTGCTCAATCTAAAGGCTCAGGCAGACAAGCGAGTTTTTAATGCCTGCATAGGCGTGTTTTTAAAACAGTAGGAAATCCTACTGTCAAAGCCCTTAAATAAGCCCTAGCTGCAGAAAAAAAAAAATAATAATAATAATACATCACCTAGAAGCGCTGTCCGGCTCCAGTGCGTCTTCTCCCTGGGTCTGTGGCACTGTTCTTCATTGTTTTCTTCTGGCTAGGAATTTTTTATTCCCTGGCCAGAAAAGAATGCTGAATAACAGTGCCGGAGACCAGGGGAGAAGATGTAGCGAAGCTTCAAGAGCGCTTCTAGGTGATATGTTTTTCTTGTCTGTTTTTCAGCAGCTAGGGCTTATTTTCAGGGTAGGGCTTATATTTTAACCCCTCTCCCACACACACCTCCCCGAAAATGTCTGCAAGAAAGCCATGGGATAGCATTGCGCTCCTCTACCACAGCTGTGGCAGGGGATTCCTTCATCACTTCGGGGAGTCCCCTCATCACTGACCACTGTGACAGCACTGGTGAACAGGCGCACAAATCAAACGTTTGTGTGCCTGTTCATGTGGCCTGGTGAGCTCACCAGGCCATCACCCATTTCCCCTCCCTCCCCATTACAGGCTCACCTCTTGTTCCTCCCCGTTTGTTCTGTGCAATGGGAGGAGGCGGGAAAGAGGTGAGCTAAGCTCAGGTCTGCCTGCCTCCTCCCATTGATGGCTATGGACAAGGGGAGAGGGCGGTTTCTTATCTCCGCCCACATCCCGCCCCTTGCTCATAGCCATCTATGGGAGGAGGCGGGTCCGGTCGGTGCTTAGCTTCACCCCTGCCCAACCCCTGCCATTGCACAGAACATGTGGGGAGGAACGAGAGGTGCACTTGCACGGGGGAATGAGAACAGAGGGAGGGAGCTTAGAAAGCCATGCTGCTAAACTCCCTCCCACCTACGGCAGCTGCCACGGGCTCCCATAGGAGCCCATGAGGCGGCTGACGTATTCCGGCCCAAAAGATAGTTCCAAGACTATCATTTGGGGCCCTATGTAAAAACGCCCGGCGCTATATTGGCTTGGTTGGGCGTTTTTACATCTCAGAAATACGCCCATTTTATCTGATGCATTGGAATTCGTCCGGCCCTGAAAACGGCTGGCTAATATGCGCTCATGTGAAAGAAGCCTTACCTTCATCCTGGCAGTTATATTCTTGGTAATGTAGTTGAAGGCAACTTCCTGTGAGAGGTGTTTTAGGGCCATTTCACACGGAACAATTATTGTTCAGATTCTGAATCGTGAGAATTGGAGGGACAACTATTCAATGTAACTAAATAGCGATTGAATAATGAATGCTGATTAGTTTGCTTATTATTCATCAGTTTGTGGAGGCATAAATATCAAATGATGATTGGTCTGTGTGAACAGACAGCTGTCCATCTGTGAATGGCTGCCTGTTTACTGTGAATGGAGGCGGGCAGGTGGAAAAGCTATTCAGCTAACTCTGTCGCCACTCACCAAGCAATCATTGCTTCTGTGTGAAAGCACTTAAGTGCTTGACAATCGCCCCATTTAAAAGGACCCTTAGAAAAGTTTCCTCCGATGGCCTCAATAGCCCATATTGTTGACCAGGTAGCTTGTGCTGGATTTTTGAATGCAAAAAAGATTAAAATAAATGGCTTCTCTAACTTCCAAATAATCAGAGTGTGAAACAAATGCTTAGGATGTTGGGGGAATTTATCATCACAGGAATTTTTGATACCTCTTCTCTCCTTCAGAGCAAAAAATGCCAAATTCATCATATTGTCGCAATAAGTGTTTGGAATTTGATGCATTTGTATGTCATTTTGATGATGTGAGCATCCTCTACACAATAGCACAAAATGCAACAAAAAATTTAGGTTGTCTCATATCAATTGACATTCTGACACCACAAGTGCCTCAGAGCAGCTGAGGCAAAGGTAGAGAGAAGGCTGCGCCAAATCAGGAGAGGTTCTGGACAACAAGTCTCTAGAAACTAACAGGCAGATCTGGAGAGCAGTATTGTGGAATGGAATGCCACAATACTGTTGTCAAATGGAACTCTTGTTGGTTTCTCTGCCTTTTTTTCCACACTTAGGCCTTAGTCAGACGGGCGTTTTTAGCCGCGATTTGCGCATGCGCATGCGTCTGGCGATTTTATAAAACCATTGCTTTGCAATGGTATCGGACACATGAGCGCTTTTTATGCGCTCGTCCGATAAATTATAGAACAGAAATCGCAGATCGCACCTATCTGCGATCTGCGATTCCTGTTCTCTTCTCTATATGCGCTCAATGGGGCCGGCGGCAGCAGCGCCGACCCCATTGAGAACATATAGAAGACAAATCCTTCTTCTCTGCCACAGCTGTAACAGCTGTGACAGAGAAGAACGATGTTTGCCCATTGAATTCAATGGAGCCGGCAATACAGCCGCTCCATTGAAAGCAATGGGCTGCCGACGTGCGCGGGGTGAATTGTCGGGAAGGGCTTAAATATATAAGCCCTTCCCTGCAATTCATCCTAAAATGTGTTAAAATAAAAAAAAATTGTATACTCACCTTTCCACTGCAGCCAGAGTCCAGCCGCGGCCGCTGTCAGTTCTCCTGAACTGCTTCTCGGCACTATTCAGCCGGCGGGGCTTTAAAATCCCCGCCTGCTGAATGATCTGCCTCTGATTGGTCACAGCCCTGACCAATCAGAGGCAGGTTTCACTTACACACCCATTCATGAATTCATGAATGGGTGAGTGACTGCTGCCTCTCAGCGCTGAGCCAATCAGGGGCAGGTCTGACTCACATCCATTCATGAATTCATGAATGGGTGTGAGTGAGACATGCCTCTGATTGGCTCAGCGCTGAGCCAATCAGGGGGCAGGACTGACTCACACCCCCTTCACACCCACTGCAGTACGGCCGCGCGGAGCTCCGGCTGCCGGGAGAAGGTGAGTATATATATATTTTTTATTTTTACACATTTTAGGATGAATTGCAGGGAAGGGCTTATATATTTAAGCCTTTCCCGACAATTCATCCCGGGCTCGCCCGCAGCGCATTGCTTTAAATGGAGCCGGCTCTATTGCTGTCTCCATTGAATGCAATGCGCTGGACAGCTCCGGCCCGTTTCTAATGAAACGCGGCTAGGAGCAGATTTTCGGGCGATTTGCGGGCGACTTGCTTGCACCGGTCACGCGATTTGCGGATGCGCATCCGTCATGCGATCCGCAAATCGCGTAAAAAAACGCCCGTGTGACTAAGGCCTTAGGGCTCAGTCAGATGAGCGTTTTTTTGCGCACCTATTTACGCAAACAAAATGCGCTCCACGCATGTTGAAATATAAGCCCTTCCTTGAAAATCATCCCTAGCTGCTGTAAATAATGAAAAAAAAAATATATATATATATATGCATCACTTCTCCACCGCTGTGCAGCCCTGGCGCGTCTTCTCGCTGGCTTCCCTGGCACTCTTCTGAATCTGCTTCTCCTGCTGGGGATTTGAAAATCCCCGCCTTCTGAAAGTGCTGTGTCTGATTGGCTGAGCGCTCAGCCAATCACAGGCAGTGCTCAGCCATTCATTGAAAGACAGCTGAACACTGCCTGTGATTAGCCACTGCGCTCAACCAATCTGAGGCAGCGCTCAGCCATTCATTGAAGTGTCAAAAGTCACATAGATAATTCAAATAGTACCATTGAAAAGTGCAACTTGTCCTGCAAAAAAAAACAAAATACTCACACAGCACTGCTGACAGAAAAAAAAATTGTTATGGGGTTTTGTATGTGGCTGCAGAAATAAAATACTTGTTTTTCCAAGTGTGAAAAAGTTACAGGAAAAGAAAAACAATATAAATTTGATATCAACATAATTTAACTGACCCGCAGAATTAATTTAGCACATATATTATTTATAATGCACGGTGAATGCCGTAAAAACATGGCAGAATTGCACATTTTTGTTAATGTTGGAATAAAAAGTGATTACAATGTTATATGTTCACAAAATTGGATAGATGAAGACTAGAGTTCATCCTACAAAAAACAAGCCCTCATAGAGATACGTTAATGAAAAAATAGACATTTAATGGCTCTTGGAATGCTGCAACACAAAGGCAAATCTTTAAAAAGCAAAGTGTTATTAGTGCAGGAAAACAGCAAAACACAAAAAACACAGTTAGCATACGTGCACACAAAAATGCAAGTCTATTACAACACATGCATTCCCTATGGTGTGTTCGCATGTCCGTTTTACAGCCATGCACCTGTAAAGATAGGAGATGCGTGCACCATAGGGAATGTATGCATTGCCTCCAATGGAGCCACGGCTGCTCCCGACACAGACCATTGAAGGCAATGGTCTGCTGTCACCCCTGAAATGACTTTAAGGGAAGAGCTTTAAGTGTAATATATATACTTACCTGTCTGCCGCTGCCGTGTCCCCCATGTTTTCTTCATCCCCGCCGGGAATAAAGAATTCCCTAGCGCAGTTGTCACAGAAGACAGCTGCAGTAGGGATCCAGCTGCTGGCACCCCTTAATTGTTTTTCAGGGAAGAGCTTTAAATATAAACCCTTCCCTAAAAAACAAGCCAAACTAGTGTAAAAATTTTTTTAAAAAACATACTCACCATTCTTCAGCGGCCGGGGCTCAGCCGCGACCTGTCTCCGCTGTCCCCAGCTCTGCACTGAAGTTTTTCAGCAGGCGGGGAATTAAAATCCCCGTCTGCTGAAAGAGCTGCTTCTGATTGGCTGAGGCGCTCAGCCAATCACAGGCAGCTCTCGCTGAATAAACGACAGGCGAGAGCTGCCTGTGATTGGTTGAGCGCCTTAATTAAAAAAAGCTGATTTATGAAACCAATGATTTACAATGGTTTTCTTCCTATTAGCGATGTTTTCACTAATGCAATGTTGCGAGAACACAAAATAGCAGCATGCTCTATCTTTTTGCAATGTGCAATTTTTTCAAATCTCTTATATTTCCCTATGGAGCCTCCTTTTTGTTGTATCGGAATGCACAAACTTGCATTGCAATGTGATTTTAAGATTAGAAAGTCCTATTAACTTTTGCGATAAAAAAACACAGTGATGTGAGACTATTCTAAAAAAAAAAGCATCACTAACGCTCAAAAGTCTCAGGAAAAAATGTGCAATTTTGCAGTGATTTTCTTGCAGCAAAATCGCAATCAACCTTGTGAAACTAGCCTTAGGAATGGGATGATGAAAAAAGCTGAAAAATTACTTGGTCATTAGGGTGCAAGCAGGCTTCAATACTAAGGGGTTAATGCATGAATAGTCCTTACAGGGATATTTCAGCTTCAACAAATGAAACTTATACATATAATTATGAAATAAAGTTACACCATTTTATAATATACTTTATGCATTAGTTCCTGCAGTGTGAAGGTTCCTTAAGACTGAAGGTGGGGTCAGATGAGCATACATCAAAATAAGCTTACTCCTGTGCAAGTTTTTTGCACAGTGAATGAGGGTTCTATTCTCCACATTTAACACTTCATCTTTATTTGCATGTAAAAGGACCACTAGAAGCTCTTTGCAGAGCCCTGCATGTGTTTAAGCACACGCCCAGCTGTGCAAACAGCTGCATTGTTATCCTCTTGGCTGCTGGCAGATAACATTGTTCTCTCCCAGCTAGTGTAAACATGCCATGGAGAGAACAGTGTGAGGTCTACTGAGAGATAAATGTGTTTGCTTTATATCTCAGTTGCTAAATGATGGATTTTAAGTTAACCTTAAAATCTATAATACAAACGAAAAGTGCATGACGGCATGTTTACATGTAAGGACCATTGCTTGTTTTTGGCCATTTGAATGAATTTTGAGCAATAATTGTTACGTGTAAATGAACCTCAAGGCAAGATGCACATTACCAAATTTGCGTGCAATGCGCACAGAATAAATTCTGATGATTTTAATGGATTTGTTCACATTTCCATATTGTGCGTGTGCATTTCAGTTGCGCAAAAAAACCCAGCTTGCTTTACTTTTCTGCGCAATTACACATCAAAGATCTCCATAGAAGTCAATGGTGGGTGCACAAAACCCTCATTTAGTGCACAAAAAATTGTGTTGAGACACATGAAAATGCGCATATGTTCGTGTGAAGAGGTCCTAGGCAATGAAGGTTTTCTTTCAAATACTACAAGCATAGATTGTGAAAACCATGAGAGATTAATGCATAAAGTGTAATACAGATAATGTACGATGAATAGTGGTCGTCAGTTTAAACTTGAAATGATGTTTCCAGTGTAAGTCATTATATAAAGCAGCCTGTATCTACATTATTTGCTTCTCTTTTGCCTTTTTCATTTTGGAATGCAACATGAAAATTTCTATGAAGATCTCTACAAGGACTTCTGTGAACAAACCATTTAGAGATATATTAGGAATAAAAGGCAGTACATAATTACAAGATTACGCCACATTTCAAAAGGTTGCCTTGGCAGCAGCTGCTAACATATAAATTGACCCCTGTAACCATTATTTCTTACATAACACTTAATATGGGTTGCCATAGATCCCACAGCAAGAGAAGTTACATAAAACTTTATAAATATACAGTATAGCTGTCATTTCATAAAATATTTTAGAACCAAATAAGTGGAACTTAAGACAAGAAATAATTCATCCATAAATATAATTTTTGAAGCAAATTAGATATTCCTATCAATGGCATGCCAGGAAACAATTGGTGACATTTTGACACTCAATTTTAGCATATTTACAGTATATATATATATATATATATATATATATATATATATATATATATACTGATTATCCGTTCAGTCGCATAATCAGTCACTTTTTGGATCAATTTTTTCCACGCATTCCTGTCTTTCACCGCTTCTTTCAATTCCATGATTGACATGTTGGTGGTGGCCTTGATTGTATCTAGCCATGTTGTTCTTAGTCATCCTGATCTTCTGTTTCCACTGACTTTGCCTAGCATCAGTACTGTTTCCAGTGAGTTAGCCCGCATAACTCGACTGCATCAATTTTCCCTTTGTCTGTTTCCCTGAATGTCCAACTTTCGCAGTAATACGTAGTTATGGGAAAGACGATTGCATTGACCAGTCTGGTTTTTGTTGCAATGCTAATATCCTTCTTTTGCCAGATCTTTTCTATTCTTTGCTTTGCCTTCCTACCAAGTGTAATTCATCTCTTGATCTCGGGTCTAGGTTGCCCATTGCAATCAATTTTGGATCCAAGGAAGATGAAATCTTGGACTGACTCGACTTCTTGGCTGTTAATTTTTATGTTCACTGTTCCATTGCCTACATGTTGATGACTTTTGTTTTCTTGGTTTTGAAGTACAGTTTCATGCGCTCGCTTTCCTTTTGCACTCATTGGATAAGGTATTCCAGGTCCCTTTCACTTTTTCTGCAAGCAGGGTGCTGTCATCTTCATATCGAAGGTTGTTGACACTTAAGCCACCGATTTTGACTCCAACTTCTCATTCCTCCAGATTGCATCGCCTCATGATCGTTTCTGCGTACAGATTGAAAAGGCCTGGTGATAGAATGCAGCCTTGCTGTACGCCTTTCTCGATTCCGAACCAATCCGTGTTTCCATAAGCTGTCCTGACTTTTGCTTCTTGGTTGTTGTAAAGCGACCTTCTAAGCTGTCTAATATGTTCTGTGGCGCCCATTTCCTTCAGACACTTCCAAAGGTTTACATGTTCGACACAATCAAATGCCTTGCTGTAGTCTATGAAACACATGTACACATCCTTTTGATACTCCCAATTCTTCCCCATGATCAAGTGCAGATTTGCGATTTGGTCTCTGGTGCCATGACCTTTGCGGAAGCCAGCTTTATATATATACTCAATGTCAAAAACAATCAAGCACCTAGAGAGAGATGGTGGAATCAAATGGAACTTTGTATGTGTAATTGTGATGTTGATATATGTTATGGATTACAATATCAGAACAAAAGAATTATTTATTGTGGAATTTGAAGACTTGAATGGAAGCTCCAGTTCTCTGTTGGGCTGCCTCTAGCTTGGATGCAAGATGTGATATGAGTGGAAATGCAGGCATATAGGTTCATTTAGTATCCTGCGGCATATTGGTCTACATTTGTTGTTACTCGTAGGCTGTTGAAGTTCACATCCCAAATGGTTCTATACATATTCTATTGCCAGCTTATCTGGTGACCGAGCAGGCCATGGAAGTGTAGCAATTTTGTGGAGGCATGCACCTTCACGCATTCACTGGTGCCAATACCTTCTCCTAACAGTCTGGTCAAAACAGCCCAGGTTGTGGGAAATTTGTTGTAATGACCATCCAGCTTCTCACATTTCAAAAATTTGCCCCCTCTCTCAAACTCTGCTAACTGGGTGAAATATCTTTGATTGCATCAGAGAGGCATTTCTAGTGATCAACCAGCTTAAAAAAGATCTGCTAAACACAAGTAGTCTCTGAGGGCCTTTTTATATACATATACAGCAAATCTGCAGGTGTTATTACACACAATGGATGGAGCAGTGACCCATATCTTCATTTGAGGCACTGATTTAATTGTGTTCTCTGCAAATAAGCATTATTTTGTGAGAGATTATCAACATGGCTTTGCCATTAGGCTGACGTCTCACCCTGCTGTAGCTAGATGCAGTTGAAGTCACACAACTCCTACAAAATCATGTGGCCATTGCTCATCATGTGTCCTGCTGCTGCAGCATGGAAATCCAGCCTTGGGATACAGCCTAGAGAGCTTGTAGGAACTAATTTGTACTTGGAGTTAAAGGGAATCTGTCACCTACTTTTAGTCCTATAGGCTAAATTTATGGGCTGAAAATAGATGATCCTTGGAGTTTGGGGATGGAAGTATTATACTTGCCTCACCCGTTGTTTCCCCAGAGTCAGTGTTGAAAGCCAATTCTCAATGCATTGGGTGGCATTCTAAGTAGTCCAACCATTCTAATTTTAGCTCAATTCTAATGTTATAATTGGCAGACTAGTTAGCAGCATCGTTCAATGCACTGAGCAGTGGCTTTCAGCACTTACATTGGGGTAATGACAGGGGAAGTAAGTATAACACATTTCTCTCCATGGGTAATCTATTTTCAGCCCATGTACTTAGCTTAGTGGGCTAAATGTAGGTGAGAAAGTCTTTTTAATTAAAGTGATTCCATGACAGTATGTGAAGCTAAGTTAAATACTTTTGGACACATCTTAAATAGAGAGACAGCATTTCCTGGTTACCCTGAGGAAAGACAAAGTAGTTTTTTGTAGCCTTTTTTATGTAAGCTCTATAGTGTAGAGTCCCATTTTCCCTACCAAATGCTCCCTAGATTTTTTTTATAGTTTTTTTTCTATTTTGTTTACAGATTCCTCAATACCGGCAACTCATTTGCATCACCGCATTTTGAATTTCTGTTGGTCCAATCCACCATGCTTTAGATCATCAGGAAGACATGCAACATAATTTGGGAACAGCTGAAGCCATTGGTCTAGTTGGACATTGCAGATGGTTTTCAAGGTGCTGCACAGTTTCCAAACTGTATCTAGGCCCTGGATGGCAAACACATCTGCATGAAGAGGCCGCCACACTCGGGTTCTCAATATTACAACTATAAACAATACATCTCTGTAGTTCTATTGGCTTTCACTAATATTAACTAACTTTTTTAAATAGTTTTTTTCTCATTTAGTAAATATTTTTTATTGAAGTAAGGAAGTTTTAACAAACAACAATTAAGGGCATATTGTGTACAAAAGTTTGAAAACATAAGATTTAACACAAATTGAATAAAAAGCAAGTCAATGTATGAGATTTACTAACCCTTATTAAAAAAAAAGCTAAGAAAAAAGATAAAACATGTAAGAAAAAATAGAAAAGAAAATGAATTTATCCTTGTTATAAATCCCCAAACAGAAAAGTAATGAATCCAAGAGTTCCACATCAAGTAATATTTATTTTCCTAAGAATTATGCTCCGATATAAGGAAGATATGAGGAGACATGGGGACTACCAATTTCTAGCTATAATCAGTTTTGCAGAAAGGAGAATGTGACAGATCAGTTTCCTGATTTGGAGTCAAGCATGAGGAGTACCATTGCAGGGCTATTAGAGATTTTCACTCCAGTTATATTATTTATTAAAGCTAATACTTCCTCCCAATAGAAAATCAAAAAACTGACAGCTCAAAAAAAAGGGATTATGGAGCCAGAGTGGCCACAGTTCCTCCAGCACAAATTGCTCAGATATGGGAAGCATTTAGCAATTTTGACTGAAGCAAAGTAGCATCTAGTTAGAAGCTTGTAGTGAACCTCTATAAGAGAGGAGCTAAGGGAAGATTTATTATTACACTCCAATGCTGAAAACCATTGGCTTAAGGAAAATTTACTAGATGTGTCTCTTTCCCTATTTAGAAAATGAGCTTTTTTTGGAGTTGCCTATTTCTCCCGACAGCATACTATATATCTGCCATATAAAAGAATGACTACCTAAAGAGTGTTTGGATAATATACAGTGTAGTTTTGAAAGGATGGTATCCTCAAATGTGTTAAGCATTATTAAAAGGAAGCAAATCTGGGTAAATTTATAAAGATCCGTGCTTGAAATTCCGAATTCTGACCTAAGCTCAGAAAATACCTTAGTTCTATTGTTGTGGACGGATCACAGAGACGGGAATGTCTATAAGTACTCGTAGCGGAAGCCCTTCACAGATATAGACTTTTAAAAATGTAATCTTTATTTGGTATGCTTTAAAATAACGTATACTGGCTGACAGACAGACTCAACATAAAACTTGGGGTACAAAAACACCTAATGGAAAATCCGGAAAGATTACGGGATCACATATATTGTCCAAATAGGTGTCAACCGCATGGTTAGACACTCAGAGCTGTATATCTATATAAACTGACTTATCACACCTATTTGGACAATATATGTGATCCCGTAATCTTTCCGGATTTTCCATTAGGTGTTTTTGTACCCCAAGTTTTATGTTGAGTCTGTCTATTGTTGTGGAGGAGATCAAAAATAAAATAAAAATAAATAAATCTTGGTATTTGTATAGCGCCAACTTATTCCGCAGTGCTTTTAGGTAATTATTACTTATTACCCCCCACCAAGCTGGGTTCTCATTTTACCGACCTCGGAAGGATGGAAGGCTGAGTCAACCTTGAGCCGGCTACCTGAATCATGTGGGGATCGAACTTGAACCTTCAGGTCGTAGGCGAGCGCTTACACTCTGCGCCCAAACGAGAATGAAAAATGACTTCTCTTTTAACCCAACTAGACACCCTCAAGTCAGGAACAAAGTAGTCAAGAGGCTCCAGAGGAATTTTTACGTCTGTTTTCTTTATGCATTGAGATTTTTCTCCTAGCAAAAGTTCCAAGCTTGTATAGTTGCTAACATGGGGGATGGAACTTCTCCGGGAAGGGAAGAGTATGACTCTTTATATTTGAAGGAGTCAATGTTTGAGCAATTAAAAGTGATTTTATTGGCCTATTATTAGAGATGAGCGAGCACCAAAATGCTCGGGTGCTCGTTACTCGGGACGAACTTTTCGCAATGCTCGAGGGGTTCGTTTCGAGTAACGAACCCCATTGAAGTCAATGGGCGACCCGAGCATTTTTGTATATCGCCGATGCTCGCTAAGGTTTTCGTTTGTGAAAATCTGGGCAATTCAAGAAAGTGATGGGAACGACACAGCAATGGATAGGGCAGGCGAGGGGCTACATGTTGGGCTGCATCTCAAGTTCCCAGGTCCCACTATTAAGCCACAATAGCGGCAAGAGTGGGCCCCCCCCCGCACTGTCAGCATAAAGATCGTTCTCCTCTGCCATAGCTGTAACAGCTGTGACAGAGAAGAACGATGTTTGCCCATTGAATTCAATGGAGCCAGCAATACAGCAGGTTCCACTGAAAGCAATGGGCTGCCGGCGATCGCAGGATGAATTGTCGGGAAGGGCTTAAATATATAAGCCCTTCCCTGCAATTCATCCAGAAATGTGTTACAATAAAAATATATACCGGCGTATAAGGCGACGGGGCGTATAAGACGACCCCCCAACTGTCACCTTATACGCCGGTAATACAGTGGAGCAAAGAATAAAAATCATTACTCACTTCTCCTGGCGTTCTGCGGTGCTCCTGCAGGTTGTCGCTCCCTCCTGGTCCACAGCAGAGCATTGCTTTCTCTACGAAGGGCTTTAAATCCCCGCCTCCAGAAACACACGTGCCTTCAGCCAATCACAGCCATTCAATGACATCATTGTCATTGGCTGTGATTGGCTGAAGGCACGTGTGTTTCTGGAGGCGGGGATTTAAAGCCCTTCGTAGAGAAAGCAATGCTCTGCCGTGGACCAGAAGGGAGCGACAGCCTGCAGCAGCACCGCAGAACGCCAGGAGAAGTGAGTAATGATTTTTATTCTTTGCTCCACTGTATTACCGGCGTATAAGGTGACAGTTGGGGGGTCGTCTTATACGCCCCGTTGCCTTATACGCCGGTATATATTTTTATTGTAACACATTTCTGGATGAATTGCAGGGAAGGGCTTATATATTTAAGCCCTTCCCGACAATTCATCCCGCAATCGCCGGCAGCCCATTGCTTTCAGTGGAACCTGCTGTATTGCCGGCTCCATTGAATTCAATGGGCAAACATCGCTCTTCTCTGCCACAGCTGTTACAGCTGTGGCAGAGAAGAATGATTTGTCTTCTATATGTTCTCAATGGGGTCGGCGCTGCTGCCGCCGGCCCCATTGAGCGCATATAGAGAAGAGAACAGGAATCACAGATCGCACATAGGTGCGATCTGCGATTTCTATGGCCTAAGAAGGACCGTTGGGGTTCTTGAAGCCTAAAATAACTCCTAACGGTCTCCCTATAGCAGCAGCACTTTCCCTGATTTATGTCAGAAGGCATCTGTGGCGAGCCGCGGGAGGGCAGATTTTAATACTCGGGTGACACCTAATCTCACCAGCCACTCACTGCAGGGGGGGTATAGGGCTTGAACGTTGCAGGGGGAAGTTGTAATGCCTTCCCTGTCTTTCTATTGGCCAGAAAAGCGCACAAATTTCTCAGGGAAGAAAATGAAAGTAACCCGAACACCGCGTGGTACTCGTTACGAGTAACGAGCATCTCGAACACCCTAATACTCGAACGAGTATCAAGCTCGGACGAGTATGCTCGCTCATCTCTACCTATTATCTTTTAAGTATAATTCTATAGAAGGCCAACTGGAGTCTGAAGAATGTGAATCCCAGTTTTTTAACTGATTATGAACTGTGGAATTATAGTATGAGCGTAGATTTGGTATTCCCAGCCCTGCTTGTTTGCGATGCAAGAAAATAATAGATGATGCAACCCTAGTTTTTTTATTATTCCAAATAAAACTTCATAGTTGTGTTTGGAATTTCTTATTATGGAGTGGGGAATAGCAACAGTATTCGTGTGGAAGTAATAGAGAATTTGGAGGGGGCGGTGGGTGGGGGGGGGGAATTAGCATCTTGTAAAGCTAAACACCACCTAGCCAGGAGACTCGAGAGATGATTTAATTCTATTTGAACGGAAGACAAAAGAGGCAAGGAGATTATAGAAACTATATTTTATAAAGGGAAGCAAAGTTTAATCCTCAAATATGGAATGTTGTCTTGTTGCCAATGTAAGGGGAATTTAAGCTGGATGGACTTCTTAAGTTCATCTGATATAATGATACCAAGAATTTACCATTTGCTAATATTTAGTTTATAATGGGGGAGTTGGCTGAAGTTATAAAGAGAACTATATACTTCTCTTAAAGAAGGGAGGGGATCTGAAAGAATCAATAGTATAAATTCTGCAAATAGGCTTATTTTGTGTTGATAAAATCAGCTACAATACCTTTGATGTTGGAATTGTATTTAATCATTTCTTCAAGAGGCTCTATTTTTAGGGAGATTAATAGATGAAACAGGGGACAGCCTTGCTGTGTACCATTAGTGATTTGAAAAGACTTGGAGAAAACCACATCCACTAACACCCTGGCTGAGGGAGCAGAGTAAAGGGCTTGGATTGCATTGAAAATGTTGTTATGAAAGCCAAATTTATGGAACAACCAAAAAGCAAAGCCCCAATGGATCCTCTGAATGCCTTCTCCACATCCAGGGCAAAAAGAAGGGAAGGCAAACAAGAGTGTCTGACTTCTAAAATGAAATTTACAATTCTTCTTGCATCTGTGGCCTGTCTCTCCTGTTGGGCATTCTGGATTATGTTGGAAAGTACCACCAGAAGTCTTTGGGCAATAATTTAGAATATATTTTAGAATCACAATTGGGCAAAAATTGGTTGGGGAGTCTAGTGATTTACCTGGTTTAGAAATTGTAACTATGGTTACCTGAAACCTTTAGTCCGGCAGAGAGCCACAAAAAAACAAGTCTTTTTGTAATCTTCTAAAAACAACTTCTTGAGCTCATTGTGTAGCCTAGGAAGTTGGATATATCAATAAGGGAAAGGTTTGTAATGTGAGTTTGACCATATTAATTTGTTTGCTAATGTATGCTTGTTTTAGTTTTTTATGCTGAAAGCTAATTTTGATCAAAATGCCACATATGAAAACTTTATGAGCATTCCAGATTCTCAAAAAGAAGTCAGTTTCAGGTAGGCCATTAACTACAAAAGATTCTTTTAGTTTTGTGGTTATCAGTTTGTTATAGTGGGGAATTTACATAAGAAGTATATTATTTCTCCAGTATCTGATGCTATTAAGTGGAATGTCTAAGGACATGGTAACTGTAATAGGGGAATGATCAGACCAAGGAGAGGTGCCAATTGAAGAAAGAGTAATTGAGGGAAGTGGCCATCTATCAACTAAAACTAAGTTTATTCGAAAAAAATTTTTTTGATGAGTGGAGTAAAATGTGTATTCTCAGGAAGAGGCATTTAGGCAGCAAAATCTATCATATAGGGCTTCTTTTTAGAGTCAAGGAGACAAAGAGGGATATGTCCTAATGCTATGGCCTATTGAGTCTACATCCCTGTCAGAGACAATGTCAAAGTTTCCGCATATGATACTCGAATGAAGTTTATGAATCTTTTTGATTAATTTGTTTAAATAATGGTTCTGAGAAGAATTTAGGGCATAGACATTGGCTAAAGTGATAGGATATCTGTTTACAGCTCCAGTCAAGATAATAAATCTGCCTTTGGGATTGATCATTGAGTCAGTGAGATTGAAGTCAACACTTTCATGAATCAGAACTTCTACCTTCTTTTTAACAGAACCTGCTAGATTTTTGGATATTTTTTATGGGAAAATTTAGGGGTAGTGAGTGAGGAAAAGTGTGTCTCCTGTTTACAGATGATAGCAGTCTTTGTTGCCCATAGCCTCCTTCCATCAAGATATCTATTACATTTTTCTCGAAATATATCTGGAAGGGGAAAAGACCAAGATTGCCTCATTGCTTGCTAGTAAAGAGGGGTTGTGAGGGAGGAGTGGACCTACCATGCCCCAGAGAATTTTATCTCGCCACTCAATTAGGCCATTGGATGGAATTGGTTCATCCGACTAAAGATCATCTGACTCAAACGCTAGTAAAAGGAACATATGGCCCTTCCCTCCTACAGGATCGCTGGTTTCCCAACATGAAAGCACGAAAAGGAGGAGGGCACAATCCCCTTCTTAGAGGGACATTGGAGACCTGGAGTAAGCTATGGGACTCTCTGGCGCCTTGCCCATCCCCTCTCACCCCAGTATGTGCAATATACAAAATTCTAGATCTCCGTCTGGACACCTGTTCAGCAAGCACATGGCTGTCGTTTGGGGATAGGAGTATCTCGGAAGTTTACCCCCTGGCTCAACAATAATAACTAAGCTTCTCCCTAACCACAACCTTACTTTTCTGGCCTCGGCTCATGTGACCAAAGTGATTAGGGAATTCCTGGCAGAACATAAAACACCTAGACCTTTGACCCCATTTGAATCAGCACTAGGTGAGAGGTCCCCAAATAAAAGGAAGATGGCGTTCATACGTAAACAATTTATTTAGCCACCAGTTTTCACGAAACCTGCCTTCATCAACTCCTGGGAGAGGGAGATCGGGCTGTCCCTCTCTTCCGATGAAATGAAGCTTATCCTCAGAACGGCTTTCGGTCTCTCCCCGTGCGTTACCTCTCAGGAATCTCACTATAAATTATTAGTGAGATGGTATAGGACTCCTCAGTGGCTATTTGATCACAAATTGGCCCTACAGGACAAGTGCTGGAGATGCGAGGCCCACACAGGTTCATACCTCCATATTTGGTGGGATTGTCCTCGCCTGACCTCTTTTTGGAGCGATGTCGGATGTGTGCTTAGAAAGATATCTCCAAATCTAACCCTTTCCCCTGAGTTGGTTCTCCTGTGGAAACCCTCTGCCGCCTTACACCCCCTGAAACACAAATTGACAGCACTCCTCCTAGATATGGCGAAATCTTTTATACCACTCTTGTGGCGTCAACAAGACCCACCCTCCTTGGGAATGTGGAGAGACAAAACTGATCTACTCATGAACCTTGAGGAACTCTCCAGTTGGGCGCGGGGCACTCATGACTCTTTTCTAAAAATTTGGAGCCCTTGGAGGGCAATCAGAAACAAACTCATCTAAATTATGAGACCACCACCTCGTCTCATTAGATGGGCTTTTAAGCTCGAGATGATGATGCCCTCTTCCGCAGATAGTTGACACAGATGCCAACCCTGGCTCAGGGCTCTGACCCGAACCTGCGTTAGGGTTTGGCACCAGAACATCTCTCGATATTCCCAGCTCTGAGATGGAGTTAGGCTGTGCACTCCCCCACTCTGGACAATCTAGCCCGGGGTCCCCCCCTCCTCTCCCCCTCCCCCCTTTCCTAGTCTGTTATGTCGCCTATAGCTTTTGCCTGTTTTATGTTATAGGTTAAGCCCGAGCGGGTCTTGTACCTCGAGCGGGCTGCCCCAATTAGGTTAAGTTCTGTGACTGTCTTCCGCTAGGACGCAGCAATTCTGGGTTAGACTCGCGTGTGTTCTGTGCTCAGATTAATGCTACCCAATGAATCCTCTAGATCGTCCGAAGTGGATTTTGTGTGCATTATGTGTATTGTGTGTAATGTATGTAAAGATTTCAAAAATTTCAATAAACATTGATTATAAAAAAAACATTTTTAACCCAATAAAAGGTTTATAACTAAAAAAAAAAATAAAAATAAAATGATATCTATTACATTGGGAATTAAGTCCCTTCATATTAAGTGAAAGGATTTAAGTGGCTTAGCCAATCAGAGCAAGCGCTTTGAGAACCAATCACAGCCAGCGCTTCCTGGAGGTGGGGATTTTAAACCTCTAATCCAGGAAGGGCTGCCTGCCGTCTACAGAAAAGTGTACCCGAGCTTCAGGGGAGACGAGCGCCGGACAGCACCTTAGAGGTGATGTGTTATTTTATTTTTTTATGCATGTAGGGCTTATTTATGAGGTAGTGTTTATATTCCAAGCCTCCCCCAAAAAATTCCCGGCAAAAGAGTGCTACAAAGTCGAGAAAATGCAGCGTCCATATAAGTGTCGCCTGTGTGGAAGCAACCTTAAAGTTACAGATACACATTGTTTCACATATTGTCCACCTTTAGAGTCCACAGCTCATTTATGGAGTGTACAACTTCTGTACTCTACATCTGCTTCAATTAACCCTTTCGGTGCACAGGCAGAGTAGTGATAAGATACCTTTACATGGGATAATTATCAGCCAAATAATCGCTCGAAATAGTGAATTCAAACTATAGTTATTCAGTGTCTACATAGAAACTGACAGAGTGCTGAGTGATAAGTATCTAGTCGTGCCATTTCTGCTTATTAAAGAAATAGTTGCTGGTTGATCAAAAGTTGTCTAGTATAAAGTCACAGTTGTTTGTATTTGAATGACTTGCAAACAAATTTGCATGCAGATTACCTCCATGAATAATATCTTGGCAAACTACTGAATACTCATCACTCAAAAAAGCAAGTTAGCAACTATCATTTGTAAGGTTCAATGACTTTTCGGAGAGACTATGTGAATGACAGTTAATCTATGAATTTAGTAAAGGTACCTTTTTATGGAGGTGGGAGATGCTGGTGTAAGAGGGACGCATGTGAACGAACACAAATGCTAATATTCAGTCACATGACCAAATATATTTCTTGTGCAGATGAAGCTTGCACTAGCACATGAAGAAACATTCCCATGACCACCAGCAGACTATATAGGATGAGGAAACTATGTTACAGGCTAGTAGAGGTACAGAGAGAGAGAGAGTACAGGGATGTATGTGCTGAGCATACTGTATCGCTGAGAGTAAGCTAATCACAGGCAGCACTCAGCCTTTCTTTGAATGACAGCTGAAAAAGATTCAGAGCAATGCAGGGAGAAGACATAGCTGGACGTGCCTGAGCCCCGGCAGCTGTGGAGAGGTGAGTGTATATATATATATATATATATATGTATATATATAGTAGCAAGGGGGATACTCTTGCCTCAGGATCGCTGACCTCTCATACCAGAAATGGCGCACCACACGGGTAAACACGACTCAGGAATAATGTAAGTCTTTGTCTGGCTCCTGCCAGCGTTTATTCCACAGCACGTTACAGCACATGATGTCAGTAAGCATCCCAACTTGGGTGGGAGTCCAGGGGCGTCATCCCTGTTGGACTCTTGCCTTTTCAGGCCACCATCCTGCAGCACCTTCCTATGCTGCGCTGGTCCTCTCTCTCAGGTGTTGAGGTTAGGGGCGTCACCCTGTCAACCTCTGGCCTTCTTGGTCTGCCCCAGACCCTGGGCTACCAGTCCTCCCAGCTCCACTGAGCTGTCTCTCTCCCTCTTGTCTTTGGCAGGAACTGGCTTTTATCTGGTTCCTGCTCCACCCCTTGGTTAACCCTCACACCAGGAGTCCTGTCTCTGGCCCTCTACAGGCCCCCCTGTGCACTGCACTGCTACACCCCCCCCCCCACCCCCACCCTTTGATATAGGCTGTCGGCCATATCACCTTTTCTTCTTGGCCCTCCGGGGTCAAAGCTCCAGGCTCGGGGGTCTCTTTCTAGTTTTCCTTGTTTGACAATTTATCTCTTCTTGTCTTCACTCGGCTCATCACAACCTTGCTGATCTCTGTCAGACCATGCTCTCACAGCTTGCAAGTTGACTTCCAAGTGCAACTTCATATCCTCTGTGGCTTGTAACTTATCGCCAGGTTTCTCTACCTGAACCTTCAATTCTTCTACTTGCTGTTCCAAGGCTTTGGTAGACTTTTCTAGTTCATGTACCGTCTTTTCACCCTCATCCTTGGAGCTAACCAAGTCCTCCATTTGAGTGTGGAACGCCTTGGGGTCTCTTGCCCTAACTGACACTTTCTGAAGCTCAACTTCCATGTGAAATACTTCACATCGTACATCACCCCTCTGTTCAACTGTTGCAGGTGCCATTTCTTCAGTCTGCCCTTCAGTAGCGGCACTTATTGTGCACTTATTTCCATCTGTGGGCCTTCTACCACAGAGACACTTCCATTCATTTGCACAACTTCCTTATCCAGGACAGGAGTAATTTCTGAGGCCTTTTCCTCAGTCTCTGCCACCTTCGTGGCCTTCTCTGCTTCAGCAGTTTCACCTTCTGCCTTCTCTTTGGTGACTTGAACTTCAGAGGATTGCTCACCTCCCATCTGTAGCTCAGCTCTCACTTTCTCAATACCTTTCACAATTTTTATCTCTTTTTAGAATTCAACAGGGTCTTCTTTTTTTCACTTGTCTGAACTAGGCCCTAGACCTCTCTAGTCTCTGGACCTTCTTTTCAGCAATATGACCCTTTGACTCCCAGAGCTTCACCCTTGCACGTAACTTCTTAGCGGACCTTTGCAATACCACTTTTTCTTCTGACACCACCTTCAGGGTGCGTGTCAAGGTTAGCGCTTGGGTCTCTTTCTTAATCTTCTCCAACAAGGTCTCCATTCCTTCTACCGATTGTTGGAACACACCTTTTAGCTTTTCCCGTATCAGGGTTCTCTTCTTAGCATCTATTTAGTGCTAATCCAGTCTTGCATTTCAGTGCGCACCCGCTTGTTACGCTTTTTTTTTTGCAACTTTAGGGAACACCGACTTCCCGTCAGTAAGTCACTGTTCACACATCTTTTGTTTCTTCTCCCAGTTGGACACCATCTGACATTGGTAACCAAGCTCCACACTAATGTCTTCTACTTCCTGCTGAAGACTCACTGTAAACTTCTCAAGTTCATCATAGACATCAGTTTGAAGACAAAACAGATGATTTATTGCTTCCACCTCTTTTAGGATTTCACCGTCTTGCTCTTCAACTGTGACCCAGCATGCAGGGTTCTCATATAGTTTCTCTTCCATCTCTGACATCATTTTCAGGGTGTGTGTTAAAGTTAACACTTCAGTCCCTTTCATACAGACCTTTTCTTCAGCACGTTCACATTCAGTGACATATCTTGCAGACCTGATTTTCTCCTCTGTAAGCTGCTGTTCACATATTTGCTGTGTCTTTCTTAGTTTGGACATAAGCTCCTTTTGGAGACCAAGCTTCACCGAAGCACCTTCTATCTCTTGCTGAAGATGTACTTTAATCTTCTCAAGCTTACCACAGGCAGCTATCTTCTCTTCATACTTCTGCCTTGTAGCTCCTAACTCCTCTTGTATTTGTCTTTTCTGCTCTTCCACAGAATCCAAGCACACAGCACTCTTCTCCAGCCTATATTGTAGGTCAGACACCTCAGCCTGAAGTGTTGCAATCTGCTTTGACAGGTTTCTCTTAGTTTCTGCATCTTCCTCTAACCGCTTGAGGAACACATCTCTCTCATCTTGCATTATCTTCAGGTCTGCACTGAGACCAAGCCTCTGCTGCATCTCTTCTTGCACCAGCCTCTGAGACTCTTCAGCCTGAGCTTCCAGCTTCACCTGCAGTCTCTTCACCTGCTCAGACAACGCTGTCTGCACACTGTCACTTTCAGTGACTTTTACTTGTAGCTCTTGGAGCTGCATTTCCACTGTATTTCTCTTGCACTCATATGCACACTTGTCTTCCAACAGCCCCTTCACCTTTTGGGTCAGCTCAAGACACTCACTTTTCCATGTTTCTTTCACTTTTTCAATTTGCTTCAACTGCTTGGTCAGTTTCCCAACAACTACAGCATGACTCCGTTCCAGCTCCTGGATTTCAGTTCCATGTGCTTCAGCTTTCTCATCCAAGCTCATCTGTAACTGAGACACCAGTCTCTCATGCAGCGCTTCCTGGTTTTCCTTGTCACCCAGTAAGTCTTTCAAGATCTCTGCTTGCTTCTCTGCCTGACTGCAAGCAGCTTTCTCTAGATCCAGCTCTTCCTTGAGCTGACTTACTTGGCACTCCAAGTCACCAATTTTCTTTGCTAACTGCATTTTCAACTCTGCAACCTGATTCTGCAAACCTGTAGTTTGATTACACGCATCTGTAGAAGCTCTTTCTAACTTGCAACACGTCATCTCCAACTCTTGGGTTTTCATTTGCAGTTTCTTACAGTTATGTTCATACTGCACAGATTGTGTCTCCAGAAATACTCTGTGTTCAGCCTCATCTCTGGCTACATCTCTGAGGTCTTGTATCTCTTCATGTGCTGTTGAAAGATATCCCTCAAACTTTTCTTTCTCACTTCTCATTTCTTCTAAGCTCTGTTTACACTGAACATTCTTCTGTTCCAGCAACACCCGGTGATCAGCTTTCTCCTTAGCCAATCTCTCAAGATGCTCATTCTCTTTTAAGAGAGCTGCACTCTTTCCTTTCAGCTGCTCAACTTCTTTAAGAATACTTTCCTTTTCTTTTAGGAATTTATCTGTCTGCTCCTCTGTTAACAGCCTTTGCCTCTTGGCCTCTTCTCCAAGCAGACACAAGATAGTCCTTTGTTTCTCAAACTGTACGTAAAGTCTTTCATTAGCAGTTTAACCTGCTTCTTCCAGAAACTTTATATACGCTTGCCTTGGTGCAAATCCCTCCTGAATTTTAACCAAGAGTTCTCTTGCTGTCTCACCCTGAATCTCAGGATCTGCACTGACAACCTCACTTGTCTCCCTAGCATTTTTTTCCCTTCTTTTTTCTCTTTGCAAGTTTAGTACTATCTATCCTTTCTCTCTCTAAAGGCATAGTACTACTAACTTCAGCATTTCTAGTCTTACACCCCCTATCTTCACTATTACTTTCCCCTCTCACTAGAGGTATGCTTGCACAGGCTCCCACATGGACGTTGGCTGCATTCATTGCACCCTGTTCACATCCTGACTTCATTTGGGAAACATATCTACACATGTTAGGCACAGAATAAATCCCACCATCCCCCACAGATGACATGCCAGGGTTAATGGACGTTTCTTGCCCCACCCGGTCAGCAACACAGTTCTCAGACAAATCTTCTTTAAATGTCCGTGCACACTGTGCGGCTTTCACGGTATCATCGTGCAACACATTATCCACAATACAGTCAAGTCCATATTGCGCAGAACGCACAGGCTTTTTAGGAGTCTCAGCACTCCATGGAACGTGATCACACTCCTTTGGCGGGGACACCTCCCGTTGTGCCCTCAAAGCGCTGTAGTCAGCCTCCAACACCGACCAGTGGGGTTTTTCTGGCCACTTTGCCACTGGACACCTGTACATACAAAAGTCCATCTGAAAATACCCCCAGCATGGCTCTTTCTGGTTGCCTCCTGCACCTCCCGCCATCTTGACTGCCCAGTCCATAATAAACACACAAGTTCACTAACTTGCCTTGTAGAGGTTCTCTGAGGTCCTCTGTTGCCCTGCAAGGCAACCGCAGCTTTCGGCCTCCTGGCCCTTTAAGCGCAGCTTCGGCCTCCCGGCACTTTGAACACTGCACACCGCACACTCAGCCTCCTGGCCCTTTAAATGCAGCTTCGTCTTCCTGGCCCTTTGAACACTGCACACTGCACAGCCGCACACTCGGCCTCCTGGCCCTTTAAACGCTGCATACAGCAGGTATCGCACCCTCGGCCTCCTGGCCCTTTGTGAGCCACTCTAGATCTTGCCAGCGCATCCTCCACCATATGTAGCAAGGGGGGTACTCTTGCCTCGGGATCGCTGACCTCTCGTACCAGAAATGCCGCACCACACGGGTAAAGACGACTCAGGAATAACGTATCTCTTTGTCTGGCTCCTGCCAGCGTTTATTCCACAGCACATCACAGCACATCACATCACACGATGTCAGTAAGCACCCCAACTTGGGGGGGAGTCCCGGGGCGTCATCCCTGTCGGACTCTTGCCTTTTCAGGCCACCAGCCTGCAGCACCTTCCTATGCTGCACTGGTCCTCTCTCTCTCAGGTGTTGAGGTTAGGGGCATCACCCTGTCAACCTGTCAGGTCATAAGTCAAGCCGTCTCCTCGAAGAAAGCTGAATTTGTGCATACAAAACCGTACTGCTAGGGACTGTGCAAAGTCGGTAATTACATTACATCCTAGGAGATTGTAGCACAACCACTTAGGAAAAAGACTGAAATTATACTGTAAGGATACAGAGATTTTTGAGGACTTTGAATATTTGCAACCTCGCTAATTGTGAATTATTCCTCTGACTCCTCTTAACTTCATGAGAACTGTGTGTGGAAAGTTGCTACGGGCAAAAGCACATTGCTGTAAGCACAACTAGGAACATAGCAGCGCCTGAACAAGGGGAATTTCTTCCACTTTGCCAACTTTTCAAACTCTGCACCTGAGCGCATAAGTTTGATGCCTTTTTCACATAGACAACAGCGATATTGCCGCAGGAAATCGCAGCGATATTGCAGCTGTGTTCCCGCAATTTCTGTGCAATTACTTGTGGCAATATCACGATTTTGTCACACTACAAAGTCATGTGATTTGTTGTGCTCTTTTGCTGGAATTTTTTTTTTTATTGGGGGGTGGCTTGAAATATAAGCCTTACCCCTAAAATAAGCCCTAATTGCATTGTATTAAAAAGCAAAAAAAACAATATATTACCTAACAGGCACGTCTCCTTCCGAAGTTCTGGCACACTTGTTTACAGTCTTCAGCCGCCACTTCCTGGTGAAGGGGTTCATAAATCCCACCTCCAGGAAGTGCTGTCTCTGATTGGCTGAGCCGTGGCACTCGAGAACCAATCAATGCAGCGCTCAATGAACCAATCACAGCCATTCATGCCTAGTATTGGCGGCTGAGAAATCCTGATAGCGACGATGGTTTTCTTCACAATTGGGATGTTTTCACTGATGCGATGTTGCATTAAATTAAAATTGTGGCATGTCCTATCTATCTGCGTTATGCGTTATTTTTATCTACCATTTTACGCACTAAAAAATTGGGGCAAATTCGCATGAGAAAACTGCAAGTGGCAGATGCAGGTGCTTCTGGGAGCATTAGGACCCCCCGTTTGCTAAGTGACGAAAGCTTCACCAATGGGAGTAAAAGACTGTAAATATATAGTAGGGAAGAACATAGTGATTTAATGTGGGCAAGTGGAATTCTATTGTATGATATTAAGAAGGTATGTTGGATTGTGGGATAACCCTCGTTAAGCAACAGATGTTCACAAACTGTGTGGAGTAGTATAGTCCAGCACATTTCCAGTGTATGCAGGGGTGCTGTAATGCCAAACACAGCGTATGTATAAGGCCAGGTTCACACGGTCAGATTTGGATTGTGGATTACGTGGTCATTCGCAATGCAATCATCATCATCATAGGCCATCACTCGTGGCCGAGCACGATTGTCTTCCAAGTTAGGGGGCTTTGCGTTGGGTCTGTAGATGACTAGAGAGACCTATTTTTGATCCACGGGTTTTTTCTCAGTGGGGACATTGCTTTCAAAGTGAAAGACAGTACTGACAAGAGTTGGCTTGACGCAATTTCCTCTTGATACATTTCTCCCTTTCACCCTCCATTTGTGCCTCCTTGAAATTGACAGTTCTGTTGGTAATGGCTGACCCCCAAATTGAGCGCTCGGTCCATCTTTAAATCTTTTTTGCTGTCCACCAACATTCCATTTTCCGTTCTTGATTTGAGAGTATAGTAATTGCTTAGGGAGACGGTAATCGGGCATTCGCACAATGTGGCCAGTCCAGCGAAGTTGATGGCGAAGGATCATCGCTTCATTTGCAATTAACATCAGGTACGTAGGGTTACCTGCCGGGCTCACGGCCAAAATCCGCTATGGGCCTCCTACATGTGGAATCCGTTCCGCCCGTGTGAGCTCGGCCTAAGAGTGGCACTGTTTCTGTAAGGAAAGTAGCTCTGTGATCTCACAGTAAACTAAGTAAAAAAACAATTGACAGATTTCAGAATTTTGATATTTGTTGCTGAAATGTAAATACAAAATCAGAGAATATATTGGCAGAATGTGGAAAGAGAGTCTGAAAAGCAGAAATTCATGATTATTCTACAAACATAAGGAAATAGCAGGCTCCAATTAGCTGGCAGGTTGCAATCAGGCAGCAGATTTGATAAGCAACATCTTGATTAGGCTAAAGGCCATCTTTGCAGGAAATATCTGTACAGGAGTATTTCTCTAGAATATAAGTGGTTTCAATAAGCAGTAAAGCTAGCTGGAGATGGTAATATGAATCTTCTGAGCAAAGAGGAGACAGAATGTTATCACTGCTGTAAATGTACTCTGTAAACAGGGGAAGTGTTTGATGGAAGATTTTTATGTCTGAAAAAGAGAATCTTCCTATGAACGACGCGTCCGCTGGAGCTCCCTTATTACTGATAACAATGTAAGGCAGTATACTTTATATATAATCATATATAACATTTTCAATGCCGCATGTAGTGTTGAGTACAGTAGACACAAAGTTCCTGCCAGTCTTAACTCAGGGCAACTTCCAATAGTACCTAATTAGACAAAATTATTCATATGGAATTCATTTCTGTCTCTTGGCCACCAGGGTCTGAAAGTGCCAGTGATGTATAGAAAAAAATCTACCAGCATCATAGTGCTGATTTATTTTATAATTTATTGTGTTATGGGTTGCTAATCCATTATTCTGATACAGAATTTCCTGCTTACTTTCACAGAGCCATAGACTTAAATGATACAATTCTAATTCTCTTAATTCACTATTAGGAGAGCTTTACCCAAGGCATCCTTGGTTGAACTCAATAATAGATCTGTCTTCATTAGGCCTAAGTCACACGGGCGTTTTTCCCGTGATTTGCGGATCGCATAACGGATGCGCATCCGCAAATTGCGTGACCGGGGCTGACGAATCGCTGAAAAATCTGCACCTAGCAGTGTTTTCAGCAAAACGGCCCAGCGCTGCCCGCTATCCTCTGCCACAGCCTATTGCATTCAATGGAGCTGGCAATACAGCCGGCTCCATTGAAAGCAATGCGCTGCCGACAAGCGCTGGATGAATTTTCGGGGAAGGGCTTAAAATATAAGCCATTCCCTGAAAACCATCCTGAAAATGTGTAAAAAAAAAAAAAAGAAAAAAGTATACTCACCTTTTTCCTGCAGCCCCTGATTGGTCAGCCCATTTAGCAGGTGGGGATTTTAAATCCCCGCCTGCTGAATACTACAGAGAGCAGTTCAGGAGAACTGCCGGCCGGACGCGGCTGAACTCCGGCTGCAGGAAAAAGGTGAGTATACTTTTTTTTTTACACATTTTCAGGATGGTTTTCAGGGAAGGGCTTATATTTTAAGCCCTTCCCCGAAAATTCATCCAGCGCTTGCCGGCAGCCCATTGCTTTCAATGGAGCCGGCTGTATTGCCGGTTCCATTGAATTAAATGGGCGAACATCGTTCTTCTCTGCCACAGCTGTTACAGCTGTGGCAGAGGAGAACGATCTTTAGTATATGTTCTCAATGGGGTCGGCGCTGCTGCCGCCGGCCCCATTGAGCGCATATATAGAACACAACAATTCGCAGAACGCAGATAGGCTCGTTCTGTGAATCGTTGTGTCCTATAATTTATCGCACATCCGCATAAAAAACGGACATGTGCCTGCTCCCGTTGGGATGCATTAGGTCTATAGATCTGCAGATTGCAAGCGCGTCTGCAGATCGGACCAAAAAACGCCCGTGTGACCGAGCCCTTAAAGAGTAACTTTTTTAATGTACAGAATAGGTGGTTCTAAGTATTTTTTCAGTAGATTTTCTCAGCCTATTCTGTACATTTTTCTAATAAAACCCCTCTTCAGCTGTGCAGATAGGTAAAGACGGGCTGAGAAATCCTTCTTCACTGTAGTGTCGCAGCTTGTCGGTGGCAATGGCATCATGGCATGGTGGCCATAGCACAGGGTCAGACCTGTCACCCTATTACTATGCAGGATAAGGGTTAATGGACATTGTGCAGAGATTGCTGGCTGCTATCTCCCAGTATGCTGCATATTTGTTTGCTAACTAGGTGTCATACCTAAGAGAGGGTTTGGAGTGTATTTCCCTAACTGCTCTACCTATCAGCAGGTGTGGAGGGCTTTATATTCCTACCCCTCCCTTTCCTTCTTGCTGTTTATTTCAGTTCTATAGAGGAGTGGTTGATGTAGGTTGGTGCCTCTATGCTGGGTGAGAAGCTCCTCATTCAGATAAGTACTTGTGATCATTTCTGTTGTTTTTGTTATCTTTATCCTTTCGCTTTGCTATGTCAGTGCAACTTTCCAGGAGTTCCTGTCAGGGATAGTCAGGGCCCAGGTGAAGACAGTGGAGCTGTCCTTATCGGGGCAATTACTCTGCTTGTAGACAGGGGCTCCTCTCTTCCCTGTTAGGTAAAGGGCATGTCTTTTCCATCTGATTGTGTTTGAAGTAGTGTTCACTGTCCAGCATTGTTTGGTGTATGCCTTTTTCCATTCCATATGAACGTCACCCTGCATCTGTGCTGAGTGTGGTGCTCTTGTGCCGCGCGGACGTGACACGTAGCAGTAGAGGGCAATCCAGCTGTGTGTGCACCAGCTGCAGACACGTGTTCCCATATACAGTACCAGCTTATTAATAAATGTATCCATTTTATTTAATTTACTTTCAATCATCCTATGCCTCCATATGGCCCACCATGCAGGTGTTTTATTAACCCCAGTCCTGCCCCTGACGCTGTCCTCGTACTCGGCGTCAGAAGAAGCCATTCTGTTTTGCAGATGGCTTCTCTCCTAAGTAGCAGCACCTGTTCACTGCTTTACCTGATGCACTGACAAGGCTCTCAGTGTATCGGGTGTACAATAGTGCATGTCACAACCTGATACGTGAATTTGAACTTCACTACTGCTAAACTTACTATGGATAGAACTGAGGATCTAAGCACATATTTTGATCAAATTGTTAGAGCCCATTTACCAGTGACAAAGTGACCTAATGAGAAGAGACTCTACATTATTAGACACCTCTCTTTGGGCCTATTGCCTCCAAAAGAACTGGGACATGTAGAAGCCTGGATTCTAATCAAAAAGAGTCTTGGACAGATGGAGGTAGAGTGAACATTCAAATCTCCACCTTCACCTGATTTGAATGAGTTAATGATGTGCAGAGCATATCCCATTTTGGAAGTTGCACCATTTATATGTTTCTTATTTTACTTATTGCATACGCTTAAAATTGCCACTTCAAACAAAGTGTTGGGAACTGTTTAGCAGGTATAAAAGAACCCTCTGATATGATTGATCTTGCTTGATATGTTCAGATGTGTGTTACAAGATAACAAGGTGTTCAACACAACATCAATTGTCGATACTCTGTCACAAGATCTCAATCCTATAAGTGTCCATGTGTGTTCACTCAGTGATTGCGATGTGAATTGCAGCCTGTGAAGAATTTTAAAAGACATGTTGTGATAATGTATTGAATTGGTTTCATGAGAAATTAGAGTCCTTAAACAAAATTAAGCTAAGGTATAGATACACACTTCTGTAATAGTGTGTGTCTGTCCACCAAATTCACATTAAAGAGGGGGTTTCAGCAATGATACTGCCATGTACGGCACATGATTGCTGAGGCCAGTGATTTCCTGCAGAGCTTGAATGAATGAGGAATGGCTAAAAAAATCTATAATGCTTGGACAGATCAGTGGCAAAAGAAGACCTGGCCGCCAAAGGACACGATGGCTGATACTGTCAAAGCTGATACTGGCATGGATATCACACAACTGAAAGAAGCAGTGCAAAACTGAAAAAACATGGAGGGAGCTCGCCTATAGTGTCACCGAGGGCCGTGAACGACTAAACAGATAACAACAACATGGCATATGACCACTGTAGGAGACACCCAGACTGTAGCAGTAAGGACTAGAATGGCTACAGTGATTCAGTGAGACATTTCATGGGTGAATATTGCATTTATTCCATTTTCTACTCTTGGCTATATTTGATAAGTCTTAAAAAAACCCTGAATGAGCACCCCAATAATTCACAATTTGATCTAGAAAAATGGTTGCATTTTAAAGTCTTCTTGTTTGCTTCCTCCGTGTGTTTTAGAGTCGATGCCTTCTCTTTCTGTGTCTGCTCTTCATGTAATGGCTGGGTCATCAGATGCTGTGAGCCCTACTTATCATCTGCAGATTATTATGAGATAATGGAAACTGTAGGTAATGGTTAATGAGTCTATCATATCCCGCTATACTGTAGAATACATGTCCTTAGATCAGAGAATTATGGTCCCAGAAGCGTCATTTAATATCTTGGTAGCTGTTGGATTGGTTGTAGGTCCATCCTTTGAAATTTCTCTTCAAGCACTCTGGAGAGACAGTCACAGGGAATACAACCTCTATTTTCGATGCTGGTGATAGATTATTCCATGAGATAACTTACCACTCGGGTTATCTTACTCACTCTCTAAGCTGCTCTTATTCTGTTGCCCGAAAGATATATTGCATTTATATACCTTGGCCTCCTTGGTAAAATGTCATGTGTGGAACAGGTATTGTACTCTGATGTAAAAAACAAGGTTTTACTCATTTCTTTACATATGTACCTTAAAGTGTACCTGAGTTTTCAACAACTTTTCTAAAAGATAACAGGTTCCCCTTAACCACTCATTTGCTGCTGTTTGTGCCATGTTTCATGTTTTTAAGTTATAATTTTCAGGTGGTCTTCCCCATTTTTCTGCTGTCCTGATGCTTGCAATCCACTTTCATACAGAGTGCATATAGCTAGCCTAAAAAAATTATAAATAGTCATAAGTGCAGCTCTACCACAAACCTCAGAATAATAATGCTAGTTACTGCGTGCACAGGTATAGTGCGGTATACATGCACTAAAACTCTATATAAAATGCAGGAAATAAAAAAACAGCTCTTAAGGTATCCGGAATTAACCCCGGTATACAAAATATATACACAAACCTACCATTTTGACAGTAGTTCACTGTCCTGTATTTCCTTGCTCTTACTTCTCATGCTGCATGGCTCTGTCACTGGTCTAATCATCAAGGAGTCAGTACTTGAATACCCTGCCCTTTCTCAGAACAATTCAGGCATTCTGAGACATTTTGGACAAATGGTTAGTAAGCTCAATATAATGTACCCACACACATGCGCTGTGACAGCAGAAAAGGCAGAGATTGTGGAGACTGCAGGTTATGTGTCTGCAAGTCTGTCAGCCTGTGAGCACAGGGAGTGAACATGTTAAGATAGCCACTTCCCTACATCCTAGCATCCCTTTAACTACAGAAGATCAATACCTAGCAACCTGCAGTGCATTGAAGAGGGGTTGGAAGGGAGACACCCAGTGGCAAACACTTCAAATTTGATTTACAGTAGTAAAACAATAAGAGTTTTAATAAAAGTATATTACAAGATTGATGAGACACACACTGGATATTAGATGAGAGAAGGTGTCTGAAAATTCAGAACCCCTTTAAATACTGTATTTACTACTAGCATTAATTTTTCCCAATTAAATGAAATAAGTCATATTTCAACAGCAATTGGTGAAGTGCACTGTTTTATCTATAGACTTGACTAGTCATTTTTAAAAGTGGCCCCCAGAACAATAATCGCAGTCACCTGTATCTGTACTTGAGGAAAGTTGAGAGCCACAAATGTCATACTATCTGAATTGGTACTGTCACTTTAATAAATAATAGTATCTCTGTCTCAGCTCAAAATCACATGAGTAAATAAATATTTGTGCGTGGATGAGTGTAGGGTTTTTGTGGAACGAACGTTGTTTTTCTGCGCGCTCATCAGCTTACTTAACTATACTTTTTCAACACAAGGCAAGCGCATATGCGCGTGAAAATAAAAACACATTCCAATTGAAATGGCTAATTAGCCTAATGAGTTCCAGATGTGTTTTTTTCCTGCGCAATTACAGAGTGTTTCACGCATCTGCTAATGTATTTGGCGTGCATTTGCACATCCTCATTGACATCTATGGGGACTTTTGGTGTGAAAATGTGCAGGAAAATAAAGCATGCTGAGTAGAGATGAGCGAACGTACTCGTCCGAGCTTGATGCTCGGGCGAATATTAGGGTGTTCGGGATGTTCGTTATTCGTAACGAACACCACACGATGTTCGGATGTTCGGGTTACTTTAACTTTCTTCCCTGAGAAATCTTTTCTATATGCGCTCAATGGGGCCGGCGGCAGCAGCGCCAACCCCATTGAGAACATATAGAAGACAAATCGTTCTTCTCTGCCACAGCTGTAACAGCTGTGACAGAGAAGAACGATGTTTGCCCATTGAATTCAATGGAACCGGCAATACAGCCGACTCCACTGAATGCAATGGGCTGCCGGCGATCGCGGGATGAATTGTCGGAAAGGGGTTAAATATATAAGCCCTTCCCTGCAATTCATCCAGAAATGTGTAAAAATAAAAAATATATATATACTCACCTGGTGCCCGCAGACGGAGTTCAGCGCGGCAGGCTGCAGTTCTCCTGAACTGCTCTGAACAGCTGTGAGTAGTATTCAGCAGCCGGGGATTTAAAATCCCCGCCTGCTGAATAAGATGCCTCTGATTGGTCACAGCCTGACCAATCAGAGGCCAGCCCTCACTCACACCCATTCATGAATTTATTTTTACACATTTCTGGATGAATTGCAGGGAAGGGCTTATATATTTAACCCCTTTCCGACAATTCATCCCGCGATCGCCGGCAGCCCATTGCATTCAGTGGAGTCGGCTGTATTGACGGCTCCACTGAATTCAATGGGCTAACATCGTCCCTATCCGTTGCTGTGTCGTTCCCATCATTTTCTTGAATTGCCAAGATTTTCACACATGAAAACCTTAGCGAGCATCGGCGAAATACAAAAATGTTCCGGTCGCCCATTGACTTCAATGGGGTTCGTTATTCGAAACGAACACCCGAACATCGCGGGAAGTTCGTTTCGAATAACGCGAACCCGAACATTTTGGTGTTCGCTCATCTTTAATGCTGAGATTTTTTGTTTCTTGCAATCGAAATACGCAGGAAAAATACTCTCGTGTAAATGAACCCATTGAAATAAATGGGTTCTATTCTCTGCGTATTGCATGAGCAAATTTTGTGTGCGCTGATATGCCCATGTGAATCTGGCCTTAGGCCATGTTTGCATCATGTTAGTAATATATGGTTAGCATGTGCACTGAGAAAAGCTCCCAGTATGGGCTCTTTGCACCTGACGTAGGTCAAAAAGTGTCCTTTTGGCCTCCATTAGGTTGGGATACATCACTGTACCTTTTGTGTTCTACTCAACAGTATAGAAAACTATGACTTTTTATACAATGGTATACAGTACAAAAATATATACCACGTGACATAGTTATTATTTTTGCAATGGCGCTAATGGACAAAGTACAGTATCCCAGTGAATGTCTACGTAATGGGATACATTGCAGCCTTTCATTGGAGGTATACATCTGGAACCTGGGATTGAGGCTTTAGCCATTACTGTTTATACCTTTATATGACTTTTTTTCAAATTTTATATAGCTATTCATTTAGTTTCATTTTTGGTAGATGCTTTCATTAGAATGATACTTTATTCTTTAGCTTTTTCTACTTTCCATCTATCATTTCCCACAGGTTACAAGATATAAAAGGTCTAGATTACATAGACAGGGCAGTATCTACAAGTGGGAGAAATTAGAAAGTAGATTAGAAAATATGGTGTTGAAGTAGTTCAAAGGAAAATAGTGACTCTATCGACAGTGAATTTATTAACATTCAATGAATGCATAATCCATCCACGCGATGAGGGTTCTGACAGCAATTCACCGAATCACTCCCAATTAATTTAATGAGAGAACGGGAGCTTGGTGTGCAGGAAAGCACTGCACTGTATTTAAAGTGAGTAAATGCCAGCACATTTTAATAAAACTCTTAAGCTCGACACTCTGCTGAATTCGTCTATAACATTGGCCTGTTATTATCCATCGGTATGACTTTCCATCAAAGTTTAGTTGTAGTCGTGCACTTCTTTTTCAAAATGACATGTATTCTGTTTAAACTATATAACAGGGTTTAAATGGCACTAAAATCCTATTGCTAATACAGAAATTTCTAACACTATTACACCTGTCAATGTACTTTTTTATTGTAAATATGGTTTATTGCTTCGTTTTCTGCCGTAGACCCAAACTGAGCTACTAATGTCAGACTGCATAACATGATAAAAATAAAATCTTGTTATTTGTATAGCGCCAACTTATTCTGCAGTGCTTTCGGGTAATTTATTTATTACCCACTACCAAGCTGAGTACTCATATTTACCGACCTCGGAAGGATGAGTCTACCTTGAGCCGGCTACCAGAACCATTCGATGATTTAACTCGCAACCTTCAGGTCAGGAGTGAGAGCTTACGACTGCATTGCAGCTGCCTTAGCATTTTGCGCCACACAAGAGTGTTTTCTCATTGAATAAATATAGGCCTGTCTCACATCCCTAGTTATCAGCCTTGTTGTTATGCTGCTGGTCATGGCCTGCAGCATTCCCTACATCCTCCTGCCATTGGACGGGGCCAGCATCATGTCACATTGTGTGTTTTCTGTGGCAGATGTCCTATTTCCTGGTACTTCTAGAGTCTGTGCATGGTACCAGATTGCCTCTTAAAAGGCCACTTTGCGCACCCAACTTTCCAATCCCCAACAATCCGACAGGTCCTGGGCCATTTAGGGCTACTCCACCTGAGCAATCAGTCTCTATACTGTGTGAAGGTGCAAGTTATTTTCTGTCTGCCCAGTAGGTATTTGATTCATACCTGAAACACCCAGCTTTCCTGACCTCTACAATCCTGACCATGGCTCATTATTTGAATACCCTTACCTTGCTGCTGCCTGCCCTGAGCCTTGGTCTGATCTACATTGTGAAGTACTTCACCTGCCCTGACTCCCGCTCTCTTTAAGACTACATCCTATTTACATCCTCTGGTACTGTGTACAAAACCTGACCAAGTGTATCAGCTGCCTCTAAATTAAAACTATTTCTAGTGCAATAGG
The DNA here is from genome assembly GCF_035609145.1 of Eleutherodactylus coqui. Lineage (NCBI taxonomy): Eukaryota > Metazoa > Chordata > Amphibia > Anura > Eleutherodactylidae > Eleutherodactylus > Eleutherodactylus coqui. The sequence continues at coordinate 81,189,684 of NC_089849.1, forward strand.
GTCCCTGTAGCAAAGACTAGATCCCGATTGGTGGGGAGAAGGGGTGAAAACCGGGAAACCTCTCGTGCTGCCTCTAGATCTATCCCCAAGCCAAATCATTTCTGAAGCATAGCGGATCCACATCTGATGCTGTGACTTTTGTTAAAAAGCTTGTGGTATAGAGGCAGCATTTCCCTATCATGGTCTGAGCATTAGATTCCACATTGTACTATGTATGTGGAAGGTTGTGCTCATGGGGGAATACCAGTTTAACTTTGTTTGCATGTTGAAGTACATTGTACCTTTCACCATTTCCTATATATATATATTTGTAATGCGACTGTTACTGTGTTGCACTTTGCTCCATGCTAAGTGACAGCTCCCCTAATAGGAGTTTGAATTGGCAGTGTCAATATGTGTGCAACCTCCAGTTTTGTGTGTGAGTAGGTAGTGGTGGAGAGATGCAACCCACAGTGCCATTCTGTGGGAGGTTAGTCAAGTCCAAAGTTCCCCCATTAATCGGAACCAAGTTTTGATATCTTTGGGAAATGCAAAAGCACAAGAATCTGTACTCGGATGTTCCTGTGGGCAGGATCAGGAGGAGGCAATAAAAGTGAAAACAAGTGAAAAAAAAGGATTTAGACATTTAACTGAGACATCTGCATGCTGAAATGGGTTCCCTAATAATACAGCAGAGGGAAGCCCAAAACTATATAAAATCAATAACTCTAAAAACCCCTTTAATAGGTGGAGCTCCACCAAAAAAAATCAATAGGTCTTCTTTGTAGATGTTTGAATTGGAAGTGAGATTTTTCACTTTAACTCTGGATTAAAATTAAAAAAAAACATTTGGAAAATATCTAATTTACTTTGTTTCCATCCAACAAACTTGTTATGCTGTTACAGAATTGACCTTTTGTATTATACAATACCTTGTTTAAACTGAGAGAAAGTAAAAAAAAAATTCTGTTCTTTAATTGTATTATTATGGATCTTCAGATTTCTTGACAATAGTTTATTGCGTCTGTGTTTTTACATTATATAGAAAGCAGCACTTATTGGCAAAGCTATAAACCATACAATATTGAAAGCAGAAATATTACCTGAACTATCCTGGGCGCAACTAATTTTAATAGCGTTTTTCTCAATAATACTGTCAGAAAAATATAACCCTAATCATCAAGCTGCATGCATACATTTATAGCAAATTTTTGCTGCCTTATAAGTGGCCTTGTGTCTTCTGGGGTGTGAAATTCAGAATGGCAGACTAATGAATAAAACATGCATTACATTTATAGGGTTATAATTTAGCCGGACTGTATCATTCCAAGGAAGGGCAGCCTAAAATTGCTTAGATTGAATCAAATTGCGTTCGCCATATTAATATTTTTTTTTGATAGGTTGTAAAATGGAATGGAGACATTATTTATTTCAAATTTAGATTCTGCTAAAGAATTGAACCATTTTGTGAGCCTGCTTCATAATTCAGAACTTAATTAAACTAAATGATATAACAGTTATTGCAATTAAAAACGCCAATACCCTGCAGAAGATGTACTAAATAATAGAAGCAGCAAAGACATTTTAAACATCTTTTAATATTTCACTTTTGCACTACACTGCAAGAAAAAAAAAAACTATATACTGTTGTTCAGCCTGGCACGGTAGAGACAAAAACAAATCATCCAAAGCAATTTCATATATTTGCATATTATACTCTTGCCTGATATATATATATCATTTTGGTTGGTTTGTGACCAAAATTGCATCACTGGAAGGAAGATCACATTTTAAGGAATTTGTACACTTTTGTGCAACTTTTTTCTGTTTGAAGAGACGCATTTCAGATTGTACTACTGGAAGTTAAAGTGTTTTGCTAAGGATTAAAAGAAAGAGTCTGCCCTGTTTGTAGAAATAGCCCCATGACTGTCCATAAGCTTTATCTGATATTGCACTTCAGCTCTATTCACATGATTACAGGTATAGCTCAGACTTAAAGGGGTTGCCCCGTGCCGAAATCAAAATTTTTTTTTCAACAGACCCCCACATTGTGCACAGTTAAAAAGAATCCATTTGTTATTTTAAAAAAAAAATCGCTTTCCTGCATCCCCGTTCTGCAGCTTTGAAGATTCTTCTTTTCTTCTTTCAAAGATGGCACCGCTGGTCTTCTCCCACGGTGCACCGCGGGTCTTCTCCCATGGTGCACCGTGGATTTTCTTCTCCAGTCTTGCGTTCCACTGCCGATTACAGCCACTTCATTGGCTGATCGGCACCACGTGACGGAGGCGGAGCTACAATGATGCGGAGAAGAGGGAGGAGCCAGGACGCAGCTCGTGAGCCCTGAGGAAGACAGAAGAGGAATCCTTCAGTGCACAAGCACGACTGTTCGTGCGACCAGAGAAGAGGCTTCATCATCGCCATGGAGACAGGGACACCAGCGCCGGAGGGGGTAAGTGTATAACTTCTGTATGGCCAATATTTAATGCATGATGTATATTACAAAGTGCATTAATATGGCCATACAGAAGTGCATAACCCCACTTGCTGTCGTGGGACAACCCCTTTAAGGCTTATTCACACAAGCGTATATCAGCTGGCGTTTTCATGATATACGCTATCATCTGATGCATAGGTCCGGCGTACATGCCGTCAGGTGAGGGGAGACAGCTTAGCTCAGCTAAACTGTCTCCCCCCTTCCCTCCCCCTCGCTGGCTCACCTCTTCTCTCCTCCCCCTCCTCTCTCCTCCCCTCCGGCTGTTTGCAATGGGAGAGAATGGGGCAGGGGTGGAGCCAAGCTCCCACACCCTCCCCACCCCTTGTCCACAGCCAGCAATGGGAGGGGGCAGGACGGGGGCTGAGCTTAGCCCTGCCTCACCCCTTTCCATTGCAAACAGCCAGAGAAGAGAGGAGGAAAGAAGGTGGATGGAGTTTAGCAGTCACACTGCTAAACTCCCTCCCACTTCTCTTTTCCGGCTGCTGTCATTGGCTCCCATAGGAGTCTATGGCAGTGGCCGTAGTCCAGCCAGGAAGATAGTTCCAGGACTATCTCTCCTGCCCAGCGTAAAAACGCCCAGTCGGGCGCTTTTATGCCACGGGAATACGCCTGTGTGATCTGATGCATTGGAATCCGATGCATCACATGGTAGTGTATATCGGCCGGCCATGAAAATGGTGGCCAATAAACACTCATGCGAATAAGCCCTTAGCCCAAGGACAGACATAGCGCTGTTTGTGAAAAAAGAACAGATTCTTTTTCAAGTCCTGGATAAACCTCTTTAAAGGAGCACTTCATGCAAAACTAGTAGACTGTGGTATGCCAAATACAGGCCCTGAGAAGGCAGGCTGGAATCTTAAAAGTGGTTGATTAGCTGATTCTCAGAGCCATGGCTAATGTGGTCAGCACTGGATGCAGATAGCGCTGACAATATTGCAACTGACCACAGGTGCAGCTTCCAATGAATTCAATGGCAGCCATGTCTGCAATATCTCTTTGCAAAAAGGAAAAAAGATTTTTTATCTCACCTATAGCAGAGCTTTGCGGTGCTTGTAGTTTGTCTGTCCAAAGGAAAAACAACCTCAGATCTGTTGAGCCATCCGGTCCTATGGCTTGTTCATTGGCAAAAAAAGGTGTGGGAATGCAGACACATGGATAAAATTTTTCCTTTGCTTTATTTCACATCAGGCTTGCATAGTCAGGTACATGGTTTCACAGGTACATGGTTTTACAAGTACAAGGTACTTGTACTTGTAAAACCATGTACCTGTGAAACCATGTACCTGACTATGCAAGCCTGATGTGAAATAAAGCAAAGGAAAAATGTTATCCATGTGTCTGGATTCCCACACCTTTTTTTGCCATGTCTGCAATACCAACTTGGGTCGCTGCAGTACAGACAACACAGTCAGCTGATCAGTGGGGATCCAGAGTGGCAGACTCCTGCTGAACATCTATTGCAGACTTATTATGGGGATAAGTTATGAAGAGATAAATTACCCAAAGTACAGCACAGCCCCTTCAAGTCTTAATGCATGCAAAAGAAAAGTCAAAGATATCATAGGATTTTACAGGATGAAAATGGTGAATAGGTCAAAAATGATGTTGAGAAGGCCAAACTTTTAAATTCCTGTTTTGCATCTTTTTTCTCTATGAAAGTAAATTAATCAATTCACTAGCAGCGCTGAATCAACGCCCGTTGTTGCCTATCTCGGTCCCCTGGTAATGCCCTCGGAGGCGATCCGAATTACATCATTTAACGTTCGCGGCCTTAATTCACCACAGAAGAGACACAACATTCTTCAACTTCTGAAGAGGTATGGCACCAAAATCATTCTATTACAGGAAACACATTACAAGGGAAACAAATGCCTGGCCCTCCCAGGAAAACTATTTAACCAGAACTTCCACAGCTCATATCCCTCGTCCGCTTCCAGGGGAGTCTCCATACTCATACACAGCTCCATAAACTTTACATGCAATGCAGAGTATTCAGATGAAATGGGGAGAGCACTCTTCATAAAGGGCATACTTAATAACACCAAAGTAACCATAGCCAATCTATATGCTCCAAATACCAACCAGACCGAATGGCTTATTAAACAAATCAAAATCCTTAAGGAATTTGCTGAAGGCCATATAATATTAGGGGGGGATTGGAACATAACCCTTAATCCTCTATTAGACACCTCGAGGGGTAGATCTCAGATCCCACAGAGGAAAATAAATGCCGTCACTAAAACCCTCCAGGATTTGAATGTAGTGGATGTTTGGCGCCTATTAAACCCGTCCTCAAGGGACTACACCCATTTCTCTACACCACATGCATCATACCAGAGGCTGGATTATATTTGCATCTCAACAGGCCTTCTAAAGAAAGTGGAAGGAGCTGAGGTGGACATAATGACGATCTCTGACCATGCCCCGATCCATGTGGATATTATAGTGGGTAATAATGACCCCAAAGAATGGAGATGGCGCTTAAATGATTCCCTTTTAGACGCCCAAGAAGAAAAAGAAAAACTGATACAGAAAATAGAGGAATATTTCAAATTAAATTGTGATACGGATCTTGGGCTTCCAATGATATGGGACGCACACAAGGCCTACACACGAGGGCTCCTTATTGCCCTTGGATCAAGGACAAAAAGAAAGCAACAACAAGAGATAGACAGATTGTTCACGCAAATTGCTAAACTAGAACGAACATCTAAACTATCCATAACAAATACAGTTCTAGAGGATTTAACCGCTAAAAGGAGGGAACTTAAGCGCCTCTTAGAATCAAGATTCAACAAAAAACACATCTCACTAAAACAAACTGTCTTTCTCCAAGGAAACAAGGGTAGTAGGTTTACCACAGCCCTTCTTAAAAAATCCCGCTCCAAAAACATAAATACCATAAAAGATCAAACGGGGAAGAAGGCCACAACATCCCAAGAAATAGAAGAAGTTTTCCGACACTTCTACACCCAACTATACAATATAAATGAAAACAGGGGAATAGAAAGAGAACAAATTATAAACGAAAAAATAGACTCCTTCTTAAACACATTGACGCTACCAAAGCTAGGGGAGGAAACAACACAAACTCTAACAATCCCGGTAACAGACCAAGAAATAGAAGAATTGATTGATGCGATCCCCCCTGGGAAAAGCCCAGGGCCGGACGGCTTTTCTTCTGCCTATTACAAAACTTTTAAAACCACACTCGCCCCGAGACTCAAAGATTACTTCAACGCACTCCTACAAGGCGAGAGCCTAACGAAATATTCCCAAGAAGTATTGATCACCCTAATCCATAAAGAGGGCAAAGACCCAGAACTATGCACGAATTACAGACCGATATCCCTAATAAACCTGGACACTAAATTATGGGCAAAACTCCTGGCCAAAAGAATAGAAAACCTCGTTCCATCCTTGATTAATAGAGAACAGACAGGCTTTGTTAAGGGAAGAGAAGGGAGGAACAATTGTATTAGACTTATACACGCCACGAGATATGCACAGCTTCATAGAGTCCCGGCAGTACTAATAGGAACAGACGCAGAAAAAGCGTTTGATCGCATTAACTGGCACTATATGAAAAAGGTCCTATCACACTTTAACTTCCCCAAACCTTTCATCGAAGCAATTTTTTCGCTATATGACAGCCCATTTGCGAGACTCAGGATCAATAACACATTATCTCCAACTTTTGAAATACGGAACTGAACCCGACAAGGGTGTCCACTTTCCCCGACCCTCTTTGTGCTGGCTCTGGAGCCGCTGTTACAGGGAGTGAGACAGCATCCCGAAATTAAAGGAATTACTGTAGGCAAACATACGCTCTCACTAGCGGCCTTTGCCGACGATATAATGTTTACGGTATCAGACCCAGAGAGGGGAATCCCAAAACTAATAGAATACCTAGACGGATTTGGAGCCATTTCAGGCTTTAAAATCAACTATGCAAAATCGAACATCCTAAATATTTCAGTACCCTACGCTCGCAGCACAATATTAAAAACACAGTCCGGGTTTACATGGTCGGAGACGTCGATAGATTACCTAGGGGTGAAGATTACGAAAAAAACAGAGGACCTATACTCTACAAACTTTCTACCACTATTACCTCTTATAAAAAAATTATTACGCTCCTACGATCTACCATATATTTCATGGTTTGGCAGGAAGAACATTCTAAAATCATATGTCCTCCCAATTATACTTTATAAATTACGCATGCTACCCATCTGCATCCCCGGGTCATTCTTTGGCACGCTCCGATCTATGTTCTCCGGTTATGTTTGGAGACGGAGGAGACCCCGTCTAGCACATAGCCTACTAATCAAAAGAAGATAGGAGGGCGGAATAGACATGCCTTGCGCACACAGCTTATACCGAACAACCTAACTCTGCTATTGGATTGATCTTGTGAGTCCTACAGGAGATCCCCTTCTACAATCCTTTGCCACCAAAATACACGGAGATTCGTTACTTGATGACCTCTGGTTCCCCAACAAGTACACATATAACACAGCTAAATTTAATCCTCTGATTAAAGGCCCCTGTGCGGCCTGGGATAATCTGAAGAGTCAGCTCGCACCGGATCCATCCCCGGAGACCCCCATATCCACTCTACACAAATTAATAGGCACTCACATGGATAATGCAACTAGAAGTACCTGGGAAAAACTCTCAGGCCTAACGGTGGGGGATGTTCAAACCCAGGCAAATAAAAAAGCTGAAGAAATCCTACAGACACTGAAACCGGAGACATCGTTCTCCTTCCTGCAAAAAGCACATATTACCAAGACAATAGATGCCTTTTGCAAATTATTTAAATCCACCAGACCCAGAACACCGTTTGAAAAAATGTTACATGAGGGAGTACCAAAACGCAAACTGATTACTCAACTACACAAGAAATTCATCTGCCCCCCCATAGACTCAAAACCCGGATTCTTAAGTTCATGGGAGAAGGAACTCGATATATCCCTAACACAAACGGAAATAAAAACTATATTGAGGGTGGCTTATGGTCTGACCCCATGCGTGACGTCCCAAGAAAGCCACTACAAACTAATGGCCAGATGGTATAGGACCCCACAATGGTTATTTGCATATAAATTAGCACCACACGACAGATGTTGGAGGTGTGACGCAGCAGTGGGGTCCTATAAACACATCTGGTGGGACTGCCACGTCCTTGGTAAATTTTGGAGAGAGGTAGAAAAGGTGTTGAAAAATATAAAACCAGACCTCAAATTAACAGCTGACAAAGTATTTCTCTGGAGACCCTCCAAAGACTTTCATCCATTTAGAGACACACTAGTTGCTACTCTGATAGATGTGGCTAAAACACTAATCCCCTTTCTTTGGCTCCAAAAAACTCCTCCTACCCTCAACCAATGGAGGGAACGAGTGGACATGCTATATAATCTAGAAGAATTATCTAGTTGGAAAACGGGCACACACGATAGATTCGTAGAGAGATGGACCCCCTGGAAGCGGATACCCTAAAAACGTATTCAAATGGGAATGAGTGGAGAATACTAATTAATAGGGGAGAGGTCCAGAAAAACCTGGGTTACTCGGGTGAAAGACCCCAAAATCAGACCACTGGGTTGACATGGGAAGGACCCCATGGTTAACTTGACACAGACGAACAGAGAATGGGCAGGACAACAAATAAGGCGAATGCCCCCCCCCCCCCCACCCAATACTTCATCACACGAAAAGACCCAGGGGACCGAGATGGCAACAGTTCAGCGAAAAATCTGCTCCACCACCGTGCCTCTACCCAGGTACATCGGTAGCCTACTTTTTCTCATTTTACCTTTAATCGCCCCCCCTTCCCTTACTCCCCTCCCACCCCCCCTCTTCCCCTCTCATACACTTCCCCTGTTCTTTACCCTGTCCCAGGGGAAGCACAATGTTAACTATTTAATTAGAAATAAAGTGAGATCCAGATGTGCAGGGACAACATCAAGAAGACCCAAAAAAGTGCGGATTTTTGCAAATATGGGGAAAAAAAACAACATCTGGCTTATACTGTACTGAACAGTATGCACTGCAAGATAATGAATCCTGTCATACTGTACAGCTGGAATACCTAGTGCAAATGTTATATATAGAAAAACTCAAAAAAAAAAAAAAGACATTGCTAAAAATGCATGAGCAGGGCGGCGCTCCGTTCCGCCATGCTGGGCCCCTACGGCTCTCCCGGGTCTGATTCGTCCTGAGATACCGCAAACTAATCACTCTCGCGGACGGCTGCCCCTCTGTTCTCCCCTGGTAGTAGAGGGTGACCCGCCTACCTTCTTTAAGAGTGCCTCTGCCTAGTCAGGACGCCATACAAGCTCTGGGGGAGAGGATAGGGGTATCCGGTTAACGGGCTCACCCCTGAGAGTACGGAGCCGCGAGAAGAAGTAAACGTGGCTGATCGGAGTTCAGCTCTTGCAGCTAGTTAACTCAAGTGCACCCTTCTCCCCCCCCTCCCTCCTCTCCCACCCCCTCCCAGCGTTACTATTCTATTTACAATTTATAAGTTCTATAAAATTTTTAAGGTACATAATCCACCTTCATGTGAAGATCGCCTCCACCCATCCTGAACCAGAGAATAAAGCCTCTAAGCACAAGTGTCGTGTTTGGGGAGGGGGGATCGTGATCAATAATTGGATTTAATCTTTATGTACCGTCATGTTTGTATCAAAAATGTAATTTCTAAACAATCCTTTTTTCATTGTTCAAAGTTTACAGCCAACCGGCATAATACACTTACTACCTTGTTATTACACTGTAAAAGAAAAACTTCAATAAAAAGTGATTTGTTAAAAAAGAAAAAAAAAAAAAAAAAAGAAAAAGAAAAAAAAAAGAAAGTAAATTAATCATCAGCTGATCTTCCCTGTGCTGTCGGGGAAATAAAATCATCCAGGCTATCTATAAGCAGAGAGATGGTGAGAGAACTGATAGCTAACTTAAATGAATTCAAGCCTCTAGGTCCAGGTGCATTACATTACAGGTTACTGAAGAATATAAAGGTAATTGATGAATCTGTTGCTGTAATCTTTGAACATTTCTAGAGAACAGGAGAATTCCTAGAAGATTGCAGAAGGCAAACAATGTATCTATCATCAATAAAGGGAAGAAAGTGGATCCAGGAAACTACAGGCCTGTAAGCCTGACATCTGTATTGGGAAAGATCTTTGAACAAATTGAACAGCATGTATACAAGTACTTGGGTGGGAATGGAGAAATTAACCAGAGCCATCATGGGTTTCTAACAAATGTTAGGGAAATGGATATGACTCCATGTTCTATCTTGTGCGTAGCCATTTTGTAAGCCTGTAGCCATCTTCTGTGTCTCTTTTCACTGTATTCATCTTCTGAAGGATTTATGGATATTAAATGGTTTTTTTAATAAACCTTGAGTGATTTAGTAAGGCTGGGTTCACACGGGGTGGATTTCCCGCCGAAATCCGCATGCAGCCGCTAATCCCGGGATTAGCCAGCGATGTGGACGAGATTTCTCAGAAATCTCATCTACACAGGATGGCAAATCCGCTGCGGCTAAGCCGGCAGAAGCTGTGGCGCGTATTTGCCGGCCGCAGCATGTTCATTTTTTTTCGAGCGAGTGGCCGGGCCGCTTCAAATCCGCCGCGGGTTTTGCAGCGGCGGTTCTCCCAGCGGAAATCTCGTGGTTTTTCGCTGCAGCCAAACCGGGAGATTTCCACTGAGAATCTGCCCTGTGAGAACCCAGCCTAAGACTTTTGCTCCAGAAGATAGCTACTGTGGCCTTTAGACTGGCCGACCAGTCAAACAGACATGTTCACATATGTTTATAAACATACTATGCAAACAACTTATTGTTTAGATTTACTGTTCTAAGAAGTTAATCATGTATGGTCAACTCAGAGCCTGCGTGCGTTTGGTTGGCATTTTAGATGTTAAATCCTTTATCTTATATATATTATTTTATATGTTCTTTGACAAATGGTAACAAATGAATTATAATAGCTTTGAATTATTGTAATTGAAGACATGACCCTATAAAAGGGTCACTTATCACTCAAATAAACAGATTACTTTGAATCACATTCTCTGCTGTGTGATTTGCTGTTAGACTCCTGAGCTCAGCTTAGCTCTAATAATTGAATTTGGACCCCAATGGCATATTGTATAGCAAATATTGGTTTGCACTAACACAAACAAGTCATGCCAGACTAATTGTCATGTTCATGCTTCTTTGACCTGTAGTTCTGTGGTTTTATAGGAGCACACTGCTGCAGCTGTGGTTGATTTGGCTGGTTGAGGGTATGGAGATCTCCAGCCAATCAATCACCATTGGTCTTTGCATTTAAATACCACCCCCTCTTCCTAGAAAATCCTGGTCATTTATACCTTTAACATCTCCTAACTTACCTGGATGTTAGGATGCATCCTGCGCAGAGCTTTGCTCTGTGTGTCTTCTGCTGTCAGTCTTCTTTGTGGTCTGCATGCATACTTTTCAGTTTTGTTTCTGTCTGATGTTGTGTTTTGGCTTATGTCTGAACTATGTCTTTTCCACCTGTCCGTTGGTTGTCAGATGCGCAATTCATGTGTGTTTGTCCTAACTATCCATTGATGGGCAGATGCCCGAGCCTTGGCTTGTCCTCTTTGCCTGTTGGTAGGCGGATACTAGGGTCTTGTTTTGTCTGTCCGTCCATCTGTAAGTGTGAGGATGCCTTGTGTGAACTATGTCTTGCTTGTTGGTTTGCTGTCTTTTTGGTATTTGCTCTGTTTTCTGCCAGTTACCATCTAGTGTGAGCCAGGCCCCTAGGTTCTAGTGTGGGACCATCCCTGTTGGGATGATCGTCATGCTTCTAAGCAGGACTCCTAGGGGGTTAGGTTGTCTTGTTAGAGTACGGACTCACAAGACAACAAGGACCCTTGATACAGGCTTGTGAGCTTTCATACTTTGGCCAAAACACTAACTAATGCCTCATATTTATTAGCTGTTATATCTGCTTATGCTTGTTGGTATTATGGGTAAAGGTTTTCACATCAGTTGTTTGCTCGCAAGTCCCGTTTACTGTTCAGTTTGTTATGGTGTTCAGCAGCCTGCTTGGATGAGACGCTGATATCATTTCCTTCAATGACAGAATCACAGACTGGCTTGATCAGGGAAATACAGTATACATTGTATGTTTTGATGAAGTATCTCATACCATCCTTATTGAAAAATGACCACATATGGGATTGACAAGGCAACTCTTAGGTGGATTTGCAGCTTGTTGAATGATCTTGTTCAAAGAGTGGTCATAAATGGCTGCTCATCCTGTTGGAAGAATGTCTCAAGTGGGGAACCACAAGGCTCTGTCCCAAGGCCCAGTATTATCCAACATTTATAAAAATGGTCTAGATGAGGGAATTGAGGGAACACTGATCAAATTTGCCCACGAAGCAAAGCTAGGAGGGATAGCTAACATTAGAGAAAAAAAGAGAGGATTCAAGAAGATCTAGACAAGCTGGAACAGTTGCCTGCAACTAATAGAATTGTATTTACCAGGTCAAAATTTAAAACACTACATCTGGGCAAGAAAAATAAAAAAACACATACAGAAAGGGAGGAATTGGTCTAAGCAGCAACATGTTTTTAAAAAAACTTGGGTATACTAATAAATCATAGACTGAACATGAGTCAACAGTGTGATGCAGTAGCAAAAAAGGCAAACACAATTCTGGGATATATTATCAGAAGCATAGAGCCTAGATCACATGAGGTCATTATCCCCCTCTACTCTTCCTTGGTCAGACCTTATTTGGAATACTGTGTCCAGTTCTTGGCACCCCAATTTAAAAAAAAGACATAGACAAACTGGAGTAACTTCAGAGAAGAGATACCAGGATTTTCAGAATTCTGCAAACTATGTCCTATAAGGAATAGTTAAAGGATCTGGGAATGTTTAGCTTACAAAAAAAGAAGGCTGAGAGGAGACTTAATAGCGGTCTACAAATATCTGAAGGGCTGTCACAGTGCAGAGGGATCAGCCCTATTTTCATTTGCACAGGGAAAAACTAGAAGCTATGGGATGAAGCTGAAAGGGAGGAGACACAGATTAGAAATTAGGAAAAACTTTCTGACAGTTAGGGGGATCAATAAGTGAAACAGGTTGCCATGGGAGGTGGTAAGTTCTCCTTCAATGGATTTATTCAAACAGGGGCTGGACAGACATCTGTCTGGGATAATTTAGAGAATCCTGCATTGAGCTGAAGGTTGGACTCGTTGACCCTGAAGGTCCCTCCTAACTCTACCATTCTATTATTCTATTAGTGAAGAAAGAAATTGATGGGAGTAGTTGCAGCTGACCCAAATAAAAAGTTCAGTACAATACAGAAAGTAAGCCCAGCTTCTCCATTTTATTTTAAACCAGCATAAAAAGACGTGTTTCAGGGCAACGCCCTTTCGTCAGTTATAGCTGGGGATACACCTTTTGTTGGCTATCGGTAAGTGCATGGTGTACCAGGCAGAGAGGCAGAGCTCTGCCTGCACCTATCACATTCTTCTCTTCTTTAATCTATCAGAATAGTCTCACCTGTCAGTGCGACTATCATTGGATTGGCTGCACCCGAACAATCAGGTCTTTTCCATGACCCATTATCTTAACGAGAGAGAAGAATGACATCTACCAAACGTTCATCTACCTATAATTTTTCTAAATCACTCACTCATTCAGGTAGCTCCACCTCTTTTTTAGTTTTTTTCACCTTTCTGCTATTCTATGATTCTACGCATGTGCACATACCACAAATGGGGGAAATATTTGTTTATAAAGTATTTTCTTTTTACTTATGGTATGTGTCAATTAATATGCTGAACCTGTATGCTACTAATAGTAAATATTAAATATTGGGGCTGGGGAGGGCTGGCATGACCAAAGTTAACTTTTATATGAATATGAACTTTCTTCCCTGTCCATATTTTGTGTGCAATTAGTTCAGAATTGAATGATTAGGTGTTTACTAGACTATTTAAAAGGAAGCTGACAGGTCACCTAAGATGGCCTGGCAGTGGGCACCACAGTATAGTGATAGACAAACTGATTTCAGCAGTCTGTCATTTATACCCATAGGTTGAGTGGTTTTCAAAATCTGACTTACAATGGCTTGTAGCGACGGACCTGAGATGAGTCTGATGAAGCTTGTGCATATTCATATATGTTTGCTCCTCCTGACCTCCTCCTCTTTCCAGGCGCTGACTGACAGGTCTCTCCATATTACTGTGCACACTGAGACACCTGTCAATCCACTCCTGGAGAAAGGAGGAGGGCAGGGGGAGAGTTTGCATATATCAATATGCAGGAGCTGCAACAGATTAATCTCTAGTCCAGTGCTGCAAACTTTTAAAAGTCAGATTTTCAAATCCACCCAACAAATGGGTATAAGTGACAGATCGGTGAAATCAGCGTGTCTGTCACTATAATGTCAGCCAGGGCATCTTAAGGAACCTGACAGCTAATGAACCTAAACAGCTGATGAAGTTGAGGTAATGGGGATACACGTGGGTGATGTAAAATCCAAATGGAGTTATGCGAATATTGAATATTTGTCTTCCCACTTTTAAAATAAAGTACCTTATTTGAGGATTTGGATACTGCATTAGTTACCTACAGTTACCTTACATATTCCATTTATTATAGTATTCTCTCTCTTTTACGGACATTTCTGGTACATTGTATAATACAGTAAGTTGCATGTAGTAATGATATTTTATCAATATCATGTTGGGAGAGGTGGACACTGACCTAGCTGGTAATAAAAAAATATGTTATTCAGGTGCAGTGGTATTTTTCCATTGGCTAATGGTGTATTAGGGAGAACTAGGGAGAACGTATGTTGGGGTACCTTAAGGCTAGAGCTACATAGAGACTTTGGCCAAAATGAGAGTCACATGATTGTTGTGTAGCACTGTGACCTCACGCTGCCATTGAGCTCAATAGAGTCACAACGCGAGTCACAGGATAAAGGATCTTGATGTCGCCATCATGGCATCCTGCAACTTCTTTGAGTTTACTGGCAGTGCAAGGTCGCAGTGTTACACACTGTTAGTCACACAGCCTCAATTTGGTGAAAATCCCTATGTAGTCCTATCCCAACTTGAATTTCTACTATATTAGTTTCTGTGCTTTTTCTATTTTCGGTGTTTATCTTTAAATTAATGTTATTCAAACAATACAGAGTTTTTCACTTTTAGGGTGCATTCACACTTTATAGCCAAATTGTATTTTGTTTTGTTTTTACTGCAATTGTAGGAGGGGTAAGCAGTGCCCTGTTCCCCTCTTACCACAGCAGCTGGCTCTCGGTTGTTCAAGAATTCAGTTTTGGCCTCCTTTCCGTATCAGACAGGGTGGGGGAAGTAGAGGAGACTCAGCCCTGAACTGGATTCTGGCACACTGATCAGACAGGCACTGTTAGCACTGGAGAAGGCTCTGCCCCTAAATGCTGTCAGTGGTGATTGGCTAGCGTATCACACCTATGAAAAGTCGTCCCTATTTAAACCAAACAACAAAGTGACTGTTGAAGTCTGGCAATGTAAAGTGTGACAGTTTTAAGTATGAGACTTAAAATTGGGTGGAATCTCTGCTCATTTGTATTTATATATTTGTGTTTTATACCATATCAAATTGGCTGGGAAAGAAGATGGCTAGAAGGTTGGAGGAGCGTTTAAACTAAGGACTGGGGTGGAGGGCAAGGATAGAGATAGAAGGGAAGATAGTGTAGACAAAGATCTGGGATAAAGTAATGAGAATGAGGATGGAGCCGTGGGAGGGGTTAGTACAGATAAAACTGGCAGAACAGTTAATAGGGATACACATAAAATAAAAAATAACCAAAAACCTCTAAATGGCATAGTGACTAATGCCAGAAGTCTGCTAGTGTCCCAGTTCAGATATAAACTTGGAAGCTAAACCCTGAAGATCTCAAAAGGCAACATGTTTCTGTCAATAACTGAAGACAATTACCTTCCCTAACTTCTACAGGACCCGACTAGGGGGACGGCCATTTTGGTCTTAATATTAATCAACAGAGCTGACAGAATAACAAAGGTATAAGTTGGGGAACACCTGGGAAATAGTATATAACCATATATAATACATTTCCACTTGTCTTTCAATGGGGGGTTTTATCAGGGAGCTACAAAAATATTAAACTTTAGGAAGGTAAAGTTACAACAGATTAGAGAGGCGAACTAGAACAGTGTACTCAAAAATAATAGTACAGACTACAAATGGGGAATTTTTAAAACCTTAAATACTCACTGTAAACAGTTCATATTTTCAGGAATAAAATCGTTAGGAAAAGGAGAAAACCAATGTAAAATAACATTGGAACATAGCGGATCAATAAAGTTGTAAAGGGTACAATACACAACACAAAGAAAGCATTTAAACTACTAAAAGAAAAAGGCAGATATATAATATAAAAAAGCCTACAGGTCTCTCTGTGTTTCTGTCTCTGTCTCTCTCTCTTTCTGTTTGTCTGTCTGTATATCTCTGTCTTTCTCTATGTCTGTCTCTGTTTGTTTCTCACTCTGTCTGACTCTTTCTCTTTGTTTGTTTCTCTCTTATTGTCTGTCTCTTATTGTTTGTCCCTCTGACTCTTTCGTTCTCTCTCTCTCTCTCTGTCTGTTTCTGTCTATCTCTCTCTGTTTGTCTCTTTTGTTCTCTTTTTGTCTCTGTCTGCCCCTTGCTCTTTCTTTCTGTCTCTATTGCTCTCTCTCTGTCTCTCTATTGCATCTCTGGGTCTCTCTATCACTCTTGTTCTGTCTGTCTGTTTCTCTATGGTTTTCTTTCTGTCTTTCTCTCTATTGCTTTCTCTATTTGTCTGTCTCACTATCTACCTCTCTCTTTCTGTCTATCGCTCTCTCTCTCTTGCTTTCTTTTTCTCTCACTCTTTCTCTGTCTCTCTCTCTATCGCTCTCTGTTTCTATCGCTCTCTCACTCTGTCTCTGTATTGCTCTCTTTCTCTCTATCGTTTTCTCACTCACTCTCTCTGTCTCTCTATCACTCTCTTACTGTCTCTCTCTATTGCTTTCTCTGTCTCCATTGCTCTCTCTCTGTCTCTCTATTGCTCTCACTCTGTCTTTCTATCATTGTCTTTCTCTCTCTCTCTATCGCTGTCTCTCTCTGTTGCTATTTTTCACATTGTCTCTCTCCATCACGCTCTCACTCTGTCTCTCTATCACTCTCTCTCTGTCTGTCTCTCAATCTCTATCGCTCTTGGTTGGGCAGTGTATGCTGCATTGCTTGGCAATGCTTCACTCATTCCAGCGCATGCCTGAAGCACAGCAGCGCCACCCATAGACTTAACATTGTAATTTTCAACCTGCCTGACAGCTCCCCGAATATATTAAACTCTCATGTGATGATTTTACGGCACCGGTGAGCATGTGTGTCCTCTAATGACACCAACACCATACACCAAAGTTACAGCAAAGGGGTCAAAGTGCGGTGCAAGAAAAAGCATGTAGGCTTATTTATAATAAGATAACAAATATTAGATTTGGAGCACTTTACATCGGTGCCATGTTCACTTAGACCACTGTATAAAATGGCAAACTAAGTAAATTTGCCACACAATATATTATTTTGTAGATTTCTAACCAATAAACTTTGCCTTCCAAGCCTAGTTTACATCTCGTAACATAGAAATAATACCTGAAATGTATTCAGATTTTGTATTTGTTTTTCAGTGCACTTCTTCAACTACATTATATATAGAGAATCAAAAGACCACGTAGACCGAAGCAAAAAGCCATGTAGACGGAGATGACTAAACTTTAACAGTAGGTGAAGCCTTTCATAATATCATCAAGTGTCCAATAAAGCTGCTGTATTTTTAGCTGAGATTAATTGTTTTGCTGAGGGTAATCCTGCAGTGATGGAGGAATGCAAGGGTCCATTACACATTAGCTTGCAGTTCTTGTTGTTTATTGTCCATCTTCATGGTATTTGCCAGGGGATTTCAGACTTTATGTCTTTCAATTATATGAAATGAATAGAGAGACGTGTACATAGATAAACAGTACTTCAGCAATATTGGCCTAATATATCTCTATTAATTCAACCAAAAATATATTACTACTAATAATCCACAAACTACACTAAAATTGCATAATCTTTATTAGAATTTTAATTTCAATCAAGCAAATTATCTAATTACAAAAAAATTTGTTATGAGCCTTTAGTTATGTTTTGGGGGTGATTTCTAAAGAATTTTGATAGGAGAGAATAATACATCTACATAGTCCTCTATGGAGAATGGGAGATGCAATTTAGGAAACAATGGTAAACAATTTTAGCACTGGTGTAAATCTAGTCACAGTGGTAGACCAAAAATAGTCTCAGCTCCAAACAATACAGCTCATGGACTCTTCGTTCATGAGAGGGTTTTTTTTCACAGTATTTCATAGGGGTCTGAGTACCATTTGTCACTTATTCTGAATCCCCTCCATCCACAATAGATGATCTATGTTTTTTTTTTTCATACATAAAGGCTGGCTTTGCATGGTAAAAGGTAAGATAAAATCCCCTGGTGCAAGCACCGAGTCATGACCGACTCCTAGGATATCCCCGCGTGGATATCATATCTTCTGCAAGTGCGAATATTTTGCGCCTGTAAAAGACAGACATGTGAACACATCATAGAGTACCAATGGTTCTATCAGGCATACTTTTGTTTGTGCTCATTGGCGCAGGCAAAAAGACGCTTGTCTGACTTTACCCTTAAAGTGTAAACAAAGGAGAAGAAGGTCCCATCCTCCCAATACATGGGTGTCCTGAAGGTGGAAATGGAAAATTTAAAGCATATATTTTGATATGTCATAAATGTCTTAGATGGTAATACCGTTTTAGGATTTGACTATTAATACTCTTAACCCTTTCCAATCCAATTTGTATCCTGGTTTCCCTAGGGGACTTACTCTTTGTCTGCTTTTATACACTGGCGCTATATGCTGGCTAAAGCCAGTACTGCATGAGGTGACACATTGGATAGGCTCCAACAGCAGAGAGGCTGGCCGTATACAGTAAGACGACCCCAACAGACGTCTCCCAACATTAAAGCTGTACAGCCTTAAATCATAATGTCTTCAGACGTCAGACAGTGGATTGGAAAGGGTTACATTTTGCAGCTACATGTTGGAATTATTTATTTTCCCTTGGTTTTCTATTAACCAATTATCAACTCCAAGGGCATTTAACCCTATGTATGTAACACTGGAGAGGTGTTGGAACTCTGAGAAATGTTTGTTGCCAGCAATTTGAGCACAGTAGGGGATTATTGACTACCTACTAACCCCCATTCAGAATCTACCCTCACGGGCTACATAATTCCATCTTTTGCTCTGCTCTCACGGACACAATCAGTATGGTTTGTGGTTGATATTTGTTTGTCTGTCTAAGCCCTAAGAATTTTAAGGTAACATTAATAAAATTTAGTTTTAGGGTCACACGTCTAAATATAAAGGGCTTCAATTACTTTGGACTGTGTCTGCCCCTGTAATTTGTAATACCAGTTTAAGTTTTATTATGAGCCTTATGTTTGGTTCGTGGTGAAAATATTGGTCTTGGATCAGAAGAAGTTGTGCATCCCTGACTTATTGTATACACATTCAAACTGCATACATACAGTCCAATACAGCCTGACACTAACTCTATTCTGTACATTCACTAAATTTACATGCACCCTACATACACACTGGACATAATGACTGACCTCTTATGTCTTCATGTTCCATATATATATATATATATATATATATATATACACATATATGGTTGCAGGCAGTGCATGGAGAGGAGAGGATTATTCATTACATATGCATCTCTAGCAGACAGTTTTGGGTCCGCTATTTGGCAACATTAGACATCTGCAACACATTCTGTATACCGCTAAGCAACAGCACGCAAAGCACATACTGAGATACCGAAAAAAAAACTTAGGTGAATTCGCTTCTGATGCCCAGAGCAGCTATTCAATGTCCCCATACTGTCAACTTCATAAGTCTAAGTGTCAACTGGGATTCTGACTGCCAAGCTATGCCACTGTCTCTAGCTTCTCAGCACTGGTTAATGGGGTCATAAGGGATTTTGAGGGGTCATACAGCTAGGCAGTCTGTGCACTGATTGTGGAATATATACATATAGCAGACAGCATGGGACCACAGAGTGACTGCTTCATATGCCGTCAGCACAGAACTGTCTTTTGAATGTTGCCGCGGACCGCAGTGTGATTGATACAGTAGTTCTGCAGTTGTCATCTATTATGCCATTGTTCTGATTTGGTGATGATTGCACACAGCCACAAACATATACAAGGCATTCTATATGTAAGCCTATCAATATTACTTCATATCAATAGTTAGCTGTTCGTCTTGAGCAGTGTAACATTGACTATACAGACTATAACCAGAAAGCTACAGACACTGACTCAATTTTGACTGCAGGTCCTGTTTTCAATCAATAAGTTAAATTAATGTGATATTTGTGTCATTTCAAGTCATTACCATAGAAATGAATTTCAAACTCTGATCAATATTATAAAGGAATCATTTATAATGTATAAAAAAAAAATCCTTCCTACAAACAATATCAGCAATCAAATGTAATCCACATAAAAAGTAGGATATTTGCAACACCCCCAGAGGGATGACTCCGGACACTTGACTACATGTAGAGCTGGGAGGGTTAAGTGTTGGCTTGTCACGGCGGAACTTACCAGGCTCTGGTCCCAGAGGGATGGCACATAGCCAAGGCCAGAGCAGGATTGCAGGTCACTTTTGACACCCTTAGCATAGGGAATGCCAATAAATGGGTTGATAGGAGTAGTAGTAGTTATCACTCGTGACATCACCGTTCCCACACACTGGTATGCTATGCGGCGGAGAAATAATACAGAGATGTATGTGCAGTACCTCTGGTTCCCAGGAACGGTTAGGGCCTGGTATAACTTTACTTAAAGAATTAACTTTTACAAACAGGTATTCAAGGCAATGCAGGTACAATTGTCCTTAACTGCCAGCAGGCTAGCGCTCAGAGATAGGGAGGATACACAGAATGAAAACTGGTCCTGCAGTCCACGTTATCTGTACGGCACCGCTCCTCGATTGGAAGCACTCGTTACGGGATATGGCTCCTCTTCCTCCATCTTCACCTACATGGAAGCTGAAGGTGCTTCCACGTGGCTCTGTTTTAGCACTCTCTCCAAACTCCTGAAGATAGACTCTTTTCCCGCTCTCAAGCACTCCTATTTATACCTTCACGTATACCACATGACATGACAAACTGATATATCTACATTCAGGCAATCATTTTATTAGAGTTAACTTCTCAAGTGCCGCAGCTGTGCAACCCACACACTGGGTATAACAAGACAGGCTTTGTACAGTGCATCTACATAGGACAAGCCATGTATTTATGGAGACATTTATGGAGGGGACCAGGATGGTGTTCTGGGTCACTACATATTCACATAATCAAAACATACAAACTTAGGCATAAAATGTCTTATGGTCTAGAAAATTCCTTCCTTATGAGAAAAGTTGACTAACTCTGACTCAGACTTTACAGCCCTGCTTATTGATATTTTTGCACTGTGTGTGTTGCTATAAATTGTAGCAAAAATTATTCCTGTTTTTAACTAGTGAGAGTCAGGGTCACGCTCAAGGCAAATATTCTGCTTTAAGATAGGGTCTCATCATTAGTAGGTTTGCAGTGGCCCAGAGTTAACGGGGCCCCTCCATAGGTATAAATACAATTGTCTTGTGCCTATGTGTTGTCAGTATCTTCTGTGTTGCATGAATTTGATGTGTATTGCAGCTCTGCAGCACTGAATGGGTTACTGTCTGGGTTATGTCTGAAAAAATGTATCTTGTGTCATGTGACCTTGTTTTATATATGTGTTTGCAAGAGGTTTTGTGAGTCAGTCTGTCCAAGGTGCATGAAAGTTGGTCTGTGAGTCTTCTTGCAGAAGTTGGAGAGTGTGGAGACTTTTAGTGATTAGGAGAAATTGTGCCTTGTCTTACAAGGGACCTCAGGATGGAAGAGGCTGAGCGATTGCCTTGTGTGTGGCCTGGGCCCAATTCACCCATGCCTTTCTGCTATTGACCTGGAGAACTGAGAGAGTGAGAGGAACCGCCATGCAGTGCTGAGTGCTTTCTTCCTACAAGTGAGTGTTGACCGGTAGAGAGAGTGAAGGAGAGTGGCCGGGAACAGAAACCCACAAATAACTTGGACTGTGGACTTGTCTGTCATCCTTTGATTCCTCCCTGTTACACGACTATTTTTGCCTGCAGCAGTGTCTTGATAGTTGATGTACAGAATTTGGACTGTTAACTGTTATTTTAAGTAAATGAGCTTAAGTGACTGTTCCCAGTTCTGCTCTGAAACACTATCCCTGCGTGCGGACACTTTATTAACAAGATGTGGATTCACTGCAGAGGATGGAACAATGGTGTCACGAGTGGCAAAAGGACCTTAAGGTAAATTGCTACTTGGGTTATCCTGTGAAACTCCCTCAGCAGTAACTTGGACAGGTCCCGTGCTACCCCTGGGGAAGAAACGGTAAATCACAATGACAAGGCCCCAATCTACCGCTCTATCTCCTCAGCTGTGGACCTGCTCCTCAAATGCTGCAGGTTAGGGTCAGATTTCCCACATCCTCACTTTTTGGTTACATTATAAATACCCCGTGTTCTCTATGTTTGTATATTCTGTGTATATCCATCCTTTTAGGACAACATATTGCAGCCGATCCAGATGAGGCGTTTTGTTTCCAGGTCCAGTAAAAAAGCAAAGTTTCCAATTCCCATCTAAGAATTATATTATTCAAATATACCTTTTTGATCGATTTAGAAATTATGCCGTTAGAACAGATGCAGCCTATGAAACAGAGACATTGATTGCAACTCTAATGCAGCCGTTTGTTTTTGTTAACTCTTAAAAAAATGTTATTCGTCATTACATATCCATTATTTGAAGCAGTTTTGCTAATGATGTCTGACCACCCTCACAGAGAAAATATAGGGAACATGTAATATTACCTAGGGTCATAGCTTGAGTCAATCAGAAAACATAACATAAGAAATATGATCACAATTAATGAGATTGACTCACTAAGTGTGCTTTCACACGTGGTGCAATAACCTGTTACATAAATTATGCACAAAAATCTGCATATATTGCCTACAGATTTTTTTATTTTGTTCAATAAATTTTTATTGATTTTACACTACCATTTACATCATGAACAGTATAATAGATAATGTTTATGGCAACATAAGCCTTGCTGAATAGAGTTTCAAGCCAAAATTAGAGACACTAAACCCATAGCCAGTAGCATAACAAACCATTACACATAAACCACAAACATAAAGGGGAAAGAGGGATAGGAAGGGGGTAAAGGGAATCCAGGTACTAACTCTTGAGCATCTGCCTCTTTATTATGTCTAAACGCGTTATGCACAGGTTCCATCCTGTAGCCATCTGGTTAATATGGAGGTGTTCCAGATATCTGCCCACACAGCTCACGTACGGTAAAAGCCCTCATAACCTGCCTCAGAGGCAGAGAGTCTAAGCCCTTTCACATGCTTAATCTCATCCATCGCCTCCACCCATGCAATCCTGGGAACTTCTATACTCTGCTTCCCTAACTTGGGAATTACCTGCTGGTGGCCATGATAAAAAAACTTCAGTAAGCCTGATTTGAGTGACAGGGAGGTACCGGGTGAAATAGACAACAACGCCTGTTCCAGTGTCAGGACAGGTGGCTCTCTGCTCACTTTCCCAAATAGACACATTAGATCTTTCCACACGGAGGCCACCATAGAATAATCCCACCATATGTGGAACATCGAGCCAACCCCAGCCGGGCACCGCCAGCAGACATATATGTAGCCTCTCTGGGGTCATGTACCATTGTGAGATAATCTTGAATTTTAGCTCCTGAGGCTTACTAGATATAGACATTTCATGGGTTAACTGAAAGGCTTTGCTAGAGAGCTCAGTGGAAAAGACCTGCCCAATGCTTCCTCACATGCCACAATCCACCGGGAAGGTGACTGTCCAGGCGCTCCTCTCGTAACAGGCTATAGAGCAAACAGACAGTGTGCCTAGGCATCTCAAAAGCACAACACAGCCAATCGAAGGGGGTGAGCCTCAAATTCCAGCCCTGCTCTGGTGTTATTTAACCTAAATAACTACATATCTTGAGATATTGCATCCAAGAGCCCTGGAGCATCCCCCTCTCCCCACATAGGTCCGTCAGCAGTCGCAAACCCCTCAGGCCTATCAACTCCTCCACCCTGGACTCTGTCCCCATTGGCAGGAACCTCAAGCTGTGTGAACCCAAGGTAGACAGGAGCTGCGGATTCCCCACTAAAGGAGTAAGAAGCCCCGGGACTGAGGTCCCAGAACCCCCCTTCCAGGCCTTAAGCAAAGTGACCATCATAGTCGATGCTCCCATCCTTTCTCAATTGACTTTCCCTGTGATCCAAAAAGCCCTGCGTATCTCAAAGGGGTTGTCCCCTCTTTCTATGGACACCCATAATGTATTAGACCCATGATGGAACAAATCTAACATACAGGCTCCTATCGCAGCCTTGTGGTATAAAAGGAGACCCACTCCACCCCGCTCCTTCTGTTTGGCCAGACTCTTATAGCTAAGGCTCTTAGACCCCACCTTCCATATAAATTTGAGTATTAAGCCTCTCAACCTATCACAGAAGAACCCCTGTGGACTGCATGGCGTAATCTGAACTCTTAAGTATTTTATTGATTTGCTGTTCCAAAAAAATGGGAAGGCTGCCACCATATCTGTTGCCTTTTTCTGCGGAATTGAGATATTTAATATACATTGACCTTATAGTTGCTAAGCTCGCCAAAAATGGCAAACTCTTGCATAATATTGGGGAGGCTTACTCGACCATTGGGGACATAGATCAAAAGATTGTCTGCAAAAAGTGAGATTTTGTGCTCTAGATCCCCAACCCGTACCCCCTGGATTGAAGGATTACGTCTGATGGCATTAGCCAGGGTCTCCATTACCAAAATATAAAGGGTTGGGGACAAGGGAAACCCCTGCCACGTGCCATTCTTGATCTCAAAGGGAGTGGGCAATTTTCCATTAACCCTGACCCGTGCAGAAGGGCCGCAATGTAGTGCCATAACGCAGGAGAGAATTTTGGGCCCAAGGCCCAATTTTGAGAGGGTCACCTCAAGGAATCTCCAGCTGAACCTACTGAATGCTTTCTCTGTGTCTACAGACAACAGTCATAGGAGATTATTCTCTCTGCGTGCTCTTGCTAAAAAAGATTAGGTCTTAATGGTGTTGTCCTGTGCCTCCGATAGCTGAAGGACCAGGAGGTTCAATCTATTCGCCAGTATTTTCAAGAATATTTTCAGGCCGCAATTAATGAGTGAGATCAGTTGGTAATTGGCACACGACAGGGGGTCCCTGCCCGGCTTTGGTATTAGGACAATGTGAGCCTGGAGGGCCTGAGGAGAGAAGGGACAGCCCTGTGAAACATCATTAAAAGCCTGTAAGAGTATGTCAGAAATTAGGTTACCCATCCGGTTCTGGACTTTTCCCCACCTTGGTCCCCTGCAAAACTTGTGTGAACTCCTCCATATAAAGGTCCTGGTCCCAGACCTGGGCCTCCTCCTGAGAGATGAGTCCTGAAGAGTTAAGGTCCAAGTATTCCGATGTAGCTTTTTGGCTAAGGCTCCCCGGGGGAATCCAGAGGTCCCAGGATATTGTAAAGTTTGGAATAAAACTAACAAAATTTTTCCAGAATCTCTTGCAGAGAGTGGGCCTGCCCCCCTCCCGAGGTACTTATTAAATATATACGTGGGTGTTCTGACCTAGGATGAAGTGCCCTGGCCAACCACCTGCCACTCCTATCACCGTACTCGTAATTTGTCCCTTCAACAAAGCTTTTTGATTCAGAATTTCTAAGATTTTGTATTATAGTTCCGAGATTTCAGCTTTGAGAGTGGCAGCTGGTCAGGATTTGTTTGCTGTTTCTTTGGTACTTAGTGAGTGAGTTGTAGTGTGTGCTCTTTTTTCAGCATGGCTCCATGCGAATTGAAGACACCTCGCAGAATGCACTTCATGGCCTCCCATTTTATCGGGATGGGTGTAGGATTTGCAACATGTCTAATTAAAAATTTTCTATGGCTTTAGTATTGTCACTCATACAGGTGGCGTCTCTGAGAAAATTGTCATTTTAAAGCCATGTGGGAACCCGTCCCCTCATATCCCCCAAGCCCAGGGATGCTAATACTGGTGAATGATCTGACCATAGGAACACATCTAGGCAACACTGAAGAGCCCCATATAATAATAATAATAATAAAAAACTATATTTGTATAGCGCCAACATATTCCGCAGCGCTTACATAGACAGGGGGGATACAGAAAGACAAAAGAACAAACATTACAGAACCACGGTTACATAGTAATCAGTTGATGAAATAGGGGTGCGGGTCCTGCTCCAACGAGCTTACATACTACGAATAGTGGGGTGATACAGAAGGTAAAGGGGCTGGAGATGTGCACGGTATGGCGAGGTGGAGAGTGAGCGATGTTATACACATAGACAATGGTCAGACATTTAGCCGTGTGACGGCAGAAACGGTATGACTGCAGGAGCGGTTTATGATGGCTAGCAGGGATTGCAGTCAGTAGGTCAGGGAGCATGTTATCAGGGGACTACAGAGGGGTTTGTTTAGGGAATGCGGTATGCCTCCCTGATATATATATATATATATATATATATATATATATATATATATATATAATAGACCATGGGAAACAAAAATATAATCAATTCTGCTATAGGGCCATGGAATAGAAGCTGTAGTCTCGCTTATCCGGATAGAGAATGCACCATGGGTTGATCAGATCCATACTCACTAACATCTTTTGAATTTTGTGCATAGCCATCTCTGGAAGTGCAGAGTGTCCCATAGAGGAGTCCAAGCAAGGGTCCAAACACATTGACCCCTCTGCAAACTCTGCCAATCCCTGGAGCGCTCTGGAAGCAAAGCACACCTGACTTGAGAAATACATATTAGCAACTGTGTATGTCTTGAAGAGTTTTAAAAAGATATACCTCCCACCTTCGTTACTCTCCTGCGCCAAGATTGTGGAGACCAAGGATTTATGAAACGCCATAGAGACTACACACGTTTTGTTTTCTGGATGAGTAGAATGGAATCACAAGGGGTGAAACTTATTTTTCCTGCAACATGGAGGCCTGGAGTGCAGAAAGTTCTAAGTGGTCCTGTGATCCAGGACAGCATTACCCCCTGGAGTTTAACCTGGAGTAGTAGAGAAGAGGAAAGGAGCAGGAAAGGAGGGGCAGCGGGGATAACAAATGTCAACATAAACATAAAACAACATTGCAATCTGCAGCTCCACATAAGAGAACCAACTATCGGTAGACACACATTTTTGCAGCAGCCAGTCGCTGCAGTCCCTAATTGGGGAAGTGGATAGGTCAGTTCCAGATCTCCGGCCACGCCTCCTACCAGCACATTACAAAAAGTATAGCTGGCATCCAAGAATCAAGACAGATGAAGAGAAGGCCGAAAGCGGCCAGTAGATGAAAATTAAACAAGAGGAGAAAATGGAATAGGAGAGCAGATTGAGCAGGGTCAAGAGGACAAATGAGAGTGAAGAGAGCAGAGATGAGAGCAGACAGGGGAGAAGCACCCCCGCAGTCAAATGCTAGCCCTTCTCAAGGCTATGAGAGCGGCCAGAAAACTGTGTCCTGGTCAAGGATTATGAGCTTCTATATTCCGCCACAGAAGTAGGTGAGGTAAGCCCAAAGTCTGGAATTATTTGGTGTCAGGGAGTCTTTAAGTGCTTTAGCTACAGTAATCGGGAACTTGCTTATAGCTCCAGTTGGTGTACGAGGAATTCCTAGTCTGGGCTAGGAATATGGCTAAGAATGGGGGATTTAAGGACCCCCAAGAAGCTTCGCCATCTTCCATCACAGGTGCAAGGCAAGAAAAGTTCTGATCTGACAATTATTGGGTGTGGTCTCTAGACTACTGGGCTTTATCGCCTTTGTGGGTGCATCCACGATTGGATCTAACTGGTTGCTGTTTTCCTCTCTGTGAAAGAATTGCTGGCGAAAGTGGCTTCTGCCATTCTGGGAGGGAAATCATTGGTAATCGCAGAATTGTGAGGAACTTAGTGAGGTCTCCCAAGGATCTGAAGACCGCGGTCACGTCTCCTCTTTCAGCCACCAATTGAAAGGGATACATCCATTGGTAAGGAATTCCTTGGTCCTTCAAGGCCAACAGAAAGGGACAAAGAGCCCTGTGCTGCTGCATTGTCCTCCTGGACAGGTCCGGCAGTACAAGTAAGTCCTTACCTCTGTATTTGATGGGAACCTTAGAACTAATTTGGCACAGTATCTCCTCCTTCTCTTTGTAGAAATGGATCCTGCAGACCACATCTGTTGGTCGCTCTGGGTCTGCAAATTTAGGGCTCAGAGATTTATGGATCCTATCAATCTCAATCGTGTCATTCGGGGGTCTTTCCAGAAGTTCTCCGAAACATTTATGTGTCCATGCTTCCAGGTGTTTATTCTCGACTTCTTCGTTGGGAGTTTTTAATATCGTCTATGTGGGTAGCGAGCTTGGCAATTTGATTGGCGTCTTCACAAAGAATATCGTGGTGATCATTTATATGTTGGAACACCAGTTCCTGGTTTTCTTCTGCCTCCACCAGGCAGTGCCCTAGATGTTGGATTTCTTTCTGAAGAGAATGAAGCACTGACCTTTGCGATGATGTAAATTGGGCAAAGAGGTTGTCTAGGTTTCCTCTGGTTGGGTTAGCTCTTCGGTGTTCCTTCCAATTCCAGTTATCTGCATCAGTTTCGCTGACATGTCTTGCTGCTCACCATTCCGTTTGTATATGTATCTGGGTAGTGCTCCTTTTATCAACTTGCTGAGGCCTTAAGGAAAGTTTCTCTGCATAAGTATGATATTGAGACCTGGGTCAGCTTATTCCCAAATAGAGATCTTTCCCAGAGTTTTCTAGACTGTTCCCTTCTGCTCTGTCTACTGGTGGGAAGACAGGGCAGTCTGTGCGTGTCAACACCCCCTGTTCTGCTGTAAGGGGGTCATTAGGTCCTCCCTCTCTTCTATTCCTCTGTGGAAGGGGAGGGGGACTGGGAGAGGCTGCCCAATTCTCCTCTACTTCGTGTAGGGCCTCTGATAGTGACAGGAACCTCTGCAGTTTCACATCCCTTCTCCATCACCATAGTGTTTATTTTAAGTAGTGACTGCTGCCTCGCATCTGATTGGTCCCGCTGAGCCAATGAGAGGCAGCAGTCACTCACCCATTCATAAATTCATGAATGGGTGTGTGAGTGACCAATTAGAGGCAGCTCATTCAGCAGGTGGGGATTTTAAATCCCCGGCTGCTGAATACTACTCACAGCTGTTCAGAGCAGTTCAGGAGGACTGCCGCTGGCCGCGCTGAACTCCGTCTGCCGGGACCAGGTGAGTATATATATTTTTTTTATTTTTACACATTTCTGGATGAATTGCAGGGAAGGGCTTATATATTTAAGCCCTTCCCGACAATTCATCCCGCGATCGCCGGCTGTATTGCCAGCTCCATTGAATTCAATGGGCTAACATCGTTCTTCTCTGCCACAGCTGTTACAGCTGTGGCAGAGGAGAACGATCTTTATGCTGACAGTGCGGGGGGGGGGGGGGGTCTCACTCTTGCCACTATTGTGGCTGAATAGTGGGACCTGGGAACTTGAGATGCAGCCCAACATGTAGCCCCTCGCCTGCCCTATCCGTTTCTGTGTCGTTCCCATCACTTTCTTGAATTTCCCAGGTTTTCACAAATGAAAACCTTAGCGAGCATCGGCGATATACAAAAATGCTCGAGTCGCCCATTGACTTCAATGGGGTTCGTTACTCGAAACGAACTCTCGAGCATCACTGAAAGTTCGACTCGAGTAACGAGCACCCAAGCATTTTGGTGCTCGCTCATCTCTACTTATAAAGGTTTTATTGCTGTGCAGTATGCATGATATGTTCAGTTCATGCTACAGATAAGTAAGATTATGATGCCGAATTTGTTTTATATGTTATTTTGTCTTTTTATAAAACAACACTTAAAGGCATAATTGTTTTAGTATTGTCATATTTTGCAAACCATAACTTTTAAAAAAACATTTGTATCAATTAACTGTGTGAAGGTTTGTTTTTTGTGGAATGATTTAATGTTTTAAGCAAAAGGTACTGTGTACTAGTAGCTATCTGGCACACAAACAATAACATAATAATGGCATATGATATAATAATGCTAAATATCATTGTTTATTGAGCACATCAACACTGAACTCATTAAAAACATTTAAAAATTAGGTAACATATAGTACGTGGGTAGCTACAAAATAAAGAGCTAACCCTAAACTCCTACCCAAACAACAATAATGTAGCGCTTCCCAATAACAAGTCTGATGATAATTAGACACCACTCACAATGGATATACAATATACATGTATCAGCCAAATACCAATATGGGCAAAATGAATGGTAA
The DNA here is from genome assembly GCF_035609145.1 of Eleutherodactylus coqui. Classification (NCBI taxonomy): domain Eukaryota; kingdom Metazoa; phylum Chordata; class Amphibia; order Anura; family Eleutherodactylidae; genus Eleutherodactylus; species Eleutherodactylus coqui. The sequence continues at coordinate 81,219,755 of NC_089849.1, forward strand.
AGTGAAGCAGTAGCACAAATAGTAGTGAAACAAATGCCCAGGTTAAATTTCTTATCAAAATGACTTAATTCGGTAGGAGAAAAAACACTGGTGTAGGATCCATCAAGAACAAGGGTCATAATTAGAGATGAGCGAGCATACTCGTCCGAGCTTGATGCTCGTTCGAGTATTAAGGTGCTCGAGATGCTCGTTACTCGAGACGAGCACCACGCGGTACTCGTCTCGATTAAACGAACACTGACTATTGAATTCAATGGAGCCGGCAATACAGTCGGCTCCATTGAAAGCAATGGGCTGCCGGCGATCGCGGGATAAATTGTCGGGAAGGGCTTAAATATATAAGCCCTTCCCTGTAATTCATCCAGAAATGTGTAAAAATAAAAAAATATATACTCACCTTGTCCCGGCAGAACGATATTAGCCCATTGAATTCAATGGAGCCGGCAATACAGTCGGCTCCATTGAAAGCAATGGGCTGCCGGCGATCGCGGGATGAATTGTCGGGAAGGGCTTAAATATATAAGCCCTTCCCTGCAATTCATCCAGAAATGTGTAAAAATAAAAATAATATATATACTCACCTGGTCCCGGCAGACGGAGTTCAGCGCGGCAGGCCTGCAGTGGGTGTGAAGGGGGTGTGAGTCAGACATGCCCCTGATTGGCTCAGCGCTGAGCCAATCAGAGGCAGATCTCACTCACACCCATTCATGAATTCATGAATGGGTGAGTGAGTGTTACCTCTGGCTCAGCGCAGCTCTCAGCTGAATGACAGCAGTTCAGCACCACAGTGCAGGGGACAGCAGGAGAAGACGAGGCTGTGCCCCGGCAGCTGAAGGGAGGTGAGCATCTATTTTTTTTGTTTTTTAAATCACTTTTAATTCATTTCCAGGGAATGGCTTATATGTAAAGCCCTTCCCTGAAAAAGAATTCAGGTGTGCCAGCGGACCATTGTCTTCAATGGAGTCGCCGGCAGCAGCAGCGGCTCCATTAAAGAGAATGCCTGCATTTTTATTCTTTTTTACACTAAAATTTTTCTTTTTCAGGTAAGGGCTTATATTTTTAAGCCCTTCCCGAAAATTCATCCCGCGCTCGCCGGCAGCCCATTGCTTTTAATGGAGCCGGCTGTATTGCCGGCTCCATTGAATTCAATAGGCTAACATCGTTCTTCTCTGCCACAGCTGTTACAGCTGTAGCAGAGGAAAACGATTGTTATGCTGACAGTGGGGGGGGTCTCACTCTTGCCACTATTGTGGCTTAATAGTGACACCTCGGAGCCCGAAATGCAGCCCTGCATGTTGCTCCTCGCCTGCCCTATCCATTTCTGTGTTTTTTACATGACTTTGGTGATTTGCTAAGATTTTCACAAATGAAAACCTTAGCGGAGCACCGGTCATATACAAAAATGCTCGAGTCTCCCATTGACTTCAATGGGGTTCGTTACTCGAAACGAACTCTCGAGCATCACTGAAAGTTCGACTCGAGTAACGAGCACCCGAGCATTTTGGTGCTCGCTCATCTCTAGTCATAATACGTCAAAAATCCATACTAAATCTCATAGTATTGGAATATAGAGGGGGAGAGTCATGAAGCCCCATGTGTATTGCCATTAGATTGTAGCCTATTATAAATTGGGGAGATTCCTGAGATACAGGCACGTTTAGACAGAACGATTATAATTTTTAAAAAAATCGCTGAAACATTCGAATTTGAACAGAAATCATTCAGTGTCAACACAGCCAACGATCGGACAATAAACTAGTATTTGTTTGTTCATCGTTCATTTCATGCAGGTATGAAAATCATTGTTGGCTCTTTTGGTAATCGTTTGTTTCAAATTTTGACCTTCAGTCATTCTCATTCTCAATCTTGGGGGATCATTTGAAAACCCTAAATGCCAATCAGGGCATTTAAATGCCATTGTCAGAATTTACAGTGATATTTAAAAGGTTAGCAACCACGATTAGTGTGAACATTGATCACGGCTGGTGTTAGCTGTCAAAGAGGCTTGACACCCACCGTGTATGAAGTGGGCTGGACCCCGAAGCCTACTTCATACAGAGACACCAATGTGCTCCAAAAATGTAGGGGTTAAAACAATAATTACCTTAATCATGCTTGGCTATGAAATGACATACTGTTCGTGCTCCACACATTTCCCTTCCTCACTTACCTATCAACAAAACTATATGATATTTTGCATAATCCAGCTGCTTAACGTCCAAATTTTGATTTTACACAGAAAGCTGTGCCTAACAAAGTTTTAACCCTTTGCAATCCAATTTTGGATTCAGGGTTTTCCTAGGGGGCTTTCTCTTTCTGCCATTATACAATGGCACCATCTGCTGGCTAGGGCCAGTACTGCGGTATTGGAGATGCTGGAGAGGCCCCCGACAACAGAGCGGCCGGATGTCTTCCGACATCGGAGCTGTACAGCCTTCAATCAGAATGTCTTTAGACGTCAGACAGTGGATTGGAAGGGGTTAAGATGAGACTGTCTGTTATATATTTGTGATACCCATAACCATAAGTATTGCAAACCTGTACAATTAAGTTAGCCTAATAAAAATTTTGTATATTTAATTTATTGATGATGATGATGATGATGATGATTAGAGATGAGCGAACGTACTCGGTAAGGGCAATTTCGCAATCAAGCACCGCGATTTTCGAGTACTTCACTACTCGGGTGAAAAGTACTCGGGTGCGCTGTGGGGCAGAGGGGAGTGGGGGTAGCAGCGGGGAACAGGGGAGAGCCCTCTCTCCCTCTCCCCCCCCCCCCACTCCCTGTTGCAACCCCCCGCTCACCCGAGTACTTTTCACCCGAGTACGGAAGTACTCGAAAATCGCGGTGCTCGATTGCGAAATCGCCCTTACCGAGTACGTTCGCTCATCTCTAATGATTATCTGTTCAGTTGAGGCCAACTTTTGGTCACTTTATGGACCATCATTCTCCATGCTTTCCTTTAGATAAACATAAATTATCTTGTAATAATACAATGTCTTTTGATTCCCCCTGAAGAAAGAATATAAAATAAATTCTAAATAAAATAGTGCATAAACCTTTATGTCAATGAAAAAATAAAAAAAAAGTTATGACTTTGTGGAGGATAGGTGAGGCAAAAAATGTAAAAAATCTGCTCATGTCCTTAAGAGGTTAAGTCCCGTGCTGAGAAAATTTATTGCTCCTGGAAGGCTCTCTATAGGTCATCCACTTTATCTTTTGTCTGTATATTTTTTATGGGGTTTCTATATTAGAAGTGCTTTATGTATAGTTACCTTCTTACTTCTTGGATCTATAAAGTTGGTGACAATCACAACATATTTTTCATATTATCTGTTCTCCATCCAAGTCGACCTCAGAAATAAAGCTTATATCTCTTCTATGATCACATATTTACTGGTCTTCAGTTTCTAGCATTTTATATATTTATTGTTCTACGTGGATATTTTATAGAAATTCAGACTCCAGCCGTGTACAGCAGATGTCATGTAAGTAGCATAATAGGTAAAAACACACATAAATGTATAACCTATAGTATTCTATTAGGGGACCACAGTAAAGGCCAGATGAATACTGAACATCCTCAGTAGTTGATACATTTTTAAGGTTGAAAAGATGATGAGAAACAGCAAGATTCGTTTTTTTCATCAGGAATGGTTTTACACATAATCTGTAGAGTCATATATTTATATACAGAAGGAAATAGATATACTGTGGAAAGTAAAGCAAGTGCTATAAAGAGGAACCAGCCATAAGAGAAAGGGAGTAAACTGTTTTAGCCATAAATAGTATATAGTAGTTCATAGAGACGGAGTGTGAAAGCTTTTTTGTCCTCTTACTAAGATATAGTCCATTGTTGTGATGCCCTCTACAGCGACCAACTGAAGATCCGTGGGCCCACCCTCCAAAGTTAAGTGCAATGCATTTGGAAAGTCTTCAGGCGCTTTCAGTTTTTTATATTTTGTTATGTTGTGGACTTGTGCAAATTAAAAAAAAAATCAAGCTTTTCCCTAGCATTCTGCACTGAATACCCCATACAACAAAGTGAAAATAGAAGGTTAAAAATCTTTGTAATAAAGAAAAAAAATGGAAAGCTAACATTTTGCATTGACACAAGTATTCAGACTCTTTGGTATGACACTTGAAATGTAGCCCTGGAGGCTCCCATCTATCTTCATCATTTTTGAGATATTTTAGTTGATTGGACATAATTTTTAAAAAATACATCTTTGTCTATGTAAGGTCTTGTGCAAACAAAAAGTAAAAGGTTTCCCCACCCTATTCTTCACTCAGTACCCCATAATCACAAAACAAAAGCAGAATGTTAGAAATCTTTGTAATTTCTTTAAAAAATGAAAAACTTACATTTTGCTTTGACATAAGTATTCAGACCCTTTAGGCAGTACTTAGTTGAAGCGCCTTTATCAGTGATTACAGCCTCCAGTGTTCTTAGATATGATGCCACAAGGATTACACACCAGGATTTTCCGATTTTCTGTCATTCTTCATTGCAAAACCTCTCAAGTTCTGCCAGGTGGAATGGAGACTGTCTGTGGACAGCCATTTTCAGATCTCTCTAGAGATGTTTGAGTTCAAGTCAGGGCTCTGGCTTAGCCACCCAAGGTCATTTACAGAGTTGTCCCTAAGCCCCTTCTGTGTTGTCTTTGCTGTGTGCTTAGGGTCATTGTCTTGTTGGAATGCATTATGGGAGGCAATTTCAGAAAGGAAGTGAGACTGTAGAGGCATTAGCTACTACCAGGCTTTAAATGGTTGTGCAAACGGTGTCCCCTTCCTGACCAATGGTCCCTATGACTGAAATCATTATGACCCTGTTTGTACAATAGTGCATGGAGCATTTGGGGCACATTAATACAAGCTCAATGTAGTACCTGTTGATCTACAAGTTTCCAGGAGCACAGCTTCACAGGTGTCGGATAATTGAGCTGGCTGGGTGTGGATTTCTACAGCCAGCCAATCCCCACTAGTCTGCTGCACATATATACCTGCTCCTCTGGTTGTAGGGTGCTGGTTTATTCATTTCCTTTGTGTTGCATTCATGTATGTCTCTTGGTATGGTGTGAACAGTGAAATTATTCTGGGGGTCTGTGCTGGTGGCCGGACATGGTGAATGAACAGTCCTGTTCTGCGTGGGATGAATTCCTTGGTGTGTGGTGTGAACTGTGTCCTATCTGCAGGGATTGTTTATAGGGATGAGCGAACATGCTCGTTTAGAGCAATCACTCGATCGAGCATCGCTTTTTTCGAGTAACTGCCAAAACCAGGGGGTGAGCAGGGGATTGCGGGGGGGGGGGGGGGGGGGGGGGAGTGTGGGGGAAAGAGAGAGAGAGCTCCCCCCTGTTCCCCCGGCTCCACCCCACCGCCCCCCGGCACCCCCCAAATCGTTTCGCCCGAGTAGGCAGTTACTCTAAAAGGCGATGCTCGATCGAGTAATTGTCCTAAACGAGCACGTTCGCTCATCTCTAATTGTTTACCATCTCTGGGCTAGTTAGTTCTGTAGGTTCCAGCAGGGGGACATCCCTATTATGACAATCACCTCATTTGCAAGCAGGATTCACGTGAAAGTTGTCTTGTCAGAATAAGGACCAGTGAGACAATGAGGACGCTTGAGATGGGCTCACAGGCTTAAACATCTTGGCCAAAATATAAACTAATACCTCAGAATTCTATAGTTATTCCTTCTGGCTATACATGCAGGTATGCATGCAAGTGTTTTGAGTGTTTGTAAGTCATGTTTTATGTCTGTCCGTGAGTTTGAGTTCCCAGTTTGCAATTCTCTATCTGTTGGTGCTAAGTGTGTGTGGAGTTTTGTGAAGAATTCAGGTTCCAGAGCCAGGGTGTCCTGCTTGGACATGACAGTACCTTACAGGCTGTGTGAAGATATACTTCTACCCCGTAAAATGTTGGTTCCCCAACTGGTGGCTGATAATATAGTGTTCATTCTTCTTTTGTAGAACTCCAATCTGTATTCATAAGCAATGTTAAAGTACTCTTTTTAATTTAGAATCAGCAATAAGACTACCAGGATCTGAGTTCTGTAATGTGTGCAAAGTAATTAATGATTGTCATCAGAGAAAGAACAAGAGACATCAACTGCTTAAAGTTACTACTGTGTTCTTTCTGACCCACCCAGCCCAATGTTAACAAAACAAAAAGAAAGTATAGTGTCCAATCACAGTGCACCAACACCCTAAGTTACATCTTATTGCTGAAAATAGTAGCAAATCATTGCAACAACCAAAACTGAAGAATGAATAAAGAGTGTGACGTTTTGCTTACGTTATCTTAGTGAAAGAATACAGACGTAATGACTAAATATGGTCTTCAGAAAGCGATGAACTCCACTACAAGGACAGCTCAGACTAAATATTAATCTCAGATATTAACAAAGAATACTTATTACTTTTACAGTAAAAAATAATATAAAAACATAAAATATATTTCCCACTGTGCACAAAATAAGCCTGTGGTTTAACAAAAGAGAGCACATCATGTGGCATGTTCCAATACTGATAATATTGTATATTACAACATTATGTTTGCTTCTTAAGTCTATTAAAAAGGAAATATTTTTCGTTTCTACATACAAAAAAGATGGCACTGTCTAACCAACAGTCTACCGAAGAATTGTGATATGTACTGTGTTGCGCACAAGCCGTTGAAATGTCAGACTTATATGTCAGAGTCTTTCTATTAATATTATTTAAACAGATGGTACATGATAAACACATTGTGCTATAGAAAACTATTTATATAACTGGAACACAAAAATTAAGGAACAATAAAAACTTTTCTAGAAAAACAAGTAAATAAAAGGAATACAATAGAACGCAAGTTAGAAATGCAACATAAAAGTAATCTTCAATCCAGTGGCAAGAATGGTATAATAAATTGAAAGTATGCCTCATGATATTATAATCATGTACAGATGTAGCAACTTTAACTTGACATTTAACAAGTTACAAACCATGATGCAGTGAACATAAACATGACACGTTCAATGGGTTGTGTAGTGTTAAATGTCAAGTTAAAGTTTGCTAGATCTGTAAATATAGCAATTGTTATTTTCTAAGTCCTCATCAATCTCCTGCCTCTCCTTTGCTCATACTTGCCTAGTTCCCTACTTGTTGGGAAACTAAGGCCTCAGGTCCACTTGCACGCATGGATTCCACTGCTGAATCCCACAGCGGAATCCAGCCGTGCCCACGGACATGGACAGGAAAATACATTTTCTTACATGTCTTGCAGATCCAGTGCAGGTCTCCTTTGTGCTGGAAGGATCTTCTTTCTTTAGCAGGACGGATGCGTCCGGATGCTCCAGCGACATGCCGGACGCATGTGCAGTGCAATTTTAATTTTTTTTTTAATCTCCTGCTTTCCCGTGGATCTGCGGCATGTCCACAGTTCAATGGAAGCTGTCCCACAGGATCTGCAGAAAAATGGAGCATGCTGTGATTCCTTCCCACATGTGCGAACTGCACGCCGGTAAAAAACCCCACAGCTGCCTGCTTTAAATTGCCTTGTGGATGCTAATGCATCCCTATGGGCGGCTAGAGCTGTGGGTTTCCCACGCGGGAGACTTGTGCGGATTTTATAATTAAAATACAGACATGGACATTGGGCCTTAGTCTTCCTTTGAGTAACCTGTAGGATATTTTTTGCATAAGGCATTTGCAACAAAACAGTCAGCACTTCCAACATATAAATTAATTGTGAAGGAGTATGTAAGCCATGGCTACCAGAAATAGTAACAAAAACAGTAACGGAAACACATGCTTCAGCAATCATGCACATTTAATATCTGAATAAAATTGCACAATTGTTTACACTAACGCAAATATTTGAAAAGTTTGGTTCTACCAGTTTGACAAACTTTTGCAAAACGTTTTGTTAAATACGAATTAGTTTGAACCGAAATGACGTTTACTAAAAAGGCTGGAATCCATGAAAGCTGTTATGTATACTACCCTTGATACGCCAGCCCGGGTGCCCTAGATCTCACCCACAACCCCTGTCTTTTCCTACTTGCCTCCACTCCTGGCTAACCCCAGGCGGGCAACTGAGCAGCGGTCCCTACTCTTACTAGGGATCGAAAAAGGAATGCTGGCGTACCTGGATGGAAAGGGTAGAATACTGACAGAAAAGGCAGATGTAAATAACCAACATGAACAATACTAAGCAGAACTGAGGCAGATGGAAAAACCTGGCGGATACCAGCAAAGTATAGCAGACAAGATGACAGAAGCAGGAGAGCAACCGAGGCAGACTAGCCAGCACACTGAGAGAAACTAAAGGGATCTCGTACACGGCAGCTGCACTCACAGGTGCCACCAGCATCACGCCGGCCAGGCACCACGGCTCCCCCGGCAGCCGGACAACAAGCCATGGGGGCACGCCCCGTCCGCGGGACCCCGCACACTGCCGCCCCAGGAGGACTAGCTACCACCGCATGGTAACAAAAGCTCTGTATAGCACTCCAATAATGTTATACAAAGCTTTTATGGCTCTTAGACAGTGTTATACACCAGTCTTCAGGACTAGTGTTGAACAAACGCAACCAGTAGAGCTCTGTTTTAGGTCAAACTTTACTTATGATTTGGTTCGACTTTGTGCTGAACCGAGCTTTTTTACAAAATTCAACCAAAAATAAGCAAGAAAATGCAGCAATATTACACAGATGTGATTTTTTTCACAGCGATATCATTGTTGCCCGTGTGAAAGAGGCCTAAAGCTTTGGAAAACACAATCTACTTGCTCGTTCTTCCAGTTGCAGTATTGTTGGAGGCAGGCTAATTTTCCGTGGCCTACCCTCTATATGGCTATGTCGGAAAACTTATGTCTCTCAGAACATAGTGACACACAAAATAGCTTTTTCACAAAATATTTTTTTAAATCTGCAAAAGTACTAAAATGGAAAAAGTGCAATTGAATGGGGCTGAGCTGCTATATACCAAATACAACCTAAGTCCTCCAGCACACTAGCATATATGGCGCCGGGTGCTGTCCTTGTTAATTCACGGACAGCAAACAGCCCTATCACAGCCTATGAGGCTATACACATTGACTCATCATGTGTCCTACTCTTGTCTGTATCACGGACAAGAAGCAGGACATGCAAGTGCATGTCAATGTGGTGCTTCCATGTAAACTGGACAGCAAACGGACTGGTGCGCAGGTGCTGTCTGATGGGACTTGCATCCAAACTTTTCGGATGCAACTCATAGTCATGGCAAGCCTATGTAGTACTGTTCCTGGAAAATCAGCTGGCCCCTTTTTATTATCTCAAAAAATACCCAGAAGTTTTACTCCATTACTGTATATATATATATACAATGTTGCAATATATAACCATTTCTGAATGTGTACATTCACTAGTTTGGCTCTCTTCTAGATATAATGTCTTTGTATAATGATATAGCTTAAGTCAGAACTTCAAGGCTTGGAGCTGTTAATCCCCAAAACGTCCCAGGTAGGCAAAAAGTTGCTGAGCAGTTCCATGTAATTCCAACTCGAGTGCATATTGTTAGGTGGATTTATACCTAAATATATTGTACTGATATTTTACTGTTACAGCAGTTTGAAGTCCTTACTTTCATTCCACTGGGACAATCGGGGAATAACATAGTTGTCCTTTATTTGCCGGCTGTATTAGTGATGCACACATTGAATTTTTATTCTCAACCTCTTTCCTGGCAGTTTTTTTGCAAGCAGATATAAATTCTCAGCTCTTAGACACATCTAGTAATACATATTTTCAGCCTTTTGCTGGGTCAGCCTTTGCGCGGGAACAAAACCAGTCAACTTTTAATCATCATCACAATGGCAGCAAGGTACTGCATTCAGTACAAAGTTGCATCAGCCTATTGTAAGCGGCACATCATATTAACCACTGTAAATAATCACTACCTGCTGCATGGCATGCTGCACTGAGGGGTTTGAAAAATGCTCTTACGAGGTATATTATTATGCATCACCCTGTGATTTTTTAAAATTTGTATATAAAAAATAGCTAACTATAGTAATATCAAGCAAAGATTTGATCTTATATGATTGTCAGTGTGATAACTAACAGAATTTTAACTCTATTTATCTAAAATTACATTTTTGTGCTGAAAAATGTTGCAAACAAGGGGTCTCCTTTCCTTTAATTAGTTCACTGCCTATTGCCAAGTGATGTTATCTCTGTTACTGCAGATGAGAGGATGGCAGAAGAATTAGTGTAGAGGGGAGATGTGATCCTGCTCTTTAAAGTTTATGAGAGCAGAGGGTAAGGGGAGGAGGAGAAGCCCAGCATCAGTTCTACCGTAGTGAGCAACAACAATGCAGAGATGATTGTGGAGCAGCGCTGTACCCATGCTGGGGGAGCAACCAGGAGAGATTCCAGTCCTGATGATTGGGCCAAAGAGCAGAGCTTGCCTGGAGCTACGAAAAAGCTTCCACAAAAATGCTGTGTGTGTATAGTGCAATGTACTGTGGAGCATTAAAGGAATTGCTGGACTTCAGGAGCTGCACCTACAGCCAAGGCATAACTCCTGTCGACAAAGAGTAACTGGGGTCCCAATGTAAGGGCTCAGTCAGACGAGCGTTTTTATGTGCGCATGTTACCTGTGTTTGTGATCCACGTGTATTAAGAACTAATGCTGTTCAATGGCAACGGTCAAATGCCCGATATTTACCTGCGCACAAAAATGCGCAGCGGTAAATATAGGGCAGAGGATTTTAAAACGCGGGTAACTGCGGCATCTGTCTTTTTGGGGTGGGAAACCCCTGGATGCTGTCACATCTAGGGGTTTCCCCTTGTGCTCAATGGGGCCGGTGGCAGCAGTGCCGACCCCATTGAAGACATACAGTGATGATCGTGATCCTCTGTCACAGCTGTGGCAGAGAAGCATGATGTTCTCCCATTCAATGGAGCCTCGCTTTAGCTGGCTCCATTGAAAGCAATGGGCTACTGGTAAGCCCTGCAGTGATTTTCGGGGAAGGGCTTTAAATATAAGCCCTTCCCTGAAAAATCATCCCTAAAATGTGTTAAAAAAAGTAAAAAAAAATAAAAAAAAAATATATATATATATATATATACACTCAGCTCTCCGCAGCTGCCGGGCTCAGGCGCATCCAGCCGGGTTTTCTCCCTGCATTGCTCTGAAGTGCTTTCAGCAGGCGGGGATTTGAAGCCAAGGGCGTTTTTTTCAGCGTGACGCCCGCTTCGGTCACGCTTCTTTTATAAAGGCATGCGTTTTTGCGTACATAAATTTGCACATAAAAACGCCCATCTGACCGAGCCCTAAAGGGGTGCACACTTTAGAGACTTTATTATGGTTTGCAGGTATGTGATACAATAAGAATGGGAAAAAATGACTGAGATGCAGCAAACTGAGTTATTCTTCTTATACTTATTAGCATTACAAAGTTTATGGAACATGACAATTGTGATTAATGTAACATGTGTGAAGTAATTCTGTGTGCCAAGGTGCTATGTAGAGAGTGTACCAGTGATGACGAGGCACTTCTGAGTAGTAGCACTATGCACATATTATGGTGTATGTGAGACAGTAATGCAGAAATGGAATTGTGTTGCACCTATTGTGCATTTAGTCCGCATTGATGCAGAACTCTGAGATTAGTATTACACCTGTGCAGCCATGGAAACAGCAACCTACATGAATGCAACCCTAATAAGGGCTGCAGGAAAGAATAACGGAAGAGGTATGGAAACGTATGGACACCAACAACATACATAAACCGAACATGCATAAAAACAGCCACACCAATAACAGATGTCAAAATACTTACCAAATGTACTACAACTCAAATAAATGAAAATATGAATAAGTACGTACGAGGCATTGGTTTGTATTTTTGCAAGAATACGTAAGCTCACAAGCCCATGTCAAGGGTCCTCATTGTCTTGTGAGTCCTTACTCTAGCAAGACAACTAAACCACAAAAAGGGAACCCTGCCTACAAGTGGGGCGACCATCGCTATAGGAACGGCCCCATGCTGGAGCCTAGGAGCCTGGCTCACCCTGGATGGTAACAGGCAGGAACACCCGACAAGGGAAATAATACAACTGGTGTCTACTCACCTACAGACACAGGGGAATACAACATAGAACATAAAGCTTACAAGGTGTACAGACACAGACCAAGTCATTGTCAATACCTAATGTCTAAACACATCACTGTTCACAGCAGGTGTCTGCACACCTACAGATAGACACAGACCAAGACATTGTTCACATCTAATGTCTGAACACCTGCAAACAGGCACTCTGCAAATCTACAAACAGATACAAGAGAATCCCACCCAGATCCCCATGAATGCCGAAACAGTACATGCATCACTCAAAGCACCAGAGTTCTGAGAGGTCACTGGCGTACCGTGAGGGGAAGCAAGGGTCGCAACGGCGACCCAGCCCCTGCACTGAGGGGGCCCAGAGGCCCCTCCATATTCAAAATGCACAGTGTCTTGCAATGCACAAATCTCACGCAATTTTTGCGGCTGTGTGACAGCAGCCTAAGACATTACCAACAGATTTTTACGAAGTCAAGGAAAGGAGTCCTGATGAGAAGGCTTACGTCAAGGGGCTACATCATGTTTGTAAATTAGCACGGTTTAGGTATAGGTACGGTTACAGATGAAGGGGGGGGGGGGCCCAGCTGAACTTGTGCACCCGGGCCCCTTAGCCTTTAGGTACGCCCCTGTGAGAGGTTATTGTATAAATTGCAGAATGACTGGCACCATCTAGTAAGTGGGGCTGGTATTTATGTGTAGAAGACCGATGGTGATAGCCTGGCTGGAGAATGCTACACCATCAGCCACCAAATCAATCACACCTACAAACGTGACAAGTATGTACTCTGGCACCTACGGTGCACTGAGGGTGCGACGGTAAAGTAATGCCATGGACCTTCATGAACAAAGAGTGCAGCATTATGATGAAGACATACAGTTATAAGAGATTTCCAAGTGCCTTGTGAGTCCGAGATTGTAACACGTTTACAATTTGAGGCCTGTTGAGTTTGTGATTTGTTTAAAGTACATGTGCCCTCCCATGGAGTAACAAGCAAACCATTGTTAAGTAAAGTTGGTTTTTATAAAAAAAAATCTGGCCTCTGTCTTCATCTATCAGCTGCTACACCATCCTGAACCTGAGTCGCACCCCCACCCATGACATACACACATCACACACAATTATCTATATTTTACAAACGTACTCATTATATGCACACACGTATAAATACATACATTACACAGAAAAAATATGCACATTATATGTACACATATACACTTACTTTTCAGCAGATGGCTGGATCTCTATGATATGTAGTGGCGTGGTCTTAAGGTGCAGAAGAAGAGCAACTGGTGGGTATGGCAGCCAGGGTTAAGTGTTTTCTGTATTTCTCCAGCTGTCAGCTCCCTAAGGGCGCCCACCCACTGGCGTTTGCGATTTTCGTGCGTGAAAAACGCCGCGCTTTCGCGGCGTTTTTCGCGGCGTTTTTTGCCGCGTTTTCGCTGCGTTTTCGCGGCTTTTCCATTGACTTTCATGGGTGCATTAGGAGAAAAATAAGGACACATATGCAACTGACAGTTCCTATGTTAAAAAACGCAACGCAATGCAAAACGCCAGTGGACAGGAACACATGTTATCTCTATGCCTGTGCAGGAAAAACGCAAAACGCAAACGCAGGTAAAAAAACGCAAGTGGGTGGGCGCCCTTATGTGTATAACACACCATAGCAAGAATGGGGATAATGGTTTTTGTGGATGACGATTGTGATTGGTAATCTCAGGGCCAGACACTCATTCATGGTGGCTACCCATCCTTTGCTTTAACCCCTTAGTGACGGAGCTTTTTTGCTTTTTTCCATTTTTGTTTTTTCCTACTCTCTTTTAAAAAATCGTAGCTCCTTTATTTATCCATCGACGTCGCTGTATGAGGGCTTGTTTTTTGCGGGACGAGTTGTATTTTTCAATGGCACTATTTATTGTACCATATAATTTACTGAAAAACTTTTAAACAATTCTTAGCGGAGAGAAATGGAAAAAAAAAAAAGAGACATTCCACCATCTTTCGGTGCGTCCTGTTTCTACGGCGCACAAACTGCAACAAAAACGACCTGATATTTTTATTCTATGGGTCAGTACTAGAAATGAGCGAACGTACTCGGATAAGCACTACTCGTCCGAGTAATGTGCCTTATCCGAGTACCGCTGTACTCGTCTTGAAAGGTTCGGGGCGCTCCGCTGCTGACAGGTGAGTCGCAGCGGGGAGCGGGGCAGCGCGGGCGGGAGAGAAAGATCTCCCCTCCGTTCCTCCCCGCTCTCCCCTGCAGCTCCCCGCTCCGCAGCGCGTCCCGAATCTTTCAAGACGAGTACAGCGGTACTCGGATAAGGCACATTACTCGGACGAGTAGTACTTATCCGAGTACGTTCGCTCATCTCTAGTCAGTACGATTACTACGATACCAAACTTATATAGTTTTTTTTGCTGTAGTACTTGTATTTTTTTTTTAAGATATTTATTTTTTTTTCAATTATTTTCTGCGGTCATTTTGTGCGCGCAATAACTTTTTTATTTTTCTGTCGACGTAGTTGAGCAAGGGCTCAATTTTTGCGGGATGTCCTGTAGTTTCCAATAGTATCAATTTGGAATACATACAACTTTTTGATCGCTTTTTATTGCATTTTTTATGGAGGACAGGGTAACTAAAAAAGTGTATTTCTGGCATTCTTTATGCACTACTTTGATAGATCGAACTTTTACGGACGCGGCGATACCAAATACATATTTTTATTTTATGATTTAGATTTTTTAATAATAGATATGGCAAAAGGGGGGTGATTTAAACTTTTATAACTTTTTTTTTTACAATTTAAAAAACTTTATTGATCTTTTTTCTTACTTTACTTTGAAGTCCCCCTGGGGGACTTTAACATGCGATGCTTTGATCGCTCCTGCAGTATGACGTAATGCTATAGCATTACGTCATACTGCTTTTTTACAGGCAGTCTTTCAAGCCACCCTGTGTGGATGGCTTGATAGGCAGTCTGCTAAGGCAGCCCTGGGGCCATTCAATAGGCCCCCAGCTGCCATGACACCTGCACGGCTCCCCCGATCTCACCGCGGGGGGGGGGCCGTGCGGGACCCCCAAACAGCGTTCACGGGATTTAAATGCCGCTGTCGGAATTGACAGCGGCATTTAAATGGTTAATAGCTGCGCTGGGCTGAACGGCCGAGCGTGGCTATTGCCCGCGGCTGTCAGCTGTAATAAACAGCTGACGCCCGCGCTGTATGGAGGGAGATAGCGGCGCTACCTCCCTCCATACACGTCCAGCAACAGCAGGATGTAGTTTTACGATAGCGCCGTCACTAAGGGGTTAATGTCCCCCAAGCAGGCAACAGGGGTTGATATTTATTGTTTTGTCATGACGCCAGTTCCTAGCCAGGCTTAAACCCGCTATGGGGATGTTGGAGGTTGTAATCCCTTTTCGTAGAGGGTGGTGTAGTACTCAGTGCAGGTGGTATTGAGTGAGAAGGTGCTCCAGGAGACAGGATAATGGTTTACCAATGAAACTCACGTTTATTTGTAGACTTCGATAGATAGTTACAGGCAAACCCTTCTGTAAAGACGTCTCATACAATTACAGGCAAACCCTTCTGTAAAGGCCTACTTGTGCGGTGTTGGATGATTGGAGAATTCCTTCTTTCTTTCTATATTTCTAACCTCTGTCTCCTCTATAAAACTCTTCCACTATCTTTCTTCTTTCTCTATCTTTCTTTATATATCTATAACCCTTTTCTTATATCTTTCGTCTCTTAATACAGTTCTTTTAGGTTTATTGTTACTATAATATTTCCTTGTACTCACTATACCTCTCCTTCTCACTGCACTGTGAACTCCTTCCTCCTGCTTTTACTTCATCTTCTCTCTTTCCTCTCTCTCCTCGGACTCTTCACTAACTGACCTTTCCTGACAGGAATCCCAAGGCCACAAGATTTATGCATTGCGAGATGTACAAATCTCACACAAATGTTAGCCCCATTCTTTTGAATGGGGTCATATACATGAATAATTTTTTTCCCGCATGGCACCCTGATGCGATGCAGGAATCAAATTGGGACATGTTCTATCTTGTATGTGCTCTCACATCGCACCACCCATTGTTTTCAATAGAGCTGGCAGCAGCATCGCACCCTGTGCAAAGTGCACACAATGCAATGTGAGGTCTCCCATTGCAAACAATGGGAGAAACTCTGCAAACCTCCGCCGCAGCTGACAACCGCGACGGGGGTTCTCTGTATTCCCGAAGTGATACAAGGCTGTTTTCACATGAAAACACCTCGCATCCTCGGGGATTTCACATGGATGGAGATGGCGATATTGGGCTCAATATCGCCCTCACCTGTGTGAAGTTAGCCTACCTATCAACCCATGCGGGACTTTCCTCGCTCAATCACGGGCCTCCTCTGTTACCCCACTGTCTGCCAGCCAGTCCCACTGCTGTTGCCATCCAGCAGAATAGCCAATGGGAACAGGGCAGCTGACAGCCAATGGGGGAACAGGGCGGTTGTCAGGCAGATTTTAATTAACAGTCACATCTTTAATCTCTAAAATCTATAACATTCTAAATGCTTAAAGGCATATACACCAATAAAAAACATTACCACATTAAACATTATGTAGCGCTCACTCTGGGCCACTACATCTGTTCGCTGATCCCGTCCCTCTCCAAAGGTACAGAGTGGGGAGAGGTGGAGGGGGTGGGGTGGGGCACAGGAGAAAGTCTCGGGCAGCTTAAGAAGCAGTGCACTGAAAAACAAAATTAGGTACTTACAAATGTCAGCAGCTCTGCAATGCCACCCCAACTTTTCATACATAGCAGCTGCTACTTTCTCCTTCTGACACTGCAGACTGGTTCTGTGCCACCTGTCCTCTGACAGACTAAGACTTACCAACTGATTGCCCCAGATTAGTGCTCCTGGCAGTTGACAAGCAGCAGTCGCCCGGAGCCCGACAAAGTGTCTCTCTCTGCACGATATAAAAAGCTGAGTGATTGTTGCTGGCAAAGACTTTGTTGCTTATCTGCAGCAATCAGCAATTTACTTCAATACAGAGAGGGGCACTTTATCGGGTTCTGGGTGGCTGCTGCTTGTCACCTGCCAGGAGGAGCACTGATCAATGGCAATCAGCTGGTAAGTTTTAGTATGTGTCAGAGAATTGGCGGAACAGAGCCGCTTTCCTGTCTCATTATTACGCTAGGCTCCATGGCTGCAGGTCAGAGAAGAGACAGAATGGAGATAGTAATTTAGCTTCCTTTCCAGCAATCAGTGTGCAGCTAGTGTTCCCTATGGCTTACATTTTTGCATCTGGGGCACACACCCTGCCTTCCCCACCCTCTTCTAGTTATGTCCTTGCTAATGGCAAGTCATTTACGGCTATTTATTCACATCTTCACTGCTCAGCACAGCTGTGCAATGTCTTCTGTGATGGTATGTGTGTGTTACAGACACTTTGAGAGCAGAATCTGTACTTCTATGTGCACAGTGTATAGAAGACATAGTATAACAGCTAAGGCTTTTTCCACTAGTTCTGACAAAATATTGCTATATATACCCCACATAAGGTGAAAATTGGAAATGCAGGATACAAGTCATACAATGACTAGAAATAGTGTTATTTCTCATTTACACACAGCAGCTTATCCAGAAAAGTTAGGTTTGCTTTAATGCAGTTATTTACCATGGGTAGCAAACAGTCCCAGACTGGGCCGCTTAGTGCTCACGAGTAAAATTATTTCTGAGTCCAACTGCATAGTTACATATAAATATTACCTCACCTCTGTTTGCAAACTCCTGGCTGCCACTTTCTCTAAATACTTCAATGGCAACTTAGCTGCATGTGTTCAGCCATATCTCCACTTAAAGAGAACCTGTCAGCATGTTTACAACTACTTAACCCTCTACACCACATGTGTCAAACACAAGGCCCGCTGCCTCGTGTTATGTGGCCCGCAGGGTGCCGACGCCGCTCACCAATGCAGCGATTACCAGCTGGGGTGCCGCAGCTCCCTGCTGGTAATCGCGCTGTTGCCACTGATCCCGGCGCACACTGACCTCAGTGTGCAGCCAGGATCCTCCTCCCCAAGTCGCCTGCTCATTAGTTCCGCAGGAGAGGACTCGGGGAGGAACTTGCCGGGCACACACACTGACGTCAGTGTGCGCCGGGCTGAGTGGCAACAGCGCGATTACCAGCAGGGAGCTGCAGCACCCCAGCTGGTAATCGCTGCAGTGAGCGATGCTGACAGGCAGGAGAAGGCAAGTATATGGGGTGGGGGCTGCTTATTACTGGGGGGGCTGCTTATTACTGGGGCGGGACTGCCTAATACTGGGGGTGGGGGAACGCCTATTACTGGGGGGGGACTGCCTATTACTGGGGGGGGGACTGCCTATTACTGGGGGTGGGCTGCCTATTACTGGGGGTGGGCTGCCTATTACTGGGGGGGTGGGCTGCCTATTACTGGGGGGGGCTTACTATTACTGGGGGGGGGGTTGCCTATTACTTGGGGGGCTGCTTATTACTGGAAGGGCTGCTTATTATGGGGGGGGGTGCTTATTACTGGGGGAGTGCTTATTACTGGGAGGTGCTGCTTATTACTGAGGGGTGCTGCTTATTACTGGGGGCTGCTTATTACTGGGGGTGGCTGGTTATTACTGGGGCGGGACTGCCTAATACTGGGGGTGGGGGAACGCCTATTACTGGGGGGGGACTGCCTATTACTGGGGGGGGGACTGCCTATTACTGGGGGTGGGCTGCCTATTACTGGGGGTGGGCTGCCTATTACTGGGGGGTGGGCTGCCTATTACTGGGGGGGGCTTACTATTACTGGGGGGGGTTGCCTATTACTTGGGGGGCTGCTTATTACTGGAAGGGCTGCTTATTATGGGGGGGGGGTGCTTATTACTGGGGGAGTGCTTATTACTGGGAGGTGCTGCTTATTACTGAGGGGTGCTGCTTATTACTGGGGGCTGCTTATTACTGGGGGTGGCTGGTTATTACTGGGGGGGTGCTGGTTATTACTGGCGAGGGGCTGGTTATTACTGGGGGTAGGGGGGCTAGTTATTACTGGGGGAGGGGGCTGGTTATTACTGGGGGAGGGGGCTGGTTATTACTGGGGGTAGGGGGGCTGGTTATTACTGGGGGAGGGGGCTGGTTATTACTGGGGGTGGGGGCTGGTTATTACTGGGGAGGGGGCTGGTTATTACTGGGGGGCTGCTTATTACTGGGGGGGGGCTGCTTATTATTATTACTGAGGTGGGGGCTTATTATTATTATTGAGGTGGGGGCTTATTACTGAGGGGAGAGCTTATTACTGGGGGGGGCTTATAATTATAACGTTGCTGTGGGGGTTAATATTACTAATTGGGCCACTCTGGGGTCGTTATTTTTACTGGGTCCACTATCAGGGTCACTATTAGGGCTCGTTCACATAGGTGTAACTGTATTTCGGTCGCACAAATACGCTGCGTATTTGCGCAATCGAAAATCGCTTATGCCTGTATATTTGCGTACATAAAAAGGAATACAGATGGGCCCACTGAAATGGTGCACAAATATGCAGTGAATACACAAGTTTCCGGCGCATTCACCACGTATTTGTGTGGCCCATTCACTTCAATGGCCTATCGTGGTGCGCAGTACGCAACAATATAGGTCATGCTGTGTGAAAATATACATCATGTGAATGAACTCAGTGAAATCAATGGCTTCTATTCACTGCATATTATGTACGCAAATACGTTTATGTGAACAACCCCTAACTATACCGTCTTAGGCCCCCTGCACACAGGCAGAAATTCCGCAGCGGGATTTCCCGCAGAATTTCTGCCCATGGAAGCTGCCATAGGATTGCGTTAGAAAACGCAATCCTATGCACACGGCTGTGATTTGTCTGCGCAAAATCTCGCACAGAAAACAAATCGCGGCATGCTCTATTTCTGTGCGGGGCAGCCGACACACAACACAGAGCCGGAGCCGCGGGATCACAGCGGGATCCCACCCGGCCGTCTGCAGGCAACCTTACAATCGGGCCTTTGAAGGTCACCATAAGCCTGATGTGGCCCTCGGTGAAAATGAGTTTGACACCCCTGCTCTACACCATTTAATAGGTGATAAAGTGGGCATTTACATAGGTAGTTTCTAACCATATATCAAATAGAAAGAAGTCAGCTCACTCATTCTTCTTAATTCAATTCAGCCGATTCTATTCACAAGAATGCAAGGAGCACCCAGTGGACTGCTAGTAATTGTGTTACTCCAGAATGAATGCCTAAACTTTCAGCACTTCCATAAAAACAGTTTCCATGGTTATAACATTATGACCGGTGAGGGCACAACCATTGGGAGCCCTGCCAGTCACGGAAATGGGATACCAAAGGATCCCACATGAATAAAGTGGAAGACGAACATGTGTGCTTTTGCTTTTGCTCCACGCATTTCAATATGAGCACTGGAAATTACCGAGTACAAGCACTCGGCATTCACCAGCATGCCCATTGAAATGTATGGAGCGGTGGTGCACATTCACAACTTATGTACCATTCATGCTGGGACCTTCATGACCCCTGTTCTCAGTATAAAGAATTCAGATTGCCACAAAATGCTTGGTAGGAAATAACTTTATAACTTGGCACAACCCCTTTAATTCAAAATAGGTATTAGTGTATCTTGACGCCACCGGAAGGCAGAGGTTTAATAGGAGGAACGCCCCTCTCACACCCCCAGCTCCCGATAGGGTCAAGGCACAAAGGTGCTAGCCGCACTCTCTGGATCAATTTCAGCCGGCCGTGCTGCCTTAGGCTGACGGTTTGTGGTTTTCTTTGCCTTACATTATTACCTGTAAATGCTGCCATGTTGGCATAGTAACATGGCAGCATTAACATGTAATAATGAAAGACAAAGAAGACAAGCAACCATCAGCGTAAGGCAGCAGGGCCGGCAGAAATGGATGGAGACACAGCAGCGTCTCTCCTCTGTCCCGGCCGGCATTTGTGCCATGCATGCCACCCCACTGCCGGGCTGACACGTCTGTCCCTGGCGCTGCTGTGACGTTTGTTCCTGCCGCAGGCTGTATCAGGCAGCGGCTGTGAACTTCCTGCCGGCCATCGATTGTTAGCTGCATTGCGCACAGCGGTTTTGACCTCCATTGTGGCTGCCGGCTGTAAGCTCCGTGCCGGCCGGCGGCTGCGACCTCCATTCCAGCCAGTTGCCCCCACCCCCGTTGACAGCTGGCAATGACATAACTTTTGCATAGCGTTACACTGTATGGGGGTCCCCACTTCTGGGGCGCCGCTGGGGAACCTACTTGGAGCTGTGTCTGCACCCCTGGCGGCCCCTCTGTTCCTTTTCAAGCTGTGCTTAGTCCCCTTTCAGGACCTTGTGGACAAGAAGCTGCACAGCCAATCAGCTACAGGGGGCTTCACCCCCCTGTCAATCTTTACTCCACCAGCTATTGCTGGTGGCGTCAAGAAACACCAATACTGTCAACAAATTTTAGATAAAGAGTAGCTTAGCAATATAAAGGGAATTTGTCACCTCGGATGCCGCACAAAAACTAAAGTATTGAGTGAGTACTATAAAGAAGGGATAGTTCTGATAGAAGCATAACGCTCAATCTCCTACTTGATAGTGATGTATAATATCTAGAGATGAGCGAGCACCAAAATGCTCCGGTGCTCGTTACTCGGGACAAAATTATCGCGATGCTCGAGGGTTCGTTTCGAGTAACGAACCCCATTGAAGTCAATGGGCGACCCGAGCATTTTTGTATTTCGCCAATGCTCGCTAAGGTTTTCATGTGTGAAAATCTGGGCAATTCAAGAAAGTGATGGGAACGACACAGCAACGGATAGGGCAGGCGAGGGGCTACATGTTGGGCTGCATCTCAAGTTCACAGGTCCCACTATTAAGCCACAATACCGGCAAGAGTGGCCCCCCCCCCTCCCAACAACTTTTACTTCTGAAAAGGCCTCATTAGCAATGCATACCTTAGCTAAGCACCACACTACCTCCAACAAAGCACAATCACTGCCTGCATGACACTCCGCTGCCACTTCTCCTGGGTTACATGCTGCCCAACCCCCCCCCCCCCGCACGACCCAGTGTCCACAGCGCACACCAAAGTGTCCCTGCGCAGCCTTCAGCTGCCCTCATGCCACACCACCCTCATGTCTATTTATAAGTGCGTCTGCCATGAGGAGGAACCGCAGGCACACACTGCAGAGGGTTGGCACGGCTAGGCAGCGACCCTCTTTAAAAGGGGCGGGGCGATAGCCCACAATGCTGTACAGAACCAATGAGAAATATAATCCTGTGCCACCGCCATCAGGAGCTGCACACGTGGGCATAGCAATGGGGAACCTATGTGCCACACACTATTCATTCTGTCAAGGTGTCTGCATGCCCCAGTCAGACCGCGGTTTTTAATTCATAGACACAGGCAGGTACAACTCCCTATTGTGAAGTCCCTGTGGACCGACAGCATGGGTGGCTCCCTGGAACCCACCGGCGATACATAAAAATATCCCATTGCATTGCCCAACACAGCTGAGGTAGTAATGTCGTGCTTAATGCAGGTGGGCTTCGGCCCACACTGCATGCCCCAGTCTGACTGGTAATATGTAACTTAACAGTAACCTCGTTGGTGGTAATGTGGTGGTGACTGCGGACCTGGTAGCGCGGTTTTATGTAGTTGGTTTTCGGAATGTGGCCAGGATTAAGTGGGCCGTGGCGGGTGGTGGTGCTCTCTTGTTGGTGGTGGTGCTCTCTTGTTGTGTCGTTAAAGGTGAAATTCTTGGACTGCCACCAGACGGACCAATGCAAAGGTATTTGCCAAGAATGTTTTCATTGTTGGAGGAGGAGGGGGATGTTTTGGAGGCACTATGTGTCCTCTACACGTGTCCGTGGTTATATGCACCTTAACAGTAACAGCGTTGGTGGGAAATGGCCTCGCCGCCATCATGTCTTTGTGAAGCCTCTGTTTCCACACCCCAGTGACATACCATTAGCAGCGGTATAGGCAGAGCCCACAATTATTAACATTTCAGCGGTAGCATTAGGGACAGGCCCCACTAACATATCACTAGCAGCAGTATAGGGGGAGCGCAGTCTTAGTTCCATTTCAGTAATAGTAGCACTCAAGACAGGCCCCAGTAACATTCCTATTGCAGCAGTTTAGGGAGATAACAGTCTCTTTCACATTTCAGTAGCTGCAGTATAGACAAGGCCCCAGTTACATTTATGTAGCTAAAGTGTAGGCCAACCCCACACACCTTTCTGTACCATGAGTGCAGGCGAAGAACATAGAAATTACTATGATTACACTGTAGGTGAGGGCCCAAAAAAATTGGTGTACCAACAGTAGTAATGTACCTCAGAAAAAATTGGCCATGCCCAACCAAGATGGCAGGTGAAACCCATTAATCGCTTTGGTTAATGTGGCTTAAGTGGTAACTAGGCCTGGAGGCAGCCCAGTTTAACGAAAAATTGGTTCAAGTTAAAGTTTCAACGCTTTTAAGAGCATTGAAACGTATAAAAATTGTTTAGAAAAATTATATGAGTGAGCCTTGTGGCCCTAAGAAAAATTGCCCGTTCGGCGTGATTACGTGAGGTTTCAGGAGGAGGAGCAGGAGGAGGAGGAGGAATATTATGCACAGATTGATGAAGCAGAAATGTCCCCGTTTTGGATGGTGAGAGAGAACGATGCTTCCATCCGTGGGTGCAGCCTACGTATTGTTTAGGTATCGCTGCTGTCCGCTGGTGGAGAAGAAAAGTCTGGGGAAATCCAGGCTTTGTTCATCTTTATGAGTGTAAGCCTGTCGGCACTGTCGGTTGACAGGCGGGTACGCTTATCTGTGATGATTCCCCCAGCCGCACTAAACACCCTCTCTGACAAGACGCTAGCCGCAGGACAAGCAAGCACCTCCAGGGCATACAGCGCGAGTTCAGGCCACGTGTCCAGCTTCGACAACCAGTAGTTGTAGGTGGCAGAGGCGTCAGGGAGGACGGTCGTGCGATCGGCTACGTACTCCCTCACCATCCTTTTACAGTGCTCCCGCCGAATCAGCCTTGACTGGGGAGCGGTGACACAGTCTTGCTGGGGAGCCATAAAGCTGTCCAGGGCCTTAAAGACTGTTGCACTGCCTGTGCTGTACATGCTGCTCGATCTCCGCACCTCCCCTGCTACCTGGCCCTCGGAACTGTGCCTTCTGCCACTAGCGCTGTCGGATGGGAATTTTACCATCAGCTTGTCCGCCAGGGTCCTGTGGTATAGCAACACTCTCGAACCCCTTTCCTCTTCGGGAATGAGAGTGGAAAGGTTCTCCTTATACCGTGGGTCGAGCAGTGTGTACACCCAGTAATCCGTAGTGGCCAGAATGCGTGTAACGCGAGGGTCACGAGAAAGGCATCCTAACATGAAGTCAGCCATGTGTGCCAGGGTACCTGTACGCAACACATGGCTGTCTTCACTAGGATGATCACTTTCAGGATCCTCCTCCTCCTCCTCCTCCTCCTCCTCCTCCTCCTCAGGCCATACACGCTGAAAGGATGACAGGCAAGCAGCATGGGTACTGTCAGCAGTGGGCCAAGCTGTCTCTTCCCCCTCCTCCTCATGCTCCTCCTCCTCCTCCTGAACGCGCTGAGATATAGACAGGAGGGTGCTCTGACTATCCAGCGACATACTGTTTCCCCCAGCTCTGTTTCCGAGCGCAAAGCGTCTGCCTTTATGCTTTGCAGGGAACTTCTCAAGATGCATAGCAGAGGAATGGTGACGCTAATGATTGCAGCATCGCCGCTCACCACCTGGGTAGACTGCTCAAAGTTTCGAAGGACCTGGCAGATGTCTGCCAACCAGGCCCACTCTTCTGAAAATAATTGAGGAGGCTGACTCCCACTGCGCCGCCCATGTTGGAGTTGGTATTCCACTATAGCTCTACGCTGCTCATAGAGCCTGGCCAACATGTGGAGCGTAGAGTTCCACCGTGTGGGCACGTCGCACAGCAGTCGGTGCACTGGCAGAGTAAACCGATGTTGCAGGGTCCGCAGGGTGGCAGCGTCCGTGTGGGACTTGCGGAAATGTGCGCAGAGCCGGCGCACCTTTCCGAGCAGGTCTGACAAGCGTGGGTAGCTTTTCAGAAAGCGCTGAACCACCAAATTAAAGACGTGGGCCAGGCATGGCACGTGCGTGAGGCTGCCGAGCTGCAGAGCCGCCACCAGGTTACGGCCGTTGTCACACACGACCATGCCCGGTTGGAGGCTCAGCGGCGCAAGCCAGCGGTCAGTCTGCTCTGTCAGACCCTGCAGCAGTTCGTGGGCCGTGTGCCTCTTATCTCCTAAGCTGAGTAGTTTCAGCACGGCCTGCTGACACTTGCCCACCGCTGTGCTGCCACGACGCGCGACACCTACTGCTGGCGACGCGCTGCTGCTGCTGACACATCTTGATTGCGAGACAGAGGTTGCGTTGGAGGAGGAGGAGGAGGAGGGTGCTTTAGTGGAGGAAGCATACACCGCCGCAGATACCACCACCGAGCTGGGGCCCGCAATTCTGGGGGTGGGTAGGACGTGAGCGGTCCCAGGCTCTGACTCTGTCCCAGCCTCCACTAAATTCACCCAATGTGCCGTCAGGGAGATGTAGTGGCCCTGCCCGCCTGTGCTTGTCCACGTGTCCGTTGTTAAGTGGACCTTGGCAGTAACCGCGTTGGTGAGGGCGCGTACAATGTTGCGGGAGATGTGGTTGTGCAGGGCTGGGACGGCACATCGGGAAAAGTAGTGGCGACTGGGAACTGAGTAGCGCAGGGCCGCCGCCGCCATCATACTTTTGAAGGACTCCGTTTCCACAACCCTATATGGCAGCCTCTCAAGGCTGATAAATTTGGCTATGTGGACGGTTAACGCTTGAGCGTGCAGGTGCGTGGCGGCATACTTGCGCTTGCGCTCAAACACTTGCGCTAGCGACGGCTGGACGGTGTGGTGCGAGACATTGCTGGATTGGGCCGAGGACAGCGGAGGTGAGGGTGTGGGTGCAGGCCAGGAGACGGTAGTGCCTGTGTCCTCAGAGCAGGGTTGGATCTCAGTGGCAGGTTGGGGCCCAGGGGGAGAGGCAGCGGTGCAAACCGGAGGCGGTGAACGGCCTTCGTCCCACCTTGTGGGGTGCTTGGCCATCATATGTCTGCGCATGCTGGTGGTGGTGAGGCTGTTGGTGGTGGCTCCCCGGCTGATCTTGGCGCGACAAAGGTTGCACATCACTGTTCGTCGGTCGTCAGGCGTCTCTGTGAAAAACTGCCAGACCTTAGAGCACCTTGTCCTCTGCAGGGTGGCATGGCGCGAGGGTGCGCTTTGGGAAACAGTTGGTGGATTATTCGGTCTGGCCCTGCCTCTACCCCTGGCCACCGCACTGCCTCTTGCAACC
Source organism: Eleutherodactylus coqui (assembly GCF_035609145.1). Taxonomy (NCBI): domain Eukaryota; kingdom Metazoa; phylum Chordata; class Amphibia; order Anura; family Eleutherodactylidae; genus Eleutherodactylus; species Eleutherodactylus coqui. The sequence goes on from NC_089849.1 coordinate 81,246,243, forward strand.
TGCCCTGCTGCTGCCCTTGCCTCCCCCTCTGAAGACCTGTCCTGAGTAGGCGTTGCAAACCAGGTGGGGTCAGTCACCTCATCGTCCTGCTGCTCTTCCTCAGAATTCTCTGTGCGCTCCTCCCTCGGACTTACTGCCCTTACTACTACCTCAGTGATAGACAACTGTGTCTCATCGTCATCGTCCTCCTCACCCACTGAAAGGTCTTGAGACAGTTGCCGGAAGTCCCCAGCCTCATCCCCCGGACCCCGGGAACTTTCCAATGGTTGGGCATCAGTGACGATAAACCCCTCTGGTGGGAGAGGAACCACTGCTGCCCAATCTGAGCAGGGGCCCGAGAACAGTTCCTGGGAGTCTTCCCGCTCGTGAGCATGTGTCATTGTAGTGGAGTGAGGAGGCTGGGAGGAAGGAGGAGCAGCAGACAGAGGATTCGGATTTGCAGCAGTGGACGGCGCAGAACTGTGGGTGGACGATAGGTTGCTCGAAGCACTTTCTGCCATCCACGACAGGAACTGCTCACACTGCTCATTTTCTAATAAAGGTCTCCCGCGTGGACCCATTAATTGTGCGATGAATGTGGGGACGCCAGAAACGTGCCTCTCTCGTAATCGCGTAGCAGTCAGCTGTGATACACCTGGATCAGTTCGGCCTGTGCCCACACCCTCACTTGGCCCTCCGCGTCCTCGGCCGCGTCCACGTCCTCTAGGCCTACCCCTACCCCTCAGCATGCTGTATTACCAGTGATTTGATTTCCCAGGCAGGAAATAAATTGGCGCAAGCCTGCTGTTAACTGTAGCTGGCTGCGTATGATTTCTTTACGTTCTCCACCCACCACACACGTACCCAGAACGCTGAGGACTGTCAGAGGCAGGCCAAATAGAATGTTTCCCTTTTTTTTTTAAAGGGAAGGCCCACTGACTATATTCAATCAGATAAGAAATGTGTTCCACAGAACTGCAGTGTTATATGAAGTGCAGCAGAGCGGTGATTTTTCCCAGCCAGGAAATAAATTGGCGCAAGCCTGCTGTTAAACGTAGCTGGCTGCGTATGATTTCTTTACGTTCTCCACCCACCACACACGTACCCAGAACGCTGAGGACTGTCTGAGGCAGGCCAAATAGAATGTTTCCCTTTTTTTTTAAAGAAAAGGCCCACTGACTATATTCAATCAGATAAGAAATGTGTTCCACAGAACTGCAGTGTTATATGAAGTGCAGCAGAGCGGTGATTTTTCCCAGCCAGGAAATAAATTGGCGCAAGCCTGCTGTTAAACGTAGCTGGCTGCGTATGATTTCTTTACGTTCTCCACCCAGCACACACGTACCCAGAACGCTGAGGACTGTCAGAGGCAGGCCAAATAGAATGTTTCCCTTTTTTTTTAAAGAAAAGGCCCACTGACTATATTCAATCAATAATATATGTCTTCTGGCCCTGCCTACACAATTCTGTCCCTGTAGTATTACTGCAGGGCGCAATGCTCTGCATAGCCGATTTTGAAAAAAAAAAATATATGCAACACTGCTAACAGCAGCCTGCACAGTACTGCACGCGGTTAAATGTGGCCCTAAGAAGGACCGTTGGGGTTCTTGAAGCCTACACTCACTCCTAACACTCTCCCTGCCTAACCACCACATCTGTCCCTGTAGTATTACTGCAGGGCGCAATGCTCTGCACAGCCGATTTTGAAAAAAAAAAAAAAAATGTGCAACACTCCTAACAGCAGCCTCCACACTACTGCACACGGATAGATGTGGCCCTAAGAAGGACCGTTGGGGTTCTTGAAGCCTACACTCACTCCTAACACTCTCCCTACAACCGCTCCAACACAACAGCACTTTCCCTCAGCTACCTCACAACGCATCTGAGGCGAGCCGCGGGAGGGGCCGATTTTTATACTCGGGTGACATCTGATCTCCCCAGCCACTTACTGCAGGGGGTTGGTATAGGGCTTGAACGTCACAGGGGGAAGTTGTAATGCCTTCCCTGTCTTTCAATTGGCCAGAAAAGCGCGCTAACGTCTCAGAGATGAAAGTGAATGTAACCCGAACACCGCGTGGTGCTCGTTAAGAGTAACGAGCATCCCGAACACCCTAATATTCACCCGAGCATCAAGCTCGGACGAGTACGTTCGCTCATCTCTAATAATATCTCATCCACAGAGCAAAGACTATTAGTATGCATCGCTAATAATAGGGAAGATCCTACTGAGAGTGAGCTGTGTTGTAAGCAAATGCTACTGCGTGTTCTCTAATGTAAAGCAAACATCATTATATTAGATAGTATCAATAGTGAACTATATATATCTGGTCTCGATATATAATGCACCTTTGAAAAATCAAAGAGAATCAGTAGAGATTTACAATTTTAACAGTAGTGTGTCCAGTAGGAGTGGTGGTATACCCAGGCACTAACTTAGATATAGTGGGTGGCTGTGATGGACTATATGCAGTTATTGCAGATGCTATTTGTCACGGCCAGCATATATGTTTTGGCACAGATACCAAGTGGGCATTAATCGTCACTTTTGTCCCTTCTATTGTATCTGGAATCAAAAAACTGTGGGGTCTAATTTAATTTAGTCAGCAATAATACCATTACTCCTTTAATGAATGCATGATCGTATGGAGAAGGAAAAGAAACGGTTGATATACTGGAAATTAAAGGATAAGAATTTAGCGTAATAAAAATCTCCATTTGATCCCTCACTGTGTATTGATATCACAGCCTTAGGGTGCATTCCCACAAACGTATATCGGCTCGGTTTTCACGCTGAGCCGATATACGTCGTCCTCATCTGCAGGGGGGGGGGGGGGGGGATGGAAGAGCCAGGAGCAGGAACTGAGCTCCCGCCCCCTCTCTGCCTCCTCTCCGCCCCTCTGCACTATTTGCAATTCTCTGAATTTAGCCCCCCCCCCGCCCCGCCCCCTTTCATTGCATTCGTGGGAATGCAGCCTTAGGGCTCAGTCACACGGGTGTTTTGTCACACTAATTTTTGTGTGCATAACTGATGCGTTTAAAAAATTGCGTGACCGAAGTGGGTGTCACGGCGAAAAATCTGCACCTAGCAGTGTTTATCCGCAGCGGTAAAACACCCATCTGACCTGAGTATATTCACAATGCGCATCAAAATGCGCAGCCGGAACTTTTTTGTCGTGCATCTAATTGTGCTCCATGACAGGAGTACAGTGTGGCGAGGTCATAAAATAAAAATAGCAAGCATTTTAAAATCATGCGTTTTTGCGCAACATTAAAACGCAAGACGCAAATACCCGCAAAGTTGTGTCCTATAATTTTCGCCGCATGTGTTTGTGTGCATGTAAAATTCGCACATGTGACCACTGTCATTGGAAAGCATTGGTTCTACATAGATGCGAAACGCAAACTCAACTGACAGACGTGCGTACAAACGCCCGTGTGACTGAGCCCTGAGAAATACAATGAGAAGTACCCAGAGTTTGACTGAGGGACTTCTTCACTGAATGACTTTGATGAGGGGAGTGTATGCTTGAGAGTCCCAGTCACCAGTTATACATCACTAAGTAGGAGATTGAGCTCAACATTTTTATGAGAACTTTTTGGAGCAGATGTCCATGTGCTATGGCGTATTATTAACCATAGCTATGTAGAAAATATATGTGTCTTGTCTTTTTGTCCAATAGTTTTACAGTATATCCATTAAAAGTTATATTTTAACTGGAACCTTATTTCTGTGAAAACCCAATTTTGTTATTTTGGGGTTTCTGCTGCTTTCAGTGATATATCAAACTATTAACGACGACCTGTCCGTCCGTGTGCGAGTGACTTACATGCTCCGCCCCTGATCACATGATGGTGATGTCATCAAAGGTCCTTCATCCCCATTGGGGGAGTTACATACTCTGTCCCTGATCACATGATGGTGACATTATCACAGGTCCTGTACGCACACAGCTGCTGTCCGGCTAGGTATTCATTAATATTCCATAGCAACTGAGGCCGCAGGATATTTGTAGTCCACCAGTAATCTACACAAGGATGCATGACCTTTGAGGATATCACTATCATGTGATCAGGGTCAGAGCATGTAAGTCATTCACTCGGGATGAGCTTCACCGTCATATGATCAGAGGCAGAGCATGACAGTCACGTCATCACAGATTTTTCCTGTTCCGATCAGTGCTGCTTCTCATCTCTGTTGTATGGGATGAACAATGTATGTAGCAGTGCTGTGTGTGTGACGTGCATGTAGCACAGCTGTGTGGCGCATTGCGCTACCAGAAACACTGGTACTATAATTTCCTAATAATTACTAGTAGTACTATAAAGGACAATAATTTCAAATCTATACATTTTATTAGGGGTGTAACTATAGAGGGTGCAGGGGATGCGGTTGCACCCGGGACCAGGAGCCTTAGGGGGCCCATAAGGTCTCTCTTCTCCATATGGTGAGCCCAGTATTATGAATTAAGCATTATAGTTGGGGACCCTATTACAGATTTTGCATTGGGGCCCAGAAGCTTCAAGTTATGTCTCTGTGCAGCATGGTTTAGGTATGGGTACGGGTACAGATACAGATAGAGGGGGGCCCCAGCTCACGTTTTGCATCAGGGCCCCTGAGCCTTTAGTTACGCCCCTGTATTTTATCATTACTTTATCTATAATCACTTGCTGTCTCTATCTATACCCACATTATCACTTTACTCACTTTATGCTTACTAACATTCCTCTGCAAATCAGCATTTTGTTGGTGCACAACAAGTATTAGTACTAGCCTTCCCATGTGCTTACATCTATGTACTGATTAAGGAGGCCAGTTTGAGCAGCACATGCCTATTTACTTGCTTTGTTTTTCCTACACTTGGAAGACGAGGCTGAACAGATGGAGCTTTCTTTCCATACTGTGGTGTGGTAAATAGATTTTTAATTTGAAGGCAAATGCATTTTAAAAATAATCTTCTATAACCTTTACTAGAAATGTTCACACAACTGCTTTAAGTCACTGATATCAAGGAAAGTCAGTTGGTAACACATCAGGTAATATATTATGATCCAAAGGACTCATTTATCTAATGACTTGCTGGATTAGGCCCAATAAGAGATGAGCAAGCATGCTTTTCTGAGCTTGCTACACATTCGAGCATTAGGGTACTCGAGATGCTCGTTACTCGAGACGAACCCCACGCGGTACTCGAGTCAATTTCATTTCCCTTCCCCGCATGTTTAGCACCATTTTCTAGCCAATAAACATGTGGGAAGGCATTACCACTTCCTGCTTTGACGTGCCAGCCCTCTCCCCCCCACAGTAGTGAGTGGCTGGCGAGATCAGGTGACCGCCGAGTACTTAAACTGGTCCCGCCCGCGGGTCGCCTCAGAAGCATGCTGCCAGAGGTTAGGGAAAGTGCTGCTGCTGATAAAGGGAAAGTGTTAGAGTAGGATCCGGTCTTCAAGAACCCCAACGGTCCTTCTCAGGGCTACTCACTCTTCATAGTGTGCATTACTGTTGTGGCTGGCTGGGAGCAGTAGTGCACCATTTTTTTTTAAAGCATCTAGGCCTGTGCAGAGCATTACACCTATAACATTCTCAGTCTGCAGTGTATTACGCAGAGTTTAGGGAAAGAGCTGCTGATATAGGGAAAATGTTACAGTCGGGATCCTCTCTACAAGAACCCCAACAGTCCTTAGGGCTACTCCTCATGGTGTGCATTATAGTTGTGGCACGCTGGGAGCAGTAGTACACCGTATTTTTTTAAGCATCTAGCCCTGTGCAGAGCATTACAGTTATACTGTTCTATGTCTGCAGTGCATTAGACAGAGGTCTCACTGCTAAACAGTAATCTAATATTTGCTGGGCCACTGCAAACTATTTCAGTTATGCTGTTCTATGTCTGCAGTGCATTAGACAGAGGTCTCACTGCTAAATAGTACTCTATTATTTCCAAGGCCACTGCAAAGCCTTTTAGTTTTACCATTCTATGTCTGTAGTGCATTAGACAGAGGTCTCACTGCTAAACAGTACTCTAATATTTCCTAGGCCACTGCAAAGCCTTTTAGTTATACCGTTCTATGTCTGCAGTGCATTAGACAGCGCTCTCACCGCAAAATAGTACTCTATTATTTCCAAGGCCACTGCAAAGCCTTTTAGTTTTACAGTTCTATGTCTGCAGTGCATTAGACAGCGCTCTCACCGCAAAATAGTACTCTATTATTTCCAGAGCCACTGCAAAGCCTTTTAGTTTTACCGTTCTATGTCTGCAGTGCATTAGACAGAGGTCTCACTGCTAAACAGTACTCTAATATTTCCTATGCCACTGGAAGGCCTTTCAGTTATACGATTTTCTATGTCTGCAGTGCATTAAACAGAGGTCTCACTGATAAACAGTAATCTAATATTTCCTGGGCCACTGCAAAGCCTTTCAGTTATACCGTTCTATATCTGCAGTGCATTAGACAGAGGTCTCACCGCGAAAGAGTACTCTAATATTTCCTAGGCTACTGCAAAGCCTTTCAGTTATACCGTTCTATGTCTGCAGTGCCTTAGGTGGAGGTCTCATTGTAAAACAGTACTCTAATATTTCCTGGCCCACTGCAGACTATTTCGGCTCTGCCACTGTGCAGAGCGTCTCACAATACCCTTTTCTGGGGGGGGGGGGGGGGGGTGAGATAGCCGCAGTTACTAGCACTATCCGCTGGCTCTAGAGTCTTCTCCCATTTCATACAGCCTCTCTTATGTACAAGTCTCTGTGAGCGGTAAATTACTCCTAGGTATCAGCGCAAGACAGCGGGTTAATTTTTCCAAGTCACAGCATAGAGCCTCCGCTATCTAAAAGTCTCTGTGTGTGATGAATTAGCCACAGTTGTCAGCACTGTACAGCGGGGTAATTTATTTGGGCCCTGCTCTATCCTTAATCTGCCATGATGAGGAGTAGGGGTAAGGGTCGAGGACATGGACGTTCAAGTGAGGGTGTGGGCACAGGCCGAGTTCCTGGGTGAATCATAGCTGGCTGCTGAGGGATTAGGAGAGAGGCAAGTTTCTAGGCTCCCCAGCTTCATATCACAATTTGCGGGTCTGCGTAGTAGACCTTTATTACAAACAGAGCAGTGCGAGCAGGCCCTGTCATGGATGGCAGATAACGCATCCAGCAATGTATCAAGCCCCCAGTCTTCTACGCAGTCCACTACTCCTGGCCTAGGGACTGCACCTCTGAATCCTCTGGCTGCTCCTCCTTCCTCCCAGCCTCCTCACTCCAGGAAAATGACAGACTCTGAGCAGGCAGACTCCCAGGAACTGTTCTCAGGTCCCTGCCCTGAGTGGGAAAAAATGGTTCCTCTCTCACCTGAGGAGTTTGCTGTGACCGATGCCCAACCTCTGGAAAGCTCCCAGAGTCCGGGTGATGAGGCTGGGGAATTCTGACAACTGTCTCAAGAACTTTTGGTGGATGAGGATGATGGGACACAGTTGTCTGTCAGTGTGGTAGTAGTAAGGGCGGTAAGTCCGAGGGAGGGGTGCACAGAGGATTCGGAGAAAGAGCTGCTGGACGATGAGGTGACTGACCCCACCTGGCTTGCTAAGCCTACTGAATATAGGGCTTAGGAGGGGAAAGCAAGTGCAGCAGCAGGACATGTTGGAAGAGGCAGTGGAGTGGCCATGGGGAGAGGCAGGCCCAGAGCCAAGAATCCCCCAACTGTTTCCTTAAGCACCCCCTCGCGGCAAGCCTCCGTGCAGAGGGCTAGGTGCTCAAAGGTGTGAATGTTTCTTAGTGAGAGTTGACCGACAAACAGTGGTGTGCAACCTGTGCCGTACCAAGATCACCCAGGGAGCCACCACTACCAGCCTCACCACCACCAGCATGCGTAGGCATATGATGGTGAAGCACCCCACAAGGTGGGATGAAGGCTACACACTGCCTCTGGGTCACACCATTGCCTCTTCCCCTGTGCCACAACGTGCCACACAGATCCAATCCCCCTCTTAGGATGCAGGCACTAGCGCTTCCCAGCCTGCACCCACACCCTTACCTCCACGGTTCTCCACTACATCCAGCAATGTCTTTCAGCGCAGCTGTCAGCTGTCGCTAACACAAGCGTTGGAGCGAAAGCGGAAATACGCCGCCAACCACCCGCATGCACAAGCTTTAAACGTGCACATTGCCAAATTAATCAGCCTGGAGATGCTGCTGTACAGGCTTGTGGAAACGGAGGCTTTCAAAAACATGATAGCGGCGGCGGTCCTGCGCTGCTTGGTCCCCAGTCGCCACTACTTTTCCCAGTGTGCCGTCCCCACCCTACACCAACACGTCTCCCGCAACATTAACCTGCCCTCACCAACGTGGTTACTGGGAAGGTCCACTTAACCACAGACACGTGGACAATCACTGGCGGGCAGGGCCACTATATTTCCCTAACGGCACATTGGGTGAACTTGGTGGAGGCTGGGACCGAGTCAGAGCCTGGGACCGCTCCCGTCCTACCCACACCCAGAATAGCGGGTCCTACCTCGGTGCTGGTATCTGCGGCGTATTATGCCACCTCCTCCAAAGCCCCCCCCTCAATTAAGAAGTGTGAGCACGTCGCCAGCAGTCGGTAGCGCGGCAGCACAGCGGTGGGCAAGCGTCAGCAAGCCGTGCTGAAACTAATCAGCTTAGGTGACAAGAGGCACATGGCTCCTGAGCTGCTGCAGGGTCTGACAGAGCATACCGACCTCTGGCTTTCGCTGCTGAGCCTCCAACCGGGCATGGTCGTGTGTGACAACGGCTGTAAACTGGTGGCGGCTCTGCAGCTCAGCAGCCTCACACACGTGCCATGCCTGGCCCACGTCTTCAATCTGGTGGTTCAGTGGTTTCTGAAAAACTTCCCCCACTTGTCTGACCTGCTCCGCGTCTGCGCACATTTCCGCAAGTCCACCACAGACCCTGCCACCCCGAGGACCCTGCAACATAGGTTTCAGCTGCCAGAGCACCGACTGCCGTGTGACGTGCCCACACGCTGGAACTCTACGCTCCACATGTTGGCCAGGCTCTATGAGCAGCGTAGAGCTATAGTGGAATACCAACTCCAACATGGGCGGCGTAGTGGTAGTCAGCCTCCCCAATTCTTTTCCGAGGAGTGGGCCTGGGTGGCAGACATCTGCCAGGTCCTTGGAATCTTTGAGGAGTCTACCCAGATGCTGAGCGGTGACGCTGCAATCATTAGCGTAACCATCCCACTGCTATGCCTGCTGAGGATTTCGCTGCAAGGCATAAAGGCCGATGCTTTGTGGTTGGAACGGGGGATGACAGTATGTCACTTAATAGCCAGACCACCCTCATGTTTATATCTCAGCGCGTTTTGGAGGAGGAGGAGGGGGAGGAGCAGGAGGAGGAGGGGGAAGAGACAGCTGGGCACACTGCAGAGGGTTCCCATGCTGCTTGCCTCTCATCTGTTCAGCGTATATAACCTGTGGAGGAGGAGGAGGAGGGGGAGGATCCTGAAAGTCATCTTCCTAGTGAGGACAGCCATGTCTTGCGTACTGGCACACATGGCTGACTTCATGTTATGCTGCCTTTCTCGTGACCCTCGCGTTAGACGCATTCTGGCCAACACGGATTACTGGGTGTACACCCTTCTCGACCCCCGGTATAAGGAGAACATTTCCACACTCATTCCCAAACAGGAAAGGGGTATGAGAGTGATGCAATACCACAGAGCCCTGGTGGACAAAGTGATGCTAAACTTCCCATCTGACAGCGCTAGCGGCAGAAGGCGCAGTTCTGAGGGCCAAGTAGCAGGAGAGGTGCGAAGATCAGGCAGCATGTTCAGCGCAGGCAGGGGAACACTCTCCAAGGCCTTTGCCAGTTTTATGGCTCCCCAGCAAGACTGCGTCACCACTCCCCAGTCAAGGCTGAGTCGGAGGGAGCACTGTAAAAAGATGGTGAGGAAGTACGTAGCCGATGATACCACCATCCTCCGTGATGCCTGAGCTCCATACAACTATTGGGTGTCAAAGCTGGATACGTGGTACGAACTTGCGCTGTATGCCCTGGAGGTGTTGGCTTGCCCTGCCACTAGCGTCTTGTCAGAGAGAATGTTTAGTGCAGCTGGGGGAATCATCACGGACAAGCATACACGGCTGTCAACTGCCAGTGCCGACATGCTTACACTCATAAAGATGAACAAAGCCTGAATTTCCCCAGACTTCTCTTCTCCACCGGCGGAGAGCAGCGGAACCTAAAGATTCTTTTCGCTGCAACCGCAGATAAAAGCACTCTTCTCTATCACCGGTAAAACGGGGCATTTAGCTTTGTCAATCTGTCTCTGACATTAGTTCACCTCCTGCTACTCCTCCTCCAGAAACAACATGTCATCGCGCTGAACGGCCAAATTTTCTGCGGCCCAAAAGGCTCATCTACCAATGTTTTTACAATTTTTCAAAGTTTCAAAAGTATTGATACTTTAACATGAACCAATTTTTTCAACAGGGCTGCCTACAGGCTCTGTTACAAATTAAGCAACAGTGAGCTGTATCTTTCAAAATATATTTATGGGTTTCATCTGCCCTCTCGGACGATAAATTTTTCAGAGGTACACTTGTACTCTTGGTACACTTATTTTTCGGGCCCACACCATCACTCTTATCCAACTAATTTTTCCGGCCTTCGCCTACACTCATAGTGCCCCAATGTTTCAGAGGTTGGCCTATATTATTACTACAGAAATTTTGCTGGGGTCTGCCTGCCTATACTTCTGCCACGTGAATGTTACAGGGGTCTGCCTATACTGCTGCTACAAGAATGTTACAGGGGTCTGCCTATACTTCTGCTGCCACTTAAATGTTACAGGGGTCTGCCTATACTTCTGCCACATAAATGTTACAGGGGCCTGCCTATACTGCTGCTACAAAAATGTTACTGGGGTCTGCCTATACTGCTGCTACATAGATGTTACTGGGGTCTGCCTATACTTCTGCCACGTAAATGTTACAGGGGTCTGCCTATACTGCTGCTACATAGATGTTACTGGGGTCTGCCTATACTTCTGCCACGTAAATGTTACAGGGGTTTGCCTATACTGCTGCTCCATAAATGTTACAGGGGTCTGCCTATACTTGTACAGAAATGGTACTACTGGGGTCTGCCTTTACTCCTGCAACCGAACTGTTAGAGGGGTCTGCCTATACTCCTGCTTCCAAAATGTTACAGGGGTCTGCCTATACTGCTGCCACTTAAATGTTACAGGGGTCTGCCTATACTGCTGCTACAAGATTGTTACAAGAAAACTTAACTGATTTAATGAGCCCGTCGCAGATGAACTAGCATCGAAGTCCGCTTCATGCCTACAATTGCTAAAGCTGTTGGCCGAGGCCTACGTCCCGGGGGAACTGCAACTACGCCAGGTTGGGCCTGTGGAACTTTTTTCTGGCTAATCCAGTCATTGGAGCGGTGAAGGAAAACGTAAATGATTTAATGAGCCCGTCGCAGATGAACTAGCATCGAAGCCCGCTTCATGCCTACGATTGCTGAAGCTGTTGGCCGAGGCCTATGTCCTCGGCGCTGTGTAAGTCTGCCATGTTTGGGCACTGTAATTTCTTCATGTTTATTACTTTCTTTTGGTTCCTTCTGCTCACCTATGCTGTGGGTGCACACAGACGTCCCATTGCGGTGTTTGACCTGTCTGGCACAAAGACACTGACTGACTTGGGTAGGGGGCAGAGTGCAGATGGCTTTCCCCTTGTGGTGTTAATTGAGCTATCCGACACCTAGACAGAATAAATACTGTGTGGGCACATGGATTCCCCATAGCGATGTAACTCATGCCCACGTTTGCAGCTCCTGACGGAGGTTGGCATTTTATTGGAATGAAGATCGAACGTCAATTTCTCATTGATTCTCAACAGCATTGTAGGATATCGCCCCCCCCTTTTAAAGATGGTCGCTACCTGGCCCTGCCAACGCTCTGCAGTGTGTGCCTCCGGTTCCTCCTCATGGCAGATGCACTTATAAATAGACATGAGGGTGGTGTGGCTATGAAGCGAGCGTGTGGCATGAGGGCAGCTGAAGGCTGCGCAGGGACACTTTTGTGTGCGCTGTGGACGCTGGGTCTTGCGGGGGGTTGGGCAGCATGTAACCCAGGAGAAGAGGCAGCGGTGTGACCCGCAGGCAGTGATTGTGCTTGGTTGGAGGTAGTGTGGTGCTTAGCTAAGGTGTGGCTTACTAATGAGGGTTTGTCCGAAGTAAAAATTGTTAGGGGGGGGGGGGCACACTCTTGCCGCTATTGTGGCTTAATAGTGAGACCTGGGAGCCTGAGATGCCGCCATGCATGCTGCCCCTGCCCTATCCGTTTCTGTGGCGTTTCCATCACTTTCGTTGGTTTTCCAGATTTTCACAAGTGAAAACCTAAGCGGAGCATCGGTCATATACAAAAATGCTCGAGTCGCCCATTGACTTCAATGGGGTTCGTTACTCGAAACGAACTCTCGAGCATCGCGGAAAGTTCGACTCGAGCAACGAGCACCCGAGCATTTTGGTGCTCGCTCATCTCTAGTTATTATTTATATTTTTTATAATTGATTCACAAGCAATCTTTTAAATCTCTATACCCTCTGTGTACATAGATTGTGAAGTGAACATGTACCTTTTTCTGTATAGAGTGCGGGTAGAGTCAAACAGTGCTATCATACATAGTATATAAATTAATCTGCTAATAACATGGGGACTGTCTCATCTGAACATGAAATTTGTTGTGGGGTGGGAAAGTAGTAAAAAGGGTTGTCCGATTCCTTTGTAAATGATGACAGTTGGAGAAAACACTTTTACCTAGTAAATTGCCCATTTCTCTAGCCTTGATGCTCCATTCCTTCCCATTGGTCTTACCTTGCATGTATGCTCACATGACCACTGCAATCAATCTGCAATTTCCCTACCCCAAAACAAATAATCAAACGTGACATCCTATACATTATATTGGGTAAATCATCTCTTAGCTCATGTGACTTTTATACAGAATGTCGTTGGGCCAAGAAGAACAGGTTATGTCATGGGTTATGTGACACATCATGGTACAGCTGAATGAGTGCAGTTCTAAAAGATACATTACTTACAAAATTAATTTTTATAGCAAGAGGGATTTAATCTGTAAAAAGAAAAAGTCAGACAATCCCTTTAAATACGGTGGCCAAATTTTAGTTGTGGTATGACTAAGGGTTGCATGGGTAAAAATTGGAGTTGAAATCAGTGTTTTGTATATCATAATAAGGTGACCTTTAACATATTTGATGGCATTTAATCAGTTTTAATAGCGAGGAAGGTCTAATTAATAGAAATATATATCACATGCACACACCTGAACAGTGTCTACTTTTGGAATGGTCTACCATTATACCAGTCATCTGCCTACTTAATGCATCCATTGTTTATGCAGAACTATTCGGATCACTTGTTGTGTGCCTTCTCACATATATTTGCATAATTTGGGTATCTTACTGTACATTTATTGCCAAGAACATTAGATTGAAATAATTTCCAACATAAAATAACGCATGCCTCGAACTATGTAATTATAGTGTCCATCAAATCAATGTATTCTCCAATAATTCTACATAAAATGTTTATAGATACAGAGAAGCAGTTAATTCTATATATGTATAACAGAGAATACTTCTATTTCTTCCAAAAGAAAAATCGTTTAATTAGGCACTGTGCAAAAAAAGAAAAAAAAACAAATATAAATGAGCAATAAAAGAGGAAGAAAAAAGGTCAATGAATATATTGAAATGAATTCCTTTGAACCTCTGAGCTAAATTATTAATTGAACAATATATTCAGCAAGTCTGAGTAATTTGGAGGTACAAAGGGAAATCTTTATTAAAGGTTAGGCTTTCTCTCTTGTTACCTGGGTTGTTTATATCACTGCTGAGAATCTTACTGTGAACTATGATACATTAACATGAACAATATAAAACAGTCAATAATCATGGATCTCAAATCCAATTGAATTATTAAAACAGGAAAATAAGATATACTGTAAATGGCCAAATGAAAATTATCATAAGGGTATGTTCGCAAATGGTGAATTTGCAATGGAATCTTCGCAGCAGGAAGCCGGGCTATACCTAAGGGCCAATCAAATACAGCCCAATTCTGGCAGGATGGAACAGGACTTCCAACAGGACACAGGTGTTATCAATCTGTCATCTGACAAACCCACTAATGTGGAGCTCAGTGTGCTCTCTAGAGGTCCCACACTCTGTCCTACCCAAACTTTTGATAAAACGAAATTATGTATCGACAAGTAGAAATACTTTAAGAAATTAAGACTGAAAGTTCTTTCATAACATGGAGGAGACAGAATGTTTAAGCACCCAAACACAATAGAGACTAGGGGCCCATAAGAAATTTGTCTAGTCAACTCTACCTGGTCATAATACCACTTTGGACACATACATTGACTTCTTTAGATATTGGTGCAGTCTACCTCATTGGATAAACAGAAAAAGGAAACATTTGACATTAATAAGTAGGGATGAAGGGTCATATATATCTTGAAAAACAATAAGGAGATCACCATTAAGCCTACAAATAAAAGTGGTGCTGCAGTCCACATGAACACATCAGACTACTTGAAAGATGGGATTGCTACTGAATCTGTGCTACAACTCAAAGAATTTATTCTTACTCACAACTATATCTCTTTTGGCAAAGAGATATATCTTCAACTCATTGGAACCACCATGGGTAGTAAAATGGCATTGCAATAAGCCAGTTTTTCATAGCAAAAGTGAAAAATTACTTTCTAGTCACACACTCCATTAAAACTTTAGTCTACATCTGTAATTGGACACATTTTGAACAGGAACTAATAAGTTTACAAATTTGCGGGGGGTGCCATTACAGTGTTAGCACTGCTGAGCATGACATGCCCTCTGATCTCTAGGGGATATATCTACTCTAGTATAAAGGGCAATAGGAGTACAGGGAAGGATAAACAGTTCCTGATAGTGGAGGACTCAATTATTAGGGGGGCGGACAGGGCAATCTGTCACAGAGCCAAAGATTGCCAAACAGTGTGTAAGTCATGCAGTGTGTACTGTGCAGAAGTCATGGTGCAAATTGGCATCAATAACAAAGTTAAAGATAGGTGGAAGGTCCTTAAAAATGATTTCAGGGAGCTAAGATATAGGTTTAGGTCAAGGACCTCTAAAGTAGTATTTTCTGAAATACTGCCTATACTACGTGCCACATCAGAAAGGCCGTGGGAGATTAGTGAGGAAATATATGTTAGGGAAATGAACATGCTGAGTCCCTATGAATAGAAATACGTGGAGGGAAAAACAATAATAGAAGGCTCATAGGGGTTTGCTATAGACCACAAAATATAATAGAAGGTACTGAAAATGTATTACTAGGCAAGCAGATGAAGTCGAAAATCACAATGAGGTAATTATTATGGGGGACTTTAAGTATTTGAATATAAACTGGTAAACTGAAATCTGCAGATCTGAAAAAGGAAATGGGTTTATGTCTATAACTTAAGATAATTACTTTTCCCAAATTGTGCAGGACCCAACTAGAGTGGACTTTAACCAATATTGGATATTAACCAACAGACCTGACATAATAACAGGAGTGCAGGTCAGGAGGCACCTAGGAAATAATGACCATAATATAATACATTTCCACTTGTCTTTCAATAGGGTGTTTTGTCGGGAGGGGGGGGGGGGGGGCACAAAAATACTAAACTTAAGGAAGGCAAAGTTCAATCAGCCTAGAGATGCCCTTAACCTTATTGACTGGAAGATTGCCCTCAGACCATAAATGAGAAAATTTTAAAACCATCTTAATCACTGCGAATGGTTCTTGCTTTACAGAAAGAAAAGGTTAGGAATAGAGATGAGCGAACGTACTCGTTACGAGTACATACGCACCCGAGCACCACCATTTTCGAGTACAGCAGTACTCGCGCGTAAAGATTCGGGGGGCGCCGTGGCGGCACGGGGGGTAGCAGTGGGGAGTGGGGGGGAGAGGGAGAGAGAGAGGGCTCCCCCCTGTTCCCCGCTGCTACCCCCCGCACCGCCGCGCCTCTCCTCGCCCCACGGCGCCCCCCGAATCTTTACGCGCGAGTACTGAAGTACTCGAAAATGGCGGTACTCGGGTGCGTAAGTACTCATTATGAGTACGTTCGCTCATCTCTAGTTAGGAATAGTAGAAAAACAATGTGGCTCAACAGAGATGTAAAGAGGGCAATAAACAACAACAAAAAAACAAGAAGGCAGAGAAGAATCACTCAAAGCCTATAAGGAAAATGTGGTAGACACAATATATCTTTACTTCAGTAAAGCATTTGACAAAGTATCCCATAACATTCTTATTGAAATAAAGATCAAATATGGGATTGACAAAGCAACTGTTCAGTGGATTCACAACTGGCTGAGTCATTGTACTCAAAGAGTGATTTTAAATGGTGGCAGATCAATCTGGAAGAATGTCTCAAGTGTTTGTCTGCTTGTTCCATTTTGTTGCACCTTTGCCTTATCTGTACGTGTGTCCATTTTCTTTCTGTTTGTCCTTCTTGCTCATCTCAGTAGTAGTTAGTTCTGTGCAGTGTTTATATTTCACTGTTTCAAATTCAATCCCTGTTTCTGTCAGGGCTAGTCAGATCCCAGGTTCCAGCATGCGGATGCCCCTATCGGGGCGATTACTCTGCTTATAGGAAGGGAGTCTTCCATTTCCCTGCTTACCTTAGAGCCAGCTGCTTCTCCCCCGCTCTGGCATAATAACCAGGCTGGTTGGTTAGCCCAGTGGGTCCACTTTCCATAAAAATCCATAACAAAAGCTAGTGCCTGGGCTCAGTGTTTTTAATATTTTTTTTATAAAAGATCTAGATGAGGTAATTGAGGGGAAACTGTTAAATTTAAGAATGGTTGCTAATACTAGAAATGTGCAAGAAGAAATGTATAACCTTTCATCTGGGTAAGAAAAGTTAGAAAATCACATGTAGAATGAGAGGAATCAAGCTAAGCAACATCAGTGGGGATGTAAACTTTTATTATTGCACCCAAATTGTGCTGTTCATGCTTTACTTTGTTTAAGCTAAGCAACAGTATATGTAAAAAAATTGGGGCGAACTAATAGATCACAAATTGAACAAGATTCAACAGTGTGATGCAGCAGCAAAGAAGGCAAACACAAATCTGGAATGTATTAAAAGGATCATAGAGTCTAGATCATGTGATCAAATAATTATTCCCCTCTACTTGTCCTTGGTCACACCACACTTGGACTACTGTGTCTAATTCTGGGCACCCCAACTTAATGAGGACACTGACAAACTGGCACAAGTTCAGAGAAGAGCTACTAGGATGGTGAGCGGTCTGCAAACCATGCCCTATGAGGAATAGTTAAAGGATCTGTGAATCTTCATCTTGCAAAATAGAAGGCTGAGAAGATATCAGCTGTCTATAAATATCTGAAGGGCTGTCACAATGCAAAGTCTCAGAGGGATCAGCCCTATTCTCATTTGCACAAGGAAAGACAAGAAGTACTGAGATGAAACTGAAAGGGAGGACACACAGATTATGTATTCTAAAAACATTTTCTGACAGTGAGGGTGATCAATGTGTAAAATAGGCTGCTACAGGAGGTGGTGAGTTTTCCTTTAATGGGCATTTTCCAGCATAGTCTGGACACACATCTGTCTGGGATTATTTAGTGCATTGAGCAGGGGGTTGGACTCTATGACCCTGGAGGTTCCCTTCAACTTTACAATTCTAGGTTTCAATTATTCTATGAAAAAATTAAATTATGTAAAAAAAAAAATTAAGGCAGCAAAGCTGGATATACTGTAGGAGAAGTCATGCTAAAGAGGGTAAAAATAACCCTTAACTGTTATTCAACTATATAAATAGTAAAAGATTAAAACAAAAAGTGTTCACCCTTTTAAAAAGTAATGAGGGAAGAATTGCAGAGGGTGATGAGGATAATTGCAAATGGATGTTGATAAGCTGGTGGCTTGGACAGAAAAGTGGAAAATGAGTTTTAACACTAATAAATTTAAGGTAGTAACACAGCTCGCTTCAATTTTCATAGATCATGGATCGAGATTTTTTCTGAATGAGCAGTGAAAGTAGGGATCTCTCTTCCACTTTGAAGTTTGACCCAGACCTGGGCTTTGAGCCATGAAAGTGGACCGCACCATAGTGGGCTCTCCCCACCCACTGCATTTAGAGTGACAACTCTCTCCCTGCTTGTGTATAGGAAGAGAGCTGTGGGTAGGTAGAAGCCAGCACAGCCCACCCCTCATGACTCAGAGCTCACTGCCAAGTCAAACTTCATAGTATATTTATTTTGAAATGCCTCAGCATTTCAAAATAATGCTCATGGGGTCAACAGGCATCCTTGCTTCAGGTTCATGCTGCCCATGGTTTGGCCGGATGAACCTAATGGCAGAATCCTTGTAACCTTACTATGTTACTATATTATATATCTTGAGATGTATGATTATCCAATCAATAGCAGTTATAATATGTATAATAACAATGCCGCGTATATTATATTGTAACAATATAATATGCTATAGTTTTCTAGTCGGACATGGAAATGACTTGCATGTCTACAGCAGTCTATAAAGCTTAAGACACTGCTGTAGTTTTATGAGGATACTAGCACAGTAGAGTGGTAAAATGTTTTACTGCATCATAGAAATTTGTAATATTCTTCATAATACCGCCAAGAGAGCTCCTGAAACCAGTAACATTTATTAATCTGTTGTACTCCAGGCAAACATGTTAAACAATATTTTATGGTATTGTTTATTAATGATGATATAAGCAGAATGTGCTTTTCAGTTTTTAGCTATCCTTAAGCAGTAAATGTTGAACAGTGCAGTCAAGACAGAAGAATTTTTGAACTATTGCAATTGTGTTGCCCAAACAAATTGAAGAATATTGTGGATCATATTTTTATGCTTTCCACCATTACATTGAAACCACTGCACTTTTTGTGTTTGAGTTCTGAAAGTTCTGGAGTTGGGACCAATGGACACTGGGTTCAAATTGCTTTTTTTTTAATAAATGATAAACTAATAAGATTTAAGGATTATGTGGTCTAAAAACAGTGAGATATACTAATCAGTTACAATAGAAACAAATACATGTGAGGGTAGATAAAGTCTAATTAAAGTCTGAACAAATTAATATTTGAGTAATAAGAGAATATGATACAGTTTGCTGGATAGGATAGTGATGAAGGTGAAAGAAAGTAGACATGGTTACAGGGGAAAAGGAAATTTTATGAAAAAAAGGATAAAAACTGAGACCAAAATAAGAATCAAATAAATGGAGATCTTGGATCAAGAGTAGAGAAGAGTAAACCAAATCCATAGAAGCCAAATTTGGGTTAAACTTTGCTAAAACTTTGGTTTGGAAAGCCCGCACACCTCAGTTTTCCAATTCCATACTGATGTTGTCCTTGGTCAGATTTGAACCTAGGATCCCAGCACTGCAAGGAAACAGTACTAACCACTAAGTAATGGATAATAAAGAGGAACCACCAACATTGCAGGGCTCTTAGAAAGTATGCAACACTTGTTTTAGAGGTTTTCATGAACTTCTTGTGTGGTTCAAACTATTTCAGAGCAAACCAAACTTTTTGATGAAGTTAGACGAAACAGACGAACTTAAATTTTGAAAGTTTGCTCATCTCTAGTAAAGAAATGAGCAGAGGTAAAGTAAAAACAAGGAAGAAAAACATAAAATAAAAAAAAAAATGGATACTCTGCTATCCCGGTGGCAACATGTCCAGTGCTGCAGCTCACTACACTGAACATGGTAGAAGTGGTGGGCAGTCACAAGCCATTCATTGTGCACCTGACCACTCAGCCACTTGCAGGGTTCAGCAGTAATTCTTCTTCAGCCTCTAAAGCCTGTGAGTGGTTGAGCTGTCATGAACACAATGAATGGCACATCACCACACACCACTTCTTTTGGGTTCCATGTAGCGTGCATCGGAGCTGCAGTGCTGGACATGTTCACACCAGGATAGGGAAGTATTCAATTTTTTTTATATTAATCTTTTTAAACTTTTTGTAATGTCCTGGAAAGCCCCTTTAACAAAACTGGGGACATCTGCCTAGATAGACAATAAATTGGAAGAAAAAAGAATGATTAAACAATGTCTAAGAAATCTGAGTACTCTGAGGAAATGCATATGAACATGAGCAGAACATACAAACTCCATGCAGATGTCACTCTTGGTCAAATTGGAACCCAGGACCTCAGCACTGCAAAACAACAGTGCTAAGCACTCAACTACTATGCTGACCATTGTACAGAAACAGTATGAGAGGAGCTCTCAAACAAGAATACTGTCAATTCACCTCCAAAGTCCCATATGTAGCGTACTTACATCTAAAGGGGACTGAATCTTCATTTTCATCCCTGGAAAAAGACCCATATTATGGAGAAGTAGAAAACCAGGATTGGGTTTGAACGTAGTATCATAGAATGGTAGAGTTGGAAGGGACCTCCAGGATCATCGGGTCAAACCCCCTGCTCAGTGCAGAATTTACAAAATCATTCCAGACAGATATTTGTCCAGCCTTTGTTTGAACACTTCCATTGAAGGAGAACTCACCACCTCCCGTGGTAACCTGTTCCACTCATTGATCACCCTCACTGCCAGTAAGTTTTTTTCTAATATCTAATTTGTGTCTCCTCCCTTTCAGTCTCATCCCATTGCTTCTAGTCTTTCCTTGTGCAAATAAGAATAAGGCTGATCCCTCTGCACTGTGACAGCCCTTCAGATTTTTGTAGACCCCTATTAAGTCTCCTTTCAGCCTACATCCCAGAACCTCGGAAGAAATACAATTATTTTTTCAGTATACTTTTCCTCAATGTATGTTCCTCTTCTAGCTTTAACTTACAGATACTAATACAAAATGCAAACCATTTGATTGGTTTCAAGTGTGCCAAAATGTTTATGATCTAAAAACATAAAAATAGAGCACCTCAGGTGTGTATCTGCTGAACAGGACACAGAAACCCACTAAACCAGTGGTGCTCAATATTATTGCTGTGACACACACAGCACTGATGAAACATGTAAGGCTCAATGTCCATGGGCAGATTTTAATTATAAAAGCTGCGTGTGGCCCCCGCACAGGAGATCGGCAGCTCTAGCTGCCCATAGGGATGCATTAGCATCCGTAGGACAACTTAATGCATGCGGATGTGTATTTTTCCATCGTGCGGGTTGCATGCATTGGAAGAAATTGCAGCATGCTCCATTTTCCCGCGGATACCCCAGGGACAGCTTCTATTGAAGCCAATCCCCGCCAAGGCACACCCACAGCTGTCACTGCGGAGGTGCCATGCATCCGCGAGAAAGAAGGGGATCCAAAAAAGAGAGCACTGCGCATGCGCCAGGTGCGTCGGCCGGCACCCCCGGACGCATCCGCCATGCTGAAGAAAGAAGATCTGGCTGGCTCAGAGGCGATCCGCACTGGACCCGGAGAGGTAAGAAATGTTTTTTTCCTCTCCATGTCCACTGGCATGTACTGATACTACTGCGAGATCAAGCAGGGGAATCCGTGCGTGCAAGTGGACATGAGGCTGGTGGCTCCCAGCCCCTATCTCCTCCCCTGGAGTCTGAGAATGGAATATGTTTTCAGAAGGTCCATTCGGCACACAGACAAGACCAGGATAGCAAGTATGAAGTTGTTTATTTCAATATATCAAATAGACAGCGGGGCAACGCATTTCACTGTTGCATTGACTGCTTCATCAGGGTAAAATCAACTGAACAATGGTGAGGACATTTTAAACATAAAGATGAGAACCACAAACTGACGGGTCAAGTGTTACAGACGATGACTTTCAGTGCTGCAATAAATATGATAAAAGGAGGACTAGAATGGGACCACTTGTAAAAACATTAATAATTAATAAAGTTCATTAGAAGTTCAAAAAATAGCACTGCCTGCATATCGCCCATACTAAAACAAACTAAGAAACAATATTAAATATTAATATAAATGATGTTGGAAATATTATAAAACTTAATAACTAATGTGATTGAAAGTGCATGTTACAGATGTAAGTCCCGCTTGAATGCTTTGTCCGCTAGTAAATGACAAATTGTTGAAATGACACAACTCTGCCAGCAAATGTCGCTGTACTCTAGGAATAACTATCACTTTGCATTGTTAATTAGCGTAATAAGTTGGTATTTATAAACATAACAATAAAACATAAAACAATTGATTGGTACTGTTAGCTTAAAATTCACAATATACGCCTAAGAGCTGAATCTAGTAGCAGCAAACTTAGTTATCATTAAAAACCAGAGTAAGGAAAATCATAAAAACCTAAATCAAGATGTGATGAGAAAATCTAAAATCCAATTATACTGTATCGGTCGTTTCATTTAGGCCATCAGGTTGCAAGTCTGTAAAACCAGTACAAGACTAGAAAAAGTCTTCCATTGTTCCTACGGAACAGTGCGCAGTGGCACGAAACACCATGCTCCATGAAGCCTCTTCTGATATTACATTTGTGCTGGCTGATGTCAAATCGTGTACAGTACGCTCAACATATTGTAATCCACATAAACATTCTATAACATAAATATCACGCAGCACTATGGGTGTGTTGAGAAATAGTAAAAAAAAATCCCATTACTCTGGAACCGGAATTGATTTACCCCTTTCATAATACTGTAACAGCAGATATATTTTGCCCTCTCACTTTTATAGCTACCTAGGGCATTGCACACAGCCTTTTTGTTATGGGTATGCCTGCATAATTGACTGGGGGCAAGGGGGTGAGGATGAGGGTGCCTTTTAATATGTACGTTCAGGTCTTGGTGAAATAATATCCCACAGTTGGAGTTTTTTCATTAGTATATGCCAGTATTTCGTACGAGTTGATTCAGTCATGGCCGACCCCTGAATTATATGAAGTAAGAAAATGCCCAATGAATTATATCAAGTAATCAGATGCCCAATGGATTACCCCAGTGATAACCGTTCCTGTGCTTTTACACAAGAGCAAGCATCGCTAAAAGAGATGAGCGAACGTACTCGGTTCGGGTGTTTTTGCACTCGAGCACCACTTTTACCGAGAAACTGACTACTCGGACGAAAAGATTCGGGGGGCGCCGGGGGTGAGCGGGGGGTTGCAGAGGGGAGTGGGGGGGGGGAGAGAGAGCTCCCCCCCTGTTCCCCACTGGTACCCCCCGCTCCAACACGCCGCCCCCCCGGCGCCCCCCGAATCTTTTTGTCCGAGTAGTCAGTTACTCGAGTGCAAAAACACCCGAACCGAGGACGTTCGCTCATCCCTAATCACTAATAAATGGAGGCGAAGCGGGAGGATGATCGCTCCGACCCACCCTCCTCCATTCACAGTAAGCAGGCAGTCTGTTTAGATGGAATTATGCTTCGTTAAGTTTTCTACATGCAGAAACTGAATGACAAATGAGAAGTAAAAGACTTCTCATTCATTGTTTCGTCGGTTTGTGCATTTACACCGAACAATAAACATTCAGATTCTCACTGGATCATGGGAATCCGAACAACAATTGTACCATGTAAAAGCACTTCAAGTCCTAGAATATACTTTTCATTTAGCATTTGTGTCTGATTTTCAAATGTATTGTTTTTAGTGCAATTCTTGCTTGTTTTACAAAAGCGGCTATATGATCGGGTGCTCGTTACTCGGGACGAAATTATCGCGATGCTCGAGGGTTCGTTTCGAGTAACGAACCCCATTGAAGTCAATGGGCGACCCGAGCATTTTTGTATATCGCCGATGCTCGCTAAGGTTTCCATTTTTGAAAATCTGGGCAATTCAAGAAAGTGATGGGAACGACAAAGCAACGGATAGGGCAGGTGAGGGGCTACATGTTGGGCTGCATCTCAAGTTCCCAGGTCCCACTATTAAGCCACAATAACGGCAAGAGTGGGCCCCCCCCTCCCAACAATTTTTACTTCTGAAAAGCCCTCATTAGCAATGCATACCTTAGCTAAGCACCACACTACCTCCAACAAAGCACAATCACTGCCTGCATGACACTCCGCTGCCACTTCTCCTGGGTTACATGCTGCCCAACCCCCCCCCTCCTGCACGACCCAGTGTCCACAGCGCACACCAAATTGTCCCTGCCCAGCCTTCAGCTGCCCTCATGCCACGCCACACTCATGTCTATATATAAGTGCGTCTGCCATGAGGAGGAACCGCAGGCACACACTGCAGAGGGTTGGCACGGCTAGGCAGCGACCCTCTTTAAAAGGGGCGGGGCGATAGACCACAATGCGGTACAGAAGCAATGAGAAATATAATCCTGTGCCACCGCCATCAGGAGCTGCACACGTGGGCATAGCAGTAGGGGACCTATGTGCCACACACTATTCATTCTGTCAAGGTGTCTGCATGCCCCAGTCAGACCGTGGTTTTTTATAAATAGTCACAGGCAGGTACAACTCCGCAATGGGAATTCCGTGTGCACCCACAGCATGGGTGGCTCCCTGGAACCCACCGGCTGTACATAAATGTATCCCATTGCAGTGCCCATCACAGCTGAGGTAACGTCCGATTAAATGCAGGTGGGCTTCGGCCCACACTGCATGCCCCAACCTGACCGGGCTTTTTAATTCATAGACACAGGCAGGTACAACTCCCTATTGTGAAGTCCCTGTGGACCGACAGCATGGGTGGGTGCCAGGAAGCCACCGGCGGCACATAAATATATCCCATAGCATTGCCCATCACAGCTGAGGTAATGTTATGTTTAATGCAGGTGGGCTTCGGCCCACACTGCATTCCCCAAAATTGGTGTACTAACAGTACTAATGTACCTCAGAAAAATTGCCCATGCCCAACCAAGAGGGCAGGTGAAACCCATTAATCGCTTTGGTTAATGTGGCTTAATTGGTAACTAGGCCTGGAGGCAGCCCAGTTAAAATAAAAATTGGTTCAGGTGCAAGTTTCAACGCTTTAATGAGCATTGAAACGTATAAAAATTGTTTACAAAAATTATATGACTGAGCCTTGTGGGCCTAAGAAAAATTGCCCGTTCAGCGTGATTACGTGAGGTTTCAGGAGGAGGAGCAGGAGGAGGAGGAGGAATATTAGACACAGATTGATGAAGCAAAAATGTACCCGTTTTTGATGGTGATAGAGAACGATGCTTCCATCCGCGGGTGCAGCCTACGTATTGCTTAGGTATCGCTGCTGTCCGCTGGTGAAGAAGAGAAGTCTGGGGAAATCCAGGCTTTGTTCATCTTGATGAGTGTAAGCCTGTCGGCACTGTCGGTTGACAGGCGGGTACGCTTATCCGTGATGATTCCCCCAGCCGCACTAAACACCCTCTCTGACAAGACGCTAGCCGCAGGACAAGCAAGCACCTCCAGGGCATACAGCGCGAGTTCAGGCCACGTGTCCAGCATCGACACCCAGTAGTTGTAGGGGGCAGAGGCGTCACCGAGGACGGTCGTGCGATCGGCTACGTACTCCCTCACCATCCTTTTACAGTGCTCCCGCCAACTCAGCCTTGACTGGGGAGCGGTGACACAGTCTTGCTGGGGAGCCATAAAGCTGGCAAAGGCCTTGGAGAATGTTCCCCTGCCTGCGCTGTACATTCTGCCTGATCTCTGCGCCTCCCCTGCTACCTGGCCCTCAGAACTGCGCCTTCTGCCACTAGCGCTCTCGGATGGGAAGTTTACCATCAGTTTGTACACCAGCGCCCTGTGGTATAGCATCATTCTCGAACCCCTTTCCTCTTCGGGAATGAGAGTGGAAAGGTTCTCCTTATACCGTGGGTCGAGCAGTCTGTACACCCAGTAATCCGTAGTGGCCAGAATGCGTGTAACGCGAGGGTCACGAGAAAGGCATCCTAACATGAAGTCAGCCATGTGTGCCAGGGTACCTGTACGCAACACATGGCTGTCCTCACTAGGAAGATCACTTTCAGGATCCTCCTCCTCCTCCGGCCATACACGCTGAAAGGATGACAGGCAAGCAGCATGGGTACCCTCAGCAGTGGGCCAAGCTGTCTCTTCCCCCTCCTCCTCATGCTCCTCCCCCTCCTCCTCCTCCTCCTCAATGCGCTGAGATATAGACATGAGGGTGCTCTGACTATCCAGCGACATACTGTCTTCCCACGCCTCCGTTTCCGAGCGCAAACCGTCTGCCTTTGCAGGGAACTTCTCAAGAGGCATAGCAGAGGAATGGTGACGCTAATGATTGCAACATCCCCGCTCACCATCTTGGTAGACTCCTCAAAGTTTCCAAGGACCTGGCAGATGTCTGCCAACCAGGCCCACTCTTCTGTAAAGAATTGAGGAGGCTGACTCCCACTACGTCGCCCATGTGGGAATTGGTATTCCACTATAGCTCTACGCTGCTCATAGAGCCTGGCCAACATGTGGAGCGTAGAGTTCCACCGTGTGGGCACGTCGCACAGCAGTCGGTGCACTGGCAGATTAAACCGATGTTGCAGGGTCCGCAGGGTGGCAGCGTCCGTCTTGGAGTTGCGGAAATGTGCGCTGACCCGGCGCACCTTTCCGAGCAGGTATGACAAGTGTGGGTAGCTTTTCAGAAAGCGCTGAACCACCAAATTAAAGACATGGGCCAGGCATGGCACGTGCGTGAGGCTGCCGAGCTGCAGAGCCGCCACCAGGTTATGGCCGTTGTCACACACGACCATGCCCGATTGGAGGCTCAGCGGCGCAAGCCAGCGGTCGGTCTGCTCTGTCAGACTCTGCAGCAGTTCGTGGGCCATGTGCCTCTTCTCTCCTAAGCTGAGTAGTTTCAGCACGACCTGCTGACGCTTGCCCACCGCTGTGCTGCCACGCCGCGCCACACCGACTGCTGGCGATGTGCTGCTGCTGCTGACACATCTTGATTGCGAGACAGAGGTTGCGTTGGAGGAGGAGGAGGGTGGTTTAGTGGAGGAAGCATACACCGTCTCAGATACCAGCACCGAGCTGGGGCCCGCAATTCTTGGGGTGGGTAGGACGTGAGTGGTCCCAGGCTCTGATTCAGTCCCAGCCTCCACTAAATTCACCCAATGTGCCGTCAGGGAGATATAGTGGCCCTGCCCGCCTGTGCTTGTCCACGTGTCCGTTGTTAAGTGGACCTTGGCAGTAACCGCGTTGGTGAGGGCGCGTACAATGTTGCGGGAGACGTGGTCGTGCAGGGCTAGGACGGCACATCGGGAAAAGTAGTGGCAACTGGGAACCGAGTAGCGCTGGGCCGCCGCCACCATCATGCTTTTGAAAGCCTCCGTTTCCACAAGCCTATACGGCAGCATCTCCAGGCTGATCAATTTGGCAATGTGCACGTTTAACGCTTGGGCGTGCGGGTACGTGGCGGCATACTTGCGTTTGCGCTCAAACAGTGGCGCTAGCGACGTCTGGACGCTGCGCTGAGAGACATTGCTGGATGGGGCCGAGGACAGCGGAGGTGAGGGTGTGGGTGCAGGCCAGGAGACGGTAGTGCCTATGTCCTCAGAGGGGGGTTGGATCTCAGTGGCAGGTTGGGGCACAGGGGGAGAGGCAGTGGTGCAAACCGGAGGCGGTGAACGGGCATCGTCCCACCTTGTGGGGTGCTTGGCCATCATATGCCTGCGCATGCTGGTGGTGGTGGCTCCCCAGCTGATCTTGGCGCGACAAAGGTTGCACACCACTGTTCGTCGGTCGTCAGGCGTCTCTGTGAAAAACTGCCACACCGTAGAGCACCTTGACCTGTGCAGGGTGGCATGGCGCGAGGGGGCGCTTTGGGAAACAGTTGGTGGATTATTCGGTCTGGCCCTGCCTCTACCCCTGGCCACCGCACTGGCTCGGCCTGTGCCCACACCCTGACTTGGGGCTCCGCGTCCTCGCCCGCGTCCACGTCCTCTAGGCCTACCCCTACCCCTCAGCATGCTGTATTACCAGTAGTGCAGAAACAGAACGCTGTAATTAAATGTGCCACTTATTGGCCTGTGGTTGGAGGCTGACTTCGCTTGTGGAACGCACAGCAGAGCTAGGAAATAATTTTGCGCAAGCCTGCTGTAACACTTAGCTGGCTGCGTATGAATTAGGAGGACAACTACCCCCAGCACAGACCCAGTACACTGAGGACAGTCACAGGCAGCCCAAATAGATTTTTTTTCCCAAATGTTTTTGGAAAGGCCCATTACCTATATTCAATAAATATGTCTTCTCTCTCTGTGTCACCACTACTGGCCCTGGAGTATGTAAAATAACTGCAGACTGTTGCACTGTGGACTGGAATACAGCTGTGATGTAACAGCCAACACAGAGCCAGGAAATAATTTTGCGCAAGCCTGCTGTAACACTTAGCTGGCTGCGTATGAATTAGGAGGACAACTACCCCCAGCACAGACCCAGTACACTGAGGACAGTCACAGGCAGCCCAAATAGATTTTTTTTCCCCAAATGTCTTTGGAAAGGCCCACTGCCTATATTCAAATATGTCTTCTGTCCCTGCCTCACCACTACTGGCCCTGGACTATGTATAATTACTGCAGGGCGCAATGCTCTGCACGGCCGATATACAAAAAAAAAAAGTGCAACACTGCAAAAAGCAGCCTTCACACTACTGCACACGGTTAGATGTGGCCCTAAAAAGGACCGTTGGGGTTCTTGAAGCCTAAAATACTCCTAACACTCTCCCTATAGCAGCTCCGGCACCAGCAGCACTGTTCCTGAACTATGTCAGAATGCATCTGTGGCGAGCCCCGGGAGGGGCCAATTTATATACTCAGGTGACACCTGATCTCGCCAGCCACTCACAGCAGGGGAGTGGTATAGGGCTTGAAAGTCACAGGGGGAAGTTGTAATGCCTTCCATGTCTTTCTATTGGCCAGAAAAGCGCGCTAACGTCTCAGAGATGAAAGTGAAAGTAACTCGAACATCGCGTGGTACTCGTACCGAGCATCTCGAACACGCTAATACTCGAACGAGTATCAAGCTCGGACGAGTACGTTCGCTCATCTCTAATAAAGATACATTTTTCTTTTGCTTGACTTTGTAAGTGATGCCATGTTATCACTGTGAATTGCTTTACAATTGTTATTTATATATATATTTATTT
The DNA here is from genome assembly GCF_035609145.1 of Eleutherodactylus coqui. NCBI lineage: Eukaryota > Metazoa > Chordata > Amphibia > Anura > Eleutherodactylidae > Eleutherodactylus > Eleutherodactylus coqui. The sequence goes on from NC_089849.1 coordinate 81,275,284, forward strand.
ATTTATTTATTTATTTTTTTTTATTTATGGTAAAAGGGAAGGGGTTACAACAAAAGTAAGATAAAATTGCCACGATAAAATGCTTGTGTAAAACCAGCCTCAGTGTGATAATGGAATTGCTGGAAAGAAAATCATCTACACACTAGACACTCATGTCTAATGTTAGAGTACAAGGCAGAGACATCCATTGTTGTGAAGAGGAGGCTTTCTTTACAAACTACATTGTTACATTTCCTAATTAGGTCCCCAGAATCTTTCAGGAAGCCTGGTAAAAATACATATGATTGTAGATATAGATCCAGATAGTGAGAGAAATTACCGGCAACATGGGATGATCTGGGGGGGTTTAATCAATGTTTTGTGGATTTTTGGCAGGTGGTAGAAATATGGAAAGGTTGGGTATCTAATGATCAGAATTTTTCTTGGCTTTGTAATAATATAATCTCTACAAGCTGCCTGTATCATATTCTCCACAGATTCCATGCTTCATTATCATAGACGTTATGGTCCTGTATAAGAGTGCCTTCCCCTTTATCTGCAGGTCTAATCACTAAGTTGGGGTTCCTTTGTAGGTTTTGGAGGGCTTCCATTTCCCCCTACTGATGTGACATTTTTTATGGGAATTCACACTTTTACTTACATTTATATAATCTTTGTTCTCCATGTCTGATTTTACCATATTGTAAAAAATCCTTATAAAATGACCTTGATTGTACAGAGGGTAAAAATTAGATGAAACATGGATGTCCGGACATTTGTTACACGTTTTCTCATTAGCTGCTGCAGTGGTCTCCCTAGCTTCATCTGGATTACTAATAATCTTTTTCACATGGGAATGAAAGTAACCTTTAAGTGTCAGATTTCTAATAAAGCCATTAAGGTTCACTAAGATGTTGAAATAATCAAAACTATTAATCGGGCAAAAGGACAAGCCCTCGCTAAGTAGGGATAATTCACAGGCAATTAAAGAATATTGGGTGAGATTGAAAGCTTTTGTTGAACACTCCAGACATTCATTCTGATCTTCACCCCCCCCCCATCCTGGTTTCCATTCTTTTTTTTTTGTTTGTTTCTTTATGCTGGAAACATAGTATGTCTTGTTCTTCTTTTGTGTATTTTCTTTCAGCATGGGTGACTTGTGATCACCCATAAAAAGTGTCATCCTTAGAATTTTCAAAAAGTGGCACACATGCATCAGATCTAGAGTTGCGGCCCAATTCCTTCCTTGAAGGGTTGTGTTTCACCTGTGTATAATAGTGTTCTCCAATTCTTCCCCTGAGGACCTGTCTGTTCGATCTGTTGGATCACTGCCTACTGGGAATAATAAAGTATCTGATAATATACTTGCATACTTTTACACAGGGGCAATTATTATTGTCTAGTAATCTACTCCTCTTTTATACTCCTCTATTGTGGTCCTGGCTGTGCGCAGAAATAGAATTAGTGCAAACATATTCTACTAAGAAATCTAGATCATTACAAGATTCTACAATATGAAAAGGTTTTATAGTATATTTTTCAACAAAATGAGACCACTTGGTATTCTCCAACATTTAGGTGCTGGGCTAAGAAGTTTTTTTTTTTGTTGTTATTTGGCAGTAAAATCACTTGTTTTAGGTCATTTATGCGAGACTGAGAAATGTTAAGGAATAATACTAACAGTGTATTTCAGTTTAGTTGATGGGTTATAAATAAAACAACAGCATATTGAGTTTTGATGGGTTTTGTGCTTGTAAGTGAAATTTCTGAATGTGAACTAGTGAAATTTAAAAGGTTAGCTGAGGCAATATCCTGGTAGGACAGACTAGTTCTGCTGACCCCTGCTGATGTGCTTATTACGACTCTTAAAATATATCACCCACTCACTTTCATCTCCATTGCCTCATTATATTTTTATTCGATTTTTTTCAGGGCAAAATATATAGCTTTGTTCCTTCCTGTGAATCACTTTTGAATTAAACCGAAATAAAGGTTTGTCAACTAGAAATACAAATGGAAACTCAAAATGAAATATTTAAAGCATACAATTTCTGCAGAATATAAAGTGGGGGGCAAATTTTTGTAACTGTAGGCACATTGAACTAAAAGTGAGAATATTTCAGGGTCAGCAGCAATCAACATTAACCAATGAACATTAAATGATTCAGTTGTATAAAAAAGGAAAAGATGTGAACATTATTTTTTGTTTTTAAGAGCCTTACTTTAAAAGGGTTTTCTGAAGATCTTACTCGGGCACAGAAACCTGTCCCTACAAACATGTGTGACAATGTAGCTCAGCCCCACTCACTGTCCCTTCATAATACTGCACAGCAGGACCTGTACCAGATCAGGCCCCAGCTGTCCAAATCTGATTGCTTATTATCAATAGATTATCAAAGTTTTATGTCTATTTAAATAATATGTTCAACTAAAAATGATTTTCTGACGTATCATAGATGTGTCCTTTCTTAACTTGTCTCTAAACCCAACATATTCCGAGATGTATGGCACAAGCTGTAAAGCAAACCTGAGAAAAAAGAATATACATATGATAAAAGGCTTTCATGGATGTCATCCATTAGATAGCAAACAGACATCCATCACAGTAGGCTCCCAACATAGGAATCTATACACTTAGTGTATACATTCTTCACTGGAGGCCTGTAATGGATTCTTCTAATGGATGCCATCCATTGACCACCTATTACCCATAGGCTCCAATGTTAAAAAAAAACAAAAACCTGTTTGTTTAACATATATTTTTTACTGGATGTCATGATGGTATTGGTATCAGTACTGAATGGCATTGACTTAGTGTCATAATAAATTGTATAACTTAATACAATTCAAGAAAATTTAATGGTAGAGACATCTGTTGTATCTGAAAATGTGTGATTTTTTTCGACATATCATAGATATTTGTCAGTATACAACATCTGTTGAGGCTGTGAGCTTGGAAATTCTAAAGTAGTAGTTTGCTAAAAGTATTCTATAGTGTTGGTAGATCGTCATTTTTGCAAATCTGTAACAACACAAAATGGTCATTTAAATAGATGGGGTAGAAAAGGTTGGGATAAGTTGAGGTTTAGGCGCAACCTGCTGGTGGATTGTAACTATGATTAAATGAACTTTGATAATATAGTTATTCTCTAATAAAGATCACATTTATTCAGAACCAGCAAGTGTAACGCATTTCAAGGTCCATTGACCTCTATCAGATGGCTGGATTTCACACTAATTGTTAAAATAAGTGAGGTAGCACAAGTAAAAGACAGGATAAAAGTACAAGAAAGGATGAAGAGGAACAACAAAAAATACATATTTTAACAAACTAAACAACATAAAAAGGTATAACAGAAGTTGAATGTTATATATATGTATATATATATATGTATATGTATATGTGTGTGTGTATATATATATATATATATATATATATACATATATATATATATTAGTATAAACATTCAGCTCCTCTTTATATACTTCTGTATATATATATATATATATATATATATATATAATGTGTGTGTGTGTGTATATATATATATATATATATATATATATATATATATATATACACCCATACACACAGTTTTGAGAATAGTTGAGTCACTTGGCCTTGTGTTACAGGTATGGCTTTATGGCTGCTATTCTTCCATCAAGACCACTTCTGGTCAGACTTCTCCAAACCATAGATTAGTGTACCTGGCTCCCACAGGTTCCTGACAGTTCTGAGCTGATAGCACTGCTAGACCTTCCAATTTTGAAGGGAAGCAAGCATGATATGCCTTTCATCTGCTGCAGTGATTTTCCATGGGGGACCGCTGCATCTACAGTCCTCAGCGTTGTCTCGTTCTTTGTGCTTCTTCAAAAGTGCTCGATCAGCACATTTTGAAACCCCAGTCTGCTTGAAAATTGTGCCTGGGAGAGACCTTGTGTATGCAGTATAACTACCTTGTGTCTTGATGCTGTGTGTGTATGTAATAAATCAAGACTTGTGGCAGCATGTATGGGTGCAAAGAATCGCCAGATCTTTATTCCTCCATAGTAGATGAATGCCACGTTTCGACCTTTAATCAGGTCTTTATCAAGCATGAAGCATCACCCACAATATCCACAGTATTTGTAACAGACATTAACACAGCTCTTCCAATCCCATTCGAGCTTCATCAGCTGTAACCAATACAAACAATTATACACAGACACAATGGATATGATAGAAACATACGCACTAGTAATTAAAAGATATGTCTCTCAGATGTGTCCCATCCACACGTCTCTCCATACCGTCTGATTCCAGCTTTGTGCGTTATCACATGGCACATTATCTATCGCGCATACGCAAGCACTCATCAAGGATGCAGATACATCACCAGATATCAATCGCGCATGCGTGGATATCAACAAACACCACGAGGCATCGGGTGACCCACACTATGTGAACAGATCTCGCAAGATTCAACTCTCCATAGCACCCAGCATATCAATGGAACTGCTCATTGCGCATTTTAGTGTACTGCGTATCCTAGCAAAGTCTTCCACTATATACTATTACAGTAGTTTCTAATATCCTTTCAGAGAAAGACAGGGGTCCACAACAGGCTATACCCACTCAATATTTAGGCACCTATCAATGGCAGCATACTAGAGAAATATTATATAAATTAAGCTATTCTAGACTTTTTTGGGGTTGTGTAAATGACTACATAGGTGATTATGTAGCCATTGTGGATTTTAGAGCTAAAGTTAGTTCAATAACACCAAGAGGCAACAAAGCAATACACAATAGACAGCTGGTAATCAACACCCCCAATAATGTATCAATATAGCAAAGCTACTCTCTGGTAACATAATTGAACCTATGATGCCATTAATTCCCACAAAATGTATTGTTGTATTGCACATTCCGACAAATAATGGAATAGGAAGTCCCATACATTAATATCCACATGGCCCCTTCACATACACAAAGTAGTCTAGCAGAAAACCCATGTCTTAATCTGTGATCCTATAAAGTAGTAGCAACACAAACTATAAATGCATAATATATTTTATTCCAATACTCAATCAATGGCACAACATCCATCAGGGTGCACTAATCAGAGAAAAGCAGGGTAGTATACATGGATTGGAACACATCTGGACTCCATATCATAACCATCTAAAAAAATAACAAAGAAAATTAAAATCAAGAACATAATGCATGTTACCACTATGCATATGTAGTATAGTCCGCCTACACAGCATCATTGCCCAGGATCTATATATAAGGCATATAATGGTATTCTAAAATAAGGCCTTTAGGATCCATAGTATCGAGTTCGAATATCCACTTTAATTCTTTACGTTTAATTAGCCTCAGTCGATCTCCTCCCCTCGGTAATGGCACAACCCAATCTATAATCCTGGATTTAATCTGGGTTATCGAGTGATTATATTCCATAAAATACTTCAGTATTGGCAACTCACTATTTCTCCTCCTGATTCTACTTTTATGTTTTACTATACGTGCTTCCATACTTGTTTCCCCTACATACCCAAGACCACATGGACATGTGATCAAATTTACCACATGTGTAGTGGCACAGGTATATCTTCCATTGATATCAAATTTCTTCCCTGTCAAGGGGCGTCTAATGCTGTCACCTTTCTCGATGTTCTCGCAGTAAGAAAATCCCAAACAGGGTAAGTTGCCATTTCTGGCTGGTGTTAGTGTCCATTGTACCAATCCAGTTCCCGGATTAACCAGGGAGCGCACCAACCTATCCTTAAAATTAGGGCTTCTTTTGTATGCCATTAGGGGAGTTCTAGAGAACTCAGGAATATCAGTTCCCTTTTATGTGGCTCTGCATTTTCCAGTCCCAACTATATTGGGTTCAAGTGAGTGCAACTTTCTTTCTTTTGATGCTGTGCTGTGTCTTGCCCTGGTGTCTGACCTGCGACATGGAACTATTTTCCACAACCTCACCCTTGCAGTAAAGTTTTTTTCTCCCCTGAATCTTCCCTCTCGCTAATCTATGCCCTGCTTTTAGCCCCCCTTCCACTTTCTATATTTTTTATTTAGATTTGTGGGGGTGTTTTGCGCTATCCAGATTCCGAAAAACCTTAATTCACATATCTACTTAGTGAATACCATCATACCTGTTTGCTTTTAGTTTTGCATTATTTTAAAGTGACTCTTGTCATTATAGTATTGAATCAGTGCCTCCTGTTGATGTGTCTCTTTAAATGGCTGTTGTCCTTTGAATCAAGTGTGTGCAATATTTTTAAATTGGGTTTCTTTGAATTATAGACCCAATCTTCTTATCAATTAATCATCCATCATTATCCTTCAAGATAGGCCCAATGAATATAATTAGAGATGAGCGAGCGTACTCAGCCACGCCCCTTTTTCGCCTGAGCGCTGTTTTTTTTGAGTACTTCTGTACTCGGGCGAAAAGATTCGGGGGGCGCCGTGGGTGAGTGGGGGGGGGGGGCGCGGGGAGTGGGGGGGAGAGGAAGAGAGAGGGCTCCCCCCTGTTCCCCGCTGCTACCCCCCACTCAGCCACGCCTCCCCCCACCCCCCGGCGCCCCCCGAATCTTTTCACCCGAGTACGGAAGTACTCGAAAATCGCGGTGCTTGATCGAGTAATTACTCGAAACGAGTAGGTTTGCTCATCTCTAAATATAATCCTTGACATATGCAAACACTTTAAAACATTGAAGGTTTGAAATCAGTTTAGTTAGAAACTCCGTAAAAATGAACTACATTCATGAAACTTACTCCACTTAGTTCCTTGCATCACCTTGTAAACTAGTATTGCATTTGTAGGGCATAACCGTGCATAATATCTGTTTTTCTATTCCATAGATCATGTCAACGTATGCCAATTATGTCTCAAAGCTAGACAATAAGAATAAAAGTAAAATGACATTTCACATTCTTTACACATCTGACTGGGGAAGTTTGTAATTAGAAAAAAAACAGAGGACTGGAAGATAATACACGTCAAAAAATCTCAACAAAGGTATCTGAGCCATGGCAGATAACATTGGGCTTTTTTTTCTCTTTGCTCTATTGCAACCTCAAGTTTCTTGATACTTTCCTTGAGTAGATAATAGAATTAAATAATTCCACGCTTCTTTATTGCCAAGACAATGATAATATTTGATGTGCATCATAATGACTTCGCTCTTACAAAAAGTGATAATGAAAAATGCATGACTACTATATACAACCAATTGAGAACATATTATAACCATTTATGTGGAGCTATTAAGTGTATCTCACATTTGATGCAGACATAATGAATTAGAAAAAATGGGTTTTATACTAGGTGTCCTTGGAAATGTTTATTATGTATATTAGCAGGTCCTTTATCTTCTTTTATTCACAAATGCCAATCCTAAGGACAAGCACAGTCTCACTGTATTACGTAAGTGTTATTGAAATGTCTGCGATTCAATTAGAGGTTCATAAATCGGAAGAAAAAACAATCTCCAATATTGAGATGAAAATATTTTGTAAGTAAACCAACCTTTCCCTTTTTTTTTTTACTTTTTTGTACCTTATTTTTTACCTCCTCTGTTTTACTTAATTGGTTTCTAGAGTTCTTTGAAACATATCAATTTTTCCTGCGGACTGGATATAACAACCAGATCAAATTTTCAAGTCCACCGAGTTTCTTAACACATGAAAGGTTTAAAACTTCAATTCTCTTGCTATACCTCCTTATTGATTGCTTAGATGCAAAGTGATTGTGCATATGGGATTTCCTGTAAGCTATGTCTGACCAGAGTGAAAGAAAAATGCTAAATTATTTATTCTAAGGAACAAGGTCCCTGTAGGAGAGGTTTGCAAAAATGCCGGTCTGTTATAAAAGAAGATTAAAAAATGGACACATTTGTCAATACTTTAAGACCATAAACTTATGCCACCTGATGTAAGCACTAGGCATGGGGAGGGAGCTGATGAATACACCTTGGCTCACTGTGGAGGATTACGCTTAGCATGATGACTCCAGGTACCTTATTTGCATAAAGCAAAGGCACTTATTAAACTTCTTTTTGTTCAGCAAATCACTATCATGACTATTTTAACAAGGGTACCTTGAAAAGGCCCATTTAGACACAACGATTCTTGCTCAAAATTTACTCAAAGCCGTCTTTTTTTTTTTATAAATCAATATTTATTGGTTTTAGAATAAACACAGATATACATAACAAACATATATCAAAGAAGGGGTACAAATATAAACCCTAAAGGCACAGGTGCGCCTCCCCCGTGAGTTCTGGAGCAAGATATAACGTAACTCTCAATACATCTACAGGCTGGGGGGGGGGGGGCACTTAAGCGAGAAGAGAGGGGTATGTGGACCCCTTCTTGAGTGTGAGGCTGTAACTGAGGTGAGATAGCTATAGGTTGCGCTCAGCCGCCTCTTAGATACAGACAGTACAAGACAAACAGTCGGGGGAGTAAATTACAGAGTAGTGGGGAAGGGAAGAGAGGGGAGGGGTGGGGAGAGATGTGGTAGGAAAGGGGGGGGGGGGGGTACTGCACTTCCAGAGTAGATCCGTGTCTCGTTGTGCCGTTTGATCGTATGCGCGATCAAAAGGTCGCCCGATATCTTCCCTCTTTAGAGCTAAGGGGAGCAAACGGCGTTTCGGGGATCAACCGCCACACAGGGGAACCAGGAGGAGGGTTCAACCGCAGAGGACTAGAGTGCCTGGGTCACGAGTCCGCTTTCCTAATTCCCTGCCAGGGTTCCCAGATCTTCAAGAATCTATCATGTGTTCCGTTTGACCAGCTTGAGAGCTCCTCTAAATTCGCTAACCTATCAACTTTGGACCTCCATAGGGCCATCGTCGGAGGGTCCCTCTGCTTCCACAAAAGTGGAATAAGAGATTTGGCAGAGTCGATCAGCAGGGCGACAAGCTTGTGCTTGTACGGGTGGAAGGCAGGGGTAGGTCTCCACAGGAGGACCACATCTGGGGAGAGCACTAAGTCTGGTAGGAGTTTTTTTTAACACGATTGCCAAATCCTTCCAGAAAGGAATGATATTCGGGCAATCCCACCAAATATGAAGGTAGGAGCCTGTGGAACTCCCACATCTCCAGCACATGTCCTCCGCCACCAAATTATGGTCATGCAGCCACTGCGGGGTCCTGTACCACCGCGCCAGGAGCTTGTAATGTGACTCCTGGGCGGTGACGCAGGGGGAGAGCCCGAAAGCTGTCTTCAAAATCGCTTTGGTCTCGCTTTCTGAGAGGGAAATGTGTAGCTCCTTCTCCCAGGAAAAAAGGAAGGCAGGTTTCCCAGACGAGGGGCGGGAAACGAACTTTTTGCGGATGAGAGAAATTTTCCTCAAAGAGGGGTTAGGGAAGATGCCAATTGCGGTTTCAAAAGGGGTAAGTGGTCTAGAGGGACCGCAGGTTTTCCGAAATTCGCTCAGGACCTTCCTCACATGGGCCGACACCAAGAAGGGGAGGGGGCGATTTGGTAGGAGATCGTCCGTAAGAGTGAGGTCGGCCCCCTGCTCAAGGGTAGGTACATAGTGGAAGTGTTTGCCAGAGAGCATCCTCCACGCCCGTGTCGAGTAAGAGTCTAGGGAAAGATTCATAAATTTATATAAGGCAGACAGGGGCGTGCGAGAGGAAGGGGGGGGCAAGGTCCTCCCCAAGACAGCCCAGGATTCCATTGCTCCCTCCAGAAGAGGATTTTTCTTCCGATCTCTTCTGCTCGTCCCCTCAGGGAACCAGAGATCCTCTATCAGAGTAGGGCCGTAGGATCCTTTTGCCAGGCGTTGTAACAGCGGATCTCTACTAGGGTGTGTAAGCTCTATCCAGTGGTTCAAGAGAGTAGCAAGATAGAACTCCCGTGGACAGGGGAGGTCCACTCCTCCTTCCGTGCGCCTTTTAATCAACAGGCCATAAGCCAGTCTAGGCCTCCTTCCCATCCAGAGATATCTGGAAAAGATTGTGCGAAGTGCTTTGAAGAAGCTGGCTGGGAGGGAAATGGGGAGGAGCCTCATTTTATAAAGGATTATTGGGATAACATAGGATTTTAGGATGTTCTTACGACCTAGCCATGAGATAAAAGGGAAATCATATGATCTTAGCAGTTTTTTAACTTTGGCCAGGACGGGGAGGAAATTTGTCGCGAATAGGTCTTCCGCTTTCTTGGGTATCTTTATGCCTAGGAAATCGATTGTCGTGTCGGACCACGCAAATGGGGATACTTTTTTGACAGCATTAATTTGGTTGGCGGGAATGGAAACATTTAGAGCAATTGACTTGGTGAAATTAATTTTAAAATTAGAGAGGTCACCAAAATTTTCTAGCATAGAAACCAGGCGAGGGAGCCCCTCCTCCGGGTTAGTAATAAGGAAAATAATATCGTCGGCGTAAGCCGCCGTCGAGAGAGTGTCGTTCCCAATTTTGAGACCTTTTATGGAAGGGTCCGATCTCCCTTTTTGGAGAAGAGGCTCCAAGGCCAGGACAAAGAGCGTAGGGGAGAGGGGACACCCCTGCCTAGTGCCATTTCCTATTTCAAAGGAAGGGGAGAGAGAACCGTTAATCTTGAGTCTCGCATGGGGCATTGCGTAGAGAGAGAAGATCGCTGAGACGAATTGGGGTGGGAGATTAAAGTGTAGCAAGACTTGCTCCATATATGTCCAATTCACGCGATCAAACGCCTTTTCGGCATCAGTACCTACTAAAGCGAGTGATATGTTCGTTTTTGGGCAAATCTAGCAGCATGTAGGAGTCTGAGACAACTGTCTCTCCCCTCTCTTCCCCGCACAAAGCCCGCCTGTTCAGGGTTGATCAAGAAGGTAGTATGTTTTTCTAGGCGTTTTGTTAGGATTTTGGCCCACAATTTCATGTTGAAATTAATCAGGGAGATGGGGCGGTAGCTCCCGCAAGACTCAGGGTCTTTGTTCTCTTTGTGCACCAGAGTAATATGCGCTTCTTGCGCTTGTCTAGGCAGGGGGGTCCCGCTCAGGAGAGCATTGTACAAGTCTACTAATCTAGGAATGAGCGAAGTACTCAGGGCCTTATAGTATATAAGGGGGAGGCCGTCTGGGCCTGGGCTTTTACCCGGGGGAGATGAGTTTATAAGGTCTTGTATCTCTTGCGGGGTGATTGGGGACAGGAGGGATGTGGTCTCGTCATCTGGAATTTTGGGGAGGTTTAGGTCTTTGAGGAAGTGGTCAATTCGTTTTTTCAAGACAGCTCTTTCTTCAGGAGTGGGAGGATATTTAAGGTTGTATAGACGGGAATAAAAGGATTGAAATTCTTTGGCAATATCAGGGGTAGATGTGACGCGATGGCCCGTGGGGGATTTAATGGCCTTAATAAGGTTCCTTGCTTGGGCTTTTTTGATAAGGGACGACGTGAATTTGCTACCCTTGTTACCTTGGGCGTAAGAGATATGTCTGAGGTATAGATGCTTTTTGTTAAACCTAGCTTCCAAAAGGAGTTTAAGTTCAGTTCGGAGGGAGGTAAGTTTCTCCATGGCCGCTACACTTTGTGAGAGCTTAGTCACACGCTCTAATTTGGCAACTTGACCAAGTTTCTCGTCAATGTCTTTCTGTTGTTTCTTCTTTGCTCTGGATCCAGCAGAGATCAGAAGGCCTCTCACATAGGCCTTATGAGCCTCCCATACCACCGGAACTGACATATCCTCAGTGGTGTTGAGTTGGAAATATTCTTCCAACGCTTTGTTGAGCTGGGCTCTATCCTCAGCCGAATCCAGGAGAGAGGGGTTGAGTCTCCATCTCCACTCGCGGGGAGTGGAGCCTGGAAGGCAGATAGACAAGTGGACTGGGGCGTGGTCCGACAAGGCAATGGAGTCTATCTCAGCTTTTTTCGTGTATTGTAGGAAGGAGGAGGAAATAAAAACAGTCTAACCGCTGGAAGGAGGAGTGGACCTGCGAGAAGAAGGTATAATCCCTGGAGGATGGGTTAGAGTACCTCCAGGCGTCCATGATATGGAGTTGCGCGAGGGATCTGCTGAGTTTACTTAATTTCCTCTGTGAAATCTGGGATTTTCCAGTCGATGAGTCTATGGAGGGGGAGATGGTGAGATTAAAATCTCCACCCAGGATGACCTGCCCAGTGGCGAAGATCCTGAGCGCTTCTAATTGTTTTGTGAGCCATTCTACTTGGTCCTTATTAGGGGCGTAGAGGTTGGCAAGGGTAATTTTAGTTTCGTTTAGGTAGCCCCTCAGGAACAGAACTCTGCCCTCCTCATCTGCGAACGAGCCTCGCAACTAAACTTAAAGGGGTGGTCTCGCGAAACCAAGTGGGGTTATACACTTCCGTATGGCCATATTAATGCACTTTGTAATATACATCGTGCATTAAATATGAGCCATACAGAAGTTATTCCACTTACCTGCTCCGTTGCTGGCGTCCTCGTCTCCATGGTTCCGTCTAAATTCGCTGGCAGCTTGCTTTTTTAGACGCGCTTGCGCAGTCCGGTCTTCTCCTTTCAGCACGAGCCGCTTCAGTGTGCTCCCCGCTACAGCTCTTCTGCGCATGCGCAGACGAGCTGTCACTGCTCGGGAGCGCGCTGGAGCAGCCATTCTGTACCATCCTCTGTTAGAGGAAGGTGCAGAAACTGGAGCTGCCGTCCCGAGAAGCCGCCCAGGTGTCCAGCTGTCCCGAGAAGCCGCCCAGGTAAGTGATGGGTCGGGGGTGATGTTCACTGACAGGTGAAGGCCCCGGAGCCCAGCGCTGGGCTCCGGAACCTAGCGCTGGGCTCCGGAACCTAGCGCTGGGCTCCGGAACCTAGCGCTGGGCTCCGGGGCCTTCACCTGGGCTCTGGAACCTAGCGCTAGGCTCCGGAACCTAGCGCTGGGCTCCGGGGCCTTCACCTGGGCTCCGGAACTTAGCGCTGGGCTCCGGGGCCTTCACCTGGGCTCCGGAACTTAGCGCTGGGCTCCGGGGCCTTCACCTGGGCTCCGGAACCTAGCGCTGGGCTCCGGGGCCTTCACCTGGGCTCCGGAACTTAGCGCTGGGCTCCGGGGCCTTCACCTGGGCTCCGGAACCTAGCGCTGGGCTCCGGGGCCTTCACCTGGGCTGAGGGTATAGCGCTGGGGAGCCGGGGGCTAGCGCCGGTTACCTGCTGCCTGGCGGTGGGTGACTGGTCGGCGGCTGCGGTGGGTGACTGGTCGGCGGCTGCGGTGGGTGACTGGTCGGCGGCTGCGGTGGGTGACTGGTCGGCGGCTGCGGTGGGTGACTGGTCGGCGGCTGCGGGGCGTCCGGTTGCCATGGAGACACAGCTGGCAGCGTCTCGGGAGCGCGCACGTCGGGCTGCAGCGAGCGACAGGGAAAGAGCCGGCGGCCATCTTGGGGAAACTTTTATAAGTTGCTGAAACGCTGGAACGGTAAGTACAAACCAGCTAGGAAAGTCATTTACAGGGGTAATTAGTAATGTATGTTTAATTAGGGGGACTGGGCAAAAAAAAAAAATCACTGCTTCCTCGAGACATCTCCTTTAAGGGACTTGTGTATTAGTGTGGACACACCCTTGGAGGCGGAGGAGGGGTGGGAGCTGTGGAAAGCTAGCGGGAACTGCCCCCAGGAAGGGATAGGCATCTGTCCCCTTTAAAATGGGTCTCCTGCAGAAACACTACCCCAGAGCCATACCTTTTCAGAAGAAGGGCCACGTGGTGTCTTTTGCTAGGAGAGTTCAGTCCATTCACATTGAAGGTAGTAAATAGTAGAGGTTTTGCCATCACGGACACGCAGGAGTGGCCGGAAGTACCCTAGCAAGGGGGTAGAGAGAGGAAGCAAGATTATGTAAGTGAGCGTTTAGTGACTTAGAACTAATTCCTTGTCACTCGGTCGGACACGGAGGGAAGAGGAGTAGGAGGGGAAGTGCAGAGAGTGAGAGGGGAAAACACTGGGTAAACACAAAAGGGAGAACAAGTGCTGAAAAAAAAAAAAAAAATGTGTCGCAAACTACGACACTAAAAACGTAAATTTAGGTCAGCAGGTCAGCAAACTTGAGCAGACCCTGCTGGGGGATGAGGGCAAGTTGTGTGTGCCTTACCGAGAAGGCCCACCAACTGCGTCAATAGTAGCCTGAACAGGTAGGCGCCCCCAGGAGCCTAGAGCTGAGGGGCAAATGCCTTAGGTAGTTGATCGCTACAAGGGAGAAGAAAAGGAACATTAATGCATTAACTTGTTTAACGCGGTAAATAACAAAGTCATCATATACGAACACGTTGCCAAGATCTTACGAAAACAATAAAAAGGTCGCCAGATCAGGAAGCAGCGGAACAACAGGTACATCCAAGGGATGGTGATAGGAAAAGAGAAAACCTGAGATTCTCCTCATCTTCACCCGTCAGGGCCAGCAGGAGGGTCCTTCGCTTTCTTTTTTTTACCTCTGGGCGATTTGAGGCTACCCGCTGGCTGCCAGACCTCCGGGGGGGTCAGCTTAGGGAGCCTGGGGAACTCCGGGAGAGGCAGCCAGTTCGGCAGCTCAATCGGGTCCATTTCAAGGTGTTCCCATGCATCGTTGGTCTTCTGGAGTACGGATGAGAAGTCTGCGTCCCTTGTAGGTGATGTTGATGCCAAAGGGAAAGAGCCATGCGTAACGAATGTCTCGTGCTCTTAGGGCCTCCAACAGAGGACGCATGATTCGTCTCTTTAATAGGGTGGCAGGGGAAAGATCCTGGAAGATCTGGATCGGGGAGTCCCCATATTTTAAGTCCTTGTGTTGTCTGGCAGCTTTAAGGACGGCAGACGTGTCCTGAAAGGTGAGGAGCCTGCAGATAACATCTCTGGGGGGCTCTGTAGGAGGAGGGGGGGTGTCTCAGAGCGCGGTGGATACGCTCCACAGAAATTGTCGCTGCTCTGTCTTGCCCAAGTAACTGACCAAATATTTCTGAGGCGACTTTAGGCAAGGCTTCCGTCGCCCAGGATTCAGGTAAGCCTTTAAGGCGGACATTACATCTCCGATTTCTGTTCTCCAGATCTTCTTGGAGAATGAGAGCTTTATTTAAATTAGCGTGCTGCTCCTTTAAGACTGCAGCCATAGCTAGAGCATGTGTTGTGACTGATGCAGAGGCAGATTCAAGCTCCTCCACTCTGCAGCCCATCTGCCTTATATCACCTTTTATCTCTGACAGCTCATTGATAAGAGGACGCAGAGCGTTAGTCAGCAGCTCTTTCATAAACCCCCGGGAAACAGTTCCTGAGTCCTCTTCATCTGAGGGTGTATCACCCTCCCCCTCCTTACTGTATGCAGAAGCAGCCTCCGAGGCCACAGCCATCTTGCTGGACGGGTGAGGAGAGCGGGAGCCCCGTTCCTTTAGAAATCGCTGCATCCCCGTCTGGCTCTTAGATGTCTTCGGTGTGCTGGTATGTTCTCCTCCTTTTTCCTTTGCTTGTTTGGGCATTTTGCCGCTATTATCGCTGCTGGGAGCTCTCTGAGGGCACCGTTCTGTGGGAGCTCCGGTCCTAAGCTGCCATCACGCTCCACAGTCAGGCTCCGCCCCTCAAAGCCGTCTTTTGAGCAATAACCATTGGGTCTAAATGCACAGACATCATGCAGTTTCTGTGTATGATTAGTTTCTCGCTCAATTCTAGCTTTCTAGAATTAAGCAATGAACTCTTATCAGTGGTGCAGGCTATTATCACAGTTGGCAGTGCTGATAAGATTCTTTCAGCTTGTGTCCCGCTTGTAGTTCACAGCGGGACGTGAGCTGTAAGTGCGGAGAACAATGCAGCTGTTTGCTAATGCAAAACAGCTGTATTGTTCACCAAGCCATGGCGGCACTGTCTCGCTCCGCCTACATAGCTCTTTAGTATTTAATTAGTTACTATGGACCAGCAAAGAAGATTGCTCAAAACTGTCACTCAAACTGTCATTTGAGCGATTTTTGAGAGATCATCTTTCAGTGTAAATGGAGTCTAAGACACAACTGACTAAAACATGCACCCTAGGTTTAGACAACAACAAAAAAATATGTCTTGCTAATTTAAAGGTGCCTATTGCTCTAACAAGCTGGACAGGCTACTATTATTGACTTTGATATTCTAATCTTGAAAAGGGAGTTAAAAGTGTGATTGTACATACGCACAGCACACATATGCACAAAGCTCTGCTACATATACACATAGCTCTGCAGCATGCACATACACAGATCAGCTACATATACATACAGCTCTGCAGCATTCACATACACACCTACAGCACTGCTACATGCACACACAACTCTGCAGCAAACATGTTAGACTTTGATTTTAACAACATTAAATCCCTGCATAGGCATGTAGTTGTAGATTATCTCATATAGATTATTTATCTTAAATAGCAGCAGCTGTCGTCTTTACTGAGCGCAAGATGCACATAAACTCCCATCCCTCCTTTTTTATCAGCTCCTATAAGAGTGTATGGGAACTTTTAGCATTTTTCGGCAAAAGATAGGTTAAGACTAGAGATGAGCGAGGACACTGTGTCCAAGATTGATGCTCATTCGAGTATTAGGGTATTCAAGATGCTCGTTCCTCGAGAGGAACATCACACGGTACTCGAGTCAATTCCATTTCCCTTCCCCACAGGTTTTTTTTAGCCAATAAACATGCGGGGAAGGCATTACCACTTCCTGCTGTGACGTGCCAACCCTCTGCCCACCAATAGCAGTGAGTGGCTGGGCCTATCAGGTGACCGCCGAGTACTTAACATGGTCCCGCCTGCGGCTCATCTTAGACACATGTTGGCAGAGGTTAGGGAAAGTGCTGCTACTGATATAGGGACAAGGTTAGAGTAGGATCCTGTCGTCAAGAACCCCAACGGTCCTTATTAGGGCTACTCCTCATAGTGTGCATTACTGTTGTGGCTGGCTGGGAGCAGTAGTGCACCATTTTTTTTTTTAAGCATCTCAGGCTGTGCAGGCCATTTCAGCTATTCTGTTCTGTGTGTGCAGTGCATAAGGCAAAGTGCAGGGACACAGCTACTTATATAGGGAAAGTTTTACAGTCCTCCTGATCCTCTATACAAGAACCCCAATGGTCCTTCTTAGGGCTATATCTCACCGTGTGCATTATAGTTGTGGTGGGCTGGGAGCAGTAGTGCACCAATTTTGGTATTACACATCTAGGCCTGTTCCCAGCCTTTCAGTTATAGCATTCTCAACCTGCAGTGCATTACACTGAGGTAATTTAACACCAAACTATTTCAACTCTGCCACTGTGCAGAGCATCTCACAATACCCTTTCCTTGGGGGGGGTTGAGATAACCGCAGAACTATCCACTGGCTTTGGAGTCTTCTCCCACTCCATACAGCCTCTTATCTACAAGTCTCTGTGAGCAGTAAATTACCCCTAGGTATCAGCGCAAGACAGCGTGTTAATTTTTTCAAGTCACAGCATAAAGCCTCCGCTATCTATAAGTCTCTGTGTGCGGTGAATTAGCCACAGGTGTCAGCGCTATACAGTGCTGCAATTTATTTGGGCCCTGCTCTATTCTTAATCCGCCATGATGAGGCGTAGGGGTAAAGGTCGAGGACGCGGACGCCGGCGTCCAAGTGAGGGTGTGGGCACTGGCCGAGTTCCTGGGCATCGTGAATCACAGCCGGCTGCTGAGGGATTAGGAGAGAGGCACGTTTCTGGCCTCCACAGCTTCATATCAAAACCTTAATTACAAACAGAGCAGTGCGAGCAGGTCCTGTCGTGGATAGCAGAATACGCGTCCAGCAATGTATCAACCACCCAGTCTTCTGCGCAGACCACTACTCCCGGCCTAGGGACTGCAACCCTGAATCCTCTGGCTGCTCCTCCTTCCTCCCAGCCTCCTCACTCCATGAAAATGACATATTCTGAGCAGGCAGGCTCCGAGGAACTGTTCTCGAGTCCCTGGCATGAGTGGGAAAAAACGGTTCCTCTCTCACCTGAGGAGTTTGTCGTGACCGGTGCCCTTTGGAAAGTTCCCGGAGTCCGGGTGATGAGGCTGGGGACTTCCAGCAACTGTCTCAAGAGCTTTTTGTGGATGAGGATGATGAGACACAGTTGTAAGTAGTTAGGGCAGTAAGTCTGAGGGAGGAGCGCACAGAGGATTTGGATGAAGAGCTGCTGGACGATCAGCTGACTGACCCCACCTGGTTTGCTAAGCCTACTGAGGACAGGGCTTCAGAGGGAAAGGCAAGTGCAGCAGCAGGACAGGTTGGAAGAGGCAGTGGAGTGGCCAGGGGTTGAGGCAGGGCCAGAGCGAAGAATCCCCCAACTGTTTCCCAAAGCACCCCCTCGCAGCAAGCTTCCGTGCAGAGAACTAGGTGTTCAAAGGTGTGGATGTTTTTTAATGAGAGCAAGGACGACCGACGAACAGTGGTGTGCATACCAAGATCAGCCGGGGAGCCACCACTACCAGCCTCACCACCACGAGCATGCGCAGGCATATGATGGCCAAGCACCCCACAAGGTGGGACGAAAGCCATTCACCGCCTACGGGTCACACCAATGCCTCTTCCCCTGTGCCACAACCAGGCACACAGATCCAATCCCCCTCCCAGGATGCAGGCACGAGTGCCTCCCGGCCTGCACCCACACCCTCACCTCCACCGTTCTCCACTCCATCCAGCAAAGTCTCTCAGTGCAGCGTTCAGCTGTGGGTAACACAAGCGTTGGAGAGAAAGCGCAAATATGCTGCCACCCACCCGCACAAGCTTTAAACGTGCACATTGCCAAATTAATCAGCCTAGAGATGCTGTCGTACAGGCTTGTGGAAAAGGAGGCTTTCAAAATCATGATGGCTGCGGCAGTCCCGCGCTACTCGGTCCCCAGTCGCCACTATTTTTCCTGGTGTGCCGTCCCCGCCCTACACCAGCACGTCTCCCGCAACATCAATCGTGCCCTCACCAACGCAGTTACTGGGTAGGTCCACTTAACCACGGACACGTGGACAAGTACTGGCGGGCAGGGCCACTATATCTCCCTGACGGCACATTGGGTGAACTTAGTGGAGGCTGGGACCAAGTCAGAGCCTGGAACCGCTCACGTCCTACCCACACCCAGAATAGCGGGTCCTACCTCTGTGCTGGTATCTGCGGCTTTTTATGCCACCTCCCCCAAACTCTCCCCCTCCTCCTCCTCCGCCACGTCTACCTCTCAATTAAGAAGTGGGAGCACGTCGCCAGCAGTCGGTAGCATATGGCGCAGCAGCACAGCGGTGGGCAAGCGTCAGCAAGCCGTGCTGAAACTAATCACCTTAGGTGACATAAGGGAAACACAGCCCCTGAGCTGCTGCAAGGTCTGACAGAGCAGACCGACCTCTGTCTTTCGCCGCTGAGGCTCCAACCGGTCATGTTCGTGTCTGACAATGGCCGTAACCTGGTGGCGGCTCTGCAGCTCCGCAGCCTCACACACGTGCCATGCCTGGGCCACGTCTTCGAACTGGTGGTTCAGCGGTTTCTGAAAAACTACCCCCACTTGTCTGATCTGCTCGGCAAGGTGCGCCGCGTCTGTGTACATTTCCGCAAGTCCACCACGGATGCTGCCACCCTGAGGACCGTGCACCATCAGTTTCAGCTGCCAGAGCACCGACTGCTGTGCGATGTGCCCACACGCCGGAATTCTACACTGCATATGTTGGCCAGGCTGTACGAGCAACATAGAGCAATAGTGGAATACCAGCTGCAACATGGGCGGTGGAGTGGTAGTCAGCCTCCGCAATTCTTTACTGAGGAGTGGGCATTGATGGCAGATATCTGCCAGGTCCTCAGACATTTTGAGGAGCCTACGCAGATGGTAAGCAGCAATGTGGCCATCACTAGCGTTACCATCCCGCTGCTTTGCCTGCTGAGAAGTTCGCTGCTAAGCATAAAGGCCGACGCTTTGCGGTGGGAACAGGAGATGAGAGATGACAGTATGTTGCTTAATAGCCAGACCACCCTCATGTCTAAATCTCAGCGCATTTTGGAGGAGGAGGAGGATGGGGAAGAGACAGCTAGCCACACTGCAGAGGGTACCCATGCTGCTTGCCTCTCATGTGTTCAACTGAAGAGGAGGTGGGAGAGGATGAGGAGGATGCTGAGTCATCCTCCTAGTGAGGACAGCAATGTGTTGCGTACTGGGAACCTGGCACACATGGCTAGCTTCATGTTAGGCTGCCTCACGTTAGACACATTCTGGCCAACACAGATTACTGGTTGTACACCCTTCTAGACCCACGGCATAAGGAGAACCTTTCCACTCTCATTCCCAAAGAGGAAAGGTGTACAAGAGTGATAAAATACCACAGGGCCCTGGTGGAAAAAGTGATGCTAAAGTTCCCATCTGACAGCTCTAGTGGCAGAAGACGCAGTTCCAAGGGCCAACTAGCAGGGGACGCACAGGGATCAGGCAGCATGTGCAGTGCAGACAGGGAAACACTCTCCAAGGCCTTTGCCAGCATTATGGCTCCCCAGAAAGACTTTGTTACCACTCCCCAGTCAAGGCTGAGTTGGAGGAAGCACTGTAAAAAGATGGTGAGGGAGTACGAAGCCAATCGTACCACCGTCTTCCGTGATGCCTCTACTCCATACAACTATTGGGTGTCAAAGCTGGACACGTGGCACGAACTTGCGCTGTACACCCTGAAGGTACTGGCCTGCCCTGCTGCTAGCGTCTTGTCAGAGAGGGTGTTTAGTGCAGCTGGGGGAATCATCACGGATAAGTGTACCCGCCTGTCAACTGCCAGTGCAGACATGCTTACACTCATATAGATGAACAAAGGCTGGATTTCCCCAGACTTCTCTTCTCCACCGGCGGAAAGCAGCAGAACCTAATGATTCTTTTCGCTGCAACAGGAGAAAAATGCATCCTCTATCACCACCAAAAAAACAGAAATTAGCTTTGTCAATCACTCTCGGATATTATTAGTCCTCCTCGTCCTACTCCTCTCCTATAACAGCATGTCATCATGCTGAACTGCCAATTTTTCTGTGGCCCAAAACACTCTGTTTAAAAGTTTTTTTTACAATTTTTCAAAGTTTCAAAAGTATTTATACTTTAACAGAAACCAATTTTTTTTACAGGGCTACCTCCAGCCTCTGTTACAAATTAAGCAACAGAGAGCTATATCTTTAAAAAATCTTTATGGGTTTCACCTGCCATCGCGGTTGAGCAATTTTTCAGGTGTTCGCCTATACTCTTGGTACACCAGTGTTACAGGGGTCCGCTTATACTCTTGCTACAGAAATGTTACTGGGGTCCGCCTATACTTTTGCTACAGAAATGTTACTGGGGTCCGCCTATACTCTGGCTAAATAAATGTTATTGTCATCCACCTATACTCTTGCTACAGAAATGTTACTGGGGTTCGCCTATACTCTTTCTACAGAAATGTTACAGGGGTCCACCTATACACTTGCTACAGAAATGTTGCTGGGGTCTGCCTATACACTTGGTGCTGAAAGGTTTAAGGGCTTCACCTATACTCTTGCTACAGAAATGTTACTGGGCTCCGCCTATACTTTTGCTATAGAAATGTTACAGGGGTCCGCCTATAATCTTGCTACAGAAATGTTGCTGGGGTCCGCCTATACTCTTGCAACAGGAGTGTTACTGGGGTCCGCCTATACTTTTGCTATAGAAATGTTACAGGGGTCCGCCTATACACTTGGTACTGAAAGGTTTGAGGGGTTCACCTGTACTCTTGCAACAGAAATGTTACTGCGGTCTGCCTATACACTTGCTACTGAAGGATTTGAGAGGTTTGCCTATACTCTTGCTACAGAAATGTTACTGGGGTCCTCCTTGCTTGTGGGTGCGCAATGGTTTCCCATTGCGGTGTTCAGCTGCCTGACACATACACAGAATGAAGCATGGTCGGATACATGGATTTCCCATAGCTATTTAACTCACGGCACCTTGGGTCACACAAGGTGGAGGCTGGGACTAAGCCTGACCGAGGGCCTGCTCACGTACTTCCCACACAGAGTATTGCGGGTCCTACTTCGGTCATGGTTTCTCGGCCCTCTTATGCCACCTCCTCCTTCTGCTTGGGTTCTGGGGATTAGCGCTTGGCAACATGTATTTTCTCTCATGTTAGCACAGTTATCTGAGACAGTGGTTTGGTCCAAACCAAAGGAGCGTTACTGCATTAATGAGATGTTCACAGCTGCACTAGCATCCGAATCCGCTTGAGGCCCACGATTGCTGAGGGTGTGGGCAGAGGACAAGGTCCTGGGGGGAAGAATCAACTGCGCCAGGTTTGGCCAGTGGAACTTCTTTGTGGTTCATCCAGTCTTTGGAGCGATGAAAGCAACCGTAACTGATTTAAAGAGACGTTCACAGCTGTACTAGCATCCGAGTCCGCTTTATGCCCACGATTACTGAGGGTGTGAGCCAAGGCCGAGGTGAAACTGCCTTGTTTGGGCGCTCCGATTACTTTGTGTTATACTTTCCTTGGGTTCCAGGGGCTCGCCTATGCTGTGGGTGCACAAAGACCTCCCATTGCTTTGTTTTACCTGTATGGCAGAAATACACTGACTGACTTGGCTAGGGTGCAGACGGCTTTCCCATTGCGGTGTTTACCTATCTGGCACAAATACACTGACTGACTAGGGCAGAAATGTGGGCCGAAGCCGAGGTCCTTGGCGGGTTAAAACTCTGCCATGTTTGGGCACTCTGATTTCTTCCTGTGTAATACTATCTTTGTGCACCCACAGCATAGGCAAACCCAAGGAACTCAAAGACTTCCCATTGCGGTGTTGAGCTATCTGACACCTACACAGAATGAATTGTGTGGGGACACATGGATTTCCCATTGCTATGTAACTCGTGGTACGTTGGGTCACACAAGGTGGAGGCTGGGACTGATCCTGACCCTGGGCCCGCTCACGTGCTTCCCACACAGAGTATTGCTGCATTGTGGAGATGTGTAGAAGTGCTGGCACCTGAGTCCCCTATATGCCCACGTTTGCGGCTCCTGACACTTTTGTGACGGAGGTGGCACGGGATGGGAATGATGATCGTACGTCAATTTATCATCAATTCTCAACAGCACTGTGGGCTATCGCCCACACTTTCAAAGAGGGTCGCTGCCAAGACCTGCCAACCCTCTGCAGTGTGTGCCTCCGGTTCCTCCTCATCCAGTACGCACTTATAAATAGACATGAGGGTGGTGTGGCTATCAAGCAAGCATGTGGCATGAGGCCAGCTGAACACTGCGCAGGGAAAATTTTGTGTGTGCTGTGGACGCAGAGTCCTGCGGGAAGGGGGGTTGGACAGCAATGCCAGCATGTAACCCAGGAGAAGAGGCAGCAGTGTCACCCGCAGGCAGGGATTGGATTGTCCTTGGTTGCAGGTAGTGTGGTGCTTAGCTAAGATGTGCCAGTGCGTCTGCCTTGCTAATGAGGGTTTGTCCCAAGTAAATTGCGCAGCATCGGTCCCATGCAAAAATGCTCGAATCCCCCATTGACTGCAATGGGGTTCGTTACTCGAAACAATCTCTCGAGCATTATGAAAAGTTCGACTGTAGCAACGAGCGCCTGAGCATTTTGGTGCTCGCTCATCTCTAGTTAAGACCTACCTTTTCACACAGCGAGAAAAATCGGCGACAGAAAAAAGTCGCTGATTTCTGATTTTGATGGCGCGTCCGAAAATCACTCACGTGAATGAATATATTGGAATCTAATGCTTCACATGGTCGTGACTTCCGGCCAACATTTTATCGTGGTTAAATCGCCACGTAAAAACACTTGTGCTAATAAGGCCTAACAGTGATTCACTCCTGCCTTGATTTTCAGCATTATCAAATGGACAGGAATCTCTTCTGCTCTGCACTGATCGAGCAAGGAGAGGGAGAGTTGTGCAACCATAGTATGTATAGTTGCACAATCCTCCAAATGATTGGGCAGCCTGCTTTATCAGCTCACTGCTGAATTATTAAAGGGATTTTCCAGAACATAAAAAGGTTATACAGCCTTAAAATAAAGAAAATTTGAATACCCATCTATCCTGGCAAATCTCTGTCTAACACTGCAGCCCCAGTGCCCACAACATGGAACCAGGATGAAACACTGGGCAGTCACAAGCCATTCATTGCACACATGACCGCTCACTCACTAACAAGCTTCACTTGTCATGGAAGAATCACTGCTGAAGTCTGTTAGTGGACGAGCAGTCACATGCAGAATGAATGGCACATGACCATCTGCTGCTTCTTCCATGTTCTGTGTGGCGGGCATCGGGGCTATAGTGCTGGACGGGGAGCCTCTGAGATAGCGGAGTATTCAATTTTTCTCTATTTTAAGGCCGTATAACCTTTTTTTTTTTAAATGTCTTTTTAAAACTCCTTTAAGGAGTCAGGGGGCTCTGACAGTGTCAGAACTCCCTGACTCAAGAGTATAAGATGCAGGCACTTTTCAGAAAGATGTTTTCTTGCTGAAAACTGCGACTTACATTCAGAAAAATACAGTATAAGGGTG
Organism: Eleutherodactylus coqui; assembly: GCF_035609145.1. Classification (NCBI taxonomy): domain Eukaryota; kingdom Metazoa; phylum Chordata; class Amphibia; order Anura; family Eleutherodactylidae; genus Eleutherodactylus; species Eleutherodactylus coqui. The sequence continues at coordinate 81,299,667 of NC_089849.1, forward strand.
ACTACCCACTACAGTTTTTTTTCACAGCGAAATTCGCAGCGTTTTTTTTTTTTTTTTGCAGGGGTCTATGGGACTTGAAATGTTAAAATCGCGATCGTGCAAAAAAGCCATTTACCGCGAAATCACGATTGTGCGTGATCACGATTTAGCTTTACAGGTCCCATAGCCCATAGACCCCTGCAGAAAAAAAAAAAAACGCTGCGAATTTCGCAGTGAAAAAAACTGTAGTGGGTAGTCACCCTAATATATAATATATTAAACACATTTTATTATTTGTAGGTGCTGATAGAAAACTGCAATTTTGCTATTGTATTTTGTGATTTATAGTTATAGCATTCAGCAAGCAGTATAAGTGATATGTTAACTTTATTCTACTATATATTGATACCAAATATATATAGTTTTTGTTAGATTTTTCTACTATCGCACAATAAAAATAATTTGTTGTGCAAAATTACTTGTCTTTGTGTTGCTTCTTTCCAAGAACCATAAAATTTTGTTTTACATCAACCTAAAGCTTCATGTCCACTTGCACGCACGGATTTGACATGCTAAGATCCGCAGCGGATGCACTGCGAGTGATCATAAAATGGCTTTTTTAAGTGGCTGCGGGTGATCGCGAATTGCCTTCTTTTTCCCGCACTGATGTGCTGTGGAAAAAAACGCAGTATTCCTGAAAAAGAAGCCAACCCCTTCCAAAAAACCCTTTTTCACTCAACCATTCCACTGGCCAACACCCAAGAGCCATTTTACTTTCTTTATAGCATTGAACAGAGCAGATGGCATTGTCAGCAGCACGTAGAACTCCATTAATTGCATGCCTGACCTATGATCTTTTCTTTGATGACAATCTGTCCAATGAGGAGGAGAAAGAGAGAAAGTCCCAGCACAAAAGACATCGCTTTTGGATACACCCAATTGTCTAGCAGCGCCCGCAAAGGGGCATTTTGCAAGTGTCTACAATGACCTTCGGAAGCATAATGAAAAATTTGTCTCTTTCTGCCGAATGAATGTAGAAAGTTTTGACAAGCTTCTTGCTCTTCTGCAGCTGCACCCAACCTACTGGGACGCCTTCATGTGGCCTTTCATCACCCCTGAGGTACGTCTGCTGGTCACCCTCTGGTAACATCATATTTGTTAGTTCACCCTTATTTTCTTCCCAGAAATACTTTTTTCCTTTGTTCTCATTTCATTTTTGTTCTAGTATTCCCTTTGTTCTATGTGTTTTGTATTATCCTTTTTCTATGTGCTCTTTTATCCTGTGTCCTGCTATATTGTTTCCTCTTTTTGTTCTATTATCCTCTTTGTTTTAATAATCCATTTATTCTATGTGTTCTATTATCCAATTTTCCGGGTGTTCTTTTTGTTCTGTTTGAATGATTTTTTGAATTGCATTCTGTGTTGTGCTATATTTTTCCCCCCTAGTGATTGTGTGTGCTCAGCTATGGTAGCACTTTGTGCTCCCATGACTAGTGTGCTCTGTATATTATGTGCCATCCTTTGTCCTCTTACTTACTGTATTTTTCTTCACGCTTTGTTGCCTACACATTTTTTTGCCTTTGTTTCTACTTGCATGTCTAAAATATTATCTATCTTCTTGCTACAGATTCCTGGCCACCGGCAACACTTTTGCATCTTTGCATTTTGAATTTTTGTTGGGCTACTGCACCATATCGAGACTCGTGAGGAGGACATGCTCTATTATTTGGCAGCAGTTGAAGGCAACCCTGCTGCCGCCACCCACCGAGCTGCACTAGCTATACATTGCTGCAGGTTTACAGAAAACAGCGCAGTTTCCCAACTGCATAGGGGCCCTGGATGGGAAACACATCTGTTTTCAAGAAGCCGCCATGCTCAGGGTCCTGGTACTTTAATTACTAACAGTATTGTTCAGTAGTCCTGTTTGCCATAGCCGACAGCGACTACCATTTTGTACTAGTTGAATCAGGGCCTATGGAAGCTCTGCCGATGCTGGCATCTTCAGGGCTTTCAGAATGGGCCAGTGGCTTCTTGCCAAGCAGTTGGCCCTGCCAGAGCAACAGTTTCTTCCTGGTTCTTCAGGTCCAAAGGCCCCATTCGTAATTGTCGCAGATGAGGGCTTTGGCCTGTCAACGCATGTTCTGTGGCCATTTCCCCACAGAGGGTTGGACAACAGATGGAGGGTCTTTAGTTACAGGCTCACGTGTGCTCGGCAGTTCGTTGAATCTGCCTTTGGAATTCTCTCCAGTAAATGGAGAGTTTTCCTGGTGACCATTCAGATGAACCGTAATAAACCCACTGTGGCTCTGCACAATTTTTGCTGGCTCAACGACGTGAGTTGGACGTTTGTGGACGATCAACTGCCTACAACCTCCACAGTTGGTGGTGGTAATCAGAACCGAGCGATAAGGCCTGCATCTTCTGGGCTTCAGGCTAGAGACCACTATGCGTACTATTTCCTGACGCCTCAGGGAGCAGTTCTGTGGCAGATGGCCTCTATCCATAAAGTCTGAGGATCTGCCCATTCTAAACTGTGTTTTGATTTTTTTTCCTGGCTACCAAATAGTTTTTTTAGTTTTTTTTTTTTTTTGGGTTAGTTAGGGACTCGCAAGCAAATGAGGACCCTTGAAGTGGGTTGTGAACTTACGTAATATGGCAAACATAGCTAACATGATAAATGTGTATAAGCTATATTTAGTCATATTATAAATTAATATCTCATTATTCAATCCTTTTTTGAGGCCCACAAAAAAATAACATTTTTACATGAAATAAAATTTGTTTTTGGAAAAAAAACATGTATATTGTCTTACTTCTAGGGTATGTGATTTTTGTGGGTGTGTAGCACTACTCTCAGTCAATCTCTGGTGTGGCGTTGGCTCACCCAGCACTGCCTTGATTGTCTGAGAGGGACACTTGCTGCCCAATTTGGGCCTTTGCTTCTTGGAAGTGGGATTTATTAATGCCACAACAAGGAAGTTATTTTATTTTAGTGGCCGAGGAGTGCAGGATGATCGGCAGAGCTACGAAACTTTGCAGACCAGTGGTAAGGCAGGATCCCGGCTATTTGGTAAGTTTCTGTTTTCTCCCAATATAAGCCCATATTTTCCCCTGTAAATGGTTTTATTTTGGGGGAATTACAAATTCTATTTACCTAGCAGCCACGTTTTGTCTTCTCAACACAGGCCCCCATGCTGAAATGTGCTTGCTTGCAGTCTTCAGCCACCTACAGACGCTCGCTTCCTGGTTGTGGGGTTCGTTTGGTTGATCCCCCATCGCCACTTTTAGGAACCGCAAGGTACTCCTTTCTAAACTAATCTCTGATGCTTCTCCATTTGTTCTTTAGGAGATCCACTGCAACAGAACAAAGAAAAGAAAAAAAAGGAAATTAGATTGCAACATGTAATACAACTATGCTGCACAAAAATGCAATGAAAGAACATAAACATGCATGTACCCCTGATAACGCTAACATTCATGCAATCAGTGCGCATGCTAACATATATGCTGCCATGCACACACTAATATACATGTAAGCATGCAGCCATGATCACGCTAACATTCATGCTACCATGCACACGGTAACATACATGCTACCATGCGCACGCTAACATACAAGGAAGTATCCAACCATGATTACGGAAGCATTCATGCAACCATGCACACTCTAACATACATGCAATCAATGTGCATGCTAACATACATGCTACCATCCATACAGTATCATACATGCTACAATGCGCACGAAAATATACATGGAAGCATGCAACCATGCAAACACTAAAATTCATGCAACCATGCACACACACTAACAATACATGCAATCAATGTGTATGCTAACATACATGCTAACATGCGCACAGTAACATACTTGCTACCATGTACACGCTAACATACATGTAAGCATGCAACCATGCACACACTAGCATTCATGCAACCATGCGCATGCTAACATACATTAAATGAATGTGCATGCTGACATACATGCTACCATGCATGTGGTAACATACATGCTACAATATGCACACTATTATACATGTAAGCATGCAACCATGCGCACACTAACATTCATGCAACAAATTCACATGGTAGCATACATGAAACCAATGCACACGCTAACATACATGTAAGCATGTAACCATGACAATGCTAACATGCATGCTACCTTGCACATGGTAACATACATGCTATCATGCGCACGCTAGCATACATGGAAGCATGCAACCATGCGCACACTAACATACATTAAATCAATGTGCATGCTAACATACATGCTACCATACATGTGGTAACATCATGCTACTGTACTCACACTATCATACATGTAAGCATGCAACCATGTGCACACTAACATTCATGCAACGAATGCACACGGTAGCATACATGAAACCAATGCACACGCTAACATACATGTAAGCATGCAACCATGCGAAAACAATCCTGCATGCATGCTTACATTGATAATGAAACGCATCCATTTATATTACATAGGGGAAAGACGGGACTTACAGATTGCCTTTTTGTCTGGGACGGAGGTATCAGAGGACTTTTTCCTATACATAAGGACCGCCAGCTCCTCCCAGGCACGCTCCCTCTGTATTCTGTCCTTAAAGTTCTCAACGTTTGTATCTCAGACAATGGGGAAATGTGACTAACTCCCCATATCAAAATGCTTGGTAACTGGGCAGCCATGGCTCTTTTCCTATCTTTTCTTCTCTGCAGGAAGCACACAGGCTTTTTCCCTCCTCCCAGCCTAATCACGCCTATAAATCCGCAGCGGATCTGCAAATGTTTTAAAAGTATTTGCGGATTCTAATCCCATAAAGTTTAATGGAGCCAAATCCTCGCGTGATCCGCGAAAAAATGGAGCATGTTGCAATGGAACCTGGAACTATCTTTCGGTCCGGAATACATCGGCCGCTGCATGGGCTCCTAAGGGAGGCCATAACAGCATCCGGAGAAGAGAGGTAGGAGGGAGTTCAGCATTGTGACTGCTAAACTCCCTCCCTTTTCTCTACTCCTCTCTCCTCTCCTCTGGCTGCTTGCAATGGGAGGGGGAGGGACAGGGGCAAGGCTAAGGTCTGTCCCATCCCCTCCGATTGCACACAGCCGGACAGGAGGAGAAAGGAGGTGAGCCGGCGAGGGGGAGGGAGGTAAGCCGGTGAAGGGAGACTGAATGGTTCTGTGGGCTCAGCGTGCATGCGCCGGGGCCCGTGCCATTAGATCTGTGCACTCGGTCACTCGTTTTTATGACGCTGGCGTGCGTACATAAAAACGCCTTTGGCCATGTGAAAGAGCCCTAGCTCTGTATGAGAGCCTGTTTTTGTGGGATGAAAGTTTCATAAGTACCATTTTGTGGTAGATATAATGTTCTAACATTTCTGGCATTATTATTTAGTGTGTTTGTGTTTTGTTTTCTATAATGGTGTTTAACTCGTGAAATAAATAATAATTTAATATAATGGGTAGCTATTAGAGATGAGCGAGCACTCTCGTTTAAGGCTGCTACTTGAATGAGTAGCAGTCTTATCGAGTAACTGTGTACTCGCCCGAGCAGCATGCGGGGGGTGCTGGGGGGGAAGCGGGAGGGAGCGGGGGGAGAGTGAGAGAGATCTCGCCTCTCTCTCTCCCCCCCCCTCCCCCGCTGCACCCCACTCCAACCCCACTGGCCCCGACCGCCCCCCCACACACACATGCTGCTCGGGCGAGTGCACAGTTACTCGATAAGACTGCTACTCAATCGAGTAGCAGCCTTAAACGAGCACGCTTGCTTATCTCTAGTAGTTATGGATAGAGTAAAACAATGTGAATTATTTTCATTTTATTTTTAAATAATAGTTAATTAAACACTGTAAAGTTTTCTGGGGCTTTTTTGTTTTTTTTCCCTGCAAAACTGCTTCCATGTGCTGCATCTGAGGGGTTAAGTGGCTGGGTTATGAAATCAGTAAACAGCCTAATTAGGTGCAAAGGTGTGATTACATGAGCAAGTGCTTGTTTAATCATTCCTTTTTCTAAGACAATCAGGAAACAAGTATGCTTTCTTATTGCCGAGGGGTGAGTGATATCATCTGAAATCACATAAGGACACAAAACAGATCATAGAACATTTCACTATGGCTTTATTCCCATGAGCGTATATCTGCCGTCACATGGCCGTATTCCTGAGACGTAAAAGCGCCCGGCCTGGCCAATATAGCACCGGGAGTTTTTACATTGGGCCCAAACGATTTTCGGCCGCGAAAAATACATCGGCCGTTGAATGGGCTCCTATGGGAGCCAATGACAGCGGCTGGAGGTGGTAGGGAGTTTAGCAGCATGGCTGCTAAACCCCCTCCCTCTACTCTCCTCCCCATTTGCAGGCTCACCTCTGCTTTCCTTCCCACTCATTCTTTGCAAATGGGAGGGGGCGGGACGGGGCGCAGCTAAGCACTGTCCTGTCCCGCCTTCTCCCATTGCTAGCTGCGGACAAGGGGCAGGATGGGGTGGAGCCTAACCTAGCTCCACCCCCTTCCCAGCCCTTGACCACAGCCAGCAATAGGAGGAGGCGGGGCAGGGTGGTGTTTAGCTCCGCCCCCATCCCGCCTTCTCCCATTGCAAAGAACAAGCGGGGAGGGAGGGAAAAGGGGCGACGGCATGGTGACCTCGGCATATATGCGCCGGGGCCCATGCCATGGGACCGCACAAACGATAGCCATATACGCCAGCTGATATACGCTAGTGGGAACAAGCCCTATTTCTGTACACTGCTCCAGCATTCCTTGCTGGCCCCTCTGCTCCTGCACACAGTCTAAAATGAGAGATGCAAGTTTATGCATTTCCCATTTCAATCTACTTTAGTATCAGCTAGACCACGACTAGAGAAACAGTTTTATTCCTATTTTTAAGTTAGGATTCTAGCCAGAACTAGAACCTTTAGAGTAGCAGTTCAGTCTATAGTCACATTGACTGAGCTGTTATTGGGGTACACTGTTAGAGGCCTAAATTGCTTGTTTCACAAGGGCAATTCCTTTAAAGCTGGTCAATGATTAGCACATTGCTGCATTTCCAGCTTCTTTCACCCCTGGCAATCAGCTCTTATTGTTGCATCTAGGCTTACATTTTCCTCCAGTGGTTGCTGTAGGGGAAATATTGTATTACTTGCCAGTCATTCAAATAAATTAACATGCAAATAATGCATATAGCGAGGGTTCTAAGCGGGGACCCTTCCTTCTATAAAGTTTATATGACCTAACAGTGCATTAAGACCGGAGTTCATAATGTGAGCCAACTACTTCATGACAGCATAAATTAAATATTATGTCATGCAGTCATGGAAGTGTATAGAGTGGGCTTGGTAGCCAAATCTGCTCCATACTCAGCTCGTTCTGGCTGCTGTCAATATCTTACAGCAAGCAGCAATAGCCTCAATCAGCATTAAACTCCTTAATATCTGAAGTAGTTAAGTGGACATTTAACAATCCAGGAACAAAAAGATCTCAGCGCTCCGTTGGTAAAGAGCAAATTCACACTTAGGTCTTACTTATTTAGGGGTGCCAGAACCCATGGCACCCCCCGTGTCCAAATAGAACGTAAAAGTATATGCAGGAGAAATTCCCAATAGGTCTTGTTTATTGCGACGCGTTTTGGCTCTATATTGAGCCTTTTTCAAGCAATTTATGCTTAAAAAAGACCTATTGGGAATTTCTCCTGCATATACTTTTATGTTCCATTTGGACACGGGGGGTGCCATGGGTTCTGGCACCCCTAAATAAGTAAGACCTAAGTGTGAATTTGCTCTTTACCAACGGAGCGCTGAGATCTTTTTGTTCCCGGATTGTTTGTTTTCTTTCTTTGACATATATGTTTTGAGCTTTTCTCATGCTGCTCTCCACCATTGGATGTCTCACAAGGACTGTTGAATTACTCCCGCCACTGGTGAGATTGAACGCCTATCCGGATTATATGACCGACCGGCTCCTAATATAGGACCGGTCGTGTCCGGGTGAGTCATTATATATATTTTTTATCTTCACTAAATTATACATCATTGTCGTACATCGCTGGAGCGCTGCCTCTGACTTTTGTTTTTAAGTGGACATTTACCTACTTAGAAGCCAATGTACAAAGGTAGCAAACTTTAATTTGAGACTTAACACATTAAGATAACGTTCTGTGCCACCAACATTTTAGTGTGGCATCGCTATATTAATGATGTCTTCCTTCTTTGGACAGGGACCAAAGCCGATTTTGAAATTTTTGTTTGTCACCTTAAAGGGGTTGTCCCGCGCCGAAACTGTTTTTTTTTTTTTTCAATAGCCCCCCCGTTCGGCGCGAGACAAACCCGATGCATGTGTTGAAAAAAAAAAAACGGATAGTACTTACCCGAATCCCCGCGCTCCGGTGACTTCTTACTTACCTTGCGAAGATGGCCGCCGGGATCTTCACCCTCGGTGGACCGCAGGTCTTCTGTGCGGTCCATTGCCGATTCCAGCCTCCTGATTGGCTGGAATCGGCACACGTGATGGGGCGGAGCTACGAGGAGCAGCTCCAGCACGAGCAGCCCCATTCAACACGGAGAAGACCGGACTGTGCAAGCGCGTCTAATCGGGCGATTAGACGCTGAAAATTAGACGGCACCATGGAGACGGGGACGCTAGCAACGGAACAGGTAAGTGAATAACTTCTGTATGGCTCATAATTAATGCACAATGTACATTACAAAGTGCATTAATATGGCCATACAGAAGTGTTTACCCCAACTTTGTTTCGCGGGACAACCCCTTTAATTCAAATGACATCAACTTAAGAGTGACTTCAGAAATCCAGGATTTATCAATTTCTTTCCTGGACATTAAAATTTCAAAAACTCCCCATGGTTTCCTCTCCTCTACCCTCTACAGAAAAACCACAGCGGCCAATAGCCTCTTAGCTTGGTCTCGTGCACATCCCCTTCCATTGAAAAGGGATATACTGAAGGGTCAGTTCTTGCGCTTGCGCAGGAACTGCTCTTCTGAAATTGACTTTTTGGAAGAAAGCACTAAGCTGAGGAAAAGGTTTCAGGATAGGGGGTATCCCGATGAGATGCTTGAACAAGCTTTCAAGCATGCACTGAAACAAACTAGAACCGACCTATTAACACAGAGGACTAAGGAAACTGACAACCCCCTGCGCATTATTGGTACATTTGATGATGGGGTGCCACAGATGGGACAGATACTGCAAAAATCTTGGCACATTCTGAAAGAGGACAAGGACCTAAGAGATATAGTCCCCGACAACCCCTTGATCACTTGTCACAGAGGCCGGAACCTGAGGGACCGGATCGTCAAGAGCCATCTGAGTCCCAGTCCCGATAGCCTCACTTGGTTAGGGTCTTCCAGACAGAACGGGACCTTTCCCTGTAACAATTGCCTGGCCTGCAATTTATCTATAGGGAGCATTGTTTCAAAGTGCGCATACTAAGATCTGTGAATTAATTAATTGCAGATCGTCTCATCTGGTGTACATTGCGTCTTGCCCTTGCTGTAAAAATTACATTGGCAAAACCACACAACAGCTGAGAAGACATATCCTTGCACATGTGGGAAACATTAGGAGAGGTGAACGGACACCCCTTGCAGACCACATGTGTCTTCATCACAAGGAGGATACACAAATCTCGCGCAAATTTCCCAGCTGTGTGAACCCGGCCTAGGGCTGGACCCACATGAGTGTGTTTGTGTGCATGCAATATGCTGAGAATAAAACCCATTGATTTTTAATGGGTTCATCCTCACTAATTGCTTTTGTGTGCGCATTTAGTGGATACTTATCACAATGGTTGAACTGAGACCAGACCTATGGGACACTTGGACACCACCACCATAGATTACAAGGTGCGCCTAAGTAAAGACACCTGCTGGCAGGAGGTGGTCCAGGAGGTTTTTGAGGACAGGTGGGATACAGCCAGTCAACAACAGTGTAAGAAATTTTGTGAGCTTTTAAAATGTAATCTCTTTTGCCATGTAATGGCTCTGAACCATCTTTAGCAGTTTGACTCCTAGCAAGGATATGTGTTATGCAAACAACTTTGCTTTATGTGCTTACTTTGGCACTCTTTGTGACATTTTCTGTTGGAGTCAGCATTAATTTTTCACTGTGCTTATAGAATTTCTGTGCGATTAAATTTAAACAAACACATGTACAATGCACCTGTATACAGATAATTGGGGTCTTGCCTCATGCAAAGTGTCGTAATAACTATAAAAACAATTCTCAACATACTCAGTCAAAAGGCATTTACTAGGCATCCTGCAAAACCAGGCACATACATCTGATCTGAAGATGGAGCATCATAATTCATTACTCCATACAATGTTCTTCCATTGCTCAACCATCCAATGACAACACTCCTTGCACCATAGTACATGGGCCTATGCATCTTCTTTGGGAGAACTTGCCAGATGTTTGCAGGATGAATGGAAGGAAATACCAGCTGAAGTGTATCAGATGTTAGTAGAAATTATGCCAAGGAGAGTATATAATGTCATTAGGGCCAAAGGAGGCACCATTAAGTATTAAAATATGAAAATAAATACTACTTGATTCTTGCTCAGCTGTCCAATTACTTTTGGTAGGATAGTGAATATGCAGTATATAACCTTTAACTCTGTCTATCACTCCGATTTCTAAATGTGCGTTACCCTTAGGGCTCTTTCATACGAGCATATACCGGCTGAGGTTTTCATGGCCGGCCGATATATGCTAAGATCTGATGCATTGGATTCCAATGCACCAAATCATATGGCTATATTCCCACGGCATAAAAGCGCCGGGCTGGGCAAATTTGGTGTTGGGTGCTTTTATACCGGGCTGGAAAGATAGTCCTGGAACTATCTTTCCGTCTGGAATATGTCGGCTTCTGCATGGGCTCATACGGGAGCCAATGGCAGAAACTGGAGAAGGGAAGTGGGAGTGAGTTAAGCAGCGTGACTGCTAAACTCCCTTCCCCTTCTCCCCACTCCCATTGCTGGCTGCAGACAAGGGGCAAGAGGGGGCGGGTGCTTAGCTCCACCGCGCCACACCCACTCCCATTGCAAACAACTGGAGAGAAAGAGAGAGGAGGTGAGCCGGCATCGGGGAGGGGAGGGGAGGCAACGGCAATGCGGCCTCGGCGTATATGCGCCAGGCCCGTGCAGTCTGAACAGGCGAAGAAAAAGTTAGATTTGTGCGTCGTTCACGCATTTTTACAGCACCGGCAATGTCTTCGCTCGTGGGAAAGATCCCTGATAATAATATTGGGTACAGGAATCAAAGCAAACCTATCACAGTGGACAAGAAATCTGTTCTGCCAGCATCATGTTACACAGCAGGAGCAGCTGAGCAGATTTGCGGTATGCTTTTATAGGAAAAGATTCAGTATACCTTGTACTGATTTAAATCCATGATCGCTGTGAACTTAAGGGTCCAGTGGGTGGTCTTAATCAGTGAGTTACAGATACCACTGTCTGCATGTTTATACAAGGAAGGCTGTCAATCATTTAGACCACCCAACAGACTTCTAAACCCATAGAGAGCAGAGCATTCACTCGGATTTGCTACAAAATACTGTAATTGGCATACATTTAGCTTTAATATTTCTATGATAAACCTGGGATTGAGTCCAAAAAAACAGACGAGGTGAAAATCTTCCCATTATACCTTTTCTATGAAGAATCCATTCTCAGTTTTGGCTAGCAAATACTAAAGCAAAATTCTGACCAAAATGCTGCCATGTGCAAGTGGCCTAAGGCTAGATTCCCAGCATGTTTATTAATTACTTTCAACAGGACTGTTTGCATATGTCTGCTATTCAGTGCACTTTTCAACAATATACTAAGGTATAAAAGCCGAGCAGATGCTAAAAGGATTATGTAATTATTGCTTCTCTCTTTGGGAACCAGTCTGTCACTGATTCCTCTTCATACTGTATGTATAGTACCATGGATTTAAGAGGGGTTTTAAAAAAAAAGTAACATGAAATAATAATAATTAAAGATGAGCAAACTTTTTAAAACTTTTTAAAACTTTGGTTCAACCAGTTTGGTGAATTTTGTCAAAAAGTTTGATTCGGCCCAAATTATTTTGAACTGAATTGGAAGTTCATAACAACCCCTAAAACAAGTACTAAACTTCTAAGGGCCCTGAAGTCGTGGTAGGGGTAGTTCAGTGGATTACATTCAGTAGTTTACACGGCTGCCTTGCAGTGCTTGGGTTCTAGGTGCAAATCTCAATAAGGACTTTGAAAGAGTCCGTGCAGATGTTTTCCTCAGTCAGATTTGAACCTAAGACTCCAGGACTGAAAGGCAACAACACTAACCTAAGAGCGACTACACTTGTTTTCCATCTCCCTAGGAGAAGAAAAAAGTAATAAGAAGAAACACAAAGAGCATACAAACTCCATAAAGTTGTTGTCCTCAGTCAGATTGAATCTAGGACTCCAGCACTGCAAGACAACAGTATTAACCACTGAACCACCATTTGAGGGCTTTTAGAAAGTGTTCAGTACTTGCTTAGGGGGTTTTACTAATTTTTAGCACAGTTCGACCCGCATTTGGGTACTTCAAGTTCCGTTAGCTCAACTCTAATAATAATCTTAAGCACGGTCCTCACTTCTATATGACTTTTGCAGTAATAACTACCAATCCTGTAGTATCTATAAATCATCTTGAACATTAGCTTTATCTATCAAGACTCAACTTTGTATGGAATTGTCAGTGATAAAAATAAACAGAAGCTAAACTTGTCAGCCTGAAGAATTTCCACTAGAAAATAGTCTTGTAAAATTCCTGCAGAGAACACAGGGTTAATTTCCTGCTGATCTCTTATATACGAGGGGCAGCTAATAAGGCTGGGTTCACATGAGCGTGTTTTTGTGCGTACCTAGGTGCGCGTCTACGTACGAGCAAAAACACGCGTGTATGCAGTTGCGTGCAGTGTTTTTAATGGAGCCGCAGCTGCGCTACAGAGCCAGGGACAGCGCGAGGAGTCGCCACTGAGCCCCAGCAGCCGTCAATGGATTGGCTTCATAAGTAGTGCAAAAAAAATAAAAATACTCACCTGCCTTCAGCTGCCGGGGCTCAACCGCGACTTCTGCCGCTGTCCCCAACTCTGTAGTTCTGAGCTATCAGCAGCCGCGAATTTAAAATCCCCGCCTGCTGGAAGCTCTGATTGTGATTGGCTAAAGCGCTTAGCCAATCACAATCAGAGCTACCAGCAGGCGGGGATTTTAAATCCCCTGCTGCTGATAGCTCAGAACTACAGAGCCAGGGACAGCTGCAAAAGTTGCTGCTGAGCCCTGGCAGCTGAAGGCAGATGAGTATGCTTTTATTTATTTTTTACACTATTTTAAATGGATATTCAGGGAAGGGCTTATGAAGCCCTTCCCTGAAATCCATTAATGGCTGCCAGGGCTCAGCTGCAACTTCTGCCGCTGTCCCCAGCTCTGTAGCGCGCTGAGCTATCAGCAGCTGGGGATTTAAAATCCCCGCCTGCTGGTAGCTCTGATTGTGATTAGCTGAAGCACTCAGCCAATCACAATTAGAGCTACCAGCAGACGGGGATTTAAAATCCCTGACTGCGGATAGCTCAGAACTACAGAGCCGGGGCAGCGGCAGAAGTCGCGGCTGAGCCCCAGCAGCTGAAGGCAGGTGAGTATGTTTTTTTTTTTTTGCACTATTTTTATTGGATTTTCAGGGAAGGGCTTATGTTTAAAGCCCTAAATTCCTCTGCTGCATCTGCCACAGATGTGGCAGATGTAGCAGCAGGGAATTCTTTTAACTAGCGAGAGTGAAGGACAGATCTGCCGCATGCGGCAAGTGCGTTCTTTATCCCTGCTGGGGTCACGGCAGCGGCGGAGAGGTATTTTTAAAAAAAAATTTTAACACTAAAATGTTTCTTTTTCAGGGAAGGGCCTATATGTAAAGCCCTTCCCTGAAAAAGAATGCAGGGGTGCCGGCAGAGCATTGTTTTCAATGGAGCCGCTGGCAGCAGCGGCGGCTCCATTGAAAACAATGTGTGCATTCCCAATGGTGCACGCACACCCTATCTTTGCACGCACGCACCTGCAAAGTGCGGACATGTGCACACACTATAGGGAATGCAATGTTGCAAACACATTTGCATGCACAAAAACACGCTCGTTTGAAGCCACCCTGTCTTTGGCTTTGTGTTCTTTTTTTTGTTTCTATGGTAATGAATGTTGTATCACATGCAAGCCTTATGTGTCTAATATATGTTTTCAAAATGTTGTGTTTGTAGCTTATGGCAACAGTGATCTAGGCACACAGAAACAAAATGGCGGGGTCTAAGGCGATATTCACACCAATGAGAGTCATGAAATTCTTGTTTCTGCAAGGAAAGTCTGCGAAGGATATTCATGGTGATATGTCGCAGACATTGGGGGATCAATGCCCTTCATATTCTACAGTTGAGAACTGGGTTGCCAAATTTAAAACGGGCCACTTCAGCAACAATGATGAGGAATGTCCTGGACGACCGAGAGAGGTTGTTGTTCCGGAGATCGTCGATGCTGTGCACAACCTCATACTGGAGAATCGCCAAATTTCAACTAAAGGAATAGCAGACATCATGGGGATTTCTCGTGAACGTGTTTGTGTCATTATCCATGAACACTTGAACATGAAGAAGCTATCTGCAAAGTGGGTCCCCGAATGTTTGACAACAGATCAGAAAAGCATACGAGTGAAAACTTCCCGGTCCATTTGTCAACGTTTCTGGACTGATAAGAACTTCCTGGATCGACTGGTCACTATGGATGAGACCTGGATTTATTTGTATGCTCCTGAAACCAAGGACCAGTCAAAAGAGTGGAGGCACAGTGGTTCTCCTCACCCAAAGAAGTGCAGGGTGCAAAAATCAGTCACTAAGGTGATGGCATCTGTGTTCTGGCATAAGTAGGGCGTGCTGCTAGTGGACTACCTTCAAAATGGTTCCACCATCAATGCAAGGTATTACATTGAACTTTTGGACCAATTGAAGGCAGCTATGAATGCCAAAAGGCGCCGCAAGCTGTCCAAAGAAATCTTGTTCCTGCAAGACAACGCCTCCGCTCACACTGCACAAGCGACCACAGCAAAACTGGTGGAGCTAGGCTTCCAGCTGGTTGACCACCCACCTTATTAACCAGATCTAGCTCCCTCCGACTAGCATCTGTTTCCAAACCGGAAGAAACACCTCAAGGGTACCAAATTTCACCCCATTTCTGATGCCCTAACTGCTATGGATGACTGGTTTGAGGCACAACCGAAATCCTTCTTTTTGCAAGACTAACAGAACTTGGAATACCGATGTAAGAAATGTGTTGACATCAGTGGAGAGTATGTGGAATAAATGTAAAGTTTCATCTTCCTATCTGGTTTCTTTCTGGGTAAAGCCAAAGACTTATCATCAGCCCCTCGTATTTAGCTACCAGAGGACTGCAGCTTGGCCAAGGCTGCTTTAACACAGACTGTTTTTTACAGTAACTATCATGGCATTTCAAACGCTGCGGTAATCGCGGTACAACGTCCCATTGATTTCAAGGAGGCATTGTTTCTAACACAACGATTTTTGCTGTCTGTACTATTTTCAAGCATTTTAGAGATTTTTGATGCATCTCATCCCTTATTACAATGATAGGGTGCATTAAACATTGTCAAACACTGTAACACGCGTTCACAAATGCAGCGTGAACTCGTGGTAAAATGCAGCGGTTTTGGACACGCCATTTTGTGAATGGATGTGTGAGAGTGGCCTTAGAGGCCAGCTTTTGTCTCTTTATGGGGAGAGGGCTCCTGGTGCAGCCAAATGTTTTACAGTCAGACCTATGATTGTGATGGATGATCACAGAATTCTTTATGTAGGTTTCATAATTTTCATTGTGATAAGATGAAAGGAAAAGAGAATCTTTTTGCTATAGTTTCTTTTATTAAATGTTCCTATAAAATATATCCTTTCTTCTATTTCATATCATGGAGACAAGATTACATTTTTCTAAAGGACTTTTTCCATTCTTTAACCCCTTAATGACGGGGCGCTTTTTTCCCATTTTCAGTTTTTCCTCCCATCTTCCTTTAAAAATTTGTAACTCCTTTATTTATCCATCGACGCCGCTGTATGAGGGCTTGTTTTTTGCAGGACGAGTTGTATTTTTTAATGGTGCTATTTAATGTACATTTAATGTACTGAAATTTTTTTTAAAAACTTCTAAGTGGAGTAAAATGAAAAGAAAAAACAAAAATATGCCATCTTTCAGTGCGTCTTGTTCCTACGGCGCACAAACTGCAACAAAAATGACATGATAACTTTATGCTATGGGTCTGTACAATTACTATGATACCAAACTTATATTATTATTTTTTTGCTGTACTACTTGTATTTTTTTTCAAAGATATTTAATTTTTCAAAATTATTTTCTGCTGCCATCTTCTGAGCGCAATAACTTTTTTATTTTTCTGTCAACATAGTTTGCAAGGGCTCATTTTTTGTGGGATATCCTGTCATTTGCGTTGGTACCATTTTGGAATACATACTTTTTTTGATCGCTTTTTATTGCATTTTTTTCTTGGAGACTGGGTGACCAAAAAAGCGAATTTCTGGCTTTCTTTATTTTTTTATTTTAAAGACATTCACCGTGCAAGATATATAATTCATTACTTTGATAGATCGGAATTTTATAGATGCAGCACTACTAAATATGTATTTTTGTTTTATTATTTAGTTCCTTTTTTTTATAAAAATGGCAAAAGGTTTTTTTTAAAATTTTTATTACTATTTTAAATAATTAGAAAAACTTTATTATCCTTATTTTTCCTTTTTTTTTAGTCGCCAGAGGGGACAACAACTTGCGATGCTTTGATCACTGCTGCAGTATAATGTAATTGTTTCGTGTGCTGCTGGGATCTGTAGTTCTAAGCTTTCTAGCACAGCGCTCACAGGGTTAATTGATTGAGCTGGCTGGGTGTGGTACTTCCTGCTAGTCAATCTCCTGGGACTGTGCTCACATATAAACCCAGCCCCTGGTCAGTCTCTGTCCTATACGTCGAGTTTGAACCCCTAAGGGCGCATTCAGACGACCGTATATCGGCCCCGTATTCACGCCCGGCCGATATACGGCATCCCTCTCTGCATGGGGAGGAGGCTGGAAGAGCGGGGGGCAGTGCTTTGAGCTCCCGCCCCCTCTCTGCCTCCTCTCCACCCCCCTGCACTATTTTCAATGAGGAGAGTTGGGACAGGGCGGAGCTAATTCCCAGAACTTAGCCCCACCCCTGTCCCGCCTCCTTTCTTTGCAAATAGTGCAGAGGGGTGGGGAGGAGGCAGAGAAGGAGCGGGAGCTAAGAGCACTGCTCCCGGCTCTTCCAGCCTCCTCCCCCTGCAGAGAGAGACGCCGTATATCTGCTGGCGTGAATACCTGTCCGATATACGGTCATCTGAATGTGCCCTGAGATTGTACACTCTTAATATTAAATCCCTGTGTTGGAGTGATATGACTGATGTCCTCCCATGCTAACTGCTTTAACAATGTGGTTTTTCCTGCATTATCAAGACCGAAGAGCAGGATTCGTACCTCCTGATCTGGAGCACTTTTCAATTTGCGCAAGATAGACAGCAGACCCATCCTCTTCGCGACTCTCCAGGTTACCAGGGGCAACTACATCACCCAAGCCGCTGCTAGCATGGCATGCTGCTGGCCCCTAGCTGATCCATGCACCAGAAGAGGACGCATTCGCATGCCACATGACAGGGACTGAACAACAGGACACACAGAGCCAGAATGCACAGCATACAACAGCCAAAATGCACTAGTAACAGTTAGGAAGCTGAATATAAATACCAGGTATTAGTTGACATTTTGTACAAAATGTGGAAGCTAGAGGGCCAAACTTCACGGCTCCTGGTTATACCGCTAGTCCCTAAACTAACCAGGAGTCCAGCAGAACCAGACAGAGTTCACACAGAACACTGCAACAGGAGAGGACACAGATAGCATGTCACACAGCAAGCTAACACAAAACTGACAGAATATAAACAAGCAAACTGACATGAACCAGCAAGACACAGATCACACAGCAAACTTCAACAGACAAGGATTCATGACTGCTCACCCTGAACACCAGAAAGAGACTGACTAGGAGCTGGGTTTGTATGGGAGTACAGACCCAGGAGATTGACTATCAGGAAGTACCACACCCAGCCAGCTCAATCAATTAACCCTGTGAGCGCTGTGCTGCTAGGATGCTTAGAACTACAGATCCCAGCAGCACACATAACAGTAATGCTATAGCATTACATCATCCTGCGATCGGGCAGGCAGTCTATCAAGCCACCCCTGGGCATGGCTTAATAGGCATTCGACCATGACAGCCCTGGGGCCTTTCAGAAGGCCCCAAGCTGCCGTGACACCCACACGGCTCCCTGAGATCTAATCTGGGGGAAGGACTGTATGGGACTCCCAAACATCGTAAATGCCAATGTCTGAATTAGCATTGGCATTTAAAGGGTAAACAGGTCAGCTAAGCCACACAGCTTATTGGAGCTGTTGCCGCCAGGTGTCTGTTGTAAGAAACAGCTGGCGCTTGCGTTATATGAAGAGAAATCGCCCCACAATCTCTCTTCATACATACCCTGATGCTGCAGGACGTAAACGTACGCCCTATAGCGGGTAGGAGTTAAAGTTGATTGATTTAATGGAAGACAAGGTTAAACTTTCAACTGAAAGGGTGGGGGCTATTGTTACGTTCACCCGCAGGGCTTATACACCTTGCCTGCAGAAACGTACATATGGTGTCCAAAGGTATTAGTGTATCTTGACACCACCAGGAAGTCCTGGTGGAGTCAAGATTGACAGGGGGTAGACACCCCCTGTACCTTATTGGTTGCACAGCAGCCTGGCACATAGGTCCTGGAAGGGCAGTAGAAGTAAAGGGAAAAAGAAACATGCATTGCTCGCCGGGTTTCAACCCACAGGCAGAGCTCTCACGCTGTTCCTGGCCACCAAAAGGGCAACGCGCAGCCTGCCTCAGTCTTTTATCACTCAGGCAAAAAGCTTGTGAAGCGGATTTAGCAGCTCCGCTGGTGGTGCTCTACAATAGGCACCAACACCCCCAATCTATGTAACGTGCACATCCCGCTGGCTGCATGGAGGCGACAGGGGCAGAGGAGGAAACACATTGGTATCTGGCGGCTGGGCAGTGCAGCACCACACACTGCCGCACTTCCCACACATGATGCAGCTTTCCCGGTGCCGGAGCTGAAGTGCACAGAGTGGCAGCTGTCACAGCGGGAGCTAGGGGACAGATCTCACAGTTCCGGCCGCCATCTGTCAGCGGTGGAGCGATGTCCACAGAATTTACAGTCCCACCGGTGTACCACACACCATGAGCGAGGCAGTTGAGAGTGAGGAAGCGGCTGGCACAAACCTCAGAATGAACGTAGCGGAGCAGAAGCAGTGAACCCAGTAGCCCTGGGCGGGGGACCTTAGGGTGAGGGTACAATCTCTTCTTAGGCTTACATTTTTAGATGTTTATGCTGCCGTATTACACCTAATAATGGCAGCCTAATTATTAATGTGCACAGAACGCAGCCATATCTCCACATTTTGCTCCTATTACCTGGCAGCCTTGGGCCAATCCATAGCTAGGGGTGTGAGAGCGGCGGTCCTCCTGTCAAACCTCTAGCTTCTGGTGGCATCAAGATACACTAATACCTTGTCCAAACTGAACAAATATGGACAAAAAATCAGAAATAAACGATACTTTATTAGACAAGACACAACATAAATACAGTGTCATACCAACAACAAGGAAACATCTGACCCTGGATTACATCAAGTGGGAAAACCTGTCTGTAAGCAGAGTAATCATCCCAGTGAGGCTGCATTCACACTGGCGCTAAAATCATGCAAAGCAAGATTGAGTGAAAATGCAGAATTATGAAACCCATGCTTTTTAATGGTTTCATTCACATCTGCGATGTTTTCACTCATGTGATGTTGCAAGATTTGAAAAATCGCTGCCAGCCCTATCTTTCTGGATTTTTTTTTAAATTGTCCACGTTTCCCTATGGAGCCTCCGTTTTATCGCATCGCAGGGCATGAACTTCGATTTTCGTGTGATGCGATGCGTTTTTAACATTAGAAACTCCTTTTCTCTTTCACACGAGAGAATCGTGGGCAGCAGCGATGCAATTTACGATTTTTGTCAGAAAAGCGCATCGCTAATGCGCGATTTTCTGGCAGCATCACACTCGAAGTGTGAAGGAGCTCTAAGAATGGCCCCACATCAGGAACTTAGGGCCGAACTGACTCTCCTTAAATGGCAGCAGTAGTATAGATGACACGTAATACAAACTCCAGCAAATAGATCTACATGAACAAACACAGGCAAACCCCCAAACACCAGGGAACAGATCAGACAAGACATATTTCAGACACAGGCGCCCACACACCTGCGGACAGAGGTCAATTCAGGCATCCTCACAGCTAAAAGCTGAGGGGAATCAGACATGAAGCATACAGGACATACGTCAGCACACCTATGGATGGAGGGGAGTTCAGACGTCTGCACACCTAAAGACAGAAAGGGAATACAAATAGAACTGCATGCAATCACCAGTTTTCAGAAATGAGATGTTGAGATATAATGACCAGCACCCTCTATCAAGGGGAGCTGGTATTGATGTGCACAGACCCCAGGTGATTGGTTGGCTGCAGCAATCCACACAACAGCCAGCCAAATCAGCCCACACCTGCAGCCGTGCACTCCTGGAAGTGCTTAGTACTACAAGACCCATGAGCACAAACTTTCTCAATGTGACAGCTATACATAAAAGATGTATTCCATAGACAGAATTGTGCCTCTTGTTATTGTACAAAACATTATGATGGAGCATTAGAATGGTACATATTCTTCTTGGCAGATAAATAATATATTAAGCAAGAAGAGAATACAGTATACCAGGGACTCAAAGAATGGAAAACATAGTGGTTGGGAGCTCTCTACCATACTTTGATTACAAAAATAACTGCAAACAGTAAATCATTCTTAATTACTTCCTTCAGAATTGTGTTCTTTAATATAGACAATGAAAAGAAGAAGCAGAAGATGATGAAATCTGTTGAAAGTGCTCCATTGGTGTTGTAGCTTAATCAATCGTAAAAAGTAATTAAAGGGAAAAGTGATTTGTGTGATTTGATGTTAAAGCGAACCTGTCAACTATCCTAACAAGTCATTGTAAGTAAATACTTGTATTCTTCATAAAATGGATCTGGAGCACCATTTCTTTGATTTCTCTTTTGCAATATCCTGCTGCTATTCTTTGTGGAAATGTATGAATACATTGAGGATTGGTTATTAACATTCTCCTTGTGTAGCGATCTGGATCAGAGTTGGAGTCCCTTGTCATAACCAGTGTGGATCGTTAGTCTGGTCAGGGAGAAGCCAGAGGTCAATACACACAAGAGGCAATTGTAGAAAAAGGAGCAGTTGGTAGGAAAGCTTGATTATTGGCTGGGAGCACAATAATCATGCAAGGGAGGTAGGTACAAGGCCAGGCTTAAATAGGAAGTCCAAGGTGGAGCTAATCAGGAACTCAGTTGTGGGAACAAGGAACTGGAACATGATTCAGCAGGGGTGCTGTCCAACAGGCTGGATAGCTCAGGGTAGAGCTGCCACCTGAAACACAGGAGCTCCTTGGTTCGAGCCCTGACACCTTGTTAATAAAGTATTATGTAGAAACATGTGGCAACATCACTCATACACATTTAATATCTGAATACAATTGTATAAGCCTTTTATATACTAACCCCATAAAAATGCAAGGTTTTTGGTGCCTATTTTGATCAAAGCATATGGACCCATCCACTACGTACACGTAACTATGCTTATCCTAAAACCAGCAGATACCTTTCTTTTGGGCCAGAGCCTCCAATTGATTACAAGTATTAGGGTACTAGGCTATATGGTCTAATTAAAATGACTTGGGAAAGATGGGTCTCCTACCTTTGGCAGACACCTCTCTTTAGGCTTGTGCTTCCAGTAAATCCAGGGACAGTAGATATATAGCCAGGCTATATAGTCTAATTAAAAAGACATGGGCAAATGGGTGCATAGAAAGCCCAGCAAACGTGGAGGCAGCCATTGCTTAGCAAATTCCAATGCAAAAAAGCACAAGATCATTTGAAGGCTTTAGCCCAAAGACAGGTGTCTGTTAAAGGTAGGAAACTCATCTTTCCCAAGTCATTTTAATTAGATCATATAGCCTGGCATCCTACTATCCTGAATTAATTGTAGGTTCTGACCCAAAATAGAGGTATCTGTTAATATTGGGACCTGTCTGAAATCATGTGCACCCATCTACCACCTGGACATGGTAGATGGGCCCACATGTTTTTTTTTAATTAGTCCTTTTTTATTGAAAATTATATAACAGACATCATGGAATTATATACAGATACTGTTACAGTTCATATAAGGCAAAATTGCATGCATAATCCAAGAAAACTGTTTTAAACTTTTTAATTTTTTTAAGGAGAGGGAAGGGAAACAGGAGAGAGGGAATTGGAGGGGAAGAGTAAGGGAGGGTAAGGGAAAGGAGTAGATCTTTAAGCCAATTCCACAAATTGTAAGAGTTGACACATCGAAGCTCGAGAATATGTCTCAAACATTATTGAATATTAGAATAAGAGATACCATATGCTTAAGGTTAAATCATTCAAATCAAACAATTTGGCAAATTGAGTAACTTAGCACATATCTCAAATCAAGATCCAGTCTACCACGGCTGCCAAAGAGAACTAAATTTATCATGGTCTGGACGCCCAGCTTGTCAATTCTTCAAATCTACAGATTTCATTAACCTTAGCTATCCACTGGTTAAGAGTGGTGGCATTGTGTTGGAGCCATAAGAGAGGGATTAAAGATTTGGCTGCCATAATGAGATGGGTAATTAGGTTAAACCTGGAAGGCTTCTAGTTAGATAAGGGTCTGGATAATATCACATGGTCAGGTGAAAGCTTAAACGTGCTATCAACTGTATCAAAAATGTTTTGTCCCACCTGAACCCAAAATGGTCTCAGGACAGGGCATGATCACAAAATGTGAGCTAAGGAACCCACCTGAGTGGAATCATACCAGTATAGGTTAGAGTCAAAGAGTTCCTAGGCAAATAACCACTCAGGCATTTTGTACCATCTTGTTAACTATTTATAGTGGCTTTCCTGTAGGCTGAGGCATCTAGAATGACCATGTGAGCTACCACGAATTACCCTCACCTCTCCATCTGTAAGCCTGATTGCGTTCCCTTTCCCAAGTGGTAATAAATGTAGGTCTGACACCTGTCTGTGGAGCAATGAACTTTCTTTTAGGGAGAAATACTTTCCTACTGGAACAACAGTGTGCCAGAATTATGCGTTCCAACTTGGAAGATGGGTGGGATGAAGGGAAGACTTTGCTGAATTGCTCAAATGTTTTAGATAGGTGCACCCTTTGCAAGGTATTGAGAGTAGGGATTGTTACCTGTGAAAGCATTCTTTCTGAAAGCTCTGTGTACTTAGAATGCCAGAGGTCTGCAACTGAGAGGTAGCTAAGGAGGGACCAGATTTGCTATGTATGGACATCTAATTTTAAACCAAGATAGTCTGGAATTAGGCACAGGGGGGCAGCAGTAGATGTGTGTGGGGCTAGATCCCCTTGAATGGTGTCCCAGATCTTGCAAGCTCCTCTAAACAATGGATCAAAACAAGCTTTCTATACAGTTTTTGTGATGAGAACCATAAGTCTCGTATGAAAACTGTTCCATAAGAGGCTTGGGCTAGGTTTCTCATAATTAGTTTTTTTTTCGAGGGATTTGATAATTCCATCCATCTAATTAATTGGATTGACTTATAGTATTGCAACATGTCAGGTAGGTTTATCCCTTCCGCACTCTTTTCTCTGAATCAGAAGACGATGGGCCATGTGAGGTCTTTTGTGATTCCAGATGAATCTAAAGAAGTTTGACCTGATTTGTTTAAAAAAGGGGTCTGGGTGGTAATTTATATAAAATTTGGGGATGATAAATGTTTGTAGGGGTTTTTTACAGCCCAACCAGGAGAGCATCTGTAAGTCATATGTTTGCAAAAGCGATGAGATTTCTTTGAGAAGGGGTAAAAAATTTTTGTTGCACAATTGCTTTAGATTTTTGGTAATCTTAATACCCATGTATTCTATATGTGTTTCTGACCAGGCCTATCCAGAAGAATTTTGGAGGGTTTTTTGTCAAGTCACGTTTATGTTCAACATGGTTGACTTTGAGACATTTCCTTTTAAATTTTAGAAGTATCTATACGTGCTTAAAATACTGTTGAGTCTTGGGAGCCCTTGTTTTGGGTTAGTCAAGATGAATAAAATATAATCTGCGAAGGCAACGATTTAAGAGAATACTGGTTGATATTAATCCCGTCAGTATTCCTCCATTGATGGACTAATTGGAGAAGGATTAATAATGATAGGATAAAAAGAGTTGGTGATAAAGGACATCCTTGGTGTGTACCACTGAAGATAGAGAATGGGGATGAGAATGAATCATTTACTTTGATTTTAGCATGGGGATTGGAATATGAAGTGAAGATCACTTTAATCAAGGATGGGGGGGAAACTAAATTTTTCCAGGACTGCACACATAAAATTGCAATCTACTCTATCGAATGCCTTTTCAGTGTCGATACCTAGAATTATGGATTTTTTTATTTTGGGCATAACATGAAGGAGCCGGGATAAATTATCTTTCCCCTCTCTATCTGTGACAAAGCCCGGTTGTTCCTCATTAATCTTGTTAGGTATACATTGATTAATTTGTCTGGAGAGGAGTTTAGCTCAGATCCAAGTCTAAATTTAAAAGTGAGATGGGTCTGTAGCTACCACAAAGAAGGTGATCTTTCCCTTCTTTATGGATAAGGGTAATAAAGGCTTCTTGTGTCTGCTTGGGTAATTAAGCCCCCTTCAGTAAGGTGTTAAGTGACAGTGCTAAATTTGGTTGTATTATATCTTGGAATTTTTTATAATATACTAAGGGTAGACCATCTGGTCCTAGGCTTTTATGTAATGGGAAACTGTTTAGAACAGAGGTGAGCTCTTCCAAGGAAATTGGAGAGGTCAGTGTGTCCACTTCAGCATTACTCAGGGAAGGAAGATCCAATGAGGCCAACAAGTTTCTCAATTCTCTATCTTTTTTGTTTTGCACTAGTTTGTCAGTTGTGTTCAAATTGTATAGCTTTAATTAGAAGTCCTGAAAATCAGAGCTATTTTTGGTGTTTCTCTATATGTTTTGCCCTTTGGATCATTTATTCCTGAAATATGTGTCTTGCCTCTAGCCTTCTTGATTAAAGCAGACATAAGTCATCCGCCTTTATTACCGTGGACATAAAGTTGATGTCTATAATACAAGAGTGATTTCGCTAGTTTATCGTTCAGGATGTCTTCAAATTTCTCTCTCAGTTCTGTGAACTTGGGTTGGGTTTCTGTAACCATTTTTTGTTGTGACAGCTGTTCTAATTTAGAAATTTGGTTCAAGATTTTTTCTATTTTCTCATAATTTTGTTTTTTCTGTGCTGAGCGTATAGCTATGAAGGTACCTCCAATATAAGCCTTGTGCGTTTCCCACACTAGTGGGTGTTTATCACGGGATTGCAGATTTTCCTTAGAATAAATTCCTAAATGATTAGAAATGCTTATGATTGCTTCTGGTTTTTCAAGGATAGGTTCATTTAATCTCCAACTCCAGGCTTTATGAGATGGGTTGGATAGATTTAGTGAGACTGTGACGGGGCATGATCTGAAACCGTTATATTTCCTATATTAGCATTGTTTATTTGTTGAATCAAAGCCATGGAGGTGAAGATATAATTGATTCTTTGGAATGAATCATGTACATGGGAATAAAAGGAGTGATCTTTAACTGAAAGATCCAATATCCTCCAAGTATCGATATCTGGAGATGCTCTAGCATTTTATGGAATTTTTTGCATGCGTGTTGCAACTTGTTGGGACTTCCACGAGAAAGAGTTAAAATGGGGTTCAAGGTGAGATTGAATTCAGTTTTCATTTTGGTGTAGAGGCCCCCAGTTCCCAACCACCGCCCCACCCACAGAACAGCAGGTACAGTCAAGTCAACCCACAGCACTCAAAAGAGCCCTGAGGCCTGACCCAAGCCACTCTGGATCGGGGCGGGAGAAGGGGGGTGCAGGCAGGTCAAGCCCGGGCAACCGCCTAACTGCTAGCAAAAAACAAATATCACCAGCACTACATCTTAATACTCATGCAAGCAAGAACTGTTATTATAGCATGGTAAATAACTTTAAGCAATCAGTTAAGTGACGCATAGCAAAGGATACTCGGCCAGTCTATTGATGAGATCATGTGAGTTCTCAATACAGCCCTATGCTCGTTCTGTCCCAAATTCCAACAGAGAGAGTGAAAAGAAGCACACACTAGTTTTGTCGCCTCTGTTTTTGCCTTCATTGTTGTTGTTTTTTGTTGGGCAAATACGGCTCCATGTTTGCACAGGAAAAAATGGGACCAGGGGTGGCAAAAGCAGAGGCAACAACAGATCAAATACTAATGACTGGCCTCACCCAATCATCACTAACACAATGAGGGGCGTCCGGACGGTTTCTTTTTTTTGCTCCTAACTAATTGTTTTTGAATAAGATTCAACAATTACTATTTGCATTGTGTATCCCAGTGTCAAGTAGTCCATTATATGTATGCTAAGTGATGTGGATTGCTAGATATAGTTGGGTGGAGGGCCGGTAGACCGGATTTGTGTGAAACTCTGTTGCTTAAGTTCAAAATTTAAAAGTTCAATAAAAATAACATGATAAAAAAAAAATTGAATAGATGAGCCTTGATAGCTTAATTGGTCCTTATCTCTAGCGGCAAGTAATATTGCTTGTGTGTTATTAAAAGAAAAAAGACAACAAATTATATCTCATGGTGGATCATCAGTTTTTGGTTTGGGGAGTATAGCCCTATGAATTCTTTCAATAATAACTGAAGTAGCTCTTTCTTCTCCTAAGAGGTCTGCAAATACTGTTGATGCCATATTTCTAAGATAGTCAGATGTGTGAGATTCAGGAAGTCCCTTGATTCTAATATTTCGCTTCCGACTCCTGTTCTCTTGACCTTCTATTAATACCAGCGCTCTGTCTGTTTGGTCTCTTTGCGACATCATGTGATCAGAGAGATCGTTGGTATGCGTGATAAGGTTTGAATATCTATTCTCTAATTCCTCCACTATGTTACCGATATGATAAATCATTCAATTCAGAAAGGACAGGCTGGATTGCTTACAACAATGTCTTTTTAAGGAATTCTTTAGATATATTTGATCTTTGAGGATTGCTTTGCTCCATCTCTTGTTTGCTTTCCATCTCGGAGTCTACAGGGGTTTCTACAGCATTTGTGTGTGATACATCAAGTAGGTTCTTGAGTTACAAAATTGTTAGGTAAATATGTAAGTAGGTAAATACATGCTCAGGCGAAACCAAATTGGTTTGTGGACAGCCACCTTCTAGGGAGAGAATGTCTAATCCAATAAGTGAGTTTGCCTCTTAGTGAAGAAGAGAGTTCCACTTTGCTCTGGCAGAGCCTTGTTAGATGGCTATAGAGATTGCTTCTTAAGTGGCTCAGAGAGCCAGTACTCACTGTGATTAGAGTTTCCTTATCCCTAGGCTAAGACACCAGCCTCTGACATAGGGAGGTTACCAGTCCCTGAACGCAGCCCAAGTTCCTATTCTTTGGCCTGAAGCACTTCACAGACTCTGCTCCTTAAAACCTTCAGACAACTCACTGCACTGCCCCTGCGCAGGCTGCTGCAGTAACCTTCTTTAGTTTCCTTCACTCTCCTGACGGGGATCACCCTTTTTTAAATCTTCCTGCAGTAGCTGGAGGGACTGTGATAGTTTTCTTCCCTCTTCTTCCTCACTTCCACTGCTTCCCGTAGCGCCACGGTTGGCCGTGGGTACTCAGAAATTTAGTCCCTGGCTCTGAGTCATGCTGGGCCTCAATCTGCGGCGTCTCTTCCTGGAACTCAGGTCAGTGCACCATCCAGGGGTCTGCAGAGCTCAAGTAGTGTGCAAAAGTGTGGGGAAAGCACAGGTTTGTGCAATTCACCACAGAGCTCATTCTCTTCGCAACTTCCCACTATGGTGATTAGGGCATGCCCCTGAATGGGCCCACATGATTTGATCAAAACGTGTATGAGTGCTGTTTATACATGTTTTTGCTTGTACTGTATTGTTACAGCCATGGTTTGTGTGCACCATTTAATTTATTAAGCGCTAACCTTGTGTTTTTTGTTTCCTATACAGTCTTACAATGTCAACACTGATTGGATAGGATTACACTGCGTGGGGACATGCTCCATTAGCAAGAGAAATGGTAAGGCTCTCTTCACATTGAGCTCTTCTATATCCAGTGCCAGTTCTATCTTGTGTTTCTGTCTTCTATGGAGAAAACAACATGTGGTTGAGCACCAGGACAGGTTCTATATGTGAAAGTTGTCCATGGCGATTTTCTATCTAACTAAAAAGAATGGCAGGGAAAGAAACCATGTGAAATAGAGATCAAAGAGTTCTCCATCTCACATATTGAATGGTTTTGCTCTGATTTCCGTCCGTAATACGTTTTCTGCATAGAAGACAAAAACCCAAGACAGAGCCGGCACTGAAGAGTACAAAATGAAAACCGCCTAACAGCCAGTTTGCAATTTTTTGATACATTTCCAGGAGGAATAACAGGGGAATAGCACAATGTTTAGTTCTAAGAAACATAACTCCAGCTTTGTAATTTTATGGAAAATACAAGTTTTTACTAAAATAGTTAAGTCAGGAGAACTCCCTTACAGGGTTCATGTACATTGCCTAACATTTCATGTTATTGACTTTCTGTTTTTTTATCAATTCAGTATATTTTTAAAAATCTGTATTTTCTGAAATATTCAAGTAAAACTGAATGAATGAAACAAATCAAACAAGTTATTTTTCAGATTACAAGACACACCTGACCATAAAACACACCCCAGAACTAGACAATAGAAAACAGGAAAAAATACTAATTTAAACATCATTAAGGCAGTGATCAGGGATTTCTGGGTCTATCAGACCCCCCTGCCTCTGGACGATAAGGTACAAATTCTTTTCAGCAGGAAATGCTGCATCTTAGGGCTCCTTTACACCCACATTTGTGTTCACCTCAGCGCAGCTATTTTTTCTGCACTAAAAGAGGCTTTTTTTGTGTGCATTCAGCATATTTTGCTGTACTTTTTCCAAATGCAGGGCGTGTTCATTTGTGTGCAAAACATAGACGCACAGCTTATAATGTCTAATTAGTCTAATGAGTTTCAGATGTGTTATTTTTCCAGTGGAATTACACAGTGTATCACACATTTCCTTGTGTATCGCGCGCACATTTGAGAATCCGCCATTGACTTCTATGGGGACCTTGGGTGCACAAATGAGCAGAAAGTAGAGCATGCTGCTATTTTTTTTGCACGACTGAAATGTGATTCTCCGCTCGTGGGATTCAAATCGCAGCACACCATGATTTGCTTTGATTCTCTGTGGTGAGCCTATCTGTCAGATACGCTCACTGCAGAGACCTGACCGCTCGCCCCCTCCTTTCCCATGGTGGAATATCACTAGCGATATTCCGTCACGGCCGTGGATAAGGGGGCCTTATAGTCAGAAAAAATACGGTATTTACGATGCAGAATTTTTCTGCATTTTTGTGGTAATGTTTTACATTTGTATTTTCCCCTCTTGATATGTTTTTATTTTAGATGCTTTTGAATTGCACATTTCTATTCTTCCTTTCCCCATTCCGTTTTGTTTTACTTGCTTTGATTTCCATTTCTTCCATAATCAATCATGTCAGTAGTTTATATACATTTCATCTTTTTGTGTTTGTACCTTTTCATATTTATTACATTTGGAAGACAGAACTCCCAGCATCGTATGATAGCACGAAATCTAAACACACCGCTGGCTGAGCGGTTTACTTTATGACCCATACATCTCAACAGTCTGCGTTTGGGTAAAATTGGCTCTGCATTTCAATGTTATTTTATTTATTTATTTTTATTTTTTTGCCAAAGCTCTAAATATTTTAGAGAGGAAATTTATGAAGCGTTGAAACATCTGCCAATTTAAATTAACTGAATTTCCATAATGTTTAATGACAGTTTGCTTTGGGATATGAACATAGCAGAGTGAGTTGTAGTTTACATTTTAATTTTGTGATGAAGTTAGCATTACTGTACGAGGTAATAAAACTGATTGGCTTTGGTAAGCAATGTATAAAAGTACACAATTATAAGGTTGGACCAATTAGTGATGCAGCTTTAACGTCCGGAACCGACCTTCCCCTGAAACAGCACCACACTTCTGCATAGGCTGTGTCTGGTATTGCAACCAAACCACATTCATTTGAATGAAACTGAGATACAATACTAGTCAGAGCCTGTATGCAAAAGTGTATTTTTTTGTACTCTTTACTCTAATGGCTGCCTGAGAGCAGAGCTCCTGATCCATCACGGCTTCACAGGGACTCCAAACCCTAAAATCATAGCTACACAGACCTCACCTGCTGCCATCATGTCCAGGATGCTGCAGAGGGGAAAGAGGTCGCCAGCAAAACCGGAGAAGCTCACTATCCCTTTTCAATCCACTGTCTGACGTCTTCCTATATTCTGATTGAAGCTTGTACAGCTCCAATGTCAGAAGACATCCGACAGGGTATTCTTACCGTCTATTGCCAGCCACTCCACTGTCGGAGCCTCTCTGCTTCACACACATTGGCTTTAGCAAGCAGATGGCACCGTTGTATAACTGCAAAAAGAGAAAGCCTTTTAGGAAACCCTGAATCCAAAATTGGATTGGAAAGGGTTAATTTACTTCATGCAGTCCCCAGCACGGGACCAACATGGTGGTGCGGAAGCTACCCTGTATTTGAACCTTCAGAGCGCTTGCTTGAGTGCACAAATTCTGAGGGACTGAGGCAAAGAAGCAACTCTAAAATATCTGTTAGCAGGGCCTCCCAGCCAAGCTACCCAAATTCAAAGGGAAGCCTTGCAAAAGCTAGGCAGTAGATTCCACAACAACACAGTAATCATCATCAGGCTACAATATTCACCATGGTGGACAGCTTTGATGAGATTCCTGTTAATGATGCAGCACTTACTGATATTGCCATGAAAGCCATGTTAAAAGCATTGCGAAAATTTCCTTAAAGTCCAATTTTGTGCAATTAATTCAATCCCTTAACTTGGCAATTGCTGAGGCCTGAGAACAGAATTACTCATGTGGAGACTAGAGATGAGTGAGCACCAAAATGCTCAGGTGCTCGTTACTCGAGCCAAACCTTTTGTAATGCTCGAGAGCTTGTTTCGAGTAACGAACTCCATTGAAGTCAATGGAAGACTCGAGTATTTTTCAAGGTGACCAATGTTCTGCAGTGTTTTCAATGGAGCCGCAACTGCTGCCTGCGGCTCCATTGAAAACAATAGTCTGCCGGCACCCCTGAATTGTTTTTCAGGAAAGCGCTTTACATATGAGCCGTTCCCTGAAAAACAATAATTTTAGTGAAAAAAAAAACAAAAAAACTTACCTCTCCGCCGCTGCCATGTCCCCCGCGGAGATGAAGAACACATCTGCTGCATGCGGCAGATGTTTCCTTCATCCCCGCTAGTAAAAAGAATTCCCTGCTGCTGCACCTGCCACATCTGTAACAGATGCAGCAGAGGAATTCTTCAATTCCCTACCGCAGCTGTCCCACATGACAGCTGCGGTAGAGGATCCTGCTGCTGGCAACCGGTCATTGGTTTTTCAGGGAAGGGCTTTAAACATAAGCCCTTTCCGGAACAAAATTATTTTAGTGTAAAATAAAATAAAAATAAAACATAAAAAACTTACCTGTCCGCTGCTGCTATGTCCCAGCGGGGATGAAGAACACATCTGCCACATGCGACAGATGTTTCCTTCATCCCCACAAGGAAAAAGAATTCCCTGCTGAACCTGCCACATCTGTGACAGATGCAGCAAAGGAATTCTTCATCCCTTCGAGGAATAAAGAATTCCCTACCACAGCTGTCACAGATGACAGCTGCGGTAGGGGATCCAGCTGCAGGCATCCTGAAATTGTTTTTCAGGGAAGGGCTTTAAACATAAAAAATGGTAAATAAAATAAAAAAAAGGAATACTCACCTTCTTCAGCTGCCGCGTCTCAGCTGCGTCCAACCGGTACTTCTCCCTGAACTGCTCTCAGTAGTATTCAGCAGACAGGGATTTAAAAGCCCCACCCGCTGAATGGGCTGCCTCTGATTGGCTGAGCACTGTGACCCATCAGAGGCAGCTCTTAGCTATCGAAGGACAGCTGAGAGCTGCCTCTGATTGGTCCCTGCGCTCAGCCAATTGGAGGCAGCACTCACCCATTCGTGAATTCCTGAATGGGTGAGTGCTGCCTCTGATTGGCTGAGCACTGTGACCAGTCAGAGGCAGCTCTTAACTATTGAATGACAGCCGCGGCTCCATTGAAAACATGTGCTCGCTCATCTCTAGTGGAGACTAAAATGGCAGAATTCGTATTGCTGCATAACTACCTCGTAGATGTGTATTATTCCTTGGAATTAGATCTTTAGCAACTCCAAAATAAAGTCGGAGACTTGGCAGACAGATCACTCTGCAAAAATGTTAAATTCTGAGGATTCCAGAAATAGTGTCTGCCTCTTAGTTGATGCAATAACTGCAAAATCTTATGAAAACACTGTTACCAACATGCCCCTGCAAGATATAATACACTGGGAGCGCAGGCTTCTCTGTCCCAAACATCTAGCAGAACATGTACCAAGAGACTTTTTTGGCATGTATT
The DNA here is from genome assembly GCF_035609145.1 of Eleutherodactylus coqui. NCBI lineage: Eukaryota > Metazoa > Chordata > Amphibia > Anura > Eleutherodactylidae > Eleutherodactylus > Eleutherodactylus coqui. The sequence continues at coordinate 81,332,543 of NC_089849.1, forward strand.
CACTTCTTCCATGCTAAGGAAAACTGAACCACTACCTGCGCTATATCAAACTCTCTCTATTTACAAATTTGTCCACAGCGACCCAGCCACACAGACAACTGCTACCTGTTACTATAATGCTTAGAGACAATAATTGGGGATCCCCCTGTGTCTTTTGATAACCTACAGCAATACCACCTTTGTTGTTAAATCACTGGAAGATTGGATTAGCCTTTTGTGACAACTGAATTTAAACATTTCTTTACTCTCAAACAGCCCCTTCAACCACTGTCAGAGGAATAGCAGGCAGTGAAGTCTTGCAAACAAGTCTATCATTAAGGGCGCCTGCACACGAGCAGAAATTCTGCGGCGGGATTTCCACCGCTGGAAGCCTGCATAGGATTGCGTTAACAAACGCAATCCTATGCAGACAGCCGTGGCTTGGCCGTGCGAAATCTCGCGCGGCAAGCAAACCATGGCATATTCTATTTCTGTGCGGGGCTCACAGAGCCCCCCACAGAGACGTCACTCACCCGCTGCCGGCTCCGGTCTGTGCATGCGCAGGCTGCCCGGCAAGCCGGCACATCAAACAGCCGTAGCCGCGGGCGCGGGTGAGCACATGCTGGTCCCTGCAGGCGCTCGGGTCGGTTCCCGCGGCGAGAATCCTCGCTGACGGATCCGACCCGCTCGTCTGCAGGCGGCCTAACTGACCAACTTGTCCTGTTGCTGTAAAACAATGGGCAAATAAAGCTCGACGAAGCACACCACTAGATAGAATTTGCAAATATAGTGGTGAGACTTCGCCATTAGGAGTTGACACTGTATTAAACCAGATATTCGTATACCCGCCACAGGGCACGAATCTGGCTTGGGAGAATTCGACAGTTTAATAACCAATTCTGAAGATTGAAACAGACATCCACAATAGTCAAACCCGACTCTTGACATATACATCTGTGGGCAATCTTGTGCCCTGGTCCTGAAAAACTGTCCCCGGATGCGGACAGGGAAATGCGTCGAGCATTGAAAGTGTCCATACTGAGTGTGGATTACTAGTATCTTGGAACTCTGAATTTAATCATTAGAATCTCGGAAGTAGATTTATATACTGTGGATTACCACCTCTTTGAAACTCTGAGCTAGACCACTAGAGCCTCTATTTCCAAGTAATACCAGTAAAGGGACGATAACCCTAGTATCCAAACATTTAAAGCCATCTGGTTCTAACTATTGGAGTATTGGTGGCTACTAGTGGCCCTCGTACAAGGGTCAACACTCGATTTGTTCTGTCGTTTTGTGTTTGTGAGTGTTTTTACGTTAGCCCACAATTTTAATAATTTCCTAATAAAGTTTATTTCTTTTAATCTATATCTGTGAAGGAATGAATCATTAAGGCCTCATGTTAATCCTGCAGTGGAATCAGTGCGTGCCTGCAACCATGGACAGAAAAATACAGTTTCTTACCTGTCCAGACGCGGCGCCGGTCTCCTCCGTCACGGGCAGATCTTCTTTCCTCAGCATAGCAGATGTGCAATGCCTTTTATTCTATTTTGAATCTTTTGTTTTCCCACAGATCCATGGAATGTCCACAGTGACAGCTGCGGGTGTGCTGCGGATCAGACAACTTCCATTGTCTTCAATGGATGCAGTCCCTGCGGGAACCACAGAAAGAGGAGCAGGCTGTGATTCTCTCTTGCTATTCGGACGCCGGTAAAAAAAATTACATCCGCATGCTTCTAGCTGCTCTGCGGGTGCCCATGTCTCCCTTTGGGCGGTGTGATTTGAAGATCTCCCACACGGGTACCCCAGTGCGGGTTCCATAAATCAAATCCGCTCTTGGACATTGGGCCTAAGGCTACTGAGAACTTTTACCCCTATATGTGATATTTAGCTCCTGAAGAGCAGTTATATCTTCTCATTTACACGTTAATGAAGGACTGTTTACTATTAATGTTGTGTTGTTTATCTTTTTTTCTCTTTTTATTTTTGTATACCAGGTGCAACCAATGACATGCTTGGCATGGGAAAACGGTTCCCATGAAGACGTCTCTGTACAGTTTTGTCTGCAATAGAATTTACTGTCAATTATGGTGATTAAGGTAGTATTGCTAAATGTTACAGGGCTGAACAGCCCCCCAAAACATGCTTTTATGAAGGAAAATGTAAAAAGGTTATCCCAGATATTTTTGTGTACAAGAGAAACATATAGTATCAAAGGATGCCTTTTGTGTGAAACACCCTAGTCACCCTACAATATTCCAGTCCCAATTTACAGTACATCTAAGGCCTCCTTCCCACGAACGGATTTACGCCGCGTAAATCCGCTGCAAAAATCCACTGCGTTGCCCCCTGCTATTAGGTTCTATTGAACCTAGTAGCACAATGCTCACAATGCGTAATTCCACCGCGGAATTACGCACCGTGAAATCTCCCGTCCTCACCCGCAGCATGTTCTATTTGCTGCGGGTGTATGCGCTGACGGCTTCCATTGCAGTCAATGGAAGCCGTCCGTTCACGCTATCTCCCGCTGCAACCAGCGGAAGATAGCGTGAAAAAACGCTTCCCCGCCTACCGCCGTGCGTCATATGACGCGGGCGGCGCGTCACGTGACACGGCCGGCCGCGTCATGTGACGCGGTGGGCGTGTCACATGACGCGACGGCGGTGGGCGGGGAAGCGTCTTCACGCTTTCTTCCGCTGGTAAGTATGGGGTCTCTGGGGGGCGCCGTGACGGGCTTCACTGCGGAATATTACGCGGCGGAACCCGTCACGCTCGTGTGAAGCCGGCCTAAATCAAGAGGAGTTTTAGTTGCACTTAAAAATTCTTTAGTATTTCAGTTTATCTTAAAGAAAATAGATAGGCAAGGCAGGTACGTCACATTACCTTATTCTATGAACAGTAGCTTGAGTTTACTTCCCAAACAAAAAACAAAGATGTTTTACACTTAAAATTCTTTCGAAATGCAAATAAGGCAAATTACTTATCCGTGTTTTTAGATTCTCAGATGCAAGCATTGATACCATCTCCAATTTACGCAGTCCAGCCTACTCAGTCACACGAGTGGAGGTTTGCATGTATCAGCTGCGATCCGCGGTGCAGACGAAAATCCACACCTGTCAAAAAATGAACATATGGGTGGCAATGGAGCTAGTCATGTGGATTTTCGTCGGCACCGTTGTGGGCGTTTTTCCGTGCGGAAATACGTGCGGATCGGGGCCCATGTGACTGAGCGCTAAGGCCGGAATGGCCTTACAAATGTTTATTATATAATCACAATTTTGATAGTCTCTCTGGATATTCCAGTCCTTCCATTCTGTTTATTAATTTAGTTGCCCTTCTTTGAACCCCCTCCAGCACTGCAACATCTTTCCTGAGCACCGGTGTCCAGAACTGTACACAGTATTCCATGTGAGGCCTAACAAGTGCCTTATATAGTGGGAGAATAATGTTCTTGTCTCTCACCCCTATACCTTTTTAATGCACCTCAAGACTTTATTTACTGCTGCAGCAGCTGACTAGCATTGATTGCTCCAATTAAGTCTGCAATCAACTAGTACGCCCAGGTCTTTTTCCATCTCACTTTTTCCTAGCAGTAACCTACTTAGTGTATATTGGTGACATCCATTTTACCTGCCCATGTGCATAACCTTACTATTATGGCCAACCAGGATGCGCTAGATCTGTCACCCTCCGATCTCCCACAAATGCAAATGAACAAATAATATGGAAAATACTGTCCCTATATCACCAAACCCAGGGAAGGGCCCTGCCTGAACACAGGGCGATCGCCCCAATAAGGATGACCCTAACTGCATGCTTTGGTCCCTAGTCGACCCTACGTGGGAAAGGGAAACAACTCAAGAAAACCAAAACTGGAAATAAAAACAAACGCAGTATGTAGCTTGAGATGCAGCAGGTAAATGAAACATCCAGGACCAAGGCTCTGAAAGCTAGCTCAGCCAGATAGAGTCTAAAAATCAACTGCAGTTCAGCTCAGCATCAGGCCAGGTAAAATAGCCCTAGTAATTACCCACAGGTGTGAATAAGCACATCACTTCCAACACCACACCCACTGAACCAGAAGATGTAGAAACATCTCCAAAACCAGCACCAGACTTCTCACCAGGGCAGCAATTCCATAACCGCCGCAACACTTACATTTTTAAATAATGAACTTCATTTGCCATTTTTCTATCCAAGCCCCCAGCTTATTTAGGTCCATTTGCAGCCATACATTGTCCTGGATTCTATTAATTACTCTGTATAATTTTGTATCATCTACAAATATCAATATTTCACTGTGCAGTCCCTCTATCAGGTCATCGATAAATATATTGAGCAGAATGCACCAGTTCTTTACCCAGCTACACACGTTTTCACCCAGACCGAGCTGTCTCATTTTATATATCAACCTATTATGTGGCACAGTGTCAAATGCTTTAGAAAAATCCACATATACAAGATTAATAGACTCTCCCAGATCTAGACTAGAACTTACTTTATTATAGTAGCTGATTGAATTGGTCTGACATGATCCACCCCTCATGAACCCATGCTGATGAGGAGTTATACCATTGTTTTTTAATTATTGAAGTGAGACTTACCATCCTGTAGGTACCAGGCTCCTTTCTTGACTCCTTTATGTATATTGCAACCACATTGGCAATATGCCAATCTAGTGGTACAACCCTGGTCTCGATAGTGTCCCTAAATATAAAAATAGCGGTCTGTCTATCAGTCACTCTTCCTAAACTGGGAAGCAACCAGATGCCCCCAAAATCAAAATGTATGCAAAAATATTAGCCTCCAGACTTAGCGCCTATATTACCATCCTTGGTTGGAGAAGACCAAGTAGGATTTGTGAAAGGTCATCAGGCACCGGTTAACACCAGAGGGGTCTTAGATCTCTCACTACATTAAATCTGCAAAAGCTCTGGCAGTTTTCCTTGCTCTGGACACCGAAAAGGCGTTTGATCATATAAATTGGTTGTATGCTTTTCAGCCTTAGATAAAGTGGGATTTGGTGGCTTGTTTATCAAAGCTGTATTTATGTTGTATTCAAATCTCTTGGCAAGATTTTTTACAAACGGGGCCTTATCATATGAATTTAATATTACAAATGGCATCAGGTAAAGACGCCCATTCTCCCCGCTGATATTTATACGATTCTTGGAATCACTGGTGCAGACCCTTAGAGAGATACTTAAAGGGGTGGTCTCGCGAAACCAAGTGGGGTTATACACTTCCGTATGGCCATATTAATGCACTTTGTAATGTACATTGTGCATTAAATATGAGCCATACAGAAGTTATTCCACTTACCTGCTCCGTTGCTAGCGTCCTCGTCTCCATGGTTCCGTCTAAATTCGCTGGCAGCTTGCTTTTTTAGACGCGCTTGCGCAGTCCGGTCTTCTCCATTCAGCACGAGCCGCTTCAGTGTGCTCCCCGCTACAGCTCTTCTGCGCATGCGCAGACGAGCTGTCACTGCTCGGGAGCGCGCTGGAGCGGCCATTCTGCACCATCCTCTGTTAGAGGAAGGTGCAGAAACTGGAGCTGCCCAGCGGAGAAGACCAGCCCAGCCCAGCAGCCCCGAGAAGCCTCCCAGGTAAGTGATGGGTCGGGGGGGGGCTGCCGCTGCGCCGGGCTGCGCCGGGGGGGGGGCTGCCGCTGCGCCGGGGGGGGCTGCCGCTGCGCCGGGCTGCGCCGGGGGGGGCTGCCGCTGCGCCGGGCTGCGCCGGGGGGGCTGTCGCTAGGCCGGGGGGGCTGCCGCTGCGCCGGGGGAGCTAGCGCTAGGCCGGGGGGGCTGTCGCTGCGATGGGGGGGGGCTGTCGCTAGGCCGGGGGGGCTGTCGCTAGGCCGGGGGAGCTAGCGCTAGGCCGGGGGGGCTGTCGCTGCGCCGGGGGAGCTAGCGCTAGGCCGGGGGGGCTGTCGCTGCGCCGGGGGAGCTAGCGCTAGGCCGGGGGGGCTGTCGCTGCGATGGGGGGGGGCTGTCGCTAGGCCGGGGGAGCTAGCGCTAGGCCGGGGGGGCTGTCGCTGCGCCGGGGGAGCTAGCGCTAGGCCGGGGGGGCTGTCGCTGCGCCGGGGGAGCTAGCGCTAGGCCGGGGGGGCTGTCGCTGCGATGGGGGGGGCTGTCGCTAGGCCGGGGGGGCTGTCGCTGCGCCGGGGGAACTAGCGCTGGGGAGCCGGGGGCTAGCGCCGGTTACCTGCTGTCTGGTCGGCGGCTGCGGGGCGTCTGGTCGGCGGCTGCGATGCGTCCGGTTGCCATGGAGACACAGCTGGCGGCGTCTCGGGAGCGCGCACGTCGGGCTGCAGCGAGCGACTGGGAAAGAGCCGGCGGCCATCTTGAGGAAACTTTTATAACTTGCTGAAACGCTGGAACGGTAAGTACGAACCAGCTAGAAATGTCATTTACAGGGGGGCTTAGTAATGTGTGTTTAATGGGGGGGACTGGGCAAAAAAAAAAATTAACTGCTTCCTCGAGACATCTCCTTTAAGTTAAAGGAATACAAATCAAAGATTGTTCTCACTTAATATCATTATACGCTGATGATATTATTCTGACGCTAACAGATCCTTCTCTAGAAACCACATTGGAAGGAATTAAAGAGTTTGGAAAGATTTCCCATTACAACATAAGTGCACAAAAATCCAATCCCCTATCTTGCCTAGGAATATATATTTTAATGTACTATACTACCTATAAAATAAACAACCTTTCAAGTGGCAAAGCGAGGGTATAAAATACCTAGATATTACCATAACCGCTTTTCACAAAAAACTTCATCAACGCAATTTCGAACCTATGATAAAAGCTCTGCAGGAAGAATCCCAAAGACTGCCTACATTTGAGATGGGAAGAATAGACACTTTTAAAATGCTTTTACTGTCAAAACTACCATACATAGTTTGTATTCTCACTATTAAACTACCAAGATGCTTTTTTAAAAACATGAACAAGACCTTATCTCAATTTGTTTGGGCCCAACATAAACCTCATGTGGCTAGCAGGATAATTAAGGCCCATTTACATGGAACGATGATCGTTCAAAATTCACTCAAACGACAGTTTGAGTGACAGTTTTGAGTGATGATCTTTGCATAACTTTAAGTAACTAATTAGCTACTTAAGAGTTAGTGCAGGCAGAGCAGGATACAGCCATGATAGCTCTGAGATCAAAGCAGCTGTTTAGTAAATGCAAACAACTGCATTGTTCTCTGAGCTTTCAGTTGGTGTCCCACTGAGAACCGCCAGCATATATTTAAAGCTCTTCCCTGAAAAACAATTAAAGGCTGCCAGCAGCCCATTGCCTCCAATGGAGCCGCCGGCAGCAGCCATGGCTCCATTGAAGGCAATGTGTGCATTCCCTATGTTGCAAGCATGTCCTATTTTTACAGGCGTACGCCTGTAAAACATGGACATGTGAACACACCATAGGGAATGCAGTGATTGCAATAGACATGTGTGTTTGTGCGTGCATGCGTATGCACGCACAAACACACGCTCGTCTGAAGCCACCCTAAGATGCTACTAGATCAACACAAGCCTATCTCGCTTAAATGTATCCCAACTGTCTGATGATTGTTGGAGGAACTGTGGCAATAGGAGGCCATTACTACATATATTGTGGAACTTCCTTTTTCTTCAGCAATACTGGGACTCACTGTGTTGGTTATTGTCTTCTATGGTTGGTCATACAGTCCAGAAAACATCTTTAGCATTAATGAGCCTCGGCACACATATTATCTTAAAGGAAATTTCAAATTTTGGATGCAAAGTGTTGGCATTATCAAATTTAGCTAAAGTAAGAAACTCGAACAGTGTAAACATCCCTTGTATAAGACAAACTGATGTGTTAATCAACCAGACATAATTTTACATTCCAAAAGTTTCATCATATATGGAGAGCTTGGACACTTTGCAGTCAATTTACTCCAGGATGATTGCAAATTCTTTCTCTTTGTGGATTCTTGCACTATTTCTAGCTGGCCGATTAATATTAGGAGTTCCAACTGTAATATCTTGTCCTAAACCTAGTCACTTCTTACTCATCTAATTATATATCACGTTCACTGGTGATTGCAATAGTTGTAATGTTCTTTTTATTTTCTTTTACTTGTACTTATCTTTCATGCATGTTGGCATATTATTAGAGATGAGCGAGCGTACTCGGAAAAGCACTACTCGCTCGAGTAATTTGCTTTATCCGAGTATCGCTGTGCTCGGGTCTGAAGATTCGGGTGCCGGCACGGGGCGGGGAGCTGCAGGGGAGAGCGGGGAGGAACGGAGGGGAGATCTTTCTCTCCCTCTCTCCCGCCCGCTCTCCCCTGCTCCCCGTTGCGACTCACCTGTCAGCCGCAGCGGCTCCCGAATCTTCAGGGACGAGCACAGCGATACTCGGATAAAGCAAATTACTCGAGCGAGTAGTGCTTCTCCGAGTACGCTCGCTCATCTCTACATGTTATCAAACATGTTCTATTTTATTCTGTTTGAAAAAAAAAACTAAGTAAAAACTGTTGAAACAAAAAAAGACAGAATATTTAGCTGTGTAATAAAACGGAAAATGGCAATAATATGCTGCTATAGTTTGCAATATACCCTCATTTAGGATAGTGCAGTATGTTTTGGGTCAAGTTTTAAGGTGTGTCTTTTTATGATAACTGTCCTACTGGGATATTCTGAACTAGTTAGCTCTTTATTAATGCTTGCAATGCTAATAAAGTCAGTAGATATAGGTCAATAGACTGCTGTTATCTGTTGAGAATTCTAGAACTTCTACTTATGCTCAACTGGTATTACAAAAGTTTCTATTGTTCTAGCTGATTAATGTGATTTGGTGATTATTGAGTAATATTGAGTTTATCTGATATGCCAACCTGCACCAGGTACAAAGACTGTTTTCTCCCCAGCCCTTTATGTACATTTGTAAAAAAAAATAAAAAAAAAAAAAAATAAGCAAACCCTTTGAAATCACATGGACTTCTAGATGGATTACAAATATAATGTGGTTGGATTTTTATCTACACTGAATGGCAGGTTTATTAGAGACACCCATCTAGGAGCACGTTGAACCTCCTTTGACATTTAGAACTGCAGCAATGCATTGTGGCATCCATCTAGAGGTATAAAAGTACCCAAGATGTGCCAAGAATTCCCCACACAATCAATTCACCTCCACCAGCCTGAGCTGTTGGCACTTGACAGGAAGGGTTCAATAAATCATGCTGCTTGCACCAAATTCGGACCTTCCAATCAGCATAGTACAACAGAAATCTGGATTCCTTGCAAACAATGTTTTTCCACTGATCAGTGATCCCATTTTCGTGCACCTTTTTGCCCACTGTAATCTTACCTTGCTTTTTCTTAGATATGAATGCCGCTTAAAATGGTTATCAGCTACTATAGCCAATCCACGCTATATGGAGTTTTACATTCAGACACATTGGTTGCAGTACCAGCATTGCAATCTGCTGCAATTTGTATAACTTTTAATTGCTTGTTTGTCAATATGATACTTGAATTGCTCCTTTAACTCATTAGGCAACAGGTTTTTTTACATCCACAGGATCTCTTTTCACTGGATATTTTTTATTGATTATATCATTCAAGTTATACTCTCAACACTGTTGCACAAGAGGACCTCATAAGGTTGGCGTTTTATGAAATACTGGCCCCGCCAATCTAGCACCGGTGATCGTGCCTTGTTCCAAGTTGCTTAGATTGCTCAATTTTCACATTCTAATGTGATTTCATGCTGAAACTGATCCAGGAAAAATTCGCTCACTTGAATTTGTACTGCACTCTGAGATCAAGTGTCTAATTTCCATACAGGGAAGATCAAATCGTGAAAGGGCAGGTATCTCTAGTAAAGTGGCCATTCACTGTAAGTCACAATTATAGACAAAAGTAGTTTAACTAAACTAAAAACACATAAAAACTGTTTGTGTCTTTTATTGAGCATATTGACTAAAAACATCCACAATGTAGGGAGAATATGACAGCTGTAGCAGGAGATTCTTTACTCCCTGCGGAGATGAGGAAATCCTCAGTGACAGCTATGGCAGGGGATTCTTTACCCCCCGCGGGGAATCCCCTTGTCACTGAACATTGTGACAGTGCTGTGACAGTTTTAAGTGACAAGGGGACTACCCACGGGAAATATTGAAACACACCACGGACCTATGGTGCACACATGTCCTATCTATTACAGGTATGTGCGTTTGCACGCCTGTAAACACGGACATGTGAACACACCATAGAGAACCAATGGTTGTAATAGACACGTGGCTTTCTGGGCACAATTGTGTGCACATAAACACGCTTGTCTGAATCCACCCTTAGGGTAACTACCCACTACAGTTTTTTTTTCACTGCGAAATTTGCAGCGTTTTTTTTTCCTGCAGGGGTCTATGGGACTTGCAATGTTAAAATCGCGATCGCGCAAAATCGCAATTTACCGCGAAATCGCGATTTTAACATTACAAGTCCCATAGACCCCTGCAGAAAAAAATGCTGCGAATTTCACAGTAAAAAAAACTGTAGTGGGTAGTCACCCTTAGGCCTTAGTCAGACAGGCGTTTTTTCGCGCGATTTGCGGATCGCATGACGGATGCGCATCCGCAAATCGCGTGACCGGTGCGCGCAAGTCGCCCGCAAATCGCCCGAAATCATTAGAAACGGGCCGGAACTGTCCAGCGCATTGCATTCAATGGAGACGGCAATAGAGCCGGCTCCATTTAAAGCAATGCGCTGCGGGCGAGCCCGGGATGAATTGTCGGGAAGGACTTAAATATATAAGCCCTTCCCTGCAATGCATCCTAAAATGTGTTAAAATAAAAAAAAATTGTATACTCACCTTCTCCCGGCAGCCGGAGCTCTGTGCGGCCGTCCTGCAGTGGGTGTGAAGGGGGTGTGAGTCAGACCTGCCCCCTGATTGGCTCAGCGCTGAGCCAATCAGAGGCATGCCTCACTCACACCCATTCATGAATTCATGAATGGATGTGAGTCAGACCTGCCCCTGATTGGCTCAGCGCTGAGAGGCAGCAGTCACTCACCCATTCATGTATTCATGAATGGGTGTGTGAGTGAAACCGGCCTCTGATTGGTCAGGGCTGTGACCAATCAGAGGCAGATCATTCAGCAGGTGGGGATTTTAAAGCCCCGCCGGCTGAATAGTGTCGAGAAGCAGTTCAGGAGAACTGACAGCGGCCACGGCTGGACTCCGGCTGCAGCGGAAAGGTGAGTATACAATTTTTTTTTTATTTTAACACATTTTAGGATGAATTGCAGGGAAGGGCTTATATATTTAACCCCTTCCCGACAATTCACCCCGCGCACGTCGGCAGCCCATTGCTTTCAATGGAGCGGCTGTATTGCCGGCTCCATTGAATTCAATGGGCAAACATCGTTCTTCTCTGCCACAGCTGTTACAGCTGTGGCAGAGAAGAATGATTTGTCTTCTATACGTTCTCAATGGGGTCGGCGCTGCTGCCGCCGGCCCCATTGGGCACATATAGAGAAGAGAACAGGAATCGCAGATCGCAGATAGGTGCGATCTGCGATTTTTTGTTCTATAATTTATCGGACGAGCGCATAAAAAGCGCTCATGTGTCCGATACCATTGCAAAGCAATGGTTTTATAAAATCGCCGGACGCATGCGCATGCGCAAATCGCGGCTAAAAACGCCCGTCTGACTAAGGCCTTACAGAGTGCTTTAACAATTCTTTAAATATTGAAAAAAACTACCCATATTTAAATATTTACCAACCTCAGATGAATGGAAGGCTGAGTCAACCTTGAACTGGCTACCTGAATCAAGCGGCGATCAAACGTGCAACCTTCAGGTCGTAGGCGAGAGCTTATACTCTGTGCCACACAAGGCTGTTTGCTATTGTCCCATCCATAACAACCCAAACTATAAAATATTACATTATTTATCCATCGCTGTAAATTCTATAAAAACAAACAAAAAAAATAAATAAAATAGCCTTTTTTCTGTTTGTCTCACTTGCCGCAAAAGTGTTAAAACTAATCACAAAGTCATATATACTGCAAAATGGTACAACTAAAAAGATTAAGTCATCTTACAAAAACAAGCCCTCATACAGCTTTGTCGATGGAAAAATAAAAAAGTTATGGTCTTGGAATGTGGTGACACGCAAAAAGTATTTTTGTAAAAAAAAGTTTACATTGTGCAAAAGTAGTAAAATGTAATAAGACCTCTATAAATTTGATTTTGTTTTACAGGGATATACTACTGTTGAGCTATTCTCAGGATAGGTCATCAATAGTTGATGGGCAGAAGTCCTCCACTCTCGAACCTGTCCAATCAGCTGATAGGTTGCCCACTGTCAGCACTGATACACATGGGGATACACAGCAAAAGCTGCTGCTCCAACCCCTGTATAGTGGCCAGCACTTGTAACTGCAGGCATGTCTCTCAAAATCAATGGAAGCTGCCTCTGCAGTTACAAGTGATGGCAATTACACAGAGGTCGGGGCAGCAGCTTCCATTCCATATACCCGTGTGCATTGGTGCTTACAGTGGATGCCAGATCAGGGTGGTTATAAATGGTACATACTCTGATTGGGTCATCATTGCCAGTCGGGTGCCACAGGGCCAGTATTGGGCCATATTCCTTTCAGCATATTTTTTAATTACCTTGTGAAGAAATTGCACAATAAAATATCAATATTTGCAGATAATACAAAACTATATAAAGTACTTAACACAAGAGAGGACAGTATACAGTTGCAAGTGGATCTGGATAAGTTGAAGGATTAAGCAGAAATGTGGCAAATGAGGTTTAACACTGATAAATATAAAGTTCTGCACATGGGCCGAGGAAATACATGTCACTATTACACACTAAATGGAAAACCACTGGGAATTACTGACATGGAAAAGGACTTCGGAATTTTAGTTTAACTGTAAACTTAACTGCAGCAACCAGTGTCAGGCAGCTGCTGCCAAGGCAAATAGGATCATGGGGTGCATCATAAGAGTTTAAGGTGCACGTGATGAGAACATTGTGAACATTGAGCAGTGAGACTGTGGAACTCTCTGCCTGAGGAAGTGGTGATGACAAAATCAATAGAGGAGTTTAAGAGGGACTAGATGTCTTTTTAGAGCGCTAAGTTATTATAAGATTTAGACATTGAATAACCGGGGTTGTTGATCTGGGTTTTGGAGTCAGGTAGGAACTTTCAAATGTTGATCCAGGGATTCTCCTGACTGCCATTATGGTGTCAGGAAGGAATTTTCCCCCCAAAAATGGGATAAATTGGCTTCTGCTCATTGTTTTTTTTCCCCCTTCTTCTGGGTCAACAAGGGGTGGTGGAAACAGGCTGAACTAGATGGACATTGTTTTCCTTCACCCTAACATACTATGTTACTATGTATCGCTCTTCCTCTTTACAAGCCACTGGTCAGACCACACTTCAGCTATTGTGTTCAGTTTTGGGCACTGGTAATAAAAAAGGAAATATAAAAGCTTCCTAAGAAAGAAATAAAAGGGGTGAGGCAAACACAAAAGTCTTAAAAGCCTGAATCCTAGGCATAAGGCCAGGACTTAAACACTTTTGAAAATGGTTATAGAAGGCAGGTAGTAGAGGTGCTACCAACCAGTGTGGACAGACTAGATATGCGAATGCAATATCCAGCGGAAGTCTAAATCAATAGGATGAAATATCCAACTTCTCTTTTATTTAGTGAATTAAAAGTCAGCAAAAGATATGCATTTTGAGGTGTACCCCTTCATCAGTCATGAGGGGAGGTACATCACTATTGGGAGTGGAGAGGTATGTATCCAATGTGCTCGTGACACCAGAAATGGAGAGAACTGGGGCTGTGACACATCTAGAGGAAAGAAGGTTTCTGCAACAATATAGATGGGGGTTCTTTACTAGAGATGAGCGAACGTACTCGTTTAGGGTAATTTCGCAATCGAGCATCGCTTTTTTCGAGTAACTGACTACTCGGGCCAAAAGATTCGGGGGGCGGCATGGTGGAGCGGGGGGTAGCAGTGGGGAGCCCTCTCTCTCTCCTCCCACACTCCCCTCTGCTACCCCCCGCTCCACCATGCCGCCCCCTGAATCTTTTGGCCGGAGTAGTCAGTTACTCGAAAAAAGCGATGCTCAATTGCGAAATTGCCCTAAACTAGTACGTTCGCTCATCTCTATTCTTTACTGTAAGAGCAGTGAAACTCACTAAAAGAGTTAGTTCAAGGGGGGCATGGGCACCTTTCTTGCATGTTACATGTTATAGTCACTCATTACTTCAGAAGAGTTGTTGATTCAGGGATTTATTCTGATTGCCAGATTGGAGTCAGGAAATGTTTTTTTCCTCAAGATTAGGAAAACTGGCTTCTACCTCATTGGGGTTTTTTTTTGCCTTCCTCTGGATTAACATTTCAGGAAAATAGGCTGAACTGAATGAACATATGTCTTTTTTTCAGCCTAAAATGCTATGTTATGTTAGCTCGTCAGCTTGATATATATTCCTTTGAGGCTAAAACATTTTTAAATTCCAAATCTAAAATTTTAAAAAATTACATTGTCAGGAGGATTTTTCCAATTTTAATGTGACTATTAGGGGGTTAAGTCTGATGCATGAAACACCAGTCATAATATTCTTCCCCATAAAGCCATTTGAAGGTCTTTTATTAAAAAGATTGTATGAAATTAGAAAAATGACCTGTTTTTCCAGAAACTACACCTCTCTTGTTTGTACTGTGGGTTGTGTCTGGTGTTGAACGGCTCATTCAAGTGAAAGCTGCAATGCCAGACATAGCCTACAGACAAGAATGACGCAGTTTATATATAAAAGAAAAAAAACATGGCACACTCTTTTTTCTAATCTTGTACAATGTGTTTAAAGGTCAATGCGGAGTGAAGATGCATTGATAGAGCCATTACGTGATATTTCTTACATTAGGACACTAAAGCCCTCTTATCAGACAGTGGAAGCACACAAAGCGTTCTCTGAAAGCCAAATGTCCATGTACAGTACACCATGAACGCAGTCTATTTTCTGATTAAATGGAGTTGCTAAATTGAGTCATTTCTGAAGTGTTCCTTGTGTTTAACACTGTATAAGCTTTATGCTTCTGTTGTGTGCTCAGAAAACAGATTATGCTTTTAAAAACTTTATAAATGTAATTCAAGGGCATTGAAGTTCACCGAATACCGTGTAAATACCTCATATGTTTAATATGTATTTTAAAGAAAAGGAATTGGTGAAGAGGAATCACTGTATCCACTATATAGCCAAAAGTATGGAGACAGTTCGAGTTATTGATTTTCAGATTGCTGTACACACCTGGGAAAAATGAAGGCTGCCTACAGTACGGAGGAGTCAATTGTGATGAAGCTTTCCCATGCCCATGTTAAACCCTGATGGTGATAAGATCCTGTGGCATGCTAAAGTTTCAGGCCACATCCTTTTTACGCTAGGCCACAGCCTTTGTATCACCTCACAGGAATAGTAATCGCTAGTGACCCTTCATAGTAATAGTATTTCTCAAAATATTAGTCAGTTACTAGATCTACATAGTGACAGTGCAGCTACTTCCAGTGATCACAGGAAGCATCATCTCTGATTGTTGTCATTCTCTCTCCCTTTTCTTCTCTATCCAGGCCCAGACCGTCACAATGACTCCTTCCAGCTATAAATTGTCTCTTCAGAATTTGGCACACAGATATCTTTGGCTCCTTGCTTTTCCATCACCTTCCCTATATTTTCTACATCATTAATGTGCCCGTAATTAATAATGATGCATTTTCTGTCACATAGGCAATAATTCCAGTTATTCTACTGCTGTAATTATGAATGCAACCTATTTTGCCCCATGGGTAATAATAATGCTTTCTTTTCTGCCAACAGTTAATAATGACGGGTTTTCTGCTCCCCCCCCCCCCCTCCATTAATAATAATGACACTTTGCCATTACCATTACTAGTAATGTCACACTTTCTGCCCCTGTAGGTGCTAACGCCTTTTTTCTGTCCCTATTATTAATAATGTTGCCTTTTCTGCTTCTGTAGGTAATAACGGCACCTTTTCTACACCTGTAATTAATAATGCTGCCATTTCTGTCACCACTATAAATATTATCACCTTTTAAGCCTCTGTAGTTATGAATGCTACTTTTTCGGCCCCTGTAATTATTAATACCACCTTTTCTGACCCCGTTATTAATATTGTTACCTTTTCTGCCCCCTTAAGAGATACAGCTGCCATTTCTGCTTCAATAATAAATTGTGCTGCTTTTTCTAGTGCTTTAAAAGCAAAACAATCTTGTATACTCACCTCCCTCACAGTGTTCCCACATGCTGCTCCAGACTGGTCTTTCTCTCTTCTTTTTTTCTGGGATCATCATGGCCATATGGTATGTGCCAAGACAAGTGACCAGTGCTAGTACTAGCCTATCCCTGAATTGAGGAATAGGCTAGCGCTAACATTGGTCATGGCCCACAACATGTTACCACACTGACCTTGGAAAGCAGGAAGGAAAGAAAAGAAGACTGGCCTGGAGCGGCTTGGGGACCTCTGTGCAGGTTGTGAGTCTACAGGATTTTTTGTTTTTTTAAGCACTACAAAATTGCGGTGGCTTCTTCTCACTGGATCTGCCAAACTGGAAAGAATCGGTGTTTGGGGCTCCCTCAGTCCACTGAAGAGCAGGCAGCTTGGGACTCCCCTCACATAGGGAAATGCGAGGCCTGGAGCCAATGCTTTATTGGCACCATGGTTAATCTGGCCTTCCTGTACACACTCTCCTATAGACTTATATGGGAGTGCATGTACGCAGAGGTCTGAAAAGAGTCAGATTTTCAAAAATAACGTCTTTCTTTGGCATTTTTCCCGCATTTAAGAAAAAACTCTGCGGTCAGATGGTAGTTGCATGTCTGTTAGTTGATAAGGAAATATAAAATGCAGTACAAAGTAGGCAGGTTTGTTTGTGGCATTTTACTTTGATTTCGCTGTATTTTTGGGGTCACTAATGTTTAACTAAAAACATGTCACCTGAAAACACTTGTAAAAAAGCACATGAAATTCATGTCATAATAAAAAAATACTGGAAAGGAAAGACTTTTTTAGAACTTCTTCTTACTAATCTAATAGAAGTAAAAACTACATTACACCTTTAGGACTCCATCACAACACTCAGCCAATTAAAGGCAGCGTTTGTAGGAGGCAGGGATTTTTAAATTCCTGGCCAGGAGAAAATGCTGAAGAACACTGCCGGGGAGTAAAACAGAAGAAGCGCCAGAGCCCCGGTGATGTATTAATTTTCATTTTTTATTAATTCAGCTAGGGCTTATTTTTAGGGAAGGGCTTACATTTCATTCCCTTCCCCGAAAATCCAATGGGGTGGCAGCAGCGCTGGCCCCATTAAAAGCAATGGGATAATATTGCGATCCTCTGCCACAGCTGTGACAGGGGATTCTTTCTTCCCTGCTGCAGTCCCCTTATCACTGAACACTGGGACAGTGCTGTCACAGTGTTTAGCGATGAGGGGACTCACTGTAACATCACACGATGTTACGCACAGCACAAACCTTGCCGCTGCACGCATGTCCTATCTTTTACAGGAGCTGTTACTGCAGAAAGAAGATGGCCGTCTCTCTGCAGCGCTGATGAAAGAACACGTGACCGGCAATGAAGCAGGTCACATGTTCTTTCCTCCGGCGCTGCAGAGAGACCTCTGTCTTCAGGTACGGCCGTCTGCTACCTGCAGTAACATGGGCGCCGATGCGCCCGTGTGACTGAGCCCTAACTAAGCTATGGTACTGTTGAAGTTGGTGATGAAGAGCTGGGGATGTATTTTTTTAAACTCTCCCACTCCCATATTCCCACACTGTCCACTAGTGACGTCCTTGTACGGGTCAAATATCTGAATGTTGTCAGAAAGCTGTGTGCACACACTCCTATGAACTTCAATGGTCTGAAAAGAGACAAATTTTTGGACCATGTATGAACTGCAGTGGTGATAGCATGGAAAGTGGGTGAGTATAAAAAATACATCCCCCAGCTCATTGAGTAGCACTACTACTTAGTTTATGGTGCTGTATGGAGGCGACAGGTTCCCTTTAATATTTGAATTAAATGGAAGAAGACTAGTTCTGTTCACACTACAGAACATGGCTGCTGTGATAGAAATATCAGTTACAGTCAGGATTCCAAACTGAAAGCTTTACCCAGGCATGCACAATTGTCTAAAATGTATATATCAAGAAAATAAGTGGCTGCACCTCACCAGATATCTAACTGTCAGCTCACATATTTCTTCAATTATCTTAGAAGACTTTGCTTCATTTTTCAAAGCTCAGAATGATGACAGATTTGTATTGCAGGTGAATTCTAAAATATAAAAGTGAAATATTTTTTATAAATATGGCTACAATCTGTGGGTTTTTAGAGAACAGTTTATAATAATTTTCAACACATTAAAGGGGTTGTCCAGTTTAGAAAACAAATTTTAAAATACTGTGCCATCATAAGGAATTCTGAGTTACGCCGTGGTCAGATGAACATATTTTTTTGCACTCGAAACAAAATGGCGTCTATTAGAACCATTGGTTTCGTATGAAGTGTTTATATGTCCATTTTTTAGACGTGCAAAATACTCGCACCTGCAAAAGATAGGACATGCAAGTGCTAATGCACTCGTTCACACGCATTTTGCACATCAGTGGGTTGCATTTTTTTGCGCACTTAGGCATAAAAAAATACACTCGTCTGACCGTGGCCTCAATGGAGTTGGAAAAAAATTGCAATAGCAACAAGCTGGCATGGGTGGAGATTCCAGGAGTTAGCTTATGTGACTGCCCTCCTTCAACAAATGACCAGTGGGTGCCAAAGCTCCCTCGGTGACTATACAGGTAGAGTACTGCAACTTAGCCATATTTAAGTGATTGTGAGACCCCACCATTAGACTTTCATGGCTTACAGTAAGTGAATTGTTTTCATACAATTTGACCTATTAGGGTGCATTCAGATGAGCATGGTTTACACACTGCTACAGCAACGTGTAAACCACGCTGCTGACATGCAGGAATTCTGCAGTGATCGATTTACTCTGTGCTCCAAGGAGCAGCCCATTCACATGTCCGTGCTATGAGCAGAGTGCTGCCGCAGCTCCCATGGGAGCCTGTGGTCAGCATCATGGACAGCACCTCAGCACGGAGCTGACAGGCTAGTCAGCACTCGCTATCATATCTTTTTTACCAGTGCAGATTCTGTGCTGGTAAAAAAGCTCTGTGTTAGCACTTCCATAACAACCTATTGTTTGCTCTAGAAGTGTGGTTTACACGTTGCTGTAGCGGCATGTAAACCACGCTCTTCTGAATGCACCCTTAATGTGTGAACCCCTCAAAAATAGCTTTATTTTTTTATTTTAAAGACTGTGATCCCTCAACATACAATATTAATTGGTTCCAGGATGACCATTGTATGTTGAAATGTTATATATAAGAAATTGTTGCGTGGTATGCAAAAAATCCTTGAAATGATTGCCATCTCATATGTCAGACAAAGATTGATACCAACATTGATTCCATTAGATAAGTCAATAGCTGGAATAATGTGAGCAAGTGTTAACCAAAGAATATCATTAATGTGTGTGGAAATGAGTACTTTTGAACCACCTTTCTTTCTAATTACTGATTTAGACGGGACAAATGTCGGGCAAATGAAGCACAGGAGCTAGTATTGCTAGCTCGCTCACAGAGCGGCCAGCAGGGGGGGCAGGGAGGCTGCAGGAGATTTCTCTCCTCACGCTTCCCCGCCCCTCTTCATTGACTTCACATAGTGGCCGTTCACTACTGAACGACTGCTATTTATACTGAGCGATTACCGTTCAGCTAATCGTCCATCGTTTTTGCAGCGTAAATCTTCCTTTATTTAAAACTAAAATGTGCGATATATATATTATAAGTTCACAATATATTGGCATTTAATTGTTAGCAAAAGTTATATTGATTATTGATCATTTTCTTTATTACAATAAAACAGTTATACTTCTCTCATCACCATCTCACACATTATAAAAATAACAAAATTAAAGCTTACTCTAGTTTTCTCCTAATGGGCTGGGATGATAGCTTTTACAAAAAGGATGGTCCTGTTATGCTCTATTTGTTTAGAACCCTTATTAAATAGCTTGTATAATATGCAATGTCTGCAAGTTAAGAGATGCTCTACATTTGACTCTTTTTTTTTTTTTTACCAAATATTTTTTATTAAACATTTTCACACAATACATGTTATATTCTCACAAATATTATTTATACATAGATTGTACAGTTACATTTTTGCCTCTTTGTGAAATATTCTATTAACTTTGAGGCACAATGTATATTAACTTTGAAAAACAACTTTTATACTTGTATATATTCATATATATTGAGATGGCTTTTACTTTACGTCTTTTAATTGCTCCTCTATATTGCCATCCTGAGTGAATTGTTGTATACATAGCATTAATTAGTGCATGGAATTCCCGAATAAAACATTGTTTAGCCTATTTGTTGTTTTACCCGATGAAATGTTATAATTTTTTAAATTTTTACTTTGAACAGAACTTAAAAACAGAACTTAAAAACAGTTCACGACTTGTGTTCCAGCCAATTCCTCCAAACAACATTAAATTTATGTAAACAATTGTTATTTCTTGCATACAACCTTTCATAGCAGCAGTGTTCTGCCATTATCTCCATCAAATCTTTAATTTTTGGAAGGTGTTCTGATCTCCAATGTCTCGCGATAATGTTTTTTGCCGCTAATAGGAAGTGGCAGATCCATTTCCTTTTCTTTCGGGGAATAGTTTCGCAGTTTAGGAGTAGAAGGGCTAGATGTGGGGAGTATATCAGCCTCTCCCCCATAATATCCTGTACACTCTTAAACACCTCCTTCCAGTATGTTTGTATTTTGGGACATGCCCAAAACAAATGAAGAAGAGACCCCTCACCTCCGCAGCCTCTCCAGCACACATTTTTAACATTCTCAAAGCACCTTGCTAATTTCAGTGGCTTATAATACCATCTTGAGATCAACTTTTGATGGGTTTGAATTAAGTTAGCTGAAAGAGTAGCTTTATTTGCCCATACAAAAGAGTTTATCCATTGTGTTGGGGAAAATTTTTTCCTCAGGTCTCGCTCCCAGTTTATTAAATGCATTTTTTTTACGTTGTTCATATTCCCCGATATGCTATCATATATTGTTCTAGTCAATGTGCCTTGAGGAATCTCGCATCTTTGGAGCAGATTTTCAACTTGTAAAGGTAGAGAGCATCTCTCTGGGTGGGAGTTATTTAGGAAAGAGGCTATTCTCATGTAAGAGTATAGCTCTGAGTTTGACAGGTCGAATTTTTCTTGGATTTGTTTGAATGTAAGGGGTTTATTGTTTTCTAATAAGTCCGTTACGGATTCAATCCCCTTCTTTTTCCATTCCCTTAAATTTACATCCTGAATAACATACGAGAGAATTTCTATAGGGATGTATAGAGATGTAATGCGGGGTGTGTTCTTGAATTTGTATGCCAGATCTTTCCAACATCGTATAGTCTGTTTCATTATAGGGGGAAGGTTCTGTGTCTCTATTGTTGGGATCGTTTTGGGATACAGAGCTTCCATGATAGAGACCCTAATAAGTGGTCCCAAGGGTCTATTATGATTTTTGTATTTTTCTATGTGGCTCCATGGAGGTATTTGAGATTCTCTTAGCCAGGCGCTAGATTGATTTATAATAATCGCCTGATAGTATGCGAGTAGGTTCGGTACTCCCAGACCTCCTTGTCCTTTTCGAAGGTACAAGATTGATGCTGCTATCCTGGGTCTCTTCCCATTCCAAATGAACGTGGATAGTTGCTTTTGGAAACTTGCAATAGTGTTATTTGGAATAGGGTAAGCTAGTGTGCGGAATATATACAGGATCTTCGGTAGGATCAGCATCTTGTACAGAACTATCTTACCAATCCATGAAAACTCTTTTTTCTTCAAGTCCTCTAGTTCCTTTTTAAGAATATTTAATAGTGGATCTAAGTTGGAAGACACTATCCTCTCTCTAGATTGACATATCTTTATACCTAAATATGGTATTTCTGTGCGCCATCTAAAAGGGAATTCCCCCTGGATATCTTTTTCTAATTTCTTGTCTATATTGAGGCCGAGAATTAACGATTTATCTGAATTTAGCTTATAGTAAGATGCATCACTAAACTGAGATATACGTTTTTGGACCCTTCTTAGGGAGTTTAAAGGGTCGACTAAAGATAAAAGAATATCATCAGCGAAAAGTCCAATTTTGTGCTGTCTTAGGTTTGTTGGTATACCTCTAATTTTTATGTCTGATCTAATTGCCTCTGCCAACGGTTCGATAAACATTACGAACAGTAAAGGAGATAAGGGGCATCCTTGTCGGGTTCCGTTCGTTATGCGAAAGGAGGAGGATAATGCTCCATCTACCAGCACTTTTGCAGAGGGTTTTGTATAGAGAGCTTGAACTGCGTTCAGAAAGTTACCGTTCACTCCAAATTTCCGGAGGACCGCAAATGCGAATCCCCAGTGGACCCTATCGAACGCCTTCTCCGCGTCCAGGGAAAGGAAGAGAGAAGGCGTCCGACTCGGGCCCACCATTTCAATCAGATTCTGAGTTCTGCGTGCTCCATCTGACGCATTTCTGCCCTTGGTAAACCCCACTTGGTCACTATGTATTATATCTGGTAAAATTTCTAATAATCTCAAAGCCAGGATTTTTGAGTAAATTTTTGTATCTGAATTTAAAAGCGAAATGGGCCTAAAATTTGCTGGGGAGGTGGGATCCTTCCCCGGTTTGGGGAGAGCCACTATCGTGGCCTGAAGCATTTCCTCCGGCATCGTACCTCTAAGCATGGATTCGTTAAAGATGTTAACCAAGCGTGGGGATAGGATGGATGTAAAAATGTTATAATACTCATTGGACAGACCGTCCGGACCCGGAGATTTATGATTTTTTGATATGTTTATTGCTTTATTTACTTCATGTATAGGTATTGGTTTGTTTAACGCTTCTTTTTGTTTTCCTATTGAGGGAAGAGAGATTCCCTCCAAGAAATTATCTATGATTTCCGGTGTTGGCTGGGGTGTTGTAGTACAGCTCTCCAAGTTATACAAATTAGCGTAAAATTTCTTAAATTGCTCCGGAATATGTTGCGGGTGAGAGATCTTAATTGTAGGGTTTTCGCTACAGTTTATATATGGGATTTTTGCCTTTATTGGTCTTATTTTAGCTAGTTTAGCCATCAATTTTGATGGCTTATCCATGTTGGAATAGTAATTAGCCTTTGAGTAAGATAAGTTTTTATTGTAGTTGTCTAATAATTCTTTCCTTAGTTCATTTCTCAAAAACATCAGATCTGATAAGGGCTTATTATTAGGGTTATCTTGTTCTATCTTTTCTTGTTTTTGTATTCTTTCTAGTAAGGTGTTTATTTTCGCTTGTTTACTCTTTCTTTCTTGAATTTTTAGTTTTATCATAACCCCCCGGATTACGGCCTTATGTGCATTCCATATTATAAATTTATCTGTGTCCTGGTTCTCGTTTAGGGTAAAGTATTCCAATAATGCTTGTTTTAATTGTTCCTGGACCTTAGGGGTTTTGAGTAAGTTAATGTCATTTCGCCATATCCTAACTGGATTTAAAGGGGCATCTATTTTGACTTTTATGTGTGTCGGGGAGTGGTCAGACCACGTGGTCGTACCTATCTTAGATTCTAGTATAGAGGTAAGGGTCCACCTATCCGTTATAAAAAGGTCTATACGCGAAAATGTCTTGTACCTTGGAGAAAAGAAAGTGTATTCCCTTGAGGTGGAATTAAGGCATCTAAAGGTGTCGTACAAACCCTCTTTGTGCAACCAGGGCTGTAAGACTGCTGCAGTTCTAGTTGGTGCTGTGGAATCCAGTTCTTTGTTGGGTATGATGTTAAAATCCCCACAAATGAACAGCTTGCCTTTTTGGATTTTTCTAATTTTTTTTGATTGTATTACCCAGGAAAGAAATCTGTGAGCTGTTTGGGGCATAAATATTGGCCAGAGTGATGGGTGTTTTATTAAGAGTGCCTTGCAAAATAATGTATCTCCCCCTCAGATCAACCATTTGTTTTTCTACCGAGAAATGAGTGTTTTCCCTAAATGCGATTGCCACTCCCGCATGTTTTTTATTTTGAGTGCAGGCCAAAAAGATTTGAGGGTAGTGTTTGTTTGCAAATTTTGTGGCAGCTATTTCTGTGAAGTGTGTCTCTTGTAGACACAGAATGTCTACTCCGTTTATTAATGCATCCCTCCAAATCATGGACCTCTTAAAGGGAGTATTTAACCCCTTTACATTCTGTGAATAGATTTTAATGGACATGGTAGATTTTATTACAAAGTATCATGGTAAGAATTATACTGGCGATGTAGGTCGTGGACAAAACATTACAATTCTTATAAAACATAACAACTATAGGTCTTCTTTTAAATACCCTCTTACTTGTGAGGTCAACGTAGAATAAATGTAAGACCTGTAACATAAAACACTTAAATTTATGCATATTTTCAGGGTAAACCTGATGCATTTTTGGGAGGGTAAAAGTCCGCCTTGCAGGGTAAGACCCCTTTTACTCACGCATTTTATAGGCCCAGGCAGTCCATTGAACTTGAATCATTCTGGATTGGGATGCTCTTCTCTCCGAGGAGTGGAAGGTAGTGTGCGCCTGCTGGTACCCTTCCTCATCTCCTCCTGGCCAGTTGCTTGCAGCGGGATGTTCCACTTTTCCAGGATTTTTTTTCCTGCTTCTGGTGAGGAAAGAACGTGCATAACATTGTTCTTATGAATAATAATTTTCGTTGGAAACCCCCATTTATATGGGATTTTTGCTGAGCGTAAAGATGTGGTTACTTGTGAAAAAGCTCTCCTGGCTTTTATTGTGGCTTGTGACAAATCTGCGTAGAAGCTAATGTCCGCATATGGGGATGGTAGTGATTGTGCACGCCTCACTGCTGCCATTAATTCTTCCTTTATATGATAGAAGTGCAATCTGGCGATTACATCACGAGGTACGGTATCTGGTAAAAAGCTTGGTTTAGCAAGTCTGTGTATCCTGTCGATTGTGCGTTCTTGCTCATTAGAGTTAGGAAGTACTTTTTCTATCAGTGTAGCAAGATACTGTTTTAACTCTGGTTGGGATACATTTTCTGGGACACCTCTAAGCTTGATGTTATTCCTCCTGCTCCTGTCTTCTAAGTCCGGTAGTTTACTCTTGATAATTTCTACTTCTTCCTCTAATGTATAGTGGGCATCTATCAGTTTGTTATGAGATGCTGTAACTTCTCCCATTTTTGTTTCTATGTGATCAGTGCGAACCTCTAGCGCCTGTATGGAGTTATTAACTGTGGATGACAAAGCATGAATGTCTTTCTGCAGAGATTCATGTAGGGCAAGCATCATATTTTTTATAAAGTCCTCTGTTGCTGGGAGGTTAGAGGAAGTTACGTTTTTTATTAAATCTTCCCCAAAGTGAAGTCGCTGGGTGTATGAATTAGGAGAAGCTGAAAGACGGGGCCTCTGTTTCTCAGGGCTTATGTCTGGGGAGGAGGATAAGGAGAGGGATGGGGTTCGTGAGCCGGCCGGCGCCATTTTAGATATCTGTGCCGGCGTGTTTTGGAGCTTTTCAACCCCTTCACTCACCCCCTTGCGATGTGTCTCCTTCGCTGCACCTCCGTTCCCCTTGTCTGGGCTAACAGCTGTTCCAGGAGATGATGCCTGGGACGGTGTCCGAGACCGCGGCTCATCTCCGCTTGCTCCGGCACTCGTGCGTGGGACGGCGCCATCTTGCTCTGCCGGCTGTGCTTTTGCCGAGCCGCGGGAAGAGAAGAAGTCCGACACCTTATGTACCGGCGTTTTCCCTCCTCTTCTCTTCGGCATCTTGCTCCCTGGAACTTCAGGTATCCTTCTCTTCTTTTTTGACTGCGCTGGGATCGCTTTTAGTAGCGTTTGCAAGGGGTCTATGAGACGGAGCCAAGCTCTATACGTCTGCCGCCAACTGCATCAGGCCACGCCCCCCCTACATTTGACTCTTTTGAACTTGACTAGATTCCTTGGTGTCACTATTATGACTCTGTCAGGGGTAAATCTATATATAAACCAAACTCCAATTGCTAAATAGTCTTTTTTTTCTCTACCCATTTTTTTATTATTTTACTGACCTATGCCCAGGTTATGATAATTTTTGTTTCCTTTCCTAGTTTGTTCTCTGGTTGATCTACTGGCCTCAAGTTATTGGTCAGATACTTTTTGTTTGCCCCCTTTCTTTTCAGGACTTTATTTTGTTGTAATAGCTGTACGGTTTGAACATTTTTAACCAAAATAGGTTATTTGCCAACTTGTCTTCTAGACTCACCTACATTTTCCTTGTTCCTGATTATTTTCTATATTTCTGCCCTATGTGGCAATGTATATGGCAAATATGCCATACTTGTATGTATTGTTACTTGCTGAGGAGTTTAATAATAAAAACATATCCTCGCCCTTAGCGAGTACCTGCCCGCTCAGAAGAAAAGGTTCAGCTGCCGGCGGCAGGCAGGGAGCGGCGGGGGAGAGCGGGAAGGAACGGAGGGGAGATCTCTCTCTTTCCCCTTCCCCCCCCCCCCCCCCGCTCCCACCTGCTCACTGCCACAACTCACATCTCACCCGGGCCGGCAGCCGAACCTTTTCTTCCAAGCAGGCAGGTACTCGCTAAGGACAATGCTCGATCGAGTAATTGTCCTTAGCGAGTATGCTCGCTTATCCCTACTTCAGACCCATCAGTCTTACTTGTTCTAGAAATGTGCTTATTAAAATGTAAAATGTTTTAGGACTATCTAATCATTATCATACCTCCCAAATTGGGACACACATTGAAAAATCATGAACTTGACAAAGAATGTTAACGTGCTTTTTCCCTTTATGAATTTCCACTTGTCAAATAGGGGCCATGACAGCCCTAATTTACAAAGTTGACTACTACAATCAAAACTTTAGGCATCCATAGTGATCTTTCTTGTACTAATTGATTGATTGGGGCTTCAATCTTATCCGAACATTTTTAAAATAAATTTCCAATTTCGTCAGTTAAATATTACATAAAGCAATCTAAATTCAATCTTTTGTTTTATCACAAAATTACCAGCTCAGCAGTACTAATTGTAAATCATGCCGAGTTTAGTAACCTGTAAGCTACAAGTAAAAGCCCTGAAGCCATATGTCACCAGAAAGATAGTAGAAAACCACTAAAAGATACAATTCAGCATGTCTAATTATGCCACAGTCCATTAGCCAAAGGGGATTTATCTACATTAAATAGTAAGCAGAAGTTTGAAATGAAGAAAATAATGAGTTTCCCATGAATAATTCCATGGCATGGGTGACTTATATCTCTCTATGCTGACATTTGTTAAATTTTGAGATTTAATGTGTTTATGGTTTCTACAATGCATTGTGATGCAGCTCAAATTATACTTGAATACAAATTGGCATCCTTGTTGAATGGAACAATGCCAGCCCAGAGCAATCTGTATTCCCTTTTGTAGATGTGGTTAAATTGTATGTTGTATTCTAAAGTTAAAACAAGTTCAGTGCCTATCAATTGCATATCAATGTACCATGAAAATGAAGATCAGCATTTTAGTGTAAGCCCTAGCTCTTCTCCAGTTTCTCTCTTCCATTAAAGCAACAATTAAAATGAAGAAAATTGGAATTCCTAATGTGTTTTTGACAAGGGTAATCTGCTTAGACAATTTTATGGAAAGAAAAAGGTTTTGAAATGCCTTAGTTTTTTTCTAACTCCTTGTTTCCATATTTAGTCTATGTCACTAGATAGATAGATAGATAGATAGATAGATAGATAGATAGATATAGATACGTTAAATATATATATGTATATTTAACGTATATATATATTAAACGCATATATATATATATATATATATATATATATATATATATATATATATATATATATATATATATATATATATATATATATATATATATATACACTAGCTGATATACCCGGCTTCGCCCGAGTTAATTTGGTACTGGTGTTTATCTGGTGTTCACACGAAAAATCTTATGAAGTCGTGGTTACTTTAGAGATACTGAGGAAAAACATATGTTCACCATTTTGCATAGTTCTCTGCGTTACCCAGGAAACACCATGGGGAGGTAACCATGCGACGTTTCCTTCATATAAAATGACATCAGGAAGTGAGAGAATTAGATTACATACATAAAATTTGGACACTAATTCTTTTGCGCTTAGAATTGAATAATCGAGTTGGGACCTATTATCTTTTCATATTTATGACACAATCAATGCTTGTGCCAAATTTCATGTTTGGGAAGTGAGAGATTTGGATTATGTACGTAAAATTTGGACGCTAATACTTTTGCGCATAGAATTGAATAATGGAGTTGGGACCCATTAGCTTTCCCTATTTATGACATAATCAATGCTCGTGCCAAATTTCCCGTTTCTATGACACCGGAAAGTGAGAAAATTACATTCCGCACATAAAATTTGGACGCTAATTCTTTTGCGCATAGAATTGAATAATGGAGTTGGGACCCATTAGCTTTTCCTATTTATGACATAATCAATGCTCGTGCCAAATTTCCCGTTTCTATGACACCGGAAAGTGAGAAAATTACATACCGCACGTAAAATTTGGACGCTAATTCTTTTGCGCATAGAATTGAATAATGGAGTTGGGACCCATTAGCTTTTCCTATTTATGACATAATCAATGCTCGTGCCAAATTTCCCGTTTCTATGACACCGGAAAGTGAGAAAATTAGATTCCGTACGTAAAAATTGGACGCTAATTCTTTTGCGCATAGAGTTGAATAATGGAGTTGGGACCCATTAGCTTTTACTATTTATGATATAATCAATGCTCGTGCCAAATTTCCTGTTTCTATGACACCGGAAAGTGAAAAAATTAGATTCCGCACGTAAAATTTGGACGCTAATTCTTTTGCGCATAGAAATGGAATAATCGAGTTGGGACCCATTAGCTTTTCCTATTTATGACATAATCAATGCTCGTGCCAAATTTCCCGTTTCTATGACACCGGAAAGTGAGAAAATTAGATTCCGTACGTAAAATTTGACGCTAATTCTTTTGCGCATATAATTGAATAATGGAGTTGGGACCCATTAGCTTTTACTATTTATGACATAATCAATGCTCGTGCCAAATTTCCTGTTTCTATGACACCG
Organism: Eleutherodactylus coqui; assembly: GCF_035609145.1. Taxonomy (NCBI): domain Eukaryota; kingdom Metazoa; phylum Chordata; class Amphibia; order Anura; family Eleutherodactylidae; genus Eleutherodactylus; species Eleutherodactylus coqui. The sequence goes on from NC_089849.1 coordinate 81,361,797, forward strand.
GAAAGTGAAAAAATTACATTCCGCACATAAAATTTGGACGCCAATTCTTTTGCGCTAGAATTGAATAATGGAGTTGGGACCCATTAGCTTTTCCTATTTATGACATAATCAATGCTCATGCCAAATTTCCCGTTTCTATGACACCGGCAAGTGAGAAAATTACATTCCGCACATAAAATTTGGACGCTAATTCTTTTGCGCATAGAATTGCATAATCGAGTTGGGACCCATTAGCGTTTCCTATTTATGACACAATCAATGCCCGTGCCAAATTTTAAGTTTCTATGACATTGGGAAGTGAAAGATTTAGATTATGTACGTAAAATTTCGAAGCCAATTCTTTTGCGCTAGAATTGAATAATGGAATTGGGACCCATTAGCTTTTCCTATTTATGACATAATCAATGCTCGTGCCAAATTTCCCGTTTCTATGACACCGGCAAGTGAGAAAATTACATTCCGCACGTAAAATTTGGACGCTAATTCTTTTGCGCGTAGAATTGAATAATCGAGTTGGAACCCATTAGCTTTCCCTATTTATGACATAATCAATGCTCGTGCCAAATTTCCCGTTTCTATGACACCGGAAAGTGAGAAAATTAGATTCCGTACGTAAAATTTGGACGCTAATTCTTTTGCGCATAGAATTGAATAATGGAGTTGGCACCCATTAGCTTTTCCTATTTATGACATAATCAATGCTCGTGCCAAATTTCCCGTTTCTATGACACCGGAAAGTGAGAAAATTAGATTCCGTACGTAAAATTTGGACGCTAATTCTTTTGCGCTAGAATTTAATAATCGAGTTGGGACCCATTAGCTTTTACTATTTATGACATAATCAATGCTCGTGCCAAATTTCCTGTTTCTATGACACCGGAAAGTGAAAAAATTACATTCCGCACGTAAAATTTCGACGACAATTCTTTTGCGCTAGAATTGAATAATGGAGTTGGGACCCATTAGCGTTTCCTATTTATGACATAATCAATGCTCGTGCCAATTTTCCCGTTTCTATGACACCGGAAAGTGAGAAAATTACATTCCGCACGTAAAATTTGGACGCTAATTCTTTTGCGCATAGAATTGAATAATGGAGTTGGGACCCATTAGCTTTTCCTATTTATGTCATAATCAATGCTCGTGCCAAATTTTAAGTTTCTATGACATTGTGAAGTGACAGATTTAGATTATGTACGTAAAATTTCGATGCCAATTCTTTTGCGCTAGAATTGAATAATCGAGTTGGGACCCAATTACTTTTCCTATTTTGGAGATAATCTATGCTCGTGCCAAAATTCATGTTTCTACGATATTGGGAAGTTGGAGAACTTTCGGCGAGTCAGTCAGTGAGTCAGTCAGTCAGTCAGTGAGTGAGTCAGTGAGGGCTTTCAGCTTTATATATATAACGTCTCAGCAAGTAAAAAAAATAAAAGTATGGTATATTTGTATATCTATATAGTGACATGGACTATAAACTAATTTCTATGGAAACTTGGTTTGCATACTAAACTTGGCCACTGCCCACTGCAGTGCGGACAGAGCTGTCTGTGTCTGTTTCCTGTAGAAATAAGAGTGCACCAGCCTTATGAACAGATGATCGGTGAGGGTTCTGGGTGACAGACCCCTTTGACCCTCTATCGATGATCTGCCCTGAAGATCGGCCATCAGTAGTTTACAACTGGACAACCCCTTTAAAATCCACCATCATATTCTTGTGTGCTACATGGCTATGCAGCCAACTGATGCCTTCTGTGTCATAGGAAGCAGTAGCTTTTTCAGCAATTTGTGCTACAGTAGCTATGCTGTAGGAATTGACCTAACTGGCTAGCCTCTGTTCGGCGAACCTTAGGTGCCTATAGCCCTATGGCCAGTTCATCAATTGCCTTTTCTTAGACCACTTTTGATAGGTAGTAGTGCACAACAGTAAGAACCTACAAAACCTATCATTTTGGAGATTATCTGACACAGTTGTCTACTCATCACTATTTGGCCCTTGTCAAAGTCAATCAAATCTTTATTCTTGACTATTTTCCAGCTCCTAATACATTAATTTCATTAACTGACTACTCCTTTGATTTTCAGTATAACTCACCTTTTTATATGTACCATTCAGGAAAGAATGTTATCTACTTTACCTGTTAGTGGTTGACTGATTAGTGTATATATCTATAACATGAAATCCACTTGTCTAACTATATGTAGGTTTTTCCTGTGCCATCAGAAATGCTCTGATATGTTGAGGCATAAACTCCACAAGACCTCTGAAGGTGTCCTGTGGTATCAGCAACCCAGAAATGAGCAGTAGATCCTTTGAGTCCTGCAATTTGCAAGTCACAAGCCAAACACAACTGGATCCATAGTTGCAGCCATTTATTAATTTCTCAATTCTTTTTGAAAACTGATAAAATCTCCTTCCTCAGAAATGTTCAATATATTTCTACTATAATCTTTGTTATCATTGCATATATAGGACGTACCGTCAAAAGGGCCTAAATTACAATTGTTAGAAGTGTCCAAAGCTTGTGTAATAGCCCCTTTAGTGGCAAGTGAATGGCTCCAAAATCTGTAACCTGGTGTGACCCCCCCAGCTATCAATTATGTATTACCTATCCTGTTGGGGTTCTCTTACTGTATATTGCCAGCCTCTCTGCTGTTGGAGCCTATCCAACATATCACCTCATGCAGTACTGGCTTTAGCCAGCAGATAGCGCCATTGTAAAACGGGAGAAAAAGAGTAAGCCCCCTAGGAAAACCAGGATGCAAATTGGATTGGAAAGGGTTAAATTCCATCTTACATCATAATTAGAGATGAGCGAACCTACCCGGCCATGCCCCTTTTTTGCCCGAGCACCGCGATTTTCGAGTACTTCAGTACTCGGGCGAAAAGATTCGGGGGGCGCCGTGGGTGAGTGGGGGGTTGCAGTGGGGAGTGGGGGGGGAGAGGGCTCCCCCCTGTTCCCCGCTGCTACCCCCCACTCCGTCACACCTCCCCCCGCCCCCCGTCGCCCCCCGAATCTTTTCACCCGAGTACGGAAGTACTCGAAAATCGCGGTGCTCGATCGAGTAATTACTCGAAACGAGTAGGTTCGCTCATCTCTAGTCATAATTTATCATCCAAAGTATTTTGTCAATTCTTTGTGAATCTTAATATAGAAGATACAATATTCTCTTTGTATTATCATTTTGTAAGAATGTGCATTTTATTCAATGTAGTTTCAATGTGGGTGATTGTAAGCAAATACATTTAGTTAAAGGGAAGGAGGCATGTAAAACCTTAGGGCACAGCAGTCCCACGTTTTATTAGTACATTAATTTAATTATAATTTGATGTATTTAATTCATCTAAATTTTCCTTTGTAACCATAGACAAAATTGTTATTTTACGGACTTGAAGAATTATAGCCACACAATATATGTGATATCTAATTCAATTACTTTTACTACTCTGGTTTCCCTTTTCTGAGATAGTAAAGTTCAGTCATCATTAACCAGCTTAATGAAATACTTAAGAAATCAACAATTAAAATGTTTCCAAAATGATTGATCAGCTTGGTGTCACATAGATAACTTGTCAATTATATACTTGTAGTTATGTACAAGAATACTTTAATTGTCAGCGACTGATACACAGCTGAATTATGACAAATTGGTAGCATGGGGGCCAGGAAGGAAAATTTATATTGTAGTAAGGGGCTGCCCAGCTAATGGATGGAGATGCACCAAAAAGTGTGACAAAGTGTGAGAAAATGCCGCATGCACCAGAAATTTCAAAAGATTTTGGCACTATGGAGTTTAGTCCGTTTAAAGGACTATTCTCTGATAGGCTGAGACGCTTGGCGCAAAAGGAAAATTTTCTATTGTGCATTTAAGAGAGCGCAGGGACCGAGTAACCGAGCAGAGGTGAGCTGTGGGCAACTTGATAGCCTTCAGAGCTGGAGAGCAAGGTTCTGCGGGAGAGAAAAGTACTGCAGAGCCACACTACACTCCTGGCTTCATGGTTTGACTTAAGAGATCACTAAGATGAAAAGCAGTGAACTGTTGAGAGGACAGGGAGAGCGTAGCACTGTGCTGCAGGACAAATAGAGCAGAACCAGGAGAGTTCTAGTCTGTCTATAAGTTCATCGGCATTGGGTAATGAGAAGACACCTCATTAAAAGCTGACAAAAGTGCATACTGAAAGGGAACAGTTGTAGTAGGCCTTCTAGTGGAGACAGAAATAATATCATGGACACTGAACTCATTACAAGTTATGACTACTTAAACCTGGTCATTCTTAATCAACTTTGCCTGAACATCCCATAACCAGTTTTCCCAAGAGACAGGGCAGAGCCATTTGTCCCAACTAGTGCAATTGTGTGTTGCCTTCCATTATCCATAGTCCTTCTTGACGGCAGCATTAATTAATGTGTCTTATCCGCATTGATCACAAAAAAATTGATTATTATGTTTGAAACTAATGGAGTGCTAAACCTGACAAGAGAAACTTGTTATTTTATGCCTATTTGTTACTAGTTTTCTTGGTTATTGCTGGTATTTTGTTTTATAGTCACTGTTTATTTGTCCTAGGCCTGTTATTTTCTGAGCTTCCTTGACTTGTAAATAAACATTGAATATTTTTGTAACTTATTTGTCAGCATTGTATCCTAAATTTGCATCATAATACAACCACCTGCAACATTGTGTAGCTGTATTTATAATAAACTTTATTTGTATAGCGCCAACATATTCCGCAGCGCTTACATAGACAGGGGGATACAGAAAGACAAAATATACAAAAATTACAGAACCACGGTTACATAGTAATCAGTTGATGGGAACAATAGGGGTGCGGGTCCTGGTCCAACGAGCTTACATACTACAAGTAATGGGGTGATACAGAAGGTAAGGGGACTGGAGATGTGCACAGTATGGCGAGGTGGAGAGTGAGGGATGCTATACACATAGACAATGGTCAGATATTTGGCCGTGTGACGGCAGAAATGGTATGATTGCAAGAGCGGTTAATGATGGCTAGCAGGGATTGCAGTCAGTAGGTCAGGGAGCATGTTATCAGGCGGAGTACAGAGGGGTTTGTTTAGGGAATGCGGTATGCCTCCCTGAAGAGGTGCGTTTTTAGATCACGTCCGAAGTTCTGCGAGTCCTGGATTGCTCGAATAGCCTTTGGTAGTGCGTTCCAGAGGACCGGTGCTGCTCTGTATTACCTTAGATAATGATCAGGAATGAACAATCCTGTAGGCTCGGTATCTAATGGCCCTTATATACAGGCCAACAGTTGTTTAAATGACGGCATGACCCCTGACATGACCGCTATAGCCATCAGCGCTCGTGCTGAGCGTTTAGATTGAAAGACTTCTCATTGGATCGCTAGATTTTCGCTGGCATTTGCTTGTAACAAGAAGCCAGCGGCCCAGCAATAGTTTTTATGCTGACTGAAACTGCAAATGAATAGTAAGAAATTTTTCCGCATTTATGAACAAATATCGCTCAAATTCCTTCGTTTGAATGAATTTTGAGTGATAAACGTTACATGTTAATGGGCCATTACCCATACATCAAGAGTTATTCTATTTTCTCCTATGTTATTATGGCATTAACTATATCTGCAAATTGACTTTTTAAATATGCTTTTACTCCGTGTTCCCTTCTTGTATGTTCTACCAAAAGCAAGAACAGATTGTGGAAGATGCATTTTGGATTCTTCTGTACCAACATGAAACCTAACTAAGGAACAGGATTAAATAAGTGTTTGAATGACCACCTCCGGATATTTGTGTCACAGGCACAGAACACAGAGTTGGGCAGTTTAGAAAGGTTAGAATTGAAAGATATGATTACTGGAAAGTAGCATAAGGCCAAATAGGTTAAAAGAAGAGAAAAGTATAAAATTGAAGGTTTGAGCAAAATTGGCATGATCTGTTATAGGAAAACAAATACGGGTTAGATTCTGAAGGGAAGGGAAATAAAATAGGAGAATGTATTGAAAGTATAGTGGAAAAGGTGAAAATGTAGGGGGTCGTGTACATGGCTGAATAAGAAATCCCCCCAATTAAATAAATGTAAAGTAAGACAATTGGCTGATAAATTGTATTTATTGGAGCTTATGAGAAGATGATAGAGAGACTAGATAATACAAGAACCAAACTGGAGAAAAATAAACTGGATTTATGTTAGAAAATGAAATAAGCTGTAGAAGATAGAAAGAAACATAGATAGATGTTTGTTATTGGAATCCTGTGCCTAGCAGGTACCATATAGAATCTTTTTTATTTGTATCTCTCATTTGTTTATTCTTGATCCTCTTATTAGAACTGACTGCCATGGAGTAACTAATGTGCAACAAATCCTCTAAAATGGCTAATATCCAGTTATTCCTTCTTAGAAGCATGCAAGGTAACTGAACCTTTCTTTGCATGTATTGGACTTAGCATGCCTTCAAAATTAAAAAGTCACTAACCTTAAGGTTAAGGTGATCAGAAAATATCACACTTTTATGCTTTTTTCATGGTCTATTTTGGAATGAAGACATGCTCACATTGAACAGTCACAAGAGGTCCACTTTTCTCCTTGGCTTTTTCCTCCATACTTTATGTAAAACACCCCAGTTTGAGTTCATACAAACAGGGAATTGCTATTTGCATTACATGGCTCTGCTGCCGTGATGGCACCATCCTGTAGGATATCACCAAAGTACCAGAAGAGTTGATATTAAATATTTGTTATTTTTATTGTTGGCCATTCCATTTTTTCTTTTTTCAATAAATACAAGAGCTATTCTTTTGGAGATGCTCTGATTTATCTATCTATCTATCTATCTCATATCTATCTATCTATCTATCTCATATCTATCTATCTCCTATCTATCTATCTATCTCATATCTATCTATCTATCTATCTCATATCTATCTATCTATCTATCTATCTCATATCTATCTATCTATCTGAATTTGGTTAATTTTTTTCTGCTTTCAACTTTAAAAACTGACTCAAATAGGTGAGCTGCTCATTTAAGGCTTATATAAGAATAAAGTACTCCATGTTGTTGTTGTTGGCCGTCAAGTCATTCACAACCGTCGCAACCCTAAAGGCGAACTCCCTCCATGTTTTTCGGTTTGGCACTGCTTTTTTCAGTTGTCTAATCTCCATGCCAGGATCAGCTTTGACAGTATTAGCCGTCTTTTGGCTCAAAGTCTTTTTTTGCCACTGCTCTGCCAAGCATTATAGATTTTTATAGCAACTCTGCTCATATTACGTGGCCAAAATACGTGAGCCTGAATCAGATCATCTTGCTCTCCAGAGATACATTGGGTCTTGTATGATTCAGGACTTCTCTTTTGTTACTCTTGCTGTCCAGGGCATACTCAGAAGCTTTCACCAGCACCACAGCTCAAACGCATCAATTCTCCTTCTATCAGTGTTTTTCGCAGTGCAGCTTTCACATCCATACATGGCTTTGGGGAAAACAGTGGTTTGTACTATTCTGTGTTTAGTTGCTATGCCGATATCCCTACTTTTCCAGATTTTGTCCATGTTTAGCATTGCGCTTCGCCCCAATGCTATTCTATGTTTTATCTCTGGCATATAGTCTCCAACCTGGTAAAAGTTTGAACCAAGAAAGATGTAGTCTTGCATGCATTCTATGACCTCATTGTCGGCCAAAAAATTTATTTAAATTTGGCCATTTTTTGCAGTAGTCATAATTTTAGTCTTCTTTAAATTCAGGTAGAGGCCCATTTTTTCACTTTCAGTATTAATCTTACATATCAGCTGCTTCAGATCTGCTTCTGTATCTGCAAGCAGAGTTGTGTCATCCGCATAATGGGAATTGCTGATGTTTCACCTCTTTTCACTCCGATTTCCAATTCATCTAGGTCCATTTTCCGCATGATCACTTATGCATATAGGTTAAACAAGAAGGGTGAGAGAATCCATTTGCCCAGGTTTGGGACTGGCTTAAAGAGATGACTCCTACATGGCTGGGTTAAAGTACTCCATAGTAAGAACCAAAAAAAAAAACAAAACAAGAAACTTTTGGACAAGGCATTGTATTACAATCTTTCAATACTTTATTGCTTCATCCATAAAATCAAGGTAATTGATAATACATCAGCGGTGTAAAAGCAGACATACAGGCAGAATTCAAAGAGAGTTCTGGTCAATGTGTTTCAGGCCATGCTCTTACTCAAAACCCCACAATCAAGAACATTGCAAAAAGTTTAAATAGCAAAAAACATATCCCTTTCACATGTGCAGTAAAAAACATCAAACAAATATACCCAAAAAGATATAAAAAAAATGACAAACAATAAATGGTTATAAATAAAAGTAAAATAATCAAAAACAAAAGAAGTGGAATTAATAATGTAATAGAAGATCAGCGCGAACATTCCGACCAGATGTACGAGAAAATCCAGTAAGCATCTCTATATTAGATTAGCTCTTCTTCAATATCCTCCCTGTCTAGAATCATTAACCCTTTCAATAGCATGCCATTTTAAACCCACTAAATTTCCAGCATGATGTGTCAAAAAATGTTTAGAAAGATTAGACAAATTATGTGCTGCAGGGCTCTACACGTCCTCTATATGCTACCCAACGTGGGTTTAACCCTTCTGGTTGTGCAACCCACATATGCAATATCATACAGTGTGTACTGTGCTCTATATAAACATCACATGCAGAGTTGTCATTAAAAAACTGGCAAATCTTATGCACTTCATTATCTATCCCATCTACAAAGGTGGAGAAATAATGCTTTTAGAAATGCTGTCAAATTAGGACTTGTGCGCTGTCAAAACCCCCACCTATGTAAACGGGATGGACAACAAAGACCACCATTCTATTCATTCATGGACACTCTCAAATATCAGCAAATTATCCCCTATTCTGTGGATGGGGGACAACTTGTTAACAGAGCTGTGTATGCATTCATAGTAAATCCTTAGGTTATTCTTCTGTTTTGCTTTACTCTTTGCATTATAAAGTTTGCGTTGGTCATATGTGAGATTAAATCAACTGGTTTCGCTGACAACATAATTTATGCAGCCGCTGTAAGTTGATTATAAAGTGTCACAATGACATTGGATAAAATAAAAATGCACCATATGCAAAATGTAATTTGTGGCAAAATTGAGAACCAAAGTAGGAAATCATTTACATTTATTGTGTAAGTAACAAAGTGTACAAAAATTTATGTCCAAGAAATTATATCTAGGCTTAAATTATAATAGAAAATACTATTACACAAAATGAGTACATTTTCGAGAGCCAGTTATTGGATACAAATTGCGCACACTTAAGGTACATTAACTCTGAGATTTCATAATAATTTAATATAAAGCAATCTTTGTGAATATAGCAATGTCATTTCAGTGACCCATAACTGAGTCCTATGAAATGAAATAGCCAAGAACCTCTGAACTCCCACATCTTCTGTACTCCATCTTCCACCTGCAAATACACATTTGGTGGGCATCTAGGGGAGAGTGTTGGGAGAGTTAGAAAAAGCCATGATTTTAAGGGCTCTTTCATACAGGAGCTGAGATTTTTGGACGGCTGTGTCACGGCCACAGCGTGACCGAAAATTGCATGAACGAGAGTCAGTCGTAACCAAGTCATAGCTGCGTCTCCTATTTATGTGCCCTGTCAGACGGCCTGGGTCCAGGGAGTATAGGCCGAGCTCAGAATACCGTCGGACGGGGGGAGAGAGTTTACCTATGCTAAACTCCCACTTCCTTCCCTTACCCTCTCCACCCCTTTCCGGCTGGGGCAGGAGCTAGGGTGCTAATCTCCCATCCACCTCCCTTTTTTGGCAGCTCCCATAGGAGCACTGTATGCACTATCTTTGCCGGCTGTTTTTACACACCGCAAAAACGATCATCTGAGCTGAAACATTGGAAACCAATGCCTCACATGGGTAGCATATATCAACCGGCTGTGAAAACAGGGCCGATATACGCTCATGTGAATGACGCCGAATGCAGTAGAATTATATTGTTGTTCTTTGCTTAAAACCTCTGGCCCTTCAGGCTCATGTCATGTGGACGAATGGGACACAAAAATGTTAACTGGGCTCTGTGAAGTTAATGGGCAACATGTTTGCTTATTAAATGAAGCCCAGGACACCTTGTAGTGTCTCTACATGGGTGACACCGATGGAATGCAGATTTTCTTTTTCATTCATATTAAGTCAGTCATCTTTTTTTCCCACTCTTTATGGCCTTTCGATCAACGTAAAATACAATGTAACCAATATTTAAAGCAGACAATATAATTTACATATTACATGTAATTAATAATTCATACTGCAACATATCCTAAATATTAATTGGTTAATAAACCTATTCCCATACATTTATGAAGTGATGCTGTATAACTTCATAAATGTACATATCATGTTCCAATAAGTATAAATAAGTCTTAAAAGTCATTAATAACATACACCACATTGCTTTTAAAGAAAATCTGTCACCACTTGATCACTATTTTCCTAGACCAAATTGGGTAAATAGTGTTTATTAATATGTTGCTATAGTTCCCAATTTTTGGAAAGTTTAATTATGATGTGTGAGGCAGTGGACATTTCATATCCTACTTTGTGATCTGGACCAGAAGAAGACATGCTGCAATTTTTTTACACAACCCACCAGTACTTTAAAAAACATAGTTGGTCTGAATAGCATCATCAATTGTAATGGGTCCAAGTTTACACAGTTAAAAACTTGGACAAAACTCAGATCTTAAACACACTCATGTGAATTACCCTTAAAGCCTCTGTGTAGAGAGGCTGTATGGAGGCACACAATGTGCTGCCAGGTGATGCCTCAGTATGGCACTATATTACCAAAGCCTCCACTCCTAAAAGTATTGTTGTACAGGGAAGACTACTTCTTTAATATGGCAGCCAATGGATTTTTGGGGGGATTCATATCAAATCTGACAGAAAAAAACTTTGTATGAAAACAATGGTGGGTACACTGAGGGTACAGGAGAGCACCATAGAAATCAATGGGAGCAACACAACACAGCTCCAGGTTTATTTTTGCTCACAGGAGAATAGATGGTCTATAATGTAAAACATTTCTTTGGAGACCGATGACTTCCATTGACTTGTGTTAATATGTCTATTTTGATTTCACCTGGTTATTCAGAGATCACACTATTTGGAAAATATGCAGCAAACAATTAATTTTACTATCCTCTTCCTTATTGTGTATTGTAACATTGAGGCCATCCATGGAGAAGGAGACAAGAATAAATAACTATAATATTTTATTTACTGGTCACTGTCACTTCTCGCGGGTTGTGCTGGATTCGGGACAGGAGTGACATCAAGGCGTCTGCCCTGGCCTACGTGATCCACATGCAGGTGCATGCTCAGTGTAATTCTGGTATTGGACACTGACGTGATCACTTCTATGCTGGTGTGTGGATGGATTGTCAGCTGGAAGGTCTGTGTCTTAGTTGACAATCAGCACTTGCCTGTATACATTTATTCCAGCTCATTCTCCTTGAAGACATTCGTTATACTTCTCATTTGAAGGAGTTTGTAGTCAAGTCAGTAGCTTCTGACTTGTAAAGTTCAAATAACTCTGCTTGGCGTTTTTGTTATCTGGGATGTTACAACATCTATTTCCCCACTATTTTATGCTTGCTATCTTTTGCATTGAGCATACACCTGATTCATAGTGTGCTTATGTAACCTTGACTCTACACATACTGTTATTCATTGTAGCTGTCAACATTCCTATTTCCAATTAGGAAAAGTCAGGGTTGCCCCAGGTTCCTGACGTGGTATTGCACTCATCAGTGCGGCTGCTCTGCTACTAGGTAGAGTGTCCTCGCATCAATAGGTTACAGTCAGATTACCTGTTTCGTCATTTTTTGGTTTTGTTATTAAAATATCGTGTTGTAGTATATTATGTTTATATCTGTCCTTTCAATAAATTATGTTAGGTGTTTCTCATCCGGCTCAGAAGTAACAGTTACTGAGTCAATCACAGAGGCTTTCAAAAAAGGTCTAAAGTTTTGGTGGCTTTTGGAATGCAGATTTGCATTTTTTCAGGCTTGTTGGCCATTATTTTTATTACACCATGGATTTAAATCTAGAATTAATGGAGACAAACATTTAATATCCAATTCTGATATTTCATATTCGTCCATTCAAAGATCTTCCATTTAGTCTGAAGTATGACACCATTGTATTCATTATTTACAGATCATCCTCCATGTAATACCAGGCAGAGACTTGCTACCGTTGACATGTAACAATGATCCCTCTACTCGACAATTTCCTTTAAACAAAAACCAACAGTGCCATCAGGCTTTAGCACATTGACTATATTAGTGTCTTGGGAGCCATGCAAACCACATCAACAATATATCTAAGTATCACATCCGTCTTAATTCACTTTGAAACTGTGAGTTTAAAACAAACATCGAATCCTGGCTCGTTTTTTCCCTTTTTTTTATTTTTGTCAAAAGGACTGTTAGCCACCTTAGTTTATGATAGTCAATTATTTCAGAACGATCTCTATTACCCTCAGAAATCAAGTGTCTGATTGCATTTTATAGTCATGAAGGGATTCATAAAATGTCTAATGTTGTAAGAAACAGCTGTTTCTCTACTCCGGTAAAGCCTCTAAACTATTTTCCACCCCTAGTATGTCACATGGGACATACCAGCACCATTAAAAAGACACTTGCTGGAAAGCAATGAATGTTGTCTGAAAAACAATTAATCCCCAAATGTTTTAAAACTTAATTTAAAGCACATTTTAAGGGTATGAAGTTGATAAGAAAGTCACAGTTTCTCACAACTTCAAGCTGTTATAACTTATCGGAGGAGTATGGATTAATTTACATATGGTTATTTTATTTTCTCAGTCAAGTATTTTTTTCAATTGCATTGATGAAACTGCCAAGAATGTTTAGATTTCTGCAATTGTAACTGCATCCAAATATTAAAGCCATATTACAGCTTAATACAATATATCCAAATTATAAGGTGATACCCAGAGAAATGTATAGGGCCCTTATTGTACCTCTGTATGCCTCTGGTTTTCAGGTAAGATTAATATGAAATCAGCAACACTTAAGAATATCTCCACTGTAAAGGTTAAGTCCGCTTATAGTAGCAGGACAACAACATGCGAAAAAGATCCAATTTATTACTTCATCAAATAGCTTAAACAGTTGTCATCAGTAATTAAATCAATTGACAATAATTAAATAAATGGCATGAAATTATTAAGAAACTCTGAACAAAGAGTGCAAGGAGTACCTTAAATAAAATGACTATATAACTTTGTATCAGCATGGGTTTATGACGGCTGGCTCCTGTCAAACCAACCTGATCAGCTTCTGTGAGGAGGTAAGTTCTAGACTGGACTGGGGAGAGTCATTGGATCTCGTGTATCTGGACTTTTCCAAAGCGTTTCATACTGTTTTCTATAAAAAGGTTGGTATATAAAATGAGAATGCTTGGTCTGGGTGAGAATTAGACATGAGCGAGCATACTCGCTAAGGCAAACTACTTGAGCGAGTAGTGCCTTATGTGAGTACCTGCCCGCTCGTCTCTAAAGATTCGGGTGCCGACGGGGGAGAGCGGTGAGTTGCGGGAGTGAGCAGGGGGGAGAGAGTGAGAGAGAGATCTCCCCCCCATTCCTCCCCACCCTCCCCCGCGGCTCCCCGCCCCCCGCCGGCACCCAAATCTTTAGAGTTGAGCGGCCAGGTACTCGCATAAGGCATTACTCGCTCGAGTAGTTTGCTTTAGCGAGTGAGCTCGCTCATCTCTAGTGAGAATGTGTGTAAGTTACTGGTCAGTGATAGAAATTGGGGGTGGTTATAAATGGTACATACTCTAATTGGGTCACTGTTACTAGTGGGGTACCATAGGGGTCATTAATGGGCCCTATTATTTTTTAGATGTTTATTAATGACCTGGTAGAAGTAGTGCACAGTAAAAGTGCAATTTTTTTCAGATGATTCTGATAACATTGGGGCAAAGCAAAATGCTAAACATACACTAAATCTGGAAAAGTAGGGATATTGGTATAGCAACTAAATGCAGGATAGTACAAACCATCGTTTTCCCCATAGCAATGTATAGATGTGAAAGCTGGACTGTGAAAAAAAGCTGATAGAAGGAGGATTGATGTGTCTGACCTGTGGTGCTGGTGAAAGCTGCTGCGTATACCTTGGTTGGCGAGAGTAACAGAGAAGTCCTGAATCATATAAGATCCGATAAATCACTGGAGGCCAAGATTACCGGACTCAGACTCACGTATTTTGGCCATGTAATGTGAGCAGAGTCACTAGAAAAATCTATAATGCTTGGACAGATCAGTGGCTAAAGAAGGCCTGGCCGCCAAAGAACATGATGGCTGATACTGTCAAAGCTGATACTGGCATGGATATCACACAACTGAAAGAAGCAGAACAAAACCGGGAGCTCTCCTTTAGAGTAACCAAGGGTCGTGAACGACTAAACGGCTAACAACAACAACAGCAACTTACACGTTAATTGATATTTTATGTATGACCTCTTGTGAGTAATATATTGATGTATTTGTCTTGGGATTCTTCCCCCATAGCTCTGCGTTTTTCCTATGTTGACTCATCTTTTTTAGACACTATTTTTTAATGTGTTTACAAAAAAATTCTGTTTTAATATTGCATTTTTCCGTGCATTTTTTGTTGTTGGTTTGTGACATTTATGCTGCCAATTACTGTGTTTTTTTTTACCATATTCTTGTGATATGGTGGTTTTGCGTGATTTTTTTTTTAAATCTAATTTTATTATATTTTGTTTTTGATATGAGGTGATTAAAATGAGCAAATCTGACAGCATTCACCATGCAAGATAAAAATGCATTATTTTAATTGATCAGTCCTGCACAGATGTGGCGATAGCACGTGTTTTCTTTTCAGATTTTTTTATTTTAAAAATGGGAAGAGTGATTTTTAAAACTTTTTGTAATTTTATTTTTTCAATAATAACAAAAACGTAATTTTATTTTTCCCTTTTTTTTTAAGTCGTCATAGGATACTTGAACTTGCAATTGTTCGATTGTTCGCACAATATACTGCCTTTCTGTAGGCTTTCTACTCTGCTGTGTTGAATCCACAGCTAAATAGGCAGAAATAGATGGCAGACCTTGGCACTTCACGAGGCCCAAGGCTGCCATGACACATGAGCAGTACCTTGCAATCACATTGCAGGGGAATTAGGCAATCAGAAAGCAGAAGGAGCTTCTCCATCTGTTAGGCCATTTAAAAATTGACAACTGTTAAATAATTAATGGTGGTAATCTGAGTTATCTCTGTGGCTGTTGAGGGCAGGTGTAAGTTGTCAAAGACAGCTGACACTGGGCGTGTATGGAGTGTGCTCAACTCCTGAGCTCACTCCATGCATATTCGCCAGACATGTACAGCAGATATTGTCAGGGAGTTAAACATATAAAATAGTTCTGTTATATAAGTGTAAGAGGTTATTTTGAAATTGTCACAAAAAAATTTGAAGGCACAACTTAGGCAATAGTTAATTTTTCAACACTTTACTGAAAATATATACAAAAACATAAACCAGCCACACCAAGAAAGCCTCTAAGGGCTCAGTCACACAGGCAGTGATGCGCCCGTGTTTCTGCCCAAGATGGCCGGTGCACTGCAGGTGCGGACGACTCTCTGCACCGACCGGCAGATAGAACACATGGCCGACAATGGAGCTGGTCATGCAGAGAGACGTCCGCACCCGATGCGGCCATCTTATCGTGCAGTAACACGGGCGCATCGGTGCTTGTGTGATTGAGCCCTCAGGGTGGTTTCACATCTGCATCTGTCCCTCAGTCTTTTACATTTTTTTTCTTTATAAAAAAAATAAGCAAATTGGACCCCGTAGCCATGGGGTTTTCTCACCTGCGGATCACCGACCTCAACGTCAGGAAATAGGCACCACATGTGTAGAAGCAACTCCAGAAACTCCTGTTTCTTTAAATCTGGCACCTGACAGTTTTATTCCACAGAAAATAGCAACAAACCTTGTTCAGCATACAACATAGTTCATATGTACCCCACCAGGGTAAAAGTCTAGGGGTGGACCATCAGCCTGCAGCATCTCTGCTCTGCTGCGCTCTTACTCTTCCCTGAGTATGGCAGGAACTGATTCTTTTATCTCATTTCCTGCCCCACTCAGGTGTTCTCTCTCATCTAAGGTTCCAGAATGCCTGTCTAGCAGCCTCTGCAGGCCATTCTATGTACTGCATGCCTACAACCCATAGAGAGCAATATTTTTTTGCTCTCAGTTTGGGTTCAGTTTGATTCCATTCTATTTGCTTTCAGCTTCTCTGAGCAGAAAAAAGTGCAGCTTGCAGCATTATTGTCCCTGTCAAAAAAATGGAAAGTTTCTTTCCATTTTTGCATTTAGTTCAATGACTAAAGGGCTCCAGTCTACCTTCACTGTTAAACAGGTCCTTTTTATCAGTACTCTGCAAAGCAAAATAATAGATGGCCAAAGAGAAAAAGGGAGGGGAAATGGAAGAGAGTGGGAAGGGGAGAGGAGGGAGGGGGAGAGTAGAGTAGCAAAGCCCTCGGAAGAGAAGGCAGAGGAAGAAGCTGGGGGAGCATGGGAGGAAAAAGCCTAGTGAAGCGGTAACGGAGGGAGAAGCCAAGTCACCACCACCCACCAGTCAGAAGTGTGTATTGAGTGCATTGTGCTATTTTGGAGGAAGAGCTCTGGCAGACTTGTGGAATGTGCAACAACCTGCATATCCAATAATTGGCTACTCTACATCTCAAAAAGGTATTTTCATGTATGCATCAGTTCTGCTTCAGTTTGCAATCAGTCCACATTCAGTTAAAAATTGCTCAGCTTTAAAATAACTCCAAAATCAGGTGTGAAACCACCCAGAGCCTTTTGGCACTCATAAGGAACAGTTACTCAGTCTCTGTGTTAATCAGCCTCTTAGGAAATATCTCTAGTGCAAAATAGAAGAAAACAATTGTAATATTTTCCATGGGAGAGGCATTTACTTAAGGCCCATTTACATGGGGCGATTATCATTCAGAGTTGTTCAAAACCCCATGCTCCAATGGGAGTTTGAACAATAGTTGTCCCGTGTAAATGCATGCAGACACTGAATGACTGAGCAAGAGTTGTTCGGTCGTTCAGGTTTCTGCATTGTTCAGTCGTTCAGTTTCTGCATGCAGAAACCTGAACGACCAGCCATTCAATGTAAACAGCAGTTGTTCAGTTCTGAATGACTGTCTTCTTACAGTAAATGAAGGCAGGCGGGAAAATAACACTCCCTCACTGTGCCGCCTCCATGCTGGCCACACACTGAGCGATGCCAGCAATATTTTCTACTGTGTAACAGCATAGGAGCGAGCTTCACTGGGACATGCTATCAGGCATTGTTTGCCCACTCAGTCCATCCAGTATAAATGGGGCTTTAGGGTCAGTTCACACTTGCTGCATTGTTTTACATTGTTTCACATTATGAGAGCCAAAGGACAAAACATAGAAGTGTCAAAATAAATGATATGATAGGCGACCAGAGGATACTATTAACTATAATGGGGTCTGTTGGGTATCTGTCATGACCCCCAGTATTTTACCAGACAGAATAGCACAACATGCTGTGCTATTTTGCAGATATTTCATGCTTGATCTCAGCAGTATTTATCTCCTGCTCCATTTCCCTGTTGGGGAAGCCGGTTGCCTTTGTATCTCCATAGTCTCCCTCCCTGAAGTCTGATGACATGTCTGACATTCCTTAGCTTCTCCTCGTATCTCAGGCTCTTCAGCAGCTGCAACATTAGTTCTGACACCAAAAAAGTCCCTAATGGATCACTGGGCAGTTAATTTGCTTCCATATATTAAGCTGTCATTAGTGAAAAAAGCCCACATCCATCCAAATGAAAATAAAACACAACCTTTATTGAAATTATTGAACTAATAACAAAACAAACCAAAAGGCGTATATTGGATTAAAACCCAAGGTAGTTGTCCAGTAATTATATTATAGATCCAAGCGATGCATTAGCATTTCTTTATAAATCTCTCCCAAAGAGGTATATTAATAACAGAATGGAACCTGTGACTGCAATTCACAAGAACTCGTATTTTCAATGGAAACATAAGACAAAGCAATTTTGCACTTAAAATAAAAAAAAATCAGAGCCCCCTCCCTCGATATGTATTGCCACTGCTGGGTGTCCTCAGGTGTCGAGAGAGGGGCTCTGATTTTTACCTTCGTTTTTGTTGCAATGCATGAAATCACAGTTTTTGTGTGATGCGATGTAACTTTAACATTTTAAAAATTAACCCTACCCCGAAGCTAAGCGGTAGCTGCACTCCAAAAAAAAAAGGGAATACTTAGCTAAAAGGCTCAGTCTGGGTCCTCCCGCTGCTCTCCAGAGCTCCACTGCATGTTCTGCAGTCTTCTTTCGCCCACAGAAGATCACTTCCTGGTTGCTGTATTCATAAATCCCACCTCCAAGAAGTGATGGCTCTGATTGGTTCATCCAGCACTGATCAGCCAATCAATGCAGCGCTAGATGAATCAATTAGATGGCTGTGATTGATTTATCCTGCACTGCATTGATTGGTTGAGCTGCGGCCGAAGAACCAATCAACAGCCAGTGCATTGTGAAGGCGGGATTTATGAATTGGCTGAGAGCAGCTGGAGTACCTGGATCGAGCCCTTTAGGTAGGTATCCCCTTTTTTTTGTTTTGAAATGCAGCTATGGCTTAGCTTTGGGGTAGGGCAAACCTGTTTACGATAAAATTTGGTTTTGTCTTGCGATTTTATCGCGAACAGCAGCGATGCACGATTTCTCACAAAAAAAAAAAACCACATCACTGACACTAAATAATCGTAGGGACAATGCGGCGATATCGCTGTCACCCACGTAAAAGAGGCCTTAGAGCAAAGTGACACCATAAGAGTTACTTAAGAGATTGCCTATGTTATGACCACCCACCCATTGTGACCCATAATATCTCATGCATATTGCCGGGCCACTGTGTAATAAAAGAAACTGTCAAAACACACAGGCATACTCAAAAGGGCTCAACTGGTTACTGGGTAGTGTTTTTTTCAATGATGACTTGTACCCACCCACCACTCAGTACGGAATAACATGTGTCATACTAGGACCAGTCATGAAATAAGAGATGACATATAGGCTCCTGGAGACAATCCCAGAGTAGTGTGCAGGGATTCTCATGTGTACCTCTAATCGGAAAGATGGCAATTGGTCTAACATGCATGCATATTGCTTCGGCATATGCACAAAGGTGTTCATCGCCTCTGCAGACCGTGACAATTATGGGGAGAATGCATAAACATGTTTGCATCAGAATTTTGAAATAGAAAAGTAACACATTTTTGTGCAAACATATGCGACTATCAACTTTTTATGTTGCCCTTTCCACTTTTTCAAAATGTTGGCACTATTTGGGGAAAGGGCCTGCCGCGACCCTTCAAGTTCACGATAATTTATACCAGAAACTTGTATAAATTGTAGTGCAAATCTACAGCAAGTATTATCTGTAGAGATGAGCGAACGTACTCGTCCGAGCTTGATACTCGTTCGAGTATTAGCGTGTTCGAGATGCTCGTTACTCGAGGCGAGCACCACGCGATGTTCGAGTTACTTTCACTTTCATCTCTGAGATGTTAGCGCGCTTTTCTGGGCAATAGAAAGACAGGGAAGGCATTACAACTTCCCCCTGCGACGTTCAAGCCCTATACCACCCCCCTGCAGTGAGTGGCTGGCGAGATCAGGTGTCACTCCCGCGGCTCGCCACAGATGCATTCTGACATAGATCAGGGAAAGTGCTGCTGATGCTGGAGCTGCTATAGGGAGAGTGTTAGGGGTTATTTTAGGCTTCAAGAACCCCAACGGTCCTTCTTAGGGCCACATCTGACCGTGTGCAGTACTGTTGAGGCTGCTTTTTGCAGTGTTGCACTTTTTTTTTTTTTTTTGTATATCGTCCGTGCAGAGCATTGCGTCCTCAGTTATTTTAGATAGTATAGGGCCAGTAGTGGTGAGGCAGGGACAGTGGGAAAGGTGAAAGAGATATACTGTCTATATAGGCAGTGGGCTTTTTCAAAAAAATTTGGGGAAAAAAAATCTATTTGGGCTGCCTGTGACCGTCCTCAGTGTACTGCGTCTCTGCTGGGGGTAGTAGTGCTAATTAATACGCAGCTAAGTGTTACAGCAGGCTTGTGCAAAAGTGTTTCCTGGCTCTGCGTTGCCCGTTACATCACCGCCGTCATCCCGTCCAGAGGGAAACAGTCTGCAGTAATTTTACATAGTATAGGGCCAGTACTGGTGAGGCAGAGATAGTGGGAAAGGTGAAAGAGATATACTGTCTATATAGGCAGTGGGCTTTTTCAAAAAAATTTGGGAAAAAAAAATCTATTTGGGCTGCCTGTGACCGTCCTCAGTGTACTGCGTCTCTGCTGGGGGTAGTAGTGCTAATTAATACGCAGCTAAGTGTTACAGCAGGCTTGCGCAAAACTCTTTCCTGGCTCTGCGTTGCCCGTTACATCACCGCCGTCATCCCGTCTAGAGGGAAACAGTATACATACCGTGTTTCCCTGAAAGTAAGACAGTGTCTTACTTTCTTTTTATCCCCAAAAGCCCCACTATGTCTTACTTTCGGGGTATGTCTTATATTGGAAAAAATAAATTATTTTTTTACATTTTTCTTTTTTTTACATTTTTCTTTATTTTTTTTTACACTATTTGAGTCCCTCTGAGGGACTTGCAGCAGTATGCCTATGATCGCTGTGATAAGGCATGGCAGAGCTACTGCTCTCCCATGCCTTATCGCCTATACAGCGATTATAGGCACAGGCAATACAGGACGCCAGTGTCTGGCGTCCTGTTGCCATGGCGACAGGCCGGGCTCTCGCGATGACATCGCGAAAGCCGGCCGGAGACACAGAAGGATCGCGATTTCTCTGTGAACTCTTTCCCTGCCGCGATCTACTTAGATCGCGGCAGGGAAGGGGTTAACAGCGGGGCGGCGCATCTCTGATGCCCCCCCGCTGTTGCAGCGGGACGCCGGCTGTGAGTGACAGCCGTCTCCCGCTGCGGGATAGCACGGGATCTTATGTGATCCCGCGCTATCTCCAGGACGTATCGGTACGTCCTGTTGCGGGAAGTACCAGGCTCCCAGGACGTAACGGTACGTCCTGGAGCGGGAAGGGGTTAAGATCAGAGGGAGGTGGCAGACGCGGCGACGTATGGAGAGGGGGACGGTGCGGACGTGGGCAGGAGGCGGCGCGCAGCTAGATGAGAGGGAGGCGGCAATACCCCCGTGTTTCCCCGAAAGTAAGACATATGTCTTACTTTCGGGGTACGGCTTACATTGGCCGACCCCCCTGAAACCCCCGATACGTCTTACAATCGGGGGTGTCTTACAATCGGGGAAACACGGTATATACGCTGCCTACAGTATCTGTCTGCTGTCTCAGCTCAGCCTTTAAAAAAATAGAAGCAAAATACTTAAGGCCTACTAGTGGCCTTTGGACACTTGACTGCTTCTGCGCTGTGAATTCCACTAGCTCAGTCATACGCACCTACGTCTCACTACAGGCTTGCGCAAAATTCTTTCCTGGCTCTGCTGTGCGTTCCGTAAGCGAAGTCAGCCTCCAACCACAGGCCAATAAGCGGCACATTTAATTACAGCGTTCTGTTTCTGCACTACTGGTAATACACCATGCTGAGGGGTAGGGGTAGGCCTAGAGGACGTGGACGCAGGCGAGGACGCGGAGGCCCAAGTCAGGGTGTGGGCACAGGCCGAGCTCCTGATCCAGGTGTATCGCAGCCGACTGCTGCGGGATTAGGAGAGAGGCACGTTTCTGGCGTCCCAAGATTAATCTCACAATTAATGGGTCCACGTGGTAGACCTTTATTAGAAAATGAGCAGTGTGAGCAGGTCCTGTCGTGGATGGCAGAAAGTGCATCCAGCAATCTATCGACCACCCAGAATTCTGCGCCGTCCACTGCTGCAACTCTGAATCCTCTGGCTGCTGCTCCTCCTTCCTCGCAGCCTCCTCACTCCATTACAATGACACATTCTGAGGAGCAGGCAGACGCCCAGGAACTGTTCTGGGCAGAATGGGCAGCAATGGTTCCTATCCCACCGGAGGAGTTTGTCGTGACCGATGCCCAACCTTTGGAAAGTTCCCGGGGTCCGGGGGATGAGGCTGGGGACTTCCGGAAACTGTCTCAAGAGCTTTCAGTGGGTGAGGAGGATGATGACGATGGGACACAGTTGTCTATCACTCAGGTAGTAGTAATTGCAGTAAGTCCGAGGGAGGAGCACACAGAGGATTCGGAGGAAGAGCAGCAGGACGATGAGGTGACTGACCCCACCTGGTTTGCTAAGCCTACTGAGGACAGGTCTTCAGAGGGGGAGGCAAATGCAGCAGCAGGGCAGGTTGGAAGAGGCAGTGCGGTGTCCAGGGGTAGAGGCAGGGCCAGACCGAATAATCCACCAACTGTTTCCCAAAGCGCCCCCTCGCGCCATGCCACCCTGCAGAGGCCGAGGTGCTCAAAGGTCTGGCAGTTTTTCACTGAGAGTGCAGACGACCGACGAACAGTGGTGTGCAACCTTTGTCATGCCAAGATCAACCGGGGAGCCACCGCCACCAGCCTCACCACCACCAGCATGCGCAGACATATGATGGCCAAGCACCCCACAAGGTGGGACGAAGGTCGTTCAGCGCCTCCGGTTTGCACCACTGCCTCTCCCCCTGTGCCCCAACCTGCCACTGAGATCCAACACCCCTCTCAGGACACTGGCACTACCGTCTCCTGGCCTGCACCCACACCCTCACCTCCGCTGTCCTCGGCCCCATCCAGTAATGTCTCTCAGCGCACCGTCCAGCCGTCGCTAGCGCAAGTGTTTGAGCGCAAGCGCAAGTACGCCGCCACGCACCCGCATGCTCAAGCGTTAAACGTGCACATAGCCAAATTCATCAGCCTGGAGATGCTGCCATATAGGCTTGTGGAAATGGAGGCTTTCAAAAGCATGATGGCGGCGGTGGCCCCGCGCTACTCGGTTTCCAGTCGCCACTACTTTTCCCGATGTGCCGTCCCAGCCCTGCACGACCACGTCTCCCGCAACATTGTACGCGCCCTCACCAACGCGGTTACTGCCAAGGTCCATTTAACAATGGACACGTGGACAAGCACAGGCGGGCAGGGCCACTATATCTTCCTGACGGCACATTGGGTGAATTTAGTGGAGGCTGGGACCGAGTCAGAGCCTGGGATCGCTCACGTCCTACCCACCCCAGAATTGCGGGCCCCAGCTAGGTGGTGGTATCTGCGGCGGTGTATGCTTCCTCCACTAAACCACCCTCCTCCTCCTCCTACGCAACCTCTGTCTCGCAATCAAGATGTGTCAGCAGCAGCACGTCGCCAGCAGTCGGTGTCGCGCAGCGTGGCAGCACAGCGGTGGCCAAGCGTCAGCAGGCCGTGCTGAAACTACTCAGCTTAGGAGAGAAGAGGCCGACGGCCCACGAACTGCTGCAGGGTCTGACAGAGCAGACCGACCGCTGGCTTGCGCCACTGAGCCTCCAACCGGGCATGGTCGTGTGTGACAACAGCCGTAACCTGGTGGCGGCTCTGCAGCTCGGCAGCCTCACGCACGTGCCATGCCTGGCCCACGTCTTTAATTTGGTGGTTCAGCGCTTTCTGAAATGCTACCCACGCTTGTAAGACCTGCTTGGAAAGGTGCGCCGGCTCTGCACACATTTCCGCAAGTCCCACATGGACGCTGCCACCCTGCGCACCCTGCAACATTGGTTTAATCTGCCAGTGCACCGACTGCTGTGCGACGTGCCCACATGGTGGAACTCTACGCTCCACATGTTGGCCAGGCTCTATGAGCAGCGTAGAGCTATAGTGGAATACCAACTCCAACATGGGCGGCGTAGTGGGAGTCAGCCTCCTCAATTCTTTACAGAAGAGTGGGCCTGGTTGGCAGACATCTGCCAGGTCCTTGGAAAGTTTGAGGAGTCTACCCAGGTGGTGAGCGGCGATGCTGCAATCATTAGCGTCACCATTCCTCTGCTATGCCTCTTGAGAAGTTCCCTGCAAAGCATAAAGGCAGATGCTTTGCGCTCGGAAACGGAGGCGGGGGAAGACAGTATGTCGCTGGATAGTCAGAGCACCCTCCTGTCTATATCTCAGCGCGTTGAGGAGGAGGAGGTGGAGGAGCATGAGGAGGAGGGGGAAGAGACAGCTTGGCCCACTTCTGAGGGTACCCATGCTGCTTGCCTGTCATCCTTTCAGCGTGTATGGCCTGAGGAGGAGGAGGAGGAGGAGGATCCTGAAAGTGATCTTCCTAGTGAGGACAGCCATGTGTTGCGTACAGGTACCCTGG
Source organism: Eleutherodactylus coqui (assembly GCF_035609145.1). NCBI lineage: Eukaryota > Metazoa > Chordata > Amphibia > Anura > Eleutherodactylidae > Eleutherodactylus > Eleutherodactylus coqui. The sequence goes on from NC_089849.1 coordinate 81,386,209, forward strand.
CACACATGACTGACTTCATGTTAGGATGCCTTTCTCGTGACCCTCGCGTTACACGCATTCTGGCCACTACGGATTACTGGGTGTACACACTGCTCGACCCATGGTATAAGGAGAACCTTTCCACTCTCATACCCGAAGAGGAAAGGGGTTCAAGAGTGATGCTATACCACAGGACCCTGGCGGACAAGTTGATGGTAAAATTCCCATCCGACAGCGCTAGTGGCAGAAGGCGCAGTTCTGAGGGCCAGGTAGCAGGGGAGGCGCGGAGATCAGGCAGCATGTACAGCACAGGCAGGGGAACACTCTCTAGGGCCTTTGACAGCTTTCTGGCTCCCCAGCAAGACTGTGTCACCACCCCCAGTCACGGCTGAGTCGGCGGGAGCACTGTAAAAGGATGGTGAGGGAGTACGTAGCCGATCGCACGACCGTCCTCCGTGACGCCTCTGCCCCCTACAACTACTGGGTCTCGAAGCTGGACACGTGGCCTGAACTCGCGCTGTATGCCCTGGAGGTGCTTGCTTGTCCTGCGGCTAGCGTCTTGTTAGAGAGGGTGTTTAGTGCGGCTGGGAGAATCATCACGGATAAGTGTATCCGCCTGTCAACCGACAGTGCCAACAGGCTTACACTCATCAAGATGAACAAAGCCTGGATTTCCCCAGACTTCTCTTCTCCACCAGCGGACAGCAGCGGTACCTAAACAATACATACGCTGCACCCGCGGATGCAAAAATCGTTCTCTATCACCATAAAAAACGGGGACCTTTTAGCTTCATCAATCTGTGTATTATATTCATCCTCCTCCTCCTGCTCCTCCTCCTGAAACCTCACGTAATCACGCCGAACGGGCAATTTTTCTTAGGCCCACAAGGCTCAGTCATATAATTTTTGTAAACAGTTTTTATACGTTTCAATGCTCATTAAAGCGTTGAAACTTGCACCTGAATCAATTTTTATTTTAACTGGGCTGCCTCCAGGCCTAGTTACAAATTAAGCCACATTAACCAAAGCAATTAATAGGTTTCACCTGCCCTCTTGGTTGGGCATGGGCAATTTTTCTGACGTACATTAGTACCGTTGGTACACCAATTTTTTGGGGCCCTCGCCTACAGTGTAATCCAATTAATTTTTTGCCCACCTGCATTAAAGCTGACATTACATCAGCTGTGCTGGGCACTGCAATGGGATATATTTATGTACCTCCGGTGGGTTCCTGGCACCCACCCATGCTGTCGGTCCACACGGAGTTGTAACTGCATGTGTCCACTTCTAAAGAACCCCAGTCTGACTGAGGCATGCAGTGTGGGCCGAAGCCCACCTGCATTAAACATGACACTACCTCAGCTGTGCTGGGCACTGCAATGGGATATATTAATGTACCACCGGTGGGTTCCAGGGAGCCACCCAATCTGTGGGTCCACAGGGACTTCACAATAGGGAGTTGTACTTGCCTGTGTCTATGAATTAAAAACCCCGGTCAGGTTGGGGCATGCAGTGTGGGCCGAAGCCCACCTGCATTTAATCTGACGTTAGCTCTGCTGTCCAGGGCACTGCAATGGGATACATTTATGTACAGCCGGTGGGTTCCAGGGAGCCACCCATGCTGTGGGTGCACACGGAATTCCCATTGCGGAGTTGTACCTGCCTGTGATTATTTATAAAAAAACGCAGTCTGACTGGGGCATGCAGACACCTTGACAGAATGAATAGTGTCTGGCACATAGGTTCCCCATTGCTATGCCCACGTGTGCAGCTCCTGATGGAGGTGGCACAGGATTGGATTTCTCATTGCTTCTGTACAGCATTGTGGGCTGTCGCCCGCCCCTTTTAAAGAGGGTCGCTGCCTAGCCGTGCCAACCCTCTGCAGTGTGTGCCTGCGGTTCCTCCTCATGGCAAACGCACTTATAAATAGACATGAGGGTGGTGTGGCATGAGGGCAGCTGAAGGCTGTGCAGGGACAATTTGGTGTGTGCTGTGGACACTGGGTCGTGCGGGGGGGGGGGGGCAGCATGTAACCCAGGAGAAGTGGCAGCAGAGTGCCATGCAGGCAGTGATTGTGCTTTGTTGGAGGTCGTGTGGTGCTTAGCTAAGGTATGCATTGCTAATGAGGGCTTTTTAGAAGTAAAAATTGTTGGGAGGGGGGGGCACTCTTGCCGCTATTGTGGCTTAATAGTGGGACCTGGTAACTTGAGATGCAGCCCAACATGTAGCCCCTCGCCTGCCCTATCCGTTGCTGTGTCGTTCCCATCACTTTCTTGAATTGCCCAGATTTTCACAAATGGAAACCTTAGCGAGCATCGGCGATATACAAAAATGCTCGAGTCGCCCATTGACTTCAATGGGGTTTGTTACTTGAAACGAACCCTCGAGCATCGCGAAATTTTCGTCCTGAGTAACGAGCACCCGAGCATTTTGGTGCTCGCTCATCTCTAATTATCTGCCATGGATTTCAAAAAGTTGTGCACAGCTGGCACAATATGCACCAAAATTAATAAGAGACTGTCACCTCTTACTATATTTGGTGCATCTTACTTTGTCAATACTTATCAAAGAATGGCATGTAAAACACCAGTCTTAAATAAATGACCCCCTGTATTTATTTGAGGAATGTTTGTGTTAAGTACTAGTGGATGCCTAAGGAGATTAGAAGATGGAAAATGATGTCATAGCCTTATACTTGAAACCACTCCCTTTTGTAGCATACCATTACTCACATGAATGCGCCCTTGCGCTCTCATGTTGACTTTCCAACCAGTATGACTGAGGCTATATCTATCCGATCCTTATTGGCTAGGGCATGGCTCTTACCTAGGGAACCACCTGCATCCACAGGCTGAGACAGGTCCCTGTCGCACAACAGGTGTGACTGGCAAAATGCACAGTTTAAAACTGATACATTTCCTGTCAAATAACACAATATAACCAATATAACACATTTTAAATGGGCAGTCAGCTAAGCATAATAACCAAGGCAATTCCTCCACCACCTTAAATCAGTACAGTTTATTTTTTAATCTTGCTCTGCACTGGAAGGATGATTAAACAGTTGTCTGCAAACTGGTGTCTTTTCCCTATTGAGAAGTTTCTCTTTTTGTTATTTCCTTAATCCTATTGCAAGGCCTGGTAAAGGGTTGGACATGGACTTATAAGGTACCGTATATATTTGAGTATTAGCCGACCCGAGTATAAGCCGAGTCAATACGTTTTACCACAATAAACTGGTAAAACGTATTGACTTGAGTATAAGCCGAGCTATACTCGAGTATATACTAGGTAAAGAAAAAATGCAATACTCACGTCCAAGCCGGCGTTTGTTTCTCCGGTGCGATGCTCTCCCCGGCGGTGTGGCAAGCTGCTTGAGAATGCTCTCCGCTGTCATCTCCCTGCTCGGCTTTGAACCCCCCCCCTGCCGTCAGCGCTGTGGAAGTAAGCACTGTGATTGGATCAAGCGTCAGCCAATCACAGCCAGCGCTCGATAAACCAATCACAACCATACAGTGATGTCATCCACTGAATGGCTGTGAATGATCGAGCGCCGGCTGTTATTGGCTGGCGCTTGATCCACTCACAGCGCTTACCTACAAAGTGCTGATGGCGGGGGAATTCAAAGCTGAGCAGGGAGATGACAGCGGGGAGAATTCTCAAGCACCTTGCCACACCGCTGGGGAGACAATTGCACCAGGGACACAGATACGGGCTGGGAGGTGAGTATTGCAGCTTTTTTTTTTTTTTTTCCCCCCACCTCACTCGAGTATAAGCCGAGGGGGCTTTTTCAGCATTAAAAAATGTGCTGAAAAACTAGGCTTATACTCGAGTATATACGGTATTTACTTTTCAATAGGTTCTACTAATGAGGCAGTGTTACTTCTCTTTGAAAGGAAACCTGATGTGAAAATCACAAACTACCATAAAACATTTTAATACTGCAAGAGGCGGCTGCTTAGGTGCTCTGCAGCGATTCCCTGTCGTCTGCGACAGAGCACAATGGCCTCTTTGTGGCGTTATTGTGATTTTATTTAGTTTTTAAATCGTGATGCCAGCCTAAGAATGTTAAATGTGATGCAATTAAGAAATCACAAGAACCAGGGTTCAAAACGTAATCACTTTATTTTCTATTTTCTTCTTGATGTCAGTAGCAATCATATATCAGTGTACACATACAAACCTTACATTAAAAGTGGTTATTTTTTTTACCTGTTAGGAGTATCATCAACAGGAATAACTCTTTTACTATCTAACTCTCTCACCTGTCTGACTAACTCCTCACAACTACACACATCGTCACACTGACTAACTATACAGTTCATTTGTTTAACAGACGACTTACTGACAAACTCTGCGCACTTTACTGCTCTGATCTGACTGAAATCTCACTGACTGACTATCTTCTCACTATTACTATGACATGACTCCCCTCCTACCTCTCTCTCTCTCTTCACTCCCCAGATCTGCATGATCAATTGCCTCCCAACTGTCACTCCACTGGCTTGCAGCCAATTAGAGTTCAATCTGCTGGCAACCAATAGAAATTAACTGTCCACCAGGCAGATTATTAATAGGTATATTATAGGGCAAATTAAGTAGCGGTTAACCCCTGCTGGTTATACATAAACTGAGTGCCGCCATTTAAAAGCAAGTCGCTTTTGTAGGACCCATTTGGGCCACTACAACTTCATCCTACTTTAACCCGATAGTGAACTATCATATGACAAACCAAATGGTGCTGGATAGACCCCATTGACTAGGAGGGGGTCTATTCAGCTTCTGGCATTTTACAAAAGAAAATAATACAGCATGCTGTGCTATTTTGTCCTGCTTTTTAACGGAATTCAGCAACAGAGGTTCAGAACAGAAGGTACGGCTACAAACGGACCTAGATAAGCTGGGGGCCTGGGCAGAAAAATGGCAAATGAAGTTCAATGTTGAAAAATGTAAGACTATGCACATGGGCAGGAGAAACGGATGTCACTAATATTCACTTAATGGGGTACCACTAGGGAAAAGTGATATGGAAAAGGATCTGGGGGTACTAGTGGATAATAGACTAAACTGGAGTAACCAATGCCAGTCAGCTGCTGCAAAGGCAAATAAAGTCTTGGGGTGCATTAAAAGAGGTATAGGGGCGAAGGACGAGGACATTATCCTTCCATTATATAAGGCACTTGTCAGGCCTCACATGGAATACTGCATACAATTCTGGTCACCGGTGCTCAGGAAAGATGTCACAGTGCTTGAGGGGATTCAAAGAAGGGCAACTAAACTAATACATGGAATAAAGGGACTGGAATACCCAGAGAGGCTAATTCAAATTGGGATTATTTACTCTAGAAAAAAGACGTCTAAGGGGTGATCAAATAAAGATGTATAAATACATGAGGAGACAATACAAGGATCTCTCCCAAGATCTGTTTACACCCAGGACCGTGACGGTAACAAGAGGACATCCGTTACGATTAGAGGAAAGTAGGTTTCATCACCAACATAGAAGGGGATTCTTTACTGTAAGAGCAGTTAGACTGTGGAACTCTCTGCCGGAGGAAGTGGTGATGGCAAAATCAATAGAGGAGTTTAAAAGGGGACTTTATGTCTTTCTGGAGAAGAAGGACATTATAGGATATAAATCTTAGGTTAATTGTCAATCCGGGTATATAGGCAGGTAGGAACTATTAGGGGTTGATCCAGGGAACAGTCTGATTGCCATTAGGGAGTCGGGAAGGATTTTTTTCCCCAAAAGGGCTAATTGGCTTCTGCCCTTGGGTTTTTTTGCCTTCCTCTGGATAAACACAGGAGGATAGACAGGCTGGACTAGATGGACATTGTCTTCATTCAGCCTTACATACTATGTTACTATCTTACTATGTTATAAAGGAGAAGGTCTTCTCCTACTCCTACTTCTCATTGAGAAGAAGGGGCATGGTGGCTCATTGCTTAGCACTGTTGTCTTGTAGCAGTAGGGTTCTAGATTCAAATCTGACCAAGGAAAACATCTGCATGGAGTTTGTATGGATGTGTTTAGAAACCTACACAAATATCCATTCAGATGTTGTCCTTGGTCAGATTTGAACCTTGGACTCCAACATTGCAAGGTAGCAGTGCTAAATACTGAGTCATGTTTATTGAAAAGGAGAACTTAGGTTCTTGAACAGTTTTATACACAACCTTTCCATGTTTTGGTGACCCTCTGGTTCATTTCAAACTAATTTAGACAGAACCAAAATTTTTGCTGAAGTTTGACATCCCAACCAAATTTAACTTTTAAGAAGTTCACTCAACACTACATATGACCAATTTGAGTGCCATCATTGTCTAAGAAAAACAGAAGGGCAAAACTCCAGTTGGAAATGAGCTCAAAAATTGGATCACTGAGCAGTGGAAACACATCACCTGGTCAGATGAATCCAGATTTTATCCTGTACTATGCTGATGGGAGAGTCAGAATTTGGTGCAAGCAGCAAGAATCAACAAACTCTATTTGTCAGCTGTACAGAGCATGTCAGTACCTCCATTGAATTTGTGGCATTTGCAAAAAGCTATCTTGCCTGCATTGGCCTAAATTTCCGCATAATAATTTCAGCACCTATTAGAGTCTAGGCCACAATAAATTGCTGTCCAACATGCTAGTAAATGAGTGTTGCTAATAAAGTGGTCATGTATAACTTGCTTCATACATTTTTCACCAGTTTTCACCTCTCCACTCTTGATCGCTAATTTCAGTTTTAGCTCAGCTGGTGGGTATATAGTAGTTGCTATCATGTCTTCCATACCCAGCATGCATAGAGAAGAGGAGATCCTGCTCCCCTTACAATATCTCTGACACACACAGAAGCAGCAGCAGCAGCATGGAGGACATTATACAGCAGTACTGAGCAGTGTGGACAGAAGACTGTACTGATAATTTAAACTCATTTAAAAGAATTCTTTATCTGGGTCTGGAGCTCTGGTTTTCTGATATGGATCTCCAAAAGCCCTGCTTACCTTCACACAACCGGAGGATAGCATACAAAAATTCTATCTTTCTCAAGCCGCCACTCTGAGAAGCTCCCCGCAGGGATTTCTATAGCTCCCATTTACATCAATAACACATTCACACACAGTAAGCTCTTCCCGAGAAAACTGCCAGTAGGAATGTTATATAACATTAAACTATAATAACCGAAGAGTAGCTTTCACTTTGATGGACCCAGTCATTTCCAGGTATAGATGTAGGAGTTGTTAACATGACTGGCGCATCATGATAACTCTACTTACAGCATTGCAGTATGTTGTAGGTATCATCACACATTAACTGTCAAGTTATTGTTTGCTACAAGGGTGTTCATACATTTCAATATCCACACATAATGATACATTTCCAATACCTTTTTACCTAATCTACTGTAATATCTTAATGTCCATTATTATAATATTCCCTCTGTTGCTTTAGATGCTGTAAACAGTTTAGAACACTGTTATATTTGCTTGTCTTTTAATGAGTTTGTTTACTCGCATACAATCCTTATAGACTACAGGTGTAGAGCAGGAATAATCAGGGAACAAGAACTGGTTCTGTTTACTCTATGCATGGAGGTAATCAGCATAACATGTACAGTGACTAATTATTACCAACATCATGTTGACTGCTTATTACCAAAAGATTACCTGCAAACTAGCTACCTGCTTTATGGAGATGTAACCAACTAACATTGCCGTGCACATTATATTCAATTTAAGGCTAGTAGGACCTTTATATAATATTTACAGTATGTGTATTTTTACACAAATGTTATGTCATCATGACATTGTACTGTTATGATAAGTATCAAAAAAACAAAGCAAAGCAATAAACTTCATAGGCAACAAAATTGAAAAATTGTAAATTAAAGGATTTTCAATTTTTTTAAATTAGTCTCGAAAACCTAAAATAAGTTTGCATAGTCTTTATGTAAAAATTACTACCATTTGCTGTGTATGCTGCAATGCAGATTTCTGTATCCATGGTAACAGGCTATATACTAACCTTGTGCATAGACAGGTCATACAGTCATGTATTACTCTCTGCATTCTGTCTGCTTGTTAACCTACTGAAAGCAGGATAAGTTGAAAGAGTGAAATGACACCAGACTGCAACAAACTACATGTGGTTTGTTTGAGGCCTGTAGCTATGGCAACATATGGCTCTGCATAGAAGCTGCATACACAAAACGTCATATCTAATTATTTGAATAGTTTTATTCTTATTTATTTCATATTAGAACAGTCGGCAGTAGGTGAGTATTGATTTCTATTTTTTTTTACTTGTAGTTAGTTTCCCCATTGAAATGAATTGAAACGCCATTAATGCGGAACACAGTATGGAGAGGTCCGACATCGAACCTCACGTCTGCATACTGTAATATACATATACAGAAGAGAACTTGGATGACGGACCTCTCTTCTTCATAGTGTTAGAAATATGTGTCGAACCTCGCCTGACATAGGAGTTATGAAGAAAAATCTCCAAGAGAACTCCACTAGCAGAACTCTCCCCTGCATAGTGTAATACACATATGCTGAAGAGAACTCAGGTGACGGACCTCTCTTCTGCATAATATATATATATATATATATATATATATATATATATATATATATATATATATATGTAAATTAGATAGATATAATATGTATATATATGCAATAAATATACATATATAATATGCATATGTAAATTAGATAGATATAATAATATACATATGCAATATACATATAGATATAATGTAATATACATATTAACTCACATTTAATTCTCAAAAAATTGCTAATAAAATCATCATGACAGTTCATTATTATGTGTTTCTGTTGAGTGGTTGCAAGGAATCGACAATGCGCTTTCCCATCCAAAACAACTAAGGTCTCATGTCCACGGCTAAAATACATTTAAAATCCGCAGCGTTTCACCTGCACGCGTGATCCATGCCCATAGAGATTGCGTGTGCGGGAAAACACCCACAGCATGCTCCATTTTAGTGCGGGTCTCCCACGGGGACAGCTCCTGCAGGAGCGCGGGAGAGCTGGAGCACATCCGCCAGGCCGAAGAAAGAAGATCCGGCTGCGACGGAGGGCAGATCCACAGCGTATGGACAGGTAAGTAATTCTTCTTTTTAGGCCTCATGTCCGCGAAAAAGGAGGGACCCGCTGCGGGATTCTGCATGAAGAATCTGCGGCGGGCCTGATTTTCCCCGTGGACATGAGGCATAAGAGTTCGGGAGTGCGCGGGTGGCAGGGAAATTAGATTGGAAAGGGTTAATGCTGTTAACAGCAGCTCAGGCAAATTGGCAGCTCTTGAACTTTAAAAGAATTATCATCAGAAAATAATAACAGATTAGGAGACAAGAATATCTTTCAGCATCAGATTCTAATTAATAAACCAACAATTAGAGGAGATATTCCCTTTAAGGTTATTTAGTTTCAGTAGAACATTAATTTGTATTGAACACAGAAATGCAAAGAAGCAATAACACGGTGTACTCTACCTGTGAGTGCGTTAGCTCATTGATTGTCAGGCTCAGGACTCAGTAGGGTGTAAACTTCAACAAGCATGCATTAAAATGAGCAAGGAAATAGGGAACACAATCATTGATCATCTAACATATACAGATGTTATATAATGAATTTACCTGGCAGCTAGTATATCTTAAGCTGCTCGCTAAGCTCTGTGGATCTTTCCATGCTGGGGGAGCTGTTTTATAGTTCATATAGAGCTGGCTAGATATAGTTCATAAGGTTTCATAACAGTCTAATTAGAGATTATATATTCATGGAGTTTTTTTCTGTTATTACAAATTATAATTAAAGGGATGGTTCAATTGCAGGAGGAGCCTTGTGTGGCGCAGAGTGTTAAGGCAGCAGAAATGCAGGCTCTTGCTCATGGCCAGAAGGTTGTTGTTTCAATCCCGATATGGTGCAGCTAGCTCAAGGTTGAGTCATCCTTCTGAGGTCAGTAAAATGAGTATTCAGCTTGCTGGGGGGTAAAGATGATTTGGGAAGGCAAAAACAGTCTGCCAAGAAAATGTCATGATGTGATGTTACCTGAGGAGACAGTCATGATTCAGTGCTGGCACCAAGGGGCCTTACCTACTGATTGCAGGATGATTTTTTACATATAGCCTCAAAAGTGTTAAAATAACAAAAGCAGGGATACTTACCCGATTCCTGCCCCGACAATCCAGTGATACAGCCCTGCACTCCTCTCGGTCTTTGTTGTGGAACAGATACCATTTGACTGCTGCAGCTAAAAAACCTGTAAATGTTGACAACTCACAAAAAAAAAAACGGATTAGAGTAGCATGTCAAGAATCGTTCTTACAAATGTGCAGTGGACAGTCAAGCAAATTTCAGTTGAATACAATATTGGTGCTCCAAATAAAGTGTCCGAATGCACAACTCCTCATTTCTTAGCATGCATTGGCTATTAGAGCAGATGAGTAGCAAACTGAAATAGTCAAACAAAGGAGATTGTAGTTGCTATTTAAGCCGTTTGACTCAGTCAGTTTGAGCACTTGAAAACTTTCAAGCTAAACCAGGGTAATTACTACCTACTAAACAGATGAAGGTAACATTGTGTTATGTATTTTGGAATTTGAAATAGTTGAACCCTGTTTTGGGTCGAACTTTGCAAACATTTTGATTCGATACAAACTTGAACCTCAGATGGTTCATCTTGTCCAAACCCACTAAAATTCCTATTCCTCATAAGAGCTCAGTCAGAGGAGCCTATTTTTTTGCGCAAAAAAACACTCCATACATGTTCAAAATGCGTGTGACCGAAGCTCCGTGCCCATTGCTTTCAATGGGGCTGGTGCTACTGCCACCCCATTGAAAGCAATAAAAGCAGATCGCTATACCCTGCTGCAGCTGTGACAGCTACAGCAGGAAATGCCTTGGATGTTTCACCTTGTTGTCAATGGGGCCCGCGGCAGCCCCGCCGGCCCCATTGAAAGCATATAGAAAAGATTGTGATACTCTGCCACAGCTGTGACAGCTGTGATAGCTATGGCAGGGGATTCTTTCATCCCTGCAGGGACTGGAAATTCCTGTGACATCTGTGGCAAAGGAGTGCTTGAAAGCAATGGGATACAGGCAACCCACTAATTATTTTCAGGGAAGGGCTTTAAATATAATTGGATTCAATGAATGGCTCTGATTGGCTGAGGGCTGTGACCAATCACAGGCAGCGCTCAGCTGTCATTCAATGGCTAAGCGCTGCCTCTGATTGGAGGCAGAGATTGAAAAGAAGACATATGAAAACTCCTGGGGATGGGGAGAAGAGCTGCACAGCGCTTCTAGTTGAGTTTTTTTTTTTTTTACTACAGCTAGGGCTGATTTTCAGGGAAGGGCTTATATTTCCCTGTATTTCACTGCTTTTAATGTAGTCAGCGGCAGCAGCGCTGAACCCATTGAAAGCAATGGGAGAACATTGCTTTCCTTTGCCACAGCTGTCATAGTTGTGGCAGAGGATTGCGATCTTCTCAGTATGTTTTCAATGGGGCCGGCAGGGCTTTACATCCAAGGAATCACCTGTTGCAGCTGTCACAGCCTCAGCAGGGGTTAGCGAAACTTTTTCCAGCCCAGTAGTCCTCTTAGTATTTGTTATGGAACAGATACCACCTGACTGCTGCAGCCAATCAGAGGCCACAGCAGTCAGGTGCCATTCTCTTGGCATCACCACCAAGATGCTGGGAACCATGATTCCAAGAGAACAGCACCTAACCACTGTGGCTTCTGATTGGCTGCAGAAGTCAGGTGTATCTGTTCCAAAACAAAGACTGGTTGGACTGCAGGACTGCATTGTTGGATCACCAAGACAAAAGATGGGTAAGTATTTTCTTATTTTAACACATTTAAGGCTTTACTTAAAAATATACAGCAACTGGACAACCCTATTCAAGCTTGATACATTATTTACAGGTTTAAAGTATATTAATAAATGGTCTCCAGCCACAATATTCCTCCATGTTAACAATAATGCTATGGGTGTATGGAGATAGTATTTTTTGATTCTGTGCCTTTAAATTCATAAGAGATATTTGGAGGTATACAACATATACTCGTAGTTTGGAAAGCCCCTACTTTACACCTAGCACAAGCTGACACTTCAAAACTTTCCTAAATCATGATTTTAAAGACATGTACACTGCACATACTCCTGTTTGCAAGAGTTTTGGGACCTGTGGGTTAACCTGACATCACAGCTGGCATTCCTTAAGGAAAGCAAAATATTCTGACCTGCTCAGTCTCTCTAACAGATAAGAACAAAACTTTGCTATACGGCACTTGACAGTATGGCTATAAAATGACTCACTGGATAATTTAGTAGAAATATCATGTAGCATCATACATGATTTCTAAGTTCACTGCAAGCAAAAGACAAGGGCAAGTCCACCACTGAAGGGCATTGAAGTCTTCCCTCAACCTCTGAGGCTGATGAATAGTGACTCCACCACCACCACAGGTGTAAATATAGTGCAGAGTAATAAGTCCCTAGTAGTTTCATTTCAGCTTACCAAAAGATTAGTTGCTGGTTGATCAAAAGTCATCTGGTGTAAAATCTAGAGATGAGCGAACGTACTCGTCCGAGCTTGATACTCGTTCGAGTATTAGCGTGTTCGAGATGCTCGCTACTAGAGGCGAGCACCACGCGATGTTCGAGTTACTTTCACTTTCATCTCTGAGACGTTCGCGCGCTTTTCTGGCCAATAGAAAGACAGGGAAGGCATTACAACTTCCCCCTGCGACATTCAAGCCCTATACCACCCCCCTGCAGTGAGTGGCTGGCGAGATCAGGTGTCACCCGAGTATATAAATCGGCCCCTCCCGCGGCTCGCCACAGATGCATTCTGACAGAGATCAGGGAAAGTGCTGCTGATGCCGGAGCTGCTATAGGGAGAGCGTTAGGAGTGATTTTAGGCTTCAAGAACCCCAACGGTCCTTCTTAGGGCCACATCTGACCGTGTGCAGTACTGTTGAGGCTGCTTTTAGCAGTGTTGCACAATTTTTTTTTTTTTTGATCGGGCGTGCAGAGCATTGCGTCCTCAGTCTGCAGTCATTGTACAGAGTATAGGGCCAGTACTGGTGAGGCAGGGAAAGAGATATCCAGGCTATATAGGCAGTGGGCTTTTTAAAAAAAAATGGGGAAAAATACTATTTTTGGGCTGCCTGTGACCGTCTTCAGTTTACTGCGTCTCTGCTGGGGGTAGTAGTCCTAATTAATATGCAGCTAAGCGTTACAGCAGGCTTGCGCAAAATTGTTTCCTGGGTCTGCTGTCTCTGTTACATCACCGCCGTCATCCCGCCAGAGGGAAACAGTATACATAATATTATACGCTGCCTACAGTATCTGTCTGCTGGGGGTAGTAGTCCTAATTAATACGCAGCTAAGCGTTACAGCAGGCTTGCGCAAAATTGTTTCCTGGGTCTGCTGTCTCTGTTACATCACCGCCGTCATCCCGCCAGAGGGAAACAGTATACATAATATTATACGCTGCCTACAGTATCTGTCTGCTGGGGGTAGTAGCACTAATTAATACGCAGCTAAGCGTTTCAGCAGGCTTGCGCAAAATTGTTTCCTGGGTCTGCTGTCTCTGTTACATCACCACCGTCATCCCGCCAGAGGGAAACAGTATACATAATATTATACGCTGCCTACAGTATCTGTCTGCTGGGGGTATCAGCTCAGCATTTAAAAAAAATAGAAGCAAAATACTTAAGGCCTACTACTGGCCTTTGGCCACTTGACTGCTTCTGCGCTGTGAATTCCACTAGCTCAGTCATACGCACCTACGTCTCACTACAGGCGTGCGCAAAATTGTTTCCTGGCTCTGCTGTGCGTTCCGTAAAGGAAGTCAGCCTCCAACCACAGGCCAATAAGCGGCACATTTAATTACAGCGTTCTGTTTCTGCACTACTGGTAATACAGCATGCTGAGGGGTAGGGGTTGGCCTAGAGGACGTGGACGCGGGCGAGGACGCGGAGGCCCAAGTCAGGGTGTGGGCACAGGCCGAGCTCCTGATCCAGGTGTATCGCAGCCGACTGCTGCGGGATTAGGAGAGAGGCACGTTTCTGGCGTCCCCACATTCATCTCACAATTAATGGGTCCACGCAGTAGACCTTTATTAGAAAATGAGCAGTGTGAGCAGGTCCTGTCGTGGATGGCAGAAAGTGTATCCAGCAATCTATCGACCACCCAGAATTCTGCGCCGTCCACTGCTGCAACTCTGAATCCTCTGGCTGCTGCTCCTCCTTCCTCCCAGCCTCCTCACTCCATTACAATGGCACATTCTGAGGAGCAGGCAGACTCCCAGGAACTGTTCCCGGGCCCCTGCCCAAAATGGCCAGCAATGGTTCCTCTCCCACCGGAGGAGTTTGTCGTGACCGATGCCCAACCTTTGGAAAGTTCCCGGGGTCCGGGGGATGAGGCTGGGGACTTTCGGCAACTGTCTCAAGACCTTTCAGTGGGTGAGGAGGACGATGACGATGAGACACAGTTGTCTATCACTCAGGTAGTAGTAATTGGAGTAAGTCCGAGGGAGGAGCGCACAGAGGATTCGGAGGAAGAGCAGCAGGACGATGAGGTGACTGACCCCACCTGGTTTGCTACGCCTACTGAGGACAGGTCTTCAGAGGGGGAGGCAAGTGCAGCAGCAGGGCAGGTTGGAAGAGGCAGTGCGGTGGCCAGGGGTAGAGGCAGGGCCAGACCGAATAATCCACAAACTGTTTCCCAAAGCGCCCCCACGCGCCATGCCACCCTGCAGAGGCCGAGGTGCTCAAAGGTCTGGCAGTTTTTCACTGAGAGTGCAGACGACCGACGAACAGTGGTGTGCAACCTTTGTCGCGCCAAGATCAGCCGGGGAGCCACCACCACCAGCCTCACCATCACCAGCATGCGCAGACATATGATGGCCAAGCACTCCACAAGGTGGGACGAAGGCCGTTCACCGCCTCCGGTTTGCACCGCTGCCTCTCCCCCTGTGCCCCAACCTGCCACTGAGATCCAACCCCCCTCTCAGAACACAGGCACTACCGTCTCCTGGCCTGCACCCACACCCTCAACTCCGCTGACCTCGGCCCCATCCACCAATGTCTGTCAGCGCACCGTCCAGCCGTCGCTAGCGCAAGTGTTGGAGCGCAAGCGCAAGTACGCCGCCACGCACCCGCACGCTCAAGCATTAAACGTGCACATAGCCAAATTTATCAGCCTGGAGATGCTGCCGTATAGGGTTGTGGAAACGGAGGCTTTCAAAGGTATGATGGCGGCCGCAGCCCCACGCTACTCAGTTCCCAGTCGCCACTACTTTTCCCGATGTGCCGTCCCAGCCCTGCACGACCACGTCTCCCGCAACATTGTACGTGCCCTCACCAACGCGGTTACTGCCAAGGTCCACTTAACAACGGACACGTGGACAAGCACAGGCGGGCAGGGCCACTATATCTCCCTGACAGCACATTGGGTGAATTTAGTGGAGGCTGGGACAGAGTCAGAGCCTGGGACCGCTCACGTCCTACCCACCCCCAGAATTGCGGGCCCCAGCTCGGTGGTGGTATGTTCGGCGGTGTATGCTTCTTCCACTAAAGCACCCTCCTCCTCCTCCTCCTCAACCTCTGTCTCGCAATCTAGATGTGTCAGCAGCAGCAGGACGTCGCCAGCAGTCGGTGTCGCGCGGCGTGGCAGCACAGCGGTGGGCAAGCGTCAGCAGGCCGTGCTGAAACTACTCAGCTTAGGAGAGAAGAGGCACACGGCCCACGAACTGCTGCAGGGTCTGACAGAGCAGACCGACTGCTGGCTTGCGCCGCTGAGCCTCCAACCGGGTATGGTCGTGTGTGACAACGGCCGTAACCTGGTGGCGGCTCTGCAGCTCTGCAGCCTCACGCACGTGCCATGCCTGGCCCACGTCTTTAATTTGGTGGTTCAACGCTTTCTGAAAAGCTACCCACGCTTGTCAGACCTGCTCGGAAAGGTGCGCCGGCTCTGCGCACATTTCCGCAAGTCCCACACAGACGCTGCCACCCTGCGCACCCTGCAACATCGGTTTCATCTGCCAGTGCACCGACTGCTGTGCGACGTGCCGACACGGTGGAACTCTATGCTCCACATGTTGGCCAGGCTCTCTGAGCAGCGTAGAGCTATAGTGGAATACCAACTCCAACATGGGCGGCACAGTGGGAGTCAGCCTCCTCAATTCTTTACAGAAGAGTGGGCCTGGTTGGCAGACATCTGCCAGGTCCTTGGAAACTTTGAGGAGTCTACCCAGATGGTGAGCGTCGATGCTGCAATCATTAGCGTCACCATTCCTCTGCTATGCCTCTTGAGAAGTTCCCTGCAAAGCATAAAGGCAGACGCTTTGCGCTCGGAAACAGAGGCGGGGGAAGACAGTATGTCGCTGGATAGTCAGAGCACCCTCCTGTCTATATCTCAGCGCGTTGAGGAGGAGGAGGAGGAGGGGGAGGAGGATGAGGAGGAGGGGGAAGAGACAGCTTGGCCCACTGCTGAGGGTACCCATGCTGCTTGCCTGTCATCCTTTCAGCGTGTATGGCCTGAGGAGGAGGAGGAGGATCCTGAAAGTGATCGTCCTAGTGAGGACAGCCATGTGTTGCGTACAGGTACCCTGGCACACATGGCTGACTTCATGTTAGGATGCCTTTCTCGTGACCCTCGCTTTACACGCATTCTGGCCACTACGGATTACTGGGTGTACACACTGCTCGACCCACGGTATAATGAGAACCTTTCCACTCTCATACCCGAAGAGGAAAGGGGTTCGAGAGTGATGCTATACCACAGGACCCTGGCGGACAAGCTGATGGTAAAATTCCCATCCGACAGCGCTAGTGGCAAAAGGCGCAGTTCCGAGGGCCGGGTAGCAGGGGAGGCGCGGAGATCAGGCAGCATGTACAGCACAGGCAGGGGAACACTCTCTAAGTCCTTTGACAGCTTTCTGGCTCCCCAGCAAGACTGTGTCACCGCTCCCCAGTCAAGGCTGAGTCGGCGGGAGCACTGTAAAAGGATGGTGAGGGAGTACGTAGCCGATCGCACGACCGTCCTCCGTGACGCCTCTGCCCCCTACAACTACTGGGTTTCGAAGCTGGACACGTGGCCTGAACTCGCGCTCTATGCCCTGGAGGTGCTTGCTTGCCCTGCGGCTAGCGTCTTGTAAGAGAGGGTGTTTAGTGCGGCTGGGGGAATCATCACGGATAAGCGTACCCGCCTGTCAACCGACAATGCCGACAGGCTTACACTCATAAAGATGAACAAAGCCTGGATTTCCCCAGACTTTTCTTCTCCACCAGCAGACAGCAGCGATACCTAAACAATACGTAGGCTGCACCAGCGGACAGCAGCGGTACCTAAACAATACGTAGGCTGCACCCGCGGATGGAAGCATCGTTCTTTATCACCATCAAAAACGGGGACATTTTAGTTTCATCAATCTGTGTATTATATTCATCCTCTTCCTCCTGCTCCTCCTCCTGAAACCTCACGTAATCACGCCGAATGGGCAATTTTTCTTAGGCCCACATGGCTCAGTCATATAATTTTTGTAAACAATTTTTATATGTTTCAATGCTCATTAAAGCGTTGAAACTTGCGCCTGAACCAATTTTTATTTTAACTGGGCTGCCTCCAGGCCTAGTTACAAATTAAGCCACATTAACCAAAGCGATTAATGGGTTTCACCTGCCCTCTTGGTTGGGCATGGGCAATTTTTCTGAGGTACATTAGTACTGTTGGTACACCAATTTTTTGGGGCCCTCGCCTACAGTGTAATCCAATAAATTTTTTGCCCACCTGCATTAAAGCTGACGTTACATCAGCTGTGCTGGGCACTGCAATGGGATATATTTATGTACCGCCGGTGGGTTCCAGGGAGCCACCCATGCTGTCGGTCCACACGGAGTTGTAACTGCATGTGTCCACTTCTAAAGAACCCCAGTCTGACTGGGGCATGCAGTGTGGGCCGAAGCCCACCTGCATTAAACATGACATTACCTCAGCTGTGATGGGCAATGCAATGGGATATATTTATGTACCGCCGGTGGCTTCCTGGCACCCACCCATGCTGTGGGTCCACAGGGACTTCACAATAGGGAGTTGTAACTGCCTGTGTCTATGAATTAAAAACCCCGGTCAGGTTGGGGCATGCAGTGTGGGCCGAAGCCCACCTGCATTTAATCTGACGTTAGCTCTGCTGTCCAGGGCACTGCAATGGGATACATTTATGTACAGCCGGTGGGTTCCAGGGAGCCACCCATGCTGTGGGTGCACACAGAATTCCCATTGCGGAGTTGTACCTGCCTGTGACTATTTATAAAAAACCGCGGTCTGACTGGGGCATGCAGACACCTTGACAGAATGAATAGTGTGTGGCACATAGGTTCCCCATTGCTATGCCCACGTGTGCAGCTCCTGATGGAGGTGGCACAGGATTGGATTTCTCATTGCTTCTGTACAGCATTGTGGGCTATCGCCCCGCCCCTTTTAAAGAGGGTCGCTGCCTAGCCGTGCCAACCCTCTGCAGTGTGTGCCTGCGGTTCCTCCTCATGGCAGACGCACTTATAAATAGACATGAGTGTGGTGTGGCATGAGGGCAGCTGAAGGCTGCGCAGGGACAGTTTGGTGTGCGCTGTGGACACTGGGTCGTGCGGGGGGGGGGGGGGTTGGGCAGCATGTAACCCAGGAGACGTGGCAGCGGAGTGTCATGCAGGCAGTGATTGTGCTTTGTTGGAGGTAGTGTGGTGCTTAGCTAAGGTATGCATTGCTAGTGAGGGCTTTTCAGATGTAAAAATTGTTGGGAGGGGGGGGGCACTCTTGCTGCTATTGTGGCTTAATAGTGGGACCTGGGAACTTGAGATGCAGCCCAACATGTAGCGCCTCGCCTGCCCTATCCGTTGCTGTGTCGTTCCCATCACTTTCTTGAATTGCCCAGATTTTCACAAATGGAAACCTTAGCGAGCATCGGCGATATACAAAAATGCTCGAGTCGCCCATTGACTTCAATGGGGTTCATTACTCGAAACGAACCCTCGAGCATCACGGAAATTTCGTCCCGAGTAACGAGCACCCGAGCATTTTGGTGCTCGCTCATCTCTAGTAAAATCACAATCATTTGTATATAAAGAACTTGTGAACACATTTGCGTGGATATCCCCTCCATGAACGATATCTCGGCAGACAACTAATGAACAATCATTGTTCTATGTAAAAGCAAATGAACAATTGTTGTACGCTTCAATGACTTTTTGGAACGACTAACTGTACATAGTTAACGCAAGTTAAGATGCTTTAGGAGGCCTTTACTGTGCACTGACTAGGACCCAGCTCATATGTGCAACTCAACAGAAAAGTGGTATGAAGAATGGCAACTATGAGTACAATGCCAGGCACCTTGAGCCAGTGATGTATTACATATGCTCTGTACTTTGTGCCACTAGGTATGGGAAGTAGCTACGTAGACTATCTGTCAGGGTTCGACCCCACAACCTCCTGCACTCTAGTCGGCAGCTCTCTCTACTAGGTTTCTCTGCTGATACCTAGCCTTGTTCTATGTTCCTGCTAGTCTAGTTCCTGCCTCCCTGTCCTGGCCCCACTATACTACTAATTGGGACTTCCTATAAAAGTCTGGCCCTGACACTCCTTCCCTGCCTGAATATTGTGCTTCACTAGCCCTTGATTAAACTTCTTTCCACCTGCTCGTCTGATATGCAATCGAGACCTTCTGATACTGACCCCTGGCTTCCCTTCTGACAACACTACCCACCTCCTCGATTTGTACTGCAAACAAGACCTCCCGATGCTGACTCCTGGCTCGCCCCTGACTACTGTCTCCAGACCTGCAGCCACTACACCTGAGGCTCCAAAGCCAGTGCCTGAAACCACTACATTATCCTCTCTAACCATTGTTCTAGCCCTACTGAGATTATTCAGGTCTTTAGACCAAGGCAGAGTTTTATACTGTTTAACAAAAAACAAACTTTGCCTTCTCTATCATTAACAAGCAAAATAGGCATAAAAATAAATGTATATGGGGTTTTCATTCTCAATCCCTCTCTATAAGTGCAATTTTACATTGAGGTAATAAAGAAACGATTTTTATGTATTATATCTTTCAGCATGCTTTTCAAATTTTAAATAGGTATAAATTAATTTCAAGATATATCTTGATTCGATTGGAGCTCTATTTTTATGGCACATCCCAAATTTTCTGCTTCCCTTCCTAAAGTCATAATTTTTGCTGTAGCAAGCAATTTAGGGAAAACAGATTTATTTCAGCGTCCAATAGGAGCTGTATAAATATGTATATAGAAATCTCTCCCTAGTGGTGGCTGCAAGTAGCCAGAATTTTCTCAAGTAACACTATTGCAGAGATTTATTAAGACTGCTGTATCATGCATCGGTCTGAATCAAAATCCTGTTGGAGTAAAATGTGTCAAATTTATTACAAGTTGCATACATCTTAATAAATTTGTCTGATCTTCGGCTGTCATTGTGCCAGAAATTGAAATATACACCTTCTATGAGCAAGGGTAGATTTGCACTATAATTTGGGCCAGTTTATGGCTCAAGTTATAGTAAATCTTTTGGGCTACTGTTAATAACGGTCTTTCAGGGATCTGTCTGATTGCAAACAGAGGTCAGAATTGAATGTTTTCCACTTTAGGACTAATTGTATCTATGCAATTTAAAGGGTAGTTTTGCCTTCCTTTGGATCAACTGAATTGGGGTTTGTAAGTAAATAAAAGTTTTAACTTGTAGACTTGAGTTTTCTTAAAACTACTATCTGTGTAACTATGAACAGATGTAATAAACTTTTAATTAACTAGTAACTAGAGATGAGCTAGCCTACTCGTCCGAGCTTGATGCTCGTTCGAGTATTAGGGTGCTCGAGATGCTCGTTACTCGAGACGAGCACCATGCGGTACTCGTCTCGATTAGAGATGAGCGAACGTACTCGGTAAGGGCGATTTCGCAATCGAGCACCGCGATTTTTGAGTACTTCACTAGTCGGGTGAAAAGTACTCGGATGCGCTGTGGGGCGGGGGGTTGCAGAGGGGAGTGGGGGGTAGCAGCGCGGAACAGGTGGGAGCTCTCTCTCCCTCCCTCTCCCCCTCACTCCCCTCTGCAACCCCCCGCTCACCCACAGTGCCCCCGAGTACTTTTCACACGAGTAGTGAAGTACTCGAAAAACGCGGTGCTCGATTGCGAAATCGCTCTTACCGAGTACGTTCGCTCATCTCTAGTCTCGATTAAACGAGCACTGACCATTGAATTCAATGGAGCCGGCAATACAGCTGGCTCCATTGAAAGCAATGGGCTGCCGGCGAGCGCAGGATGAATTGTCGAGAAGGGCTTAAATATATAAGCCCTTCCCTGCAATTCATCCAGAAATGTGTAAAAAAAAAAAATATATATATACTTCCCTTGTCCCGGCAGAACGATGTTAGCCCATTGAATTCAATGGAGCCGGCAATACAGCCGGCTCCATTGAAAGCAATGGTCTGCCGGCGATCGCGGGATGAATTGTCGGGAAGAGCTTAAATATACAAGCCCTTCCCTGCAATTCATCCAGAAATGTGTAAAAATAAAAAATATATATATACTCACCTGGTCCCAGCAGACGGAGTTCAGCGCGGCCGGCGGCAGTCCTCCTGAACTGCTCTGAACAGCTGTGAGTAGTATTCAGCAGCCAGGGATTTAAAATCCCTGCCTGCTGAATGAGCTGCCTCTAATTGGTCACAGCCTGACCAATCAGAGGCAGATCTCACTCACACACCCATTTATGAATTCCTGAATGGGTGAGTGACTGCTGCCTCTCATTGGCTCAGCTCAGGGACCAATTGAATTCCATTGAATTCAATGGGCTAACATCGTTCTTCCGGGACAAGGTGAGTATATATTTTTTTTATTTTTACACATTTCTGGATGAATTGCAGGGAAGGGCTTATATATTTAAGCCCTTCCCGACAATTCATCCCGCGATCGCCGGCAGCCCATTGCTTTCAATGGAGCCGGCTGTATTGCCGGCTCCATGGAATTCAATGGGCTAACATCATTCTTCTCTGCCATGATCTTTATGCTGATAGTGCGGGGGGGGGGGGAGGGTCTCACTCTTCCCAGGTCTTGCCATGACCTGGGAACTTGAGATGCAGCCCAACATGTAGCCCCTCGCCTGCCCTATCCGTTTCTGTGTCGTTCCCATCACTTTCTTGAATTTCCCAGGTTTTCACAAATGAAAACCTTAGCGAGCATCGGCGATATACAAAAATGCTCGAGTCGCCCATTGACTTCAATGGGGTTCGTTACTCGAAACGAACTCTCGAGCATCACTGAAAGTTCGACTCGAGTAACGAGCACTCGAGCATTTTGGTGCTCGCTCATCTCTACTAGTAACACATTAATATAGAGATGAGCGAGCGTACTCGCTAAGAGCAAATACTCGAGCGAGTATTGCCTTTTGCGAGTATCTGCCCGCTCGTCTCAAAAGATTCGGGTGTCGGTGGGGGAGAGCGGTGAGTTGCGGGAGTGAGCAGGGGGGAGCTGGGGGAGAGAGAGAGATCTCCCCCGTTCCTCCCTGCTCTCCCCTGCCGCTCCCTGCTCACCGCCGGCACCCGAATCTTTTGAGACGAGCGGGCAGGTACTCGCAAAAGGCAATACTCGCTCGAGTATTTGCCCTTAGCGAGTACACTCACTCATCTCTAATTGTATACTATGATGCAGGAAATTTTAGCTCAACGCTTTTCCATGTGATGTGTTAAATGTCAAATTAAAGGGGTTTTCCAGGCAAAAACTATTGATAGCCTATCCTGAAGATAGGTCATCAATATTTAATTGCTGGGGACCCGCCGCTCAGGATCCCCAGCAATGAGCTGATAACCAGGTCTGATATCAGTGCAGTGGTTCAGTGTCCCCCCAATGCGTCATAGGGGACAGAAACAGATGTGCCCTAGGTGTCTTCACTCCCATTGAAATCAATGGGAGAAAGAAAAAGAGAGAACTTTGGTGGGAGTATAAACACATAAGACTGAAATAAATATAGACACAAATTGCAATAAACCAAAATTAAGTGGTTTTCGCATGAAAGAGTCAAATGGTGTAAAAAAAATCAATTATACTAAGAACATCCACTGGGAGGCGGAGAGCAGCAGACTCCCAAGAAACACCAGATACACTAAACAGTGATCCTAGAGACAGAAGACTAAGACCCATAAAAACATGGAAAAAACAGATATGTAAAAGGTATGTACTACTTACACAGTCAAATGTAATTGAATGAACACTTTAATCATTCAATTACATTTGACTGTGTAAATAGTGCAGATCTGTTACATATCCTTTTTCCCCCACATTTTTGTAGGTCTTTGTCTATGGAAATCAATGGGAGCTCAAGCAGCCATTACACTTTCATGTCCATCCCTGGTGTCGGAGGTGGAAGTGCCGAAAGTGTAATAGCCAGCTTCAGATCCCATTGATTGCAGTGCGGATGAAGCCACCTAGGGCATTTCCACTCTTGTGACCTATGGCACTCATCCGTGCAGTGGGCTGGCCAATCAGCTCATTGCCAAGGACCTCAAGCAGCAGGTTCCCAGCAATTAACTATTGATGACCTATTCTGAGTGTGTCATTGGTAGTTTTTGCCTGGAAAAGCCCTTTAAAGTTTGCTGTAATAAAAAAGGACGTATACTGTAAGACTGAGTGTTTGTACAAAAATGTGGTATTATTTTTGTTTATGTCTGCTAAGAATGAACAAAACCATCTCTTTTCTATCTTAAATACATTGGTACTCTTATAATGTAGGATCATGATGCAGTAGATAACTGAAAGTTCCCTCAAGCTTGAGAATGGAACACGCAGTACAAATAAATAGTGTATGTTCTCGTGTAGAAATGATATTGAGGTTAGTGAGGGAAGGGTCGGAGGTTAGGGTTTTAAGAAACAACAAGAAAGCAAAATGAAAACCAGCAGAATACCAATATCTCTCCTCAATTCCATTTTGCTTCTTGTCAACAGTGTTTCTATTCTATTCTTCCTACTGATATCTGGACTTGGCAAGTTTGTCCCTTTTTGAATTAATGGAAAATGATGATGTCCTGTTGAAAGCAATTTGTGCCCAACATGTGGCTCGCGTATTCAAATCTTGAGATTGTTACAGGCTTCAAAAATGTTTTGTTTATTTCTCCCTCATTTACAGGAGCATGCCGCTCGGCCTCACTTGCACTGAATAATAGATAAGATAGTTAGAGGAACTCAACTATGTAGCTTGAATATTAATTTTACTTTTTTATTCAAGTAGATAAAACACATCATATTCAAGATACATGTCAAGCAAGGACTGCAGATGATTTATTTCCAGAATTATTTCAGTATCTGTGTAGAGACTGTAAAAAGAAACTGTCGTGGAACGTTATAATATTATCTACCTGGATAAAATCCAATAAAGGACACATTAAAGGGAAAACCTTCATATGCAGTGTTAGTTACAGAGGAAATTCAGTAGCACTACAGGGCTAACTAGCCAACTAACAGCACATCCTATACAGAATTTTTAGTATCTAGACCAGATGTATTGAAACGAAAAACTTACACAAGTCACTCCATATAGATGGAGGTGGTTCTGTTTGTGCAGTGCGAAGACTTGCGCTTTGCTGTGTTCACATTATACGTAATCTTTAAGCCTTTAAGTTTGATACTGAAAGCGGTTTTGTCATTAGAACAAACCCCATCCACCTGCTCGGCCAGGCGTAAAGTAAAAAAAAAGAGGGCATACTCGCCTGTCCTGGAGTCCTAGGAAGCAGCTGAGAGCAGAGGACCCTATCGTCAACCCCAAAGTCGCCAATACCGGTAATGACTTCCTGGTTGACTGCCCGCAGAAGTCAGGTGTCGTCTGCTGCCAATCAGAGGCCACAGCGTCACCGTACATGTTTACCAGGAGCATGTACGGTGACGTATGTATAGTTACACTGCGGCCTCTGATTGGTGGCAGACGACACCTGACTTCCGCCGGGCCATCAACTCGGAAGTTGCTGCCAATACCAGTGGTGGCTTTCAGCAGCGCCATGCTTGAGTAGGTGGGACAGCCTACTTAGTAGGAGGGTCAACTGACTCGGTAGGCAGGTCAGCTGACTCGGTAGGAGGTTCAGCTGATCTAGTAGGCCTTGGTGATATCGTTTAGCCCTTCAAAATTGTGCAGTTCCATGCACAATTTCAGGCAGATGGGGGCATTCAGTTTAAAAATGTGCCAAAAAATAGAACATGTCGTGTTTTTATTCCCCATGCTCAAAATCTGCGGTAAAAAAGAAAAAAATGTGTGAAGGAAGCCATTAAAGTCAATGAGTTCTATTTGCTGCGCATTGCAGGTACATATTTTGTGGCCGTAAATGCGCTCATTTGAGGCTGCCCTGAATGAACATACAGAAAGATAGTGTAAGAGGAAAACCAAGAAAGAGCAGTGTCCAAAATACTGCCCTTTTGCTCACAATGAAAATTATACCTGGTGTCCATTTTCTTTTCTTTCTGGTGTTGTACTGTTTTTTCCTGATCTAATATGACTTTTTTCCTCCTTGCATTTAGACAGACCAAACTTTTTTTTTGCATGCAATTAGTGCTGATAATTGCTGCGATGGTCCATCCTAGTGAAGGAAAGAGTGTATCAGACTACTGAAACACGGCGTCTAGTGATCATATTAGACTAATGAAGAGAAGACCAGAAATAAGAGTAGAGAATTGTAGACAGAACTGCCAGATTAGGGTGCAACCCTCCAAAAACTTACAGAAGAATCAGTTAGGTAGAAGGAACTTCTTATTGGACGAAATTATACACCAGCAAAAGACACTTATAATTTCTTCCAATAAAAGGTTCCTTCTACCTACCTGGTTCTTTAATTAGTTTTTTGGAAGGTTGTACTCTAATCCATAATGTTCTATCTATGTCTCTCTAGCAGTTTCATGCTGTCACGGCTTGTCAGTCGCGACAGTGTCGTGGTATGGTGGCCTCGACACAGACCAAGACCAAGCCACAGTGAGATCAAGAAAAATCCATATAGAGTAGTGGTCATTAGATTTGGCTGTCAGTAGATCATTTGATTGTTCCCAGCAAGAGACACCACATAATCTTGTAGATATGATACCTTTTAATGGCTAACAAAAATACATGATGTAAGAGCGAGCTTGCGAACCTCTCGGGCTCTTCGTCAGGCTAAAAATGGAATAGATCTGAAGAGGCATGAATATTTATACACGCTTATAACATACATACTTATGACAAGGCAAAGACATGGATGTGATTGCTTATCACTTAAAAGGAATACTGCAACAGAAAACAAACTTTTTTGTCTAGGCACTGATAACGGAGTGAAAGTTTTATGGTGCCTGAATTACTGTTGGGGGAAGACATCATGCCAGGAATGCTACAAGAGATACACAAACATTTTTAACTAGACACTGATTGGGGGCTTTTATGTCGGAGATGGACTGACCGCCTGCCAGGCACACCTTGAGGCCAATGGGGTCACCTCTGACGCAGTGCTACAACTCACAAGATTCATCCTCACACACAATTATTTCTTCTTTGGCAAAGAGATATTCCTGCAACTCACCGAAACTGCCATGGGCAGTGAAATGGCACCGCAATATGCCAACCTTTTTAATGCAAAACTGGAGAGTGACTTTCTGGCCTCCTGCCCCAGCAAACCATTGTCCTACTTCCGCTACATTGATGACATCATGATCATCTAGACCCACACCAACAAAAATTAATAAAATTCCATGAGAGATTCAATGCATTCCACCCCACCATAAACCTGACATTAAGCTACTCGTATACCAAAATCAACTTTTTGGACACCACCATAAAGATTTCAAACAACTCAATACAGACATCCCTATACTGAAAACCGATTGATCGGCCCACATACCTCAGATGGGACAGTTCCCATCCTAAACACATCAAAAAGTCCATCGTCTACAGCCAGGCCATCAGATACAACCGGATCTGCTCCAACCCAACAGACAGACAGGAACATTTATACAATCTTAAAAGGACATTTTTAAATCAGGGCTACCATCCCACCTCAATTGATGACCAAATCACCAGAGCCACCAGGATACCCAGGAATCAACTACTCCAATACAAGGAGAAGGAAAGGAACAATCGTGTACCTCTAATAGTAACCTACAATCCGCAACTAGAGGTACTAAGGAAAATTGCAAAGAAACTCTACCACATCCTACACAAGGATGACCGTCTGAAAACCATATTCCCAGACCCTCCCCTTCTGTGTTTCAGGCAACCTCCTAATTTGAGAAACTTTATAATCAGGAGTGCATTACCCTCTGACACACAAAAAGGAACTTATCCCTGTAATACAAGGAGCTGCAAGACCTGCTCACATATACTGACTGCGGACAGGATACGGATCCCGAACACAGCAGGACTATAAGATCCCAGGGACATTCACATGTTCCACGTCCAATGTTGTGTACCTGACCTGGTGCAGTAAATTTCCTGTTGGGCGCCTTTATGTCGGAGAAACAGGGCAAAGACTGAAAGCGAGGATGAGGTCACATTGTCACACAATTAATCACAGAAAGAGAGAATTACCTGTGGCCCAGCACTTTTCTAACCTTGGACATGACATAGGAGATATGAGAGTTTTGATATTGAAGGGTGGTTTCAAGTCACAAAACCATAGAAGAATTTGGGTATATAAATTGATAACAACTTTTGACACGCTGAATACTGGGTTAAATTATTCCCCAGGATTTAAGTGCGAATGGGAGGTGTGAGACCTTTATTGCACAGATAAGACTGCTGGCCTGGTGAAAACCACCCTTCAACAGTAATTCAGGGACCATAAACTTTCAATCCCTTATCAGTGTCTAGTTAAAAATGTTTGTGTACCTGTTACGGTATACTACCCTTGATAAGCCAGCCCGGGTGCCCTAGATCTCACCCACAACCCCTGTCACTGCCTACTTGCCTCCACTCCTGGCTAACACCAGGCGGGCAACTGGGTGGCGGTCCCTACTCTCACTAGGGACCAAAAAAGGGATGCTGGCATACCTGGATGGAAAGGGTAGAATACCCACAGGAAAGGCAGATGTAAATAACCAACACAAACAATACTAAGACCTGAGGCAGATGGAAAAACCTGGCGGATAATAGCAAAGTATAGCAGACAAGATGACAGAAGCAAGAGATCAACAGAGGCAGACTAGCTAGCACACTGAGGGAAACCAATAACTGGCAGTGATTACAAGTCTCTGCCCGACCTTTAAACAAAAGCCTCCGCCCAGGGGCGGAGAGAGGGAGACAGCCAACTCCCAACAGAATGCAACAAAAGGGAGCTCATGCACAGCAGCTGCACTCACAGGTGCGCGTGCGCACGGCGCCGTTTGCCACCAGCACCAGGCCGCCCACACCGGCCAGGCACCCGCGCCCCTGGCAGCCAGATAACAAGCCGGTGGGATGCGCCCCGACCATGGAACCCCGCACACTGCTGCCATGGGAGGACCAGCAACCGCCATATGGTAACAGTACCTCTTGTAGCATTCCTGAACTGATGACCCCCCTCCAACAGCAATTTAGGGACCATAAAACTTTCACTCCATTATCAGTGCCTAGACAAAAATGTTTGTTTTATGTTGCAGTATTCCTTTTAAGTGCAAACCAATCACATCCATGTCTGTGCCTTGTCATAAGTATGCATGTTATAAGTGTGTATAAATATGCATGCCTCTTCAGATCTATTCCTTTTTTAGCCTGACGAAGAGCCTGAGAGGTTTGCAAGCTCGCTCTTACATCATGTATTTTTGGTAGCCATTAGAGATGAGCGAACGTGTTCTTAACGAACACTTACGCACCCGGACACCGGCTTTGCCGAGGACTTCAGTGTCCGCGCGTAAAGCTTTGGGGGGCGCCGGGGGGCGGGGAGAGGCGCGGCGGCGCGGGCGGCAGCAGCGGGGAACAGGGGGGAGCCCTCTCTCTCTCCCTCTCCCCCCCACTCCCCGCCGCACCCCCCCGCGCTGCCACGGCGACCCCCGAACTTTTTTCGCCCGAGCACGGAATTGCTCGCAAAGTTCGGTGTTCGGGCGAAAAGGGGCGGAGCCGAACACGTTCGCTCATCTCTAGTAGCCATTAAAAGGTATCATATCTACAAGATTACGTGGTTTCTCTGGCTGGGAACAATCACATTTTGCTCTACTGGCCAACGAGGTACCAAACCTTTGTTTTCATTAGATCATTTGAGACTGTATTACAGCTTATCTAACTTTTCAGAATAAGCTGCTATGTATATGTATGAGGAATAACCCAATTTCTCGTTATTTTTTGTCTTGCATCTTGTATTTTACCTAATTCCCAGCTGCAGCATGTACATCTGATTCTCAATCTTCTCAGTACTGGTGAGAGGAGCCTGGCTGCTGCACTGTGTGTGCTGTGCCATAATGACTGTAGACAGAAAACTGCAGACTCTAGTCTCTAAATGTCTGTAATATAGACACACACAGAGACATATAATCATCATGTAAGACACTGTACAGCAAGAGTGAGTAGTGAATATGTGATTTCAGTAGCTTAAACACAAGAACAGTCACTTACTATTAGGTTGCTAGCAGTGTCTGTGTGAGTCTCTCCTTCTCTCCTTTCCCCTCTCTTCTGCTTTGTTCTCTATAAATTTGAATGAGCACAATGACTCACCCCTTCTCCACCCCTGTTCTAACATCAGCCCCTTCCCTGTCACTTATTTGACAGCAAGCAGTGGGCAGTAAACTAGGAGGAATGGCAACCCCTAGTGTCTAGCACGTTTGAGGGATCTTTCAGCACAAACTATCAGTTTAAGTAAATAAAATAAACTGACGTTTTGCTATCTATCACACTGGCTATCACATAAACACAAGTTGTTTGAAAAGTTAGTGATCATTTCAAGGATAATTAAATGTTTTTAATTCTTCATACATTGTGACTAGAGATGAGCGAACGTACTCGTAATGAGTACTTACGCACCCGAGTACCGCCATTTTCGAGTACTTCAGTACTCGGGCGTAAAGATTCGGGGGGCGCCGGGGGGCGGGGAGAGGCGCGGCGGTGCGGGGGTAGCAGCGGGGAACAGGGGGGAGCCCTCTCTCTCTCCCTCTCCCCCCCACTCCCCACTGCTACCCCCCGTGCCGCCACGGCGCCCCCCGAATCTTTACGCGCGAGTACCGCTGTACTCGAAAATGGCGGTGCTCGGGTGCGTAAGTACTCGTAACGAGTACGTTCGCTCATCTCTAATTGTGACATGTCAGAAGTACTGATCGGTGGGGGTCCGGGTGCTGAGACCCCAACCAATCACTAAAACGAGCATGCAGACACTCTCACTTGAGTGCTGTGCCCATTTGGCTCCTTCCATCACTGCTTGGACCATTGTATAGGCTCTATGGGGTCTGTGAAGTGACAGCCAATGTTCACCTGACTGCTTTTGCCCCTTCGTTTTATTGATCATGGGGGTCTCAGCACCCGGATCCCCACCGATCAAAGCTTTTGACATGTCAATATGACATGTCAAAAGTTTTGAAAATGTTTATATTTTAGATTATCCATTTAAAGTGTAACTAACTATCGAGTATCCATAGGATGGGGATAACCTTATGATTGGTGTGGGTGCACCGCCACTCCATACATTTAATTGACAGTGGTGAATATTAGCTAGCGCTTGAACTCAGCAATTTCCATTGCAGTTATTGAAATGAATGGAGCAATAGTACGATGTTTCATTTATGCTGGGACCATTGGTACCCTTGTTCTTGGGATTGACTGGAGTCCCTATGGTCAGATCTTCATATATCCTAAAGTTTTCCCTTAAAATGTGAAGAGAAGAGGATTCAATATATTTTTAAACAATCCCTTTAACCCGTCTGCCATACATGTATGTTGGATGTGTGCAGGGTTTGTATGGAGTGGGCTCAGGAATCGCTGCTCTTACTGCATGATAACAAAGGGCATAAAAAACACAGGAAGCAAACAATGCCGTCATTGATGATAGCGTATCTATCTTAACCTGATATTTCCAGCCAGTCTTCCCATCTTCATACTTGCCAGGCCTCAAGCAGTATAACATCTGTGTTCTGACAGGACGTTTTTTTGTGACGAGTAGATAAAATCATCTAAAGTGACAACTGACAATGTTTATTTACTGTCACTTTTTGCTATTGTATTATGTTCTTTAGTGGTATGTAGTGGTGTGTCTTTGTCCTGTCCCGTGGTTGCTGATCCGCGGTCAACAGACCAGTTCATTGGAACCGGGTCATTTGTACTTTTTTTTTTTAAACTTTTTTTTACTTTGGTCAGTCTGGGCATGCACACTGAACTCTATCAGAAACTGGCGTATAAGAACTAGTGTCCTGCTGGTAGTCCGTTGTGCTGCATGGTTTAACCAAGCTCCTCAGGTGGGATTACATAAATCATATTCTGTTTTTTCAGATCTGTATGAATGGGATTGAATCAACAGTTGCACATTGCTGAATTGATAGCCTCCGCTTCTGTATGAGGAGGGGCACACAATGGCTATTGTTGGGGCTATTTGATGTATATTTTTACGTGTCATTTATGATTCATTGTATATGCTAGACACATATCTGTGTAGTTGAAACTTTGCATGGAGGAATAAAGCTCTTTTTTTTCTTTTTGCCCCTTCGATGCTGTCCAATGGACTATTGATGCTGTTTTCTGGACTATTGAACCTGTATTTAAAGGGAATCTGTCAGCTACTTTGAGACCTATAAGCTATGCTTATGGACTCAAAGTAGCTGACCCGCCCAGGGATGTAAGCTTTAGGCCTCTTTCACACAGACAACAGCAATATTGCCACTACAAAATCGCGGCAGTATCGCAGTTTTGTCCCGGTGATTTTGTAGTGTCAGTGATGCATTTTTTGGGTGAAAAATCTTGCATCACATCGCTGCTGTCTGTGAAAAACTTGCAAGGTTTTATTGTGAGAAGGTTAAGCCCTACCCGAAACTAAGCCCTAAATCCATAAAAAAGTAATGAAAATAAATGTAAAAAAGGGAATACTTTCCTAAATGACTCAGTCCCAGTTCTCCCGCTGCTCTCTGGAGCTCTAGCAGGCTTCCTGCATTAATTGATTCATCCAGCGCTGCTCAGCCAATTAATGCAGCACTGGATAAACCAATGTGTGGCTGTGATTGGTTTATTCAGCACTGCATTGATTGCCTGAACAGTGGCCGAAGAACCAATCAACAGCCAGTGCGTTGTGGAGGCGGGATTTATGATTTGCCCTATCAATGCTGCGGCTCGGCCAATTCATAATTTGATTTATGAATCCAGCAACCAGGAAGTGATCTTCTGTGGGCGAAGAAGGATTGCAGGAAGCCAGATTGAGCTCCAGAGAGTAGTGAGAAGACC
Organism: Eleutherodactylus coqui; assembly: GCF_035609145.1. Classification (NCBI taxonomy): domain Eukaryota; kingdom Metazoa; phylum Chordata; class Amphibia; order Anura; family Eleutherodactylidae; genus Eleutherodactylus; species Eleutherodactylus coqui. The sequence goes on from NC_089849.1 coordinate 81,418,611, forward strand.
CAGACTCAGCCTTTTAGGTAAGTATTCCCTGTTTTGTTTTGTTTTGTTTTTTGGAGTGCAGCTGGGGCTTATTTTCAAGGTAGGGCTTATTTCTGAAAGTTAAAGTCACATAGCATTGACAAAAGCTACGATTTTGTGCATTACAATGTGACAAAAATGAAGGCTCCATAGGGAAACATGGACTACAAAATAAATCACACATCGCGTCAATATAGAGCATGTGGTGATTGTCTTTCCTCACAGGATAGCATCAAAGAACACAGCGCTAATGTGAAGGAACCCATTGGAAAGCATGGGCTTCACATACATTCGGTTTCTCATGGTATCGCATTGCGGCAAAATCATATGATTTTGACGCCTGTGTGAAAGCAGCCTTATACTTACCTTCCCCACCATACCCTTGGTGTCAGAGCTGAAACCTGTTGCTGCAGTACATTGAGGACACTATTAAGTAGTCCTATTTATAGTGTAGAAGGAGAGGACTACTTAGTGAGCTGCTCAAAGTGCTGACCTCTAGGGAATGGCGGGGAAGGTAAACAAAAAACTTACATCCTCTGACTCAGTGGGTCAGCGACTTTAAGCCCTTGAACGTAGTTTATAGGGGTCTCTTTAATTACGCTGGTCCTGGGCTAGAAGATAATCATTTCTGACAAGTACTTACTGTAGTATTATGCATGTCTGATACTTTTAGTAATCTTCATAGATTCATGGCTTTTCTCAAATCTGATTATTATTGAAGCTGTAACTTACTTTGGCATTGTAAGCTGAATACAAGTGTTTGCTTCTTTCTCTACACGTACAATCTGAATCATACAGCAATCCTTCAATTTCACATCTGATGTCAGTGCTGAAAGTAATATTTTTGAAAGATCAATACCGAAGATCTTTATGTAGTGATGAAGAATTATACAGCTGCTATGATTGAGTGTAATACTATATCATCTACATTTGCTGGATGCAGCTCAGCTGCATTTAATGTATGGATGGTTTAATGTGTAGTTCATGAAGGAAAAAGTTGTGCGGGGGTGTCTGTACCTCAAATAACATGCTTTGAAATTGCTGTTTTCTGAAATTTAATTTAGGGAGTGCCTTCATCATCTCATGCCTAGACTTGTGAAATTCCTTAGTAGGCATGGGAACCTTTACTAGGTCCAAGGCTGTTATGGCATTTGCACTGTAATCTCGTTATAGGGTAGCCCCCACCCTCTATTGACTCATTAAGATGCCACTGTCAGCACTGACAGTAGCATCTAAATGGTTAAGTGGCCAGGTTATCTCTGATCCTGACTACTGCAAATGGATGGCAGCTGTGTTTTACGGGGAATAAAGTAAATAATTATGTAATATTTGAAGCTGAACGATTCATACATGATTGAAAGTACTTTCATTAATGTGCTGTATGTAAGTAGTTCAATATACAGTAAGTACACAATTATTGAAGATTTAGACTTTCTTTATGCATTTTCTAAAGATTAATATTGTTCTCTGTAAAATGGCACAAATCTCCTTACCCCTTTCAATCTTAGTTAATATGTGACATAATGTAATTGCAGTGTCCGCAGAGCAGGCACATAGCCGAGGAGACAGCGGGTATTAGAGATGGTCACTTGTCACGGTGTCTACCGTGCCCTCCCCAGTTATGGGTAACCCGGGACCCGTAACTCGTCGCTGCAGGGGGAGTTGGCAGGAAAAGAAATGGTAACCGGCAAAGTTACCTGTAAGTCCAAGAATGTCACGGGTGATGCCACCGTTCCTTTCTTCTGATGCTATTCTTCAGTAGAATAAATAGAGTCCACACAGAATAAGTACTTTTGTGGACACACCGGGAATGGTCGATGATGTCCGCATTACTGAACGTAGCAAATCCAATTAACAGTCTTACAGTAGATTTAGTTTAATAGCGGTGGGAGTTCACAGGGCATTCACATCAAGTCCACAGTCCCAGTTATCTGTGTCTTGTTTCTCTCCCGGCATAAATTCTCTCAACACCAGCTAGCTCACACTCCATGAATACTCGAATTAGAGTGGCTTCTCTTCCTCTCTATACCCAAAGTTTATACTGCAGGCACTTGGAATAATCAGTATAGGCCACACATACAACCATCTCTCGCCTCTACCATTTTCACCACACACAGACCGATGGTGTCTGTGTGCAGGCAGACTCCCTGTCCTCCAAACACTCACAGGCTGACCACACTACTCTTCACCACACTAACTTCACTCCTCTACTCTTACACCTTGCATTCACATATATAAAGCATGATCAAGTGACCAACAAATGATACACACAAACTGATACTACTTCCAGACATACCCAGACAGTTAACCCTTGTGGTGCTGCAGACATGCAATACAGATAACGCTGATTCATGCCACAAGCAAAACAAGGACATTAAAAAGGCACAGAACAGACATGGAACATTCAAGCACATTCTAGAAATGTCCATTAAGTGCAGGCCACTGCATAATGAATTTTTAAAGGGAATGTCCATAAAGGATAGTATGCCATTCATATGTCCTAGAGAAAAGCCCCTTTCTTATGATTCTTGTCAATATGCCAAAGGAGAGAACCACTACAAAGATCAGCTCACACACCACAAAATTACACATTTCCATGTACTACATTGTCCCCCATACCTTTTCCCTAGTAACTGCAAGTAGCTTATGTAAGCTATGCTCCATACATGGTTGGTGTCAATGACAACTGACACCCAGGAGCAATGACTGCAATCAGATTTAACTCTCATTGCAGATGTTGACCATTTATATTTAATTATGGCCTTATTTCTATTTGATTTAAATGCCCCGACAAAAGGGGGCAATTTCTTCTATTACCTGAGCAGCTTGCCAATGATGAGATTGTGGGTGGCTGTTTGTACATCATGGCAACCTGGGACATTGAGAAGTCCCCCAGGGCTGCCATGGGTGTTTGTCTACTAAGTCCGGCCTTTGGCAGGGCTTAATGGGATGTCTGCTGAAATACAATATTTATGATTCCCACAATAATATTTATGATTCTTGTTGATAAAAGCTTATAAGTATTATTATTGTCTAGAGGAAAGATGAGTATTATTGTTGACCAAAGAGGAAGATGAGGGTAGATCAGTGCTTGTGGTCAGTCGTCCACATGCAATATGCCCTCAGGGGGATGTGGAAATTGAGGTGCCAGCTCCAGGTACTCACTGAGTCAACTCAGGAGAAGAAGGAAAATGAATAGGAAGAGTAGATATTAGGTAATGAGGTGCTTGACCCAACATGGACAGAGAGGGAGAGTCATGATAGCAGCTTGCAGGGGGAAGGGAAGAGGCTGACGTTGTGGGGCAGTACCATGCTGAGGAAATAGGGTGTTACAGACAAAAATAAGGGCTACACCATCACCATCAGCTACTACTTGTCACAGCAGCACCAAAATCAAGCCCACAGCTAGGTCGGTAATATGAATTGTGCAGCCTGGGCATTCTTTGAAACTGTAAGATCTGTGACAAGCAATTAAAACGCAGCAAGAACCTAATCATAACACAAAATATATGGACAGTCACATGAACTATCACTACCTGCTGCCTTGAAAAGCCCACTTGGGCCAGAGGGCAAAGAGTTAGCCTCATCCTGCTCCCTGTTCTGCTGCTGTAGTTGCCTCTTCTTCCATCACCCTGCTCATGCAGTAACCTCTAATCACAGAAAGGCAGTTTTGTGTAGGGGCAGTAGCACACCTGCATCAGGACTCTCCTCTGCAGTTGACAACTAGGTTGCAATCTTCAGAGCCAGGAGTGGTAATGGAGAGTAGACCACTAGCTTCAGTGATATTGACATCTACCCAATATAACAGCATGTCACAGATCAGAGGCCAGCTCTTCATTCCCCAGCTATAGGAACATAAAAAATAATTACCATCCCAACCAAGAGCACAGAGCCTGAACATATGCATTGCACAGGTACCCTTCAGTTTAATGGACACAGACACCTTCTGCATCATGATGCTCTGTGCTAACTCACAGTACCAGTTGCCCAGCCACCATTTCTTTGTCCAAAAAGCCGTTCCTGCCTGCATCGCCATGTGAATGATAATTTGTTCCTGGCACTGAAGAACACTGTTAGTGACAGTGCACCTGACCACAGACACATAGTCCAGTAAGCATGGCCAGAGGCATTATGTACTCTTAACAGCACACTGGGTTAATGTCCTGCAGGTGTAGCATCAAGTCAAAAATTACACAAAGCTGGCAACCCAAGGAGGCCAATTATCTCAAGTGTTTGAACCCTCACTGAAAAAATCTCAGGAAGGATAGAAGGTGCCCTTAAACCACTGGCCTCCTGCTCCAGCAAACCATTGACCTACTTCTGCTACATTAATGATATAATAACCATTCGGACCAGCACCGAACAAGAACTAATAAAATTCAAATGCATTTCACCACACCATAAACCTGACATTAAACTACTTGTATACAGAAATTAACTTTTTGGACACCACCATAAAAATTTCAAACAACTCAATACAGACATCCCTATACCGAAAACCGATTGATCAGCCCACATACCTCAGCTGGGACAATTCCCATCCTAAGCACATCAAAAAGTCCATTGTCTACAGCCAGGCCATCAGATACATGTTTTATAGGTAATTCACTTCTAGACCATGGAGTGAATTACCTATATGATGGACTGCTTGCTAGAGACGGGTTGCACCTTACAAAAACAGGTAAGCATATATTTGGTGGGCGCCTTGCTTCATTCATTAGGAGAGCTTTAAACTAGAATAATATGGGAAGAGAAGTGAAAGGCCATGTAAAAATATACAGCTAATGAATACATATGAGAAGTGGAAAGAAAGAACAAAGACAAAAAATTCAGAAGGAAAGAAGAGGAGCCAGAAACACCGATAACAAACTAAAATGTTTTTACACAAATGCACAGAGCATGGGAAACAAAATTCAATTGAAGTGTTCAAACAAAGGCTGGACAGACATCTGAGATGATTTAGTGAATCCTGCACTGAGCAGGGGGTTGGAAGCGATGACCCTGGGGGTCCCTTCCAACTCTACCATTCTATGATTCTATGAAGGAGAATTGGAGCTCCTTACACAGCAAGAGACATATGATGTTATAGGCATCACAGAAACTTGGTGTAATGATACACATGATTGGAATACGAGGGTTGAAGGATACAACTTATTTGTAAGAAATAGACCTAAAAAAAGGGGAGAAGGTATTGCCACCTGGAAAAGCAGAAAATATTGCTGAACTCTTTCTACATCAGATGGGCAAGCTCTCAAAAAAGCACGACATAGTGGTCATGGGAGATTTTAACTGTCCAGACATTTGTTGGGAATCTCTCTTAGGTAAAAGTAATGCGTCCAACAAAATCTCATCCGCTCTTGCTGACAACTTTATTTTCCAAAAAGGTAAAAGAGAAAACAAGGGCATCTGCTATCTTGGACCTAATTCTTACCAACAGGGAGAGAATGGTTGAGGAAGTAAGGGTGCCTGGGACCTTGGGAGGCAGTGATCATGCTAGCCTTGAATTTTGGATAAAAAGGGGACGAAGACCAGAGAAAACTCAGACCTCAAGGTTGGATTTCAGAAAGGCCGATTTTAATGAACTCAGAAAGATGGTAGGAAGTAACCAATGGCTAGATGTTCTTAAGGACAGAAATGTCCAAAAAGGTTGGGAAATATTGTAAAATGAGATTCTCTGTCCTAGGCCAGTGTTGTACAACTTTTTTTCAAATGATCTGGAGGAGGGCATTGATGGAAACTGATGACAAATATGCTGATGACACAAAGCTGGGAGGGATAGCTAACACTAGGGAAGAGAGGGAGAGTATTCAAAAAGATCTAGAAAAGCTTGAACAGTGTGTGTGTGTGTGGGTGGGGGGCAACTAACAGAACGGTATTTAACAAGAAGAAATGCAAAGTCCTACATCTGGGCAAGAAAAATGAAAGAAGCACATACAGAATGGGAGGGATTGGGCTAAGCAGCAGCTCATTTAATAAAAGACTTTGGTATAATAATAGATCATAGCACATGAGTCAAAAATTTGATGCAGCAGCCAAAAAGGTAAATAAAATTCTGGGATGTATTAGGAGAAGTATAGAGTCTACATCACGTGAGGTAATCATTCCTCTCTACTCTTCCTTAGTCAGACCTCATCTGGAATACTGTGTCCAGTTCTGGGCACCCCACTTTAAAAAAGACATATACAAACTGGAGCAAGTTCAGAGAAGAGTTACAAAGATGGTGAGCGGTCTGCAAATCATGTCCCATGAAGAACAGTTAAAAGATCGAGGAATGTTTAGCTTGCAAAAAAAGAAGGCTAAGAGGAGACTTAATAGCAGTCTACAAATATCTGAAGGGCTGTCACAGTGCAGAGGGATCAGTCCTATTCTCATTTGCACAAGGAAAGACTAGAAGCAATGGGAGGAAACTGAAAGGGAGGAGACTAGAGATGAGCGAACACCAAAATGTTCGGGTGTTCGTTATTCGGAACGAACTTCCCGTGATGCTCGAGGGTTCGTTTCGAACAACGAACCCCATTGAAGTCAATGGGCGACCAGAACATTTTTGTATTTCGCCGATGCTCGCTAAGGTTTTCATGTGTGAAAATCTGGGCAATTCAACAAAGTGATGGGAATCACACAGAAACGGATAGGGCAGGCGAGGGGCTACATGTTGGGCTGCATCTCAAGTTCACAGGTCCCACTATTAAGCCACAATACCGGCAAGAGTGGGCCCCCCCCCCTCCCAACAACTTTTACTTCTGAAAAGCCCTCATTAGCATGGCATACCTTTGCTAAGCACCACACTACCTCCAACAAAGCACAATCACTGCCTGCATGACACTCCACTGACACTTCTCCTGGGTTACATGCTGCCCAACCGCCCCCCCTCCCCCCCCACAGCGCACACCAAAGTGTCCCTGGGCAGCCTTCAGCTGCCCTCATGCCACACCACGCTCATGTCTATTTAGAATTGCGTCTGCCATGACGAGGGACCGCAGGCACACACTGCAGAGGTTGGCACGGCTAGGCAGCGACCCTCTTTAAAAGTGGCGGAGCGATAGCCCACAATGCTGTACAGAAGCAATGAGAAATAGAATCCTGTGCCACCGCCATCAGGAGCTGCACACGTGGGCATAGCAATGGGGAACCTATGTGCCACACACTATTCATTCTGTCAAGGTGTCTGCATGCCCCAGTCAGACCGGGCTTTTTAATTCATAGACACAGGCAGGTACAACTCCCTATTGTGAAGTCCCTGTCGACCCACAGCATGGGTGGCTCCCTGGAACCCACCGGCGGTACACAGAAATATCCCATTGCATTGCCCAACACAGCTGAGGTAGTAATGTTGTGCTTAACCCTTTCCAATCCAATTTGTATATGGTTTTCCTAGGGGGCTTACTCTTTTTCTGCCGTTATACAACGGCGTTATATGCTGGCTAAAGCCAGTACTGCATGAGCTGACACGTAGGATAGGCTCCGACAGCAAAGAGGCTGGCAATATACAGTAAGAGAACCCCGACGGACGTCTACCAACAACGGAGCTGTACAGCCTTAAACCCTAATGTCTTCACAGGTCACACAGTGGACTGGAAAGGGTTAATGCAGGTGGGTTTCGGCCCACACTGCATGCCCCAGTCAGACTGGGGTTCTTTACAAGTGGACACATGTAGGTTAAACTCCCTGTGGACCCACTGCCTAGGTGGGTGCCAGGAAGCCACCGGCGGTACATAGAAATATCCCATTGCATTGCCCAACACAGCTGAGGTAGTAATGTCGTGCGTAATACAGGTGGGCTTCGGCCCACACTGCATGGCCCAGTCAGACGGGTTCTTTAGAAGTGTACAGATGTATTAAAAACTCAGTGTGCACCTACAGCATGGGTGGCTCCCTGGAACCCACCGGCGGTACATAAAAATATCCCATTGCATTGCCCAACACAGCTGAGGTAACGTCAGCTGTAATGCAGGTGGGCTAAAAATTAATTTGATTACACTGTAGGCGAGGGCCCACAAAAATTGCTGTATCAACAGTACTAATGTACATCCCAAAAATTGGCCATGGCCAGCCAAGAGGGCAGGTGAAACCCATTAATCGCTTTGGTTAATGTGGCTTAAGTGGTAACTAGGCCTGGAGGCAGCCCAGTGTAACGAAAAATTGGTTCAAGTTAAAGTTCCAACGCTTTTAAGCGCATTGAAACTTATAAAAATTGTTCTGAAAAATTATTTGAGTGAGCCTTGTGGCCCTAAGAAAAATTGCCCGTTCAGCGTGATTACGTGATGTTTCAGGAGGAGGAGCAGGAGGAGGAGGAGGAGGAATATTAGACACAGATTGATGAAGCAGAAATGTCCCCGTTTTGGATGGTGAGAGAGAACGTAGCTTCCATCCGTGGGTGCAGCCTACGTATTGCTTACGTATCGCTGCTGTCCGCTGGTGGAGAACAGAAGTCTGGGGAAATCCAGCCTTTGTTCATCTTGATGAGTGTTAGCCTGTCGGCACTGTCGGTTGACAAGCGGCTACGCTTATCTGTGATGATTCCCCCAGCCGCACTAAACACCCTTTCCGACAAGACGCTAGCCGCAGGACAAGCAAGCACCTCAAGGGCATACAGGGCTAGTTCAGGCCACGTGTCCAGCTTCGACACCCAGTAGTTGTAGGGGGCAGAGGCGTCACCAAGGATGGTCGTGCGATCCGCTACGTACTCCCTCACCATCCTTTTACAGTGCTCCCGCCGACTCAGCCGTGACTGGGGAGCGGTGACACAGTCTTGGTGGGGAGCCATAAAGCTGGCCAGGCCCTTAAAGACTGTTGCACTGCCTGGGATGTACATGCTGCTCGATCTACGCACATCCCCTGCTACCTTGCCCTCGGTACTGCGCCTTCTGCCACTAGCGCTGTCGGCTGGGAATTTTACCATCAGCTTGTCCGCAAGGGTCCTGTGGTATAGCAACACTCTCGAACCCCTTTCCTCTTCGGGAATCAGAGTGGCCAGGTTCTCCTTATACCGTGGATCGAGCAGTGTGTACACCCAGTAATCCGTCGTGGCCAGAATGCGTGCAACGCGAGGGTCACGAGAAAGGCATCCTAACATGAAGTCAGCCATGTGTGCCAGGGTACCAGTACGCAACACATGGCTGTCCTCACTAGGAAGATCACTTTCAGGATCCTCCTCCTCCTCCTCCTCCTCCTCCTCAGGCCATACACGCTGAAAGGATGACAGGCAATCAGCCGGTGTACCGTCAGCAGCGGCCCAAGCTGTCTCTTCCCCCTCCTCCTCATCCTCCTCATGCTCCTCCTCCTCCTCCTGTACGCGCTGAGAAATAGACAGGAGGGTGCCCTGACTATCCAGCGGCATACTGTCTTCCCCCGCCCCCGTTTCCGAGCGCAAAGCAGCTGCCTTTATGGTTTGCAGGGAATTTCTCAAGATGCATAGCAGAGGAATGGTGACGCTAATGATTGTAGCATCGCCGCTCACCACCTGGGTAGACTCCTCAAAATTACCAAGGACATGGCAGATGTCTGCCAACCAGGCCCACTCTTCTGAAAGGAATTGAGGAGGCTGACTCCCACTGCGCCGCCCATGTTGGAGTTGGTATTCGACTATAGCTCTCCGTTGTTCATAGAGCCTGGCCAACATGTGGAGCGTAGAGTTCCACCGTGTGGGCACGTCGCACAGCAGTCGGTGCACTGGCAGCTTAAAGTGATGTTGCAGGGTGCGCAGGGTGGCAGCGTCCGTGTGGGACTTGCGGAAATGTGCACAGAGACGGCGCGCCTTTACGAGCAGGTCTGACAAGCGTGGGTAGCTTTTCAGAAAGCGCTGAACCACCAAATTAAAGACGTGGGCCAGGCATGGCACGTGCGTGAGGCTGCCGAGCTGCAGAGCCGCCACCAGGTTACGGCCGTTGTCACACACGACCATGCCCGGTTGGAGGCTCAGCGGCGCAAGCCAGCGGTCGGTCTGCTGTGTCAGACCCTGCAGCAGTTCGTGGGCCGTGTGCCTCTTATCGCCTAAGCTGAGTAGTTTCAGCACGGCCTGCTGACGCTTGCCCACCGCTGTGCTGCCACACCGCGCGACACCGACTGCTGGCGACATGCTGCTGCTAACACATCTTGATTGTGAGACAGAGGAGGAGGAGGAGGAGGAGGGTGCTTTAGTGGAGGAAGCATACACCTCCGCAGATACCAGCACCGAGCTGGGGCCCGCAATTCTGGGGGTGGGTAGGACGTGAGCGGTCCCAGGCTCTGACTCTGTCCCAGCCTCCACTAAATTCACCCAATGTGCCGTCAGGGAGATGTAGTGGCCCTGCCCGCCTGTGCTTGTCCACGTGTCCGTAGTTAAGTGGACCGTGGCAGTAACCGCGTTGGTGAGGGCGCGCACAATGTTGCGGGAGACGTGGTCGTGCAGGGCTGGGACGGCACATCGGGAAAAGTAGTGGCGACTGGGAACTGAGTAGCGCGGGGCCGCCGCCTCCATGATACTTTTGAAGGACTCAGTTTCCACAACCCTATACGGCAGCATCTCAAGGCTGATGAATTTTGCTATGCGGACGGTTAACGTTTGAGCGTGCGGGTGCGTGGCGGCGTACTTGCGCTTGCGCTCGAACACTTGCGCAAGCGACGGCTGAACGGTGCGCTGAACTACACTGCTGGATGGGGCCGAGGACAGCAGAGATGAGGGTGTGGGTGCAGGCCATGAGGCGGTAGTGCCTGTGTCCTGAGAGGGGGGTTGCATCTCAGTGGCAGGTTGGGGCACAGGGGGAGAGGCAGGGGTGCAAACCGGAGGCGGTGAACGGCCTTTGTCCCACCTTGCGGGGTGCTTGGCCATCATATGTCTGCGCATGGTGGTGGTGGTGAGGCTGTTGGTGTTGGCTCCCCGGCTGAGCTTTGCGCGACAAAGGTTGCACACCACTGTTCGTCGGTCGTCAGGCGTCTCTGTGAAAAACTGCCAGACCTTAGAGCACCTCGGCCTCCGCAGGGTGGCATGGCGCGAGGGGGCGCTTTGGGAAACACTTGGTGGATTATTCGGTCTGGCCCTGCCTCTACCCCTGGCCACTGCACTGCCTCTTGCAACCTGCCCTGCTGATGCCCTTGACTCCCCCTCTGAAGACCTGTCCTCCTGAGTAAGCGTTGCACACCAGGTGGGGTCAGTCACCTCATCGTCCTGCTGCTCTTCCTCCGAATCCTCTGTGCGCTGCTCCCTGGGACTTACTGCCCTTACTACTACCTCACTGCAAGACAACTGTGTCTGATCGTCATCGTCCTCCTCACCCACAGAAAGTTGTTGAGACAGTTGGCGGAAGTCCCCAGCCTCTTCCCCCGAACCCCGGGAACTTTCGAATGGTTGGGCATCAGTGACGATAAACTCCTCTGGTGGGAGAGGAACCGCTGCTGCCCAATCTAAGCAGGGGCCCGAGAACAGTTCCTGGGAGTGCTCCCGCTCCTGAGCAGGTGTTATTGTAGTGGAGTGAGGAGGCTGGGAGGAAGGAGGAGCAGCAGACAGAGGATTCGGATTGGCAGCAGTGGACGGCGCAGAACTGCGGGTAGACGATAGGTTGCTCGAAGCACTTTCTGCCATCCAGGACAGGACCTGCTCACACTGCTCATTTTCTAATAACCGTCTCCCGCGTGGACCCATTAATTGGGCGATGAATGTGGGGACGCCAGAAACGTGCCTCTCTCCTAATCGCGCAGCAGTCGGCTGCGACACACCTGGATCAGGAGCTTGGCCTGTGCCCACACCCTGACTTGGCCCTCCGCGTCCTCGGCCGCGTCCACGTCCTCTAGGCCTACCCCTACCCCTCAGCATGCTGTATTACCAGTGATTTGATTTCACAGGCAGGAAATAAATTGGCGCAAGACTGCAGGCCAAATATAATTTTTGCCCTTTTTGGAAAACGAAAGGCCCCACTGCCTCTAGTGAATGAATTATCTAAGTTTAATAACTGTGCTGTGTCCCTGCTTATGTGTCACAGAACGTGAGGGTAGCAGAGTTATTATAACTCTGGCAGAGCAGGTATTTTTTTTCCCAATTAAGGAAAGCAAATGGCGAAGCCAGCAGTAAAGCGTAGCTGGGTGCGTATGATTTAGCACTGTTCTTCACGCAGCTCACACGTCTCCACCGCCCGTAAAGACGGACAGAGGCTGGACAAATAGATTTGTTTTCACTTGTTTTTCCACCAAAAGGCAGCACTGCGTATATTCTATGAACATGAGAAGTTTAATAACTGTGCTGTGTCCCTGCTTATGTGTCACAGAACGTGAGGGTAGCAGAGTTATTATAACTCTGGCAGAGCAGGTATTTTTTTTCCCAATTAAGGAAAGCAAATGGCGAAGCCAGCAGTAAAGCATAGCTGGGTGCGTATGATTTAGCACTGTTCTTCACGCAGCTCACACGTCTCCACCGCCCGTAAGGACGGACAGAGGCTGGACAAATAGATTTGTTTTCACTTGTTTTTCCACCAAAAGGCAGCACTGCGTATATTCTATGAACATGAGAAGTTTAATAACTGTGCTGTGTCCCTGCTTATGTGTCACAGAACGTGAGGGTAGCAGAGTTATTATAACTCTGGCAGAGCAGGTATTTTTTTTCCCAATTAAGGAAAGCAAATGGCGAAGCCAGCAGTAAAGCGTAGCTGGGTGCGTATGATTTAGCACTGTTCTTCACGCAGCTCACACGTCTCCACCGCCCGTAAGGACGGACAGAGGCTGGACAAATAGATTTGTTTTCACTTGTTTTTCCACCAAAAGGCAGCACTGCGTATATTCTATGAACATGAGAAGTTTAATAACTGTGCTGTGTCCCTGCTTATGTGTCACAGAATGTGAGGGTAGCAGAGTTATTATAACTCTGGCAGAGCAGGTATTTTTTTTCCCAATTAAGGAAAGCAAATGGCGAAGCCAGCAGTAAAGCGTAGCTGGGTGCGTATGATTTAGCACTGTTCTTCACGCAGCTCACACGTCTCCACCGCCCGTAAGGACGGACAGAGGCTGGACAAATAGATTTGTTTTCACTTGTTTTTCCACCAAAAGGCAGCACTGCGTATATTCTATGAATAATAACTGTGTTGTGGCCCTGCCTATACAATTCTTTCCCTGCAGTATCAATGGAGGGTGCAATGGTCTGCAGAGGCGATTTTGAGAAGCCCAAAAAAAATGCAGCACAGCTAACAGCAGCCTGGACAGTACTGCACACGGATAAATATGGCCCTAGAAAGGACCGTTGAGGTTCTTGAAGGCTACACTCACTCCTAACACTCTCCCTGCCTATGCAGCACTTCTGTCCCTAATGCCAGGTGCAACGGTCTGCAGAGGCGATTTTGAGAAAAAAAAAAATGCCACTGCTAACAGCAGCCAACACACAGCTATCAGTGGCCCTAATAAGGACCTTTGGGGGGTCTTGAAGCCTACACTAACTACCAATTCTTTCCCTACAGCAGCTCCGGTATAAACAGCACTGTCCCTCATCTAACTCACACCGCATCTGAGGCGAGCCGCGGGAGGGGCCGACTTTTATATTAGGCGAACACCTGATCTCGCCAGCCACTCACAGCAGGGGGGTGGTATAGGGCTTAAACGTTGCAGGGGGAAGTTGTAATGCCTTCCCTGTCTTTCAATTGGCCAGAAAAGCGCGCTAACGTCTCAGGGAAGGAAGTGAAAGTAACCAGAACACCGCATGGTGTTCGTTACGAATAACGAACATCCCGAACACCCTAATATTCGCACGAATATCAAGCTCGGACGAACACGTTCGCTCATCTCTAGAGGAGACACAAATTAGATATTAGGAAAAACTTTCTGGCACTGAGGGTGATCATTGTGTGGAGCAGGTTACCACAGGGGATGGTGAGTTCTCTTTAGATAAAAGCGTTCAAACAAAGGCTGGACAAATATCTGTCTAGGATGATTTAGTGAATCCTGCAGTGAGCAGGGGGTCGGACCAGATGACCCTGGAGGTCCCTTCCAGCTCTACCATTCTATGATTCTACAACTGGATCTGCTCCAACCCAACAGACAGAGAGGAACATTTACACAATCTCAAAAAAACATTTTTAAATCAGGGCTACCATTCCACCTTAATTGATGACCAAATCACCAGAGCCACCAGGATACCCGGAAATAAACTACTCCAATACACAGAGAAGGGGAAAAAAAGACGTGTGCCTCTAGTAGTGACCTACAATTCACAGCTAGAGGTACTAAGGAAAACTGTAAAGAAACTCCATGATATCCTACACAAGGATGAACGTCTAAAAACCATATTTCCGGATCCTCCCTTCCTATGCTACAGGCAACCTCCAAATTTGAGGAACTTTATAATCAGGAGTGCCTTGCCCTCTGACACACAAAAAGGAACTTATCCCTGTAAGGTAAGGAGCTGCAAAACCTGCTCACATGTACAGACTGCGCACAGGATACAAATCCCCAACACACAGCAGGACTATAAGATTCTTGTGACATTCACATGTTCCATGTCTAATGTTGTGTACCTGTTCCTGTGCAGTGAATGTCCTGTTGGGGGACTTTATATTCGGGAAACAAGACAAAAACTGAGAGCTAGGATGAGATCTCATTGCCACACAATTAGAGAAGGAAAGACAGAATTACCTGTGGCAAAAAAAATGTTGTGGTCATGGACACGACATGGAACAAATTTATGGCCATTTTTGATATCCTCAAGAATGGAATGAACCATGAAGCAGGGTTCTTGCATCAGTGGAGAATATGAAAGGTCTGAAAGAGGTCAAGAGCGGTGTCCTTAAGGAAAGAACCCGGGGGGAGGGGGGGTGGAGACACCTAGGTGGTAAGTGGGTTGGGGAATGACATTGTCTCTCCCCAAGGAGAGCACCCAGAAGAGGTGCTATTGTCAGTCATTGTTTTACAAACTTGGTAAAAACTCTTTGATTTAAATACTCTTAAATACTTTGAATTGAAGGAATGCTGCCATTCAATAAATGGCGCTGCAGAGGTATTGTTCCATCTTCCTTGTTTGCAGGCCTGAAGAAGAGACTTCACATTCCTTGTCACTGGACTTATTATTTGCTGTAATGGTCATCTCCTCCTGCTATTTAACTAAATGCTGTTGATCCGAACATGTCTGTGCCCTCTTACCCTCTGTTTCTGGTATTTATCTAGTGCAAATTAAGTTCACTATGTTCCTGACTAGAGATGAGCGAACACCAAAATGTTCGGGTGTTCGTTATTCGGAACGAACTTCCCGCGATGTTCGAGGGTTCGTTTCGAACAACAAACCCCATTGAAGTCAATGGGCGACCAGAGCATTTTTGTATTTCGCCGATGCTCGCTAAGGTTTTCATGTGTGAAAATCTGGGCAATTCAAGAAAGTGATGGGAATGACACAGAAACGGATAGGGCAGGCGAGGGGCTACATGTTGGGCTGCATCTCAAGTTCACAGGTCCCACTATTAAGCCACAATACCGGCAAGAGTGGGCCCCCCCCCCTCCCAACAACTTTTACTTCTGAAAAGCCCTCATTAGCATGGCATACCTTTGCTAAGCACCACACTAGCTACAACAAAGCACAATCACTGCCTGGATGACACTCCGCTGCCACTTCTCCTGGGTTACATGCTGCCCAACCGCCCCCCCCCCCCTCCCCCCCACAGCGCACACCAAAGTGTCCCTGCGCAGCCTTCAGCTGCCCTCATGCCACGCCACACTCATGTCTATTTAGAAGTGCGTCTGCCATGAGGAGGAACCGCAGGCACACACTGCAGAGGGTTGGCATGGCTAGGCAGCGGCCCTCTTTAAAAGGGGCGGGGCGATAGCCCACAATGCTGTACAGAAGCAATGAGAAATAGAATCCTGTGCCACCGCCATCAGGAGCTGCACACGTAGGCATAGCAATGGGGAACCTATGTGCCACACACTATTCATTCTGTCAAGGTGTCTGCATGCCCCAGGTAGACCGGGCTTTTTAATTCATAGACACAGGCAGGTACAACTCCCTATTGTGAAGTCCCTGTCGACCCACAGCATGGGTGGGTGCCAGGAAGCCACCGGCGGTACACAAAAATATCCCATTGCATTGCCCAACACAGCTGAGGTAGTAATGTCGTGCGTAATACAGGTGGGCTTCGGCCCACACTGCATGCCCCAGTCTGACCGGGGTTCTTTACAAGTGGACACATGTAGGTTACACTCCGTGTGCACCTACAGCATGGGTGGCTCCCTGGAACCCACCGGCGGTACATAAAAATATCCCATTGCATTGCCCAACACAGCTGAGGTAGTAATGTCGTGCTTAATGCAGGTGGGCTTCGGCCCACACTGCATGCCCCAGTCAGACTGGGGTTCTTTACAAGTGGACACATGTAGGTTAAACTCCCTGTGGACCCACTGCCTGGGTGGGTGCCAGGAAGCCACCGGCGGTACATAGAAATATCCCATTGCATTGCCCAACACAGCTGAGGTAGTAATGTCGTGCGTAATACAGGTGGGCTTCGGCCCACACTGCATGCCCCAGTCAGACTGGGGTTCTTTAGAAGTGTCCAGATGTATTAAAAACTCCGTGTGCACCTACAGCATGGGTGGCTCCCTGGAACCCACCGGCGGTACATAAAAATATCCCATTGCATTGCCCAACACAGCTGAGGTAACGTCAGCTGGAATGCAGGTGGGCTAAAAATGAATTTGATTACACTGTAGGCGAGGGCCCACAAAAATTGCTGTATCAACAGTACTAATGTACATCCCAAAAATTGGCCATGGCCAGCCAAGAGGGCAGGTGAAACCCATTAATCGCTTTGGTTAATGTGGCTTAAGTGGTAACTAGGCCTGGAGGCAGCCCAGTGTAACGAAAAATTGGTTCAAGTTAAAGTTCCAACGCTTTTAAGCGCATTGAAACTTATAAAAATTGTTCAGAAAAATTATTTGAGTGAGCCTTGTGGCCCTAAGAAAAATTGCCCGTTCAGCGTGATTACGTGAGGTTTCAGGAGGAGGAGCAGGAGGAGGAGGAGGAATATTAGACACAGATTGATGAAGCAGAAATGTCCCCGTTTTGGATGGTGAGAGAGAACGTAGCTTCCATCCGCGGGTGCAGCCTACGTATTGCTTACGTATCGCTGCTGTCCGCTGGTGGATAACAGAAGTCTGGCGAAATCCAGCCTTTGTTCATCTTGATGAGTGTTAGCCTGTCGGCACTGTCGGTTGACAAGCGGCTACGCTTATCTGTGATGATTCCCCCAGCCGCACTAAACACCCTCTCCGACAAGACGCTAGCCGCAGGACAAGCAAGCACCTCCAGGGCATACAGCGCTAGTTCAGGCCACGTGTCCAGCTTCGACACCCAGTAGTTGTAGGGGGCAGAGGCGTCACCAAGGATGGTCGTGCGATCCGCTACGTACTCCCTCACCATCCTTTTACAGTGCTCCCGCCGACTCAGCCGTGACTGGGGAGCGGTGACACAGTCTTGGTGGGGAGCCATAAAGCTGGCCAGGCCCTTAAAGACTGTTGCACTGCCTGGGATGTACATGCTGCTCGATCTACGCACATCCCCTGCTACCTTGCCCTCGGTACTGCGCCTTCTGCCACTAGCGCTGTCGGCTGGGAATTTTACCATCAGCTTGTCCGCAAGGGCCTGTGGTATAGCAACCCTCTCGAACCCCTTTCCTCTTCGGGAATCAGAGTGGGCAGGTTATCCTTATACCGTGGATCGAGCAGTGTGTACACCCAGTAATCCGTCGTGGCCAGAATGCGTGCAACGCGAGGGTCACGAGAAAGGCATCCTAACATGAAGTCAGCCATGTGTGCCAGGGTACCTGTACGCAACACATGGCTGTCTTCACTAGGAAGATCACTTTCAGGATCCTCCTCCTCCTCCTCCTCCTCCTCCTCCTCCTCAGGCCATACACGCTGAAAGGATGACAGGCAATCAGCCGGTGTACCGTCAGCAGCGGCCCAAGCTGTCTCTTCCCCCTCCTCCTCATCCTCCTCATGCTCCTCCTCCTCCTCCTGTACGCGCTGAGAAATAGACAGGAGGGTGCCCTGACTATCCAGCGGCATACTGCCTTCCCCCGCCCCCGTTTCCGAGCGCAAAGCAGCTGCCTTTATGGTTTGCAGGGAATTTCTCAAGATGCATAGCAGAGGAATGGTGACGCTAATGATTGTAGCATCGCCGCTCACCACCTGGGTAGACTCCTCAAAATTACCAAGGACATGGCAGATGTCTGCCAACCAGGCCCACTCTTCTGAAAGGAATTGAGGAGGCTGACTCCCACTGCGCCGCCCATGTTGGAGTTGGTATTCGACTATAGCTCTACGTTGTTCATAGAGCCTGGCCAACATGTGGAGCGTAGAGTTCCACCGTGTGGGCACGTCGCACAGCAGTCGGTGCACTGGCAGCTTAAAGTGATGTTGCAGGGTGCGCAGGGTGGCAGCATCCGTGTGGGACTTGCGAAAATGTGCGCAGAGCCGGCGCGCCTTTACGAGCAGGTCTGACAAGCGTGGGTAGCTTTTCAGGAAGCGCTGAACCACCAAATTAAAGACGTGGGCCAGGCATGGCACGTGCGTGAGGCTGCCGAGCTGCAGAGCCGCCACCAGGTTACGGCCGTTGTCACACACGACCATGCCCGGTTGGAGGCTCAGCGGCGCAAGCCAGCGGTCGGTCTGCTGTGTCAGACCCTGCAGCAGTTCGTGGGCCGTGTGCCTCTTATCGCCTAAGCTGAGTAGTTTCAGCACGGCCTGCTGACGCTTGCCCACCGCTGTGCTGCCACACCGCGCGACACCGACTGCTGGCGACATGCTGCTGCTAACACATCTTGATTGCGAGACAGAGGAGGAGGAGGAGGAGGAGGAGGGTGCTTTAGTGGAGGAAGCATACACCTCCGCAGATACCACCACCGAGCTGGGGCCCGCAATTCTGGTGGTGGGTAGGACATGAGCGGTCCCAGGCTCTGACTCTGTCCCAGCCTCCACTAAATTCACCCAATGTGCTGTCAGGGAGATGTAGTGGCCCTGCCCGCCTGTGCTTGTCCACGTGTCCGTAGTTAAGTGGACCGTGGCAGTAACCGCGTTGGTGACGGCGCGTTCAATGTTGCGGGAGACGTGGTCGTGCAGGGCTGGGACGGCACATCGGGAAAAGTAGTGGCGACTGGGAACTGAGTAGCGCGGGGCCGCCGCCTCCATGATACTTTTGAAGGACTCCGTTTCCACAACCCTATACGGCAGCATCTCAAGGCTGATGAATTTTGCTATGCGGACGGTTAACGTTTGAGCGTGCGGGTGCGTGGCGGCGTACTTGCGCTTGCGCTCCAACAGTTGCGCAAGCGACGGCTGGACGGTGCGCTGAACTACACTGCTGGATGGGGCCGAGGACAGCGGAGGTGAGGGTGTGGGTGCAGGCCAGGAGACGGTAGTGCCTGTGTCCTGAGAGGGGGGTTGCATCTCAGTGGCAGGTTGGGGCACAGGGGGAGAGCAAGGGTGCAAACCGGAGGCGCTGAATGGCCTTCGTCCCACCTTGCGGGGTGCTTGGCCATCATATGTCTGCGCATGGTGGTGGTGGTGAGGCTGTTGGTGTTGGCTCCCCGGCTGAGCTTTGCGCGACAAAGGTTGCACACCACTGTTCGTCGGTCGTCAGGCGTCTCTGTGAAAAACTGCCAGACCTTAGAGCACCTCGGCCTCTGCAGGGTGGCATGGCGCGAGGGGGCGCTTTGGGAAACACTTGGTGGATTATTCGGTCTGGCCCTGCCTCTACCCCTGGCCACCGCACTGCCTCTTGCAACCTGCCCTGCTGATGCCCTTGACTCCCCCTCTGAAGACCTGTCCTCCTGAGTAAGCGTTGCACACCAGGTGGGGTCAGTCACCTCATCGTCCTGCTGCTCTTCCTCCGAATCCTCTGTGCACTGCTCCCTCGGACTTACTGCCCTTACTACTACCTCACTGCAAGACAACTGTGTCTGATCGTCATCGTCCTCCTCACCCACAGAAAGTTGTTGGGACAGTTGGCGGAAGTCCCCAGCCTCTTCCCCCGGACCCCGGGAACTTTCGAATGGTTGGACATCAGTGACGATAAACTCCTCTGGTGGGAGAGGAACCGCTACTGCCCAATCTAAGCAGGGGCCCGAGAACAGTTCCTGGGAGTGTTCCCGCTCCTGAGCAGGTGTCATTGTAGTGGAGTGAGGAGGCTGGGAGGAAGGAGGAGCAGCAGACAGAGGATTCAGATTTGCAGCAGTGGACGGCGCAGAACTGCGGGTAGACGATAGGTTGCTCGAAGCACTTTCTGCCATCCAGGACAGGACCTGCTCACACTGCTCATTTTCTAATAACCGTCTCCCGCGTGGACCCATTAATTGGCCGATGAATGTGGGGACACCAGAAACGTGCCTCTCTCCTAATCGCGCAGCAGTCGGCTGCGACACACCTGGATCAGGAGCTCGGCCTGTGCCCACACCCTGACTTGGCCCTCCGCCTCCTCGGCCGCGTCCATGTCCTCTAGGCCTACCCCTACCCCTCAGCATGCTGTATTACCAGTGATTTGATTTCACAGGCAGCTAATAAATTGGCGCAAGACTGCAGGCCAAATATAATTTTTTCCCTTTTTTGAAAACGAAAGGCCCCACTGCCTCTAGTGAATGTATAATCTAAGTTTAATAACTGTGCTGTTTTCCTGCTAATGTGTCACAGAACGTGAGGGTAGCAGAGTTATTAACTGTGGCAGAGCAGGTATTTTTTTTCCCAATTAAGGAAAGCAAATGGCGAAGCCAGGAGTAAAACGTAGCTGGGTGCGTCTGATTTTTACAGGTTGCACACGCAGCCGACATGTGTCCACCGCCCTTAGGACGGACAGAGGCAGGACAAATAGAATTATTTTCCGTTTTTTTGCACCAAAAGGCAGCACTGCGTATATTCTATGAACATGAGAAGTTTAATAACTGTGCTGTTTTCCTGCTAATGTGTCACAGAACGTGAGGGTAGCAGAGTTATTAACTGTGGCAGAGCAGGTATTTTTTTTCCCAATTAAGGAAAGCAAATGGCGAAGCCAGGAGTAAAACGTAGCTGGGTGCGTCTGATTTTTACAGGTTGCACACGCAGCCGACACGTGTCCACCGCCCTTAGGACGGACAGAGGCAGGACAAATAGAATTATTTTCCGTTTTTTTGCACCAAAAGGCAGCACTGCGTATATTCTATGAACATGAGAAGTTTAATAACTGTGCTGTTTTCCTGCTAATGTGTCACAGAACGTGAGGGTAGCAGAGTTATTAACTGTGGCAGAGCAGGTATTTTTTTTCCCAATTAAGGAAAGCAAATGGCAAAGCCAGGAGTAAAACGTAGCTGGGTGCGTCTGATTTTTACAGGTTGCACACGCAGCCGACACGTGTCCACCGCCCTTAGGACGGACAGAGGCAGGACAAATAGAATTATTTTCACTTGTTTTACAAGCAAAAGGCAGCACTGCGTATATTCAATGAATAATAACTGTGTTGTGGCCCTGCCTATACAATTCTTTCCCTGCAGTATCAATGGAGGGTGCAATGCTCTGCAGAGGCGATTTTGAGAAGCAAAAAAAAATGCAGCACAGCTAACAGCAGCCTGGACAGTACTGCACATGGTTAAATATGGCCCTAGAAAGGACCGTTGAGGTTCTTGAAGGCTACACTCACTCCTAACACTCTCCCTGCCTATGCAGCACTTCTGTCCCTAATGCCAGGTGCAACGCTCTGCAGAGCCAATTTTGAGAGAAAAAAAAATTGCCACTGCTAACAGCAGCCAACACACAGCTATCAGTGGCCCTAATAAGGACCTTTGGGGGGTCTTGAAGCCTACACTAACTACCAATTCTTTCCCTACAGCAGCTCCGGTACAAACAGCACTGTCCCTCATCTAACTCACCAGGCATCTGAGGCGAACCGCGGGAGGGGCCGACTTTTATGTTCGGGTGACACCTGATCTTCCCAGCCACTCACAGCAGGGGGGTGGTATAGGGCTTGAATGTCACAGGGGGAAGTTGTAATGCCTTCCCTGTCTTTCAATTGGCCAGAAAAGCGCGCTAACGTCTCAGGGAAGGAAGTGAAAGTAACCAGAACACCGCATGGTGTTAGTTACGAATAACGAACATCCCGAACACCCTAATATTCGCACGAATATCAAGCTCGGAAGAACACGTTCGCTCATCTCTATTCCTGACCCCCACGTCATCATGTGTATTTATTGAATACATTGTTAGATTTGTTACATTATTGCCTGAGGAAGGACCCTGTGAGGTCCGAAAGCTCACTATAACATTATGTATTTTTGTTAGTTATTAAAAGGTATCATATCTACAAGATTACTTGATTTCAGTGACACTCCTGTGCTACAATTCACCCCCACACCACTGTACAGTATTTTGACCAATTTTAGAGATGAGCACAGTGTTCCCCAGATGTGTGGCTGTTAGACCATGTAATTTGGGGGGCTTTGACTGCATTGCAGATATCGACACAAAGTGATTATTTCACTAATTGCTCATCACTAAGAATTAGCAGAGATGTAAATTAATAAAGTACAAACTATACTGAATCTTTACCCACAAATCTATACATCAAAATGTGAAGTTCTTTCTGCTCTATAATAGTGCTGAGCAAACTTTTGAAAGGTTCGGTTTGACCAGTTAGCTGAATCTTGGCACAACGTTTGATTTGGTCCAAATTATTTCAAATCTAAATGAAAAAAATTACCAAAATCCCTAAAACTAATGCAGAGCACTATCTAAGAACCATAAAAAAAACTCCTCTTTTTCTAAATGTGGCTCAGTGGTTAGCACCATTACCTTGCAGTGCTTGAGTCCTAGTCTCCCAGCGAGTGCTAACCACTCCACCACCATACTTCTGCCTTTTTCAAGAGTAGGAGAAGAAACATAAAATACAAACTATAAACTCCACATAGATGTTGTTCTCGGTCAGATTTGAACCTAGGAACCCAGCACTCCAAGGATAACCACAGAGCCACCATGCTTCTTCTGGCTTTTTCTAGAGGAGGAGAAGAAACATAAAATACAAACTCCACGTAGATATTGTACTTGGTCAGATTTGAACCGTAAATCTCAGCACTGCATAAACAACAGTACTAACTAGAGTCATCATGCTTCTCCTGCCTTTGTCCTCCTCCGGAGAATGAAGAAGGAGGGAGAAGAAGACATAACAAGCATGTGGGTGTGTGGTTAGCACTGTTGCCTTGCAGAACTTGAGTCCTAGGTTCACATCTGAGCAAGGACAACATCTGCTTGGAGTTTGTATGTCGAGTTTCCTCTCCTCGAAAAAAAAAATGGAGGAAGAAGGAGGGCAGAAGAAGCATAGTGGCTCACCGGTTAGCACTGTTACCTTGCAGTGCTGGGGTCCTAGGTTCAAATCTCACCGAGCTTATGTTGTCCTTGGCTGGATTTGAACCTAGGAGGCCATCACCCCAGCACTGCAGGGCAATGCTACTAACCACTCAGAAGAAGTAGTGTCCACTCAATGCTACTCTATAGTATAATGCCTGTTGAATGGACTCTGTTTTCAATATGACTTGTTGCCTTTTAACAAGTGTCCGCATGAACCTACCATCCAGACCACTACTAATGTAAATATCCCAAGTGACCGGCTGACAAACAAGCAAACGACAGTTTGTCTGTTGATCACATACTTTATGCAGGCATAGAAATCATAGTTTATCAGTAACACATCTGTATATAGGAGATACATGAGGATAAACAATCTTTTAGCAATCATTCATCCCCATACAGCACGACGACTGACACATGTATGGCAGTTAAAGAGTGCCAATCAACTTGCCATATTGTGGATGGGTGCTTATTACGGACGGAGAGTTTAAGCCAGAGCAGAGAGTCACGGCATGAATTTTAGTGGTAAGATCAGAAGTATATTATGCGTTGCACAAAATATTTATTAGAACACATTATATGCTTTGTAGCACATATTAGATGGCATGTATTCTAACCTTTTTGTCACTTTTCATTTTTGCATACTTAGATCCAGTATTAATTGGCCAGAAGGTTGTAATGTATCTGTGTACATTGTGTATTGCTGACAATATGATATGAGAGCCAAGAAACATCCTGCAGCATTACAAAGCGTGGCAGCATAAAGAATTTATACATTTCTCCAACACAAGTTTACCTGGGAGATTTGAGGTTTCACTGACAAAATAAAAATGCCGGAGGTTTGTTTTCTCCGTAGACTTCAGCTACTCTCTAGAATTCCAAAAGATTTTTTAATCTTGTTTGTTGTCACTCCCACCTCCCTGTTAACTGTGTACAGTGAAATCCTACATGCTGCTAATTGGAAACGGCATTGGGATGCATGGGCTTTAGTTAGAATCACAATGCTGAACTGCAATTAATATCTACGTTATCTTAATTATATGGATGAATTATTAAATCTCTTACAATATTCACAGCTGGTTATGATTTCATAGTCATTGGTAAATATGCATGATATGTAAAGGTAGGTTCATTATTTAGGGTTGTATTTTATTATTAACGCTGGGAATTTTATTGATTTTTCGAACCTGCAGGTGTCACTCTTACTGTTGCTTAAAACAATACAAATTAAACAATACAACTGCAGAGTTCACAAACTTTAACGTGACAATTAAAGGGGACTTGTCAAGTCAAATGAGCAACCACTTTAAGCTTATGGGCTCATAGGACAAGAACCACTGAGTTTGGGGGTGCGCTGTTTATACTCCCCTGCCTCCCCATTCCCTTCCTGCCTGTACAGAATGCCGGCATATTCAGTGCACGCATTGAATTGATGTCTACTGTTGAAAAATTATTGGAATATTTGAGTGAGGCATTCCCGACCCAATTTTTAAAATATAATCATGAATTGGGATGGCCTATTCCGACTCCCATTTTAGTCAATGGGACTAAAATTTGGGTGCACTAATTTGCCATTCAGAATCTCCCTAGAGCATGGCGGTAGCTCTTCAATGAATGTGACTCAGTGGTTAGCATTGATACCTTAAAGTGCTGGGGTCCTTGGTTCAAATCACGTCAGGGCAACATCTGCATGGAGTTTCAAAAACTTCATATAGATGTTGCCCTTGGACTGATTTGAACTTCGAACTCCAGCACTGCCAATGGCTAAACCACCACACTTGTTCTTTCACCTGAAGAACAAGAAAAATAAACATAGAGAGAACATGAAACCTACATACCATACAGATGTTGCCCTTCTAACCTAACACTGCAAAGAAACAGCACTAATAACTGAGCAACCACAATTCTTATTTCTTTTGCCCTTCTCCAGAGGAGGAGAAGATGGAGAAGAAAAAGAAGAATAAACAAAAAGAGAATATACAAACTCCATGCGGTTGTTTTCCATAGTCAGATGTAGACCTAGAACCCCAGCACTACTAGACACTAATCCACCAAGTTTCTTCTTTCTTCCTCCTTTTGGTTCTTTTTTCTTCAGAGGAGTTAGAGAGGAAGAACGTTTTATTCTCCTTAATCTCCCATTTCTCTTTATCCTCATCCTTCTCCTCCTTCCTGTTCTTATTCTTATCTTCTTCTTCTCCTATTCCTCTGGAAGAAAAAAAAGTGGGAGGAAGAGGAAGAATGAATTATGATGACAAGCATGACAGCTCAATAAACTTGCCTCATAGTACTGAGGCTTTAGGTTAAAGTCTAACCAAGGAAAACGTCTGCATGGTGGCTTAATTGTTAGCACAGTTGCTTTTTAGTGCTGGACTTCTAGGTTAAAATCTGTCCAAGGGCAACATCTGCATGGAGGTTTTATGTTTTCTTTGTGTTTATGTTTTTGTTTTCCATCTGTGGAGCAGGAAGGACAAGTGTGGTGACTCGGTTGTTAGCACTGCTACCTTGCAGTCCTGGAGCCCTAAATTCAACTCTGACCAAGGGCAACATCTATATAGAGTTTTTTTAGAGTCCATGCAGATGTCCTTGATGAAATTGTAACTTAAGATCCCAGTACTGAAAAATAACAGTGCTAACCACTGAGCCACATTCATTGAAAACACATGCCTATCTCTTTATTTTTGAACCGATTTTCTGGAAATTTTTTGCTAAAAATCAAGTCTGGATGACCTGATCTGCTTTTGTAAAAATCGCTCCAGTTTTAAAGCCGGCCAATCATGATGAGCAACACTATTGATCTCTTCATTCAGTCCTCTATGTGTGTGTATATACACTGCATGAAAAGATAAGTCTGATGCATGTGCCAAGTGCTGGCTTTCCAGGCAACCAGTGAGGGAATGAGGATGCAATGAGTATAAAAAGCATGCACTCAGACCCAGCAGCCCCTGTCATATGATCCCATAAACATGGGTTATGTGTCAGGTTGGGCTGCTGGGATCTGTTGTTTTACATAGATTTTCAGCAGCACAGTTCCACTGGTGTGGGCTAATTGAGCTGGCTGTGTGTGGATTATTCCTGCCAGACAATCCCCCTGGTCTGTTGTTCATATATACCAGCTTCTCTGCTAGAGGATGCTGGTTCCCCTTCATGTTTGTTCAGTGGGTATAGTTGTGAATAGTGTCAGGTTCTGCGTGTCTGTGAAAGTGGCCAGACATGAGGTGTGAATTGGCATGTTCAGTGTGTTTAGGTGTGAACAGTGACTTGTTCTGCTTGTCTATGCAGGAGTCCAGGCATGTGGTGTGAACAGTCCTGTTCAGGGTGCATGGTGTTCTAGGTGGTATGCAAATTCCTGGTGTGTCAGTGTCAGTTGTATCCTGTCCTGCTGTGGACCGTTTACCGTCTAGGGCGAGGTAGGTCCCTAGGTTCCAGTGTGGGACCGTCTCTGTCAGGACGATCACCCCACATGCAGGCAGGTTTCACGTGGTAGCTGTCTCGTTAGAGTAGGAACCCACAAGACAACCAATACCTCATGCTTTTATAGCTATTCCATCTTGGTATGTGTGCAGGTATGTATGGTGTGTGTTTTGTTCGTCTGTTCTGTCCTTATATTATGTCTGCCCATGAGTCCCATTTGCCGTTCTGTAGTTCACGTAGGAAAGAGACGTGACAGATTGACCAGCCATCCTGTTTGCACCAGATCCCTGTTGTTGTTTTAGGTACCTGTGTTTTTCCCTCTCCTACCTGACACGTCTGAGCCTGCATCAGGCCAGACAGATAAGTCCTGTGCTACGTTGTGTTAGTAGCAGTGGTTACCATCTTTTCCCTCTCTGGATTTGTGCACTCTCTATGCAGGGTACTGTTCAGTGCCGTTGTTGGATAAGACAGAGTGGTCCTGCTTAGAGGTGCACTATAGGTGATTTCCTCCTGTTTATGATGTGCATGCGTTGGTGTCAGGCCCATAGGATAAGTCCTGTGACGCATGTCTGATGGAGGAGGGACAAAACATTTTTTTATGTCCAGAGGCGTCTTTTTTAAAGGGGAGGTACTGTCATGTTAGGCTGCTGGAATCTGTTGTCCTACATAGATTTCCAGCAGCACAGCATTTTAGGTGGGGATTAATTGAGCTGGCTGGGTGTGGATTTCTTCAGTCCCCCTGGTCTGCTGCTCATATATATGCTAGAGGATGCTGGTTTCCCTTCACCCTAGGGTTTTGCTTGGATGCATGTTTGTTCAGTGTGTATAGGTGTGAATAGTGTCATGTTCTGCATGTCTGTGAAGGTGGCCAGACATGAGGTGTGAACTGGCATGTTCAATGTGTTTATACCATTCTGTCCTTATGTTATGTCTGCTTGTGAGTCCCGTTTGCAATCACGTAGTTCATGTAGGAAGGAAACGAGACATTATGGAGCTCATAGGATCTGACATGTGCCCTTTAAAGGGATATTATTGTCTCAGCCAATCATGGCTGAGATTGGCATGTTATCGCAGATAATCTGCAAAATCCAAGCGTATCTGGATTGTGTAGAATTTGTTATTTAAAAAGATAAAAGCTGCTGAAAATCATGACTTGTGACACTCAGCTTAGTGTCACACAATGATCTCAGCTTTATTCCACTTTTATAGCATTTAGCATCAAAGGGTGCGCTTATCTCCCTAGCCAATAAACAAGCGTGGAAACTTGAAGAACTTTCTAGAAGATTTTGAGGACATTAGTTATGTTCTGTCATCTTGCTAACTCTTGCTATGACATCAATAGCTTCTTATCACAGTGTTTCTTCTGACCATGCTCTCTGGATAAACAAGCCAAAAGCAGCTACACCCTTTAACAAAGATTTTTCTTAATATTTCAATATATGTTCGTTTAAAGCTACAGATACAGTTTTGATCACAACAAGGAATTAATTCAAAAAGAAGGTATATAAAGAATTGAATTTGATAATGTTATATAATTATATTCTCTTACAGGCATAACTGTCTGTATGCTTCAGCTACCGATGGGCAGGATTACCGAACAGCTGAACTAGAAGAGAATGTTCTGGGAAAAGGGTAGCCCTGCAAGCTGCACTGTTTATGCAACCCATTGGCCATGGAGTTGAGCTAGCATTTGGTCAGGGGTTCTGTGTTCCAGAGATTTCCCGAGGTAAGACCACTTATTAATATCCATGGCATATTTTGTCACACAAGCTCTTCAAGTGTGTGTGTGTTGGGGGAGGGGGGTGGGTCAAAAACTCCTATCACAGTTTAGAGTTTAAATGGTTAGAGGTTCCCATCACATAGCTATAATGAGGGAGAACACAGCACATCCTTCTGACTGTATATTTGTAGTCTGCAGTTCATATAGGTGAATATAGAATACATATGGTAATGGCAGTGTCCTCCCAGCAGGCAGAGATGGTACTGCCTCTACCTTTTCTTGTCATGCTGTGCTAATGCATCATGAAAGTGTTAACAGAGCATAGAAAAAGTGAGCAGGTTGAAATCTCAGCATCCAGATAATGCCTAATAAGCTTTATACAGAAGGCTGCCTTGCATGGAACTGACTGCAGTATACATTGGAAACAACCAGAGTGTGACAGACAATCAAGTGAGTGGGTAAGGGTGGTAAGGATGGGAAAATGTGTTTTCTCTAGAGTGGCAATTTAATTTAAACCAATGCATATAAAATGAAACAACTTTGCAGTAAAAATCCCCTATTGTTTTGTTTCTAAAGTGCCTATGCAGATAATGCATCTCCATGGTAACAGACAACATAAGGCCCATTTACACGCAAAGACAATTTTTCAAACGATTGAAAGAATGAAAGTTTCAGTGATCGTTGTGCATAAAGTACTAATGAGCACTAATGCCCATTAGTACTTTACCAGCTTCATTTGCATGCAAATGAGCCTTCAGGAGCTGCTTGTGGAACTCAGCAGGTGGTCTGAGCTCTACAATTAGCTCCATTGTTCTAGCATGCTGCTAAGAAAAAATAATATAATCTCTAGCTCCCATGAAGATAACAGCCTGTGGTCTGTTTTCTCCCACAGGCTGCAGAGACAATACAATGTTATCGCCAGCTCCCATAGAGAACACAGCATGCGATCTGAACAATGGTTTTTAAGCTCACCTAAAAATCATTGTTCAGACAAAAAGTGCACAATGGTAGCAGGTGGCCAGACATCAGGTGTGGATAGTCCTGTTCTGAGGATGTAGTATGTGAACAGTGATAGGTCCAGTGTCTGTGCTGGTGGCCAGACATCAGGTGTGGATAGTCCTGTTCTGAGTATGTTGGTGTTCATATGTATGTTAGACACATTGTGTTGTAGTGTCTGTTGCATGCGGTTGTTGGAGCAAGTTTCCCCGTATTTCCCCGCAGATGGTTTGGACACCTGCTGTTCCTTCCCTCCTGGCGTTCTGTGGTGCACCAAGTAGTGTGTGGTACAGTGACCGCACAAGTGCAGCCACTCGCAGGTTTCCCCTTTTCCTTGGCAGGTGCAGCCTCCAAACATCTGATTTCGTGTGCATGGTGTGAGCTGGTGATGCCGGCCACAATTTTCCTTATAGGCCAGATAGGTGTTCTGGCAGTCATTCCCCTTGTACGGTGGGTGTGGTGGCTCCATACAGCTTTGGTGGCATGCATGTTGTGTCTGAGTTCCATCTCTGTCTGTTACCCGTCCTGCGTTATGCAGTCTGTATTCCTGTCCGGGGTTCCGTACTGCGGCGAGGTGTGCCCAGTGGATGTAATTTGCTGTAGACCCCTGTGCGGGAGTTACCAGTGTGTACTTCCTTTCTCCTGCTGACTGGCTGGCGTCCGCATCAGGCCTGTAGTGATAAGTCTTGTTCACGCTATGTCAGTAGGGAGGGTAGCCATCTTTCCCCTCTAGATTGTGCATATTCTATGCAGGCTACTGTTCGGTGGCCTTTTGCTTAAGGCGCAGTGGTCCTGCTTAGTTATTTTCTTACTCTCTCCCATTTTACCATCTTTGCCTTGGTGTCAGATCCTGTTTAGATAAATCCTGTACACGTGTGCAGTTTGGAGGAGTTGCATAATTTTTGTTGTTATGCTTAAAGGGTCTGGAGGCCCCTTTTTTAAAGGGGAGGTACTGTTACGTGTGCTGCTGGGATCTGTAGTTCTAAGCTTCCTAGCAGCACAGCCCTCACAGGGTTAATTGATTGAACTGGCTGGGTGTGGTACTTCCTGCTAGACAATCTCCTGGGTCTGTGCTCACATATAAACCCAGCTCCTGGTCAGTCTCTGTCTAGTGTTCAGGGTGAGCAGTCATGAATCCTTGTCTGTTGACGTTTGCTGTGTGATCTGTGTCTTGCTGGTTCATGTCCATTTGTTCATTTATTTTCTCTCAGTTTTGTGTTAGCTTGCTGTGTGACCTGCTATCTGTATCCTGTCCTGTTGCAGCGTTCTATGTGAACTCTGTCCGGTTCTGCTGGACTCCTGGTTAGTGTAGGAACTAGCGGTATAACCAGGAGCCATAAAGTTGGCCCGCTAGCTTCCACGTTTTGTACAAAATGTCAACTACTACCTGGTATTTATATTCAGCTTCCTATCTGTTACTAGTGGTTGCATTTTGGCTGCTGTATGCTGTGTATCTGGCTCTGTGTGTCCTGTTGTTCAGTCCCTGTCATGGGGCATGTGAATGCATCCTGTTCTGGTGCGTGGCTCCTAGGATCAGCTAGGGCCCAGATACGAAGACTGCTGGGTTGCCCTTACTGGGGCAATGTCCCTGCTTAGGTAGGGCCAGGTCAACCTCCCGTGTAGAACAGGGTCAGTTGTCTGAAACCCGTGTGACCCTGGTACAACGTGTGCGTACCCAGTCCTCCTTTGATCACGATCGTAACACTAGAAATCTCTTCAATTATCATGACTTCCTATGGCTTTACTCACTTGAGCATTTTATCGTGGCAATATTCCACAATAAAATACTGGCCGAAAATCATGACTATCTGATGCATTGGATTCCAATGCATCCAATCAGATGGGCGATTTTCTAGTGCGTAAAAACAGCTGGCCGGAAAAGATAGTTCTGAACCTATCTTCTGTCCGGAATACGCTGGCGGGTCACATAGACTCCTATGGCAGCCTATGAGAGGTACCAGAAAAGGGGAGTGGGAGGGAGTTTAGCAGTGGATCTGTTAAACTCCTCCCCCCTCCCCCTTTCCCCGCCTTGCTGGCTGCCTGCAAAGGGAGGGAGTGGTAGGGGCGGGAGATTAGCACTCTAGCTCTCACCCTGTCCTGGTCCCTCCCCTTGCAATCAGTCGGCAAGGGGGGGAGAACGAGCGAGAGTTTAGTACACTAGCTCCCACCCCCTCCCATTGCCGTGAGCCAGCAAGGGGCAGAGAAGGAAAGGAAAGGGGGAGGGAGTTTAGCAGAGCTAAACTCTCTCTCCCCACCCGACAATATTCTGGGCTGCAGCATATACTGGTCGCACTCGGGCTGCATGAACAGGCGCTTAGAAGGAAGATGCAGCCGTAACTTGGTCACGGCTGCCTCTCGCTCATCCAACTTTCAGCCACGCTGCGGCCGTAATGCAGCCGGCCGAAATTTGCAGTGCTCATGTGAAGGAGCCCTACTACTGCATGGTAAACTATGCTCACAAAAACAAGGTTGTTCTGTTTATTATATTTTACTTGTACTCATTTTTATAAGTGGATGAATATATTTCAAAATCAAGGCCCAACCCTAATATAAGTGAATAGAAATCAATATAATAGAAGAGAAGCAGCATCCACGGATCTTTATCTCAACACTTTAATTATCCAGCATAAAACAACGTTTCAACCTTATAAAGGTCTTTGTCAAGTTCAAATAACACAGTACACAGACACAGACTTATATGTACATAAACCACTCCCCTTGACCAATACAGACACCCGACATAAACTTGCATAAATTAAAAGCAACCATAGACATAAAACAGACCTGATGAATGGACGGACCAGATGGGATAGATGGAACTGTCAGCTGCTTCACATCAAGTCCTCAATCAGCGCTACATCGTCCCCTCTTGATTACATCAGTATGGGGGTGTGTCCACCTATGACGTTACTTTCATTATGCAAAGAGGGGTGGAGTGATCTCCCATGCTTCCCTGTGCGCAAGCGCCAGAATCCACGTCTCGTTCTGATGAAAATAGTACCAAACCAAAGGGCGGGGGTTGAATGGCCGAGGACGTGTGTTCTGCGCATGCGCCCGTGCTACCAATCCACGGGAACCTCACTCAGACGCTTTATCAGTTGCCTAAGCAACTGGCAACACTTGTCTTTATGCGTCATACATACCAATCACAGGTGCGCCCACAGTATCACACCGGAATAAGCCTGCATGATATGTGTGTGACCTTATAGTGATTACTAATGGTGCATCAGCATTGGTGTAAGCGGAATAAATCCGCACACTATATATGTGACCTTATAATGATTTCTAATAATGCATCAGCATTAATGTTATAACCTCATAAATAGAATCATCACAGGACACAATAGCTATGGGGCAATAGGAGCTTCCAGATACATATCCCCCCACCGCACTATACTTGCCACAAAATTGTATATATTGCGCCCTATTGTTAGGGGTAATATACCCTCTTACCTATCCATGCACTGAACAAACGTTATCAAAGTACCTGTTGTATACTGATCAGAACCCTGTTTACCCAAGGGTTAATCTAGTCCATCAAATGTTTTAAAGTAACACCGTCCCATATTATATCTATAATCCAAATAAAATTCTCTTACCCCCATAATGTAATGAGTCATATCCAAATGAATATATTATCATATGCTTTATTAACTGTTTACTAATACATAGTTATAATCGCCCAATGCAGTATTTAGAAAAAAAGTTTCAAAAAAAAAAAAAAAATTTCAAAAAAAATTTCAAAAAAAATTCTTTCAAAAATTTTTTTTTCAAAAAAATCCTTTTAAGGGGAAAAACCTTTCTTTGGAAAAACAATCTATGAAGAAATAATTTTTGGGGGGAACAATTCTTCCTCTTTGCATCAATCTCCTGAACAGAAAATAACCATAAAGGTGAGCGCATTATGCAAAAAGGGAAAGAATTTTTTTTAAAGGAGCTTGAACATGTCGTAATAAACCAGTCCATCTTCCATTCCCATGGTCCGTCCTTAGGTCCAACATCTATTGTACACAAAGAAAAACATTTATTAAAATCACGCCGCGTTACAGATGATGCGTTTTTCGATTCTCAATTGGAGGCTATGTGTGAGAAATTTTCACAAAGGGGGTATCCCAGTTCAGTGATCGCACAACATAAACAGCGTGCGGTGACTTTGAATCGGGCACAGACTTTAATTCCAACGCCCAAATCTGGCGAAAATGCTCGCATTCCCTTTGTGTCCACATTTGACACATACAGCAAACGCGTTAAGCGGATCATCTGTAAACATTGGCATATGCTGTCCGCTTGTCATCCGGACATCAAGGAGTTCACTTCCCCACCATTGATGTCCTATAGACGGGGACGGAATCTGAAGGACCAACTGGTACTAACTAAAGGGCAGATAAAGAGTGAGAACCAGCAGCAAACACTGACACCGGTAAAGAATGGCAACTTTCCCTGCCTTGGCTGCGCTTCTTGCAGCAATGTAGTAAAAGGAAGCCATTTCACCCACCCACGAACAGGTAAACGTTATCCAATTAAAGGATGGTTCACCTGTTGGTCCACCTACGTGGTCTATATTATCACTTGCCCTTGTGGTTTGGTATATGTGGGAGAAACGATCAATGAAGTACGCAAACGCATAGCCAACCACAAGAGCACTATACGAACCCGGAAATTAGATCTTCCGCTCCCGAGACATTTTGATGATTTTGGGCATGCGGTGAATCAACTGCGGTATAGAGTCATTGATACAGTAAACCTAAACAACAAGGGGGGTGATCGGGAACGACAGCTGAAACTTTTGGAAGCTAGGTGGATACATGAGCTCAACTCATTAACCCCTGATGGGTTAAACATAGAATATAACCCCTTGCTATACACTTTGGGATAAAAAATTTTGTTAGACCATAATGCAATGCTTATTTCTATGTGCATGATTAAAAATGTGCGTTAACAGTGATAATGATTTTAATAAATGTTTTTATTTGTGTACAATAGATGTTGGACCTAAGGACGGACCATGGGAATGGAAGATGGACTGGTTTATTACGACATGTTCAAGCTCCTTTAAAAAAAATTCTTTCCCTTTTTGCATAATGCGCTCACCTTTATGGTTATTTTCTGTTCAGGAGATTGATGCAAAGAGGAAGAATTGTTCCCCCCAAAAATTATTTCTTCATAGATTGTTTTTCCAAAGAAAGGTTTTTCCCCTTAAAAGGATTTTTTTGAAAAAAAAATTTTTGAAAGAATTTTTTTTGAAATTTTTTTTTTTTTTTTTGAATTTTTTTTTCTAAATACTGCATTGGGCGATTATAACTATGTATTAGTAAACAGTTAATAGAGCATATGATAATATATTCATTTGGATATGACTCATTACATTATGGGGGTAAGAGAATTTTATTTGGATTATAGATATAATATGGGACGGTGTTACTTTAAAACATTTGATGGACTAGATTAACCCTTGGGTAAACAGGGTTCTGATCAGTATACAACAGGTACTTTGATAACGTTTGTTCAGTGCATGGATAGGTAAGAGGGTATATTACCCCTAACAATAGGGCGCAATATATACAATTTTGTGGCAAGTATAGTGCGGTGGGGGGATATGTATCTGGAAGCTCCTATTGCCCCATAGCAATTGTGTCCTGTGATGATTCTATTTATGAGGTTATAACATTAATGCTGATGCATTATTAGAAATCATTATAAGGTCACATATATAGTGTGCGGATTTATTCCGCTTACACCAATGCTGATGCACTATTAGTAATCACTATAAGGTCACACACATATCATGCAGGCTTATTCCGGTGTGATACTGTGGGCGCACCTGTGATTGGTATGTATGACGCATAAAGACAAGTGTTGCCAGTTACTTAGGCAACAGATAAAAAGGCTGAGTGAGGTCCCGTGGATTGGTAGCACGGGCGCATGCGCAGAACACACGTTCTCGGCCATTCAACCCCCGCCCTTTGGTTTGGTACTATTTTCATCAGAACGAGACGTGGATTCTGGCGCTTGCGCACAGGGAAGCATGGGAGATCACTCCACCCCTCTTTGCATCATGAAAGTAACGTCATAGGTGGACACACCCCCATACTGATGTAATCAAGAGGGGACGATGTAGCGCTGATTGAGGACTTGATGTGAAGCAGCTGACAGTTCCATCTATCCCATCTGGTCCGTCCATTCATCAGGTCTGTTTTATGTCTATGGTTGCTTTTAATTTATGCAAGTTTATGTCGGGTGTCTGTATTGGTCAAGGGGAGTGGTTTATGTACATATAAGTCTGTGTCTGTGCACTGTGTTATTTGAACTTGACAAAGACCTTTATAAGGTTGAAACGTTGTTTTATGCTGGATAATTAAAGTGTTGAGATAAAGATCCGTGGATGCTGCTTCTCTTCTATTATATTGATTTCTGCTCCTTCCGGTTCAAGTGGATCCAGGACTGGCAAAGAAGCGCGCATTTTGTTTGCCCGGTTATTTCCTCCCTCTCGATATTGAGGTTTGGCGTGTGCTGTCGTCTCCCGTTCTCTGGTAATATAAGTGAATAGGTTAAAGCTCTAATAACATGCACAGCTGATATGAATATAACAGCACTGTGCAATTTAAAGAAGTATTCACCATGAAGGTGGTGTGGTTCATGCCAGACCACCACGCCTTGAAACAAATGATCAGCTGATTAGCTGTTAGAAGGGCAGCGGCACTAAAAAACAGGCCATTAAATAACTAGATAACCTCTTCAAACCTCTTAATTAATATGTGCTGAGTACACTGTATTCCATGTGTTTTCCATCTCTGACACAAGCAGACTGCTACATGCTACACAGCCAAATGAAGTCACTTCACTGATCTATTGCTGCAACATACCCGATGTTTTTCTCTGTGATAAAGGCAGAGTGAATTGGACTGCCAATTAAATAATGTGTAATTTTGGTGCACAGCATTCTAAGTTTTGCCATCTGTGATGATGTAGAACACAATGGAATGCCCAACAAGTAATTAATTTAATTTTGGAGCATAGTGCTTGTCACATTTCATGTTTTCTTCCACCATTTGGGATTTCAGCAGATGTAGCGTACATGTCCTGTGTATCGAGTATTCCCAGCTCAAATTCTTTCATTTTCGTATATTTTTTCATGCCAAATTAGAGGGGTTGTCTGCTTTAGAAAACTAATTTTTTAAATACCATATCAGGGAATTCAGAAATAATATTGGCAGATTGCTGGTTTGGGACCTTCATTTATTAGCCTGAATGGAGATCAACTAAATAGAGAATCTCTTTCTCTCTGAAGGTCTAGACCCTTTTGTGAATTACATACAATAAAACTACAATAAATAAAAATGGGATGATACCATGGGGTGGCAGATAATACCAGCAGAGTGACACCATGAGATCATATTAAAGAGAAAAGGGCAGGGCTATAATATCTGAAGTGGTACTAAGCAGTAGAGCTGTTCACCCAACAGCAATAAAAGTGCTCCCAAATACTAATATTGGGTTGAGAGAACTTTTACTGTCTTAGGGCACTAAGAATTCATTTTCACAGTATAAATCCCTTACTGCTCCTACACAGAGTAGTTATAATGCCCCTTTACTGTTTCTACACAATATAAGTGCACCCTCACTGCTCCTACACAGTAAAAATGTTCCCTTACCTCTTGGAGAAGTTCACAAATCTTTGAAACGCCTGGTTCACCTTCTCACACGGAGACCCCGGTCCACCACCAAAAATCGTTAATGCCCCCTAACCATTGGATTACTTTTACCTCACCATTTGCTCACACTACATGAATGTTCTATTCTTTGTATTTTTTTTTTTATGCTCCTTTTTTTACTTTCACCAGAGCTGTCATTGGTCCTTGTTGTTTATGGGATTAAATGATTACTTACTATTTCTACACAATATACGTGCGCTCTTACTACTCCAACATAGCAATAATGTTCCCTCAATGCCCCTACACAGTAATAGTGCCCCTTTACTGCCCTCTACTTAGCGAAAAAACCTCCTTAGTGCTATAGGCACAGTAATAATGTTGCCAAACACAGTAATAGAACCCGCTAAGTAATCCCCAGCACTGAAAATATTCCATCTTTACTACCCCGTCATAATAATAAGATAAAGGTAAAATCCCCTTGTGCAAGCACCGAGTCATGACTGACTCCTAGGATGATGTTTTCTTGGCCGATTACCTGAACCAAGTGGGGATTCAACCTTCAAGTCGTGAGCGAGAGCTTAGGACTGGATTTCTGCTGCCTTAACACTCTGCACCACACAGAGCTCTTGTTATAATAATAGTTCCCAATAAACAGGACACAATAGAGTAAGGCTGCCCCTTTAGTGCCCCCATATAGTAAGGCCATTTTCACACAGGCGATAAAATCACCCGATTTTCCCACAATGTGACAATGCAGGAGTTTGCATGTTTGTGAAACCCATGCTTTCTAATGGGTTCCTTCACATTAGCTATGTTTTCACTGATGCTGTGAGAAAAAAAAATTGCGGCATGCTCTATATTTGAGCGACTTCTGATTTTTTTTGCAGCCCATGTTTCCCTATGGAGCCTTCTTGACCTAGCGATTTTCGTGTAATGCGATACATTTTTAACATTCTCTACCCCTAAAGTAAGCCCTAGCTGCATTACATAAATATCACAGCCATCGCAATGATTCATCCAGCACTGCATTAATTGGCTGAGCAGTGCTGGATGAACCAATCAGAGCCATCACTTCCTGGAGGCGGGATCTATGAATCCTACAACCAGGGAGTGATCTTCTGTGGGTGAACGAGGACTGCAGGACGCACGATGGAGCTCCGGACAGCAGCAGGAGGACCCGGACCAAGCTTGCTAGGTAAGTATTCCTTTTTTTACCATGTAATGCAGCTAGGGCTTATTTGCAGGGTATGGCATGACCTTCTCTCGATAAAATCGTGAAAGTTAATCACTTGATTTTATTGCGGGCAGCAGCAATGCAATGCACAATTTTTCACAAGAAAACGCAGCACTTTAGCTACGAAATCACAGAAACAAAATAGCAATATCACCGTGATTTTGTAGTGGCAATATCACTGTGTGAAAGAAGCCCAATAGTTACATCTTAAGTAAGATCTTAAAGCATCCACCGTATCTGTATCCTAAGTACGCAGATACAGTTCGAAGTAGCCGTACACAGAAGATATCTACTAAAAGTGTCCTACTGCGCTCTGCCAAATGATCAGCTTATTGTTAGGTGACTCTTCTAACATAAAGGAATCGGCCAAAGCTGACAAACTCTGTAATAAAATTAGTTTGAAATTTGTGCCGCTCTTTCATCTTGTTGTTTTTTTATTTTAGATGCATGGAAGATGTATCAAAGTCGGGTCATTTCAGCAAGTTGGAGACCCCTAAACAAGAACAATAAAAAACAGAGCAAAAGCGGGCATACTGTTTAAGGTAACATAGTATGTTAGGCTGAATGAAGACAATGTCCATCTAGTTCAGCCTGTTTCAACCTTCTCGTTGATCCAGAGGAAGGCAAAAACCCCAAGAGGCAGAAGCCAATTAGCCCTTTTGGGGGCAAAATTCCTTCCCAACTCCATAATGGCAGTAAGAATAATCTCTGGATCAACCTCTGATAGTTAGTACCTGACTGCAAGACCTGGAACAACAACCCACTGGTCACTTTATGTTTATATCCTGTAATATCCTTCCGCTCTAGAAAGACATCTAGTCCCCTCTTAAATACCTCTATGGATTTTGCCATTACCATGTCTTCAGACAGAGTTCCACAGTCTCACTGCTCTGACAGTAAAGAACACTATACTGTGTTGGTGATGAAACCTGCTTTCTTCTAGATGCAGAGGATACCCTCTTGTTATCGTCGCAGTCCTGGGTATAAACCGATTGGGGGAGAGATCCTTGTATTGTCCCCTCATGTATTTATACATAGTTATTTGATCACCCCTTAGCCGTCTTTTTTCCAGGGTAAATAATCCTAATTTTGATAGCCTCTCTGGGTATTCCAGTCCCCTCATTCCATGTATTAGTTTAGTTGCCCTTCTTTGAACCCCCTCCAGTACCGTAACATCTTTCCTGAGCACCGGTGTCCAGAACTGTACACAGTATTCCATGTGGGGCCTAACAAGTGCCTTATATAGTGGAAGGATAATGTTCTCGTCCTTCGCCCCTATAACTCTTTTAATGCATCACAAGACTTTATTTGCTTTTGCAGCAGCTGACTGACATTGGTTACTCCAGTTAAATCTACAATCCACTAGTACCCCAGGTCCTTTTCTAAAAGAAAACAACTTTTTCAGAAAGAACAACTTTGTACTAAGTTGGGATTTTTTTGCAGCCTTCTCAGTCTTACTACCACATCGGACCATTTATTCTCTTAGATCTTAGATTAGATTACCATCTATCTTTCCCTTGTTTTTATGGAATGGGTGATGTTGTAGCCCCTTACAAAATCTTTCACACATTAAAAGCAAATTGGGCTATTTCAGTCCAAT
This sequence comes from Eleutherodactylus coqui, assembly GCF_035609145.1. NCBI lineage: Eukaryota > Metazoa > Chordata > Amphibia > Anura > Eleutherodactylidae > Eleutherodactylus > Eleutherodactylus coqui. The sequence goes on from NC_089849.1 coordinate 81,458,543, forward strand.
TGTTGCTTCCTCAAATGGAATCTGAATTGATCAGAGTATCTCCACATGAAATTGCCACTGCATTGTATTCAGTCTGGTGATATAACATGCTGTATTCCCGCTGTTAGAGAAAAGAACAAGGTTTTTTCATTTCTAAATACAATTTCATTTTCTTCTGTTTTAGCTGTAACATATTTTTATCTGCCAGCCATTGTAAAATAGTACCAATGAGTAGAGATGAGCGAGCACCAAAATGCTCGGGTGCTCGTTACTCGGGACGAAATTATCGCGATGCTCGAGGGTTCGTTTCGAGTAACGAACCCCATTGAAGTCAATGGGCGACCCGAGCATTTTTGTATATCGCCGATGCTCGCTAAAGTTTTCATTTGCAAAAATCTGGGCAATTCAAGAAAGTGATGGGAACGACACAGAAACGGATAGGGCAGGCGAGGGGCTACATGTTGGGCTGCATCTCAAGTTCCCAGGTCCCACTATTAAGCCACAATAGCGGCAAGAGTGCCCCCCCCCCCTCCCAACAACTTTTACTTCTGAAAAGCCCTCATTAGCAATGCATACCTTAGCTAAGCACCACACTACCTCCAACAAAGCACAATCACTGCCTGCATGACACTCCGCTGCCACTTCTCCTGGGTTACATGCTGCCCAACCCCCTCGCACGACCCAGTGTCCACAGCGCACACCAAATTGTCCCTGCCCAGCCTTCAGCTGCACTCATGCCACACCACCCTCATGTCTATTTATAAGTGCGTCTGCCATGAGGGGGAACCGCAGGCACATACTGCAGAGGGTTGGCACGGCTAGGCAGCGACCCTCTTTAAAAGGGGCGGGGTGATAGCCCACAATGCTGTACAGAAGCAATGAGAAATATAATCCTGTGCCACCGCCATCAGGAGCTGCACAAGTGGGCATAGCAATGGGGAACCTATGTGCCACACACTATTCATTCTGTCAAGGTGTCTGCATGCCCCAGTCAGACCGCGTTTTTTTATAAATAGTCACAGGCAGGTACAACTCCGCAATGGGAATTCCGTGTGCACCCGCAGCATGGGTGGCTCCATGGAACCCACCGGCTGTACATAAATGTATCCCATTGCAGTGCCCATCACAGCTGAGGTAACATCTGATTAAATGCAGGTGGGCTTCGGCTCACACTGCATGCCCCAGTCAGACTGGGGTTCTTTAGAAGTGGACACATGCAGTTACAACTCCCTGTGGACCCACAGCATGGGTGGGTGCCAGGAAGCCACCGGCGGTACATAAATATATCCCATTGCATTGCCCAGCTGATGTAACGTCAGCTTTAATGCAGGTGGGCAAAAAATTAATTGGATTACACTGTAGGCGAGGGCCCCAAAAAATTGGTGTACCAACAGTACTAATGTACCTCAGAAAAATTGCCCATGCCCAACCAAGAGGGCAGGTGAAACCCATTAATCTCTTTGGTTAATGTGGCTTAATTGGTAACTAGGCCTGGAGGCAGCCCAGTTAAAATAAAAATTGGTTCAGGTGAAAGTTTCAACGCTTTAATGAGCATTGAAACGTATAAAAATTGTTTACAAAAATTATATGACTGAGCCTTGTGGGCCCAAGAAAAATTGCCCGTTCGGCGTGATTACGTGAGGTTTCAGGAGGAGGAGCAGGAGGAGGAGGATGAATAGAATGCACAGATTGATGAAGCAAAAAGGTCCCCGTTTTTGATGGTGATAGAGAACGATGCTTCCATCCGTGGGTGCTGCCTACGTATTGCTTAGGTATCGCTGCTGTCCGCTGGTGGAGAAGAGAAGTCTGGGGAAATCCAGGCTTTGTTCATCTTGATGAGTGTAAGCCTGTCGGCACTGTCGGTTGACAGGCGGGTACGCTTATCCGTGATGATTCCCCCAGCCGCACTAAACACCCTCTCTGACAAGACGCTAGCCGCAGGACAAGCAAGCACCTCCAGGGCATACAGCGCGAGTTCAGGCCACGTGTCCAGCTTCGACACCCAGTAGTTGTAGGGGGCAGAGGCGTCACGGAGGACGGTCGTGCGATCGGCTACGTACTCCCTCACCATCCTTTTACAGTGCTCCCGCCAACTCATCCTTGACTGGGGAGCGGTGACACAGTCTTGCTGGGGAGCCATAAAGCTGGCAAAGGCCTTGGAGAATGTTCCCCTGCCTGCGCTGTACATGCTGCCTGATCTCCGCGCCTCCCCTGCTACCTGGCCCTCGGAACTGCACCTTCTGCCACTAGCGCTGTCGGATGGGAATGTTACCATCAGTTTGTCCGCCAGGGTCCTGTGGTATAGCATCACTCTCGAACCCCTTTCCTCTTCGGGTATGAGAGTGGAAAGGTTCTCCTTATACCGTGGGTCGAGCAGTGTGTACACCCAGTAATCCGTAGTGGCCAGAATGCGTGTAACGCGAGGGTCTCGAGAAAGGCATCCTAACATGACGTCAGCCATGTGTGCCAGGGTACCTGTACGCAACACATGGCTGTCCTCACTAGGAAGATCACTTTCAGGATCCTCCTCTGGCCATACACGCTGAAAGGATGACAGGCAAGCAGCATGGGTACCCTCAGCAGTGGGCCAAGCTGTCTCTTCCCCCTCCTCCTCATGCTCCTCCCCCTCCTCCTCAACGCGCTGAGATATAGACATGAGGGTGCTCTGACTATCCAGCGACATACTGTCTTCCCCCGCCTCCATTTCCAAGTGCAAAGCGTCTGCCTTTATGCTTTGCAGGGAACTTCTCAAGAGGCATAGCAGAGGAATGGTGACGCTAATGATTGCAGCATCACCGCTCACCATCTGGGTAGACTCCTCAAAGTTTCCAAGGACCTGGAATTTTGGAGTTGGTATTCCACTATAGCTCTACGCTGCTCATAGAGTCTGGCCAACATGTGGAGTGTAGAGTTCCACCGTGTGGGCACGTCGCACAGCAGTCGGTGCACTGGCAGATTAAACCGATGTTGCAAGGTCTGCAGGGTGGCAGCGTCCGTCTTGGACTTGCGGAAATGTGCGCTGACCCGGCGCACCTTTCCGAGCAGGTATGACAAGTGTGGGTAGCTTTTCAGAAAGCGCTGAACCACCAAATTAAAGACGTGGGCCAGGCATGGCACGTGCGTGAGGCTGCCGAGCTGCAGAGCCGCCACCAGGTTACGGCCGTTGTCACACACGACCATGCCCGGTTGGAGGCTCAGCGGCGCAAGCCAGCGGTCGGTCTGCTCTGTCAGACCCTGCAGCAGTTCGTGGGCCATGTGCCTCTTCTCTCCTAAGCTGAGTAGTTTCAGCACGGCCTGCTGACGCTTGCCCACCGCTGTGCTGCCACGCCGCGTGACACCGACTGCTGGCGACGTGCTGCTGCTGCTGACACATCTTGATTGCGAGACAGAGGTTGCGTTGGAGGAGGAGGAGGAGGAGGGTGGTTTGGTGGAGGAAGCATACACCGCCGCAGATACCACCACCGAGCTGGGGCCCGCAATTCTGGGGGTGGGTAGGACGTGAGTGGTCCTAGGCTCTGACTCTGTCCCAGCCTCCACTAAATTCACCCAATGTGCCGTCAGGGAGATATAGTGGCCCTGCCCACCTGTGCTTGTCCACGTGTCCGTTGTTAAGTGGACCTTGGCAGTAACCGCGTTGGTGAGGGCGCGTACAAAGTTGCGGGAGACGTGGTCATGCAGGGCTGGGACGGCACATCGGGAAAAGTAGTGGCGACTGGGAACCGAGTAGCGCGTGGGCCGCCGCCGCCATCATGCTTTTGAAAGCCTCCGTTTCCACAAGCCTATACGGCAGCATCTCCAGGCTGATCAATTTGGCTATGTGCACGTTTAACGCTTGAGCGTGCGGGTGCGTGGCGGCGTATTTGCGCTTGTGCTCAAACAGTTGCGCTAGCGACGTCTGGACGCTGCGCTGAGAGACATTGCTGGATGGGGCCGAGGACAGCGGAGGTGAGGGTGTGGGTGCAGGCCGGCAGGCACTCGTGCCTGTGTCCTCAGAGGGGGGTTGGATCTCAGTGGCAGGTTGGGGCACAGGGGGAGACGCAGTGGTGCAAACCGGAGGCGGTGAACGGCCTTCGTCCCACCCTTGTGGGGTGCTTGGCCATCATATGCCTGCGCATGCTGGTGGTGGTGGCTCCCCAGCTGATCTTGGCGCGACAAAGGTTGCACACCACTGTTCGTCGGGCGTCAGGCGTCTCTGTGAAAAACTGCCACACCTTAGAGCACCTTGGCCTCTGCAGGGTGGCATGGCGCGAGGGGGCGCTTTGGGAAACAATTGGTGGATTATTCGGTCTGGCCCTGCCTCTACCCCTGGCCACCGCACTGGCTCGGCCTGTTCCCACACCCTGACTTGGGCCTCCGCGTCCTCGCCCGCGTCCACGTCCTCTAGGCCTACCCCTACCCCTCAGCATGCTGTATTACCAGTAGTGCAGAAACAGAACGCTGTAATTAAATGTGCCGCTTATTGGCCTGTGGTTGGAGGCTGACTTCACTTACGGAACGCACAGCAGAGCCAGGAAAGAATTTTGCGCAAGCCTGCTGTAACACTTAGCTGGCTGCGTATGAATTAGGACAACTACCCCCAGCAGAGACCCTGTACACTGAGGACGGTCACAGGCAGCCCAAATAGATTTTTTTCCCAAATGTTTTTGGAAAGACCCACTGCCTATATACACTAAATATGTCTTCTGTCCCTGCCTCACCACTACTGGCCATGGACAATGTACAATTACTGCAGACTGTTTCACTGAGGACAGGAATACAGCGGTGATGTAACAGGCAACACAGAGGCAGGAAAGAATTTTGCGAAAGCCTGCTGTAACACTTAGCTGGCTGCGTATGAATTAGGACAACTACCCCCAGCAGAGACCCTGTACACTGAGGACGGTCACAGGCAGCCCAAATAGATTTTTTTTCCCAAATGTTTTTGGAAAGCCCACTGCCTATATACACTAAATATGTCTTCTGTCCCTGCCTCACCACTACTGGCCCTGGATAATGTAAAATTACTGCAGACTGTTTCACTGTGGACAGGAATACAGCGGTGATGTAACAGGCAACACAGAGGCAGGAAAGAATTTTGCACAAGCCTGCTGTAACACTTAGCTGGCTGTGTATGAATTAGGACAACTACCCCCAGCAGAGACCCAGTACACTGAGGACGGTCACAGGCAGCCCAAATAGATTTTTTTTCCCAAATGTTTTTGGAAAGGCACACTGCCTATATACACTAAACTAGCTGATATACCCGGCTTCGCCCGAGTTAATTTGGTACTGGTGTTTATCTGGTGTTCACACGGAAAATCTTATGAAGTCGTGGTTACTTTAGAGATACCGAGGGAAAACATATGTTCACCATTTTGCATAGTTCTCTGCGTTACCCAGGAAACACCACGGGGAGGTAACCATCCGACCTTTCCTTTATATAAAACTAGCGTACCCGTCGCACGTTGCCGCGAAGACAGACATACATACATACATTTGTTTTTATATATCTAGATAACAACCAATCACAGCGCAGCTTTCAAGTTACCTCAGCGGTATAATATATAACAACCAATCACAGCACAGCAGCTTTCATGTTACCTCAGCAGTATAAGAAATAGCAACCAATCACAGTGCAGCTTTTATTTTACCTCAGGGGTATAGGAAATAACAACCAATCACAGCACAGCTTTTATGTTACCTCAGCAGTATAAGAAATAGCAACCAAGCAAGAATTTTAGCGCAGCTATCCAATCCAGTTATTTACACTTTGCTTGTCTGCCTGTGTGCCGTGGATTATTCTAGGGGTTTTCCCCAGCTCGCAACATTGTATCCAATAAGCGAGTTCTCCACTAAACATTGTTCTCCATGAAAGAACTGAGCGTACCTTTTTTAAAAATGACGGCAGCAGCGACCAATGAGATTTTGGAGGCCGCTGCTTCCCCCTTGCAGGCTGAATAAAATAGCCGTTGTGTGGAACATCCAATTTATCCGGCTGCTGTGGCTTCTTGGGAAGATAGCCTAGTACATGTTTGCCCACTTCCAACTCCAATGGAGACTGACTGTAAATGGCTGGCGTGCTCTAGTATTTATGGTTCCAAGCTGTACGTGTCATTGCATACAGTCTATCTATCTATCTATCTATCTATCTATCTATCTATCTATCTATCTATCTATCTATCTATCTATCACGGTTATTGCATACAGTCTATCTATCTATCTATCTATCTATGACATCAGGAAATGAGAGAATTAGATTCCGTACGTAAAATTTGAACGCTAATTCTTTGGCGCTTTGAATTGAATAATCAAGTTGGGACCCATTAGCTTTTCCCATTTATGACATAATCAATGCTCATGCCAAATTTCAAGTTTCTATGACATTGGGAAGTGAGAGAATTAAATTCCGTACATAAAATTTGGAAGCTAATTCTTTTGCGCTTAGAATTGAATAATCGAGTTGGGATGAGATATAAGGCCTTGCCCATAAGCATTCCCCAACCTCCAAGAACTGAACCTACCTACCTGAATGAGATTTTGTAGGCCGCTGCTTCCCCCTTGCGGGCTGAATAAAATAGCCGTTGGGTGGAACATACAATTTATCCGGCTGCTGTGGCTTCTTAGGAAGATATCCTAGTACTTGTTTACCCACTTCCAACTCCAATGGTAATTGGCTGGCGTGCTCTAGTATTTATGGTTCCAAGCTGTACATGTCATAATAGAGCCTTAAAGGGGTTGTCCCGCGCCGAAACGTGTTTTTTTTTTTTTTCAACAGCCCCCCCGTTCGGCGCGAGACAAACCCGATGCAGGGGTTAAAAAAGAAAACCGGACAGTGCTTACCTGAATCCCCGCGCTCCGGTGACTTCTTACTAACCTGGTGAAGATGGCCGCCGGGATCTTCTCCCTCGGTGGACCGCAGGGCTTCTGTGCGGTCCATTGCAGATTCCAGCCTCCTGATTGGCTGGAATCGGCACGTGACGGGGCGGAGCTACCAGGAGCTGCTCTCTGGCACGAGCGGCCCCATTCAGAAAAGAAGAAGACCGGACTGCGCAAGCGCGTCTAATCCGGCGATTAGACGCTGAAAATTAGACGGCACCATGGAGACGAGGACGCTAGCAACAGAGCAGGTAAGTGAATAACTTCTGTATGGCTCATATTTAATGCACAATGTACATTACAAAGTGCATTAATATGGCCATACAGAAGTGTATAACCCCACTTGCTTTCGCGGGACAACCCCTTTAATGACATCACAATGCAGCTTTATAGAACATGTTGGGGCATGTTCAAGGGCGTCCAATGTTGATGACATCACAATGGCAGTTATGACATCACAAAGGCAGTTATGACTTGGGGCATCAACATGGGGGGGGTCGTAACTTTCGACGACGCTCACGCGCGCGCCATTTATCGTAGGATAGTTGTACTATGCCTATAATCTTCCCAGGAGTGTACTCAACAACTTCCCAAAGTTTCATGGCGATCGGATGAATGGTATAGTAGCGCATAAAGGACAAACAGACACACAGACAGACAGACAGACAGACAGACATACATTCAATTTTATATATATAGATGACATCAGGAAGTGAGAGAATTTGATTACGTACATAAAATTTGGACACTAATTATTTTGCGCTTAGAATTGAATAATCGAGTTGGGACCCATTAGCTTTTCCTATTTATGACATAATCAATGCTCCTGCCAAATGTCCCGTTTCTATGACACCATAAAGTAAAAAAATTACATTCCGCACGTAAAATTTGGACGCTAATTCTTTTGCGCATAGAATTGAATAATCGAGTTGGGACCCATTAGCTTTTCCTATTTATGACATAATCAATGCTCCTGCCAAATTTCCCGTTTCTATGACACCGGAAAGTGAAAAAATTACATTCCGCACGTAAAATTTCAACGCCAATTCTTTTGCGCTAGAATTGAATAATCGAGTTGGGACCTATTAACTTTTCCTATTTATGACATAATCCATGCCCTTGCCAAATTTCATGTTTCTATCACATTGGGAAGTGAGAGATTTAGATTATGTACGTAAAATTTGGACGCTAATTATTTTGCGCATAGAATTGAATAATGGAGTTGAGACTCATTAGCTTTTAATATTTATGGCATAATCAATGCTCGTGCCAAATTTCCCGTTTCTATGACACCAGAAAGTGAGAAAATTAGATTCCGTACGTAAAATTTGGACGCTGATTCTTTTGCGTATAGAATTGAATAATCAAGTTGGCACCCATTAGCTTTTAATATTTATGACATAATCAATGCTCCTGCCAAATTTCGAGTTTCTATAACACCGGGAAGTGAGAGAATTAGATTCCGTACGTAAAATTTGGACGCTAATTCTTTTGCGCATAGAATTGAATAATCGAGTTGGGACCCAATTACTTTTCCTATTTTTGAGATAATCTATGCGTGTGCCAAATTTCATGTTTCTACGACATCGGGAAGTTGGAGAACTTTTGGCGAGTCAGTCAGTGAGTCAGTGAGTCAATGAGGGCTTTCGTCTTTATATATATATAGATATGTCTTCTGTCCCTGCCTCACCACTACTGGCCCTGGACAATGTAAAATTACTGCAGGACGCAATGCTCTGCACGGCCGATATACAAAAAAAAAAAAAAAAAAGTGCAACACTGCTAAAAGCAGCCTCCACAGTATTGCACACGGTTAGATGTGGCCCTAAGAAGGACCGTTGGGGTTCTTGAAGCCTAAAATAACTCCTAACGCTCTCCCTATAGCAGCTCCGGCACCAGCAGCACTTTCCCTGAACTATGTCAGAATGCATCTGTGGCGAGCCGCGGGAGGGGCCGATTTATATACTCGGGTGACACCTGATCTCGCCAGCCACTCACTGCAGGGGGGTGGTATAGTGCTTGAACGTCACAGGGGGAAGTTGTAATGCCTTCCCTGTCTTTCTATTGGCCAGAAAAGCGCGCTAACGTCTCAGAGATGAAAGTGAAAGTAACTCGAACATTGCATGGTACTCGTCTCGAGTAACGAGCATCTCGAACACGCTATACTCGAACGAGTATCAAGCTCGGACGAGTACGTTCGCTCATCTCTACCAATGAGTCATATTGCAGTACACATTTCACATTTTCCTAAGCTTTTTATACTAAACCAAGTACATTACTCATTATCTTTGGAAAATGTATATTTAATCTATGCAAATTAGACTGAATACCATGGTAAAATATAAAAACTAAATAAAAATACAAAGATTGGAACAGCTTTGTACTTGAATTTCACAAAAATTTAGGTGCACACATATCCAGAGGTCAGACCCCAAGTGTAAAAAAGGCTCTATGGAGGACCTCAAATGTTGTTTTGCGAATAATGTAGGAAAAGATCCACAGTTCTTTGGAAATCTTGGAGTTCAGCTTCCTTTCTTATATAGAATGACTAGTACCAGTGTAAGAGATGAAAGAGATTGGAGTTGGTTAAAATATTTCCGTGCAAATAGTAATTTATTGCCATTATTTGCAATTTTGCCAAACAGTGCAAACACCTATTAATAAGTAAACTTCAGTAAATGTACAAAATAGCAATACTGATACTGCACCATTTAAACCTGTGAAGCTTCCGAAGGGATACTAGTAGTGTTTCTGGTGGCACGATGCGCCACTTATTAATGTATACTGTATGGAATTGGAGTTGGTACAAATATTTCTGTGTAAATAGTTAGCTATTGGCATTATTTACAATTTTCCAGAACATTACAAACACCTATGAAGAAGAAAGTGAGAGTTTACCTTGCTCTTCTCTCATATGAGATGCTTGATATTCACGAATTTGAGCTGCTCGCTGAGGAGACATGTTGGCTTGTTGCTTTCGCATATGAGTGGCGTGTGATTTACGAACTTCAGCTTGCTGAGGAGACATGTTGGCTTGTTGCTTTTGCATGAGCGGCATGTGATTTACAAACTTCAGCTGCTCGCTGAGGAGATGTGATGGCTCATTGCTTTTGCATATAAGCTGCGTGTGATTTATGAACTTCAGCTGCTCACTGAGGAGACATGATCACTCGTTGTTTTCACATATCAGCTGCACAAGATTTACAAACTTCTGCTGCTCGCTGAGGTAAAATCATGGCTTGTTACTGTATCATGTAAGGTGGATTAGCTTCTCAGCGGCGTTGAACCCACTGTGGTGATGTGTTTTCACGACAGTGATGGTTTGTTTCAACACTGGACAGCAGTTTACAATTAGATAAAGGCTTGACTGGTGTTGGTGACATTAGCCCTTGAGATGACATGAAATCATGTTCAGGAGACTTTGAAGATAGTGGAGAAGGACTATACTTAATGTTGTTAGTCAATATGCACCACAAGCTACGTATGTATACATTTGTGAGGTGTCATTTATTGGAGTCTCTACACAGGTGTCCCGCTGTCTGTCAACCAGCTACAAACTGCTAGACTGAGTACTGCTGTATCCATAGCAACTGAGGCTGCGGGGGTTTGTGGGGGATGTAGTCCACCCGTAATCCCTCATTCAGTGCACAGGGATGAAGGACCTGTGATGACGTCACCATTATGTGATCAGGGGCGGAGCTCAGAGCCCTGGTGAGTGATCACATGACAGTAACATCATCACATGTAACTCACATAGTCAATCATCGCTCACAGACAGGTGGTCATTAGTATTTTGACAAAATAATACTCCCACTTCTGTACAGCATCCACATACTATTCAAACTGGGACAGCTCATAGAGTTCCATAGCTGTAAGCACCACTTTTGCACTGATGACACTGATATCTACCTCTCTGCCCAGTTGTTACCTCTTTGCCTATCAGGCATCCTCTTTCTCCTCCTCTCACCTTCTAAAACTCAACATGGGGAAAACTGAATTCATGATCTTTTCCCCCTTTTTACTCCTCCCCACCAACCAGTGGAGATTATGAGAAACCTGGAGCAGAGATAACACGCTGGCCTGGTGACCCCCTAACACCAATTTAGAGAACATAAAACATTCACATCCCTTATCAGTGGACTAGTTAAGTATTGACTCCTCATCTCATCCTGTTCTGTGCCTTTTTATATGCATGTGCGTATATATTTATATGCACATGCATATAAAAAGGCACAGAACAGGATGAGATGAGGAGTCAATACTTAACTAGTCCACTGATAAGGGATGTGAATGTTTTATGTTCTCTAAATTGGTGTTAGGGGGTCACCAGGCCAGCGTGCTATCTCTGCTCCAGGTTTCTCATAATCTCCATGTTATAGCGATCTTTCAAACCTACTCAGGGTACTTCTTCTTAAATGGAATAGATCAGAAGAGGCATATATATGCCTCTTCTGATCTATTCCATTTAAGAAGAAGTACCCTGAGTAGGTTTGAAAGATCGCTATAACATGGAGATTATGAGAAACCTGGAGCAGAGATAGCACGCTGGCCTGGTGACCCCCTAACACCAATTTAGAGAACATAAAACATTCACATCCCTTATCAGTGGACTAGTTAAGTATTGACTCCTCATCTCATCCTGTTCTGTGCCTTTTTATATGCATGTGCATATAAATATATACATGCCTCTTCTGATCTATTCCATTTAAGAAGAAGTACCCTGAGTAGGTTTGAAAGATCGCTATAACATCATGTATTTATGTTAGCCATTAAAAGGTATCACATCTACAAGACTACTTGGTTTCTCTTACTGAGAACAATCACATTTTGCTCTACTGGTGAACACCGTTCCAAACTTTTTTTGCTGAAAATACAGAACTACAAAGATATCCGTCCTTTTCTATCTTTGCAGTATGCAGCATGCTGTCAAGGAGACTGACCACCACCTGAAGCCATTTTATAGAGGTCAATAGATCTTCTCTTCTTGCACAGCCTTACAAGGATGTTTGGTACCTTTCATACAGGACAAAATATTCTACAAACTATTGTGGATTTTGGTGCAGAATTGAAAATAGCAGAATTCTGTTGCCAATTTCACAGTTAGAAGTGTGAATTTTAGTAGGGGAATTCAGCAACGGTATATTCCACAATGCTGTTGCGGAATATTTCGTCCCATGTGAAAGGTCCCAGTGTGCCAGCTTTAGGTGTCTGTTATCTCTATGTAAAATACAGAGATAACAGACCAGACTGTAGAGCATGCACCCACTGCATATTGGCAGCATGTAAGTTGAGCAGGGAAAATGTAACTGGTGAAGGCAAACTAGAACAGATGGTGGGAAAGGAGGTAGTGAGTGCAGGGAGGACTGAAGAAGGGGGAATGTGGGAGTTAACAAAGCAAAAACTAACATACTTGGTTGAACCATGCATGGACATTTTTACTATAGAAATGCCAACGGCTTATGCAAGGGCAGCAGGGGAGTGCACATTTAGGCTGCCAATCAGAAGGTGAGGTCCCGCCAAGGGAAAACCAGTAGCCAGCCACAGTAACTGCACAGGAAGTAAAACAGGGAAATGGGAACATCCCCTCTAATGCTTGTGTGTCCTCTTTTATTGACATAGGAGGAGTAACACTTGATAAGTGGAAAGGGGATCCCTGCATAAATTCTCATTGATGAAGTCAACCAGAGTTGGTGGTCCTCTATCCAGGTGTCCCATCACAGTCACATGGTTTGTTTCTATGATATGTACACCTTTGATTAAGGTCTTATACACAAGTGGCTTTATGGCAGCACACATGCTTTTGTACTACAGAGCTATAGACTTGCCCTGCACCGCCATATGGATACTCCATGTCAAAGTTGTATGAAGCTATAAAATGGCCATGTGTATAAAGTCTAAAAAAAAGGTTGTATTTTGGAATCCCCTAATCTAATAAAAAAGGTACAATTTTATATTATATCCCTATTTAAAAAAAAAAGAAAGTCAAACATTTTAATATATACTAATTTTCTTAACCAAAGTAATCAGATTATTTTATATTTCTTAAAGCTAAGGTTTAATTAAAAAAAAGTTTTGATTTTTCTGTCCATTTCTCTATTTTTATGTCAAAGGAATGGAAATACAGCATGATATCCCCCTGTAGTTTATATAATCCATTTTTATTGTCTTATTTTCACCATTGTGTGCTGCACAGAAAAGTAAAGACATACCTAGAAAATATACATTAGAAGTCAAATGCAAAGTATTTTTAAGCCCTTTGCAGATGATATATATTTAATTGAATACTGCTGAGAGGTTTTAAATAATGTCAGAAACTGTCACAAACATCAAATGAGTGATATTCTTCCATATTAAAGAACTGCATCTTTTAATCTTCAAAGCCGGGTTATGAAAATGTCAGCAAGAAAGTCATATTAGATCTAAGGATTTATGTAATGTTGAACATTTTCTTAAAAAATAGAAATCTGGAATAATAAATAATAGTCAATCATTTTATGCTCATCATTTCCAGGAAATGCTAAAGAGAAGGTTTCCTGTATTCATCTGTATGCTATGTTTTATGCTGGGATTAAAATGGTGGCATGTAATTCCTTGCAACATTAATTCAGTTACACCTTCTTAAAATACTTTACATGATTCTGTAAATTTACAGATTTGTTAAATTGCTTATTGCAGAATATGCTTGGCAGAATCGCTACCTCTTGCTGAAAGTTATAGTGGAAATATAGGCTGAGAAAAGCTTAACACATATAAAGATACAGATGTTCAGTCCTTATCTCTCCATAAATTGTATTAAAGGGCTGCTCCAGCGAAAACAAATTTTTCCATCCTTATATTCTTCACCTGATTGTCAGACTCTGGACATTTCCTACCGTTTTCCCCTAGCCAATCACAGCCGGCGCTCAATCATTCACAGCCATTCAGTGAATGACATCATTGAATGGCTGTGATTGGCTCATCGAGCACTGGCTGTGATTCGCTGGAGCTCAATCCAATCACAGTACTTGCTTTGCTGGAGGCGGAGTATTCAAAGCCCTGTCACTGGAAAGAAACTGATATGTCAGCGTGGAGGACACTGCAGCTTGTCGCAGCATCGACGGAGACCAACATGAGGCACAGGGAAGCCGTGGACCAGGTGCGTGTAAGCCCTCTCTCTGAAAATAAGACACTGTGCCTCTTTTGGGTAAAAAAATATTTCAAGGCAGTGTCTTATTTTCGGGGAAACGTGGTATGTATATTGCAATCATTTTCATGAGGTGCAGCCTCCCTAATGTTGAAAGTTCTCCCTTCTTTCTCTTTCACTATTTTGCAATTACATGATGCATCAGCACAATATCACATGAACAGCTAGAGACTATACCATCTCTGCCTGGTGAGAGAGCATTGTAATTATTAGTACTCTGTATATGCACCTAGATAAACTAAGGCTCATAAGTATACAAGCAGGAGGCGGAGCTATCATCTCCCTCATTATACGGCTGTGCCCAGCTGGCATCCACATATACAGTGGGGGAAAAAAAGTATTTAGTCAGATACCAATTGTACAACATCTCCCACAGAGGCCTGTAATTGACATCGTAGGTAGACCTCAACTCTGAGAGACAACATGAGAAAACACATCCTGAACATCACATTGTCTGATTTTTAACAAATTTATTTGCAAATTATGGTGTAAAATAAGTATTTGGTCACCTACAAACAAGCAAGATTTCTGGGTCTCATAGACCTGTAACTTCTTCTTTAAGAGGCTCCTCTGTCCTCCACTCATTACCTGTAGTAATGGCATCTGTTTGAACTTGTTATCAGTATAAAAGACACCTGTCTATAGCCTCAAGCAGTCACACTCCTAACTCCACTATGGTGAAGACCAAAGTGCTGTCGAAGGACACCAGAAACAAAATTGTAGCCCTGCACCAGACTGGGAAGACTGAATCTGCAATAGGCAAGCAGCTTGGTGTGAAGAAATCAACTGTGGGAGCAATAATTAGAGAATGGAACAAATACAAGACCACTGATAATCTCCCTCGATCTGGGGCTCCATGCAAGATCTCATCCTGTGGAGTCAAAATGATCACAAGAACGGTGTGCAAAAATCCTAGAACCACACAGGGGAATCTAGTGAATGACCTGCAGAGAGCTGGGACCAACGTAACAAAGGCTACCATCAGTAACACACTACGCCGCCAGGGACTCAGATCCTGCAGTGCCAGACATGTCCTTCTGCTTAAGCCAGTACATGTCCGGGACAGACCGAAGTTTGCTAGAGAGCATTTGGATGATCCAGAAGAGTATTGGGAGAATGTCATATGGTGAGATGAAACCAAGTAGAACTGTTTGGCAGAAACACAACTCGTCGTGTTTGGAAGAGAAAGAATGCTGAGTTGCATCCAAAGAGCACCATACCTACTGTGAAGTATGGGGGTGGCAACATCATGCTTTGGGGCTGTTTCTCTGCAAAGGGACCAGGACGACTGATCCGTATACATGAAAGAATAAATGGGGCCATTTATCGTGAGATTTTGAGTGCAAACCTCCTACCATCAGCAAGGGCACTGAAGATGAAACGTGGCTGGGTCTTTCAGCATGACAATTATCCCAAGCACACCACCAGGGCAACGAAGGAGTGGCTTTGTAAGAAGCATTTCAAGGTCCTGGAGTGGCCTAGCCAGTCTCCAGATCTCAATCCTATAGAAAACCTTTGGATAGAGTTAAAAGTCCGTGTTGCCCAGTGACAGCCCCAAAACATCACTGCTCTTCAAGAGATCTGCATAGAGGAATGGGCCAACATACCAGCCACAGTGTGTGCCAACTTTGTGAGGACTTACAGAAAACGTTTGACCTCTGTCATTGCCAAAAAAAGATATATAACAAAGTATTGAGATGAACTTTTGTTATTGACCAAATACTTATTTTCCATCATAATTTGCAAATAAATTTGTTAAAAATCACGCAATGTGATTTTCTGGATGTGCTTTCTCATGTTGTCTCTCATAGTTGAGGTCTTCCTATGATGTCACTTACAGGCCTCTCTCATCTTTTTAAGTGGGAGATCTTGTACAATTGGTATCTGACTAAATACTTTTTTTCCCCACTGTAGCTGTATTAAACATATATGCAGATGGTCCAGATGGATCGCCCCTGCTAGGCGATGACATGGAATCTGTGGCCTTTCTGCAATGTCAATTGCAGAAGGGCCGCGGATCAGACGGCTTCCATTGATTTTTGATTTTTCACTTAAACATACTTAATAAACTGATCATTTTTAGGAGCCTGTAATGATCATAACATTTCCCTGTAAGTTAAAGGTGTTTTCCAGGATTAATCATTTCAGGCAAGTTAAGTTCAAGAATCCTAGTAGGACAAAAAGCAAAAAAGTAAAAATTCAATGAATACATTTAAAATTGTATTAAATTAGTAAAGCTTTTTTTCAGCAGTTAAAAAAAAATATTAAAAGTTCAAGAAAATCCTTTTCTTCAGTGTATGCATAAAAAAGCACAATTTAAAAAATTAACATAATTGCTATTACTCCATCCATAAAAGTCCTCGCTATTAAAATATTGCATTATTTTTCCTGCACAATGAACACTGATCAGGCAGAAAAATACACAATTTCAGTATTGTGCTTTTTTGGTCACCCCGTCTCCAAGAAAAAATTGAATAAAAAATAATTAAAAAGTTGTATGCATCCTAAAAAGGTTCCAACAGAAATGGCAGCTCATCCTACGAAAATAAGCTCTCACAGAGATGCACAGATGAAAAAATAAAAAATTATGGGTCTCAGAGTATAGCAACAAAAGCTTTAAAACAATTAAAGTAGCACAACATAAAAACTACTGTATATAAATGTGGTATCATTATAATTAGAGATGAGCGAGCACCAAAATGCTCGGGTGCTCGTTACTCGAGTCGAACTTTCAGTGATGCTCGAGAGTTCATTTCGAGTAACGAACCCCATTGAAGTCAATGGGCGACTCGAGCATTTTTGTATATCGCCGATGCTCGCTAAGGTTTTCATTTGTGAAAACCTGGGAAATTCAAGAAAGTGATGGGAACGACACAGAAACGGATAGGGCAGGCGAGGGGCTACATGTTGGGCTGCATCTCAAGTTCCCAGGTCCCACTATTAAGCCACAATAGTGGCAAGAGTGAGACCCCCCCACACACACACACACTGTCAGCATGAAGATCGTTCTCCTCTGCCACAGCTGTAACAGCTGTGGCAGAGAAGAACGATATTAGCCCATTGAATTCAATGGAGCCGGCAATATAGCTGGCTCCATTGAAAGCAATGGGCTGCCGGCGATCGCGGGATGAATTGTCGGGAAGGGGTTAAATATATAAGCCCTTCCCTGCAATTCATCCAGAAATGTGTAAAAATAAAAAATATATATATACTCACCTGGTCCCGGCAGACGGAGTTCAGCGCGGCCAGCGGCAGTCCTCCTGAACTGCTCTGAACAGCTGTGAGTAGTATTCAGCAGCCGGGGATTTAAAATCCCCACCTGCTGAATGAGCTGCCTCTAATTGGTCACAGCCTGACCAATCAGAGGCAGATTCCACTCACACACCCATTCATGAATTTATGAATGGGTGAGTGACTGCTGCCTCTCATCTGATTGGTCCCGCTGAGCCAATCAGAGGTAGCAGTCACACACCCATTCATAAATTCATGAATGGGTGTGTGAGTGGAATCTGCCTCTGATTGGTCAGGCTGTGACCAATTAGAGGCAGCTCATTCAGCAGGCGGGGATTTTAAATACTACTCACAGCTGTTCAGAGCAGTTCAGGAGGACTGCCGCTGGCCGCGCTGAACTCCGTCTGCCGGGACCAGGTGAGTATATATATATATATTTTATTTTTACACATTTCTGGATGACTTGCAGGGAAGGGCTTATATATTTAACCTCTTCCCGAATATTCATCCCGCGATCGCCGGCAGCCCATTGCTTTTAATGGAGCCGGCTGTATTGCCGGCTCCATTGAATTCAATGGGTTAACATCGTTCTGCCGGGACAAGGTGAGTATATATATAATTTTTTTTTTACACATTTCTGGATGAATTGCAGGGAAGGGCTTATATATTTAAGCCCTTCCCGACAATTCCTCTCCGCGTATTGCCGGCTCCATTGAATTCAATGGTCAGTGCTCGTTTAATCGAGACGAGTACCGTGCATCAAGCTCGGACGAGTATGCTCGCTCATCTCTAATTATAATCATACTGAGCCTTAGAAGAAGGCTCACATGTCATTTTTTTCTACACCATGAATTTCATTTTTTTTTTCCACTTCACGCTATCCGTTTTTGCTTTTTTTTCTGATAAATTGAATACATTTTTTAATGAATTGAAAGTTTTAAAATACAAAAAATGGTACCATTAAAAAATACAACTAATCCCACAAAAAATCAAGCCTTCATACAGCTGCAAGCATAGCCAGATGGAATAGCTGTAGGTTGTACAAGGTATTTGTTCGTATTTTGGCCAAGATATTTAAGCCCATGAGCCCACCTCAAAGATCCTCATTGTCTCGTGGGTCCCTACTCTAACGAGACAACTAACCCTAAGAAACCAGACTGAACGCGGGGTGATTGTCCCAGCACTGTGACCTAAGGACCTGCCTGCATCCTAGATAATGAAGGATTCCCAGCAGGACACAGTTCACACTACACGAAAGGCAAACTGCACACATACGCAGGAACATGACGCTGCTCAAATTAAAACACACACTGAACACGCCTGCTCACACCACATGTCTGGCCACATGCACAGACAATCTGAACATCACACTGAACATAATAAAAAAATAGAGGAAAGACCAGCAGTCACAGCAGAGGAGCTGGTATATATGAGCAGCAGACCTGGGGGATTGGCTTGTTTGAGAAATCCACACCCAGCCAGCTAAATCCACCCCACCTGTGGAGCACTGCTGCTGGAAACCTATGTAGAACAATAGATTCCAGAAAATTGCTCTAACAGTACCCCCCCCCCCCCCCCCCCTTAAAGAGGAGCCTCCAGAGATACATGTACCTAACACACAGGGGTCTGGTGCAAAAGGAAAGACGGATCAATGTGATAGTTCAGAACCAGAAATACTGTGCAAATTTGCACACAAAACACCAAAAGAAAGAGAACAAGTCACTCAGACAGACATACAGAACAGGATCATACTGCGAATAACACCAGAATCTAGACATCGGAAATGACAGACCACAGAACAACAAGACTGAGGAATAACACCAGAAGGCTAGATGCGGGAAGTGACAGTCCACTGAACAACAAGACTGAGAATAGTACCAGAAGGCTAGATTCTGGAACAGACAAACCATTGAACAGCAAGACTGTGAATAGCACCAGGAGGCTAGACACTAAAAGAGACAAAAAAACACCTCATCGTTCACATGCACAGAACATAGAGCGGAAAACATACATAAACCAAACTAACAAAATGACAAATAGGACTTATCCATTGGAGCCTAGCACAATGCACAAAGATACACACTTATGACAAAGAAGGAGAAGGCCAGAACAAAGGCACAATGCACAGAGGTGTCAGGTGCAAATGATTGCATTCCTCTTACCTGAAATGTGCATTCTGTTACATCTCCCCCCCCCCCCCCCCCAATCCCCACCCCTCCGAACTGGGGAACTCAGATCGAACTGCAGAACTGCAAAACAGACTTCATACTCGCCGACAGGCAAACTCAGGCAGAACCGCAACATTGCTAACCAACTTCATACTTAGCGACATACATAAACCAATGACTGACAAGTGCTCAAAACACTTACCTGCATAACTGCACATATAGCCAGATGGAATAACTATAGGATGTACAAGGTATTCGTTTGTATTTTGGCCAAGATACTAAAGCCTGCAAGCCCACTTAAAGGGTCCTTGTAAGACACAGTTCACACTACATGAAAGGCAAACTACACAGACATGCAGGAACATGACACTGATCAAAGTAAAACACACACTGAACATGCCCGCTCACACCACATGTCCAGCCACATGCATAGACATGCAGGAACATGACACTGTTCAGACTGAACATACTAAACAACTAGAGGAAAGACCAGCAGTCACAGCAAAGGAGCTTGACAATCCCCTGGGGGATTGGCTGGCTGGAAAAATCCACACCCAGTTAGCTCAATCAACCACACCTGTGGAGCCATGCTGATGGAAACCATGTGGTACAACAGATCCCAGCAGAACGCTCTAACATGGTCTTGAAAGGGTCAAATTATTAGTAACCTATCTCTTATAGTAGATCATCAATATTAAATTGTATGGGGTCTCACAAGCAGCATCCCCACCGAGTATAGGTCATCAATAGAGATGAGCGAGCATACTCGTCCGAGCTTGATGCTCGTTCGAGTATTAGGGTGCTCGAGATGCTCGTTACTCGAGACAAGCACCACGCGGTACTCCTCTCGATTAAACGAGGACTGACCATTGAATTCAATGGAGCTGGCAATACAGCCGGCTCCATTGAAAGCAATGGGCTGCCGGCGATCGCGGGATGAATTGTCGGGAAGGGCTTAAATATATAAGCCCTTCCCTGCAATTCGTCCAGAAATGTGTAAAAAAAAAAATATATATATATACTCACCTGGTCCCGGCAGACGGAGTTCAGCGTGGCCGGCTGCAGTCCTCCTGAACTGCTCTGAACAGCTGTGAGTAGTATTCAGCAGCCGGGGATTTAAAATTCAATGGGCTAACATTGTTCTGCCGGGACAAGGTGAGTATATATATTTTTTTATTTTTACACATTTCTGGATGAATTGCAGGGAAGGGCTTATATATTTAAGCCCTTCCCGACAATTCATCCCGCGATCGCCGGCAGCCCATTGCTTTCAATGGAGCCGGCTGTATTGCCGGCTCCATTGAATTCAATGGGCTAACATCGTTCTGCCAGGACAAGGTGAGTATATTTTTATTTTTATTTTTGCACATTTCTGGATGAATTGCAGGGAAGGGCTTATATATTTAAGCCCTTCCCGACAATTCATCCCGCGATCGCCGGCAGCCCATTGCTTTCAATGGAGCCGGCTGTATTGCCGGCTCCATTGAATTCAATGGGCTAACATCGTTCTGCCAGGACAAGGTGAGTATATTTTTATTTTTATTTTTGCACATTTCTGGATGAATTGCAGGGAAGGGCTTATATATTTAAGCCCTTCCCGACAATTCATCCCGGGATCGCCGGCAGCCCATTGCTTTCAATGGAGCCGGCTGTATTGCCGGCTCCATTGAATTCAATGGGCTAACATCGTTCTTCTCTGCCACAGCTGTTACAGCTGTGGCAGAGGAGAACGATCTTTACGCTGACAGTGCGGGGGGGGGGTCTCACTCTTGCCACTATTGTGGCTTAATAGTGGGACCTGGGAACTTGAGATGCAGCCCAACATGTAGCCCCTCGCCTGCCCTATCCGTTGCTGTGTCGTTCCCATCACTTTCTTGAATTTCCCAGGTTTTCACAAATGAAAACCTTAGCGAGCATCGGCGATATACAAAAATGCTCGAGTCGCCCATTGACTTCAATGGGGTTCGTTACTCGAAACGAACTCTTGAGCATCACTGAAAGTTCGACTCGAGTAACGAGCACCCGAGCATTTTGGTGCTCGCTCATCTCTAGTCATCAATAGTTTATTCCTAGAAAACCCCTTTTAACTCTCATTGCCTACAGCTGCCATAAGTGTCCTGCTGCATTCTGTTTACAAGACACTCAAGAGGAAACTGTACATCATCAATATTGCAACCACAAGGATGTTTTTAAAAATATAGAATAGCTACAACTTTTCAAAAAGAATAACTATATAATGGAATTGAGGAATAATAAAAAAAAACAAGACAGATGTGCAGATGGAGCTTTGTATAGACTATGAATCAAAATTAGGCTTATTTATCATATAAAAGTCAGTCTTCTATAGAATTTGTGATTAACGTAAAATCTACTGGTTTCGGAAATATTTATGAGCAATAAAGCTATAACTAGAATTAATCAGGGAAAATGATGACTATGAACATGCTGCTGAGAGGATGCAGTTTAACCTTACCCGGCCACATTATGCAAAGGCTTGAAAAGGTCACTGAAAATGTCTCCTTAGTATAGAACTCACTAAATTATAACATCACTTAATGAACTTTTTAACACAATCAATAAGCAACAAATCAATCCGCAAGAATAAGAACACTGAAATAGCAAATAGTCATGTACATGTATCAAAGTGAAATAGATCAGTAAGTTCTACCTTAGGGTAAATTTACATGGGTAGTTTTCATGTCCATGTGCTGTGCATGTTTGTAAGCATCTGCACACGGACAGCACACTGACCCACTGCAGGCAATGGTGCTATATAGCTGTGCATATGGAATAAACTAGATGTGCATAAATGGAATAAACTAAGGACAACAGAACAGAAGGACTTGTGGATTTTGGTTACAAGTTAGCTAAACAGCAGCACTCAGTGCCAAGCAGTTGGGTCAGCTTTTTTTTGGTGTTACGAGGTAGAAAGGAGGTTAATATATTGTAATAATATTATAATCTGTAATAATAAAGGGGATAGAATGAGTCCTATGATGTTCTCCAGCATTGATGAAGTGTCCCTATGGATTTTCTCTTTGGATGGCAATCTTATATTTTCAGGCAGATGTTCCAATAAATGCTTGTTTCTAAACATCAGTGGTGCTCCAGGACTGCATACTGGTGTATATCTTCCTGCACTCTTGTATGTTCACTCGTGCATTGAGGGTTCATATGAAACTGGATACCTGCACTCCTGACATGCCAGTGATGTCCTCTGTCAGCTTAGAGCTCTTTACGTAGGGTGACTGAGTCTGGCAGGTCATTCCAGCGGTAATCGTTCCTGTGCATTTACACAAGAATGGTCCATGCTAGTGAATATAGGCAGAGTGGACTGGAGATCCTTCCGACTCATTCGCTCCCATCCGCAGTAATCAGGTAGTTGTTTATAAGTGAACGGATATCTGTTTACAAGGACCGCTTGCTCATTAAGTTTTCTGCATGCAGAAACTGAGCAACAAGCAAGAAGTGAACAAATGTTTGGCATTCAGTTGAGACATGCATCAACACTGAATGATAATTCAGATTCTTGCATCCAGTGGGAATCTGAATATGTATTGGCCAGTGTAAAAAGGCCCCTACTCTCTGTTTACTTGCACATCATCTCTCAGTACTTAACCCCTTCCTCAGTAATGCATCCGCTCCAACAACTGCACATTATTAAACGGCATGACTTAAATGCTCCGTATATAAGTTCAGCCTCATATCACTGATGCAGATTGTCTGTTTGCTGGGGATGGAGACGGGATTCAGCAGGCTGAGTGAGGAAAAATAAAGGTGAAGAGAAGTTTAGGCTCAGTCACTCAAGGGAAAAACTAAGCTCTCTGTGGGGGGTTACAAGGGTTATTACTGCTCTGAGCTTGGCTGGATAAGGAACAGATAGAGGAGCTGGAGACCATTCAGACTATAAGGTGCAAGGACACTAGGAAAAATTTTTGCTAAAAAAAAAATGCATATTTTAGTCAGAAAAATATGGCAAGATTTTAGAGTGTATCTGGCCTCTTGTCCACGGGGACAGATCTGCAGCGGGTCACCTGCACACGTGATCTGCGCCCCATAGGGATGCATTGGACACCCGCAGGTAATTAAATACCTGCGGAGGTCACTTTCCCTTGAGGCGTGGATTGCGTGTGCGGAAAAACACCCGCAGCATGCTCTATTTTAGTGCGGGTCTCCCATGGGGACGGCTCCTGCAGGCTTTTATTGAAGCCTATGGAAGCCGTCCGGATCCATGGCACACCTGCAGCTAAATTCCTGCTCTCCGGCGCGGGAGTGCGGGAGAGCAGGAGTTCAAAGAAAAGAGTGCACGGCGCATGCGAGCACATCCGCCGGGCCGAAGAAAGAAGATCCGGCCACGATGGAGAGCAGATCCACAGCGTCCGGACAGGTGAGTAAATCCTTATTTTTAGGCCTCATGTCCGTGGGAAAGGAGGAACCCTTCTGCATGAAGAATCTGCGGCGGGCCTGATTTTCCCCGTTCACATGAGGCCTAAGAAGAGACATTAAAACCTGTAATCTCAATATATCATCCCGCTATAAATCTCTTGTTGTTAGGTGCACTGTCCAGACTAAGTCCTCTGCTTCTATGTCAGGCAGATGTAGGCGTCGTCCTGCTAAACTTGTTCCCTGAGCTTATACCTATTCTCTTCCAGCACACCTATAGTTAATTGCTCTGGGTCTTCTTCTGTGTAGAATCATAGAATGATAGAATGGTAGAGCTGGAAGGGACCTCCAGGGTCATCTGGTCCAACCCCATACTCAGTGCAGGATCGCTAAATCATCCCAGACAGATATTTGTCCAGCCTTTGTATGAACACTTCCATTGAAGGAGAACTCACCACCTCCTGTGGTAACCTGTTCCACTCATTAATCATCCTCATTGTCAGAAAGTTTTTTCTAATATCTAATTTGTATCTCCTCCCTTTCAGTTTCATCCCATTGCTTCTAGTCTTTCCTTGTACAAATGAGAATAGGGCTGATCCCTCTGCACTGTGACAGCCCTTCAGATGTTTGTAGACAGCTATTAAGTCTCCTCTCAGCCTTCTTATTTGTAAGCTAAACATTCCCACATCCTCTAACCGTTCCTCATAGGACATGATTTGCAGACCGCTCACCATCTTGGTAACTCTTCTTTGAACTTGTTCCAGTTTGTCTATGTCTTTTTTAAAGTGGGGTGCCCACTTTTTTTAGGCCTGTTTATTATAAATAAGTTATATCCTTCAAGCCTTGTATTCCAATCATGTGTATCATTCCACCAAGTTTCCGTGAAAGCACCACAAAGAGAAACATTATCCCCACCTTCCACCGGACTCACATCAGTGACCTCCCACTCATGTTGCAAGGTCTATTACAAGGTCAGATATTAACTCACAGGGTAGCTACTAGCAAGTAGCAAGTGAGTTGTGCTGCGGAGGCATTATTCTATCATTCCTTTGCACAGACATCTATAAAGGAAAAGGATCCTTGCCGTTATAGTTGACAAGCTATGGAATGCTCAAGTGGTAGTAATTAGTGTTCCTTGTCGTGATTGGCCGGGCGATAAAATTTTGCAAAATCGGATAGGTCATCCTGAACAGCAAAAATAGTTTTACAGATGACAGTTTAAGGATGCGAGTGCGTCTCAGTTGTTAGCACTGTTGTCCTTCACTGCCAGGGTCTGATTGCCCTTTTCCACAGTCTGACAATCATTTAAATGACTGCACGAGTGCTGACGTCACCTCTAAGGTCGTTAGTGCTTGTGCAGAGTGTTTACACTAAAAGATTTATCACTGGATCGTGTGCTTCTTGCTGAGCAGGGAACATTCCACCATCCAGCAATAGTATTTATAAATAATGACAAGTGAACAAATATTGAGTGGGTTTTTTTTGCATTATATGTGTAACGATTATCGCGCGATAACCGTCATGTGTTAATGGCCCACTAGGTTCAAATCCCATCAAGGATAACATCTGCATGGAGTTTAAAAAACCCAACTATTATAATTTTAGGTAGGTGTATCAGACTTTACACTTGGCTCCTAGTTTACTATTGAAGTGAACACTGCAGCTAATTATTAAGTTGCACTTCTCATTGGTTGACAATAAAGCAACCTTTGATCTTGAGGGCTTCTTTTAGTAAATATCTTAAAATATAAATAGGAGCCCTCAACATCAAAAATTACCGTATTGTCAACCAATGAAGAGTGCAACCTAATATTTAGCTGTAGAGTTCACCCCAAAAGCAAACTAGGAGTCAAAGGTAATGTCTGATACACCTTCTTAAAATTAGAATACGGTAGTTGGAGAAAAAAAAATGATTGTTTTGCTCGTGAGTAGGTGTCAGAGCAACCCAACATACAGAGCAGTTACTAAGTCACATGGCACCATTAATGCTCCATATAGGTAGGAAAATTGAGGTTTTGTCAAGTTTATCAGGCCCAAAATATAACACAGGTCAAGGTGGCTATGGAGGAGGCTGTCAGTGTTCATCTTCATGACTCTCGAGTTATTGGCATAATGGCATTATAAGGCTCTTTATTAGAGATGAGCGAGCACCAAAATGCTCGGGTGCTCGTTACTCGAGTCGAACTTTCAGTGATGCTCGAGAGTTTGTTTCGAGTAACGAACCCCTTTGAAGTCAATGGGCGACTCGAGCATTTTTGTATATCGCCGATGCTCGCTAAGGTTTTCATTTGTGAAAACCTGGGAAATTCAAGAAAGTGATGGGAACGACACAGAAACGGATAGGGCAGGCGAGGGGCTACATGTTGGGCTGCATCTCAAGTTCCCAGGTCCCACTATTAAGCCACAATAGTGGCAAGAGTGAGACCCTCCCCCCCCCCCCCCGCACTGTCAGCATGAAGATCGTTCTCCTCTGCCACAGCTGTAACAGCTGTGGCAGAGAAGAACGATGTTAGCCCATTGAATTCAATGGAGCCGGCAATACAGCCGGCTCCATTGAAAGCAATGGGCTGCCGGCGATCGCGGGATGAATTGTCGGGAAGGGCTTAAATATATAAGCCCTTCCCTGCAATTCATCCAGAAATGTGTAAAAATCAGAGGCAGATTCCACTCACACACCCATTCATGAATTTATGAATGGGTGAGTGACTGCTGCCTCTCATCTGATTGGTCCCGCTGAGCCAATCAGAGGCAGCAGTCACACACCCATTAATAAATTCATGAATGGGTGTGTGAGTGGAATCTGCCTCTGATTGGTCAGGCTGTGACCAATTAGAGGCAGCTCATTCAGCAGGCTGGGATTTTAAATCCCCGGCTGCTGAATACTACTCACAGCTGTTCAGAGTAGTTCAGGAGGACTGCCGCTGGCCGCGCTGAACTCCGTCTGCCGGGATCAGGTGAGAATATATATATATTTTTTTTTTTACCCATTTCTGGATGAATTGCAGGGAAGGGCTTATATATTTAACCCCTTCCCGACAATTCATCCCGCGATCGCCGGCAGCCCATTGCTTTTAATGGAGCCGGCTGTATTGCCGGCTCCATTGAATTCAATGGGCTAACATCGTTCTGCCGGGACAAGGTGAGTATATATATTTTTTTTTTTACACATTTCTGGATGAATTGCAGGGAAGGGCTTATATATTTAAGCCCTTCCCGACAATTCATCCCGCGCTCGCCGGCAGGCCATTGCTTTCAATGGAGCCAGCTGTATTGCCGGCTCCATTGAATTCAATGGTCAGTGCTCGTTTAATTGAGACGAGTACCGCGTGGTGCTCGTCTCGAGTAACGAGCATCTCGAGCACCCTAATACTCGAACGAGCATCAAGCTCGGACGAGTATGCTCGCTCATCTCTACTCTTTATATATATAAAAAAATTCTTAAAAATTTTTCACTTTGTGAGGCGATTTTTCTGCCCAAATCAACTGGTGTACGTTATTCTACATGTGCTTTGGCTCTTCTAATAAAAGATCTTTGCATTATTTAATATGTCAATATTCTTTATGATACACTAGTCTTCAGAGTACCCTTACAATACTTATTGACTAGGTATACTTGAATGGGCACCCTAGAGACAGAGCCACCCTTTGTGAGGCTCTGCCCAAGTGTAGAACATTTACCATGCATATTTAAAATATCCATTAACCCTACTCTGTGGAGGCTGTGGTTTGATAGCTGGCGGGTTTCCGCTTTGCTTTTTTACGATACCGCCTTATACAACATGCGGTACCGCTTTGCGCTCACGTGATATGTGCGCTATTGAATAGAGACAATGTTTAGTTGCCCGGAGATTTCCCTAGGTAGTATGTGCTGCGCATGCGCTATTCATTTTGATGTCGCGCCCCTTCGTTGCTATGCCAACATGACGTAGATAGACACTCACGGCACCCGTTCTTTGCGACTGCGCAGTGCCGTTCTGCTCTGACATGGTCGCGTTGATGAGGATGTGACGGCGCGGCACACAGTGCACTTGCGCACTCGACATTTGATGTCTGATGTGAGTGTTTATGGGGTTGCCTCTTGTGCCTGTATGGTGCGGTGTGGCCGCGGTGAGATCGCACCGCTGATTACGCGATCAATGTGACGCGGACTACAGATGAGCCTTTGGTATATGGTGCTGGGTTGCTAGGAGATGCATGCTACATCCAGCCAATGCTAATGACGATTTAATATGCATGTTAGCTTCATTATCAAGCCCATTATCCTAAGCAACTTTTTACACCTGATGTCTCCTCCCTCTAGCCAACACCTATTGGGTAAGTTTGGGGTGTGTCACAAGGGTTATCTTTGGATTGGGTAATTTTCACACAAGGTTGGATATATATGTGTGTCAGTGTTTTAGTATGTCTATGCTTGACAAAGTCCGCTGCGCCGGACGAAACGTCACAAAGCTCTGTAACCAATGGAGTTTTAACCAATAAAGCTGGAATTTTGATTTCAATTCAACTAATGGCTGTCTGAAAAAGATTCCTACGTGGTGCTGCTTGCATACTGCATTCTGTTCGTTGCTTCTTGGGATCCCTGAAGTCCGGACGCTATGGTGAGCGCGCACCCTTAGAATTTCATCTTTATCTCCCCCACTGCCATGGCTATTTGGCGTGCTGCTGAGACCTCGTTTGGCTAATATTTAGCTGTAGAGTTCACCACAAAAGCAAACTAGGAGTTAAGGGTAAAGTCTGATACACCTTCGTAAAATTAGAATACGGTAGTTGGAGAAAAAAAATGATTGTTTTGCTCGTGAGTAGGTGTCAGAGCAAACCAACATACAGAGCAGTTACTAAGTCACATGGCACCATTAATGCTCCATATAAGTAGGAAAATTGAGGTTTTGTCAAGTTTATCAACCCCAAAATATAACACAGGTCAAGGTGAAAAAAACAAAACTGGTTATTTGACTCGGAGGGAGGACAAGCCCCAAAATAATACTGCCAAAACGCTAATGAGAGTGATGACCTCTCACTCCCTAGTATTTGATTGCTATATGGATGTAACTCGCACAGGCAGATAACTCATTAATTTCAATGGGTTAATTTGTGTGATTTTTGGCTCACTCTGATGCAAGATCAAAAAATGTCCCATTCCCTATAGGAGTAAAAAAAGAAAGCTGCATTGCACTTGCAAATAAATGTGGGTTTCATACTAATGCAATGGGATTTTCTATTTTTACTTTTGGAACAACATGCAATTTTCATGTGGGTGAAAAATGGGCATGAAAATTGCATGTGCAGCAATGCAAGGGGATACATTTTTCTCAAAAACTATGGCACTTTTAGCAAAAATCACTGGATTGCAAATTTGAGATATGGGTCCAAATTTTGCACTCGCCACTTTGAATGCGCCCTTAGGCCTCATTCACACAGGTGAATTTGCGCAGCTAACTTACATGCACAAAAAAAGTGACTATTAGAACTAATGATTTTGTATGAAAACATTCTGATGAAAGAATTTTAGCCACGCAAAAAAAGCAAAAAAAAAAAATCGCACCAAAAAGATAGGGCATCAGTGACTGAAATTCAACAACTGAAATTCCCTGCTGCGTCTATGCGAGGCGTCCAGCAAAGGGAGAATAAGGGATTTCCTAGCAGCACGATGTTAGGGTTCCCCTGCAGAGGAGATGGAGGGATTCCCCAGCAGTGGGGGAATCCCTTCATCTCCCCTGCAGGGGGAGCCTGGCATCGCAAAGCTGAGGAATCCCTTTATCTATTCTGCAGGGGAACCCCGGCGTTGCCCTGAGATGAAGGCAGTCCTGGTAGTGAAGGGAAGCCCTAGGGGAACCCCCTTTATCTCCGCGGCTGGGCTCCCCTTCACTGGAGAGACAGAAATGAAGGGGGAAACTCCGAGGACTCCCTCCATGTCTCTCGAATAGCGCATCTTTTCGATCAATCCCGGTCGTGTGAATGGCCCTGACCCTCGCAACTAGCACTGCAAAAAATAATCAACTCAGACAATTTTCTGCAGCGCTAGCTATGATTTTTTTTGTGCAGCTTATAGCTGCCTGTATTCCACGCTAGTGTGAATGATCCCTTACACTGCACTTCTGTGTACGCAAATCGGCTGCTATTTGAAATCACAAGTCCACCATAATCATTGTAAACATGTTTTATTGTTCGTTAATGTAAAGCAATCTTCATATTAATGTTTTGCGCGTGCAGCTCCTGTGCAGACCTCCATGTCTCCATGGTTCATTCCGTAGTCTGTAACCATGGAGACACAAAGGTAAATCCAAGCCATAAAGCTTATGTAACTAGAGCCTTACTCTACTTCCTTTACCTCCTCTTGTATTGTCTGTAATTTAGCACGAAGAACATGAAGAAACCTATCACTGCAGGATCAGATTACACACAGGGATTGTCTGTAGTCTGTAACCATGGAAACACATAGATCTGCATGTTAAATGTCAAATACATGTTTGCAAAACAACATAGAAGGGAACCACACACCAAAATAAATATTCTGCATACACTTTTGCCAAGAGTCCCCTTACACTATTTCTATGTTATATATGTCAGATTTGAAAAATACATTTTTTTCTTAAACATTGTAATACTTAAAACACTGTTTGCCCTTCTTTAGACGCCTTATGTGCGCTTTGTCACCTGAGACTCTTAACTTGAATTATTACTTTTCATGACTCCAGGGTTCAATACTGCCATTATGCATTAAAAAAGGAAAATCTGAATAATTGCCTCTGCTTTACAAATTTGCATCAAAATTCTAAATAAAGTCAGTTTAAATAGGAAAGCTCATTTGCACCTGATGTAAGGATCATTAGTCACCACAATGATTGCACAGAGGACAAGACCAAAACCACTAAAAGCATTTCTACAGAGACTTTGCTACATTAGCAGCCTGGAGGGATTCCTGAAACTTGCTTAGCAGAGTAATCAGTTCTTGCTAACAGCGCTTTAAATAGGGATGTCTCCATCTATCTCAGTGGAAGAACTAGACCAATTAAGTGTTTATCCTTGAATAGTTGGGCTGAGAAAAGGGAAGAGATGGTAAAGTTCAGAGATTACAAAGCATCATGCATAAAGAGCTTCATCTTGCTTTTTCTGAATAGGAAATGATTACATAGTCATACATGGAAGTGAATGAATGAGGCTATCCTTACAAGGAAAGAACATATGAGCTGAAATATAGCAAGCGCTCTTATTCTAGGTTGAGGTTTTAAAGGAGATTTCCACCCAAGGCATACAATAGTAAGGCTTCATGTCTATGGCTGTTTCGGTAAAACACGGTGGGCCTGCCCGGTCTCTTTCATATGAATTACGCCACGCATACACAATGTATTGTGTATGGATAGTGTTGCATACACCACCTACACAAATGTATAGCACTCACGTGGCGTGGTATGCTGAGAAATAGAGCATGCTGTGAACTATTTCTCGTACGTATCGACATGCAGTGTCTACACGCATATGTGCACGAATCAATGAAAGTCCATTGACTTTCATTGACTCCATTCACCACGTATCACATGGCCATGCAACGCACACGTAATATGGGGATGAAAACATGCCCATGGAGATGAGCCTTAATTCAGTAGAACAGGAGCTGGAGTTACAAGCAAGATTAGTAATTAGGTTTTACTTACTTGCAGAGATGTTGGTATTTAATATTCAGTTAGGGCTTATTCACACGAGCGTATATCAGCCGCTGTTTTTATGGCCAGCCGATATACGCTACCATCTGATGCATTGGATTTCAAAGCATCAGATCGCACAGGCATATTTCCACAGCATAAAGCACCCGGTTGGCAAATATAGCACCGTGCGCTTTTACGCCAGGCAGCAAAGATAGTCCTGGAACTATCCTTGTGCCCAGAATACGTCGGCCGCTGCATGGGCTCCTGTGGGAGCCAATGACAGCGGCCGGAGAAGGGAGGTTGGAGGGAGTTTACAGCGTGACTGTTAAACTCCTTCCCCCTTCTCTCCTGCTCTCTCCTCCCCTCTGGCTATTTGCAATGGGAGGGGGCGGAGCTAAGCTCTGCCCCTCCTATAGCTGGCTGCAGACAAGGGGCAAGTAGCAGGTGGGTGCTTAGCTCCGCCCTGTCATGCTCACTCCCATTTCAAACAGTCAGAAGGAATGAGAGAGGGGGTGAGCCAGCCAGGGGGACGGAAGGGGAGGCAACGGCATGGCGGCCTCGGTGTATATGCGCTGGGCCCCATCTGAGCAGGTGCTCAAACGTTAGATTTTTGTGCCCATTCATGCGTTTTTACGGTGCCAGCAGGTGCACGTAAAAACACCTACACTCATGGGAAAGAGCCCTTATGATGACTATTTTCAAAAACTATAGTAAAATGGTTCCTTTGTTATGGATTGAATTCCTTGACACAATAAGGCTGATTTCATATTTCATTAATGGTTTCACAAGGTTGCAATATAAGGCAGTAAAAATCAAGAGAGAGGAGGTAACGAGGAACACATTGCTGGCATTTTGGTATTCTTTGTGTATTTTGTAGATGCATGGTGATTATAATAATGATAATGTTTATTAGTCCATCTGGACTGTTTGTGAAGAATAGCAAACAACGTTAGTAAACAGCAGAGGCTGATACTACATCACTTCATAGTTGTTTTCATAATACTGGTACTATCTTAACTTTATTTTTAGTTGACTTAAAAGTTACCTGAAGGTTTTGTGCCTTCTGATATATTCTCTGGATGTTTTCATTATTATGATGTTGAAGTGTAAATCAGAATAATGGTGACAAAAGGCTTTTACTGCTTCATGTGGTTATTTTATATTGTACAATTCAAGGTCTTCTTTTTGAAAAGTTTGTGAGGATTTGAAATATGAAATAAAATACCAGCATGCCATCTGCAGAGACCAGTGAGCAGACATTGACTTCAACATTAGAAGAAAATAACGGGTTGGATTCAAAAACTGAAAATACATAATCCAGGAAACGTTGAAGATGTAATTAGTGTAATGGTTTCTTAGATAATTAGGATCAGCCAAAATGTTCTTGTCACTGAATTATTCACAATTTCTCTTCACAAAGGGTATAATAAATAAAAATGAGATTTTGGTCATCAGAATTGTAATTTATTTCTAAAAATAATATTTTGAATTTAATTGGCTACAAGGTACCTATCAGATGTGACCAGAAGGCAGAAGACAAGCATTTTCTCACAATGGTTGTGATGTACGGCCGTGGCTGCTGACTTAACTCTCTTGATAGCCATAGCAGAAACTCATCTTCCCTTCCTGGCGGAAGCTAGTCCTTGGTGCCTGCATTGGCTGTGACATCCACATGCATCTGGTCACACTCTTAACCCGTTTAGGACCAGCCACAGTAAATTTATGGCGGCTGGTCCTGGGCTTAGAGCACCGCCGATAGTAAAATTACGGTGGTGCTTTAAGTCTCCTTCCTCTGCAATCAATCAGAGGAAGAAACGGGTTATCAGCTGTTAGTGACAGCTGATAACCTAGAGCAGAAGGCAGGAGGGGTTTTGTTATCCCTTTCTGCCTTCTGCTTCCCTGATACTCAGTGCTCAATGAGCACTGTGGGGGAATGTGAAAGTAACATGCACTTTCACTACGGGAGCCCCCGGTGGGAAGGGGGTGAGGGGGGGTCATGTGACATCCCGGGATTCCCTGCTACTGCAGAGCTGGAGGGTCAAACTAGACCCTGGCAGCTCTGCAAGTGACTAATGTCACTACAGGGGTTTCTTTCCCCCGTAACTGGGGCTCCTATGGAAGCCCCAGCTACAGTGGGAAAGTGTCAAATAAAGGAAAAAAATGTAAATGTCCCCTAGAGGTCTTATATGACGTCATGGGGGACACAAATAGTAAAAAACACAATTACATATATAAGTAAAATAAAATTACAGAATAAAACAATAACATATACATAAGAAAGAAAATAACACAAAGCACAAGCCAACAAAAACCGTCGCCGTATGCGCCCTGTAAACCAAAACCATGCATACTACATATCCAAATGTCCGAAACAAACAGAGGAACCCATCACTATACTTTATTTTAGTGTAAATATAAAAATAATTTTTAAAAAAAACTATAAATGTTAAAAAAAATCATTTTTTTTTTAGCTTTTTACCCCCAATAAAACTAAAAAACAAAAAAAAGCCAGTGAAAAAGATATACAAAAAATAGTCCTATGTGTCACAGAAAAAAACGCAGCAAAAGTCATTTTGGTAGCTAAAGGAAAAAAATAGAGCAGTAAAACCGCCACATGGGTAAAAAGTGCCTGGTCCTTAAGGTACAAAACAACCTGGTCCTTCAGGGGTTAAAGGGCCATTGTGCACTTCACCAAAATGTCCCATGCCAATAACCTGACTACTTTGGGTATTTATGGCATCCTTCTCCTATGAATATTGTCTGAATATTGATGGTCAGCTTAAGGTGCTTTCAAGTTGTTCTGGTTTCCTTGACTGCGTTGCTGTCTTCAATCCAGACTCAAGGTTGTGATATCAACTAAGCTTTTGTCTACTGCCTGCCCTGACCTATGGCTTGAAATAGTGTACTAAACCTGTTCTCCTTGAACCGACCCCTGGCTTTGTTCCTTGTGCTAAGCGTGCCAACTTCCATGACACAAACTGTCTAAGCATGCTTTTTGCTCACAGGTACTGCACCTAGGTCTTAAGTAGTGTCGGCTGCCACAATACTGGGACAACTTCCTGAGTAAGGGTCTGGGGATAACTCAAGAATGCCTACCTACTGACTAGAACTCGAGTACTATAAATGTTGCCTCAGGATTTGGCCCAAAGCCCAATCAGTCTATGGCTCACTGGATTCACCTCTGCTGATCCTGACAATATCAAACAATTCTTCCCATCTTGTTTGACAGATTTCAGAATTTTATCTTCCTTTTTTTGAAAATAAATCTTTTATAGAAAACCACAAAAAAGTTCAACAAAAAACGAAATTCTGGAGAAGTGGTCCTATTAACAAGATCTCCAAAAGAAAAAAGACTGGATCGGCAAGTGTTTTCCATTGACTTCAATGAGAAAAATCACATTGCACTTGTGTGCACATTGCACACCATGAAATATGTTTGACTGTCCCATTGAAAACAACGGGCGATATTTTCTGAGGGAACGCAAAAAATGAAACATGCAGCA
The DNA here is from genome assembly GCF_035609145.1 of Eleutherodactylus coqui. Lineage (NCBI taxonomy): Eukaryota > Metazoa > Chordata > Amphibia > Anura > Eleutherodactylidae > Eleutherodactylus > Eleutherodactylus coqui. The sequence goes on from NC_089849.1 coordinate 81,493,488, forward strand.
CATTTGTTACCTCGCAGCATGGCTGTGAGGGACAAAAATCACTCATGTGTATGACTCCATTCAAAAGAATGAAGTTCATGTCTACATGAGTTTGAATGTAACCTCACAGAGACTTTTGGAGAAGTCACTCTACCTTGAAATGTCTTTCTCTTGAACAATGAGTTGCTAAAAAATTACATTAAAAAAAAAATAGAATAGAATTTATTTAATAAAAACTGTATAAACACAGATATTTGCAATTCCCATAACGGTAATAACATGTTTAGAAATACTGTATGGATTCTTATTTAGTACTTCAGTAAAATAATAAATGTCATTGAAAGATGAAAGATGGGCCTCTGAATCTCCTCCAGCAATGGCCCCTTAGGTCACTACTATGAGCTTCCTTCCCAATTCTAGAATTTCATCCAGATGTAAATACACGTACACTTCCATTCCCAGTAATGTGTTTTGGAAATTTGACTGTAATTGTATCTCTTTTTCCGCTATTTTTTGTCTATGATTGTTAGACATGGGTATTATTTTTCTTTTGTTTATGTTTATGTTCATGTTGTTCTGTTTGATTACATCTTTCTTTATTCTGGGGCCACAAATATTGTTGTCTGCTGTTTATTGATATCCTATACAACTTTTTTAATGTGGTGGTAATGTACTGTTAATATTCTCCGGGGGAAGTGCTATTTTATATTTCTGTGCTGTTTACATTTCAAAATTATTTCAAGCATTTTTTTTAAATTGAAAAAAAGATAAAAAATGTGTAATTATTAAGGCTATAAATGAATAAAGGTGGATCACACTAGCATTTAATCTCAGTTTTGGCTTGTGAATCCACTCACAGGGTCCTTTTACATGAGACGACTGTCGGGGGCTTAAGCTCCTGACAACCATCTCATGGACTGCCGCCCAACTTTCGCTCCTGTGCTTACACAGTTGCAATAGTTGTTCTAATGAATGGAGCCAGAGCAGCATGGGATAATTCCTGCCCACCTACCTCCATTCACAGTAAACAGAAATCACTCAAACATTAAATGGCTTCTGTTTGCACCGGTCAATAGTTGGTTGTTTTTTTAATTTTGCTAAAAAACAAGCGACTCCGACAAGTGAGCTATTCCTTACTCAGTGTTAGTGGCCGCATGTCCCCGAAGCGATTATCACTCGAACTTGCTGTTTCCAGCATGAATTCAGACAGTCACCCTGTGTAAAGTACTCTTTAGTCTCAAAGCTCTAAGCAGAAAGTCCATGACAACCAACTAAGGTCCATGTAGTTTCTTCAATTAGCTTTAAATGTATTTCCCCTGCCTCCTGCTCTTTTGACCTTCTCCTTGTCTTATCTCTCAGATGTTACCATCTTTTTTTCAATTCTGCTTATGAAAGCTATAAACTAAGGCTATTTTCTTATTGTGCTTTGTGAAATCAGTAATGATTTCATTCTGGGTTCTGTCCTCCATGATGAAAAAACTGCTTGAAGTGTAAAAGACTGACAGGGGTGTCAACTATATGAAACAAAAACCAAAGAGGTCTCCATCTTACATATTCTGTAATAGGGGGCTGCCCGGGTTCCATTCTGTGCTCTGTCCCTATCCAATTTCTTGCATAGAGGATAGAACCCATAATAAAAACAGTGCTGTCTCATAAAAGGCAATGTGAAACCAGCCTTAGGGCGCCCACCCACTGGCGTTTGCGATTTTCGTGCGTGAAAAACGCAGCGTTTTCCGCTGCGTTTTTTGCGGCATTTTCGCGGCTTTTTCGCACCTTTTCCGTTAATTTCCATTGACATTCATGGGTGCATTAAGAGAAAAATAAGGACACATATGCAACTGACAGTTCCTATGTTAAAAATTGCAACGGACTGAAAAAAAAAACGCAAGTGGACAGGAACACATTCAATTCTAATTGCTCTTGAGAAAAAACGCAAAACGCAAAGGAAAAAAAATCGCCAGTGGGTGGGCGCCCTTATACAGTAGATATAAAATTCTACACACCCCAGGTAAAATGTAATGTTTTTGTCATTTTAAAAAATCTGACAGATTAATAATTTTAAAATGTATTTTTACCTTTAATTTAATTATCTGCACAATTCCAGATTTAATTAATCTTTTATTAAATAAAAAAAACCTAAATAAAGTGGTTGCATTAATATGCACACCCCCAAACTAATACTTTGTTGATGTACCCTTTGACATTATGACAGCATTCAGTCTTTTTGGGAAGACGTCTATCAACATGGCACATCTTGACTTGACAGGCTAGATGGTCAAATCGACGAACTGCCTGCTACCTGGGCCATTCTGACCAGTCTGTTAGGAGGTGTTGGGACATGCACACAAGTTGACCGGGCTCAGAACGCCCTTGACAGATCACCTATAGAAAGGATCGTTTGATCGTCCAACAAGCACAACCAGGTCCAATTGTTTTGTGGTCCACCATCGAGAGAAAGGTCGCACCATCACTGTAGGCCCCTGTGTCTGTCAGAACCATTTCCCGATGCTTGTCTGAAGGATATTTAGTCTCAAGGTGCCCATCAAGTGTATTGCTTTTAACACCCACCCACAGTCACCCGGTTTGCACTGGTGTCGAGAACGACAAAACTGGACTACTACAGAGTGTGAACAGTTCATCTTTAGTGACAAATTGAGGTTTAGTTTGGGCACTGAAGATGGCCGTTTTTGTGTCTGGAGACGTAGAGATGAGCGCCTCAATCCTGCCTTTGCTGTGAAGCAGGCCATTGCCCCCACTGCTGGTGTGATGGTCTGAGGGGCCATTGCATATGACAGTCCATTACTCCCAGTAGTACTACAAGGGACAATGACAGCTTATTGATATGTTCAGGACATCCAGCAGCCACACGTGTTGCCTCTTATGGCAGGGCTTCCAAGGGACATTTTCCAGAAGGATAATGCTTGGCCGCGCACAGTAAGGGTGTCACAGGTATGCCTCCACAATAATGCTACCTTTTGTGTCCAGCCCTGTCACTAGATTTATCGCCAATGAAACATGTATGGGACCTTCTGGGACATTAACTTTGGCAGCCTATAAGTTTACACAATCTCTTGGTTCAATTACAGCAATTGTGAACCGATATGCCACAGGATACCATATAGAACCTGTATCCCTCCCATATCGAGTGTAGTGTGTGGTATGGTGACCACACAGGTGCAGGCAACCTGCAGGTTTCTCCCTATCCCTGGACAGGTGTGGCCTTGAGATGTCTGATGTCCTATGTGTGTGTCAGATGGTGGATGCCTGACACTTCTCTCTATGTCAGCATGGTGACTGACTCTCCCTATTCCCATGGAGTGAGGGCACTTGGACTGCTTTGGTTTGCCATTGGTTTGCATATGAGCTCTGTGTGGGGTCTGTGTTGTATGAACTACCTGTTATATGTTAGTTTGAACAGTGACTTGTGTTGTATGTCTGTCCAATTGGCCAGACATAAGGTGTGTACAGTCCTGTTCTTTGTGGTATGTGTTACACTGTATGTTGGTGTAAACAGCGATGTATGTTAGGTCTGTGCAGGGTGCCAGACATGTGCTTTATGTGCTGTCCTGTTCTGTGTACAGTGTGTGTGAACAGTGTTGTGTCTTGTGTGTTTAGTGCATCTCTCCAGCTCCCTGATCATGGATAGCCAGGTCATTAGAAGACAGTGGGGCCACCTTTATCGAGGCGATGACTCTGCTTTTAGGCAGGGGTACCCCTCTTTCCCTGATCAGTTAGGAACAGTTGTCCATTCTTCCTCCTGGGGAGATGCAATTGGTCCATGCAAGTACTTTGTGTGTGTTTGCAGTTTTATATGAACACGTTTGCGTCCCTTATGAGGAGTGGTGCTGTTGTGCGCCAAGCGGACGTAACACCAAAGAGGTAGAAGCAGATTTTCCTAATTTAAGGTAAAAATAATCCTTCCTGATCTAGTAAATATTTATAACTCCTCTGTCTTGCAATGAGAGGAACATAAATGAAAAAATTTGAATTGAAATGATGAAAACATTTTTGAAAATTGTTATCACAATTAATATAATCAGGATGCATTTGTTTGCTATGCTGAACCCAGGTGGCAGCATATATTTGCTAATTTGGTGATGATTGATGCTATTTAAATGAGCACCTCTTATGTGATTCACACACTTGAGAAAGAATACAGAATGCCCCAAATGATCAGTCAGCATTATTCTACTGAAGATATTTAAAGAGGAGATTTTAATCAATGAGCTTCTTGACCCTCATCTATGGCTTCCACTTCTCTGATGACAAACAAGGCTTTACATATACACTTGGCCTCTACCTAACAAGACAATAGTGATTTACCTTATGGGAAAAACCATATGGAGTACATGTGAGGATGAAGCAGAAACCTTGGTCCTTTGCTTTCCTTTGGCAAAGTGAGTGGTAATAGGTTGTGAGCAACTAGTGGAATAATTGGATTTGATTTCACCCAAATCATCGTGAATCGGGACGACCAATTCCGACTTCAATTAAAGTCAATAGGAGTAAAAATAGAGTTCACAAATTTGGCTTCCCGGAAAATCAACAGTGCAGCCAAAGCCCCCCAAATTTCATTTGAATACTGCAATTGCCAGATAAGAGATGGCTGAGTGTGAATGCCGAAAGTGCGAGCACAGTTTCCTGGCGATTTCTAGCAGTGGATATAAACCTGGGTAATTGCTTACAAAGTGCTGCACTACCAGTTTCATCACATTGCCAAGGCAAGGTATGTGTGTGTGATTTCCAGTTGGGATCTCCAAGGTGGTGTGAATTCATGTGACAGTTCCCACAAGTGTTGAGGTTGTTTGACTTTTTGCCATGTTTTACATGTTAATCGCAGATCTTATGGTTGGCCACTATTCTGTCATCAGCTTTAGGTTTGAAAGAAAGCCCAGGCTGCACAAGTCCTTAAGCAGAATTAGTTGTGGTCCTGATGTTGCTGCTGATGATAGAGATGTTACTGCCCTTATGTTTGTCTATAACACCCTACTCCCTGTCTTAGCACGATGCTGCCCCACAACGTCCGCCTCTTCCTTCTCTTCCTGTGAGATGCTATGATGACCATTCCTACCTCTCCAAATTAGATCAAGTACTCCATGTTGTTCATGTGGCATTCTATGGATGCTCTTTTTCAGCATCCCTTGTTCTAAATAGCTCAGTATGGCACATTGTTTCCCCAAAGCCTTATTATGACAGTAGGGATATATATGTGTTATTTATATGTAGGCTTGTTAAGGGTTATCAGTTACAAGGTTTGGCATGTAATCTGAGTTTATCAATATTTGTTATTGAAATATGTTTCTCATCCTGTGGATGGCACAGCTTTCCATGTAGGACCAAATGATTGAACCTGGTGATTGCAAGGGTGCATATGAATCTGTCTTTCTCTTTTGATCCTTTTAATCCTGGTTATGTGCAAGTTTTTGTACTAAAATTAAGGTGATAAAGACTTATGTATTTTTATAATTTTTGGAGTACGCACTACTCTTTTTTCAGTTTTGCTTTTGTCTTATTCGTCTTTTTCAGACATTGTGTGGCAGCACCCCATATGTGTTATTTTGGTAGTGCCCATCCTACTTTTTTGTGATAAAGATTTCTGACATAATCAGATATCAATATGCATTTTCTAGAGTATGCTACAATGTTTTCAAACTTCAGAGTGCATTATCTACAGTGTACATATAGCCACCATCAGGTCATACCAGGTAGTACTGATCTTAGGGGTGTAGTCCAAAAAGAGCCCCACCCTTAAATGTCAGCATATCCCACTCAAGAGTATCCTACAAGGCCAGCACAATTTCCAACTTATTGAATGGACAGGCTTTATTTAATGGGCAATAATGGGCAAAAATCGGTCATAGGTTGAACTCATGTGAAATTGTATAAGGTTCACTAAATGTCCCGTACCCTCACCAATAACTCTCCAGATATATTACCTACTAACATAACCCAACAAAAGTGCAAAAATATATATATATGATTGGGTCCAAGAAAGAGAATAAGAGAGATATAGAGCTCTATGCAAGAGATCCTAACCATTTGTCTGCATGAGACCCAAAAATAGTACTTGGCAGCCCTGAATGAACGTTTTTTGGTGCAACTTAAAATCTTGTTACCTTCTAAAAGGATCTTCTGTACTGTACTGGATATCGTAGTGGAACTGCATATAAGGACATCTGTAAATGCACACAGTAGTCTCTCATAGAATATTCTACTTCTAGATTAGCTGCAGATGATGCAGTTCTAGTCATTATAAACTATTGCTGACTAAACTCTCTTCAGGGATGATCCACTTTATTGTACTGAAAAGCACAGTCTCTGAGGAAGTCTTATGATATAGTGAGCTCTGAATAAAGCACATTAGACAATTTCACACACAGATGTACTTTTTGTTCTGAACTGGGGAAGGCCCTTTATCGGATGCTGGCAAGATGTGTTACTATACATCCCACTGTGCATTAAAACCAGCAAAACAGCAAGGGTTAGCATAGAAAAGCTTGATCATAAAGCAGAAAAATACACTAGTATCGGAATGTTACACCACCATGGCTCTGCTTACACTTTGCAACATTATATACAGTATATTCCTGGTAAAATAGTTTTTCCAATATTATAAGACCAATATCATTCATAATCCTGAACTTCCTCTCTTGTTTCCAAGTTTTTAATTAAGCTGCCCCAGTTGTCTGGAATGTGCTACCACAGACAATCAAGATCATTCTCAAAATCCCCAGTTTTAAGCATGCGCTAAGGCCAGGCTCACAGCAACAGGTTGCTTCTGCAAGCGGATTTCTGCAGTGGGAGACATGCGATACATGGTGGAAAGTAATTGTGAATGATCACGGAAGATCGTAGATGTGGTCGTTTTTCCACGTGGATGTACACATAAGCATTCCAGCTTTTCTATGCATTTTACTATTAAGTTGCAAGCATCTCCGTCGCTCATGCGCAATGTAAAATGCATATGGGCTACAGATCGCTTGCATCCATATGCATCTATTGAGGCCATCCACATGGAATCTGCACTAAAATAGAGCATGCTTCTGGTATTTTGTGCCGGATCTGTGACTGAACCTTCGGATGGAGGTTGCAGTGCAGATGTGAAAGCAGCCTGAAACACATATTCTAAACTCACCTTTCACATTCCATAATCTAAATCTGCTAATCTAACTGTCTGCCATCCCTTCTACATCCCCAATTCCCAAAAAGTTGCTGCATTGTGTAGAACGTAAATAATTGTACAAATATCAGAAGTTGAAAGTGAGACAGTTTGTATTTCATTAAAAAAGGTAACTGATTTAAAAATTGATGGCAGTAACACATCTCAAAAAATTGGGACAGTGTTAACAAAATTCAGGAAACGTTAGTGGTACCATTGAAAAACAGCTGGCCTATAATAATGATGCCACCTGTCTCTAGATGGCAGAAAACAAAACAGTTGGAGCTGCTCATGCTTGTTAGACAATTAGATGATCCTCTCTACCAGTGGTCAGTCAAGGGCATCCTGAGCCCGATCGTCTTATGTGCATGCCCTTACATATCCCCTGCTCCCAACACTTTCTTATAGTTTGGTCAGAATGGGTCAGGTGGTGAGCAATTCGTTGACCATCTAGCTTCCAGCATTCCAATAATATACCCCCTCTCAAACTCTGCTAACTCAGTGAAATCCTTTCTATTACATCTGAGAGACATGTTGTTGTCAACAAGCTCTACACAAGTGGATAAAGAGGACACTGCACACAAGGAGCCTCTGAGAGCTTTTTATAGACCATGTGTTGAACCACATTTAGGGTCTCAGGTGCAAGACCGTTCATCTAATCACACCATAAGGGCGCCCACCCACTGGCGTTTGCGATTTTCGTGCGTGAAAAACGCAGCGTTTTGCGGCGTTTTTCCCGCGTTTTCTGCGCGTTTTTTGCGGCGTTTTTTGCCGCGTTTTCGCGGCGTTTTCGCGGCTTTTCCATTAATTTCCATTGACTTTCATGGGTGCATTAGGAGAAAAATAAGGACACATATGCAACTGACAGTTCCTATGTTAAAAAACGCAACGCAACGCAAAAAAAAAATGCCAGTGGACAGGAGTACATTCAATTCTAATTGCTCTTGAGAAAAAACGCAAAACGCAAAGAAAAAAAAATCGCCAGTGGGTGGGCGCCCTAACTCTAATCATTTGCATATCTGCCTGAGATGTAACTGCATGCCGATTTTTGCAGCAAAACAACAACTCGTTCTCGGTGCTTGATTTTTTTTATATAAAGAGTGTATGTTGCTGCATTCATCTCTGTGGGAGATGTGCGCACAGAAAGATTCAAGCTTCTGGTGAACCAACTTTGCGAGACACAGCAATGGAATGAGGTGCCTGGTGAGTATGAATCACAGCTCTTGTACTTCCTCTTCTATCACTTTTGGGCCCCATAACATTGTTTCAATAATCGCTCAACATTATTGACTAGAGATGAGCGAGCACCCAAATGCTCGGGTCCGCGTTATTTGATTCGAGCTTTTCGTAAAATACGAGAGGTCTACTCGAGTAACGAACCCCATTGACTACAATGGGAGACCCAAGCATTTTTGTATGTGGGACGCCAAATGCCAAGCTTTTTTTTTTTTCTAGGTTCGTCGCTCTCTCTCTCTCTCGGGCGGGGTCGAACACGGCTTGATACTCATACCAGTAATGAGCACCATTGAGTATGCTAATACTCGAACAAGCATCAAGCTCGGCAGAGTATGTTCGCTCAACTCCATTATTGACCAATATTCGAATATCCAAACCCAGTAATCACCTGTAATTATTCGCATCTAAAGACTTTGGGTTGGGACCTATGACCTTTGCATACATGAGGGAAAGGATAAAAATATAAAATTGATTTGGTAGGAAGTTGACAAAATCACAAGGTGGGCTTTTCTGGCAGCAGAAGGATGATGGGTTAGAAAGTTATGAACTGGTACAGCTGTGGATTTTATTCTTCTAATCTTAACCTGACTATTAATACATTTTTTAAATTAATTCAAAAAAATGCAACAGTTCATTTATTGTATATTCGTAGCATTTCACGCCGACGCATCCACTTTCCGGTATTCTTGACTTAAATTATTCTTAATAAAGAATAAGGGGAAAATATTTCCAAACATTTGGCAAATATAATTCAATTTTTACCATTCTATTTTGTGTAATTTTAGTATTCTTTTACAGAAATTTCTAATTAAAAATATGAGTTAATCAGAAATTACGTATGTCATGCAAATGCAGCTCACTTTTTATGAATGACAATTCCTCTGCCCCTGTATGGAGATAGGTTATTCTTCACATGTTGGGGCTGAGCCCCTGTTGTTTGACATTCTCTTTCCAGCCATAAGTGTGTAAAATCAGTCAGGTATCATCAATCATCATCAGCCCCATGCTGATTACCAAGGTAAGAACTGTCTTGTCCTTTGATCCTTGCACAGAATTCTTTCTTGTCCTTGAGCTGTAATTGATTGCAGCCATATAGAGAGATACCAGGCACAGCTGAATTTCAACACAGAAAGGGCCGTCACCTAGGGGTAGCAATTAGAGATGAGCGAACACCAAAATGTTCGGGTGTTCGTTATTCGTAACGAACTTCCCGTGATGCTCGAGGGTTCGTTTCGAACAACGAACCCCATTGAAGTCAATGGGCGACCAGAACATTTTTGTATTTCGCCGATGCTCGCTAAGGTTTTCATGTGTGAAAATCTGGGCAATTCAGGAAAGTGATGGGAATGACACAGTGACGGATAGGGCAGGCGAGGGGCTACATGTTGGGCTGCATCCTAAGTTCACAGGTCCCACTATTAAGCCACAATAGCGGCAAGAGTGGGCCCCCCCCCCTCCCAACAACTTTTACTTCTGAAAAGCCCTCATTAGCATGGCATACCTTTGCTAAGCACCACACTACCTCCAACAAAGCACAATCACTGCCTGCATGACACTCCACTGCCACTTCTCCTGAGTTACATGCTGCCCAACCGCACCCCCTCCCCCCCACAGCGCACACCAAAGTGTCCCTGCGCAGCCTTCAGCTGCCCTCATGCCACACCACGCTCATGTCTATTTAGAATTGCGTCTGCCATGACGAGGGACCTCAGGCATACACTGCAGAGGTTGGCACGGCTAGGCAGCGACCCTCTTTAAAAGTGGCGGAGCGATAGCCCACAATGCTGTACAGAAGCAATGAGAAATAGAATCCTGTGCCACCGCCATCAGGAGCTGCACACGTGGGCATAGCAATGGGGAACCTATGTGCCACACACTATTCATTCTGTCAAGGTGTCTGCATGCCCCAGTCAGACCGGGCTTTTTAATTCATAGACACAGGCAGGTACAACTCCCTATTGTGAAGTCCCTGTCGACCCACAGCATGGGTGGCTCCCTGGAACCCACCGGCGGTACACAGAAATATCCCATTGCATTGCCCAACACAGCTGAGGTAGTAATGTCGTGCTTAATGCAGGTGGGCTTCGGCCCACACTGCATGCCCCAGTCAGACTGGGGTTCTTTACAAGTGGACACATGTAGGTTTAACTCCCTGTGGACCCACTGCCTGGGTGGGTGCCAGGAAGCCACCGGCGGTACATAGAAATATCCCATTGCATTGCCCAACACAGCTGAGGTAGTAATGTCGTGCGTAATACAGGTGGGCTTCGGCCCACACTGCATGCCCCAGTCAGACGGGTTCTTTAGAAGTGTACAGATGTATTAAAAACTCAGTGTGCACCTACAGCATGGGTGGCTCCCTGGAACCCACCGGCGGTACACAAAAATATCCCATTGCATTGCCCAACACAGCTGAGGTAGTAATGTCGTGCGTAATACAGGTGGGCTTCGGCCCACACTGCATGCCCCAGTCAGACGGGTTCTTTAGAAGTGTACAGATGTATTAAAAACTCAGTGTGCACCTACAGCATGGGTGGCTCCCTGGAACCCACCGGCGGTACACAAAAATATCCCATTGCATTGCCCAACACAGCTGAGGTAGTAATGTCGTGCGTAATACAGGTGGGCTTCGGCCCACACTGCATGCCCCAGTCAGACGGGTTCTTTAGAAGTGTACAGATGTATTAAAAACTCAGTGTGCACCTACAGCATGGGTGGCTCCCTGGAACCCACCGGCGGTACACAAAAATATCCCATTGCATTGCCCAACACAGCTGAGGTAGTAATGTCGTGCGTAATACAGGTGGGCTTCGGCCCACACTGCATGCCCCAGTCAGACTGGGGTTCTTTACAAGTGGACACATGTAGGTTTAACTCCCTGTGGACCCACTGCCTGGGTGGGTGCCAGGAAGCCACCGGCGGTACATAGAAATATCCCATTGCATTGCCCAACACAGCTGAGGTAACGTCAGCTGTAATGCAGGTGGGCTAAAAATTAATTTGATTACACTGTAGGCGAGGGCCCACAAAAATTGCTGTATCAACAGTACTAATGTACATCCCAAAAATTGGCCATGGCCAGCCAAGAGGGCAGGTGAAACCCATTAATCGCTTTGGTTAATGTGGCTTAAGTGGTAACTAGGCCTGGAGGCAGCCCAGTGTAACGAAAAATTGGTTCAAGTTAAAGTTCCAACGCTTTTAAGCTAATTGAAACTTATAAAAATTGTTCTGAAAAATTATTTGAGTGAGCCTTGTGGCCCTAAGAAAAATTGCCCGTTCAGCGTGATTACGTGAGGTTTCAGGAGGAGGAGCAGGAGGAGGAGGAGGAGGAATATTAGACACAGATTGATGAAGCACAAATGTCCCCGTTTTGGATGGTGAGAGAGAACGTAGCTTCCATCCGCGGGTGCAGCCTACGTATTGCTTACGTATCGCTGCTGTCCGCTGGTGGAGAACAGAAGTCTGGCGAAATCCAGCCTTTGTTCATCTTGATGAGTGTTAGCCTGTCGGCACTGTCGGTTGACAAGCGGCTACGCTTATCGGTGATGATTCCCCCAGCCGCACTAAACACCCTCTCCGACAACACGCTAGCCGCAGGACAAGCAAGCACCTCAAGGGCATACAGGGCTAGTTCAGGCCACGTGTCCAGCTTCGACACCCAGTAGTTGTAGGGGGCAGAGGCGTCACCAAGGATGGTCGTGCGATCCGCTACGTACTCCCTCACCATCCTTTTGCAGTGCTCCCGCCGACTCAGCCGTGACTGGGGAGCGGTGACACAGTCTTGGTGGGGAGCCATAAAGCTGGCCAGGCCCTTAAAGACTGTTGCACTGCCTGGGATGTACATGCTGCTCGATCTACGCACATCCCCTGCAACATGGCCCTCGGAACTGCGCCTTCTGCCACTAGCGCTGTCGGCTGGGAATTTTACCATCAGCTTGTCCGCAAGGGTCCTGTGGTATAGCAACACTCTCGAACCCCTTTCCTCTTCGGGAATCAGAGTGGGCAGGTTCTCCTTATACCGTGGATCGAGCAGTGTGTACACCCAGTAATCCGTAGTGGCCAGAATGCGTGCAACGCGAGGGTCACGAGAAAGGCATCCTAACATGAAGTCAGCCATGTGTGCCAGGGTACCTGTACGCAACACATGGCTGTCTTCACTAGGAAGATCACTTTCAGGATCCTCCTCCTCCTCCTCCTCCTCAGGCCATACACGCTGAAAGGATGACAGGCAATCAGCCGGTGTACCGTCAGCAGCGGGCCAAGCTGTCTCTTCCCCCTCCTCCTCATCCTCCTCCTCCTCCTGTACGCGCTGTGAAATAGACAGGAGGGTGCCCTGACTATCCAGCGGCATACTGTCTTCCCCCGCCCCCGTTTCCGAGCGCAAAGCAGCTGCCTTTATGGTTTGCAGGGAATTTCTCAAGATGCATAGCAGAGGAATGGTGACGCTAATGATTGTAGCATCGCCGCTCACCACCTGGGTAGACTCCTCAAAATTACCAAGGACATGGCAGATGTCTGCCAACCAGGCCCACTCTTCTGAAAGGAATTGAGGAGGCTGACTCCCACTGCGCCGCCCATGTTGGAGTTGGTATTCGACTATAGCTCTACGCTGTTCATAGAGCCTGGCCAACATGTGGAGCGTAGAGTTCCACCGTGTGGGCACGTCGCACAGCAGTCGGTGCACTGGCAGCTTAAAGTGATGTTGCAGGGTGCGCAGGGTGGCAGCGTCCGTGTGGGACTTGCGGAAATGTGCGCAGAGCCAGCGCGCCTTTACGAGCAGGTCTGACAAGCGTGGGTAGCTTTTCAGAAACCGCTGAACCACCAAATTAAAGACGTGGGCCAGGCATGGCACGTGCGTGAGGCTGCCGAGCTGCAGAGCCGCCACCAGGTTACGGCCGTTGTCACACACGACCATGCCCGGTTGGAGGCTCAGCGGCGCAAGCCAGCGGTCGGTCTGCTGTGTCAGACCCTGCAGCAGTTCGTGGGCCGTGTGCCTCTTATCGCCTAAGCTGAGTAGTTTCAGCACGGCCTGCTGACGCTTGCCCACCGCTGTGCTGCCACACCGCGCGACACCGACTGCTGGCGACATGCTGCTGCTAACACATCTTGATTGTGAGACAGAGGAGGAGGAGGAGGAGGAGGGTGCTTTAGTGGAGGAAGCATACACCTCCGCAGATACCACCACCGAGCTGGGGCCCGCAATTCTGGGGGTGGGTAGGACGTGAGCGGTCCCAGGCTCTGACTCTGTCCCAGCCTCCACTAAATTCACCCAATGTGCCGTCAGGGAGATGTAGTGGCCCTGCCCGCCTGTGCTTGTCCACGTGTCCGTAGTTAAGTGGACCGTGGCAGTAACCGCGTTGGTGAGGGCGCGCACAATGTTGCGGGAGACGTGGTCGTGCAGGGCTGGGACGGCACATCGGGAAAAGTAGTGGCGACTGGGAACTGAGTAGCGCGGGGCCGCCGCCTCCATGATACTTTTGAAGGACTCCGTTTCCACAACCCTATACGGCAGCATCTCAAGGCTGATGAATTTTGCGATGCGGACGGTTAACGTTTGAGCGTGCGGGTGCGTGGCGGCGTACTTGCGCTTGCGCTCGAACACTTGCGCAAGCGACGGCTGAACGGTGCGCTGAACTACACTGCTGGATGGGGCCGAGGACAGCGGAGATGAGGGTGTGGGTGCAGGCCATGAGGCGGTAGTGCCTGTGTCCTGAGAGGGGGGTTGCATCTCAGTGGCAGGTTGGGGCACAGGGGGAGAGGCAGGGGTGCAAACCGGAGGCGGTGAACGGCCTTCGTCCCACCTTGTGGGGTGCTTGGCCATCATATGTCTGCGCATGGTGGTGGTGGTGAGGCTGTTGGTGTTGGCTCCCCGGCTGAGCTTTGCGCAACAAAGGTTGCACACCACTGTTCGTCGGTCGTCAGGCGTCTCTGTGAAAAACTGCCAGACCTTAGAGCACCTCGGCCTCTGCAGGGTGGCATGGCGCGGGGGGGCGCTTTGGGAAACACTTGGTGGATTATTCGGTCTGGCCCTGCCTCTACCCCTGGCCCTGGCCACCGCACTGCCTCTTGCAACCTGCCCTGCTGATGCCCTTGACTCCCCCTCTGAAGACCTGTCCTCCTGAGTAAGCGTTGCACACCAGGTGGGGTCAGTCACCTCATCGTCCTGCTGCTCTTCCTCCGAATCCTCTGTGCGCTGCTCCCTGGGACTTACTGCCCTTACTACTACCTCACTGCAAGACAACTGTGTCTGATCGTCATCGTCCTCCTCACCCACAGAAAGTTGTTGAGACAGTTGGCGGAAGTCCCCAGCCTCTTCCCCCGGACCCCGGGAACTTTCGAATGGTTGGGCATCAGTGACGATAAACTCCTCTGGTGGGAGAGGAACCGCTGCTGCCCAATCTAAGCAGGGGCCCGAGAACAGTTCCTGGGAGTGTTCCCGCTCCTGAGCAGGTGTCATTGTAGTGGAGTGAGGAGGCTGGGAGGAAGGAGGAGCAGCAGACAGAGGATTCGGATTGGCAGCAGTGGACGGCGCAGAACTGCGGGTAGACGATAGGTTGCTCGAAGCACTTTCTGCCATCCAGGACAGGACCTGCTCACACTGCTCATTTTCTAATAACCGTCTCCCGCGTGGACCCATTAATTGGGCGATGAATGTGGGGACGCCAGAAACGTGCCTCTCTCCTAATCGCGCAGCAGACAGCTGCGACACACCTGGATCAGGAGCTTGGCCTGTGCCCACACCCTCACTTGGCCCTCCGCGTCCTCGGCCACGTCCACGTCCACGTCCTCTAGGCTTACCCCTACCCCTCAGCATGCTGTATTACCAGTGATTAGATTTCCCAGGCAGGAAATAAATTGGCGCAAGACTGCAGGCCAAATATAATTTTTGCCCTTTTTGGAAAACGAAAGGCCCCACTGCCTCTAGTGAATGAATTATCTAAGTTTAATAACTGCGCTGTGTCCCTGCTTATGTGTCACAGAACGTGAGGGTAGCAGAGTTATTAACTGTGGCAGAGCAGGTATTTTTTTTCCCAATTAAGGAAAGCAAATGGCGAAGCCAGCAGTAAAGCGTAGCTGGCTGCGTATGATTTAGCAATGTTTTTCACGCAGCTCACACGTCTCCACAGGCGTAAGGACGGACACAGGCTGGACAAATAGATTTCTTTTCAGTTTTTTCCCACCAACAGGCAGCACTGCGTATATTCAATGAACCTGCGAAGTTTAATAACTGCGCTGTGTCCCTGCTTATGTGTCACAGAACGTGAGGGTAGCAGAGTTATTAACTGTGGCAGAGCAGGTATTTTTTTTCCCAATTAAGGAAAGCAAATGGCGAAGCCAGCAGTAAAGCGTAGCTGGCTGCGTATGATTTAGCAATGTTTTTCACGCAGCTCACACGTCTCCACAGGCGTAAGGACGGACACAGGCTGGACAAATAGATTTCTTTTCAGTTTTTTCCCACCAACAGGCAGCACTGCGTATATTCAATGAACCTGCGAAGTTTAATAACTGCGCTGTGTCCCTGCTTATGTGTCACAGAACGTGAGGGTAGCAGAGTTATTATAACTCTTGGAGAGCAGGTATTTTTTTTCCCAATTAAGGAAAGCAAATGGCGAACCCAGCAGTAAACCGTAGCTGGCTGCGTATGATTTAGCAATGTTTTTCACGCAGCTCACACGTCTCCACAGGCGTAAGGACGGACACAGGCTGGACAAATAGATTTCTTTTCAGTTTTTTCCCACCAACAGGCAGCACTGCGTATATTCAATGAACCTGCGAAGTTTAATAACTGCGCTGTGTCCCTGCTTATGTGTCACAGAACGTGAGGGTAGCAGAGTTATTATAACTCTTGGAGAGCAGGTATTTTTTTTCCCAATTAAGGAAAGCAAATGGCGAACCCAGCAGTAAACCGTAGCTGGCTGCGTATGATTTAGCAATGTTTTTCACGCAGCTCACACGTCTCCACAGGCGTAAGGACGGACACAGGCTGGACAAATAGATTTCTTTTCAGTTTTTTCCCACCAACAGGCAGCACTGCGTATATTCAATGAACCTGAGAAGTTTAATAACTGCGCTGTGTCCCTGCTTATGTGTCACAGAACGTGAGGGTAGCAGAGTTATTAACTGTGGCAGAGCAGGTATTTTTTTTCCCAATTAAGGAAAGCAAATGGCGAAGCCAGCAGTAAAGCGTAGCTGGGTGCGTATGATTTAGCAATGTTTTTCACGCAGCTCACACGTGTCCACAGGCGTTAGGACGGACAGAGGCTGGACAAATAGATTTGTTTTCAGGTTTTTCCCACCAACAGGCAGCACTGCGTATATTCTATGAATAATAACTGTGTTGTGGCCCTGCCTATACAATTCTTTCCCTGCAGTATCAATGGAGGGTGGAATGCTCTGCAGAGGCGATTTTGAGAAGCCCAAAAAAAATGCAGCACAGCCAACAGCAGCCTGGACAGTACTGCACACGGATAAATATGGCCCTAGAAAGGACCGTTGAGGTTCTTGAAGGCTACACTCACTCCTAACACTCTCCCTGCCTATGCAGCACTTCTGTCCCTAATGCCAGGTGCAACGGTCTGCAGAGGCGACTTTGAGAAAAAAAAAAATCCCACTGCTAACAGCAGCCAACACACAGCTATCAGTGGCCCTAATAAGGACCTTTGGGGGGTCTTGAAGCCTACACTAACTACCAATTCTTTCCCTACAGCAGCTCCGGTATAAACAGCACTGTCCCTCATCTAACTCACACCGCATCTGAGGCGAGCCGCGGGAGGGGCCGACTTTTATATTAGGCGAACACCTGATCTCGCCAGCCACTCACAGCAGGGGGGTGGTATAGGGCTTAAACGTTGCAGGGGGAAGTTGTAATGCCTTCCCTGTCTTTCAATTGGCCAGAAAAGCGCGCTAACGTCTCAGGGAAGGAAGTGAAAGTAACCAGAACACCGCATGGTGTTCGTCACGAATAACGAACATCCCGAACACCCTAATATTCGCACGAATATCAAGCTCGGACGAACGCGTTCGCTCATCTCTAGTAGCAATCTATTTATTACATTCTGCCTATTTCATAACCCTTCATCTCTAGGAGTATTTTAGTGAACAAAATGATTATTATTTCTGTTCATCAAACTTGGCATAGTAATTTACTGACCTCACATAAGACTCACTTACATACTGTATGATACGTTAAATAGGTTGTTTATTGGAAATACATTGAAATGCATATGCTATTTGTCATGGATGTAACAAATGATTTATCCATTATCAATTCCCTACAGGTTTATTGGCAATATTCCCGCTGGTCCATTAATGGTAGAAAGTCTTAGGTCACAGTATATGAACAGTATATCTTCTGCCAGCACTCTCAAGCTTTCCCTGGAGTTGTGGAGATGGAAAAAACTATTTAAAAGGGGTTTACCAGAATCAACTTTTATCACCTAGCATAGGTGATAAAAAGCTGATTGCTGGGGCTCTCAATGTCAAGTCCTCCACCAATCCCAAGAATTTGGGCTCTATACCCCCCATTTTCCTCAATGCAGGCTTACTGCACCTCCTGCAGTGAGGAGGAGACTGAATGTAGTGGAAGTCACGTATGTGTGCTGCCGCTCCATTAATTTTTAATGGAACTGCCAGAGATAACTGAGTACAAGCCCTTGGCTATTCCATAAGCTCCACTGAAATGAATAGAGCCGCAGCCACAATCTGATGACAAGAAGAGGGGAACACAGGACCACTTTTCTCAAGATCATGGGAATCTCAGCATTGAGAAACCAAATCGATCAAACTTTTGTCATCTATTCTAGTGATATAAGATATAAAGGCTGATTTTTGTACAACTTCTTTAAGTATTTGAGTATAAAAAAGTAGTATAGATGCAATGAGCTTCATAATATGCTATTAGATAAATTTTGTGCCTACATAGATAAAACGAAAAAAGGGGGTTTGGTACGCCGTTAGCCTGTATAGCAAAGTGTGATTGTTCTCAGTGAGAGAAACCAAGCAATCTTGTAGATATGATACCTTTTAATGGCCAACAAAAATATATGATGTTACAGCAAGCTTTCGGGTCTTCTATCGCTCCTTCATCAGGCCTGATGAAGGAGCGATAGAAGACCCGAAAGCTTGCTGTAACATCATGTATTTTTGTTAGTCCTTAAAAGGTATCATATCTACAAGATTGCTTGGTTTCTCTCACTGAGAACAATCACACATATATAAAAGAATCAGAAAAAAAACATGATAACTTTATCGACTTACTGGAATATTTACAAGCACAAGTCTACAAGACCCCCAGATTAAACAACATCAAACAAGATATTAAGGTCTTTGGACTATTTGAGAAAATCAAAGCTATACATCAACTTAAATAGCAAATTATTATTTTTTTCATATCATAAAAATATTTTTAGTTTTAGCAGCATGGACTTCCAATCTAAATATCCCATTCTTTATGGATTTTTTTTTCACAGTATGAAGTTGAATGGCTGGCATCTTTCCATATATACCAGTATTATTCACCAGCAATATGACTTTGTTGATATGTGGTTGATCATTTGTTTCCCAAGGTCTGGTTAGCACAAGGTTTGTAGACATCAGGAGATGGGTCAACACCATTCTATATGCTGGGAGGAAGTTTCACATATCTATAAAAAGTAGGGCTAGACATAGTGTTAATTTTATATTACGTTTAGTAAGGTTATTGATTATTGTGTTAGCAAATTATTTTATTTTAGGTTTATATTTTGGAATATCCCAATCTATGGAAGACAGAGTTCTGCTTAAAAAAGTTACGAAGAAAAGGGAAATGGACAACTAATACCAAGGTGGTCCTATCACGACAATCATGAACCCACCATCAAATGACCTGAGGACACTGGCAAAGGATAAGAAGCTACATTTATATAGTTAAATTAACCTAATTGAAAATAATAATAATAATGATAAGAAACGAACAAACATCTCCTCATACCATCTCTGTGACAACAGTGTTCATTGTTTTGTGTCTCATAATGCCGAAAATGAAACAATAGCATCATGCAAGAGTGTACATATCATGTAGGCAGACTATGCAGCTGCTACAGGGCTCTTAGAGAGAGGGTGCCCAGATCATGTTGGCTGCTTCCTTTATATGGGGTAAGGGAATTGGTACAGGATTCCTTTTTCTACTGATGACAAAAAAATTAAGAAAAAATAACCCAAGGATCATGGAAAGGAGATGGGGCCAAGTATACTTGTCTGGGGGAGTTAACCAATACAAGAAGGGAGGGAACATTGTAATCTTTCTTACGGTACCCCTTCATCTGTATGTAGCCCCCGGCCACTGAATTCTCCTAAACAATGAATATGTTTATTCCATCTTCAGATTACTTAATTGAATATTTTGCTATTTAGTTTATTCGGGAGATGAAACATTATCTTGTACTTAAAGTAAAGATTTCAATAATGATTTTGTAAATGCTAAAATATCACATTAATGCATACATAAAAGTAAGGGCTTCAATTGATTTAATATATTGGCACAAGAACATTTACAATTCAAATCATTCTGGACTCAGGTGAATTGGTAACATAATTGGCATTCGTCTAACAGCTGTTTTTCATGTTGAACAAAAAGGGCAATTCAGCTCATCCTGGTGGAGTTTACACTAAAGTCGATCAAAAAAGGCCAATTATTTCCAAAGGAAATCATTCTGAGATGAATAAAATTAATTGTGATATGAAGAGTATCCATCCGTAATACTGGTGACTTTATCAGCTCAGTGTTAGGCTGCACTACACAGTCCGTGTGGCTGTGAACCCTATTGTTCATGCCTACACACCTAATGGAACCTCTATGTGAAAACTTGACAAACATTAAGGTTGAGAAAAGGTCCATTAATTACTTTGGGTCATTCTATTTTGGATCCTACATCAATCCGGAATGTGCTTTTGTGCATAAAACCAGAAGAAAACACTCCAAATTAAAAAAATCCATACATGGGTCCTAAGTTGACTTCAGTTAATAGAGTACCTCTGGTACCCCAACAGAGACCTCTTCACTACATTACCTGATACAGTACTGTCAATGTAAAATCCCAGAAACATCTTTAATTAGTGGAAACATAATGCAACGAAGTAACAAATATTAAAGGGGTTTTAGCAAAATTACAAGTTATCCCAGGATAAGGATAACTTGCTGATCATTGGGTGTCTTACTGCTGAACTCCCCATAATCCTGAGAACAAGAATTCCATGTCCCTTTCCACTCGTCACTGCAGGGATGTTTCTCCCACCTGCAGTGATGTTACAGTAAATGGAGCGTTGGCCTAACATTTATGGTCAACGCTCCATTCATTTCAATGGGGCTGAGGGAAATACCCAAGCTCTTGGCACTTGGCTACCTCCGCAGTCCCATCAAAATGGATGGAGTGACACTACATTTGTGTGACCATTGTTCCACTTAGTCTTCTCCTCACTGCAGGGGGTGCAATAGGCCCATAGTGGGGAGGACTGGGAATAAGGAAGGGAACCCGTTCTCTGGATCAGTGGGGGTCTCAGTGATGAGACCCCTAACCATTTGCAAGTTATCCTCTATCTTTTAAAAGGGGACAACTTGTAATTCTAGTACAACCCCTATAATGTTTATAAGTATGATTGCTCAAACAAATGTATCACCTACATTTTGTAACTAATTAAAATCAGACTAATTTTTGATTGTAGATTGTTTTTATGCAATTGTCTGACATGACTATGGAGGTTACCATCTTGCTTTATTGCAGCCTTGAGAGATATGTTTTACAGCAACCCCAGTGGCAATTCACACAAAGTGCATGGAGGGAGCCATTGACTTCTATGAGAGTCTATTCTAGGCATGCTCAGTAACGTGTGCATGGAGGGGAAGGAGATGAGCTATGACCACCGCCTATTGTGATTGGTGGATCCTGTGTTATCTATATATAGATATCACCTTGAAAGCTGCATTTTCATTTTTCCACCCCCACCTTCAAAAAAATCACAACTTTTCAAATTCTCTGGTGAAGTAGCTAAATGGGGGCTTGTTTTTTATGGAACTATATGTGTTTTTTACTGGTAACATTTAATTTACCATGTAATGCATTGAAAAACTCTTACAAATTTCACTATTTTTCTGCGTGTTTTCGAGGGGGAGGGGGGTTATGGCACTTTTGGTTAAAATGACATCTTATGACATCTGATGTTAACTGTACTCTGTGGGTCAGTTTGATTGTGCCTTTACCAAAGTCATAGTTTGTTTTTCCATGTTGTACAACCTAAAAAATAGGATATACACACACAGATTATATATATATATATATATATATATATATATATATATATATATATATATATATATATATATATATATATATATATATATATATACACAGTATATATATACATATTGTATAAAACTTGGCAACTGTACCTTTGATCAATTCATAAGTTAAGATAGTGTTATTGAAATTTCCATAAGTCTTTTTCTGATTATTTTTATATACTAGTTGCATTTCTTTGACTTGCTGGACAAAGTGCTGTTCTTATTTTTCTGGATCAATCAAATAAAATAAATAAAAAATAACTCATTTCCACTGTATTAATCAAATAAAACAACTTTGGTTTCTACATAATAAAGTTTTATCTTTTGGCTGCATTTGTATTTTATTTATTAGACCACAGGCCATGATTCAATAGCATAAAATAGCCAGGAACACACATTTTACAGCACAACTTTCCAAAAATGTAAAAAAAAAATGCCATCTGCTATTGCTTGAACTCTGATAGGAAAGTATTACTGGAATGTTGTTACTGCACTGTAGGATTCCATATGGCATATTTTTCCACCCAAATCTCACCGGTTAAGGGTATGGGTACACCATATGGAACTAATGTTATTTTCTTATTATTTCAATGACATGTGTAATTGACTGACATATCCTGTTAAGTCACGAGCACATATTTAAACTCTTGAAATACAGTCTAGCCATTAAGTCCTCTCTTCAGTATGCCACTTTAAATGAGCATTTTAAGCACAATTTTAGTTTACAGCGCCATAGGCAAAGTGTGCACGATAGTATGTGGATGTAACAAGATGAAAAAGTATATTCTATTCCTACAATGAGTATATTTGAGTTAAAAAGATTAAATCTGTGCCACTTATAGGGTAGGTTAAAGTAAAAAATAAAATACTCACCTGTTTTCATTCCTCTATTATTCCTCCACTGGCTGAAGTGGATGGTAGATGCTGGTAAGTGACATCACCAGGTATGCTCATCTACTCCTCATCTACTGTGATAAGGTCTAAGTACTTGTGTGAGCACAGTATGTAATAGAACAGTGCCACTGGCCAAAGTTGCCACTGAAGGAAATCAGTAGTCTGGAAGACATCTATCGCCATGTTCTCTTCAGCAGGTTGAAGCTACTAGAGCTCCCCTATGATGAATGGAACTTATGTATGTACAGTAGGGTGGACGAAAAAACTCAACTTTCAACTACAAAACAGGACATCTATGGTCTTATGAATCAGGCCAAATTTAAAAACATGAGGTCTTTAGAAGGTCTCAAAATTAGATAAATACAACCTCAGATGAACAACAAAACGTGACAAATTACAGTGTGTCATTATTGAACAAAAACTACTCTAGACCAAAATGCAGAACAGTGTGTGAAAAATGTAGTACACCCCATGAATCAATAGCTTGTAGAGCCACCTTTAGCAGCCATAACTTGATGTGATTGTTTTATGTATGACTATAAGTCTCTTACATCATTTTGAAGGAATTGTTTTTTAATTCTTCTTTACCACATTGGTTCAGTTCATTGAGATTTCTGGGGATTTCTTTATGCACAGCTCTCTTAGGGTTGATGTTTGGACTTTGACTGGACCATTGCAACACTTTTTCAGCCATTCTGTAGATTTTCTGGTGTGCACTGGATCATTGTCCTGTTTCATGACTGAGCTTTGGCCAAACTTTACCTTTTGGATACACCCTAACTCACAATTGACTCTAGAATAATTTGGTAAACAGAGAAGTTCATGGTCAACTCAATGGCTCAGGTGCCCAGGTCCTGTGACTGCAAAACAAGCCCAAATCATAACCTCTCAACCACAGTGCTTGACAGTAGAAATGAGATGCTTGCACTGATACAAATAGGACATATTTTAGCTTCAGTAGGTATAAGATGTTTGTACTGATACAGATGGGACTATTTTAACTTGATTGTGATAGCTTGGTGCAGAAAGTTATCTTATCTTAACCAATATAAAAGCTATTCTTCTCTTATCTTAATACAACAAAATCCATTGTAAAATAATTCATAGTGTAAGTAAACAACCCTGTTAGCACAGCACACTGTCAAGTAATCCATCTGTATGTGGTGTTGGTTTTTTACTAAATGTGGCACTAGGTATTATGGTCAAACATCTCCATTTTGGTCTTTGTCCAAACAATACTGTTCCAGGATGCTTGCAGTTTGTTCAGATGCAACGTTGTTCAATGGAAGTGTTCAAACAAAGGCTGAACAAATATCTGTCTGGGATGATTTAGTGACTCCTGCACTGAGCAGGGGGTTGGACCTGATGACCCTGGAGGTCCTTTCCAATGCTACCATTCTATGATTCCATGAGCTTTGAAAACTTTAGCTGTGCTGCCATGTTCTTTATAAACAGAAGAAAATTTCTCCCGGCAACCCCTCCAAACAAGCTATACTTATTTAGTCTTTTTCTAATTGTACTGTCATAAACAATTCCATGATGTGTGAACTCCCCCTAAGGGCTTGTTCACACGAGAGCGGTT
This sequence comes from Eleutherodactylus coqui, assembly GCF_035609145.1. Lineage (NCBI taxonomy): Eukaryota > Metazoa > Chordata > Amphibia > Anura > Eleutherodactylidae > Eleutherodactylus > Eleutherodactylus coqui. The sequence continues at coordinate 81,517,653 of NC_089849.1, forward strand.
TCAGCTCCATGTAGGCGCATAAAAAAATTGTGCCTATACAGCGCTAAAAATCATGGGAATGGGCATTTTTCCATGCACAAAAGACAGTGTGAAAATCGCCCATTCACTGGAGCAGCGGCTCTTAAAAAAGCACAACTGCTCCAGGAGGAGAGAGAGATGAAGCCCCACAAGGCTTCTGGATTTCCCCTTAGCAGGGACAGAGAGAGCGGGGCTATGGAGGATTAACCCATAGCAGGGAGAGATGAAGCATGACTATGGGAGATTAACCCATAGCCCTGCTCTATCTCTCCCTGCTATGGGTTAATCCCCCATAGCCCAGCTCTCTCTCGCTGCTCTGGGGATCCCCAAGGGATATCCCCATAGCACAGAGAGTGGGTGGTGGCTATATAGAGGGGGCGGGGATACAAGAGCAGGACTAGAGGCAGATCTCTCTAGCCTCACCCCCTCCCACACTCTTGGGAGGCCTTATAACCCTGGCCCATCTCTCTCCCCACTATAGGGAAATCCCTTGGGGAGAGAGGTGGAGGGAGTCCTCTACTGCCCACTGTTGCTGGAGAATTGCCCTGCAGTGGGGCTAGAGGAATTTCCAGCTGCTTACAACAGGACATTTAAAATGTGCTGCCCAGAAGCACAATTTAACTATCCTGCTGTAGATTCCTGTTAATCCCCGCTGGGACTAACAAGAGTTTACAGCAGGACATTTAAAATATGCTTCTGAGCAGCACATTTTAAATCCTACTAATAACTTGTAATCCTATTTTCCTATGAAGGAGTTTCCATAGACTCTTGCTCCCATAGGAATCTATGGAAACTCCTGCTCAGCACGCACCAAAGATAGGTCAGGTCCTATCTTTTCTCGCACCATGGACCTTAGATGCAAGCTTTGTGGTCACATTTCCTATCTTTGATTGGTGCGAGTATTTAGAGCATCTAAAATTCCTTCATGTGAATGCTTCTATGGGAAACCATTGTTTCTAATAGATGCAAGCTTTTCACACGCCTCAAATGCACTAAAACAGCGCTCGTCTTGATGAGGCCTTAGGGCACACTATATGTCTTAACCATACAGAAGTATGTTTATATAAGTATAAAATAAAGATGTCAAATACTGTAGTAATAAAAACTGTAAAAAAGGAAAGAATAAAAAATGTAATTAAAATGGCCAAGATTATTTACTATAAAATACTTGTCTAAACATTACAGAAAAATAATACTCTGCACTTATTAGGTATCTGCACAACAGTAAGAACTTGAAGAATTAAGTAATTGGGTTATCCAGTATTTGCACATAGGGAGCAATCTGTCAATCAACCTAAACCAGGCAGGGAGAAAACAGAGGAGAGCTGTCTAGCAGACACTTCTCCCCATGCCTGGCTCTGTTTTAAAAGGATGTTTTCTGTGAAAGGCTGCAGCACTTCAGAGTAAAGCGTAGTTCACTGCAATGAGAAAGCCTGTCGATGTTTCATGCTGCCCGTTTAAGTTATCACAAATCTACTGACAGATTCCCTTTAATCTCGTTGTCAGCTCACACATCTGTGACGTAAGTACCTACGGCACTGGCTGCATTCTGAATAGCTATTATTTCACAAAAGAAGCGAAAAGTTCTGCTGGTGAAATTAAATGTGAAGGCCGTGTTTTATTTCCATGGGTTTGATTAGCCTGTACAGATCATTTTATTTCCAGATTAAGCAATTTATGAAGAAATGCTTTTCATTTTCTGATTCGAAACAAAGAAATGAACATTTTTAACGTAGACAACAAGTTTCTATCTTTCAAGCCTCGAGAAAATAAGGATATTAAGTCTTAATGGTTAACGGAATCTTTGAAGCAAAACTGTAGAGGGAAACTTGGAGGACAACTAGTCAAAATTGAAGAATACAATATGCAAGAGATATACAGTATGCTCTGATATGCCAGAAGGTATCCCTTAAAAAATAATAATGTGTCTGGCATTTATAGGTAGTGCAACAATATAATACAGCATATGCTACATTTTAGAGAACAGTTGGCCTCCGAGTACACCTGCAATATCCAACCAGGGGGACCATATGTTTTAAAATTGATGCAGCCCACCTTCTTTAGTATATACTCCCTTTTTCATCCATAGAGTCTGATTAAGTTTCCCTAAAAGTTTTCTATGAGTTGATGGGTTCTCTGATAGGCAGTATATATCAATGAGCATTCTAGTGAATATAACAATCGGACTGTAGCCTATTTTCTCAGTTCATCAGACTGTACTTCATGCACATACCCTAAGATGCAAACTAAAGTGTCTCTAGGTATTAAAGCATTATTAGCTAGATGGACCATGCTTAATACCACCAACCAAAATGCTTACAATCTTGGACATCTTCATAACATTGGGTCATGCACATTTGGAGGTAAATAACAGTCTTGCTAGATATAAAATAAAGGGGATTTGTAGGATTCTTAGACATATTTCAATATCAATTAACCTAACCCTTGGTTTCTGTACTTTGACCAAGTAATCTAGGTAAGATAGAAATCTTGCCGCCATTGATGGTGAAACCCTGTTGGTTCCTCGATTTTGTAGGATACTGTCATAATCTCTATAATGATGGTATCTAACAAAACTAGGCTAGAATGATGTTTAGGGGTAATGGCTGAGTGGGGACCCTAAGAGTTCTTTCCACAGTAAACAATGGGGTAACATGTGTATGCTAAACATTTAAGGCCAGGTTTTTAACCAAACAATTAATATTTTCAGAGGCATTGACACCTTTCGCTTTCTCCAAGTCCCAAATAATTTGCAAATTCTTTAGCTTTAGACTGTCCTCCAAATCATTAGCCTTAGGGCTCATTCACATGAGCATAGTGATTTTAGGCTGGCCGTGTCATGGCTACAGTGCGACCTTCGGGTGGGGGGGTCAGTTTAGCTCTGCTAAACTGTTTCCCCCTTTCGGCCCCCTGCCAATCTCGACAAGGGGAGGGGGTGGGATGGGACAAGATCTTGTGTGCTTAGCATCTAGCTCCTGCCCTGCTCCCCCCCCCCCTCCATTTGCAAATAGCCAGCAAGTGGTGGAGAGGAGGGAAGGGGGTGGGAGTTTAGACATGCTGCTAAACTCTCTCCCACCTCCCTTCTCCAGTAGTTGCCATAGGCTCTCATAGGAGTCTATGGAAGCAGCCGCCATATTCTGTCCGGGAGTTAGTTCCTGAACTATCTATCCTGGCCTGCTTAAAAGTGCCCAGATGAAATGCGCACCATATGCGCTATCTTTGCTGGCCGGGTGCTTTTATGCTGCGGAAATGCGCCCCTCTGAACTGATGCATTATAAAGCAATGGATAAGATGGGCAGCGTATATTGTCCGGGAGTGAAAACGGGGCCAATATATACATTCGTGTGAATGAAGCCTTAGCAAGCAAAAGAGAAACATGTTTGCCAGGTTGTTTACAGTCCTTTTTTCCCACAATAGCTGGCCCTCACCATTCCAATTTGGGCTGAAACAGAAGAAAAAAAGCCTCTGTAAATGATTTCATGCTTGTCCTCTTACAGGCTGCGCTAGACCACTCATCCTTCTTCCGCCAGGAAAGCCTTCATAAGGCAAGCACACAATAATGCACTGAAAAATTGTCATTTATGAGTCTGGTCTTCTTACAGAAGAGGGCTAATAATATATGGGATATAGGAAAATGAACTATCCATTAAAATAATACATTTGGTCTAGGTTCGGCATGATCTTCTCAAAGACGTGATCTTAAAAAACACTTCACTGGTATAGAAGACTTAGGAGAATTGAACATTTCCACAAAAACAAATCTTTTCTAGAGTTACAGATCTGTGGATCTCTTATCATAAGAATGAATTTAGTGAATGACATTTTTTTTCCAGGGAGGATTGAGAAATAAAACTACAACTGCACCCTATTTGATTGTGTGCGTTCTTACCCCATGTGTGCTGTGGCTTAACCCTTCAGTTAAACCCTAAGCCTGTTTGTAATTTATTAACCAAATATTTTTTTTTCTGTTCTTTTCACTGTTGCATTTATAGAGCCATGACGTTTACATTTTTCCACTAACATAGCCAAATGGGGGTTGTTTCTTGCTAGAAAAGTTGTATTTTTTAATGACATAATTTTGGCTACATATTGTATAACTTTTATTAATTTTCTTAGGGGAATTGGGGAAAAATGTCATTTGTTTTTTGGATTTCATTTTTTAGAGCTTTCAGTGTGCATTTTTTATGGGGTTCACAGTGTGTTATTAATAATGCCAGTATAAATAAGAATTATATTTGATGGTCAATATGATTATGTCAATACCAAATTTATATAGGTTTTATAGAGGTGTTTTGTTGTTGTTTTTTTTTTTTTACACTTTTTTACACTTTCTTTTTAATTTATTTTTTATTGCTGCTTTTTTGGGGGTTTTTTGTGGGATGAGTTGTACTTTTTAATGGTACCATATGCTGACCCATTTGATGTTTTGATTGCCTGCAATTCCTTTTTTTGTAATGTGAGATTGGCAATATTAGTTATTTTTGTCATATTACCACCATGGGTTACATAATGCACTCACTTTTTTTTCTTGGTCAATACAAATACGTTGATGCCTTATTTGTTATTTTATTTTTTGTAGCAAAGAGGGAAAGATTGGATTTTGTCATTTTTAGCATCCGGTTATTTTTTTTTTATGAGACTTGTTTTAATTTTTTTTTGCTTAGCAATTTTTTGAATACTTTTTAACATATTAAAGCCCTGAGATTCCATAGCAATCCATCGGAACCGCGCAATCCCATTGCCCCCTCCCTGTCAGACTTTTACATACTGTGGTTGCATTGAATGCAGTATGCAAAGGGTTAAACATTGGGAATCAGAGGCTGTAAAATAACTTTTTATAGTATATTGATAATAATTCCTGCATATGCGCAGATAAAGTGTATAAGTTGATGACAACATGTTCTGTTTAAACAGAAAGTCGGCTCTCAAAACCATTTCAACTGGTTGCCCAAAAAACCCAAAGGGTGGCTTCACACACAGCCTTTTTTGGAAACCGCACTTGCAGTTTTTGAGCCCAAATCAGAAGGGGATTAAAAAAGAAGGACGATGAAGGAAAAAAAAAACGCATAAAAAACTGAAAGGGACTTTTTCAAAAAATGCTGTACGTGAAGCCACCCTAATGGAACTTTGATACTAGTCGTAGTAGTACTTAGTACTGGTAGCAACAGTCATGGTAGCAGTAGCAGCAGTAGTACAGTAATTGTAGCAGCAGCATATTTGTTGGAGCTTTTCTTTTATCAGCAGACTGATGTGAACAAAATGATTCCCTGAGGAACAAAAGTTCAAAGCACTTTAATTTTCTATTATAGCCATTTTGTACTCTTTTAACTAAGGTCAGTTGTATACAAAAGTCATTACTTACTGAAAGTCTTAAGGATACAAGGTTGAGCAGTTTTAAAGAAATATGTGAATTTTTAACAAAACCTGTATTCACATATCCTTGGATATAGCAGAAAAATACTTTATAGAGGATACTGTTTCTGAAGTGCAAGGTAAATCTACTGTACTCTAAACACACACCATGAATATACAGTGCCTATCATTAGCTGCAGTTTCTCTACAAATTCAATGCTCGTTTTTGCTCTAAAATTACATTAACCAGATATGAAAATTGATGACAATTATAGATCAGGGTAGCAATGATCCCGGTTACACGGAAATTCGATGGGCTTGAACTGAAAGGAGTCAAAGCTTTCATCTGGATCTGCTTCCCCCGACCCTAGATCCAGTTAAAAATTAAAATGTTAAATCAATGGACCACTGCTCTTTGTCATGCAAGATATATTGGCCCAACATTATGGCTTCCAGTCTAAATACCAAGTTTCTCTGAAAATAAGACCCTGTCTTATATTATTTTTTCCCCAAATGTGCACTTGGTCTTATTTTCAGGGGGTGTCTTATTGCACTTACCTAGCAGGCTCGGTCCACGTCCCTACTGCTGCTCTACCGAGCTCTCGCAGGCTTCCTACTGTCCTCAGCCACTCACAGAAGGTTGTGTCCTGGTTACAGGATTCATAAATCCCGCCTTCAGGAACCAATGACTCTGATTAGTTCTCGAGCACTGCTCAGCCAATCAATGCAGTGTTTGATGAACGAATGCGATGGCTGTGATTAGTTTATCAAACACTGCATTGATTGGCTGAGAAGCGGTCAAAGGACCAATGAAAGCCATTGCGTTGTGGAGGTGGGATTTACCAATTGGCTGAACTGCAGCATTTATTGGACAATTCATAAATTTTCCTCCACAATGCAATGGCTGTGATTGGCTCTCAGGCGCTGCTCAGCCAATCAATGCAGCGCTGGATGTACCAATCACGGTCATAAATGTGCAATCAGATCAGCACTTCAGGGTTTTCTTTAGAAAAGACATCTTTATTCCTCAATAAAAAGTCATTGCGACTTTGCCCATGCCCTCACATGGCCTGAGAGCTACACTGCGTGTGCGTCGCTGACATCAGAGATGTACGTCACAGAAGGGGCCGTACAAACTGCACATCAGGGTCTTTGCCATTACCCATGCACGGCACCCAATCTCATCTGCGCAAGCGTGGACCAACTCCCGTCGCTGATATCAAAGATGTACATCACAGAAGGGGTCGTACACACTGCACATCAGGGTCTTTGCCCTTGCCCGTGCACGGCACCCAATCTCATCTGCGCTTGCGCGGACCAACTCCTGTCCGTGTCAGCAATCCAACTTGAAACATACCTATTAACCCTACAGATCATCTGTCTAGACCGGCACAATGGGCAAAGAGTTATACCAATTAGAGGGGAAATAAGTATATTAAATATTAGATATTAATCGAGCTTACCTCACTCCTAAGTTAATATCACCCTCACCGGGATATAAGTAAAACTTAAAGGATCCCCAACTTGCGCCCGTCACATAGACAGGCCAATAATGAGATGGTCCAGTAGAAAAATAATAAATAAAGTGACCCAATGAAAGAAAACATAGTATCACTAAATGAAGACGACTCCATATATGAAGACAGTGCTGCATAATATCAATGCTCAATTATTTTATTTAACAATAGACTCAGTTGTTTGAAAAGATGATCACATTTATAGAATAGGTGCCTGCTGCATAGTCCTGGTCCCGATACACCACCTGGGAGCACAAAAATACAAAAAACAAATATTAATTAGCTAAAAACAAGATCCAGTATATATACACAATATATATCACACAGAATGCAATATGTATAGAGAGAAAAGCGCATCACAAGAACCATAAAAGTAATTAATTTAACAGAAGTATATAGACAGCATCATGATATCAAATATATGGTGCAACACTAAATTCCAAATCAAGTCCCTCAGGTGTTAACATAGTGAGCTTGTGAATCCATATTAAACGGGTTGTCCCACGCCGAAACAGGTTTTTGTTTTTTTTAATAGCCCCCCCGTTCGGCGCGAGACAAACCCGATGCAGGGGTTTAAAAAAAACCTGCATAGTACTTACCCGAATCCCCGCGCTCCGGTGACTTCTTACTTACCTTGCGAAGATGGCCGCCGGGATTTTCACCCACGGTGGACCGCAGGTCTTCTCCCATGGTGCACCGTGGGCTCTGTGCATTCCATTGCCGATTCCAGCCTCCTGATTGGCTGGAATCGGCACACGTGACGGGGCGGAGCTACGAGGAGCAGCTCTCCAGCACGAGCGGCCCCATTCAGAAGGGAGAAGACCGGACTGCGCAAGCGCGTCTAATCGGGAGATTAGACGCTGAAATTAGACGGCACCATGGAGACGAGGATGCTAGCAACGGAGCAGGTAAGTGAATAACTTCTGTATGGCTCATAATTAATGCACAATGTACATTACAAAGTGCATTAATATGGCCATACAGAAGTGTATAACCCCACTTGCTTTCGCAGGACAACCCCTTTAATTCAAGAAACTTTAGTTTCCCTTCCCGATCTCCTCCCCTAGGCAACTCACGTACCTCGTCTATGATTCGAAAGCGTAGCTGGCTTAATGAGTGGCCAGCCTCCAAGAAATGCTTGGCAACGGAAACCTCGCATTGGTTCATCGAGCACTACATTGATTTGCTAAGCAGTGCTCAAGTACCAATCAGAGCCATCACTTCCTAGAGGCAGGAAGCGATCTTTTGTGGGTGGCCCAGGACTACAGGAAGCTTGCCGGGGCTCCCGAGAGCTGCGGGAGGGATGTGGACCGAGCCTGCCAGGTAATGTATTACTTTATTTTAATGTAATGCAGCTAGGGCTTATTTTTAGGGTAGAGCTTATATTTCAAGCCTCCCCCCAAAAAAACCTAAATAAGGGTAGGGTTTATTTTCAGGGAAACAGGGTAGAAGCCCCAATGCAAATGGAACCAGAGCCCTAAAGTGAATGCCCATCTTTTGGAGCCTTTTCTGATACAGTGCTTCAAATTCCCTGCAAAGGTACTGTCTTAAATTTACCTAGTCTTTAGCCTGCAGAAAGCACCAGCTGAAGTATAAATTGGAGTGGAAGAGGTAACTGCATACTGATTTAATATTGAGTTCTATGCATTAACACAATATATAGTAAACTTGTTAGCTCCTGCTTGTGGTAGCTGAAGGCAAAGGGAATCTTAGCATTTAATCCCATTGTTTGTCTCCGCAGGAGATTTGGATCTCTGCATCAGAGAAATGGAGTAACAACCGTTTTACAGATAGAGTATGAAATCAGCACAGAATTTGGGAAGTATTTAGATCTGCAGGGTGGATATTCATTTCAAGGTGAGTTTCACCCAGGGAACACTTCACATTTACAATTTTAATTAAAAAAAATGTTAAAAGGACTAATCATGACGGATCTTTTGATGATCTCATTTATTTCTATGGGACTCAAGCTGAGGGCATAGTGCATCAGCCTTCGTCAGTTCCATCATGATCATTTTTTTCCTTAAAGGATAAGTTATATAACAAATTTGTTAGTTTTTCGGTTTACCGTAAACAGTTATTTCTGCAGAACAAAAACAGACCTGAAAGCTATGATCCTAAAAAGTGTTGTTTCATGGAGACAATCTGTTCCTATTGTCCTATTTAGATGGAACGACATTTATTTAAATGACTGCACGAGCGCTGATGTCACCACTAAGGTCATTAGTGCTCGTGCAGAGCATTTAGACAGGCAGAGTCAAAGAATGGCTGAGGGCTGCCTGTGATTGGCTGAGCGCTGTGACCAATCACAGGCAGCGCTCAGCTGTCAATTAATACCTGAGCGCTGTCTGTGATTGACTGATCACTCAGCCAATGACACCAGTGTTTTCTGGAGGCGGGGATTTTTCAATCTCTGGCCTCCAGAACACAGAAGACAACTGCCATGCCAGAGAGAAGAGCCAGACGGCTCTTCTAGGTGAGTATATATATATATATTTTAACTTTTTTTTTTTTTACAGCTAGCCATGATTTTTAATGAAGGGCTTATATGTCAAGCCCTTCCCCGAAAATCATTGATTCAAACCTCCTTCTTTCAATGGGGCTGCAGCAGTGCCATCCCCATTCAAAGAAATGGGTTAGCATCACGGACTTCTACCACAGTTGTGACAGCTGTGGCAGAGGATTCGTTCATCCCCGCAGCCCCCGTGGGGATGAACGAATCCTCTGCCATAGCTGTCACAGCTGTGGCAGAAGTCCGCGATGCACTCTCCATGCTTTTAATGGGGCCGGCGCTGCTGCCCTGCTGCCGTCAGCCCCATTGAAAACACTGAGCGATATTGAAGATTTCTGCGCGCTGCGAAACTTTAAAAAAATGCAAATGAGTATGAAACCATTGAAAATCATTGGTTTCATAATCATCGCTCTCGCATCGCAAGAAAAAATCTGGCTAGTGGGTAGAAACACCAAGGAGAAAATATAGCATTCCTGACCAACACATTTTGAGAGGCAATCATCCCATGTAAATGGCCCTTAAGTTGATGTTGGCCTGGTGATCAGTTATTGCTGCAGATTTGGCTTAACAATTTTATAGTGATCAGCTCTTATCACCAAAAAAAGCTGTAGCCAGCCACAGTATACATTTCCCTGCAATGACCACTGCTAGGGAATTGTAGTATTACATGCCATTAAAGGGGTTGTCCAAGACCTTTTGTATTTTTTTGTATTGATGAGCTTGCCTCAAGACTGGTCATGAACAGATGATTGCAGAGGCTCCTTCACTTGGGATCCCTCCCAATCTGCTAATATCTGGTGCCAGAGTCACTATGGATAGAGCAGGAAGCAAAACATGCTGACCATAGTGCAGTGGCCTGGGTTGATATTGCAGCTACAGCACCCATTAAATTAAATAGGAGCTGTGCCTACAGTACTAAACTGGGGTGCTGCAATATGATCAGCATGATCTGTTCCTGCACTGTAAGTATTGACAGCAGCACCAGGAATCAGCTGATCAGCAGGGATCCTGAGAGGCTGACCCACGCTGATCATGTATTGATGACGTGTCCTGAGGACAGATCATGCATTGATGACTTGTCCTGAGGACCGATCATGTATTGATGACTTGTCCTGAGGACAGATCATGTATTGATGACTTGTCCTGAGGACAGATCATGTATTGATGACTTCTCCTGAGGACAGATCATGTATTCATGACTTCTCCTGAGGACGGATCATCAATAGAAGAAGAATCTAAAAGGTCCTGAACAACCTCTTTAATTCAAATAAATATCTGATCACATTGCACATTAGGTTTGTTACGATCATGTGGGAAAACTAAGAACAGGGCCCACACGATCGTGACCAAAGGAGGACTGGGTACGCACACGGGTTTCTGGCAAACTGACCCTGTGCTACAGGGGAGGAATGCCATGGCCCTACCTAAGTGGGGACATTGCCCCAATAAGGGCAGTCCAGCGGTCTTCAGATCTGGGCCCTATCTGATCCTAGGAGCCACGCACCAGAACAGGACGCATTCATATGCCACATGACAGGGACTGAACAACAGGACACACAGAGCCAGAATACACAGCATACAGCAGCCACAATGCAAACACTAATAGCAGATGATAAGCTGAATATAAATGCGAGGTGTTAGTTCGTACATTGGCCAATGACCTTAAGTTGCAAGCCCCGGCAAGGCCCCTCGAATCTTGCAGTATCTACACTAGCAGGACACATCTACTAGAGGGCCCTAGGGGCCAACCTAGCGCAGACGTAGCAAACAAACTCAGCAGACCAAACTGACACAAAATAAACGTACAAACGGACATGAACCTCAAGGCACAGATCACACAGCAAGCTGCAACAAAACACAGATAGCAGGTCACATAGGAAAATTCAACAGACAAGGATTCATGATTGCTCACCCTAGGGGCCATACAGAGACTGACCAGGAGCTGGATTTATATGTGAGCACAGACCCAGGAGATTGGCTAGCAGGAAGTACCACACCCAGCCAGCTCAATCAATTAACCCTGTGAGGTCTGTGCTGCTAGGAAGCTTAGAACTACAGATCCCAGCGGAAAACGTAACAATGTTATGCAGTGGTGAAAGTCGCTCTTTGTGAGCAACACTCTGTTCTGGCTTGCATTTCAAGTAGAGAACCTCCTTCTGTGGCATCCATATGCCCTAATAGGGTCAACGGAAAGGGTATGTCTTCAGAGAACATCTTATGTTTGGCAATATCACTGTATTTAAATAAGTTACACTGTAAAATATCAACTAAAATAAGACATTGTATTGCATTGTAAATAGATAGATAGATCTATAGATAGATATATAAATCAAGATATATATATATATATATATATATATATATATATATAATATGTTAGCTTTTTTTAACAATATGCAGCATCTATATTTTTATGTATTTTCATGGATTCACACCAAAATTGGCTTCAAGATAAAAGACATAACAAATCATTGTACTTACCGAGGCACATCACTATTTCCCTACTGTACTCCTCATAGTGATAGATGCCTGGATCTGTGGATTCAAATCCAAGCTAACTGGGAAATCATTGCAGAACATTTAGGAGTTATTTATGGACTTGGCTTACATGGAATCTAAACTAATGCAGCCTGTGATGTGATCTTGTATTCCCATCAACACAATAGATGTTGTTGTCACCCTGTGATAAAGGTGGTTACAGTGTCCTTTAGATAACATTTGAAATGCACCATAAATTACCGCTGTTGAAACGAAGATGACTTTAGGTGATAATGCGATATATTAAGTAACACCTTGCTGTCTTTCCATTTATGCTCTTCTTACATATCATAGATTATACCTGGGAAACTTTCGAACACTAACTGTAATTGAACTACTTCTTCACTTACTATATTCACTTACATTTTCAGAATTGCTGTAATAATACCTTGCCAGAAAATACTGAAATGTCATATTGTGTGCTTAAAATAAAGGCATAAACACACTGACGTTTGCATGTTGTGTAAAGATTAAAAGACATAAAAGTTACAAATTATGGTGAAAAAAGAAACATAAAAAGTTTTTTTTTTCTAAGGTTTATTTTCCACAGCTAAGTGCTAAAGGACAAATATGCTTTAAAAAGTCTATTGTTAGTGGAAAAGGGGACTCTGCTGTGAGGTTACAGGATATACTAAGTAGCAGTTCTGTGAGTTTATGGAAAGGAGTGAGATAATTAACAGTTTAGGACAGGAATGTGAGAACCCCCATGGCACCTAATTGAAAATTGGAGCAACTACACAAATTTTACTTAAAGCAACCCTCTATGGTTGAACCGTTACTCTAACCACCTGATACACACTGTACATTAGTATGCATCGGTAGTCTAAGACACTACATGCTGCTCTGACCGGCCAGTGCTGCTCACATGGCAGCAATGGTCAATCAATGCAGGTGTGTACAGTGTCTAGACTAATTGTCACGTCCATGCGGCACACAAGCACCATGCTCAGCACGGACACAGGGTGATGTTCACAACCACTGCTGTTGAACATACCATGCACTGTAGAACAGTGCACAGCACACTACGCTGAACAGTAGCACCACTTCAAGGAGAAGGAAGCCTGGCTCTAACCTAGCAGGGAAGTGAAGGGTCCCTGCATAGAAATGGAGTAATCGCCTCAATAGAAGCGGCCCCCTGACTGTCCCTAGAGAGACCACTGGAGAGACAAACTGAACAGCAAAGCAAAATAGAAAAGAAAACAGAAATACAACTGGAAAGTAAACCATAGCAACTTAACTGGACGTAGCAGTACATCCAACATAGAGGAACTTCAATACTCCTCTATAGAGCCAAATAAGTAGCACTAAGTACAAGGAGGGGTGAGAATAAGCTACTTCACACCTGAGGACTAGCACAGCAATTAGAGAAGCCCACCTCCAACCTTTTCCCAGGCATGACTAATCCAGCATGCATCATGCAGCAAAGAGAGACAAACCTAGCAGTCTCTGCACATGGAGCATTAAAGGGGTTGTCCCGCGCCGAAACAGTTTTTTTTTTTTTTCAATAGCCCCCCCGTTTGACGCGAGACAAACCCGATGCAGGGGTTAAAAAAGAAAACGGATAGTGCTTACCTGAATCCCCGCGCTCCGGTGACTTCTTACTTACCTGGTGAAGATGGCCAATGGGATCTTCTCCCTCGGTGGACCGCAGGTCTTCTGTGCGGTCCATTGCTGATTCCAGCCTCCTGATTGGCTGGAATCGGCACATGACGGGGCGGAGCTACAAGGAGCCGCTCTCCGGCACGAGCGGCCCCATTCAGAAAAGAAGAAGACCGGACTGCGCAAGCACGTCTAATCCGGCGATTAGACGCTGCAAATTAGACGGCACCATGGAGACGAGGACGCTAGCAACGGAACAGGTAAGTGAATAACTTCTGATAACTTCTGTATGGCTCATAATTAATGCACAATGTATATTACAAAGTGCATTAATATGGCCATACAGAAGTGACCCACTTGCTTTCGCGGGACAACCCCTTTAACCCTTGTCCTGCATAACAAGGTGACAGGTCTTGGCCTGCGTCAAGGCCACGATGCTGTCGCGACTGACAAGCCACGACACTAATGATACATACTATGCACAGTGTGCATCAGGTAAACAGAGAAGTACTTTGGCCATCTTTGTTTTCCAAAGACCAGAGGATCACATGAAGATTTGAGAAAGAGGATGACACTGAGCTTTTAACATCAGAGTCTATGGCAGCAGAGGTGCCATTTAAGATATCCAATGATGACTGTGCAGGTAAAAAGGTCGCAGGGGCAGATACAGTAATATTCCTCAGATATTTTTTCATCTGTGTACATGTAACTTAGCAGAAATGCAGTCCTAAGCTCTTGCTCATGACCTGAAGGTTGTGAGTTCAACCCCTGCATGGTTCAGGTAGCCGGCTCAAGGTTGACTAAGCCTTCCATCCTTCCGAGGTCAGTAAAATGAGTACCCAGCTTGGTGGGGGTAATAAATAAATTACTTGAAATGTTGCAGAATATGTTGGCACTATACAAATAACAAGATTTTTTTTTCTTTTTTTTAATGTGTTGTTTGAATCAGTCAGAGGTTTCTGACCGCCTCAAGAGACAGGTTATTTTGCCTAAAAAGGCATCCATAGTCTGTCTAAATGGCTACCATATTGTAGTTTTAACACATGTGGAGATAAAATGTTTCAAGAAGCTGCAGTAGTTATATGATATATTAATGAGACAATGTATTGGTGGGTACAAATAATTATCTTTAATTGTCTTCTAAAGAGAATAGATCTACAGATGCTGATGCTTTGGTTTTGCACACAATTTTAAATCATGTGGATATTAACCCTCTCCAATCCACTGTCTGGCATCTGAAGACAATATGATTTAAGGCTGTACAGCTCTGATGTTGGAAGACGTCCATCGGGGTTCTCTTACTGTATATTGCCAGCCTCTCTGCTGTCAGAGCCTATCCAATGTGTCACCTCATGCAGTACTGGCTTTATCCAGCAGATAGCACCATTGTATAATGGCAGAAAAAGAGTAAGCCCCCTAGGAAAACCAGGATACAAGTTGAATTGGAAAGGGTTAAAGGTAATTACATGTGAATTTATTTGTTGACTTCAGTTCTGTGGATACCTCACAGTTGATTACAAAGTTGGGGAGGTTCTGATTGTCAATCTGCTATGCAAAGTGTTTTCATCTACTGTATGGTATTGTCATGAAGTCAGTAACTAACTGACTTCAGGTCTAACATCGTTCTCCACAAATTCCCCAGCTATTCTCCATAAGAGGTCCGCAGTACATTCCCCATTAGGCAGGCTGCAGATAGGCTCCTCACTACCATGTTGCTGTGGGCATCAACTTCAGCTATCTTGCCATCTACATCTGCCTCGGATTAGGCTTCCACATTTGGGCACTTAGCTTTTAGATCACGTAGATGACATCTGTAGTCAGTCCTTTGCTCACCACAGCTCCGATGAGCACTTTCCTCCTCCGGCCTCTGGAGATCTGATGATAACTTGGGCTCTGAAGGTCACTTGGCCTACCCCATGGATCTCACTGGGACCTGTTTTTTACATGAGCCCACTTTACTTTCAACTGTTGTACAACACGGGCTTTTGCCTTTTTCCCCATCTCTAATGCTTTCCAAGTGCAAGGTGGGGAGGTCAGATCTGCACCTCCAGATCTGCAGCCTCTCATATGGCTCACTTTGCTCTAATTGGACCTGGATGGTGTTGCACCTAACACTGTACAGATGTAACAAAGTTTACCATGACACTTTACACATTAATAAAAAGTTCTGTGTAGCAGCTTATTTGCCTTTTCAATAGCTTTTCAAACGCTTTTCTTGTGCTAAGATAATTTGTTGCAGCAAGTTATCACAATTAAGTTAAACTTTCCTATGTCTGTACACAAGGGACCTCCTAGTGCTGACATCACCAGGGGCAGGGCTTCATGATGTCTAGCCACATCATCAAAATAAGTAGGAGCTTAGTTCCAGTTTGGTGCTCAGAATAGCAGCTCTGCTCATATCAATTGGGAGTGACTGAGCTCCTCATCTCCCTTACACACCTACAACTGCACTCCATATTTATAAGTAAATGCATGTACATGACTGTTACCTGTTTAGCTTACTGGGGGAAATACATACCTTACAACCTTTTAAAACAATTTCCAGCCTATAAAAAGCCACAAACGTTTGTGTAAGTAAAATTTACAAACACCAGTGTAAGGTATGGCCATGGCGGGATGTAGACAAAACTTCTCAGTATAGTACTTGAACACTGTTCGACACTGTACAGTCACAGTTCATGTTGGCTCTCCCTTCTGACACTCTCACTATTTTTCTTCCCTGCCACAGGTGTATTTTCTGGATGAGACTTAAAGGGACTGTCCACTTGTAAATTACTAATGTTCTCTCCTCAGTATAGGTCAGCAATAGTAGCTTTGATAGGTGTCTGCCACCTGGGACTCCCTCTAATCTGCTGTTTTCTGGGCTGGTACATTCATGCACTAAGCTGATTTCTGCTGGAAGCAGACAGCTCCATTCCCACTGCAGTGGCCAGGCTTGATATTGCAGGCAAATTTCCCATTCACTTCAAAGCTTGCAATACCAAGCCTTACCATTGCAGTGGGAATAGAGCTGTCAGCTTCCTGCAGAAATCATTTGAGCGTATAAACACACTAGCGTCGCGAACAGTTGATTAGTGAGGGTCCCATGCAGCACACTCTCATCAATCTACTAATGTATGCAAATGGAGATCAGCAGCACTCAAACCAATCCTAATAAGGCAAGGGGGATAAGATACAGAGCTACTATAAGGACCTGAACCCAAGGTCCCTGAAGTAATCAAATATAGAAACAAGAAAAAAGCTTAACCCCTTTTGCACTACTTAGACACCTGTAAGTGGGATATTGTGCTGGAGTAAGCTAAAATAAACTTACTTCACTGGACGGATCTGGTTTTAACCATTTCTTCCCGTTACAGGTTCACTTCAAAAGATGCGATAGCAGCAAAGTTTCCTCCTTAACTTCTTTATTAGCAAGCATCCAAATTGCATCCAGTAGTAAATAGTAGTACATATAGATAGTTATCTACCACCTATTTATATGTACTACTATTTATTATTGGCACGGGGGGAAGGGGGGGAAATGGTTAACCTTTTCCAATCCACTGTCTGATGTCTTCCAACATTCTAATTGAAGTCTGTGCAGCTCTGATGTTGGAAGATGTCCAGCAGGGTATATTTACTGTATATTGCCGGCCGCTCTGTTGTTGGGGGCCTCTCCAGCATGTCAAATACTGCAGTACTGGCTCTATGCAGGAGATGGCAACATTGTATAATGGCAGAAAGAGAAAGCCCCCTAGGAAACCCTGAATCCAAAAATGGATTTCAAAGGGTTAAAACCAGATCCCTCCAGTGAAGTAAGTGTATTTTACCTTACTCCAGCACAATATCCCACTTACAGGTGTCTAAGTAGTGCAAAAGGGGTTAAGCTTTTTGTTTTCTTTACTACTGAGGCCGGATACCCCAGACTCCTTCCCCCTGCTGCTCTCCTCACCTTATCGAGATCTTAAATCTGAGGGATTACAGGCTAAAGTGGACCCTTTGGTGTTGAGTCCTGTCCACCGACGGACTCCATTCCAGACAAGTAAGTCCACTTCTCTCTGGATTGTTTTCATATATGTACTGTTACTCTTTCTCCATACCTGGAGTGTGGCTACCTCATCTTGTTGAAGTAATCAAATTTTCAAGCTTGAAAAAAGGCATGAGAGGCCGAAACGTAGCATTTCTTTTGCTAACATGGATTAATAAAGAATTCCTCTGATTAAAATTTCACCAGTTATGCTGCCACTCCTTATACATCTTCTTATCAATCTACTATTGATAATATTTTCTGAGAATAGACCATGGATTGGAAAACCCCTTTAATGTGCAGCTCCCTTTGTCCTTTTCTGCGGTTAACTCACCACACAATGTTCAGTCAAGTTTCTATCTCTGTATGCTATGGGACAGCCAACAGCACCTTGCATATTTCTGTCTATACAGAATGTGGGGAGACTCTCTCTCCACTTGATATCGCAATCATGTGGAGAAACTCCTCTACCTGGTAACAGCTTGCACTAAGACAACTCGCAAACTCATCCAACTGCCATTGGTGGAAAGGACAACCTCTTTTATCAATCCATAGCTGCTAACATGTAAGCAGTATGATATCAGCAAACTTAAAGAGGTTCTGTCATTAAAAAAAAATCTATACTTACCTATTCCTCCCCTGTCAGTCTACTTACTAGATCTTTACCTCACCTATCTTCTCCTGACTCCTGCAGCCTGAGAGGCGGAAGTCTCCTCATTTCTAGCTGTCTGATTCCTCTCCTTCCTGTGAGGTTACATACATTGACTGGCAGTCTTCTTCCTGCCAGCCAATGTGCGTTACGTCACAATTCACAGGCCAGCAGGGGGAGTGCCGATCTACTGGAGAGACTGCTCATGAGAGGTGTCTTGACAATAGATCAGAATTCCTTGCTAGCCAGTGAACGATACAGCACAGGGACGTGACCTTCACTGACCCGGCTGGAAAAGAACGCAAGGAATTCAGCCTTCATAACAAGCCGGCTGGCATGCGATGAGGTGACCCCAGGTGCACTGCAGAAGCTCAGTGAGAAGATGTGGTAAGGAGTATAGAATTTTTTTAATGACAAAACCCCTTTAAGTGTTCATATATCTTTACTATATGTATGATGGAGAACCACCAGAGTCCTAAAATAAAGTGGTACAAATGACAAAATAAAACAGTAATAACATTTGACCATTAAATATACTCCTATATACATTTACATCTTTACACTAGTCCATATCTGTAGTGATGTAAGGAAAACAGGCAGACAAAAAAATGGAAAGCTGAACAAGGTGTTCTACAGAACAGCAATTCATATTAAAACTCTGTCTTTGCTAGAAAAAAAGGGAAAAACTGTGGAAATTATAAACATGCCCAGAGGGAATCATTCTTCCACTTTACATCCCCTCTGGGCATCTTTTTAATTTCTACAGTTTTCTAGCCAGAATTTGAACTAACAACAGCAAACTTTATTATAGTACACTTTTTATAAAAAAAAAAAAATCAAGCACCTTGGAGGAGTTGTCGGAATCTAATGAAACGTTATATGTGTGATTGTAACACTGTAAGTGATCACAATATCAGAGCAAAAGGATAATTCATTGCAGAAAACTAAATACTTGAAGGGAGCCTCTGTTACCCTGATTGTTCACCTCTACCTTGGATGCAAGATGTGATATGGATGGGCATGGAGGAATATAGGTTCTATATGGCATCCTGTGGCATATTGGTCCATATTTGCTGTAACTGAGCTCCTAGATTGTGCAAACTCGTAGGCTGATGAAGTTAGCTTCCAGGATGGTCCTATACATGTTCTTTTGGTGATAAATCTGGCCATCGGGCAGGCCACAAAATGTGTCAATATTGTGGAGGCATTCCTGTGACACCCTTGCTGTGTGTGGCCAAGCATTATCCTGCTGGAAAATGCCTCTTAGACGTTCTGCCATCAGAGGCAATACATATGGCTGCAGGATATCCTGAGTATATCACTAAACTGTCATTGTCCCTTGTACCACTACTAGGGATGACCGACTGTAGCATACATTTCAATCCCCAGACCATCACACCAGTAGTGGGGACAGTGTGTCGCTTCATAGCAAAGACTGGATTGAGGCACTCACCCATACGTCTCCATGCCCGTCATCAGTGACCAAACTAAACCTGGATTAATTGCTGAAGACAACCTGGCTCCACTCTCTAGAAGTCAAGTTTCATTGTTCATGACACCACTGCAAATGGAGGTGATGGTGGGTGAGTATCAAAGGTAGTACACATAATGGGTGCCGTGAGCCCAAATGCCCTTCAGCCAAGCACCAAGAAATGGTCTCAACAAACACAGTGGCCATTAATGATCGCGCCACCTGTCTCTGGTTGGTGGAAAATGAAACAGTTGCTCATGCTTGTCAGATGATGCTCTCTACTGGTGGTCTGTTGATGGCATTCTGAACCTGTTCACCTTGTGTGTACGTGCTCTTATGCATGCACTGGTCCAAACACTTCCTAATGGTCTGGTCAGAATATCCCAGGTAGCAGGCACTTTGTTGATATGGCGATTCATCTTCTAGCATTTCAATAATGTCCTCCCTCTCAAACTATAGTAACTGGGCAAAACGCCTGTGATTGCATCATAGAGGCATGTCTAGTGGTCAACAAACTACATAAGGGGAAAAAGACATTCACTGCACACAAAGTAGCCTTTTTTCATAGGTTTGTCTCTCAATTTCACCTGAACCACTTGTTTCTTAACTTCATTGTGGACTTAAGGCAGGTCAAAGCAAGTCTTGCTGCTCTCTATGGGAAACCCCTAGCTCTGCTGCTGGATTTCTCTTCCATGGTAGGATGTACAGCTATGGAATCAGTCTTTTAGCTGCTTCTAGGATCACATCTTGAATCTGCTAATACTGTATGATGTTCCAGTCTCACAACAGACTGTTGGGCTAATGAGGCAAATTGGGCATGCCCTTTTGGTGTTCACAAATGGGATAGGAAGGGTAGGAACTGCCCAGCATAGCTGGCAAATGAGGTCCTAGCTATATCACATGTGTATACACTACTGCCACTGCTACTCCCTCTTTTTTCCCCACTGGCTTCATTGTCCTCAGCATCTTTTCTGGTCTTGGGACCCTCCCAGGTTTTTGACTATTCATAAGGTCAGATTACATCTGAGGTCCACCACTTTCTGGGTCCAGGGAAATCTCTATACGGAATCTGCTCACCTACTCATCAGCCAAACCCTAGAGAGAACCAAAGTGTAAAGGACCCCACTATAAATCAAAACATTCTCCATTCTTCAACATTAACAGTCTGTGAACAAATGCAAATATAACAATCATTAACATGACTAGTGCAATGTGATGACTCCATTTACACATTGTACTACATTGTAGTTATCATAATGCGTTAAATGTCTGGTTAGTGTTTGTTACATCTGTAGAAACAGACAAGAGATATTCCATGGTCCAGTTCTGATACTCACATGACCACTGTAGGTGATTTCTGTGGTGGAGAGGGCTCAGTGTGGGCACTATAAACAATTTTACTGCTATGTACTATGAGGGAGATTTAAACTGCTTTTGCTGACTCTTTGGACTATTATTGGGGTTTGAACTGCACCACCACCCCAAAGAAAAGAATAGCCAGTGCAATTCAACATCATCTCATTCATGACTTGTTGCGTGATTGACTAGATAGTGGAGTGACACACCAATTTTTCTTTTGCTATGTGGAGTAACCAGGAGTATGGAATCGACCCACAAAGGAATATCTGGTGATGTAATAGAGAAAGACCTTTGACAGTACGTAACAAATAGGAAGGAAATACGACCACCACTTGACAAAAGGTCTATTCCAACTGTTGCTTAATTAAGTCTCTTACTTCCATTTTGGATGCCTGGAACCACCAAGCTTATTGAACAAGTAAATGTGAGTTAAACTATTTTTGCTGACTCTCTGGGCTATTATTTGGGTTTGCACTGCATCACCATTTGACCTACACCAGAAAGAAAAACAACTTAGTGCACTTCAACATCACCCCATATATGCAAACCCCAATAATAGTCCAGAGAGTCAGAAAATACATGCTAACTAAAGCCCTCTGACCAGCATACCCTGACTAAAACACTCCATCCTGCTTATATTCTGATGCCAGCAAGAAAGAATCGGGTGCTGTGCTTGCTCACGTCTAGGATGGAAAAAAGAGAAGGTGGTAGCATATGCAAGTCGATCTCTTAAATCCATAGACATAAACAACATAAATTACAGCTCCTTCAAGTTTTAATTTCTTGCACTTGTGTGGGCTGTTACCTAGGAGTTCAAACACTATCTAGCTGCCTCTTCCTTTGTAGCCTTCACTGACAATAATGCACTGTCTCACCTGAATACTGCTAAGCTATGAGCCTTAGAGCAAAGGTGGGCATCCCAGTTAGCCAGCTTCAAATTTACCTTCAAATACAGAACAGAAAGATCCAATGGGAAGTACACAACTGATGGACACAATCCAGTGGACTTAGGTCCAAGAAGAAAGTAGACTTCTAAAGTAGACTGTTGAGAAAACCTACCTGAATTGGGAAAATAACTCAACAAGAGCCAACACAGCATAGTTGATCTTGAATTGCTCAAACTCTGAAACACAAAAATTGGTTGTTCATAGAAAAAGATTGGCTAGTGAGAGGCATTAGAGATTGCTTGAATGAAGCTAATTAGATTGTAGAGAATCCGATCAAGATTGTACACCAGAGACAAAAGGGGAGTTATAACTCCAGGGCCAGAGCCAAAAAGGTGTTAGATCGCATTTGGTTAAAGAAAAAACAGAGAACTGCCAAGTTGAATGGCAAATTGGAACCACACTCCATATGTTGTGAAAGCGATTCAATACTCAAGAATTGCAAAAGAAAATTTAAAAAAGATCAAAGTGGAGCCCCATTGTCAGCTGAAACCTTGCCTGTCAGGATATTTTAAAAGAGTAAACTTTACTGTTAAGACACCCACTCAAGAGAGGTCAGAGCCACCAAATAACAATGCAGGTGATATGTTCCCATTTAGCTGGCCTTTAGGTTCCCTATGCAGCTGGCAATCCCACAGATCTTCCTTATCTAAGGTGCATCTAGTCATCTTCAGACAACTATCGAAGTGCCTATTGACTCTCAGCCGGCTATAGAGGTACCTACTGAGTCTGATCCCACTAGGAAATCAAAGAGAACTCTGAAAAGTAAGATGCCTGCAAGGGACTTTATTAGAGATGAGCGAACGTATTCGTCCGAGCTTGATATTCGTGCAAATATTAGGGTGTTCGGGATGTTCGTTATTCGTAATGAACACCATGCGGTGTTCCGGTTACTTTCACTTCCTTCCCTGAGACGTTAGCGCGCTTTTCTGGCCAATTGAAAGACAGGGAAGGCATTACAACTTCCCCCTGTGACGTTCAAGCCCTATACCACCCCCCTGCTGTGAGTGGCTGGGAAGATCAGATGTCACCCGAATATAAAAGTCGGCCCCTCCTGCGGCTCGCCTCAGATGCCTTGTGAGTTAGATGAGGGACAGTGCTGCTGGTACCGGAGCTGCTGTAGGGAGAGAAATAGCAGTTAGTGTAGACTTCAAGAACCCCAAAGGTCCTTATTAGGGCCAGTAATACCTGTGTGTTGGCTGCTGTTAGCAGTGCCTTTTTTTTTTTTTCTCAAAATCGCCTCTGCAGAGCGTTGCACCCGGCATTAGGGACAGAAGTGTTGGATAGGCAGGGAGAGTGTTAGGAGTGAGTGTAGCCTTCAAGAACCTCAACGGTCCTTTCTAGGGCCATATTTAACCGTGTGCAGTACTGTGCTGGCTGCTGTTAGCTGTGCTGCATATTTTTTTTTTTCTCAAAATCGCCTCTGCAGAGCATTGCACCCTCCATTGATACTACAGGGAAAGAATTGTGTAGGCAGGGCCACAACACAGTTATTATTCATTGAATATACGCAGTGGGTCCTTTTGGTGTAAAAAAAGGGAAACGAAATCTATTTGTCCTGCCTCTGTCCGTCCTAAGGGCTGTGGACACGTGTGAGCTGCGTGTACAACGTTAAAAAATCAGACGCACCCAGCTACGGTTTACTGCTGGCTTCGCCATTTGCTTTCCTTAATTGGGAAAAAAATACCTGCTCTGCCAGAGTTAATAACTCTGCTACCCTCAAGTTCTGTGACACATTAGCAGGGACACAGCACAGTTATTAAACTTCTCATGTTCATTGAATATACGCAGTGGGTCCTTTTGGTGTAAAAAAAAGGGAAACGAAATCTATTTGTCTTGCCTCTGTCGGTCCTAAGGGCTGTGGACACGTGTGAGCTGCGTGTACAACGTTAAAAAATCAGACGCACCCAGTTACGGTTTACTGCTGGCTTCGCCATTTGCTTTCCTTAATTGGGAAAAAAATACCTGCTCTGCCAGAGTTAATAACTCTGCTACCCTCAAGTTCTGTGACACATTAGCAGGGACACAGCACAGTTATTAAACTTCTCATGTTCATTGAATATACGCAGTGGGTCCTTTTGGTGTAAAAAAAGGGAAACAAAATCTATTTGTCCTGCCTCTGTCCGTCCTAAGGGCTGTGGACACGTGTGAGCTGCGTGTACAACGTTAAAAAATCAGACGCACCCAGCTACGGTTTACTGCTGGCTTCGCCATTTGCTTTCCTTAATTGGGAAAAAAAATACCTGCTCTGCCAGAGTTAATAACTCTGCTACCCTCAAGTTCTGTGACACATTAGCAGGGACACAGCACAGTTATTAAACTTAGATTATTCATTCACTAGAGGCAGTGGGGCCTTTCGTTTTCAAAAAAGGGAAAAAATTATATTTGGCCTGCAGTCTTGCGCCAATTTATTTCCTGCCTGTGAAATCAAATCACTGGTAATACAGCATGCTGAGGGGTAGGGGTAGGCCTAGAGGACGTGGACGCGGCCGAGGACGCGGAGGGCCAAGTCAGGGTGTGGGCACAGGCCGAGCTCCTGATCCAGGTGTGTCGCAGCCGACTGCTGCGCGATTAGGAGAGAGGCACGTTTCTGGCGTCCCCACATTCATCGCCCAATTAATGGGTCCACGCGGGAGACGGTTATTAGAAAATGAGCAGTGTGAGCAGGTCCTGTCCTGGATGGCAGAAAGTGCTTCGAGCAACCTATCGTCAACACGCAGTTCTGCGCCGTCCACTGCTGCAAATCCGAATCCTCTGTCTGCTGCTCCTCCTTCCTCCCAGCCTCCTCACTCCACTACAATGACACCTGCTCAGGAGCGGGAACACTCCCAGGAACTGTTCTCGGGCCCCTGCTTAGATTGGGCAGCAGCGGTTCCTCTCCCACCAGAGGAGTTTATCGTCACTGATGCCCAACCATTCGAAAGTTCCCGGGGTCCGGGGGAAGAGGCTGGGGACTTCCGCCAACTGTCTCAACAACTTTCTGTGGGTGAGGAGGACGATGACGATCAGACACAGTTGTCTTGCAGTGAGGTAGTAGTAAGGGCAGTAAGTCCGAGGGAGCAGCGCACAGAGGATTCGGAGGAAGAGCAGCAGGACGATGAGGTGACTGACCCCACCTGGTGTGCAACGCTTACTCAGGAGGACAGGTCTTCAGAGGGGGAGTCAAGGGCATCAGCAGGGCAGGTTGCAAGAGGCAGTGCGGTGGCCAGGGGTAGAGGCAGGGCCAGACCGAATAATCCACCAACTGTTTCCCAAAGCGCCCCCTCGCGCCATGCCACCCTGCAGAGGCTGAGGTGCTCTAAGGTCTGGCAGTTTTGGTGTGCAACCTTTGTCGCGCAAAGCTCAGCCGGGGAGCCAACACCAACAGCCTCACCACCACCAGCATGCGCAGACATATGATGGCCAAGCACCCCACAAGGTGGGACGAAGGCCGTTCACCGCCTCCGGTTTGCACCGCTGCTTCTTCCCCTGTGCCCCAACCTGCCACTGAGATCCAACCCCCCTCTCAGGACACGGGCACTACCGCCTCATGGCCTGCACCCACACCCTCACCTCCGCTGTCCTCGGCCCCATCCAGCAGTGTAGTTTAGCGCACCGTCCAGCCGTCGCTTGCGCAACTGTTGGAGCGCAAGCGCAAGTACGCCGCCACGCACCCGCACGCTCAAACGTTAACCGTCCGCATAGCAAAATTCATCAGCCTTGAGATGCTGCCGTATAGGGTTGTGGAAACGGAGTCCTTCAAAAGTATCATGGAGGCGGCGGCCCCGCGCTACTCAGTTCCCAGTCGCCACTTCTTTTCCCGATGTGCCGTCCCAGCCCTGCACGACCACGTCTCCCGCAACATTGTACGCGCCCTCACCAACGCGGTTACTGCCACGGTCCACTTAACAACGGACACGTGGACAAGCACAGGCGGGCAGGGCCACTACATCTCCCTGACGGCACATTGGGTGAATTTAGTGGAGGCTGGGACAGAGTCAGAGCCTGGGACCGCTCACGTCCTACCCACCCCCAGAATTGCGGGCCCCAGCTCGGTGGTGGTATCTGCGGAGGTGTATGCTTCCTCCACTAAAGCACCCTCCTCCTCCTCCTCCTCCGCAACCTCTGTCTCGCAATCAAGATGTGTTAGCAGCAGCATGTCGCCAGCAGTCGGTGTCGCGCGGTGTGGCAGCACAGCGGTGGGCAAGCGTCAGCAGGCCGTGCTGAAACTACTCAGCTTAGGAGATAAGAGGCACACGGCCCACGAACTGCTGCAGGGTCTGACAGAGCAGACCGACCGCTGGCTTGCGCCGCTGAGCCTCCAACCGGGCATGGTCGTGTGTGACAACGGCCGTAACCTGGTGGCGGCTCTGCAGCTCGGCAGCCTCATGCACGTGCCATGCCTGGCCCACGTCTTTAATTTGGTGGTTCAGCGCTTTCTGAAAAGCTACCCACGCTTGTCAGACCTGCTCGTAAAGGCGCGCCGGCTCTGCGCACATTTCCGCAAGTCCCACACGGACGCTGCCACCCTGCGCACCCTGCAATATCGCTTTAAGCTGCCAGTGCACCGACTGCTGTGCGACGTGCCCACACGGTGGAACTCTACGCTCCACATGTTGGCCAGGCTCTATGAACAGCGTAGAGCTATAGTCGAATTCCAACTCCAAAATGGGCGGCGCAGTGGGAGTCAGCCTCCTCAATTCTTTTCAGAAGAGTGGGCCTGGTTGGCAGACATCTGCCATGTCCTTGGTAATTTTGAGGAGTCTACCCAGGTGGTGAGCGGCGATGCTGCAATCATTAGCGTCACCATTCCTCTGCTATGCATCTTGAGAAATTCCCTGCAAAGCATAAAGGCAGCTGCTTTGCGCTCGGAAACGGGGGCGGTGGAAGACAGTATGTCGCTGGATAGTCAGAGCACCCTCCCGTCTATTTCTCAGCGCGTACAGGAGGAGGAGGAGGAGCATGAGGAGGATGAGGAGGAGGGGGAAGAGACAGCTTGGCCCGCTGCTGACGATACACCGGCTGATTGCCTGTCATCCTTTCAGCGTGTATGGCCTGAGGAGGAGGAGGATCCTGAAAGTGATCTTCCTAGTGAAGACAGCCATGTGTTGCGTACAGGTACCCTGGCACACATGGCTGACTTCATGTTAGGATGCCTTTCTCGTGACCCTCGCGTTGCACGCATTCTGGCCACAACGGATTACTGGGTGTACACACTGCTCGACCCACGCTATAAGGAGAACCTGCCCACTCTCATTCCCGAAGAGAAAAGGGGTTCGAGAGTGTTGCTATACCACAGGACCCTTGCGGACAAGCTGATGGTAAAATTCCCAGCCGACAGCTCTAGTGGCAGAAGGCGCAGTACCGAGGGCAAGGTAGCAGGGGAGGTGCGGAGATCGAGCAGCATGTACATCCCAGGCAGTGCAACAGTCTTTAAGGGCCTGGACAGCTTTATGGCTCCCCACCAAGACTGTGTCACCGCTCCCCAGTCAAGGCTGAGTCAGCGGGAGCACTGTAAAAGGATGGTGAGGGAGTACGTAGCCGATCGCACGACCGTCCTCCGTGACGCCTCTGCCACCTACAACTACTGGGTGTCGAAGCTGGACACGTGGCCTGAACTAGCGCTGTATGCCCTGGAGGTGCTTGCTTGTCCTGCGGCTAGCGTCTTGTCGGAGAGGGTGTTTAGTGCGGCTGGGGGAATCATCACAGATAAGCGTAGCCGCTTGTCAACCGACAGTGCCGACAGGCTAACACTCATCAAGATGAACAAAGCCTGGATTTCGCCAGACTTCTCTTCTCCACCAGCGGACAGCAGCGGTACCTAAACAATACGTAGGCTGCACCCGCGGATGGAAGCTACGTTCTCTCTCACCATCCAAAACGGGGACATTTCTGCTTCATCAATCTGCGTCTAATATTCCTCCTCCTCCTCCTGCTCCTCTTCCTGAAACCTCACGTAATCACGCTGAACGGGCAATTTTTCTTAGGGCCACAAGGCTCACTCAAATAATTTTTCTGAACAATTTTTAAAAGTTTCAATGCGCTTAAAAGCGTTGGAACTTTAACTTGAACCAATTTTTCATTACACTGGGCTGCCTCCAGGCCTAGTTACCACTTAAGCCACATTAACCAAAGCGATTAATGGGTTTCACCTGCCCTCTTGGCTGGCCATGGCCAATTTTTTGGATGTACATTAGTACTGTTGATACAGCAATTTTTGTGGGCACTCGCCTACAGTGTAATCAAATGAATTTTTAGCCCACCTGCATTACAGCTGACGTTACCTCAGCTGTGTTGGGCAATGCAATGGGATATTTCTATGTACCGCCGGTGGCTTCCTGGCACCCACCCACCCACCCATGCTGTAGGTGCACACAGAGTTTTTACTACATCTGTACACTTGAAAAGAACCCCAGTCAGACTGGGGCATGCAGTGTGGGCCGAAGCCCACCTGCATTAAGCACGACATTACTACCTCAGCTGTGTTGGGCAATGCAATGGGATATTTTTGTGTACCGCCGGTGGGTTCCAGGGAGCCACCCATGCTGTAGGTGCACACGGAGTTTTTACTACATCTGTACACTTGAAAAGAACCCCAGTCTGACTGGGGCATGCAGTGTGGGCCGAAGCCCACCTGCATTAAGCACGACATTACTACCTCAGCTGTGTTGGGCAATGCAATGGGATATTTCTGTGTACCGCCGGTGGCTTCCTGGCACCCACCCATGCTGTGGGTCCACAGGGAATTATAAATGCATCTGTTTCCACTTGTAAAGAACCCCAGTCTGACTGGGGCATACAGTGTGGGCCGAAGCCCACCTGTATTATGCACGACATTACTACCTCAGCTGTGTTGGGCAATGCAATGGGATATTTTTGTGTACCGCCGGTGGGTTCCAGGGAGCCACCCATGCTGTGGGTCCACAGGGACTTCACAATAGGGAGTTGTACCTGCCTGTGTCTATGAATTAAAAACCGCGGTCTGACTGGGGCATGCAGACACCTTGACAGAATGAATAGTGTATGGCACATAGGTTCCCCATTGCTATGCCAACGTGTGCAGCTCCTGATGGCGGTGGCACAGGATTCTATTTCTCATTGCTTCTGTACAGCATTGTGGGCTATCGCCCCGCCCCTTTTAAAGAGGGTCGCTGCCTAGCCGTGCCAACCTCTGCAGTGTGTGCCTGCGGTCCCTTGTCATGGCAGACGCACTTCTAAATAGACATGAGGGTGGTGTGGCATGAGGGCAGCTGAAGGCTGCGCAGGGACACTTTGGTGTGCGCTGTGGGGGGGAGCGGGGGCGGTTGGGCAGCATGTAACCCAGGAGAAGTGTCAGTGGAGTGTCATGCAGGCAGTGATTGTGCTTTGTTGGAGGTAGTGTGGTGCTTAGCAAAGGTATGCCATGCTAATGAGGCCTTTTCAGAAGTAAAAGTTGTTGGGAAGGGGGGGGGGGGCACTCTTGCCGGTATTGTGGCTTAATAGTGGGACCTGTGAACTTGAGATGCAGCCCAACATGTAGCCCCTCGCCTGCCCTATCCGTTGCTGTGTCGTTCCCATCACTTTCTTGAATTGCCCAGATGTTCACACATGAAAACCTTAGCGAGCATCGGCGAAATACAAAAATGTTCTGGTCGCCCATTGACTTCAATGGGGTTCGTTATTCGAAACGAACCCTCGAGCATCGCGGGAAGTTCGTTTCGAATAACGAACACCCGAGCATTTTGGTGTTCGCTCATCTCTAGACTTTATGTATAAAGACTTTTAACAGCCTAGACTTACTGAAATACATTGAACTACTAAACTGTACTGAAAATTTTTATGGTAAGGCTAAAAGTCGTGTATTTCTGTATACCCTCTTTTGTCCTTCTGCACCTGTTGTCCTGGTAGCCATACTAAAAATGGTGTAATCAAGGACATTGCTATGCACTAAATAGTTTTGCATTTAACGGAGCCATTGCAGGAGTCTACACTATGGACTATATTATAGTAAGTGCTTTACACTGCCTAAATGGACTCTAAATTATAAGTGTCTTATATTGCTTGCATGGACTAATAAGACTACCTATTACTTATGTATGTAGTTTTAAGGATGATTTATAGGGGCATTCCAAATTTCCATAAAGGATCCAATCCTCAAAACTGAATTTTCTTTGCACATGTAAATTAATGTATGCTTGTTTACTTTCTCTCATTCCAGGTACCCATTGTGTCAAGGACGACACACTTTAAAAAGGAGTGACTATATGGTGTACAGAAACAAGTGTTTGGTACCTAAACAAGTTGTCTCCTTATGATATGTTATGTTGATTACAATAATGTTTTAATGTAAAAATATATGTTTTGACTATTGTATTTTATGATACAGATGTGCTTCAGCCTTGCTAAGTGGCACAATAAGGGCTAAATAGCAATAATGTGCTTGCACAGTCAAATACATCTAGGCAAGTGGGAGGAGCTGAGGTGAGGTAAATGTAATGACAAGTACAATGTATAGTTGTAAGGTTGGTTGAGTGATTTCAGTGAGTGCAATTGGGCAGTTGTCAGTTATCCCAGAGATTAAGAGTTACTTGAGTGAATGAATTAGCCCAGTGAAGAGTATATAGTGATGTAATAAGAAAACGTCTTTGACCGTGAATAACAGAGAAGAAGGAAATGCAGCCACCATCTGACAAAAAGCTTATTCCAACTGTTGTTTGTTCAAGTCTTGTGCTTCCATTTTGGATGTCTGCAATCGACAAGCTTATGGAGCAAGTAAAACATGAGTTATCTGTTTTTACTGACTCTCTGATTACTGGGGGTCTGCGCTGCATCACATCATAGAGCAGAATAGCCAGTGCACCTCAACATCTGACTAAATAGTGGAGTGACACTCTAAAAACAGCCACTGTGAGGGAAATTACTGCCAGTGCCATGACAAGTGATCTCCTGTTACCTTAGCCCCAGAAGCTTAACCGCAAGCTTTTGGGCCCCAATGCAAAATGTGTAATAGGGCCCCAACTATAATGCCTTATCCATACTACTAGGCTTACTATATGGAGAAGATAGGCCTTATGGGCCCCTAAGGGTCCAAGGCCCAGGTGCAACCGCATCCTCTATCTCACCCCTGCTCAGCCCCTCTTCTGTCACCCCTAATCCTGGTCACCAAATCTGCTATTCCTTGGTGTGATGTTGCAGTGTAGTGGACTCCTTGAGAAGTTAGACCAAGGAATTAGGCAGATTAATTTATAACTCACTCAACTTTCAGGTGGTGAAAAGGGTCAGCATCCCATTACAATTCAGTCTTTCAATGTCCATTCTGAAGGTGATGGTTCACAGTGCTGTTTCCTTAATATCTACTCCCGTACTGCTTATCTGGATTTCTCACCCAGGACATTTTCAGACATCACTAAGCCTCTTTATATTCTTCAATTATCCTATTCAGTGAACAACCAGTCATGACCTGAAATGTTATGTCCTTTAAGCCAGCTTTCCAATTGTCACTATACCTGCTGTCTCTCTTCTGACGTTTTTGTGACATGACAATTATTTATATAACTATAGCTTCTCCCATCAGCTTAATGCTAATTGTAAAGGAGCTGACTAATTGGGCCATTCTATTTTCTACTAAACAAAACCCTAAAATCTTTAAACCACCAACTTCAAATCTGGGCATGAACATACATAACACAATGAAATTGAAAGCATTACAGTATATATAGTGACCATTCTGGGACACCCCAATGACTCAACTTTCCCCAGCCAATTAGAATTAAAGGGGTTGTCCCGCGCCGAAACAGGTTTTTTTTTTTTTCAACCCCCCCCCCCCCCCCCCCGTTCAGCGCGAGACAACCCCGATGCAGGGGTTAAAAAAGAACACCGCACAGCGCTTACCTGAATCCCCGCGCTCCGGTGACTTCTTACTTACCTGCTGAAGATGGCCGCCGGGATCTTCTCCCTCGGTGGACCGCAGGGCTTCTGTGCAGTCCATTGCCGATTCCAGCCTCCTGATTGGCTGGAATTGGCATGTGACGGGGCGGAGCTACACGGAGCCGGCATCCTGCACGAGCGGCCCCATTGAGAAAAGGAGAAGACCCGGACAGCGCAAGAGCGTCTAATTTGGCCATTACACGCCGAAAATTAGACGGGCTCCATGGAAACGAGGACGCTAGCAACGGAGCAGGTAAGTGAAAAACTTCTTATAACTTCTGTATGGCTCATAATTAATGCACAATGTACATTACAAAGTGCATTAATATGGCCATACAGAAGTGTATAGACCCACTTGCTGCCGCGGGACAACCCCTTTAAGCTTATGGCAGGAGCTAAAGTTATATAAACCATGTCATGTTGTGGAAACTTCAGAAGAGAAACAGCAAGTATAGTGACAGTTGGCAGCTGGCTTAAGGGACATAAAATCTCAGGTCATGACAGGTCCTTCTCTGAATAGGATGATTGAAGGATATAAAGAGGCTTAGTGCTTACTGAAAGTGTCCTAGGACCCTGGTAAGAAATCCAGATATAGAAGTAACAAGTGAAGTGAAAAAAGGATAACTCCTGCACTCAGGGTGACCCGTGAGGTGCAAAAAAAGTGACTGCCTAAGAATGAACACGTGTAAGTGTGTGGGCTGATAAAGTCCATAGGAACTGGTAGAGAGAAGCAGAGCCCTCTAATTTGGAATAAATATAGATTTATTAAAATAGAGCTAGATTGGACAGTGCAACGTATTTCGGAGCTAGAATGCTCCTTTCTCAAGCCCATTAACACCGGGTCCATGGCATTCCAATGTCCAGATATAGTAGTAGATAGATAGGAAATAGCACTATGAGCCCCCACCTTCAGGATGGATATTGAAAGACTAGATTGTAAGAGGATGTTGACCCTTTTCACCAACTGAAACGTCTAAGTTAATTTGCCTGATTTCTTGGCCTCCTTTCTCAAGGGGACCCCTACACTACACCGTGACATTGGCCCTTGTGTAAAAGTTTATCTTGGGGCCTCCCAACTTCTCTTAACCCCTTAATGCAGAGGCATGACTTGAAGCTCCTAGGCCCCAATGCAAAACCTGTAACAGGGCCCCCAACTGTAATGCTTTATTCATAGTACTAGGTTTCCTATATGGAGAAGAGAGGCCTTATGGGCCCCCTAAGGCTCCTGGGCCCAGGTGCAACTTTATCCCCTGCATCCGCTATAGCTACGCCAGTTAATAGAGATATATTTATACAGTAGTTTGTAGACAAGGCTTCCATGCAGGAACCTCCACAGATGGAGACCTTCCTTGTTTGCCGTTTTGCTCCCATTTGATAGCTATAAAAATTCCTTTACATTAAAAATAGCAAGTGAAGAGAAACACAATTAATCACAGGGTCTGTAAACATTTGAACAACCTCTGTGACTTATTCCTACAGCGGAACACAGCTGTGAGAACCTGTTTGAGTTCAACACTGATCTCAGGAGACATATATACTTTATATATTCCAATGTTTAAATGATTTAAAGATTATAGTCTGACACATCCCAGCTGAATACCAAAAGCAAAGAGCTTAAAACAAGACTGATGAGGAAGGTGGGGGGTGGGTGGGGGGGCGCTGGAAGGGATGTCAGTAGAATATCAGACAATAAGCCAGAACTGAAAGCGGCTTTGTCAAACACCTGCTACTAGTGAAACCATACAGATGTGAAATTATGTTCCTTTTTTATTTTAGATGGAATATTAACACTGGATTATTTTGGTGTGTGTAAAAAGAGTCCAGCAAGCACTTCTCCCATTTAAGTTTTGCAAAGGAAATACAATTTTGTGTGCATTCATGCATTGGAAAGACAGATGGGAGCACAGCAGGTAGATAAACTGACATTCCCCTCCATGAATACCTTTAGAAGAAAGGTCAGAGATAAGACAGGGAGTAAAGGGAATGTAAATGAGACTGTCCGTCTGTTATAATATGATAGGAGGGGAAAACATATTCATTCCTGTTTCTTTTAGAGTTTTGTGTTCACAAAGCTATCAACGAGCATCTGTTTCATTTTAAATTCTTTGCCATTTTCAACACCACTCAACCATTTAGAATCCTTCCACCAGTAACCCTAAGGAGTAGTCTGCAAATTCTTTGATACAACCTGAGTTTATAATGGTTTATTATGATCATAAAGCAATATGGTGTTCACGTTAATTTTAAACTGTCTTGGCTTTCTTCATGGCCTGGGTGCATTCTACAAGATATGCTTCAATGTTCTCATCAGATGGTGAAACGCAAACAGTAAGCCGAGTAGCTGTATGCCGGTAACTCCTAATATTCCCTTTGCTGTGTAATAAGCAAACTGTTTGCAAAGAATTGGTTGGCAATAGCCAAAGAAAATTTCCAATTAACAGAAAAAAAGGTTGAAGAAAATTAAAAATTTAGGTAAATAGAGGAGATCATAGAATAAAATCCTTAAAGGAAATTTATCACCTATATTATTTTACTAATTAAAGTCAAATAGTGAAACATATTCCATATTTTCTAATATGTTTTTATTTTCTTATTGTGGATATTTTTTATGCTATTGTCTGTACACGACTATGGCAGCTACCATCTTACCTGGGCTGAAGTTTAAAGTGTTTAGAGATGACTAAACAATATATTTCCCTTTCCATTTTCCTCCTTGTCTCTATGCATACTGTAGCAACACAGGGGTTAATGAGTACACCGAATGGTCACCTTTACTTCTTTGTTAATTTATTCATATAACTTTTAGCAGAACATAAACGACTGGGTCCCCAGAGAAATGATAAAGCTTGCAAGAGTCCTTTCAATTTAACCCTCCGCAGTCCACAGGAGTAGCAAGTAAGTCCCCAGCTGAGGGAAACAGTAATAAGTCAGTTTGTTTTCACAGACCTGTAGTTGTCCAGAGCGCAACTGGTCTTTACGTCATAGTGTCTCCAGACCCCAGTCCTAGGGCAGGTGTTCCCCAAGGGTCCTGCTGGAACAACGTAGCTTCTTGTCCACAGCGTCTCTCTGATCACAACAGAGGTCAGGTTGACCAGAAGTCTGGTCACAACACAAGTCTGGTTACAACTGAAGTCTGGTTCTCCCAGACACACACACTTCCTCCTTACTTCCACCTGTCCCTTTACATAGCTTGCTTGTTCAGGTGGAAGAACTGGCCTGGAGTATTATTGGACCGATCTACATCACAGAAGCTAACAACCTTTGTGACATACATCTTCCATTCCATACCATACCTGTGGGTGTTTTTCCTCTTGCCTCATGCACCAGACTGACTGTCTGTTGCCCCTTGTAGGCCATTCTCTGTGGCGCACCCCTACAATACATAAATAAATATTGTCCCATCACTCTCTTCTTTTCTTCTGCTGTCTCCATGTGTAAAGAAATAATATACCCCCACCCCTTCCTAATTCTCCTTCTTGTCTCTATAAATAAATAATTTATATTGGCACCACCCCTCTCCCTTTGGCTGGGCTCACAAGACCGTGCTGATATAGCATATTCCACACGTGGGTTTTGCGTGCAAAATATGCTGTACCAATCTCCCTTAGGCGGTCATATTGCTGCTCACATTAATTGCTCGAAATACATGCACATAAAAAAAATCACAACATGTTATATCTTGGAGCATATTACGTGAGCATACATGCCAAGATAGTACATGGCAATAGGTGAAACACATATGTCTTCATATATATAAAAAAATAACATCTCTCACATTACCTCTCCCCCTTTTTTCCGTGTCTCCATATATTAATAGATAATATTATTTCCTCCCGTTTTTTATTCTTCTCCCCCTTCCACTCTTGCCTTCTCCTCTGTTCCCCATGTACAGTATGAAAAATAATGGGTTTCTCATCCACCTCTTCCCTACTTTTCCTTCTTTCCATATATACATAATAAATCTCCAATTTCTTTCCCCACTCTCCTCATTCTTACCTTGTGGGGGACAACAAAAGGGGATTATTATTGTTTAGGAGTTAAGGCCCAAAATTGAGTGACAGTTTTGAGTGATCATCTTTGCATAAATCTAAGTAGCTAATTGAGAACAAAGCTGCTGTTTTGTATATGCAAATAGCTGCATTGTTCTCGGAGCTTTCAGCTGGTGTCCCGCTGAGAACTGCCAGCGGGATACCAGCTGTAAGAATACTATCAGTGCCACCTGCTGAGAAAATCAGCATGCAGCGCTGATAATAGTCATTGGTGATTTCTGAATAGTGCATGAACAGTGCGCAATGGCTGTGCATTTAGACACAACGATTACCGCTCAAAAAATGGTTTTTGAGCGAATTTTGAGTGATAACCGTTGTGTCTAAATTGACCTTTACAAAGAAGTGCACTATTACTATGGAGCACACAGAAGGCATTATTTATTTGATTGGACACTATGGGGTATTTATTATTATATAGGTCACTATTATTTTGTGGGTTACAAAAGGAGGGCACTATTGCTATGGGGAGACATTGAGAGGAGAGGGTAGTTGCAGAATGGGGAGAGTGTGCAGACACAAGTTGTGGCTGAGTACAGAAAAAGGAAAGTGGACAACTCCAATCAGAGGAGACATCACCTGTAATTAGTGGAGGTAACTGAACTGCAATCACTATCACTATATAGAACTGCTACCTGACTAGTATTGAACAACTGCATTATTTTGACATATAGTAGAGCTGAGCCGCTATATCTAAGCTGGTCATGTTATAATAGTAGTGTTATAGTATGCTGGCATAATATATGTCTTGGAGTTTCAGCCCCTAATTTTTCAGGACCCTAGAAATGCCCCATTTCTTTACAGTATCTTTTCATTTAACTCCTAATTTAAAAAATAATATCACACCCTGCTTTAGAAAAGAAAAAGCAAACAAAAATCTGCAATGCAAAATATCCAGATCATAAGGAAATAGTAGAGCTCAAACTAGTTGTTCCCACTCTCACCTCCCTGTGACCTTCTGCAGCATGCAGCCTTCATATCCAGTCACTAACTTCACAGCTTTGAGCAGTCATGCATTATTTTCAGTAGCATATCATCCTATCCAGGAATCATATCATACACGTGCATCTCTCCATTTTTTATGAAATAGTATGTGTCATTTGTTAATGAGCAAAAGCTGGTTATAACTTTATATTCCATGACATGTAAATATTTCAATATTGTGTTTCTGCTTATGGCGCCAGGACCTGTTTGCTAATCTAATTTTTCAAGGCAATGACTTTTTAATGTAGCTTCTGGGACACAAGAGAAATGGAGTTATAACATTAATAGACATGATGGGCTATTTGTTTTAATAAATGCTTGGCATAAGCATCTAGGAATTTGGAATCCATTATATGTCGCTAGAGCCGCAAAGGAATGTTTCAGCTTTTTATCAACTCCAAGAAAAATGACTTTGTGTTGTGTGTTAATAAAATTAACTCCTAAGCTTTGCATTTTGAAGCTGTCTACAATATAGATACCTTATATAGCACTGCATAGTAGAGCACAGCATAGAATCGTATAGCACCATTCGATACAGATATGGTATATATTGCTATGATTACAGAATGCAGTACCAGATTTATATCACAAGAGCCTTTCAGCACAAACACTAGAGACTAGTGAAACAACCCGCGCTGCGGGACCTTTTACACACAATGATGATTAAGTATGGGCCTCATGCGTCTAATCAATCTGGCTATAATAGAATGGAACAGTATCCACACTAGTGAAGTTCAGGATAGTATATAACCATATCGAGAACCTATTCTAAAATCATAAAACTCTTATCTTTCAGAGATAAATGTGATTCATTTTGCTGCTGATGGCTTTATTAAAAGGTATTACAGCAAAAATGTTCTGCTTTTGCACAAGTCATGTTAAAATGGTAATTGACCAGTCATGTAACCTCCCAGTCATTGGAAATCTTAACAAAAAACTTGAAAAAGTTGATATGTCTTGCAAAAGGCGACATTGAATTCTCTTTAACCCGTTTAGGACCAGCCACAGTAAATTTACGGTGACTGGTCCTGGGCTTAGAGCACCGCTGATAGTAAAATTACTTATTTAAGTCTCCTTCCTCTGCAATCAGTCAGAGGCAGGAACGGGTTATCAGCTGTTAGTGACAGCTGATAACCCGGAACAGAAGGCAGGAGGGGTTAATGAGCTCAATGAGCACTCTGTGCTAAAAGTGAAAGTAACATGTACTTTCACTACAGGAGCCTCGGGGGGTCATGTGACCTCCTTGGATTTCCTGCTACTGCAGAGCTGGAAGGTCAGACTAGACCCTGGCAGCTCTGCAGGTGACTAATGTCACCACAGAGTTTGCTTTTCCCTGTAACTAGGGCTCCTATGTATGCCCCAGCTACAGTGGGAAAGTGTCAAATAAAGAAAAAAAAAAAAGTGAATGTCCCCCAGAGGTCTTGTATGACGTCATGGGGGACACAGATAGTAAAAAACACAATTACATATATAAGTAAAACAAAATAACAGAATAAAACAACAATACATACAAAAGAAAAAGAATAACACAAAGCAGACGCCAACAAAAACCGTCGCTATATGCGCCCTGTAAACCACAACCATACATACTATATATCAAAATGTCCAAAACAAATAGAGGAACCCATTACTAAACTTTATTTTAGTGTAAATATAAAAATAATTTTAAAAAAAATTATAAATGTTAAAAAAAATGATTTTTTTTAGCTTCTTACCCCCAATAAAACTAGAAAACTGAAAAAAAAAGTCAGTGAAAAAGATATAAAAAAAATAGTTCTATATGTCATCGGAAAAAAACGCAGCAAAAATAATTTCGGTAGCTAAAGGAAATAAAATAGAGCAGTAAAACCGCCACATGGGTAAAATCCCTAAAAAGTGTCTGGTCCTTAAGGTACAAAACAGCTTGGTCCTTAAGGGGTTAAAGTGGTTGCCTCATGAAGGTCATTTGGACATCATAGAGAGGAATCTCCTACTTGGGATCATCCTCTACGAGCCAGAACACAGAGCTGCTCTGTAGGGCAGGTTCCTCTTCTGGCGGACACCAGTCAGACACGTGTTACAGGATGGTTAATCATCTGTATGACTGTCATACAATAATACAGGGAATATTCCTGGCTGACCACAGCTTCCAATGGTAAAATTATCTGCTTACTGAGGGTGCTGGGAGGAAGCTATAGAGTGATGATCGCCCCAGTGGCCACATTTTGAAAGTCATTGTCTCGGAGGAGACAGCACCTTTAAATGTTTAATTTCAATTTGAGTTTGTTCTTTTTTTATTCATTATTCTTTTTTTATCTTCTAGGATAGTAATTTGGGCCATAAAAAAGCAACCATGCATCTTCTTGTAAAGCATAGATTAACGTAGCTTCTTTCTGGTTCACAAACTAAGGTATTTTTTTTCTTGTTCCGGTAATTTGATTTATGGGGGTTCAGAGTTTGCAGTCAGACTCTTCTCTTGGTGCCCGAAAAGAGACCAAATTCCCCTTTTCCAGTTTGATGGATAGTTTTTATAACAGACTGTGGACTTTTGTGGCTTCCAATATGCTTTTTTGAAAGGGAACCTATCAGTTATTATGACCACCGTAAATTAAATGTATAGGCTAATAAGACGGAGCTACTGAGTCTCAGGGTGTGAATGTTATACTTACCTACTTCCCTGATCCCTCACTTTCTGTCCGGGAAACAGCCATTTGAGTTTATGGGCTCATAGGACTTGACAACTTGCCTTAAAGTATCTAGAGGAGTCCTGCAATGTCTATGATGGTAGGATTAATCAACAGTTGTGTGTCTACAAATCATCTGCTTAGGTTAGACAAGTCAGTTTCTCTAATTGGAGATTTATCTTGAGAAAATAGGGGTTGAATACAACAAATTAAACAATGCATTCCTAAATAAC
This sequence comes from Eleutherodactylus coqui, assembly GCF_035609145.1. Taxonomy (NCBI): domain Eukaryota; kingdom Metazoa; phylum Chordata; class Amphibia; order Anura; family Eleutherodactylidae; genus Eleutherodactylus; species Eleutherodactylus coqui. The sequence goes on from NC_089849.1 coordinate 81,557,429, forward strand.
AGATTTATTTTCCTTTTTTATGCAAACCTGTTATACGATGAGTTATGAATAAAATGAAATTCAAAGCACTGCTTGCTCTTCTTAATAGCTTAACAATATTATTGTCACAAAGCACAGCGAACCATGAGATGTTAGAAAGTAGGATATCCATTATAAGAAACAGGTCAGGTGTCTGAACTGCAAGATGTATCGCTTGCAAGTAGGCTGTCTTCTTCTTGGAAGGCTGTGTAGACATGACTATAATCTGGGTCGAACAATGGGAGAATCTTCAGGTACTAACAAGAATGGAAAATGTGCTCTTAGGCTTGGTAGTCAACAGAGAAGTCCATACAGAACCAAATCGGCAAGAGAAAGCCAGAAAAAGAGCAAGGTTAACAAAGGTAGTTGAAACAAATATCATAGTACCAAAGAGTTGAATCAGAAAAAACTAAGGATTAAAATGAGCAACAGGAACACCAGTAGGGATCAGAAGACTAATGATTCAAGATATCAGGAATGAGATGCATGATTCGGGATATTTAGATTTACAATAAATAATTAATGTAGTTTATTCTATATTGATACCAGCTACAATTCCATCTAAAGCTTTTAGCATAACACTTGACTTTAGACAGGATTTCTTATGTGCGAGTAAATAAAATAAAGTGTTCTGAGAATTACATAATAAGCCCAAAAATATTCTTACTTAATAATAAAAGTGGCTGATTAAATTCTGCTGGAGTATGTGACAGCTCAAAGTCTGTTTCTTCAGGAGCAAAATCATTGTATGAATCAATTCATAATTAGGTCTCTAACCAGAGATACTTATTAAATTGCAGTACTGTAATATAAGTTCGATCACACAATACCATTTAAATCACATTATAAGAGCCACAAGATCTGGAAACTGCTATTGAGAACTAGTAGAATTAGGTGTTTCACTTCCCTCAGCTTGATTTTTTTTTATTTTCTATTTTCATTTCTAGAAAATGGATACTTTATTATTGGGGATTTCTGTAAATGGAGAATTCCATAGAATAAAACAAATTAATGGCTGAAATAAGTACAATTTCTAGAAGCCTTGTGGATCCAGGCTGGACAACAAGGTATATATTGCCTAGGCCTCTAAAACTAGACACCTCAGGTTCCTCTCGGCAAAGCAGAGAATACCTGATCTTTCTATGACAAAAATGGTCATAGTATCACATGGAGATTTTCCTTTGGTAACCATATACTAAGCAGGGTTTTGCATTTGATTGACTTTATGCCTAAAAGAAATGTAGGAAAATATTTTTTTATCCAAAAAGTGATAGATTCATGGTCTTCTATAGTTGAAAAGAAGATATAGTAGAACTTCTACAGTTGAAAAGATTTAAACATTCATGGGTTAAATGTTGTCAATAGATCTATTACCAAAGGAGAAAGAAGAGAATATAAAAAACTAAAAACAATATACTACACGTACTATGTGGTCTAGCACCCTGTATTAACTGTTTTTTTTGTGCAGGAATAAACACTAAGCAGCCATCCCCTCAATATAAGGAAGGTTTGTGAGTGGCTGTTCGTCAGTGTCCTCCATATAAGAGTCTGGCTGTCTCCATGCTGGGGGATAGTAGGTGTTTATACTTGCCCTCTTGTACCAGTACATCAGTAAGTATATGGCCTTTTTTGTGAGTACAATAATTAATACACTTTTACTGTTAGACAGGTGTCAGGACTCGTACCAGGAACCTCCTGTACTCCAAGCAGTAGCTCTTCTTATTGAGCCATTAGCTCTTTGGACAGTTCCCTTGTGTACCTGTTGCCTTGTTCCCAGATCCTGTTAACCCAGCCCATGCCCTAGCTCTGCCTGGCTCTTGAATAGACTTCTTATAAAAGCCTTGCCCGGCTACTGCAGCTCTACATTGCCTGCTTCTCTGCTATTTCTGCAAGACCTCCTGATATTGACTTCTGATGCTAGATTAACAAAAGGAAATAATCAGTTTGCAGAGGCAACTGCTGGATTTGCATCACTCAGGATTTGATGTCTGCATGTCACTGCGCGCAAATTTCAGTGGGGATTGTCGACAGTATAGAGGCTTTCTTAATCATTGCTGGATATATTTCCAGATGCAGCCCACCTTGTTTACAAGTGATAGGAATAAAGTTTTTTTTCATCATTAACATGGGCCTCGCCGTACATTGAGACCAACAGTAATCTCCTCGACAGCCTTGATGCCTTCACGACCGCTATGTGTCAAATCTTTGATCATCCAAACTGTTGTGCCATGCCTGAAGGGAGGTTACATAACCTATGAAAAGGACAACATTCCATTGCAGAGTATACAGCAGAATTTCATCGCTGAGCGAATTACATCATGTGGAACCAGCTGCACAACAGAAACAATTCCATCAGGATTATCTGAGTGGGAAAAGGATGAACTTGACAGAATAGAGACCCCTGACAACCCAGAAGACTATATTCAGCTGTGCATTTGAATTGACCAGAGACTTTCCGAGCGGCAAAAAGAAAGACTGCAGGGTTTGGGCACCAACACCCCTTACTCCTTCAGTCGATCCACATTGACTCCCTGGCTGAGGACCAAAACCACACCAGAATCAATGCAGGGCAGTTTTATGGGCAAACCCTTTTCCACCACGGAAAAAGATAGGTGCCGTGCAGAAAATCTGTGCCTTTATTGTGGGAGCTCAGGACATTATGCCTTAAACTGTCCAAACAAGTTCCAAAGGACTCTCACCTTAGCCAACATCAAGACAGCAACCAATACAGCCATCACAAAACAAAGGGATGACACCAAACACACCTTTGCACTGGTAGTCCAAGATGGTGTAAAAACTCTTACTCCGCTCCACCATTTTGTCCTCCCAATAGAGATCTTAATGGGTAACCAGAAGACGGCAAGCTCAGCAATGAGGAAAATTCATGGACTTGGGATTTGCTTGTGACAAAAACATTTTAACCAGACTTAAACCCATACTGATTGATATTGAAACTGTGCATGGGTCACACATGTCCTTGGGTCCCATCACAAAGAAGACAATTGAGCTGGAGCTCCACGTGAACCCTGACAAGAAACAATTAGCTTCCAGCTCATCTCATCCCCTAAATTTCTGGTGATTCTTGGGATCCCCTGGTTCTCTACCCGTAATCCCTCTATCAACTGGGAAACAACGATCATTGTCTTTCCTTCAGAATACTGTAAACCAGTGCAAAATCTCAAGGACAGTCAACAGAACTTTGAGAAATTACCAGTTCACAACCAGGTGTTCAGGGATGTTTGCAGCAAGAAGAAAGTTGACCAGCTGCCACCTCATTGGCCATATGACTGTCCTATTGAGCTGCTCCCTGGATCTTCTATTCCATTTGGGCATATCTACAACCTCTCAGAACCAGAGTTGAAGACCCTTCGGGAACATTTGGATAAAAATCTAAAGAGGGGCTTCATCTGGCCCTCTTCCTCCATGGCTGGAGAACCCATTTTCTTTGTTGAAAAGAATGATTCTACTCTTTTGCCCGTGCATTGCTTACCGGGAACTAAACAAGATCACTATTATGAATAGCTATCCTCTCCCGTTAATCCTAGAACTGCTGGAGGGGTTTTGGGCAGCCAAGGACTTTACTAAACTAGACCTCAGAGGAGCATTTAATCTGGTATGGATACGCCCTAGAGATAGATGGAAGACAATATATGGACACTTTGAATCTCTAGTGATGCCATTCCATCTCTGCAATGCTTGCGCTACCTTCCAGCACTTTATCCTGACGTATTTCGAGAGCTGTTTGATCAATTTGTAGTGGCATATCTCGACAACATTCTCATCTTTTCTGACAATTTGGAGAAACATTGCAGGAACATTCAGGTGGTCTTGGAACAACACCAAAAGAATAAACTCTACATCAAGTTAGAAAAGTGTGAGTTTAAACAGATCTAAATGCAATTCCTTATCAAATAGTTGTAGTAGTCAACAGCATGACCATCCATCCACAATCAGTGGGGAAACTAGTGGAGTGCATGCTTGTTGTCCGGACTCCAACTTCAAGGAATCCACCAGTAATCGTTAAGACAAGTGTAATACAGAGCAGCACGCAGGAATCTTCTTGGTAGAAAATCACATCTTCAGATGTATCTTTATTAGGTCCACTAAAAACGGAGTTTCAACCACGAAGCGTGGTCTTTGTCAACCTCAATTACATATTACATTAACAAGCAAAAAAATAGCAACACATACCGAATCAACATCAAATTAGAGATGAGCGAACGTGTCCGTTACGGACACATCCGCACCCGGACACCGGCTTTAGCGAACACTGCAGTGTTCGCGCGTAAGTGTCCGGGTGCCGCCGGGGGGCGGGGAGATGCGCGGCGGCGCGGGCGGCAGTAGCGGGGAACAGGGGGGAGCCCTCTCTCACTCCCTCTCCCCCCCACTCCCCGCCGCACCCCCCCGCGCTGCCACGGCGGCCCCCGAACTTTTTCGCCCGAACACCGAGGTGTTCGCAAAGTTCGGTGTTCGGGCGAAAAAGGGGCGGGGCCGAACGTGTTCGCTCATCTCTACATCAAATGAACCCCCCCCCCCCCCCAATATCATATACGTATAAAGGTCATCAAGGAGGGACCACAGGTGTAAAAATCATGTTGCCCCCAATGTTCGTAAATACATAATTGTTGTTGGCTGTTAGCTGTCACTCTCAATGGGCGTTCTGGCGTCCAAAAATCCCACTGCGCATGTGCAGGAACCGTAGATGCTACTGCACGATTTCAACTCGCGCATACTCATGAGAAATACCTGTGATGTCATCACGCTCACCTAGCGCATGCGCTCCGTGTCTAATCAACCTTCACAGGCATCATAGATCATCAGGGCTAGCTACCCATGTATCGAGGGAAATGCAATTCCTGGGATACATTATCTCCCCAGATGGTTTAAGTATGGATCACAGCAGGATTACAGACACAATGGAAGTACAACTGTTTTTGCAAACTTCTACATAAGATTTATTACGGACTTCTAAAAAGTCATCTCTCCCATTACCTCCCTCACAAAAAAAGCACGCATATTTTCTTGGTCCCCGGGGGCAAAAGTCACTTTGGAGAAACAAAAGACTCTGTTTACTTCAGCACTAGAACTGATCCACCCAAGACTGGAATTGCCTTTTGTCATGGAGGTGGACGCCTCCAACTTCGCTGTGGGAGCTATTCTATTACAACGAGTCAGAGATAAGATGCAACTACATCCTTGTGCATTTCTATGATGTCAGGAACAAGGAACTTTTGGCCATCAAGGTGGCTTTCACCAAATGGAGGAACCTCTTGAAAGGAGCCAATCATTCAGTAATGGTTCTTACTGACCATAAAAAATTTGAATTATTCTGTACTGCCAAGAGGTTATCTATGAGACAAGCATGATGGGCCCTTTTCTTCCTCAGGTTTCATTTCATTGCGTCCTATTGCCCTGGATCCAGAAATGGCAAGTCAGATGCATTATCCAGGATATATTCAGAGCATGAAGAGAAGTTAAATACAGACCACACAATTCTGTCCCCCAAATTTTTTTAGGTATCCTACATTCTGGGGACCTCCTAAAAACGCTTAAGGGAGGCTACCAAAATGACCCTTTCCTGAGTCCTCCTTCTAAGGGTGTAGCTGTCTTTCAAGAATGGAATTAGGAGGTGAGAACACCAATTATACGTTCCCAAGGCTGGGTGACTTGAAGTCCTCAAACTGGTCAATGTTTCAAAGCTGGCTAGTCACCTTGGGGGTCACAAAGACTTTAGAACTCTTGTTGTGTTCCTTTCGGTTGCAGGAATGCAAGAAGGATGTGAAAAGGTATGTCACCTTTTGAGAAGTATGCTCCTGGAACAAGACACCATGAGCTCGCCCTCTTGGTTTGCTATAATCTCTTCCAGTCCCATTCTGGACATGGGGATCTATATCGATAGACTTTATAGTGGATCTGCCCCCTTAAAAGGAATGGCTACAATCCTTGTTGTTGTAGACTGACTCCTAAAGATGGCTCACTTCATCCTCATAAATGAGATTAATACTGCCAAGCACACCACAGAGTTTATGATCCAGGGCTTTCTGACTGTCTGGAGCCACTTGTGCATAGCCCTGGAAATTAACATAAGTCTATCCTTCCTGTCATCCTCAGTCCAACGGCCAGATTGACCAGACTCTGGAGAAGTATCTTTGCTGCTTCATATCCCATCATCAGGACAACTGGGTGGATTATCTACTAATGGCTGAGTTCACATATAACAATTGCCAGTATAGTTCTACCACCCAGAGTCCATTCTTTGCCAACTACGGGACGCATTCCGTTTTCATTCCTGGCTTTCCTGCCAACACTCCCATCCCGACAGTCAATCACAGATTGGCAGCATTGGCAGATACCTAAAGGGAATTAAAGGAGGCCTCGCAGGAAGCTTAGAAAGAAGTGGCAGACCAACATCGTCAAGTGGCTCCCCTTTTCCTGGTTGGAGAGAAGGTATGGTTATCCACCCGAAATCTAAAATCTCATGTGCCTTCTACCAAACTTGGGCAAAGGTTTATTGGACCTTTTCGTATTACAGCGAGGGTCGGCCAGGCAGGTTTCCTCTTGAAGTTCCTGAAGAGCCTAAAAATCTACCCAGTTTTTCATGTGTCCCTACTTCTATTCTGGGGAAAACTTGTGTGGTGAGACAGAAACCGCCCCCTCCCCCCGCTCTGTTAAGGTTCAGGGGCATTATGAGTATGTCATTGAAAGGATACCGAACATACTGAGGAAAACGTCAGTACTTGGTGCAGTGGCAGGGATACAGGCCAGAAGACAACTTATGGGAGCCAGAATAGAACATACATGCACCTAGGCTCACAGAGACTGCCATCGAAGGTCCCCCGGAAAGCCAGCCCCTAGGATTTCCAGAAACTGTCCTGAAAGAGGGGAGCTACTGTCAAGACTCGAACGGGGAACCTTTTGTACTCCAAGCAGTAGCCCTTCCTATTGAGCCAATAGCTATTTGGACAGTTCCCTTGCATTCCTGCTGCCTTATTCCCAGATCCTGTTAACTCAGCCCATGTCCTATCTCCACCTGGCTTTTGATTAAACTTCTCATAAAAGCCTTGCACTGCCACTGCACCAGTGCATGATTAACCTGCTTCAGCATGGTTTAAACCAGCTTCACGTTGCCTACTTTTCCAATATTTCTGCAACACCTCCTGATATTGACTTTTGGCTTCCTCTCTGACTATGTTACCCGCCTCATCCATTTGTACTGCCACCGAGATTTCTCGGTAACAACTCCTGGCTATCCTGGTTACTGACTTGCACTGCTACTACACCCACAGCTCCCATCCAGTGCAGGTAAGACGTTTTAAAAGGTTTCATAACTGAGTCCCAGCCAATGTGCCCAGCCGTAGTGCTTATGTGTTGTCGCGTGAGTTATCTTTTATCTGCATTAAAGATGTTAAGCAGCAAAGTTTGGCAAATTATACAACAAGTATAGTCTTTTATGCCTCTGCTTAAAAAAGAAACTGTGTAAACACGGAGGGACATTTACAAAGCGTTTTACACCAAAAATCTGGTGTAGAAAAGTTGCTAATTTTTGGTGCAAGTGCTACTTGTGCAAAAATAGTGGCTTTTCAACTCTTCCTGTGCCACCTTTGACAACTTTGTAAAAAAAAGTCAGGTGGTGGTGGCGGGGGTCTTGTCGTGTCCGATGTGGCCACAAAACCAGTGTAAACTATAGCAGAAATCTATGCCATCTCCTAGCTGCTGCAGATTTTTGTGTTGGCACATGGAGAAGCCGAGATGTGACTAGTATGAAGTGGCGTATGTGCCAGCATAAACTATATTAAGTCCGGTGTTTGAAATGCTGGTTTTAGTAAATTTCCAGAAGGAAAAAGTAACCATGTACAGACAGCTGTTTCAGGGTATTTGTCCCTCATCAGTGTGCAGTCGGCTTCTGGCTTGGCTAGTGAGAGGCCTATGACATGGGTTGGGAAGGGTATTGTTTCATCTTAGGAAGAGCACTTAGCTGGTGTGAGGAGGCCATTCATGCTCATAATTCCCAGCCATTGTTACAAGGCTTGTAAAAAGGTCTGACATTGATTTGCAGGAATGCTGCCTTCCAATAGGTGGTGCTGTAGATGTATTGTTCTATCTACCCATTTAAATGAATTTGTAATAGTAAATGATTCTGGAGACTTAGTTAAACTTTATTTTTATGCTGTGAGCATACAGTAACATTGTACAACTGCATAAGTGATATTGGAATGGTATAAATAAATAATGATACAGTAAAATGATTTTTCTCTTCTACAGAATACTCATAACAATGGCAACTAATTATAGAATAGAAAACTAATTAACCAGATTTTGCTGCCCTGCAATCCTCTGAAGCCGTGTTATTCAAATGTAATTATTTCTGTTCTGGCCCTCCATGCTCATCAGTAATAATGAGCGGTGTAAAATCTCTCCATTAAACCCTGCTCTAGCTTCTGTTTTCAAGATGGCTGAATAATCTGCTGTTTTTTATTAAGAGATCAGGAAGCCAATAAGCTACAAGTATAAAGTCTAGCCATTTGAGTTTCTTGGGAACATTTTAGAAGCTGCCCATACAATCAACTTTATATTATTCAGTAATAGACGACATCTCTTTAAGGAAACACTAAACCTAGAAATAAATTGTGAAAGCTAACAGAATAAACACTAAAGGCACTTCTACATGGTACGACTATCAGACGCATAAGCACTCAACAGCCGTCCCAACGGCTATCGCTCCTTCCCTATATACAGTAGCAATAGTCTGCCAGATCTTTTAGGGCCACCAGCTTCCATTCACAGCAAACAGGAGTCGTTCATAGATTGAGCGACTCCTGTTTACACAAAGCAAGAAGCCGCCCAATAGTCGTTCCCTTTCAGAGAGCTGAAACGGAATGACTGGAGATAACTGAGCGACTTCTTACTCAGTGCCCTGTTGGGGGCCCTGTGTACATGGGCCAACAATGGCCTACAATAGAGATGAGCGAGCACCAAAATGCTCGGGTGCTCGTTACTCGAGTCGAACTTTCAGTGATGCTCGAGAGTTCATTTCGAGTAACGAACCCCATTGAAGTCAATGGGTGACTCGAGTATTTTTGTATATGACTGGTGCTCCGCTAAGGTTTTCATTTGTGAAAATCTTAACAAATCACCAAAGTCATGTAAAAAACACAGAAATGGATAGGGCAGGCGAGGAGCAACATGCAGGGCTGCATTTCGGGCTCCGAGGTCTCACTATTAAGCCACAATAGTGGCAATAGTGAGACCCCCCCCCCCCCTGTCAGCATAACGATCGTTCTCCTCTGCCACAGCTGTAACAGTTGTGCCGGAGAAGAACGATGTTAGCCCATTGAATTCAATGGAGCCGGCAGTACAGCCAGCTCCATTGAAAGCAATGGGCTGCCGGCGAGCGCGGTATGAATTTTCGGGAAGGGCTTAAAAATATAAGCCCTTACCTGAAAAAGAAAGATTTTAGTGTAAAAAAAAAATAAAAATGCAGGCATTCTCTTCAATGGAGCTGCTGCTGCTGCTGCCGGCGACTCCATTGAAGGCAATGGTCTGCTGGCACACCTGAATTCTTTTTCAGGGAAGGGCTTTACATATAAGCCATTCCCTGGAAATGAATTAAAAGTGATTTAAAAAACCAAAAAAAATAGATACTCACCTCCCTTCAGCTGCCGGGGCACAGCCGTGTCTTCTACTGCTGTCCCCTGCACTGTGGTGCTGAACTGCTGTCATTCAGCTGAGAGCTGCGCTGAGCCAATCAGAGGCAGCATTCACTCACCCATTCATGAATTCATGAATGGGTGTGAGTGAGATCTGCCTCTGATTGGTCAGGCTGTGACCAATTAGAGGCAGCTCATTTAGCAGGCGGGGATTTTAAATCCCCGGCTGCTGAATACTACTCACAGCTGTTCAGAGCAGTTCAGGAGAACTGCCATCTGGCCGCAGCTGAACTCCGTCTGCCGGGACCAGGTGAGTATATATATATTTTTTATTTTTACACATTTCTGGATGAATTGCAGGGAAGGGCTTATATATTTAAGCCCTTCCTGAAAATTCATTGTGCGATCGCCGGCAGCCCATTGCTTTCAATGGAACCGGCTGTATTGCCGGCTCCATTGAATTCAATGGGCTAACATCGTTCTGCCGGGACAAGGTGAGTATATTTTTTTTTTACTTTTTACACATTTTAGGATGATTTTCAGGTAAGGGCTTATATTTTTAAGCACTTCCCGAAAATTCATCCCGCGCTAGTCGGCAGCCCATTGCTTTCTATGGAGTCGGCTGTATTGCCGGATCTATTGAATTCAATGGTCAGTGCTCGTTTAATCGAGACGAGCACCGCGTGGTGCTCGTCTCGAGTAACAAGCATCTCGAGCACCCTAATACTTGAACGAGCATTAAGCTCGGACGAGTATGCTCGCTCATCTCTAGCCTACAATCATTCATTTGAACAATTATTAAGGTGACTATTGGCCCATGTAAAGGTACCTTAATACTATACACTATAAGGGCTTAGTCACACGGGCGCATCCGGGCGCCGAAGCGCCCATCTTCCTGCATGAAAAGGACGGCTGCACTGCATGTGCGGACGACTCTTGCAGTGCCAGGAGAATGAACACATGACCGACAATGGAGCCGGTCATGTGTTCTTTCTCCGCATCTGCAGTGCAGCTGTCTTATCCTGCAAGAAGATGGGCACATCGGCGCCCGGATGTGCCCGTGTGACTTAGCCCTTAGGTCTTATCCACACAAGCATTTTACTTGGTTAATTTAGCTGAAATAAAAAATCACGACCATCAGAATCATTGGATTCCAATGCATTCACTCAGATGACTGATTTTTATGCTGCAAAAGATAGAACATCGGCAACCAAAATCAGCGACCATTGCGAGATGAACAAAAAGTGAGGGGGAGGAAGTTCAGAAGGTGCCTCTATTTAAGCATTAGAAAAAATTTCCAAGGATTTATGACAACCGAGGGAATTTTGAGCTGCAGTGTATATATGCCGCACCTAGCTGTGTGAATGGACAAGAAAACGCAAATTTTAGAATCAATCGTGGCTTTTTCCCGTTCAAGTGATTTTCACCCACGATGTGGCCAGCAAGAAAACACATCGCCCACGTTAAAGAGGCTTTAGGACACTTTCACACCTCCATTTTTTACCATGATTACCGTGGTGTCTTGATCGTCATGGTTAGAGATGAGCGAGCACACTCGTCTGAGCTTGATGCTCGTTCGAGCATTAGGGTACTCGAGATGCTCGTTACTCGAGACGAACACCACGCGGTACTCGAGTCAATTGCACCCCCCTCTACCCCACAGTAGTGGGTGGCTGGGCCGATCAGGTGACCGCCGAACCTGGCAGAGGTTAGGGAAAGTGCTGCTGCTTATACATGAATAGTGTTAGAGTAGGATCCAGTCTTCAAGAACCCCAACGGTCCTTCTTACGGCTACTCACTCTTCATAGTGTACATTACTGTTGTGGCTGGCTGGGAGCAGTAGTGCACCAATTTTTTTTTTTTTTAAACTCAGGCTGTGCAGGCCATTTCAGCTATACTGTTCTGTGCCCGCAGTGTATTATACAGAGTTTAGGGAAAGAGCTGCTTTAGTAGGGAAAGTGTTAGAGTAGGATCCTGTCTTCAAGAACCCCAAAGCTCCTTCTTAGGGCTACATCTGACTGTGTGCATTATAGTTGTGGCTTGCTGGGGGTAGTAGTGCATCTATTTTTGTATTACGCATCTGGGCCAGTTCTCAGCCTTTCAGTAATAGCGTTCTCAGGTTGCAGTGCCGTACAACCAGCTCTCACCGTGAAACTGCTCTCTAACATCTCCTAGCCTACTGCAAACGACTTCATTTATACCGTTCTGTATCTGCAGTGCATTAGACACAGAGTGTAGGGACACAGCCACTTCTATAGGGAAAGTTATACACTATATAGTTCTGATCCTCCGTGCAAGAACCCCAAAGCTCCTTCTTAGGGCTACATCTGACCGTGTGCTTTATAGTTGTCGCTGGCTGGGAGTAGTAGTGCATCAATTTTTGTATTACGCATCTAGGGCCTAGGCCAGTTCTCAGCCTTTCAGTAATAGCGTTCTCAGGCTGCAGTGCCGTACAACCAGCTCTCACCGTGAAACTGCTCTCTAACATCTCCTAGCCTACTGCAAGCGACTTCATTTATACCGTTCTGTATCTGCAGTGCATTAGACACAGAGTGTAGGGACACAGCCACTTCTATAGGGAAAGTTATACACTATACAATCCTGATCCTTCGTGCAAGAACCCCAAAGCTCCTTCTTAGGGCTACATCTGACCGTGTGCATTATAGTTGTGGCTTGCTGGGAGTAGTAGTGCATCAACTTTTGTATTACGCATCTAGGGCCTAGGCCAGTTGCCAGCCTTTCAGTAATAGCGTTTTCAGGCTGAAGTGCCGTACAACCAGCTCTCACTGTAAAATTTCTCTATAATATTTCCTAGCCTACTGCGAACAACTTCAGTTATACCGTTCTATGTCTGTAGTGCATTAGACAGAGGTCTCACCGCTAAACAGTACTGTAATATTTCCTGGGCCACTACAAAGTATTTTAGCTCTTCCGCTGTGCAGAGTGTCTCACAATATCCTTTCCTTGGTGGGGTTGAGATAGCCGCAGTTACCAGCACTATCCACTGGCTTTAGAGTCTTCTCCCACTCCGAACTCTATTATCTACAAGTCTCGGTGAGTGGTAAATTACCCCTAGGTGTCAGCGTAAGACAGCGGGTTAATTTTTTCAAGTCACAGCATGAAGCCTCCGCTATCTACAAGACTCTGTGTGCGGTGAATTAAGCCACAGTTGTCATTGCTGTACAGTGGGGTAATTTATTTGGGACCTGCTCTATTATTAATCGGCCATGATGAGGAGTAGGCGTAAGGGTCGAGAACGTGGACACGGACGTCCAAGTGAGGCCTCGGTCAGATGGTCGGTTTTTGGCGCTATTTGCGGATCGCATAACGGATGCGCATCCGCAAATCGCGTGACCGGGGCCAACGATTCGCTGAAAAATCTGCACCTAGCAGCATTTTCAGCTAAACGGGCCCGATCAAAGGAGCGCTGTCCGCTGTTCGCCTATTGAATTCAATGGAGTCGGCAATACAGCCGGCTCCATTGAAAGCAATGGGCTGCCGGCGAGCGCTGGATGAATTTTCGGGAAGGGCTTAAAAATATAAGCCCTTCCCTGAAAAGCATCCTGAAATGTGTAAAAATAAAAAAAAAATTATACTCACCTTTTCCCTGCAGCCGGAGTTCAGCCGCGGCCGGCCGGCAGTTCTCCTGAACTGCTCTGTGTAGTATTCAGCAGCCGGGGATTTAAAATCCCCGCCTGCTGAATGAGCTGGCTATGATTGGTCACAGCCCTCACCAATCAGAGGCAGCTCTCACTCACCCATTCATGAATATACGAATGGGTGAGTGAGTGCAGCCTCTGATTGGCTGAGCGCAGGTACCAATCAGGGGCGGCTCTCAGCTATTGAATGACAGCTGAGAGCTGCCCCTGATTGGCCGTGGCTGAACTCCGACTGCAGGGAAAAGGTGAGTATAATTTTTTTTTTTACACATTTCAGGATGCTTTTCAGGGAAGGGCTTATATTTTTAAGCCCTTCCCGAAAATTCATCCTGCGCTCACCGGCAACCCATTGCTTTCAATGGAGCCGGCTGTATTGCCGGCTCCATTGAATTTAATGGGCGAACATCGTTCTTCTCTGCCACAGCTGTTACAGCTGTGGCAGAGGAGAACGATTTTTAGTATATGTTCTCAATGGGGTCGGCGCTGCTGCTGCCAGCCCCATTGAGCGCATATATAGAACACAGCGATGCGCAGAACGCACATAGGCACGTTCTGCGAATCGTTGTGTCCTATAATTGATCGCACATCTGCATAAAAAGCAGACATATGACCGATCCCATTGGGATGCATTTGGTCTATAGATCTGCAGATCGCAGGCGCGTCTGTAGATCGGATCAAAAAACGGTGTGGGCACAGGCCGAGTTCCTGGGCATGGTGAAACACAGCCGGCTGCTGCAGGATTAGGAGAGAGGCAAGTTTCTGGGGTCCCCAGCTTCATATCACAATTTACGGGTCCGCGTGGTAGACCTTTATTACAAACAGAGCAGTGTGAGCAGGTCCTATCGTGGATGGCAGAAAATGCGTCCAGCAATTTATCGACCTCCCAGTCTTCTACGCAGTCCACTACTCCCGGCCTAGAGACTGCAACTCTGAATCCTCTGGCTGCTGCTCCTGCTTCCTCCCAGCCTCCTCACTCCATGAAAATGACATATTCTGATGAGCAGGCAAACTCCCAGGAACTGTTCTCGGGTCCCTGCCATGAGTGTGAAAAACTGGTTCCTCTCTCACCTGAGGAGTTTGTCGTGACCGATGCCCAACCTTTGGAAAGTTCCCGGGGTCCGGATGATAAGGCTGGGGACTTCCGGCAACTGTCTCAAGAGCTTTTTGTGGATGAGGATGATGAGACACAGTTGTCTGTCAGTGAGGTAGTAGTAAGGGCAGTAAGTCCAAGGGAGGAGCGCACAGAGGATTCGGAGGAAGAGCAGCTGGACGATAAGGTGACTGACCCCACCTGGTTTGCTAAGCCTACTGAGCACAGGGCTTCAGAGAGGGAGGTAAGTGCAGCAGTAGGACAGGTTGGAAGAGGCAGTGGAGTGGCCAGGGGTAGAGGCAGGGCCAGAGCGAAGAATCCCCCAACTGTTTCCCAAAGCACCCCCTCGCACCGAGTCACCGTGCAGAGGGCTAGGTGTTCAAAGGTGTGGATGTTTTTCAGTGAGAGCGTGGACAACCGACGAACCGTGGTGTGCAACCTGTGTCGCACCAAGTTCAGCCGGGGAGCCACCACTACCAGCCTCACCACCACCAGCATGCGCAGACATTTGATGGTCAAGCACCCCACAAGGTGGGACGAAGGCCATTCACCGCTTCCGGGTCACACCACTGCCTCTTCCCCTGTGCCCCAGCCTGCCACACAGATCCAATCCCCCTCCCAGGACACAGGCACGAGCGCCTCCCGGCTTGCACCCACACCCTCACCTCCACCATCCTCCATTCCATCCAGCAATGTCTCTTAGCGCAGCGTTCAGCTGTCGCTAACACAAGCGTTGAAGCAAAAGTGCAAATACGCCGCCACCCACCCACACTCACAAGCTTTAAACGTGCACATTGCCAAAATAATCAGCCTGGAGATGCTGCCGGACAGGCTTGTGGAAACGGAGGCTTTCAAAAACATGATGGCGGCGGCGGTCCCGCGCTACTCGGTCCCCAGTCGCCACTATTTTTCCCAGTGTGCCGTCCCAGCCCTACACCAGCACGTCTCCCGCAACCTTAATCGTGCCCTCACCAACGCGGTTACTGGGAAGGCCCACTTAACCACGGACACGTGAACAAGTACTGGTGGGCAGGGCCACTATATCTCCCTGACGGCACATTGGGTGAACTTGGTGGAGGCTGGGACCAAATCAGAGCCTGGGACTGCTCACGTCCTACCCACACCCAGAATAGTGGGTCCTACCTCGGTGCTGGTGTCTGCAGCGTTGTGACAACGGCCGTAACCTGGTGGCCGCTCTGCAGCTCAGCAGCCTCACACACGTGCCATGCCTGGCCCACATCTACAATCTGGTGGTTCAGCGGTTTCTGAAAAACTACCCCCACTTGTCTGACCTGCTCGGCAAGGTGCGCCGCGTCTGAGCATGTTTCCGCAAGTCCACCACAGACGCTGCCACCCTGAGGACCCTGCAACGTTGGTTTCAGCTGCCAGAGCACCGACTGCTGTACGACGTGCCCACACGCTGGAATTCTACGCTGCACATGTTGGCCAGGCTGTACGAGCAGCGTAGAGCAATAGTGGAATACCAGCTGCAACATGGGCGGCGGAGTGGTAGTTAGCCTCCGCAATTCTTTACTGAGGAGTGGGCATGAATGGCAGATATCTTCCAGGTCCTCGGAAACTTTGAGGAGTCTACCCAGATGGTGAGTGGCGATGTGGCAATCATTAGCGTTACCATCCCACTGCTTTGCCTGCTGAGAAGTTCACTGCAAAGCATAAAGGACGACTTTTTGCGGTTGGAACAGGAGATGGGGGATGACAGTATGTCGCTTGATAGCCAGATCACCCTCATGTCTATATCTCAGCGCGTTTTGGAGGAGGAGTGGGAGGGGTGAGGAGGAGGAGGAGGGGGAAGAGACAGCTGGGAACACTGCAGAGGGTACCCATGCTGCTTGCCTCTAATCTGTTCAGTGCGTATGGGCTGTAGAGGAGGAGGAGGAGGATCCTGAAAGACATCTTCCTAGTGAGGACAGCGATGTGTTGCGTACTGGGACCCTGGCACACATGGCTGACTTCATGTTAGGCTGCCTTTCCCGTGACCCTTGCGTTAGACCCATTCTGGCCAACACAGATTACTAGGTGTACACCCTTCTCGACCCACGGTATAAGGAGAACCTTTCCAATCTTATTCCAAAGTTTAAAGGGGTACGAGAGTGATGCAATACCACAGGGCCCTGGTGGAAAAAGTGATGCTAAAGTTCCCATCTGACAGCGCTAGTGGCAGAAGATGCAGTACCGAGGGCCAAGTAGCAGGGGAGGCGCGGGGATCAGGCAGCATGTCCAGCGCAGGCAGGGGAACACTCTCCAAGGCCTTTGCCAGCTTTATGGCTCCCCAGCAAGACTGTGTCACCACTCCCCAGTCAAGGCTGAGTCGGAGGGAGCACTGTAAAAAGATGGTGAGGGAGTACATAGACGATCGTACCACCATCCTCCGTGATACCTCTGCTCCATACAACTATTGGGTGTCAAAGCTGGAGACGTGGCACAACCTTGCGCTGTACGTCCTGGAGCTGCTGGCCTACCCTGCCGCTAGCGTCTTGTCACAGAGGGTGTTTAGTGCAGCTGGGGGAATCATCACGGATAAGTGTATCCGCCTGTCAACTGCCAGTGCCGACATGCTTACACTCATAAGGATGAACAAAGGCTGGATTTCCCCAGACTTCTCTTCTTCACCGGCAGAAAGCAGCGTAACCTAATGATTCTTTTCGCTGCAGCAGGAGAAAAAAGCATTCTCTAACACCAGAAAAAAAAGGGAATTAGCTTTGTCAATCAATCCTGGATATTATTACTCCTTCTCCTCCTACTCCTCCTCCTAAAACAGCATGCCATCACGCTGAACTGCCAATTTTTCTGCGGCCCAAAAGGCTCTGTTTATAATTTTTTCACAATTTTTCAAAGTTTCAAAATTATTGATACTTTAACAGAAACCAATTTTATTAACAGGGCTGCCTCCAGACTCTGTTACAAATTAAGCAACAGCGAGCTGTATCTTTAAAAAATGTTTATGGGTTTCACCTGACCTCGCGATTGTGCAATTTTTCAGCGGTGCACTTCTACTCTTGGTACACCAATTTTTCTGGCCCTCGCCTATACTGTTATCTAACTAAAGTTAGATAACAGCTAAGAAATGTTTCAGGGGTCTGCCTATACCTTTGCTACAGAAATGTTACTGGGGTCCGCCTATACTTTTGGTACACCAATGTTTCATGGGTTCACCTATACTCTTGCTACAGAAATGTTACAGGGGTCTGCCTATACTTCTGCTACAGGAATGTTACAGGGGTCTGCCTATACTTTTACTACAGAAATGTTACTGGGGTCTGCCTATACTTCTGCTACAGGAATGTTACAGGGGTCCACCTATACTTTTACTACAGAAATGTTACAGGGGTCTGCCTATACTGTGGGTGCACAAAGACTTCCCATCGCGGTGTTTTACCTATCTGGCATAATTACACTGACTGAGTAGGGGAGAAATATGGGCTGAGGCCGAGGTCCTTGTTAAACTCTGCCATGTTTGGGCACTCTGATTTCATCCTGTGTATTACCATCTTTGTGCACTGACAGCATAGGCGAGCCCAAGGAACTTAAAGACTTTCCCTTGCAGTGTTAAGCTATCTGACACCTACACAGAATGAATAGTGTGTGGACATATGGATTTCCCATTGCTATGTAACTCGCGACACCTTGGGTCATGCAAGATGGAGGCTGGGACCGAGCCTGACCCAGGGCCCACTCACATACTTTCCACATAGACTATTGCAGGTCCTACCTCTGTCATGGTTTCTTGGCCTTGTTATTCCCCCTCCTCCTCTTGCTTGGGGTCAGGGGATCAGCACTGGGCAACATGCATTTTCTCTCGTGTTACAACAGTTATCTGAGACACTGTTTTGGGCCAAACAAAAGGAGCGTAACTGCATTAATGAGACGTTCAGAGCTGCACTAGCATCGGAGTCTGCTTTATGCCCACAATTACTGAGAGTGTGAGCCGAGGTAGAGGTCCTTGGCAGGGTGAAACTGCCTTGTTTGAGCGCTCTGATTTCTTTATGTGTAATACTTTCCTTGGGTTCCAGGGGCTCGTCTATGCTGTGGGTGCACAAAGACTTCCCATTGCGTTGTTTCACCTGTCTGGCACAAACACATTGACTGACTAGGGCAGAAATGTGGGCCGAGGCCGTTAGCAGGGTGAAACTTTGCCATGTTTGGGCACTCTGATTTCCTCATGTGTAATACCATGCTTGAGTTCCTTGGGCTCACCTATGCTGTGAGTGCACAAAGACTTCCCATTGCGTTGTTTTACCTGTCTGGCACAAACACACTGACTGACTAGGGCAGAAATGTAGGAAGAGGCTCTTAGCAGGGTGAAACTCTGCCATGTTTGGGCACTCTGATTTCCTCATGTGTAATACCATGCTTGAGTTCCTTGGGCTCGCCTATGCTGTAAGTGCACAAAGACTTCCCATTGCGGTGATTTACCTGTCTGGCACAAATACACTGAGTGACTAGGGTCGAAATGTGGGCCGAGGTCCTTGGCGTGGTGAAACTTTGCCATAGGCGAGCCCAAGGAACTTAAAGACTTCCCATTGCGTTGTTGAGCTATCTGACACCTACACAGAATGAATTGTGTGGGGACACATGGATTTCCCATTGCTATGTAACTCACGACACCTTGGGTCACACACGGTGGAGGCTGGGACCGAGCCTGACCCTGGGCCCGCTCACGTGCTTCCCACACAGAGTATTGCTGCATTGTGGAGATGTGTAGAAGTGCTGGCACCTGAGTCCCCTTTATGCCCACGTTTGCAGCTCCTGACAATTTTGTGACGGAGGTGGCACGGGATCGGAATGATGATCGTACGTCAATTTATCATTGATTCTCAACAGCATTGTGGGCTGTCGCCCACACTTTCAAAGAGCGTCGCTGCCTGGCCCTGTCAACCCTCTGCAATGTGTGCCTCCGGTTCCTCCTAATCCAGTATGCACTTATAAACAGACATGAGGGTGGTGTGGCTATGAAGTGAGCATGTGGCATGAGGGCAGCTGAACTCCGCACAGGGAAACTTTTGTGTGTGCTGTGAACGCAGGGTCATGCGGGTGGGTTGGACAGCAATGCCAGCATGTAACCCAGGAGAAGAGGCAGCGGTGTCACCCGCAGGCAGTGATTACCCTTGGTTGCAGGTAGTGTGATGCTTAGCTAAGATGTGCCAGCGCGTGTGCCTTGCTAATGAGGGTCTGTCCAAAGTAAATTGTTAGGGGGGTGACGCCAGACTCTTGCCCCCATTTTGGCTTAATAGTGGGACCTGGGAGCTTCAGATGCAGCCATGCATGCTGCCCCTGCCCTTACCTATCCGTTTCTGTTGTGTTTCCATGACTTTCTGATGTTTTCTGATGTTTGAAAAGTCATCAGCTATGCGGAGCATCGGTCCCATACAAAAATGATCGAATCTCCCCTTGATTTCAATGGGGTTCGTTACTCGAAACGAGCTCTCGAGCATTACGAAAAGTTTGACTCGAGCAACGACCACCCGAGCATTTTGGTGCTCGCTAATCTCTAGTCACGGTTTAACACTGATCACTTTCATTGAATGCCGCAGTTACCTGCATTTTAAAATCCGTTGTCCTATTTTTACTGGTGCAAAATTTTGTGCGCAGGTAAAAAACAGACATGTGACCACAGATATTAAACAGCATTGGTTTTAATAGATGCCGATTGCAAATGCAAAAATCATGCGCACCAAAAAAAGCCCAGCTGACTGACCCCTAACCTATTAAGGTTCAAGCACCGTAAATTTACGGCGCTTGGTCCTGGGCTTAAATCCAATCCGTATGTAAAATTATTGCCAGGATTAAAGCCACCTGCTTCTGCAATCAATTAGAAGCAGGATGGGTGGGTCACCCTTTCTGCCTCCTCCTTTCTTTAGTACACATTGCTCAATGAGCGATATGTACTAAAAAAGGGAAAATGGATATGTTTCTTCCACTATGGGGTTCGGGGGTTACGTGACTATCGGGATTCCATGCTACAGCAGAGCTGCAGGGTTCCAGCACACCCTACTCTGCTCTGCCAGTGACTATTGTCACTACAGGGATTTTTTCTCCCTGTAACAGGCTCCTATTGATGCCTCAGCTACAGTGGAAAAATGTCAAATAAAAAAAACATGTCAATGTCCCCCAGGAGGTCTTAAATGACGTCATGGAGAACATTGATAGTAAAAAGAATAATTACATAAATAAATAAAAGAAAATTACAGAATAAAATAATATATACAGAAGAAAGAAAATAACCCAAAGCCGACGCCAACTAAAGCCATCGCCGTATGAGCCTTGTAATCCAAAACCAGACATATATATCAAAACGTCCGAAACAAAATTAGGAACCAATTCCCATACTTTATTTTTGCGTAAATATACTAATTTAAAAAAAAAACTATAAATGTTTAAAAATCATTTTTTTAGCTTTTTACCCCCAATAAAACTAAAAAAACTGCAAAAAAAAGTAAGTCAAAAAGATATTACAAATAAGCCCCATATGTCACAAAAAAGCGGAGCAAAAATAATTTTGGTAGCTAAAGGAAAGAAAAATAGGGTAGTTAAACCACCACATGGGTAAAATCCCTAAAAAGCATCTACGACCGGGCCATAGCCTTTTTACGTTCTCCCAAAGTGGGCTTTATTCTCTGAGGACGTAAAAACATGCGTCCTACAGAGAATAAAGCCCCTCGGGCTGTGGACGTGACAGCTCCATGCTGTCGGTGCCCGCAGGTAGCCGACAGCATGGAGCTGTCATCCCGGGCTGCGGGATCCCCCCCCCCCCCCTCCGGCATTGCGATCGGCGCTATCCGGTGGATAGCGCCGATCGCAAAAAAGTTAATAAAAGTACCCCAAAAGATAGATATTCAGCTGCCCTGATGGATCAGATCCATCAGAGCAGCTGAAAATTCTCACCTGGCTTGTCGACGGTGTCCCCGGAGATCTAGTCCACCCGGACCCGCCGGCGGCCTTCTGCGCATGCGCGCCAGAGACGATTACGTCAGGCGCATGCGCAGAAGCCCGGGAGCCCCCGGCAAATTCAAAACCTCCTGGCTCCCGGCTCCTGAAGGTAGCCGGGAACCAGGAGGCGGTGAGTGGTCCCCGGGCCCGCGATCGCTGCTATCTATTGGATAGCGGCGATAGCGAAAAAGTTTAAAAAGTAAAAAAAAAAGTACTAGTTTCACCTCCCCTCATGGATCGGATCCATGAGGGGAGGTGAAAATACTCACCTAAGTCCCCCCCGAAGTCCCCCTCTGCGCATGCGCGCCCGATGATTGACATCGGGCGCGTGCACAGAGGGGCTCGAGCCCTGGGAAATTTAAAATCCCTCTGTTCCTGGTTGCCATGTGTAGCCAGGAGCAGAGAAATTTCACCAGAGACATGATCACTGTTATCCAATGGATGACAGTGATCATGTAAAGTAAAAAAAAAAGTGTGAAAAAATAAAAAAAAAAAAGTGTGAAAAAGTTTTAAAAAGATTTTAAAAAGTTTAAAAAGTGTACGTTTCATCTCCCCTCACGGATCATATCCGTGAGGAAGGATGAAATGACGCCCATAAGGCCCCAGACGTTACCCCAGCTTCTGCGCACACGCCCGTTTCCAAAATGGCGGACGCATGCGCAAAAGCTGTGGATTGCCAGGATAATTGAAAATCTCCCTGCTCCTGGCTACAAAACTGAGCCAAGAGCTTGGAGATTTCACGGAGAGCCGCGGTGAGCGGTTTCTGATCACGTGTTCACCGTTATACAATGGATAATGGCAATCACGTAAAAGTTTGAAAAAAAATTTGAAGTTTCATCTCCCCTCACCGATGTGATCGGTGAGAGGAGATTAAACTTTTTACCGGAGGCCTCCGTATTTGTACCCCGACGCGATCCTCATCCGTGAACTTACCCGGATTCTGCACATGCGACCGCCGGCAAAACACCGGACACATGCGCAGAAGTCGGGGAGCCCAGGAAACTTAAAATCTCCTTGCTCACAGCGACCAACGGTCGCAGAGAGCCTGGAGCAGTGACCGGTGGCCTAGTTGAGCGGTCGCCGGTCACGTGAAAAAAAGGTAGCAATCTACCTTTGGCCAGTCTCACATGACCGGATAGGAATTACGGATTCCGTATGCTTCTGATCCGCAGTATTCCGCAGATCAATCGCATTGGATTACACAATTCCGCTCACATTAGTGGGTCGGAATTGCGTAATCCACTCGCAGAAAAGAGAACGCAGCAGGTTCTATTTTACTGCAGATATTTGCAACGTAGAGCCCATTGTGCTCCATGGTCGCGGATATACCTGCAGCCCATACGGAACTATGTTGTATACGGGCTGCGGGTACCAGCGTCATCGCTAAGCGACGGTGCGGGAAATACAAACAAAAAAAAGGTGTACTGCACATGACCGCCTGTGTGAGTAGGCAGTTAAGCGCAGTACATTAGGCGGCCGTACGCAGGGTCACAGCCGGGCTCACAGATGGGATCCGCTGCGGGCCTCCGCAAGCGGATTACACCTACGGCTGCGTGAGCCTGGCGTTATTCAGACCGCTACCTGTAATACGTATTTTACAAGAAGCCCCGGGAACGCTCGCCTTCCTGCAGTTCCAGGAGCAGCTTGTTGAGCGCCTTCTGTGTGAGACCGCCGCACCTCATCAAGCTTACGGAGACTCATGGAACGCCACTTTTTACACCCCATACCCGCTACTGAGGTCAAGAAATGACCCCCAAAAAGCATGAGAGGAGGGGGGGTACCGGTTTTATTGCCCTATGGGCCCATTCCAACCAGCCTCCGTGATTACCCCTGTCTTCGGAAATACCACACAGTTCACATTATTACTTTTATCTAAGATTTGCGAACGCCGAAAAGGGCGCTGAATGTGTGGGGGAGGGGGGGAAATTTTTAGGGAGTCAATTTTTATTCCGTACAAATAAGCAATGGGGCCTGGAATGTATTCAGTTGTGCCCTGAAATCCAACGGGTGTTCCCTCCTTTATAGGCCTTGCCATGGGTCCTGTAAGTAAATTAGGGCCACAATGGGTATGTTTCTGAACACGGGACAAACGGGGGTATCCATTTGGGGTGAATGTCTTCATTCCTATGTACACTGTACAAAAAAACTTTTTAAATTGAAAAAATTGCCAAAAAAATTGAAAATCGTAACTTTTTCCTTCTGCTTTGCTTAGATTCATTCAAACACCGTGGGGTCAAAATACGCAGTACACCCCTAGATGAATTTGTTAAGTGGTCTAGTTTTTAAAATGGGGTCATTTGTGGGGGTTCTTTATAGTTTTGGCCGTTCAATGGCTCAATAAATGGGCAATGGGGCCTGGAATTTATTCAGTTGTACCCTGAAATCCGACGAGTATTCCTTTCATTGTAGGCCTAGCCATGTGTTCTGTAAGTCTATTAGGGCCACAATGGGTATGTTTCTGAACACGGGACAAACAGGGGTATCCGTTTTGGGGTGAAAGTCTTCATTTATATGTGTGCTGTACAAAAAAACTGTTTTTAAATTGACGCAATAGCCCAAAAAATGAAAATCGTATTTTTTTCTTACTGCTTTGCTTAGATCTATTCAAAAATTGTAGGGTTAAAATACACAGTACACCCCTAGATAAATTCGTTAAGGGGTCTAGTTTTCAAAATGGTGTAATTTGTGGGGGTTCTCTATGGTTTGGGGCGCCCAAGAACTCTACAAGTGGGCAATGGGGCCTAAAAGGACTTCAAGCAAAATCTATGGTCTGAAAGCCACCGACTACTCCTTTCATTTTGGGCCCTGTTGTGCATCCAGACATAAGACTAGGGCCACAATGGATATGTCTCTGAACACGGGACAAACAGGGGTATCCATTTTTGGGTGCAAGTCTTCATTCATATGTGTGCTGTACAAAAAAAGATGTTTTTAAAATGACAGAATTGCCAAAAAAACAAAAATCCAAATTTTTTCCTTTTGCTTGGCTTAAATTCATTCAAAAACTGTGGGGTAAAATATGCAGTACACCCCTAGATAAATTCCTTAAGGGGTCTAGTTTTCAAAACGGGGTCATTTGTGGGGATTTTCTATGGTTTTGGGCGCTCAAGAACTCTACATGTGTGCTATGGGGTCTAAAATGACTTCAAGCAAAATTTCTGTTCTGAAAGACACTGACTACTCCTTTCATTTTGGCCCCCGTTGTGGACTCAGATATAATATTAGGGCCACAATGGGTATATTTCTGAACATGGGAGAAACAGGGGTATCCATTTTGGGGTGTAAATCCTCATTTTCATGTAAACTATAGGAAAAAAATATGTCTTTAAAATGATAGATTTGCAAAAATATGAAATTTTACTTTTTCTCCTCTAAATTGAATTAATTCTTGAAAAAAAACTATGGGGTCAAAATACTCATGACACCCCTCAGTGAATACACTAAGGGGTGTAGTTTTTTAAATGGGGTCATTTGTGGGGGTATCTATTATTCTGACACTCATGAGCCTTTCCAATCTTGGCTTGGTGTAGGAAAACAAAGTGTTCCTCAAAATGCTAAAAAGTAATGTTAAATTTGTACGTCTCCTAAATGGTTAAAAAAAATGAAAGTTTTTCCAATGTGCGCCCAAAATAAAGTAAACGGGTGGAAATATAAATCTTAGCAAAAATTTCTATATTATGTTTGCACATATTTGAGATATTGCAGTTGGAAATGTGAAAAAATGACGATTTTTTCAAAATGTTCCCAATTTTGGCGCTTTTAATAAATAAACACAAAATCTATCGGTCTATTTTTTCCGCCTAAATGAAGTACAACATGTGGCGAAAAAACAATGTCAGAATCGCTTGGATATGCAAAACCTTTCTGGTGTTTTTCCATGTTAAAGTGACACATGTCAGATTTGCAAAATTTGGCCTGGTCATTAAGGCGCAAACAGGCTTGGTCACTAAGCGGTTAAGATACAAAACAGCCTTGTCCTTAAGGGCTTAAAGGGGTTGTCCCGAGGCAGCAAGTGGGTCTATACACTTCTGCATGGCCATAATAATGCACTTTGTAATGTACATTGTGCATTAATTATGAGCCATACAGAAGTTATAAAAAGTTTTATACTTACCTGCTCCGTTGCTGGCGTCCTCGTCTCCATGGTGCCGACTAATTTTCGCCCTCCGATGGCCAAATTAGCCGCGCTTGCGCAGTCCGGGTCTTCTCCTCTTCTCTATGGGGCTCCGTGTAGCTCCGTGTAGCTCCGCCCCGTCACGTGCCGATTCCAGCCAATCAGGAGGCTGGAATCGGCAATGGACCGCACAGAAGCCCTGCGGTCCATGAAGACAGAGGATCCCGGCGGCCATCTTCAGCAGGTGAGTATGAAGACGCCGGACCGCCGGGATTCAGGTAAGCGCTGTGCGGGTGGTTTTTTTAACCCCTGCATCGGGGTTGTCTCGCGCCGAACGGGGGGGGGTTTAAAAAAAAAAAAAACCCGTTTCGGCGCGGGACATCTCCTTTAAGGTGAATAAGGTAAATTAGTTTTTATTAGTTTCTGATCCTTTGGGAAAAAACTTTTTTTTATATTGCCAACCCCTTTAAGGTGAATGAGATACATTGGTTTTGATTAGTTTCCAACTATTTCCTATCCTGGAAACAAGGAAGAATGTTTTATATACAATTGTACAATGACATATATGTAAAACTTTCCAACAATAATATCCCAGTCTCATTCCTTCCCATTATTACATTTACATGGGTCTCCCTGTCTCTCTTTACTATGCAATTATGATTGATTGTTGCTTTTACATAAATCAAACACACAACCGTTTCAGGCAGAAAATCAATGCAAAATGTATTTAGAGGCTGCATTATTCTATAAATATTGATAATCTCTACAACAGTAAAAGGTATCCTAAAGGAAACTAGATACATGGCATTCTACATTTTTTCTGAATACATTTTACCTGCAGATACCTGGTTCCTTATAATCCTATACATGAAAGATAGATGTTGGCAGTTTGTCTTGTGAAGGCTTCTTTGAGATCTGCTTTTAGTTCTGAGTCCAGGGTCACACCGCCTCCTCCTAGAGGGGAAGATGCACACAGAAGAGCATACGCTCAGGAGGTGCCGGTGCTAACTTACCCTTCTCCAGCATACTGCGTTAGATAACTCTCTCTGCCTTTTTTGCATAGGGCAACTGTTGCTTGCTGAGGGCATACAGCCAACCTTCTTTGGCAGGAAAAATGTGCATTTTATAGAGCTAAAGAAAAGAATCCTTTATCATGCAACTTTTCTACGGCAGTGGTGTTTGTCTGTGGTTGAAATGTAACATAATAGAGGAATCAAGATTTTTCTCTTTTGCATCTGAACTTTTTCTAGAATATTGAACCTGTGGATTCCAGGTATAATGGAATCTGGAGCTGGACTTCCCCAGAGCAGTATTGGTTTGACATGGCTATACATCAGAAAACCACCACACTTTAAAGTAATGGTTCCCAACTCCGGTCCTCATGGACCCCAACAGGGTATTAGTGTATCTTGACGCCACTGGAAGCAAGGGGTTTGACAGAGGTACGCCCCTCTCACACCCCCAGCTTCCCATTGGCTCAAGGGCTGAAGGTCCTACTACCCTGAATTTGTGCTAGAAGCCGGCGGCGCTCACCGAAATAGTCTAGCTTCTGTTTACCCCAGCCTGTCTTTGCTGGCCGCTCGGTCAATTGCGATGCTCACCTCCCTCGGCTGTGCTGCGGCCTACAGTGCAGGACTTGAAGGCTCATGTCCCCCTGTCTGTGCTTTCTTCCTCGGCCGATCATGGTGCTCACCTCACCAGCGGCTGGTATGCAGCCTCCTGCTGTGTACGTCAAGGCATTCCTCAGCTCCTCTCTCCCAGTCCTCTGCCGTGTGCCGCTCTGTCACCTGGCGCGCTCCATGCTCGGTGCTCCACCACAGGGTTCCGGAGTTTGAGGTGGGGCGAGCTGCAGGCTCTAGCGTTGCTATGTCCGCACCGCCACTCCCCAGCAACACTCACCCTCCACGCAGCTCCGGCAATGCAGTAGGGACCTCAATCAAGTGCTCCGCCGCATGACAAGCTGCACCCAACGGAGCCATGCGGGACCACAGACCAATGAGACGGGCACCCAGTGAGTATCAGTGCTGTGGGGGCACGGCACAGCATGCTCACTAACACCCAATGCGGAGGTAGGAGTGTGACAGGGCCGTCCCTCTATGTAAGCCCTGTCACACCCCTGCCTTCCAGTGGCGTCAAGATACACTAATACCCCCTAACTGGTCATGTTTTCAGGATTTCCTCAGTATTGCACAGGTGATGTAATTATTACCAGTGCCTTAGATATTGCTACAGGTGTTCTTACCATAGGATATCCTGAAAACATGACCTGCTGGGGTCTGTGAGGACTGGCGATTGGGAGACACTACTTTAAAGCAAAAAGTGTAATGATATGCAGTCAAAACAGCGATACTAACTTAAGGACCTGCACAAGAATGGTCATGTGACCACAGATCCTTCTTACATATAATATGGTGTAACATATACAGCAGCATGTAAACCACGCTTCTATAGCAACTAAAGATGAGCGAACACCAAAATGTTCGGGTTCGCGTTATTCGAAACGAACTTCCCGCGATGTTCGGGTGTTCGTTTCGAATAACGAACCCCATTGAAGTCAATGGGCGACCGGAACATTTTTGTATTTCGCCGATGCTTGCTAAGGTTTTCATGTGTAAAAATCTGGGCAATTCAAGAAAATGATGGGAACGACACAGCAAGTTCTCCTCTGCCACAGCTGTAACAGCTGTGGCAGAGAAGAACGATGTTAGCCCATTGAATTCAATGGAGCCGTCAATACAGCCGACTCCACTGAATGCAATGGGCTGCCGGCGATCGCGGGATGAATTGTCGGAAAGGGGTTAAATATATAAGCCCTTTCCTGCAATTCATCCAGAAATGTGTAAAAATAAAAAATATATATATACTCACCTGGTGCCGACAGACGGAGTTCAGCGCGGCAGGCTGCAGTTCTCCTGAACTGCTCTGAACAGCTGTGAGTAGTATTCAGCAGCCGGGGATTTAAAATCCCCGCCTGCTGAATAAGATGCCTCTGAATGGTCACAGCCTGACCAATCAGAGGCCAGCCCTCACTCACACCCATTCATGAATTCATGAATGGGTGAGTGAGGGCTGCCTCTGATTGGCTCAGGGGCAGGAGAGTTGCCCCTGAGCCAATCAGAGGCAGCCCTCACTCACCCATTCATGAATTCATGAATGGGTGTGAGTGAGGGCTGGCCTCTGATTGGTCAGGCTGTGACCATTCAGAGGCATCTTATTCAGCAGGCGGGGATTTTAAATCCCCGGCTGCTGAATACTACTCACAGCTGTTCAGAGCAGTTCAGGAGAACTGCAGCCTGCCGCGCTGAACTCCGTCTGTCGGCACCAGGTGAGTATATATATATTTTTTATTTTTACACATTTCTGGATGAATTGCAGGAAAGGGCTTATATATTTAACCCCTTTCCGACAATTCATCCCGCGATCCCTGGCAGCCCATTGCATTCAGTGGAGTCGGCTGTATTGCCGGTTCCATTGAATTCAATGGGCAAACATCGTTCTTCTCTGTCACAGCTGTTACAGCTGTGGCAGAGAAGAAGGATTTGTCTTCTATATGTTCTCAATGGGGTTGTCGCTGCTGCCGCCGGCCCCATTGAGCGCATATAGAAATGATTTCTCAGGGAAGAAAGTTAAAGTAACCCGAACATCCGAACATCGTGTGGTGTTCGTTACGAATAACGAACATCCCGAACACCCTAATATTCGCCCGAGCATCAAGCTCGGACGAGTACGTTCGCAAATCTCTAATAGCAACCAATAGGTTGCTATGGAAGCGCTCACACAGCACAGCATCTGCACTGGTAAAAAAGATAGGACAGCAAGTGCTGACTAGCCTGTCAGCTCCGTGCTGCAGTGCTGTCCATGGTACTGAAAATAGGCTCCCATATGAGCTGCGGCAGCACTCTGCTCGTAGCACGGACAAGTGAACGGGCTGCTCCGTTGTTGTAGCAGCGTGTAAACCACGCTCGTCTGAATGCACCCTAAGACACTAAATGTTGCTTTCATTGTCCAGTGCTGCCAGTCAGAGCAGCATGTAGGGTCATAGACTACCAGATGCATACTAATGCACTGTGTGCATCAGGTAGCCAGAGAAGCCATCTTTGCTTATCCAGAGCCGGAGGGTCGCTTTAAGTGTATATTCATATTATGAGATGGGGTGAACATCTTTAAACTGGTTAAAAAAAAAACACAATTCCCGCTTTTTTAGGTTTGTATACTGCAATTAGTTCTGTTGTAGTACACTGAGTTTATTAAAATGTTAACTTTGACATAGCTTACAGTGAAACCTAGGAAACTGTTGAAAAAAGGCCTGCTAAATAGAAACCTTATGATGAAATAATACATACTTTTTCCATATGTTAATTTAAAATAGGAACAGTTCTTTCAATGGCAGATCCTGATTGCTCCATCTTTTACATACTTCGTACTTTGTGCTTTCTACCTTTTAAGATTCCACTAGTGGAGAAGCTATATTTAGTAAAATCTTTTATATTTTCACAGTACTAACCGACAACAATGGATTTATGCTTTAATAATCTTAGACTAATAGAATAAATAAAGTAGACAACAAAGCAGACAGTGCAGAATCTCACATTACGTCAGACGAATACAAATGAAGAGACATGCAAATTAGTTCCATCTACAATGAATATGCAAAAAAGCTGTAGAGTTGCTGTCAAACTCCTGGTCAATATTTATAAAGCAACTTTCTTAATTACAAATATAACGTTACTTTTTCTTCAAGTGGCCTAAGACTTATCCAGACCAGTAGCTATGAAGGGCGGTGGGAGTAGCATATGCCCGGATGCAACCAGGGTGCAAGGAAGCAGCTTGACAGGTAGCAATAGTGCAGCTGAGCCTGCTTGTAGGGAAGGGAATATCCACACAAATATGTTGTGATGTATAGGAGGATATGATTCTGAGCAAGAAGGTAAGTCCAGTACATACAATAAAATAACAATTTGATTAATAATTTGATTAAGGAACAGGGAAAATTAGAAGTTATGGAAGTTAAGAAGTTCATTGCAGTAAATGAATTGTCACACCGATGAACAAATACTAAATCTTTTATGCAAAGTGAAAAACTCTCTTTAAAACTGTATCACGAATACCATGATATTATCTCCAATGTTAATCTAGTACTCAACCCAGAGCAAGTAAGTCTCTGTCGCAATTAAAAAGCTGACGGGGCAAGCGCACAACCTATTCCATATATTTTGCTCCTGAAAAAAATATCCCACAGAAAAATAAGTAGCTATAGAGGATGGGCTCTGTGCCACTAATCCAGATGCAGCCCAGTGTCTGTCCCTTGTCAATGATATAGCCACACGTGCAGAACCGGAACATTTGGTGCTGTTGCCTAAACCAATTACAGAGTAGAGGAGCCACGGAATCCTGACCCCGCTATGGAGAGGGACGAATTGACCATGCCGCCCATTGCTATGGCCTCTACTTCTGCTTTTTCCTCCAAGACTTACACCACCCTCTTGCCGGCAGCAAGAGACCCGCTTGTGGGAAGTCTCATTTGAAGTAACACTTCTACCAACTTTACACCATCCAGGAAAGTGTATTGAAGCACAAAATTTTACAGGACCCATAATGATTTGTGGAGTCTCGTTTTTCACCCTGGATCCTAATCCATCAAGATAATCAGGCCTCTAGGGGGGGGGGGGGGGGGTGGCATTACCAGAACATTTATAGCCATATTTTGTAGAGTATGGAGAAACAAACTTTCCATTCATATACACGGATGATAGAGACAATCACCCTATGGATTTATCCACATTGCAGCAGCAGTCGGCTGACTGTTCTAAGCCATTACCTGGGGGAGAGGACAGCACCTTCAAGGACTTGGAAGCAAGTAACTTTTTGCGTGCTAGTTCCTCACTTTGCTCCTTCATAGGAATTTGTTCTTGGGGAAGCAACACTACACCCACTGGATACACTATGCTGAGAAAAGCCTGCGTTGGTCTCCATAGCCAGAAATCCTTCCAAGACGTGCTTTCCATCCATGCTTCACCAAACAGCCCAAAAGACACAGCACTATACACTGCAAAGTCTGGAGAACCTTCCCACACTCTAGCGGAGTTAGTACTGGAGAGTTTTAGCTCATGTTTTAGGCTGGCAATTAACTGTTAGTGGGGTCCAAGGGGTTTCAGTCTTAGTCTCTCTGTAGCTTTCCCTTAGGTGCTGCCTCCCCAGGACTTATTTGTTAGGATATCAACTGTTAAACTGTGTATATGCATGTTCTACTGTTCAAAATTCTTTCACACTGCCACGTACAATAGTAAATTGTGTGCCTGCAGTTTGCTTAAAGGCATGTGTTAGTCTTTCAATCAGGTGTCACGACTTCCTAATTTCACTACAGGACCAAATCCTGTTGTATTCCTTCACTGATGTACAAGATTTTATACAGCAAACTGCACTCGTCGACACTGTGACACGGCTTCTTAGCCACCCTTTAGAAACCGCTCTGAGAGTGTAGGCCTCTTTTTGCTTGTGGCAGATTGCGAAAATGTATCAGAAAACAATGCCTTCTAAAACTGAGGCAGATTTAGAAGTGGAACATGAATCAAAAGTATATTGCACTGCATGATAGACCAATAAGCTCTGTCTAAATAACTGACTACTTGCAACTATCAGGCTGCAGCAATTTCAGTAAAGAAAAATAACAGGTTACAAAAGCACTGTGGCTTTCATATATTGGTAATGTAACTGGCACTTCATAGTATTTTATTGTGGCCACAGTGGTCCCTCCCTTCTTTCCCCATTTCTTTACTTTGCTTGTCTTCTCCCTATTGTTTCTTAGTTGTCTAAAGGCTCTTTTACACATAAGCACCCAAGGCCAATCAAGCAACTATTACTTCTGTGCTTTATACAGGAGCAAAAGTCATTCAAGGGAATAGAGGCAGGGTGGGCCAGGGATCTTCCCAGACACTTGCCTCTCCTCACATCTCTTGCATCCCTGCTCCAGGTCTTTCCCGTGACGTCACATCTATAGACTGCTCCAGGCTATTTACGGGATATCACAGGCTGCAGCAGCCAATGACAGAGCTCCTCGATCAAGTGCTGAGTTGTGTCATTGACTGCAGCAGCCTCCAACATCCTATAAACAGGAAGAACTTCAGCACATAAGCAAACACTGGGAGCGAGGAATGAGCGGCAGCACATAAGATACAGGGAGAGGTGAGTATTTGCCTATCTGTTTTATGGCAGCTGGAGCTGGGTTTTATAGAAAAAGCAAAAAAAAAGATCTTGGACAACCCCTTTAAGGACTCTAATTTTACTCAATACAAATTCAATGCATGATTTTTTTATTTTCTTTACAGCTGGTCAGTTAAGTTTACATCCTGCAATATATTGAGCTGGGAGAAAAGGTAAAGAAGGACGAGTTTGTAGAGCCTCTATATAATAACCTAAATCCCCTCGGTTAATTGTACCTGTTGTAAGGTTGAAGTCTAATGAGTTTTAATAATAGGGTTAAAGGGGTGGTCTCGCGAAACCAAGTGGGGGTATACACTTCCGTATGGCCATATTAATGCACTTTGTAATATACATCGTGCATTAAATATGAGCCATACAGAAGTTATTCCACTTACCTGCTCCGTTGCTAGCGTCCTCGTCTCCATGGTTCCGTCTAAATTCGCTGGCAGCTTGCTTTTTTAGACGCGCTTGCGCAGTCCGGTCTTCTCCTTTCAGCACGAGCCGCTTCAGTGTGCTCCCCGCTACAGCTCTTCTGCGCATGCGCAGATGAGCTGTCACTGCTCGGGAGCGCGCTGGAGCGGCCATTCTGTACCTTCCTCTGTTAGAGGAAGGTGCAGAACCGCCCAGCTGTCCGGAGAAGCCGCCCAGCTGTCCTGCCGTCCAGCTGTCCTGTCGTCCAGGTAAGTGATGGGCCGGGGGGGGCTGCCGCTGTGCCGGAGGGAGGGAGGGGGAGGAGGGGGGGGGGTCTGGCTGTCGTCGCTGTCGCTGCGATGGGGGGGGGCTGCCGCTGCGATGGGGGGGCTGTCGCTGCGATGGGGGGGCTGTCGCTAGGCCGGGGGGGGCTGCCGCTGCGATGGGGGGGCTGCCACTGCGATGGGGGGGGCTGTCGCTAGGCCGGGGGGGGGGCTGTCGCTGCAATGGGGGGGCTGTCGCTAGGCCGGGGGGGGGGCTGCCGCTGCGATGGGGGGGCTGTCGCTAGGCCGGGGGGGGCTGTCGCTAGGCCGGGGGGGGGCTGTCGCTGCGATGGGGGGGCTGTCGCTAGGCCGGGGGAACTAGCGCTGGGCCAGGGGGGTAAGTGATGGGTCGGGGGTGATGTTCACTGACAGGTGAAGGCCCCGGAGCCCAGCGCTGGGCTCCGGGGCCTTCACCTGGGCTCCGGAACCTAGCGCTGGGCTCCGGGGCCTTCACCTGGGCTCCGGAACCTAGCGCTGGGCTCCGGGGCCTTCACCTGGGCTGAGGGTCTAGCGCTGGGGAGCCGGGAGCGTAGCGCTGGGGAGCCGGGAGCGTAGCGCTGGGGAGCCGGGGGCTAGCGCCGGTTACCTGCTGCCTGGCGGTGGGTGACTGGTCGGCGGCTGCGGGGCGTCTGGTCGGCGGCTGCGCGGCGTCCGGTTGCCATGGAGACACAGCTGGCAACGTCTCGGGAGCGCGCACGTCGGGCTGCAGCGAGCGACGGGGAAAGAGCCGGCGGCCATCTTGGGGAAACTTTTATAAGTTGCTGAAACGCTGGAACGGTAAGTACAAACCAGCTAGAAATGTCATTTACAGGGGGGCTTAGTAATGT
Source organism: Eleutherodactylus coqui (assembly GCF_035609145.1). Taxonomy (NCBI): domain Eukaryota; kingdom Metazoa; phylum Chordata; class Amphibia; order Anura; family Eleutherodactylidae; genus Eleutherodactylus; species Eleutherodactylus coqui. The sequence continues at coordinate 81,591,666 of NC_089849.1, forward strand.
ATGTTTAATTAGGGGGACTGGGCAAAAAAAAAAATCACTGCTTCCTCGAGACATCTCCTTTAAGGAGCTTTGTATATGTGCTAAATAAATTTTATGTTTCAGAGACATACAAAAACTATAGTCTACCTTACAAAAATAAATAGTTGGTCTAAGCTCTTATATTTCTATTATAAGTATTCTCCCAGCATCTTCCCAATGATCATCTAATTTAAATTAGAATATGAAGGTCACTAATTATTCAATGTTTTCTTTCATTACAAAAGACCTTTTGGACCTTAGAGATGATATGCCGACATTTGGAATATTTACAACACCTATTAACTTTCTTATTTGCATAAGATGCCACCTAATGATTTTTAAACATTAGTTTTGGCAGTACATTTACTCCACAGGCTAGTTTTAATTTTATGTGCTGTGGACAAAATAGGTACAGAAAAAAAACAGCAATCTGTTGCTAGCAAAGGTTGAAAATGACAGTCCAGGAACAGGTGGTTTTTTCCTCTCAAATATTTGTGCTTTAACACGATTTATTATCTGTTCTTCATGAAATTGGTTGGTCTATGCGTATTCTAATTTAGATCTAAAACTTTAAGACTATCTCTTAGAGAAAACCCAAAACTTGTAGAAATGCACAAAGAAGTGATTTATTATGAGTTTCAGTCCACATAGAGACCTTCCTCAGATGATACTCTGTCAATAGAGATATTTACAAATACATAAATCAATCGACCAGGAAATGACAAATCAAAAAACATTGCAAAAATACAAATTAGCTAAGAAGTTACACGAAAAGGACTTACAATAATGACCAGAGTAACATGTTCTGTTAGCAAAGAGGTATGTCTGCAGGTAATATCACAAAGCTCATCCAAAGGAATACAAAGGGGTATATACAATGTAATGCAGGTATGGTAATTTCATGGGTCTACTCTATGGAGGGAACCAATATAATTGACTAACAGATGTCCAACAGGGGGTCCCAGCAATGATCATCCATGTGCTTGTACACAGGAATGATGGTTGCCAGTGAATGGAGGCGGAGTGGGTCAGAGATCGTTCCATCCCGTTTACCTCTGTTCACAGAATACAGGCAGTCGTTCATATGTTAAAGAGAAGCAAACACATTCTTATTTGTTGTTCATTTGGGGCATGCATTTACACTGAACAATATCATTTAGATTTCGCTAGATGTGAGAATCTGAACAATTTATTGGCCCGTGTAAAAGGGCCTTTAGTAACTACTGCATATCGTACTATGATTAAGGCTATGCACATGAAATTCAAACTTATCTGGTACTTTGCATAACAAGGATGAAGAATAGAGATGAGCGAGCGTACTCACTAAGGCAAATTAATTGAGCGAGTATTGCCTTTTGCGAGAACCTGCCTGCTCGTCTCAAAAGACTCAGGTGCCGGTGGGGGTGAGCGGTGAGTTGCGGGAGTGAGCAGGGGGGAGAGAGAGAGCTCTCCCCCCCGCCTCATTCCTCCCCGCTCTCCCCGCCTCTCCCCGCCGCTCCCCGTCCCCCCACCGCCACCCGAATCTTTTCAGGCGTGCGGGCAGGTACTCGCAAAAGTCAATACTCGCTCGAGTAATTTGCCTTAGCGAGTACGCTCGCTCATCTCTAATGAAGAACAACAAATGTCTAATGGTAGAGGTAGCTCCAACACTCCTGAAATAAACCCCAAATGCACAAACTATATATTTTTTTAATTGATGATGAATATTATCTTGGACTTTATTGAAATATATGAGTCAATAAAATTGATAATAAAGTTTACTTAGCAAAAAGGGTAAATTGGGATCCGTCTGTTAACCACAAAACCTTCCTCACACTGGTTGAAACTCTTCAACATACAGTTGTGGAAAAGATGCTGTCAAAAATAGAAGGCATCTAAGTTGATTTTAAATTTATTCTGCAGCAAGACAATGACCCCAAACATATAGACAATGTTATAAAGAACTATCTTCAATGTAAAGAAGAACAGGGGGTCCTGAAAGTAATGATATGGCCCCTACAGAGCCTGATCCAATATCATCAAGTGTGTTTCTGATTACATGAAGAGGTAGAAGGATTTGAGCAAGAATAAATCCTCAGCAGATCTGTGATTAGTTTTGCAAGATTTTTTGAAAATCCACCCTGCCGGATTTTTCCGAACACTTTGTGTAAAGCCCCATTTACATGCAAAGATGATCACTCAAAATTCATTCAAAAGATTGGATGAATGACAGTTTGAGAGATCATTTTGCATAAACTGCTAATGTGCACTAATGCTCATTAGTAGCTTATTACCTTCATTTGCATGTAAATGAGGCTCCCTTTGCTGTATGCAGATAACAGCAGGTGGTCTATTATCTGCATACAGCTCTATTGTTCTGCTGTGGAACAGCGCTCCCCTGGAGAATCATAATGTGAGATCTCTGCTATCAGCTTTCCGGGCAAACAATGAATTTTAAGCTCAAGTAAAAATCATTGTTTGGACGAAAAGCAAACATTGGTAGAATTTACACGCAATGATTACTGCTCAAGCGATATTGTTTGAGGGAATTTTGAGTGATAATTAGAGATGAGCGAACGTACTCGGCCACGCCCCTTTTTCACTCGAGCACTGCGATTTTCGAGTACTTCTCTACTCGGGTGAAAAGATTCGGGGGGCGCCGTGGGTGAGCGGGGGGTTGCAGAGGGGAGTGAGGGGAAGAGTTAGAGAGAGAGAGCTCCCCCCTGTTCCCCAATGCTACCCCCCGCTCCATTATGCCATCCCCCGCTCCCCGGCGCCCCCCGAATCTTTGCACCCGAGTAGCCAGGTACTCGAAAATAGCGATGCTCGATCGAGTAATTACTCGAAACGAGTACGTTCGCTCATCTCTATTGATAATGATTGCATGTAAATGGGGCTTAAGTATACCGAGAAGAATTGATGCTGTTTTGAAGGCAAAGAGAGATCCAACCAAATATTGAATTGACTTACATTTCTCTTTTGCTTTGTCACTTTGCATTTTGTAAAATAACCAAAAAACTATTAGCAGTTCGATTTTTGAAAGCATTTTTATCCCACCTGCCTAAAATTTAACACAGTACTATTCTTGTAGGTGTTTTTTTTTTCAACCATGCTAACTATATGATGTCAATTCATAGGGTAGTTCACAAAAAACTCTTTTGGTTACTTTCATAAAGAACATATTGATGGGATATTTAGGAGGACAGCTCTGCTAATATTGCTTAATGAATATTAGACAGACATTGTGAGGCCTCGGTCAGACGACCGGTTTTTGCCGCGATTTGCGGATCGCATGACAGATGTGCATCCGCAAATCGCGTGGCTGGGGCCGACGATTCGCCGAAAAATCTGCAGCTAGCAGGGTTTTCGGCGAAACGGGCCAGACACGAGGAATCGCAGATCGCGCCTATCTGCGATTCCTTGTATTTTATATATGCGCTCAATGGCGCCGACCCCATTGAGAACATATACTACAAAGATCATTCTCCTCTGCCACAGCTGAGAAGAACGATGTTCGCCTATTGAATTCAATGGAGCCGGCAATACAGCCGGCTCCTTTGAAAGCAATCGGCTGCCGGCAAGCGCGGGATGAATTTTCGGGAAGGGCTTAAAAATATAAGCCCTTCCCTGAAAATCATCCAGAAATGTGTAAAAAGTAAAAAAAAATATATACTCACCTTGTCCCGGCAGACGGAGTTCAGCCGCGGCCGGCCGGCCGGCAGTTCTCCTCAACTGCTGTGTGCAGTATTCAAGGTGAAATATAAAGCGATGGCAGCACACACGGTAATTTCAAGATGGTTTTTCCTTTTATTTCCTTCACAGATGGTAATACAACGTTTCGACTTGCATCTTTTTCAAGTACTTGAAAAAGACGCAAGTCGAAACGTTGTATTACCATCTGTGAAGGAAATAAAAGGAAAAACCATCTTGAAATTACCGTGTTTGCTGCCATCGCTTTATATTTCACCTTGGAACTTTTGGATCTGATCGGGTCAGGATCTGTATGGTGGCTCTTGCATTTGTGTGTCCATCCCTTGCGGGTGTTTAAAAGTGTGCTGCTGACATCCATCTACACAGCTGTGTGTAGTATTCAGCAGTCGGGGATTAAAATCCCCGCCTGCTAAATGAGCTGCCTCTGATTGGTCACAGCCCTCACCAATCAGAGGCAGCTCTCACTCACCCATTCATGAATTCATGAATGGGTGAGTGAGTGCTGCCTCTGATTGGCTGAGCGCAGGGACCAATCAGGGGCAGCTCTCAGCTGTCATTCAATAGCTGAGAGCTGCCCCTGATTGGTCCTTGCGCTGAGCCAATCAGAGGCAGCACTCACTCATCCATTCATGAATTCATGAATGGGTGAGTGAGAGCTGCCTCTGATTGGTGAGGGCTGTGACCAATCAGAGGCAGCCCATTCAGCAGGCGGGGATTTTAAATTCCCAGCTGCTGAATACTACACAGACCAAATCAGGAGAACTGCCGGCCGCGGCTGAACTCCGGCTGCAGGGACAAGGTGAGTATATATATATATATATTTTTTTTTGTTTGTTTGTTTGTTTTACACATTTTAGGATGATTTTCAGGGAAGGGCTCATATTTTTAAGCCCTTCCCGAAAATTCATCCCGCGCTCGCCAGCAGCCCATTGCTTTCAATGGACGAGCATCGTTCTTTTCTGCCACAGGTGTTACAGCTGTGGCAGAGGAGAATGATCTTTGTAGTATATGTTCTCAATGGGGTCGGCGCTGCTGCCGCCGGCCCCATTAAGCGCATATATAGAACACAAGGAATCGCAGATAGGCGTGATCTGCAATTCCTCGTGTCCTATAATTTATCAGACATCCGCATAAAAAGCGCCCATGTGACCGATCCCATTGCGAAGCAATGGTTCTATTTATGCGCACATCGCATGCGCAAATCGCACAAAAAAACGCCCGTCTGACCGAGGCCTTACATTGTTAATTCCACTGAGATCCTAGACCCTCGACACATGTCAATATGTATAAGCCACTAGGATGCTTGCGTTTAACATCAGGCTGGGTTCACACTGGGCGGATTTGCCATGGAAATTCTGTCTAGAATTTCACTGCGGTAGATTTGCCATCATGGCAAAGCCGGAAGCAGCCGGGGCTGCAGCGTCCCGGCCGCAGCGTGTCTATTTTCTTTTTCCATTGCGGCGGCGCTCTCCTCTATGGGAACGCCAGCTGCAATGGAAAAGCATGCAGCCAAGTCGCTCAAAAACTCACGGCTAAGTGCCGCGGGTTTTGAAGCAGCGCTTCCACGGCGGAAATCTTGCTTTTTTTTGCTGTCAAAACCACAAGATTTCCGCCCGGAATACATCCCGTGTGACCTTAGCCGTATTGTTCTAGGATTGTAACTTACATAACTCTTACTAAACAGTTCTGAAATTTGGTACAACTCTTCAAAAAAAGAATTCCAGAAGATGGAAACCTGGAAGATCAGAGTAGAAAGTCAGTCTGAGAAAAAAGAGCAGCTACATCACCATATAAAAAATGGCAGATATTAATGCTATGTATAATATGGATTTATAAACTACAGTTTTGTGCAAGTAACAAAGACTGGAAGTGGACAACTCATTTGTAGACTCACACAGTTAATACAGTAATCATGCCCTCTGGACAGATATAGATTTTCTGCATAATTTTGTGCATGTATGATATCTTGCTCAATTAAATCTATTCTGCTTTTTGCTATCAGTTTCAGAGTATACTATATTTCAAGGACTTAACATCACAGAGCAAAGTAATATTCTGCCCTTCTAGGCCTCAATAGCTGGGGGGTGCCCCTACTCAAAGAGCTTGCACCTGCAGATCTGCCTTTTAACAACATAACATTGCTGGAGGTAGAATATTCTCATCAAAAGAGCAAGCTTGAAGCTCCTGGATGGCAGAGCTACTCAAAGGACATGATAAAATCTTTTGAAACTCTGTAATTCAGTTTTATAGAACACACATCTCTTAGATATGGCTTCTGTGCATGCATCCCATTTTAATGTCAAGCTTCGCATAGCCAAAGAGTCTTTTTAGCTTTATATTAATATTCATATATTTCTAACTCGGTTCCTTTTTATTGAGAGCATTTTTCAGATCCGTGTTTTTTATGTTCTGTTTTTAAAGGCATAAAACATAATAAGTAAATACGTGGAACTTAAAAAATTCTTAAAACATTATTAACCTGTTAGTAAATAGTTAACAGCGTGAAAGAAAGATGATTCTCACTGCATTCTGCATTTAGATGTATGACTGTCAGCTAGCTGATAATCATGTGAAGTAGTGATCCCAGATACCGGCTGCAGATCTATTTCCATAATTTGAAGTTTAATACAAAGGAATGGATATGGAATTGAGGAGGAAACACAAGATAATGTCAGCTTGCGAGATACATTGTGAGTGAGAGCTGCCTCTGATTGGTGAGGGCTATGACCAATCAGAGGCAGCCCATTCAGCAGGCGGGGATTTTAAATCACCGGCTGCTGAATACTACATAGAGCAGTTCAGAACTGCCAGCTGGATGCGGCTGAACTCCGTCTGCAGGAAAACGCCCTTCCCGAAAATTCATCCCGCGCTCGCCGGAAGCCCATTGTTTTCAATGGAGCCGGCTGTATTGCCGGCTCCATTGAATTCAATGGGCAAACATCGTTCTCCTCTGCCACAGCTGTAACATTTCTTTAAAGTTGATAGTGTTGATGTCAATGACGACTGTCAGCATTTATCAGCCCTACATTGATGTTGCTAACGAGTATGTGTGTAGGACCTGTGGTGACATTACTAGGTCTGCATGTCCTCTGGTTAGTGGAGCTGACTCTATAAATAAGAGGAGCTCTCAGCATCTTGTGTTCATTCAGTTAGTGGGTATCGGACGCCAGTTTTGCACACCCATCCTGTGTTCAGCAGTGAGGAGTATCCATGGTTAGTTTTGCTGGAGAAATACAAAGACTCTGAAATCCACTGAGGCGGTTACAGGCCACCACCTATGCTTTGACCTTACTTTGGACTGTTGCTGTGATTGGGCCTGTCGGAGTGAGCGCTCCAGAGTAGATGTTGACTTGGAGGTTGCAAGTGGTTGTAGAGCACTTCAAGCCCGTATGAACAAAGAAAAATTCCAGCATTCGGATCAGAATAAAAGCTAAAGGACTTTATTATATATCCTTACGAGCTATCATGTGGGCAACAAATTCGGCACTCATGTGTTTTGAGCCACTGGGCCCTCCAAGGCCCATATAGACACAACAATTATCGCTCAAAATTCGCTCAAAAGCCCTCTTTTGAGCGATAATCGTTGTGTCTAACTGCACTGACATTGTGCAGTTTTCGTTAAGCAGTCGCTGATCGTTGTCTTTCAGCATGCTCAGGCGGGGTATGAGGAACACAGCAGTCGAGCTGTGTTCTTCATACTCCACACGGAGCGCACAGCTGTATACCAGCTGAGCGCTCCGTGAACAGCCAGTGTATGAAGAACACAGTGGTCCAGCAGTGTTCTGAATACCCCACTCGAAGCGCTCGGCTGTATAACAGCCCGGCGCTCCGAGCAGAAAACAGTTGGATGCAGAAGACGAGCGGTATACCCCGCTCGGAGCGCAACGTGATTGCTCAACCTTTGAGAGATAATCGTTGAATCTTAACCAGGCTTTAGTCATAGCACACTGGTGAATGAAGCAGGTCATCAATCATGTGTGAAGATACAATCATAAGAGTGTATTCATTTAAACTGAGAATGCAAGTGGCACAAGCATATAACAATAACATTGTGCAACAAATTAAAAAAAAAAATCATAACCCAAAGTAATTGATATGTTTCTGTAAAATTAAAACATGCTAATTACACTGGTAAAACTGAATAATAGCAGCACGTCTCATTTTCAAGTTATTTAACCCCTTAGTGACCAAGGATTTTTTTGGATTAAAAAATCGTTACTCCTTTATTTATCCATCGACGTCGCTGTATGAGGGCTTGTTTTTTGCGAGACGAGCTGTATTTTTTAATGGTGCTATTTAATGTACTATATATGGAACTGAAAAACTTTAAAAAAGTTCTAAGTGGAGTAAAATAAAATAAAAAATGAAATTCTGCCATCTTTCAGTGCGTTTTGTTTCTATGGTGCACAAACTGCAACAAAAATGACGTGAGACTTTATTCTATGGGTCAGAGCGATTACTAAAATACCAAACTTATCTAGTCCTTTTCTCCTGTACTACTTTTTTTTTTTTTAAGACATTTAATTTTTTTAAATTATTTTCTGCCACCATCTTCTGCCCGCAATAACTTCTTTATTCTTTTGTCCACATAGTTGTGCAAGGGCTCATTTTTTGGGGCTTGTCCTGTAGTTTGTGTTAGTACCATTTTGGAATACATATGACTTTGTGATTGCATTTTTTCTTGGAGACAGAATGACCAAAAGAAAAGCAAATTTCTGACGTTCTTAATATCTTTTTTCAGACGACGTTTACCGTGTGGGGTAAATAATGCAGTACTTTGATAGATCAGACTTTTACGGACGTAGTGATGCCAAACATGTGTTTTTTTGTTTTATAATTTTGATTCTTTTATTTAGTCTAACCAATGACATGTAAAAACACAGTTAATTAATTACAACTTACTGGTGGATGATCCGCAGTGCTTACGCCACGTGGAAACATTCCCTATATGTTACATAAACCTACCCTTAGGCCTTAGTCAGACGGGCGTTTTTAGCCGCGATTTGCGCATGCGCATGCGTCCGGCCATTTTATAAAACCATTGCTTTGCAATGGTATCGGACACATGAGCGCTTTTTATGCGCTCGTCCGATAAATTATAGAACAAAAAATCGCAGATCGCACCTATCTGCGATCTGCGATTCCTGTTCTCTTCTCTATATGCGCTCAATGGGGCCGGCGGCAGCAGCGCCGACTCCATTGAGAACATATAGAAGACAAATCATTCTTCTCTGCCACAGCTGTAACAGCTGTGGCAGAGAAGAACGATGTTTGCCCATTGAATTCAATGGAGCGGCTGTATTGAAAGCAATGGGCTGCCGGCGTGCGCGGGGTGAATTGTCGGGAAGGGGTTAAATATATAAGCCCTTCCCTGCAATTCATCCAGAAATGTGTTAAAATAAAAAAAAAATGGATACTCACCTTTCCGCTGCAGCCGGAGTCCAGCCGCGGCCGCTGTCAGTTCTCCTGAACTGCTTCTCGGCACTATTCAGCCGGCGGGGCTTTAAAATCCCCGCCTGCTGAATGATCTGCCTCTGATTGGTCACAGCCCTGACCAATCAGAGGCCGGTTTCACTCACACACCCATTCATGAATTCATGAATGGGTGAGTGACTGCTGCCTGTCAGCGCTGAGCCAATCAGGGGCAGGTCTGACTCACATCCATTCATGAATTCATGAATGGGTGTGAGTGAGGCATGCCTCTGATTGGCTCAGCGCTGAGCCAATCAGGGGGTAGGTCTGACTCACACCCCCTTCACACCCACTTCAGGACGGCCATGCGGAGCTCCGGCTGCCGGGAGAAGGTGAGTATACAATTTTTTTTTATTTTAACACATTTTAGGATGAATTGCAGGGAAGGGCTTATATATTTAAGCCCTTACCGATAATTCATCCCGGGCTCGCCCGCAGCGCATTGCTTTAAATGGAGGCGGCTCTATTGCCGTCTCCATTGAATGCAATGCGCTGGACAGCTCCGGCCCGTTTCTAATGAAACGCGGCTAGGAGCAGATTTTCGGGCGATTTGCAGGCGACTTGCGCGCTCCGGTCACGCGATTTGCGGATGCGCATCCGTCATGCGATCCGCAAATCGCGCGAAAAAACGCCCGTCTGACTAAGGCCTTATAGTGTTCAGCCAGCGTGTGGTTTGTAACAGTGATTGTGAAATAATTGCACAATCACTTTTGTTATTCTTTTCATTAAGCAAGGTTAATGGCGAGCAGATTGGATTAATTGTATAGGCAGATTTCCAAAAAATACAATAGAACTGCAATTGGATTACATTATTCCCCATAATTGGAAAACCTTACGTGGCAGAAAAAATCGGGTATAATATTTGAATTCAGCGCACTAAAGTTACTATGAGCCACCTATCTGCTTATTGGTTACAAAAATTGTGTTGCACAGTGTAATAGATAGTGGCCAAATAACTTGTACAGTACCTTACTATTGCAAGATGAGATCTTGTTTTACTTAATCAGATTATTCAGAACCATTGTTGCTAACATGAATATCCAATATGCTAGAAACTTTATTCTACAAGCCTCTCCTGGTACTGAAGAAATCTACTGAATTGGACAGCCTATTGGATAGCCAATGTACAGCAAATATGTTTAGAAATTGATGTAGTTACAAGGAATCCTTTGAATTAAAAAAAAATACTACAGTCAAGCAAACCTATTTTTTTTAATCTCTTCTTGATTTGGGGCACTAACTACTATTTTTCTTTCATAGACTAATACAAAACTCTTCTTTAGGTTTTGATTGCTCTGTAGTTTTACTGTAAAAAGTCTTGGTTTACCTAATAGATAGTTTAGCCCCTTTATAGGAAAGCATTCTAAGGCCTTAGTCAGACGTGCGTTTTTAGCAGCGATTTGCGCATGCGCATGCGTCCGGCGATTTTATAAAACCATTGCTTTGCAATGGTATCGGACACATGAGCGCTTTTTATGCGCTCGTCCGATAAATTCTAGAACAGAAATCGCAGATCGCACCTATCTGCGATCTGCGATTCCTGTTCTCTTCTCTATATGCGCTCAATGGGGCCGGCGGCAGCAGCGCCGACCCCATTGAGAACATATAGAAGACAAATCATTCTTCTCTGCCACAGCTGTAACAGCTGTGGCAGAGAAGAACGATGTTTGCCCATTGAATTCAATGGAGGCGGCAATACAGCCGCTCCATTGAAAGCAATGGGCTGCCGGCGAGCGTGGGATGAATTGTCGGGAAGGGGTTAAATATATAAGCCCTTCCCTGCAATTCATCCTAAAATGTGTTAAAATAAAAGAAAATTGTATACTCACCTTTCCGCTGCAGCCGGAGTCCAGCCGCGGCCGCTGTCAGTTCTCCTGAACTGCTTCTCGGCACTATTCAGCCGGCGGGGCTTTAAAATCCCCGCCTGCTGAATAATCTGCCTCTGATTGGTCACAGCCCTGACCAATCAGAGGCAGGTTTCACTCACACACCCATTCATGAATTCATGAATGGGTGAGTGACTGCTGCCTCTCAGCGCTGAGCCAATCAGGGGCAGGTCTGACTCACACCCCCTTCACACCCACTGCAGGACGGCCGCGCGGAGCTCCGGCTGCCGGGAGAAGGTGAGTATATATATATATATATATATTTTATTTTTACACATTTTAGGATGAATTGCAGGGAAGGGCTTATATATGTTTAAGCCCTTCCCGACAATTCATCCCGGGCTCGCCCGCAGTGCATTGCTTTAAATGGAGCCGGCTCTATTGCCGTCTCCATTGAATGCAATGCGCTGGACAGCTCCGGCCCTTTTCTAATGAAACGCGGCTAGGAGCAGATTTTCGGGTGATTTGCGGGCGACTTGCGCGCACCGGTCACGCGATTTGCGGATGCGCATTCCATCATGCGATCCGCAAATCGCGTGAAAAAACGCCCGTGTGACTAAGGCCTAAAGGTCTATCAACAGTATTGTTTGGCACAGAGTGCCAAAAAACCTCAAGTCTGAGGTCTAATGTATACGGGCGTGTTTACATTGTGGAATATAGAGCGGGCATCTGCCTCTGGATTCTGCAGCAAAAACTGCCTATAGACATGCTAAGGAAAATCACTTTTCCATGTCCTCGAGCGGAAACCAATTGTAATTTTCCGCTAACGGAGGGAAAATTGCAGCATTCCCTATTCTACCAGACGGCTTCCATTAAAGTCAATGGAAGTTGTCCGATCTGCGGCCCTTCCGCAATGACATAACAGAAGGGTTGCAGATTCTATGTCATCGTCTAGCAATGGTGGCGCATTTTCTGTACTGCGCGTGTGCACCGACCGGCACATCCGCAATACAGAAGAGATAACTACAGACAGGTATGCAGGGGTCACCGGCTGCGCACAGGTTCTGGATTACTTTGCCGAATCCCGCATGCGGAATCTGACCTGGCATTCGGCCTGAAAGTGAAGGTCCACTGCTGCTCATGTCTTAGCTTTCGACTTCCATAAAATGTATGATGGTGACAATCATGTGATTTATCCACGTTACCACTTTCACAACTGTCTTTAGTTCTAGCCATCTGTCTCAGGCATTGAACTGTGATTGAATGCATGAAGCCAATGTGCAGATACTGGCAGCAGAATTTTCTGTGTATGTGCTCAATGTGATCAATTACTTTTAAGCATTTGTGCCAAGGTGAATAGAGCCAAGCACAGCCGAGGGAGCGGTTACATGTTAAATCATGTAACCACCACTATATATCAACGTATATATGGCTAATACTTAGATCACTTCTTGATTCCGCCCCCTGATGCCTATCACTTTTCTCTTTCCACATGTGGAAATATCCAGGTTGTATACACAAAAGCATGGATTCCTAGTCAAATAAATTGAAAGCAGTTTTGACATGGCACGAAATCAGTGCGGAGTCCTCATCAAATCTGCCTCAAGTGAACAAGGTCTTAATGGCCAAATACAATGCAAATATTTCCTTCCACTACATAGGATGATGATATGCTGAACATGCAAATGTGTGTGATGCATAGAGCTAATTAGATGCTTCTAGTTGAATTGTTTCATTTTCATTTTATTTTTTCTTTAGCCAAGGTTTTTCTTAATTGGATAAATGAAACGGATCGGAACATAAAGGATTATATTCTTTACTGTATTCTTTAACCCCAATTATTAAGTAGATGGCCTAGTTTGTATTTTTTCAGAAAATGATCTGGAGCTGTAGAGAGTTTTTAATACGTTACACGGCATAAACGCTTAGTGCTCCAGGCAACTCGCCTTAACAATTTAAGTGGTATGTGAGATTTGTTTTGTAAATGATATCTTTTGTCCTTTTGGAGATAATGGGAATAAGTATCAAGTCTGTCAAATTATGGTGTAATGAAAAGGAAAGGAAAAAGTGTTTATTTCATTGGAGTTGAATATTGTAAAGAAGTTCTATAGCTCTCTGTGTCTTATTAACTAGTACTTTGTATAATAATCTGTCATGTGAGTCACTGTGATATCAAACTGCAGCAATTATACAAATTAAACGCCAACAACTGACATGTAAATGGGACACAAAGCCAAACGTTGCCTTTCATAAAATATATCAACATGTTGCTCAAGAAACAAACATCTAATTAGAAGGTAATGCCAGTGCTAGTGTGCTACTTAGAGGTTTACAATTTTATAAAATACATGCATTTCAAAAGTTCATGAAATTAATTTTTTTTTTCCATTCCATGACTTTTGAAATGTTAATAGCACATAGTACGACACTAAATCACTTAAATAGGTTTCACCAGTCACTGAATTTCTGATTAGTACTTGTTATAACTGGTCAGCCCACTTAAAGAGAACCTCAAAAGTAGTAGAGAGGAAGTGGCAGCATGCAAAAACTTCATAGAAAAATCAAATTTTGTTATTCCAGAGTCTTAAAAAGTTAGGCTACCTTTTGGACTTAGAAGACCTTTTTCAAGCTCACTTAAAGGGAATCTGTCACTGGGTTAATGCAGCATGAATTCGAGACAGATCATCCAAGAAAACCTCAACTGTAATTACTAACTGAAAGTGTTAAGCTATCTCTAAGAGAGAGATGTGCACCTGTGCATGTGTTTTTCTGAAATGCTGCGGCATTTCAGAATAAACAGACGTTGAAGTTTGCCTTTTTGACTCAGGAACAGAGCTTTGAGTCAAAGACATGGGCCTTGCCAGGTTCTCTCCACCTACCTGCAGCATGTCGATTGACAGCCCCTCTCCCTGCTTGTATATATGGAGAGAGCTGTCAGTTGCTTCAGGGGAGATCCCGATGTGGTCCATCTCTTTGGCTCGAGAGCTCCAGTCCCAAGTCAAACAGGTAAAATGTGTTTATTCTAAAATGCCATAACATTTTAGAATAAGGGTGCTTTCATATCTGTGCTGGGGATTCCACATTTCCTCCTCTTGACAGAACTGAACAGCGCCAGGTGGACCCCATTGACTATAATGAGGTCCGACTGCTTTCTGCCTAACTGACTCGCTTTTGGATGGAATTAAAAGAGCTACATGCAGCACTTTTTCTTCCAGTATTTTCAGTTGCATCTGTGGTGGAAATCTGTACACATGTGTCCTGGGTTCTTGCTACCCGTGCTTCAGGCAGTTCACGAACCTGATGACAAGTTCGCTTTAAAAGAAAAGAAAGAATGATGTCCACCACCTGATGACTGGAGACTATGTCTCAGTGGTCCTAATTTTGTTCCACAATCACATCAATTTTCAAAACCTAAATGGGATAAGCAGTGGGAAGGGTGTTAGAAATCAGGAACAATAACAGAACATAAAGGAGGGGTGGATTAGGGCTATCATGGGCCCTGGGCTGTACGAAGGTTGTGAGCCCCCAGTCTACAATTTTAAAATGGTCTTGCACTTATTACATGGATACAGTAAAAAAACAGGTTTACTACAAAGATACAGTACCAGAACCAAGCTTGCTACATAGATACGGTACTGGAAAATAGTTTACTTCATAGACACAATACCAGAACTAAGCTTACTATGCAGTTATGGTACCAAAACTGAGCTTATTACATAGATATGTTAACAGGATCAGGCTTATATCTACTTCTGTAATGCAATATTGGAACCTTATGACAGTGACGAGTTACATACTCATGTATATATGTGTATTATATTATACATACTCATGTATATCTATGTATATTATTACTCGACTTAATATTCTTACTAGACACTTCAGAGAGGTTACATAAGTGCGTTTAACTCTGCTGCTGTGGACTAACAGGGAGTGAGCTGCCCATTGATTGGTTGATGGGCTAGGTATAAAAGGCAGCTCTTGTTCCTGGAGCTGGGTGGTGGCTCATCAGTTTTTGCAGAGAGCAGAAAGCCTTGTGAGGAGTGAGCTGCCCCATTGCTACTCAAGAGTTACATTTTCCTTGTCAGAGAGAACGAGAACACAACTCGGATTCCTGAAGTGGGGCTATCCAGCTGTTGCAAAGCAAGTGCCAGGGAGAGGTCTGCTGATCATCCAAGAAAACATCAACTGCAATTACCAACTGCAAGTGTTGAGCTATCTCAAAGAGAGAGACCACCAACAAGAGCAAACAGACCGGCAACCAGTATCCGGATATTCCAGGTTTTGTGGTAAGTAGTAGTGAGTACCATCACCCAGCGCTTCACCAGTAAAACAGATTACTTTGACTTCATTATTGTACGGCCTCCCCAAAGGTACTGTGCTAATAATGTGTCGAGGAGACTTTGACTGCATATTTCGGTTAGCTGATTTAGTCATTTGATTAACTGAAGTTCCTACTAGACTAAGTGACTCCAAAGGAGACTGCTGTTTTCAAACATCATTTTTGGAGATTTTTACTCCTGTCCAGGGTAAACCATTTATTGACTCCTGTGATTCAATATTACACAATATTAAGGACACCCTATTCGTAGGGTCCAGATCGAATTATAGCATTAATTAAACAATAGTAAACAGTTTGTGTTGTGTCTAAATATTGCTGTTGTATGTTTTGCCATGTTATTTCTATTGTTCATTCAGTAAAGCATTGTTTGTGCAACAGAACAAACTAAACTGAAATTTCAGGCAGCAGATAGAGTCACATCCCAAGACAGCAGTGAATGTGGAGCTTACAAAGGCAGCTACAGAGGCAGTGAGCACAGGACAGGTCTGACAGCCTCTTCTATTTTCCTTGAGATTCGTCTGCATCCTACTGCCCTTCCCGTCTTTGCAGATTGCCGAGCAGAATGAATTAAGTTAGCAGCTAGCAAGCAGCTCTGCCTTGAGACATTTATGCTGCACAGGCAAGAGAAGGAGCTTTTGTTGTATGGGTTCTAGAACAGAAACTGTAGTAAAACTCACTCATAAACTTCAGAATTGGCTTAGGGCTGTTAAATGATGCCTGGTTAGAGGAAGCAGCGCTTCCTCCTCTGTCATCTAATAACTATAACTGCAGCCTGTTGGAGCAGAAACCTGGCAGCCACTTACATAATTTAAAGGGGTTGTCCAGATGCTAAAAGTTTTTTCAAGCATAGATCCAAATGTATAAAGACAATAAAGGTAATGGTCCCTACTGCTTCTCAGCCCTGGTGATCCTGTGCTGTAGCCCCGCAGTCCTCCAGGTCTTTGCTGTGGAACAGAAACCATCTGACCACTGCAGCCAATCACAAGCCATAGCGGCCAGATGCTGTTCTCCTGGCATCCTGGCTCCCAGCATCAGAGTGGTGATGCCATGAGAACAGTGCCATGAGATTGCTGCAGCTTTGTGAGCAATTTATTACACCATCAATCCAACTGACCCATAGTAATACTTTTTTAGACTCCCCATGCCCTTTTTTACCTGTTGGGACATGCTGGCTAATTTTCCCCTTCATTTTTCATTTAGGTAACATACTGTGGTCAGTAACAGTTAGCAAGCTGGGAAGAAATAGCCCATCCATGCTCTTTTGCTTCCATTCTGGACCTAATAGAATCGTGTTTGTGTAGATTTATACAGATCTTTAGTTCTAGTTTCTGAAAACTATTCCTGAGATTCACCATGAGCTGTTGAGTGAATTTTTCCAATGCAGTAGGACTATATACCACTTAATTGACCAACTGTATAAGCAAACCTGAGTGAATGTAAGTTACTCAGAATGTCAGAGTCAATGAATACATAATGCATCACAGAATAAAAGCAATGTTATTTGCAGGTTAGTAGCTTAGAGATAAGGAAAACTGAGCTTTTCCAGGGACAAGTAGGACATTGTGAATGAAAATATGCAATGGTAGTCTTACTAGCTTGACCCTAGACAATCCCCCAAGTATGGCAAGCTATATAACATAATTCCCTTCTTCAGTATAATGGCATCATGAATATTAAGGGCAGACAAGTCCACTGCCACATCTCTAGATCCTTAATCCTCAAGAGTAAATTTGCTCACTTCAGAAATGAAAGCCAAATGATTTCAATAAAATGTTTTAAATTGTTTACTTTTATATGATACTTATGTTAAAGATAATTACTAGTGAGTGAACCAAAACAGTCAAAGACAAATTTGGGTCGAACTTTGCTAAAACTTCGTTATGAACCTAGTGGTTTATCTCAGCCAAACCTAACAAAACAACTTTTCCCTCACTCAATGGTTAGCACTGTTGCCTTACTTTTGTATCAGTGTTTGTGTGGATTTCTACAAACATTCATACAAGCGCCATGCAGCTGTCCTTGGTCAGATTTTAACCTAGGACCTGTTACCATGTGGCGGTTACGGCTCCTCCCGGAACGGTGGGGTGCTGGGTCCCGCGGTCGGGGCGCGTTCCCCCGGCTTGTGGTCCGGCTACCAGGGGCATGGGTGCCTGGCCCGCGGAGTGCTGGTGGCTTGTGGATGCCGTGCGCGCGAGTGCAGCAGTCGTGCATGAGCTCCTTTTTTATGTGCTGTTGGGAGTTGGCTGCCTCCCTCTCTTTGCCTTTGGGCGGAGGCTTTGGTTTAAAAGTCTGGCAGTGACTGCAATCACTGCCAGTTATTGGTTTCCTCAGTGTGCTAGCTAGTCGGCCTCTGTCGATCTCCTGCCTCAGTCAGCTTGTCTGCTATTTCTTGTGGTTCTGCCAGTTTTTTTTTCCATCTGCCTCAGTTCAGCTAATAGTGTTCGTGTTGGTTTCTGTCATCTGCCTTTCCTGTCGGTATTCTACCCCATTTCATCTAGGTACGCCAGCGTCCCTTGCTCGGTCCCTAGACAGCGTAGGGACTGCCGCCCAGTTGACCACCTGGGGTTAGTCAGGGGTGGAGGCAAGTATGCAGGGACAGGGGTTGCGGGTAAGATCCAGGGCAACCCATGCTGGTGTATCCAGGGTAGTTTACTGTAACAGGACCCCAATGCTGCAAGGCAATAGTGCTAACCACTGTGCTTCTTCTTCCTCCTTTTTCCTCCAGACAAGGAGAAGATCTTTATAATAATCACCTTTATTTCTGTAGCACATACATTTATTGGGAACAAAGAGAAACACAAATGCAGGGAGAACATATAAACTCCATGCAGAAATATCCATGTTATCCTTGGTGAGATTTAAACCATGCAAAGCAACAATGCTAACCACTTGAGGAAGAAGGATGATCAAGAAGCATGATAGAGGAGAATACAGTATAGACAGGGACTAAGTAATGAAAATGGGAGTGTGTAATGAGAGGTGTTAGTACAATTAGATCTGGCAGAACAGTTAATAGGCATACATATAAAATAAAAAACAAACCCTTCTAAACTGTATGGTAACTAACTACAGATCTGAGGATAACTGCGGCATTGTGGGAATAACTGAGACCTGGTTGGACAAAAGCTTTGACTGGATGGTGAACTTACAGGGTTACAATCTGTTCAGATGGGATCGTAAAAAACGTAAAGGGGAGGGGTTTGTCTTTATGCAAAATTCTGTTTAAAGCCCACATTATGGGAAGATATATGGGAGGGAGATGAACAGGTATAGTCTCTATGTGTAGAAATACAGGGAGGGACAAACAATAATAAAATCCTCATAGGAGTTTTCTATAGGCCACCAAATAAAAGAGAAGTCACTGAAAATCTCTTACTGAGGTAAATAGATGAAGCAGAAAAAAGTGTGTGGAGCCACCTATTGGGTGAGTGGGTCGGGGGAGGCATTGTCTCTCCCCAAGGAGAGCACCCAGAAGGGGTGTTAAAAGACTCCTGAAAAGTGAGTGAGGAGACTTATATGGCCATGCACACTCCTCTGGGTAATTTATGCAAATAAGGAAGATGGAATAATACCTCTGCAGTGCCCCCTATTGGATGGCAGCATTCCTTCAAATCAATTTGAGGTATTATTCCAGACAGTTGTATACACCAGTCTTAGGGGGTATCGGTGAAGTTCCGGTTCAGTTCGAAGCCATTCAAAATTTCACTCAACACTAATAATTACAATGTCTTGAAATGTTATGTACATTTTTTCTTAGTTCATTTCTTTCTAAAATAGGACTTTTAATGTGAGGCTGGGAGATCCTAATAACTGTGCAGATACAGAATATATTAAATAGAATCCATTTTTCAGCCACATCAAGTAGATTATCCGGGAATATATGCCCTAAAGATTAATGCTGACTGAATTGATCAAAACCAGTCATTAGGCACATGTGATAAAACTACATAACTCATGGGAATTCAATGTATTTTTAATATGAGAACAGAGTCTGCTCAGGATCCACTGCCATTAAAGTGATATTTAGTATTAGAAAAGAAATTATCATTTTTTTTACCCCAGAAACAGTGGATCCTTACCTGTGGATTGTGTCTAGTGCTGCATTTACTTAATTGGGGGTGAGCTGCAATGCCAGACATTGCCCATTGACAAAAGTGGCACTGTTTCCTGAAAGCAGACCTCTTTCTTCTAATTCAGTATTGTCCTTTGAAGTTCCGGACTAATATTTTTCATGACTCTAAATCATATGTAGGGCACATTTCTATTCTTTATTCTCTCTTGGGTTCCATACGCCATTGATCTGCTATGGCTTCTTGGAAGCACCCTTCCATTCACATTCCTCCAAGCGTATAGATTGTGAAGACGTATGTTATGGCTATTTTTATACACATTAGAGCAACTTGAATCCCAACTATAATTTTCCTTTTAAGAGCTACAAAAGCTACTGACATAGTAATCCATCAGAATGCAGTCTATCATCAGGCTCTTAAATAACACAAATTATTTGATTTAATTGAACAGCAGTTCTTTTCCCCCACAGTCTTCCTATGACTTTAAGTGCTTTTAAATCACAGCAATTTGTGGGGAAGATGATACCTGCCAATATGCTGTATTTGTTACCATTTCCCTGTAATTGTCTTCAGGACGAGCGAGTGATTTTTGATGTCAATGGGAAGATTCCAAATAATACATCAAGGGAAATTTCTGCACCATTACAGAAACGTTACTCTATCAATGAAAAGGAAAAGATGTACAAATCTTTAGAAATGTCTTCCTATGGATTTTAGATCTAAGATTAGGATGATGATTATTATTATAGTAAATGGAATTTCCTATATATCTCAACATTTTATCCAGTCAATGTTCTTAAACAGAACCTACTATTTTTTTTACCTTAAAGAGGTTGTCTCGCGGCAGCAAGTGGGTCTATACACTTCTGTATGGCCATATTAATGCACTTTGTAATATACATCGTGCATTAATTATGAGCCATACAGAAGTTATTCACTTACCTGCTCCGTTGCTAGCGTCCCCGTCGCCATGGATCCGTCTAATTTCGCTGTCTTCTGGCGTTTTTAGACGCGCTTGCGCTGTGCAGTCTTCTGCCTGGTGAATGGGGCCGCTAGTGCCGGAGAGCTGGTCATCGTAGCTCCGCCCCGTCATGTGTGCCGATTCCAGCCAATCAGGAGGCTGGAGTCGGCAATGGACCGCACAGAGTCCACGGTGCACCATGGGAGAAGACCCGCGGTGCATCGTGGGTGAAGATCCCGGCGGCCATCTTGGTGAAGGAAGAAGTAGGAAGAAGGAAGACGTCGCAGAGCGGGGATTCGGGTAAGTAATATATATATATTTTTTTTTAACACATCCCTTGGGGTTGTCCTGCGCCGAACGGGGGTCCTATGGAAAAAAAACAAAAAACGTTTCAGCGCGAGACAACCCCTTTAATTGCCCATAGTAACCTTATATATATATTTAACATTTTTTTTTATTTCAACAACATTCCCAGAAGACTATTAAGTGCTTACAGTACTACAATTATGCATTGAAAGTCTTCCAAAATAGTTGAATAGGCCCCGAAAAAGCATCACCAAACTTTTTCTCTGGAAAAATCTAAATGAGCACAGATATGGAAACAATCACATTTTAAAGTTAATCTTTCAGTGTTTTTTACTCCACCCCTCTAAACGTCAATCACTATAATTTAGAATAGGTGCTAGGGGGTCCTTTTTGCACAGTGTGTGCCCTACGTAATACAGCATGCCCTAGAAAAATGACTTTGAACAACTGGTGCATTGCATGCGAATTGATCTTTAACTGTTCGCTGGGTGTCTTTCAACAGGCAAGTGTCCTATGATCTTGGTACCAACCCCTGCATCATTCATTGTCTCCTGCAACAAGATGTCAATCAAGCCTCGATGGCAAGGGTTTCCACTGAAAAAGCAGGACATTCTGCCTCCGTGTAGACTTTGATGTTGAATTGAAAATGGCTTAAATCTGCATCAAAATCAGAATTTAGCCAGGTGGTCTTTGGTGCAAAAAACATACAGAATGATCTATTTATTGTTAATAGAGATGAGCGAACGTACTCGTTTAGGGCGTTTTTGCACTTGAGCACCGCTTTTTCCGAGTAACTGACTACTCGGGCGAAAAGATTCGGGGGGCGTTGGGGGTGAGCGGGGGGTTGCAGAAGGGAGTGGGGGGGGGAGAGAGAGACCTCCCCCCTGTTCCCCATTGCTACCCCCTGCTCCACCACGCCGCCCCTGGCGCCCACCCAAATCTTTTCGTCCGAGTAGTCAGTTACTCTGAAAAAGCGGTGCTCAAGTGCAAAAACGCCCTAAACGAGTACGCTCGCTCATTTCTAATTGTTAACATTTGCTATGAATGTTAAAATATTTTAATTTTTTTCTTAAAGGAGATGTCTCGAGGAAGCAGTGATTTTTTTTTTTTGCCCAGTCCCCCTAATTAAACATACATTACTAAGCCCCCCTGTAAATGACATTCCTAGCTGGTTTGTACTTACCGTTCCAGCGTTTCAGCAACTTATAAAAGTTTCCCCAAGATGGCCGCCGGCTCTTTCCCCGTCGCTCGCTGCAGCCCGACGTGCGCGCTCCCGAGACGCTGCCAGCTGTGTCTCCATGGCAACCGGACGCCGCGCAGCCGCCGACCAGACGCCCCGCAGCCGCCGACCAGTCACCCACCGCCAGGCAGCAGGTAACCGGCGCTAGCCCCCGGCTCCCCAGCGCTACGCTCCCGGCTCCCCAGCGCTAGACCCTCAGCCCAGGTGAAGGCCCCGGAGCCCAGCGCTGGGCTCCGGGGCCTTCACCTGTCAGTGAACATCACCCCCGACCCATCACTTACCCCCCTGGCCCAGCGCTAGTTCCCCCGGCCTAGCGACAGCCCCCCCCGGCCTAGCGACAGCCCCCCCCTCGCAGCGACAGCCCCCCCCCCCAGCCTAGCGACAGCCCCCCCCCGGCCTAGCGACAGCCCCCCCATCGCAGCGACAGCCCCCCCCGGCCTAGCGACAGCCCCCCCATCGCAGCGACAGCCCCCCCATCGCAGCGACAGCGACGACAGCCAGCCCCCCCCCCCCATCGCAGCGACAGCGACGACAGCCAGCCCCCCCCCTCCCTCCGGCGCAGCGGCAGCCCCCCCCCCGGCCCATCACTTACCTGGACGGCAGGACAGCTGGACGGCAGGACAACTGGACGGCTTCTCCGGACAGCTGGGCGGCTCTGCACCTTCCTCTAACAGAGGAAGGTACAGAATGGCCGCTCCAGCGCGCTCCCGAGCAGTGACAGCTCGTCTGCGCATGCGCAGAAGAGCTGTAGCGGGGAGCACACTGAAGCGGCTCGTGCTGAAAGGAGAAGACCGGACTGCGCAAGCGCGTCTAAAAAAGCAAGCTGCCAGCGAATTTAGACGGAACCATGGAGACGAGGACGCTAGCAACGGAGCAGGTAAGTGAATAACTTCTGTATGGCTCATATTTAATGCACGATGTATATTACAAAGTGCATTAATATGGCCATACGGAAGTGTATACCCCCACTTGGTTTCGCGAGACCACCCCTTTAACTCTTCTACATTTTCCAAAATGCTTACTATAAAAGTGGTACAACAATGAAGAAAAAATATTTCTATAACCTAACAGACAAAAAAGAAAGTCATAGCTTATTGTATAAGGTCAATTTCAGATGAATGTATTGTAACACGTCTGATATTTAAGTGGCAAAAGCTCACTAAGATCATCATAGGCATGTGACTAAATATCATCTTGGATTGTTACCAGAAGTGAGAAATTAAAAAATAAATCTAATGGAAATATAGATGTAAACATTCTTCTCCCTAAAGATAGAAATCTCTATTAGTTTTTGTTCAAATTTGCTTTTTAGTACTTTTATCTCAAGTTTTAATTTCATTTTGCAGCTCAGAATAGAATATTCTGCTGCATGACATTCTACTCAGTAAAAGAAAATTAGAGACTTCAAGGATCCTTTAAAAGTTAGAGGTGGAAAAAAAACAACTAATCACAGATTAGGATAATTTGGTGAAATTGATCATGACTGAATGAAAACAAATCAGTCATATTCATCATGCTTCATGCAAAAAGAGAGGCCACAGTATGCTACAGTGTGCACATAAGTATTCTAAACATCACCATCTTATTTCGAAGGTAACTCCAAACATGACTCTAGAGACAACTATTTGTGGGCCTGTCTCAATCTTTTTGACCTCATCAGCACAGGGCAGGGATCAGGTTAGTTATATAAGATACTGCAGAAACCTCCTCACTAGAATACTAAATAAGCTAGGAAGAGATTCCAGCACTTTTAGTTTCTATCTTAGAGAAGTAACAGATAATATAAAAAAGATCAAAAGATTAAACATTTTTCACAAAATTAAGATTCAATAAGGTGCTCTAGAAAAAGTCAAAAGAACAATTATAAACTTGACTCAGAATGTTTACCAGTTATTACATTTCAATATTAGGCTGCATTTACTCAGCCGTTAAACTCATACGAGGTCTTTTCTATCCATCAGGGACAGTAACTTAAGCCCTGCACCTCATGGGGCAAGGTGCCACTGGAGAAGGTACAGGGAGGCCAGCTGTAATGGGCACTGGTAAGCACTGGCCCAAAGCTACTGCCAGGGAGACGTCGGTTCAATGCCAACTCTCCTACCAGATCAACGACAGGGAGGGATGAGAGGGAAAGGGGCACAGTAAGGAGCTACCAAACAGCAACAGGAGCCAGCAGTAGTACCAGAGGAATGAAGATGGAAGACTGGCTGTATCCTTGGAGTGAAGTTCCCTGCAGCTCGCGGGAAGAGAGGGAGTCACCCACCTCACCATGCCAGAGATCTCACCAGTGGTGCTGAAAATGGGAATGAACACTTTGAAAGGTTTACAAAATAGAATCAGTGCAGACAAAGAAGAAAATAGAAGAGATTTGCTAGAGAAGTGTCAAGAAAGTGTTAGTTGAGGGCTCACACCCACTTGTGATTTTTTTCCCTGCGATGTGACAGCGATGATTATGAAACCAATGATTTTCAATGGCTTCATACTCATTTGCTATGTTTCAGCAGAGCTTCGCATCGCAGAGAAGAAATCTGGAATATCGCTCAGTGTTTTCATTAGGGCCAGTGGCAGCAGTGCTAGGCCCATTGAAAACATAGGGTGAATACGGCAGACGTCTGCCACAGCTGTGACAGCTATGACAGCTGTGGCAGGAGTTTCCTTTATCCCCACGTGACAGCACTTGAATGAATAGCTAAGCACTGCCTGCAATTGGCTGAGAGCTCAGCCAATCAGCATAGCCCTTTCAGGAGGAGGGGATTTTTATATTCCCGCCTGCTAAAAGTGCTGGACAGCAGTGCAGGAGAGCCAGCCGGAGGACGCGTCTGAGCGCCAGAGAGGTGAGTAAAGATTTTTTTTGTTTTAACCAGCTAGGGATGATTTTCGAGGAAGGGCTTGAAATATAAGCTGTGGGGGTTGCCTCAAAACCAATGCTTTCAATGGGGCCAGCAGCGGCGCCGACCCCATTGGAAGCAATGGGGTAGCATCCTAGACTTCTGCCACAGCTATGACAGCTGTGGCAGAAGTCCGCAGTATTCTTCCTATGTTTTCAATGGGTCTAGCGCTGCTGCCGCTGGCCCCATTTTAAAAACACTGGTGATATCACAGCATTTTTCTTGCGGTGCGAGTTGAGTGTTTTCACTCCCTCTCGCAGCGCAAGAAATAAAAACACCAGTGGGTGTGAACCCTCTGTGATCCTCAGGACTGAGTAAGGGGAATTCTCTGGCCAGCATGGGGGTAAAGACTCATGGGACTATGGTTATGTGATGCTAGCATATAGAATTAGTTGTGGCACAATTGGTTAATGCAAAGCCTTGCGGGTTATTTGAAGGGTTAATTGCTAGGTTGTAGTAATATATAGTTGCAATGCAGTGTGATGTGATGTAAAGTGTTATCCTGATGTGTAATGTTCATGATGTGACCATGACAAAGTATGTGTAATGGTGCAGTGAGGCACATAGCATAGAGTGGTGATATGGATATGAATAATGTGACATGGGTATTGAACCATCTGTAATCTGTGACGACTTCTGGATATTAGTCCACAAGAAATAGGAAAGCTGCAGCACTCGCCTTTTTCACCCTCACCGGTATATTAGATGCATGCCCAGCCAGGACTGAATTCAAATCCAAACGTCATTCCAGGAAAAAGCTTGACAAAGGCTACAGTGGGTAGCTGAAACGTCGCTATCTTTTAACGATATGATAGCCAATAGAGACACATCTTTGGATGTTTTAATACCAGCTCTTGCACCAGAGTTTGCTGTCCTGCATTGCTGCTTTTTCCTGGAATGACTTCTGGATATTAGTGATGTCTAGGACATGTTAAGTGTTTTGCATGTAAGGACGCTGTTCCTATGGGTCATGTGAGGTCGGGGCATACAGCTAAAGTATGATGTATGTAGCAGTTATGACACAAATAAGAAAAGTTGCAAAAGTTGCAGATGTTAATGTGAATAAGTCATGTGCCTTGCTCTGCCACGAAGACGTGAGCTGATGTAAATGTCAGCTAGAGATACTAGTTGAGTAGTGACATTTCAGATCATAGTAAAGGTTGTACTGGCGCTTTATGAGTTTTATACCGCAAGTTATTACGTAATGTTAAAGTACACGAACTCATCTATGGAACATAAATATGACTATTTGGTTGATATTCAGTAAAGTTTATTTTGAAAACTATGCCTTCATCTGTCATTGCCGTACCATCATGCATCTTGCAATACAGGCATTATTTACAACCCGTCAGTTACATGTTCATGTGTAACCTGTGGACTCCGCAGCACAGAAAACTGTCATTCTATAATAGTTGTATTATCTCTATCACAGTAACATAAAGTGACCATGGGAGCAATTACTCACTGGTAGCTGCCATTAATATTGAAGATGTAGAGATGTAGCAAAGTTTTATCTGACTGTGGTAACTTTCTGCAGCAAGTTATCTTATCTTAAGACATTAAAAAGCCATTTCCATATTAACACAACAAAATATTGAAAAGCCATTGAAGAGTAAACAAATCATGGTCGAGAAAGTTATCTTAACACGTTAATGGTCAAGTTAAACTTTTCGATATCCATACTGTACTATGCAGCACCTTGTTCTTTATTCAGTCTATATTCCCAGATTTGTTCTATATGATGAATAATTTATTTCCAACAGCCTTGCGTTACATTGCAGGTTCAGGATACATGCACACAAGGGTTTTAAAAGTTATGCCCAAGATTATTGGGTACAACTCGCATTGAGCAGCACTTGGATATTCCATCCATATGCTGTCCGAAGTGCTGAACACAACACATTGACGTGCTCTTCTTGACTAAAAATTGGGCAAGAATAGAACATGGTGCAATTTTTTTTACTTGGACTATCAATCTAATTTTTAAAAAAACAAAACACGTGTGCATATACCCATTCGTGTGAAAAGGTGCAATTTCTGTCCGATTTTCAGTTTGATCCGAAAATGGCACGGAAATATTATCTGTGTGCATGTACTCTAAACATGGGAAGAAATGTGTTTCTATATTTTGTACAACTTCTGAAGGAGTCTCTCAAAATAACTATAAATTATTTATCAATCACCTGACAGAAGGACTGCACAGTAAAATATCAATATTTGCAGACGATACAAAATTATACAATATAATTAATGCAACGGAGGACAATGTACGTCTACAAACTGACCTGGATAAGCTGGGGGCTTGGGCAGAAAAATGGCAAATGAAGTTCAATATTGATAAATGTAAAGTTATGCACATGGGCAGGAGAAATGGTTGTCACCAATATACACTAAATGGGGTACTGCTAGGGAAAAGTGATATGGAAAAAGACCTGGGGGTACTAGTGGATTGTAGACTAAACTGGAGCAAACAATTCCAGTCAGCAGCTGCAAAGGCAAATAACGTCTTGGGTTCATTAAAAGATGTATAGGGGTAAGAAATGAGGACATTATTCTTCCACTATATAAGGCACTAGTCAGTCCCCACATGGAATACTGTGTACAGTTCTGGTCACCGCTGCTCAGGAAAGATGTTACAGTGCTGGAGGGGGTTCAAAGAAGAGCAACTAAACTAATACATGGAATGAAGGGAATGGAATACCCAGAGAGGCTATCAAAATTGGAATTATTCACCCTAGAAAAAAGACGATTAAGGGGCAACCAAATAACTATGTATAAATACATTAGGGGACAATACAAGGATCTCTTCCCCGATATGTTTATACCCAGGACTGTGGCGGTAACAAGAGGGTATCCTCTATGTCTATAGGTAAGAAGGAGATACTTTACTGTAAGAGCAGTGAGACTATGAAACTCTCTTCCTGAGGACACGGTGATGGCAAAATCCATAGAGGAGTTTAAGAGGGGACTAGATGCCTTTCTAGACTGCTATGATAGTACAGGATATAGACATGAAATAACCAACAGGATCAATAATCCGAGTCAGAAAGGAAGTTTCAAAATGTTGATCCAGGGATGTTCTGACAGCCATTATGGAATCGGGAAGGAATACCCCCCCCCCCCCCCCCAATGGACTAAATTGGCTTCTGCCTCATTGGGTTTTTTTCACCTTCCTCTGGATCATTAATAGGGGGTGGAAACAGGCTGAACTAGATGGACATTGTCTTCTTTCAGTCTAACATACTATGTTACTATGTTAACGGCATATTCCTTAGGGGTTAGTTTGCTAATGGAGAGGCGTTTTAGCCGTTGTCCTAGTTAATCCATCCAAACAGGCTTCAGTGATCAGACTTGGCCCTGGTTGCTCTACCTAGTGGGGTCTTTGTGAACATCCGGTCTTCATTCTTGATCTCCTCTCTGTTTCCCTATTATATCCATATACATCACTGACCAACTGGGCAGATGGGAAAGCGTGAACTATGGAAAGCCAGGTGTCAAACTGGGGAAGCATAATAAAAGTATTAGCCAAAACAGAAGAATAAAATCCAGATAAAGATAAGGATGCCGCAAAGGAATTATAAGTCATAAAGTAGAAGGCAAAGTCAGACAGTCTATGGCAAGTTCCCAAGTAATGCCCTTTTACACGGGATGAGAATCTCATGATTCTTGTTAGCTTGAGCAAATGAGCTAGTGACATTATCAACAGCTCATTCACGCTTAGGTAGCATGTTTAGATTGCATGATTCTTGTTGAGGATCATGCAGTTCTCATTCACTGATCACTCAATGCTTCACATTTCTATGTGAAACACTGAATGATTATAAATAGAGATGAGCGAACGTACTCGTTTCGAGTAATTACTTGATCGAGCACCGCGAGTTTCGAGTACTTCCGTACTCGGGTGAAAAGATTCGGGGGGCGCCGGGGGGAGGCGTGGCAGAGCGGGGGGTAGCAGCGGGGAACAGGGGGGAGCCCTCTCTCTCTCCCTCTCCCCCCCACTCCCCGCTGCAACCCCCTACTCACCCACGGCGCCCCCCGAATCTTTTCGCCCGAGTACGGAAGTACTCGAAAATCGCGGCGCTCGGGCGGAAAAGGGGCGTGGCCGAGTACGCTCGCTCATCTCTAATTATAAACACTAGTTAGTGTTTGAACTGCATGAGAAATGCATGAGCCGCGCTAATTTTTATGTTTCCTGAAACTGAACGATGGAAGACAACTGCACGATTCTAGTTTTCCGTTCAATCATTGGCTGCATTTAAACAGAACCATTATTCAATTTTGCTCATTTGAAGGATTTTTGGAACAATAATCGTTCAATCCAAATGCAGCTTTAGCTAAGACCTTATTCTCATGAGCGTTTTTACGCAGCTATTAAACCGTGTTTATACATCAGCCAAAAATCGCAACCATCTGAAGCATTGGATTCCAATGTATTCTTTCAGAGGACTGATTTTTTTTTGCGCTTAAAAACATGCCATAAAAAATAGGAGATACACGACCGAAATCGGTGCCCAAATTTATACACTGCGGGAAAAGTTAGGTCTTGCTATATCTTTCAAGTGATATAAGCTGGCAGCTCCCAAAGACTCCTATGGAAGCTGCAAACAAAGGGAGGGGATGGAATTTAGCAGCGTCCAGAGCAGGGAAAAGCTTGCAGGTGCCTCTATTTAGGCATTAGAAGTCATTCCGAGGATCTATGCTGACCGAGCGATTTCCTGGCTGCGGTATATTTTTTCACTAATATGTCGCACTCGGCCACGTGAATGGACAAGAAAATGCTAATTAAGCTTGTGACTTGATCACGACTATTTTCTTTTCACACGATCTTCGGGCCGCGATGCGGCCAGCATGAAGATGCATTCACTCGTGTTAAGGAAGCCTAAAAGAGTTCAAATGGAACTATCCTCTATGGAACCAGAGCAACACACTGAAGGTTCACTAGAGCTGGGTTATATAGTCTGGCTAAATTACTAATCAGTACCTGCTGATTAATAATGAGCCCAAAACCACAGAGAAAACATAACCTTTAGGGTGGACACCCACTAGTGTTTTTTTTCTCCACTGCGCTGCGAGAGTAAGTGAAAAGTCTCGCAGCGCAGTGCGAGAAAAACGCTGGTAAATCGCTGGAACTATCTTAGCTATTCATGAATAAATAGCTAAGCACTATCTGTAATTGGCTGAGCACTCAGCTAATAGCTAAGCACTAGCTGCTATTGGCTGAGCCCTCAGCCAATCAGCACAGCCCTTTCAGGAGGCGGGGATTTTTAAATTCCCGCCTGCTGAAAGTGCTGGACAGCAGTGCC
Organism: Eleutherodactylus coqui; assembly: GCF_035609145.1. Lineage (NCBI taxonomy): Eukaryota > Metazoa > Chordata > Amphibia > Anura > Eleutherodactylidae > Eleutherodactylus > Eleutherodactylus coqui. Next base: position 81,621,782 of record NC_089849.1, read on the forward strand.
AGGGAGCCAGCCGGAGGACGCGTCTGAGCGACGGAGAGGTGAGTAATTTTTTTTCTATTTTTTTACCATTTATTGATGATTTTCAGGGAAGGGCTTATATTTCAAGCCCTTTCCCGATAATCATACTGCAGGGCTTTTCAGAAAGCACTGCTTTCAATGGGATTGGCAGCAGTGCCAATCCCATTGAAAGCAATCGGATATCATTCTGCACTTCTACCACAGCTGTCACAGCTGTCACAGCTGTGGTAGAAGTCCGCAGCATTCTCCATATCTTTTCAATGGGGCTAGCGCTGCTGCCGCTGGCCCCATTGAAATGACTGGCAATGTTCCAGCGATTTACCAGCGTTTTTCTCGCACTGCGCTGCAAGGCTTTTCACTTACTCTCGCAGCGCAGTGGAGAAAAAAAACGCCAGTGGGTGTCCACCCTTAGGGCTTATTCACAGGAGCGTATATCGGCTGCCGTTTTCACGGTAGGCCGATATACACTACCATCTGAGTTGTCTTCCCCCTTCCCACCCCCTCGCCGTCTTTCTGACTCTCTCCTCCCCTCTGGCTGTTTGTGATATGAGAAGGTGGGACAGGGTGGGGAGCTAAGCTCTCGTACCGCCCCGCCCCTTGTCCGCAGCCAGCAATGGGAGGGGGTGGGCGGGACTAAGCTTAGCACAAATCATGCACAATTGCGCGCACAAAAAAAACATACACCAACGCTCTCAGCCATTGAAATGGCTAATTAATTTAATAAGTTCTAGATGTGTTCTTTCCATGCAAAAATGCGCAAGAACATAGAGCTTGCAGCGGTTATTTTTTTTTGCGCAATGGAATTGCGCATGCCAAGTACGTGTATGTAAACAAGCCCAATGAAATTAATGGGTTCCATTTTTTGTGTATTACGTACACAAATACGGTCGTGTGAATCTGGGTTTAAAGTGGTTTGAAGGCTTTTTCTCTGCTTCACAGCTATTGACTGAGCTTTTCTATTCAGAGCTGGCCCCCATGGGATATCACAGGGCTGTCAGTCACTTCTTTAATCCACCCGGGAGCTACATTATAAGTTTGCCTACAGTATATCTAATAAGGGGGTAATTTTATGGTAATTCTACTTTAATAAAATTTAATCAGCGAAGAATATAATCATAAAGATTTCTTCTGTAACTTTGATAAATGAGCTGTTTTTACATTCGTTCTAAATTGTATTACCAGTGTAGCTTCTAGGAGCTGCTATATAATTTTTTAAGTAGAATGATTCTCAAAAATCACACAAGCCTAGACTCACAGTGTGCTCATGACTACTTAAGTGACATTGAAATATTAAGAGAGTAAAGAATAGCTAATTCTTTTTTTATGAAACAGGTCAGCAATTGACGACCTCTGCAATCTAGAAAGAATAAAAACTTCAAAACCAGTCTAGGCTCTAAGAAGAAATGGTACGCTGTATGCTAAAAAATGACAATATATCTACCAAAGATCTGTGCAGGAGCATTTAGGATAATCATGACTTGCAAGTCTGGCAGAACATGGATATAGAAACTGCTGAGTTTTCTGTGTGGAATTCAGAAACCTCTAGAGATTACCATAAATTAGCAAGAGGTTAATTATACCTACTGTAAGTATATTATGGGCAGAGAAAGGTGTCGGTAAGATGATGTGTGACTTGCTCTCATAAGCATTACTTGTTTAGTATTACAGAACCCAGCGGTATAGTCAGTAGACTAGAGTTCCATTTTCAGTTAACATAAAATGCCATATATACTCGAGTATAAGCCTAGTTTTTCAGCACATTTTTTTATGCTGAAAAAGCCCCCCTCGGCTTATACTCAAGTGAGGTAAAAAAAAACAAACAACAAAAACCCCACAATACTCATCTCCCAGTGTCTGTGTCCCAGCGCGATGGTCTCCCCGGCGGTGCAGCAAGCTGCTTGAGAATTCTTCCCGTTGTCATCTCCCTGCTCAGCTTTCAATTCCCCCTCCGTCAGTGCTGGATAGATAAACGCTGTGATTGGATCGAGCCAATCACAGCAGGCGCTCGATAAACCAATCACAGTTATTCCGTGGATGACATCACTGAATGGCTGTGATTGGTTTATGGAGCGTTGGCTGTAATTGGCTGGCACTCGATCAAATCACAGCGCTTACTTACACAGTGCTGACGGTGGGGAATTCAAAGCCGAGCAGGGAGATGACAGCGAGAGTATTCTTAAGCAGCTTGCCACACTGCTGGGAAGACCATTGCGCCGGGGACACAGACGCTGGCTGGCAGGTGAGTATTGCATTTTTTCTTTACCTAGTATACTCGAGTCAATAAGTTTTACCAGTTTTTTGTGGTAAAACGTATTGACTCGGCTTATACTCGGGTCAGCTAATGCTCGAGTATATACGGTCACTTAAATTCTCTACGAATTAAGGAAAGTAGAAAAGACTACATAGCAATTTAAAAAAAAATCATAGACCACATTCACAATGTGTAGGTTTGCTCTATGGTGTTTTTATTGTGGGTTTTTTCACAACCAAGAACTTTGCAACCAGATATTTGCTGTTAGGCAAGGGAAAATACGGCATGTGATTCTCAACACACACTACATTATGCTTTTGCCATTTCTCTGGTGTTTTTGATCCCATGTAGTGTTTTTTTTTTCAAAATGTAACAAGCTCAGCTGTTTGAATTTTGAAGACCTTTTCCACTCACTTAAGGCTCATTTAGACCCAATGATTCTCTCTTAAAATTCTGCCAGAGCCGACTTCTGTGTGAGAATCATTGGGTCTAAATGCATAGTCATCATGCAGTTTTTGTGCACGAGTCGTTCCGTGCTCAATTCTAGTTTTCTTAAATTGAGCGATGAACTCTTATCAGCAGTGCAGGCTGCTATCACAGTCGGCAGCGCTGATAAGATTCTTACAGCCCTCGTCCCGCTGGTATTTCACAGCGGGATGCGAGCTGTAATCATGGAGAACAATACAGCTGTTTGCTTATGCAGAACAGCTGTATTGTTTGCCGAGCGTTAGCGGCGGTGTCCCGCTCCACCTGCAGAGCATTTAAGAAGCTACTTAGCTACTATAGACTATGCAAAGATGATTGCTGAAAACTGTCACTGAAACTTACATTTGAGCGATCATCTGTCAGTGTAAATGGAATCTAACAACAGTTGTAACACAAACTGCACCAGTAAATGCTGCCTTCTGAATGATGTGGCATCCTTTCAGGGCAGTTTTATTTTCTTTTTATTACAGCAATGCATGAAGTGGGCCTAAAATGTGATACAGAATGACATAGAAAAAAATATAGAAACATAGAAAGTGGATGGTAGAAAAAAAACACATGGTTCATCTAGCCTGCTCTTATACTGTTTCCTTCTTGTTTCTCTCTTAAGATACATATATACTTCTCCCAGAAGATTCTTTAATTCATTCATTGTTGATTCTCCAATCTCCAACCATGTCTGCTGAATTTTTGTTCCAAGCATCTTCTACTCTTGGAGTACAAAAATTTGTGTAATGGTGCTTCTGATTGTTCCCCCAAATAATCTTAGATTGTGCCCAGTTGTTCAAGTGTTAATTTCCTAATAAAAACACTTCCCTCCTGAGCCTTATTTATCGCTTTAACATATATAAAAGTTTCAATCATGTTCCCCCTCCCCCGTCTTTCCTCCAGGCTATACAGATTAGGTTTTGTTCTTGGGACCTTCCATCATTTTTTGTAGCCCGTCTTTAGACTCCTATTTTATCAATGTCTTTCTGTAGATGAGGTCTCCAGAACTGAATACAGTCATTCAGATGTGGTCTTATCAGAGCTCTATACAGCAGGATCACAATCTCCCTGTTTCTACTGAATTACATGTAGCTATGCAGCCGAGCATTCTACTTGCCTTTTTTTTTTTTTTTTGCTGTCTTACCACACTGTGGAGTCATTTTGAAGCTGTCGGAAATCAAGAAAACCAAATCCTTCTCTTCTGAAGTCCTGGATAGCATAGAAGACCCAATATGATCCTCAGTTCAAGGATCCCTTCTCCCCAAGTACATTTTACATTTAGAAATATTGAACAACAGCTTCCATTGTTTTGATCATATATCCAACAAGGCTAAATTATTCTGCATGTTCAGGTCACAAAGGAGTATCAGCCCTACTGCACACTTCTGTATAATCAGCAAACAGAAAAGGCTTACTTGATAAACCTATGTCACTTACACACATATTACAGAGAACAGGACCCAGGACAGACCCTTGGGGCCACCATTTGTAACTAGTTCCTGCTCTTAATACACTCCATTAACAACAACAATTGCGAATCTACCAGACTATCAAAGGATTAAGAGTATTTGGAATGCATCAACTGTGCATAAATCCAGCTTTTGAACTAATACTCCTCCAAGACAGAGTGGATTGGTGGGGCAGTAAGAAGAAATTTTGAATGTAGCACCCCTTCTGCGCACCAAAAGGAAACATTTAAGAAGTTAGCACTGTGTTAAGTAGAGACCCATCATCTTGTGTTAAAGTCACAGTTTTAGGCTTCTTTCACACGGGCTACTAAATCTCGCTACAAAATGCATGTATGAGAAGCCCATGGTTTCCAAAGAATTCTTTCAGGCCACAAAACATCGATCATGTCAGGGAATCCATTGGAAGCCATTTGTAGCACTACATGCAAAGATTTTCAGGGGGGGGGGGGGTGCTTGAAATATAAGCCCTACGCTTCAAATAAACCCTAGCTGCAGAGAAAAAGGAACACATCACCTAGAAAGCGCTGTCAGCCACACCACATCTTCTTCCTGGTCCCCAGCACTGGTCTTTAGCTTCTCTTCTGGCTGGGGATTGAAAAATCTGGGCCTCCAGGAAACGCTGCTGTGATTGGCTGGATGCACCAATCACAGCCATTCTTTGGCTAAGCAATCAGAGGCAGCAATTCCAGGAGGTATGGATTTTTCAATCCCTCAGAGCTTTTTGTGGCCACACTAAATTTTGAGCACTACATAATCAAAAACTGTACGTTGCACACTTGCAGCCATGGGTGGTCAGGTTTCTGTGAATGATAATGGTATAGCAGCCGCAAGGGCAGATAAGAGAAGTACAAATACTAAGTGACACCCGACCTTGTGCATTATGTATAGGTGGAGTACTCTAAAACTGGCTTCACAGGGACGGATTTGCTGTGGAAATTCTGTGCGGAATTTCTGTGCAGCAAATTCACCTGCAGCTCCTAATCCCAGGATTAGCCAGCCATGTGGACAAGAGTCAGAAAAAAATAATGTCCACGCGGGGCGGCCAATCTGTCCCGGCAAAGCGGAGGAAACGGTGATGCGTCACGGAATTGACAGCCGCAGCATGTCAATTCTTTTTTCTTTCCATTGCGGCCTCACTCCTCTCTATGGGGAGAAAAAGACGTAATGGAATGCTGGCAGCAAGATTTCCGCGGGATTTCTGTTCCGTGGGAACCCAGCCTAAAGAAGCAGGTAGTAGAGATGAGCGAACGTACTCGGATAGGCACTACTCGTCCAAGTAATGTGCCTTATCCGAGTACCGCTGTACTCGTGCTGCAAGATTCGGGACGCGCTGCGGAGCGGGGAGCTGCAGGGGAGATGGGGAGGAACGGAGGGGAGATCTTTCTCTCCTTCTCTCCCGGCCGCTCTGCCCCGCTCCCCGCTGCGACTCACCTGTCAGCAGCGGAGCGCCCCGAATCTTTCAGCACGAACACAGCGGTACTCGGATAAGGCACATTACTCGGACGAGTAGTGCCTATCCGAGTACGTTCGCTCATCTCTAGCAGGTAGCCTCTTGGAGATCCGCAGTGATGCAGTAAAATTAGAGATATTCAACAGTCCCTTTGACCTTACCCAACTTGATGGAGCTCACATATAATGTGAGGCGTCCCGCCTGGTTAAGAGAGAAAACGCTATAGCAAAATTCCTCCCACTGCGCAATAAAAAAAGTGTTCTGTGCAACCACAAAGCTCTGTATAATTCTATCCAAGAGCACCCCTCTGTATAAGTTTGTAATTTCCCGTTTAGGTAAGATATTTAAGCTATTTCATCTTTTGCACTCTATATCTCTTACGGCAGGAAAAAAGTGAAGGGCTTCACTTATCAGGTCCGCTCTTACTCCGTCTAATATTGAAATGCTCGGAGGATACAGCTTGCAAGTGAATGATGCCAATAAACAGCATAAACCACTACTGTATTTCTCTTCTAGATTAGAGACCTTAACTTACACAGAGAGGTTTTTAAGTGCATCACTTCAGATATGTTTTAATGCAGTGAAGCCAGGATTTGGCACTCACATAGGTGCAAAGTACAAGTAGACATGTGTTATCGAAAAAGCAAATTTGTCCCATTTGGGATTTGACACTAGTTCAGAAAATTGGAAATATTATAAATACAACATACTACACTGTTGTTATAAGACACATTGTGGAAAACAGATGTATTAGTGGGACTGAACTTTGGGCGACTGAAAGTAAACTGTTGACATAGAATTATCACCAAGATTTTTTTCCCCTGTAGTCTAAACTACTGAGTCAACTCCATATCCCGAATATGAATGCATTGTGTGAGTACTAGAGATGAGCGAACCTACTCGGCCACGCCCCTTTTTCGCCTGAGCGCTGTGATTTTCGAGTACTTCCGTACTCGGGTGAAAAGATTCGGGGGGCGCCGTGGGTGAGTGAGGGTTGCAGCGGGGAGTGGAGGGGAGAGGGAGAGAGAGCTCCCCCCTGTTCCCCGCTTCTACCCCCCGCTCCGCCACGCCTCCCCCCGCCCCCCGGCGCCCCCCGAATCTTTTCACCCGAGTACGGAAGTACTCGAAAATCACGGTGCTCGATCGAGTAATTACTCGAAACGAGTATATTCGCTCATCTCTAGTGATTACATTACAATACCTCATCCTTTCACTGTATTTATAAATAACTAATGGAAGACAAACAACACAAAATAACAATGTTCTATCTGCATATTTTATCAACTTGTCATATATAAAGAAATCTCCATTATTTATGATTTACACATCTACTTGTAGCATTGTCTTTGTCCTCCTTGACCTTGAGGTGACTAAAATGTCTTAAGTGTTTTAATTGGTGATAGAACAATTACTATGCTAATCTGCCTAGACAGGCCTGGGCTTCCAAATGAATGTAAACATCAGTTTTGAATATTAAAGCACACTTATCTCAAAGAGAGCAAAATAAAGGTTATTAATAACTGTTCAAAACGATTCATGTAAATGAACATTTTAATTGAATATGCTATATGCCTAATAGCATATTTATTCACATTATGACATAACAACAGGGAAATATACATGAATGCTAGCTGCAAGGGATTGTATAAGCTTAGAAAAAGGAGTTTTTTTCCCCAAGACAATGCCATACTCATCCATCCTTGTCCATAGACTCTGTTTGATATTGCAGCAGTTAGGTAAAAGGTGAGGAGCTTTAATTCCTTAACACTCCTTGACTATATATCATAAACTAGGGGTCAATCACACTCTATGACAGATACATATATGTCATACTGATCTCATGGGCACTGCCGCTGTCAGCATGAGATCGGTGTAAAAAGCATATGTAATACACATGGCCATGCTCATGCCGAAACTGCTGGGATTGGAGATAACTTGATTTTAGTTAAAGGGGTTGTCCCGCGGCAGCAAGTGGGTCTATACACTTCTGTATGGCCATATTAATGCACTTTGTAATGTACATTGTGCATTAATTATGAGCCATACAGAAGTTATAAGAAGTTTTTCACTTACCTGCTCCGTTGCTGGCGTCCTCGTTTCCATGGAGCCGACTAATTTTCGGCGTCTAATGGCCAAATTAGACGTGTTTGCGCAGTCCGGATCTTCTTCTTTTCTCAATGGGGCCGCTCGTGCAGGATGCCGGCTCCTCCTAGCTCCGCCCCGTCACGTGCCGATTCCAGCCAATCAGGAGGCTGGAATCGGCAATGGACCGCACAGAAGCCCTGCGGTCCACCGAGGGAGAAGAATCTGGCGGCCATCTTCAACCGGTAAGTAAGAAGTCACCGGAGCGCAGGGATTCAGGTAAGCGCTGTGCGGTTTTTTTTTAAGTCCCTGCATCGGGGTTGTCTCGCGCCGAACGGGGGGGGGGGGGGGGTTGAAAAAACAAAACCCCCGTTTCGGCGCGGGACAACCCCTTTAACCCCTTAGATTGCACAGTCAGTAGCAACTATTACATCTAAGTGGTTAGACAGAGATATAAGTCATGGCAATGGCCTCAGATCTGCCATCTTACTACACCTGCTAAGCCCTGTTAGACGCAGGGCTTAACAGGATACCCATCACTGCAATACAGTGGCCACTTATCTGTCTATCTATTTATCATTGTTTTATGTGGTTTAGATACACAGAGCACAGGTTAAATAGGGAGGGACTCTAAGGGTAGGTTCACAGGGTGAAATGGCGCTGCATTTTCCAGAGCAAATTTCACCTAGAAAAACATGTCAAAATACTCAACTTACTGCCATGGTTTTTGGCACAGATCAGCATGCATGGTCCAAATGCAAAGATATGTGTTTTCATGCCAAGAAGTGCCATATCACTTCTAGACGCAGAAATTCGGTTTTGCATTGGAATTTCTCACACAGACTTTGCCCATTGACATGGATAAATTATGAACGGATATGTGTCAAAAACCATTTTAGCGCAGATTTTGACGTGGTTTTTAGAGGTGGACTTTGCTCCCAAAATAATGCAGTGAATTCCACAGTCTGAACATACCCTTAGACTACATTCATATGTGCAGATTCTTTGGCCACCAATAGAGATGAGTGAACTTTTCATTAGTTTAGTTCAGTCCACATTAGGTCCATAGAAGGAAAAAGGAAAAGAAGTGTGGTGGTTTAGTAGACAGCACTGTTGTATTGCAGAGCTGGGGTCCTGGGTTCAAATCTGACCAAAGACATTTGAATGGAGTTTGTATACAGTCTTTGTGTTTCTTGTTCTTCTTGTCTGGATATAGAAGAAGCATGATGGCTTAGTGTTTAGGACTGTTGCCTTGTAGCACTGGGGTCTTAGGTTCAAGCCTGACCAAATACAAGATCTGTCTAGACTTTGAGTTTCTTCTCCTTTGAAGAAGGAAGAATTATCTAGGCTTATTGTTGCAAGACATGGAATTGGAAAACTGCATGCAGATGTTGTCTTTGGTCAGATTTGAACCAAGGACCCCAGCACTGCAGAGGAACAGTGCTAACCACTGAGCTACTTCCATTGAAAAGGTATCACCTCCATTATAGTGTTCTTCAACAGCGTCCAGTAATTGTTTTAGGGATTTTTATGAACTTACCATTGGGAAGAAACTAACCCCCTGAGGTTTGAGTTCTTAGTGAAGCACATTTTTAGCAAAGTTTGAATTTGGGTTGTGCAGGTTTGGTTCACTCATCTCTTGCCACCTATTTCTGCAAATATTCCATATTCTTGCCAACAGCTTTAAAAGCTTATTCCCATCTTGTAAAGTTATAGCATACTGATCCTGAGATGGACAGGAGCCACAGAACTATATCGGTGCTGCATTCCCTTCATTTTCAGGATCAGGATTCCAAAGGTCAGACTCCAAACTTTGCTCTCCAGATAAATTGCATTGTTGGTAATTAGCCTGAGGCTTTGTTCACAGGGGCGTTTTTATGCGGCTATTTAGACAAAGTGTCGGCTGAAAATCATGACCATGTAAAGTATTGGATTCCAATGCACTCATTCAAATGGGCAATTTTCAGTGTGTGAAAAAATTGCAGCGTAAAAACATTAAATTGGCAACCATTTTCGGTCACCAATATTTCTCACTGCATCAAAAGAAAGGTCAAGACTAGAGATGAGCGAGCGTACTCGGATAAGCACTACTCGCTCGAGTAATTTGCTTTATCCGAGTATCGCTGTGCTCGGGGCTAAAGATTCGGGTGCCGCTGCGGCTGACAGGTGAGTCGCAGCGGGGAGCAGGGGAGAGCGGGCGGGAGAGAAAGATCTTACCTCCGTTCCTCCCCGATCTCCCCTGCAGCTCCCCCCTCCGTGCCGGCACCCGAATCTTCAGACCCGAGCACAGCGATACTCGGATAAAGCCAATTACTCGAGCGAGTAGTGCTTATCCGAGTACGCTCGCTCATCTCTAGTCAAGACCTATCTTTTGACAAAAAACACTGGGGCCTCCCATAGACTCCTATGAAAGCTGAAAAAAAAGGGAGGGGGTTGAGTTTACCTGCATCCAGTGCTTGGAAAAGAAGACAGCATGCTCTATTTAGGCATTAGAAGTCATTCCGAGGATTTCTCCTGACTTAACCCCTTGAATGGCAGGTTTCCTACCACCCTGTCGTGCCCACCAGGGCAGGTTTTTTAAAATGGTCTAATCATTGAATTTCAACTAATTTTGCAGTTGCGTCTCAAGAGCCATAACTTTTTCATTTTTCCATTGACATGGCCATATGAGGGCTTGTTTTTTGCGGGACAAGTTGTGATTTTTTTAAACGGGGGAGGAAAAAAAGAAATGGGGAAAAAAGAAAAAAAGGGGCCATGTCATTAAGGGGTTAAATAATGTATTAACTTCCTTCTCTGGGTCATTACGATGCACACAGATACCACATGTGTGATTGTATTTTTGATTTTTTTACAAAGTAAAGGTAGACAAGTGTTTTTATTATTTTTTTTATAACTTTTAACCTTTTTTTTTTTAATTTTTTTTTTTTATTTTAATTTTTTGTCCCTTTAGGGGACTTCCACAGGGACCCATCAGGACCCCCTGATCACATTCCGGGGGTCCGATGGTGACAGCCCTTTACATGCTGCAGTGACAGCCCTTTACATGCTGCAGTCACATATACTGCAGCATGTAAAGGGTTAACACAGCAGAGATCGGAGGTTTTCTCTGATCTCTGCTGTAAGAGCTAGTACCTAGCTGACCTCTGACAGCCAAGCAGCAAGCTCTCCCTGCCACAGAGACCATCGGCTTGCTTCTGACAAGCCGATGGTCTCTATGGCAACCTGTAAACAAAGTGGGAGATTGCCGGCACATCGGCAATATCTTCTGCTGGTTTTTCAAAGTCCTGCACTGCTCTATGTGGGTCTGTGCAGGCAGAACACAGTGCCACAGCTTGTGGCATTGTGCTCTGCAGCTCCCATAGTGATACATAGCCCGGAAATCTTCCGGGCTATGTTGCTATGAGCAGTGAAGCTCGTCCCGGAAAATTTCTGGGCGTGCCACTCAAGGGGTTAAGGGATTCCATGGTTATCCCTCAGTGTGGTGATTTTTGGCCGCGATGTGGCTGGCGTAAATACGCATTGCCCGTGTGAATGAGACCTGAGAATTATGACAAAGTTTGCTATGTACACTACTAAAGCATTTCAGATTGTTCTCTGTAACTTTACAGGCAACATTTATATATGTCTCTATGACCATCTAATAACCTCAAATTCCTGATAATGTGGCACTCGTCAGGTCCGGTTGTTGCAGGGTTAAATTAATTTTCTAATAATAAGATTTAATTGTCAAATCAAATTAATTTTAAATATAATGACATCAATACATTGATTCCTGGATAGTACAAAGTCTAAGACACTATCCCCTTTGACCTCTGTTATCTGTATTTTTTTTAAATAATGACACATTTCGAAGCAACGTTTTGTTATGCATTAGGCATAAAATGTTCAGGGACAAAATCGTAACATCTGCTAAAATGGACTAATTTGGTACTTCACAGGTTTGCAATCCATTTTGCATGTCATCACCTGTCTCATTTCGAATCCCCTTCTGTGCACATGGCACCAATTAATGGAGCACAATGTTAAAGTTCACAAGTTTTACCATCTGAGTAAATTTAATCAAATAGTATGATAATTGGTTAACAGACTCCTGGGTACAGGTAAGGCATCTTATGTAGGTTTTCAGGGTATAACACTCCACCTTATCATATTCTACATATCTCTCAACTGCACATCTGAAAAGGGTTTTCCAGCTTTAAGTTAAAACTAGCAATGAACCCTATGGTGCGAAAAATGCAAGAGCCTCGAAAAAATGTTGTTGGTATTTCTTTCCTTTTGCACATAAAATGAAAATACATAATGAGGAAGATTTTGCAGAATGATATAATCTTATCAGGGCAAGAGATGTTGACTCCCTTTTCCCAGTGTTGTCCCATGGTTTTATAGTTTATTTGTCTTTTTTTAATAATGTTCTGGTTTTATATTTTTTATGGTTTTTATTGTTCATTGGCATATCATATATCAATTATATCTAATTGTTTACAAATGAGTCTTCAACGTTGAAAGATTTCCTTCCATAGAATGTTTTGCATAAAGATTTTGTCAGAATCGGCATTGTCTTTTATCACATACGTATATGTATGTTGTGTGTGAGAGAGAACAGATGTTTGCTCTTCTGTTGTTGAAAAAAGACCTAAGTTGAGCAGAGTTTGGCTGAATAAAGACTGTAGCGGAGAAGTGGAAGAACAGGGGTATTGAGTAGAAGAATCTTCCGACATGGTTGAAAAGAGGGTTGCGATGTACTTCCTACTGAAGTCAAGCAGAGCATGGGTGAGCAAAGACTTTAGCAGAGAAGTGCAAGGAGAAGAGGGCTTTTGAGTGAAGGACTCTCCCAGCATGATTGAAGAAGCTGCTTGCATTGTGCTTCTTTGTTTAAGAAGTGAGTCGTCGCCAATACGCCTTGCTTTTTATCTACAAAGGATTGCTTACTTGCTGTACAGTGAAGAATTGTGCAGCTTTCTAGCAATATTTACGTATCAGTTCTTTAAAATTCACAAAATACTTTGCTGCCAGTGAATGGAAACCTTCTAGTTCTTGACACAGAAATGCAGGTTGTACATGGAAGCTTTCTAGTAGCAAGTCATACCATGATTGGATCTGCAAGTTTGGATCCCCAGTAAAACCCAAATTAAACATTGTATTTGGCATGAAGATCTTTGGCAATAATCAGGAGCTCCATATTGGAAAAGCCATTGTTTTATTATACATTCCTGACACAGCACCAAAATAAACCACCAATGGAACTGATAAAAGACAAGTATATTCTATGTATTGGATCTTAAAAAGGTTGTCACCCGAAGTGTAATTTGCTCTTTGCAATGACTCCCCCTTGTAACTCATAAATGTTTGCCATGGTAATGGGGTAGCCCTTAGGGTGGTTTCATAACTACATCATAAAATCATAGAATGGTAGAGTTGGAAGGGTCCTTCAGGGTCATCGGGTCCAACCCCCTGCTCAGTGCAGGATCACTAAATCATCATAGACAGATATTTGTCTAGCCTTTGATTGAACACTTCCATTAAAGGAGAACTTACCACCTCCCGTGGTAACCTGTTCCACTCATTGATCACCTTCACTGTCAGAAAGTTTTCTCTAATATCTAATCTGTGTCTCCTCCCTTTCAGTTTCATTCCATTGCTTCTAGTCTTTCATTGTGTAAATGAGAATATGGCTGATCCCTCTGCACTGTGACAGCCCTTCAGATATTTGTAGACAGCTATTAAGTCTCCTCTCAGCCTTCTTTTTTGCAAGCTAAACATTCGCAGATCCTTTAACCGTTCCTCATAGGACATGATTTGCAGACCGCTCACCATCTTGGTAACTCTTCTCTGAACTTGGTCCAGTTTGTCTATGTCTTTTTTAAAGTGTGGTGCTCAGAACTGGACACAGTATTCCAGATGAGGTCTGACTAAGGAAGAGCGTGTTTGTGTGTGTGTGTGTGGGGGGGGGGGGGGGGGGGGAGGGGTAATGACCTCACGTGATCTAGACTTTATGCTTCTCTTAATACATCCCAGAATTGTGTTTGCCTTTTTGGCTGCTGCATCACATTGTTGACTCATGTTTAGTCTATGATTTATTAGTATACCCAAGTCTTTTTCACATGTGCTGCTGCCTAGCCCAATTCCTCCCACTCTGTATGTGCTTTTTTCATTTTTCTTGCCCAAATGTAGGACTTTGCATTTCTCCTTGTTAAATACCATTCTATTAGTCGCTGCCCACTGTTCAAGCTTTTCTAGATCATTTTGAATACTCTCTCTCTCTCTTCCCTAGTGTTAGCTAATCCTCCTAGCTTTGTGTCATTAACAAATTTGATCAGTTTCCCATCAATTCCCTTCTCCAGATCATTTATAAAAATGTTGAACAACACTGGGCCTAGGACAGAGCCTTGTGATACCGCGCTTGATACATTCTTCCACTTGGATGTGCAACCATTTATGACCACTCTTTGAGTATGATCACTCAGCCAGTTCTGAATCCACCTAACAGTTGCCTTGTCAATCCCATATTTGGGATCAGTGGCTCCGCTTTCCTACTCCATTTGGGGAGCAGGAAAGGAGAATCCCCATGGCCAAACAGCTGCGTCTTAGGGCAGAACTGAACTGTGATGAATGGACCCCATTGTTACCATGCAGGGCGGCACGGGGTCCCGCGGTCGGCGCGCGTCGCTCCGGCGTCGGCTCCGGTGGCCTGGAGCCCTGTGTCGGGGTTATCCCATCGGCTTGGCGCGGCCGGTGGGCGGCGGCGTGGGCGTGTCCGCCCGTAGGGTGACGCCCGCACTCCTCCGTCCTTCTTATACAGCAGTGAGTGGAGTTTCCTCCTCCCACTCTCCGCCCATGGGCGGAGCCTTGTGGTTAAAACACTGGCAGTGATTTGAACTCACTGCCAGTTATTGGTTCTGCTTGCACCTAGCCAGTCTGTCTGCAGTTACCCTCAGCCAGTCCCTAGTTGCCGGTCAGCTCTTTCTGGTTCCCTATTGCTCTGTCTGGTTCTTGTTGGTTCTGTTAGCCTCTAGTCTAGTCTGTCTCAGTCAGCACTAGTTGCTATTCAGTATCCTTCCAGTTTGCCTGTGAGCTCCATCTCCAGCCTTACTCTGCCTTGTAAGTTCCGTTGGTCTGTTCCACCTGCCTCTTCTGTCAGCACTCTGTCCCCCATTAGTTAGTTCCGTTTTGGTAGTCGCCAGGTTCCTAGCCAGAGCAGGGACCGCCGCCCAGTTGTCCGCCTGGGGTTAGCCAGGGCCGAGGCAAGTAAACAGGGACAGTGGGGTGCGGGAAGTTCAGGGCACCCCACCTGGCGCTCGGGGGGCAGAGTGCCGTAACACCCTTTGACTATAATGGAGTCCGTTCACTTTTCGCTCAGCTGCCGGGTTTTTAGCCTGAAAAAAAAGCTTTGCATGCAACGCTTTTTCTTCTGGTATTGTGTGCCGGTTCTGTGACTGAACCTCCGCTCGGAGGTTCCAATGCAGATCTAAAACCACCCTTAGCCACATGACTATTGCTTTGTGTAAATGTACCCATATACGCCAGTCTATTAGTAGAAACTGTCAAAAAGTTGTAGTTGTCATTTGTAGTTTTCAGACACTGCTTAGATTAGGCAGTCGAGGTATTTGAAAATAGCTTTTCTAAACTAGTTTCAAATTATATTCTGAATGTTCTTTAAGGACCTTTCGCACATGCACCTAAGACACTCCTAAAGATGTTAAAGGGGTTGTCTCGCGGCAGCAAGTGGGGTTATACACTTCTGTATGGCCATATTAATGCACTTTGTAATATACATCGTGCATTAAATATGAGCCATACAGAAGCTATTCACTTACCTGCTCCGTTGCTAGCGTCCCCGTTGCCATGGTTCCGTCTAACTTCGGTGTCTTCTTGCTTTTTTAGACGCGCTTGCGCAGATGCATCTTCTCCCTTCGGCTGGTCTTGGAAGCATCGGCGTTTTAGCTCCGCCCCCTTGTACGCATCATCGCGTAGCTCCGCCCCCGTCACGTGCCGATTCCAGCCAATCAGGAGGCTGGAACCGGCACACGTCATGGGGCGGAGCTACGCGATGATGCGTACAAGGGGGCGGAGCCAAAACGCCGATGCTTCCAAGACCAGCCGAAGGGAGAAGATGCATCTGCGCAAGCGCGTCTAAAAAAGCAAGAAGACACCGAAGTTAGACGGAACCATGGCAACGGGGACGCTAGCAACGGAGCAGGTAAGTGAATAACTTCTGTATGGCTCATATTTAATGCACGATGTATATTACATAGTGCATTAATATGGCCATACAGAAGTGTATAGACCCACTTGCTTTCGCGAGACAACCCCTTTAAGCTTTTGCTGCAAATTTCTGCACCATAACCTACATGTACTCATGCAGATTTTGGTGGAGAATTTGCTTCATCTTTATATGCGTCTTGCAGAAATATTCCGCACGTATGAAAAGTTCCTTAAAATTAGTTGATGAGCGTAAAGTGCAAATTAAGTGTCCTGTGAGTTTAAAGTATTTTACATTCATCTCAATGACTTTCGAAAATGCATATTTTCTTTAAGAACTGCTATCCATTTAGATGTCTCTTACTCAGCACTGTCAAACAATCATACATATTCTGCATCCCTTCACAGCATGTAGCAAAATGGCAAGAGATGCCTGCTGAATCCTCAATGAAATTGATATTTCAGGCTGATGATCTTTACTAACTTGAATTATCTGTACTAATGTTATAAAGTATTATGGCATTCAAAATATGGCAAACAAAATCGACCTATAAAAATGTCATAATTTTACAGTCGGTAAGTATTCTAATACTGGCTAATATCAAATTTTTTTTGTTAAAGTATAGCTTCAGTAAGAAATAAAAACTTCTCAGTGCTTTTCATGCACATAACCTTTTCCTTCAAAGGTGAGCGATTTGTGCTACCGACTTTGCAGAATTCATAATTCCCTAATAAGAAATTGTTACATGGTGTGCCATGTGACAGATACTGTAAAGCCACAGTCCACTTACTAGTCACTATTTATACAAGCTTGCTACTGATATAAGGCATCTTACATTAACGTGCTACAGCATTAATGAGTTATAATAATAATCTTTATTTGTGCAGCACCAATTTGTTCCGCGGCACTTTCAAAGCACAGGGGAACACAAAACAAGATGACAATTATATGAGATGAAGCATGGGGGAACACAACAGTACAGAAATTACATATGGTATATAATTATTAGGAAACAGAATGGGTGAGGGGGGTCACAGCCGGCTGCTGCGGGATTAGAAGAGAGGCAAGTTTCTGGGCTCCCCAGCTTAATATCACAATTTACGGGTCCGCGTGGTAGACCTTTATTACAAACAGATCAGTGTGAGCAGGTCCTGTTGTGGATGGCAGAAAACGCATCCAGCAATGTATCGACCACCCAGTCTTCTACGCAGTCCACTACTCCCGGCCTAGGGACTACAACTCTGAATTCCCTGGCTGCTCCTCCTTCCTACCAGCCTCCTCACTCCATGAAAATGACATATTCTGAACAGGCAGACTCCCAGGAACTGTGCTCGGGTCCCTGCCATGAGTGGGAGAAAATGGATCCTGTCTCACCTGAGGAGTTTGCCGTGCCTGATGCCCAACCTTTGGAAAGTTACCGGAGTCCGAGTGATGAGGCTGGGGACTTCCGGCTATTGTCTCAAGAGATTTTTATGGATGAGGATGATGAGACACAGTTGTCAGTCAGTGAGGTAGTAGTAAGGGCAGTAAGGTCAAGGGAGGAGCGCACAGAGGATTCGAAGGAAGAGCAGCTGGACGATGAGGTGACTGATCCCACCTGGTTTGCTAAGCCAACTGAGGACAGGGCTTCAGAGGGGGAGGCAAGTGCAGCAGCAGGACAGGTTGGAAGAAGCAGTGGAGTGGCCAG
Source organism: Eleutherodactylus coqui (assembly GCF_035609145.1). NCBI lineage: Eukaryota > Metazoa > Chordata > Amphibia > Anura > Eleutherodactylidae > Eleutherodactylus > Eleutherodactylus coqui. The sequence goes on from NC_089849.1 coordinate 81,639,413, forward strand.
GGGCAGAGGCAGGGCCAGAGCGAAGAATCCCGCAACTGTTTCCCAAAGCACCCCCTCGCGGCAAGCCTCCATGCGGAGGGCTAGGTGTTCAAAGGTGTTGATGTTTTTTAGTGAGAGCGCGGATGACCGACGAACAGCGGTGTGCAACCAGTCTCACACCAAGATCAGGCGGGGAGCCACCACTACCAGCCTCACCACCACCAGCATGCGCAGGCAAAGTATGGCCAAGCACCCCCCAAGGCGGGACGAAGGCCATTCACTGCCTCCGGGTCACACCACTGCCTCTTCCCCTGTGCCCCAACCTGCCACACAGATCCAATCCCCCTCCCAGGACACAGGCACGAGCGCCTCCCGGCCTGCACCCACACCCTCACCTCCACCGTCCTCCACTCCATCCAGCAATGTCTCTCAGTGCAAAGTTCAGCTGTCGCTAACACAAGCGTTGGAGCGAAAGCGCAAATACGCCACCACCCGCCCACGTGCACAAGCTTTAAACGTGCACATTGTCAAATTAATCAGCCTGGAAATGCTGCCGTACAGGCTTGTGGAAACAGAGGCTTTCAAAAACATGATGGCGGCGGTGGTTCCGCGCTACTCGGTCCCCAGTCACCACTATTTTTCACGGTGTGCCGTCCCAGCCCTACACCAGCACGTCTCCCGCAACATAAATCGTGCCCTCACCAACGCAGTTACTGGGAAGGTCCACTTAACCACGGACACGTGGACAAGTAATGCTGGGCAAGGCCAGTATATCTCCCTGACGGCTCATTGGGTGAACTTGGTGGAGGCTGGGACCGAGTCAGAGCCTGGGACCGCTCACGTCCTATCCACACCCAGAATAGCGGGTCCTACCTCGGTGCCGGTATCTGCAGCATTTTACGCCACCTCCCCCAAACCCTCCCCCTCCTCCTCCTCTGCCATCTCTACCTCTCAATTAAGAAGTGTGAGCATGTCGCCAGTAGTCGGTAGCGCGCGGCGCAACAGCACAGTGGTGGGCAAGCGTCAGCAAGCCGCGCTGAAACTAATCAGGTTAGGTGACAAGAGGCACACGGCCCCCGAGCGGCTGCAGGATCTGACCGAGCAGACCAACCTCTGGCTTTCGGCGCTGAGCCTCCAACCAGGCATGGTCGTGTGTGACAACGGCCGTAACCTGGTGGCGGCTCTACAGCTCGGCAGCCTCACACACGTGCCATGCCTGAACCAGGTCTCCAATCTGGTGGTTCAGCGGTTTCTGAAAAACTACACCTACTTGTCTGACCTGCTCGGCAAGGTGCGCCGCGTCTGCGCACATTTCCGCAAGTCCACCACGGACGCTGCCACCCTTAGGACCCTGCAACATCAGTTTCAGCTGCCAGAACACCGACTTCTGTGCGACGTGCCCACACGCTGGAATTCTACGCTGCACATGTTGGCCAGGCTGTACAAGCAGCGTAGAGCAATAGTGGAATACCAGCTGCAAGATGGGCAGAGGAGTGGTAGTCAAGCTCCACAATACTTTACTGAGGAGTGGGCATGGATGGCAGATATCTGCCAGGTCCTCATAAACTTTGAGGAGTCTACCCAGATGGTGGGCGGTGATGCGGCAATCATTAGTGTTACCATCCCGCTGCTTTGCCTACTGAGAAGTTCACTGCTAAGCATAAAGGCTGACGTTTTGCGGTAGAAACAGGAGATGGGGGATGACAGTATGTTGCTTGATAGCCAGACCACCCTCATGTCTATATCTCAGCGCGTTTTAGAGTAGGGGAAGGAGGGGGAGGAGGAGGAGAGGGAAGAGACAGCTGGCCACACTGCAGAGGATACCCATGCTGCTTGCCTCTCATCTGTTCAGCGTGTATGGGCTGAGGAGGAGGAGGAAGAGAAGGGGATCCTGAAAGTCATCTTCCTAGTGAGGACAGCGATCTGTGGCATACTGGGACCCTGGCACACATGGCTGACTTCATGTTGGGCTGCCTTTCCTGTGACCCTCACATTAGACGCATTCTGGCTGACACGGATTACTGGTTGTACACCCTTCTCGACCCACGGTATAAGGAGAACCTTTTCACTCTCATTCCCGAAGAGGAAAGGGGTACGAGAGTGATGCAATACCACAGGGCCCTGGTGGAAAAACTGATGCTAAACTTCCCATCTGACAGCACTAGTAGCTGAAGACGCAGTTCAGAAGGCCAAGTAGCAGGGATCAGGCAGCATGTCCAGCGCAGGCAGGGGAACACTCTTCAAGGTCTTTGACAGCTTTATGGCTCCCCAGCAAGACTGTGTCACCACTCGCCCAGTCAAGGCTGAGTTGGAGGGAGCACTGAAAAAAGATGGTGAGGGAGTACGTAGCCGATCATACCACTGTCCTCCATGATACCTCTGCTCCATATAACTATTGGATGTCAAAGCTAGACATGAGGCCGAACTTGCGCTGTACGCCCTAGAGGTGCTGACCTGCCCTGCCGCTAGCATCTTGTAAGAGAGGGTGTTTAGTGCAGCTGGGGGAATCATCACGGATAAGCATACCCGCCTGTCAACTGTCAGTGCCGACATGCTTACACTTATAAAGATGAACAAAGGCTGGATTTCCCCAGACTTCTCTTCTCCACCGGCGGAAAGCAGCGGAACCTAATGATTATTTTCGCTGCAACAGGAGAAAAATACATCCTCTATGACCACAAAAAAAGGGGGAATTAGCTTTGTCAATCACTCTCGGATGTTATTACTCCTACTACTACTACTCCTCCTCCTAAAACATGCATGTCATCACGCTGAACTGCGAATTTTTCTGCAGCCCAAAAGGCTCTGTTTAAAACTTTTTTACAATTTTTCAAAGTTTCAAAGTTTCAAAAGTCTTGATATTTTAACAGAAACCTATTTTTTTCACAGGGCTGCCTCCAGGCTCTGTTACTAATTAAGCAACAGCGAGCTGTATCTTTAAAAAATGTTTATGGGTTTGACCTGCCCTCGCGGTTGAGCAATTTTTCAGGGGGGGAACTTGTACTCTTGGTGCACTAATTTTTCTGGCTCTCGCCTCTACTGTTATCTAACTAATTTTTCCGGCCTTTGCCTACACTCTTGGTAACCAAATTTTTTCAGTTGTTCGCCTATACTCTTGGTACACCAATGTTTCAGGAGTTCACCTACACTCTTGCTACAGAAATGTTACAGCGGTCTGCCTATACTTTTGCTACAGAAATGTTACTGGGGTCCGCCTATGCAGTTTCTACTGAATGGTTTGAGGGGTTCGCCTATACTTTTGCTGCAGAAATGTTACTAGGGTCTGCCTATACTCTTGCTATAGAAATGTTAGTGGGCTTGCCTATACTCTTGCTATAGAAATGTTACTGGGGTCTGCCTATGCTGTGGGTGCACAAAGACTTCCCTTCCGACCTTGGCGGGGTGAAACTCTGCCATGTTTGAGTGCTCTGATTTCTTTAAGTGTAATACTTTCCTTGGGTTCCAGGGGCTCGCCTATGCTGTGGGTGCACAAAGACTTCCCATTGTGGTGTTTTACCTGTCTGGCACAAATACACTGACTGACTACGGTAGAAATGTGCGCCGATGTCCTTGGCGGGGTGAAACTCTGCCATGTTTGGGCACTCTGATTTCCTCATGTGTAATACCATGTTTGAGTTACTTGGGCTTGCCTATGCTGTGGGTACACAAAGACTTCCCATTGCGGTGTTTTACCTGTCAGGCACAAAAACACTGACTGACTACGGTAGAAATGTGGGCCGAGTTCCTAGGCGGGGTGAAAATCTGCCATGTTTGGGAACTCTAATTTCTTCCGGTATAATACCATCTTTGTGCACCGACAGCATAGGCGAGCCCAAGGAACTCAAAGACTTCCCATTGCGGTGTTGAGCTATCTGACACCTACACAGAATGAATTGTGTGGGGACACATGGATTTCCCATTGCTATGTAACTCGCAGCACCTTGGGTCACACAAGGTGGAGGCTGGGACCGAGCCTGACCCTGGGTCCACTCACTTGCTTCCTACACAGAGTATTGCTGCATCGTGGAGATGTGTAGAAGTGCTGGCACCTGAATCCCCTTTATGCCCATGTTTGCGGCTCCTGACAATTTTGTGACGGAGGTGGCACAGGATTGGAATTATGATTGTATGTCAATTTATCATCAATTATCAACAGCATTGTGGGCTATCGCCCACACTTTCAAAGAGGGTCACTGCCTGGCCCTGCCAACCTTCTGCAGTGTGTGCCTCCGGTTCCTCCCCATCTAGTACGCACTTATAAATAGACATGAGGGTGGTGTGGCTATGAAGTGAGCGTGTGGCATGAGGGCAGCTGAAAGCTGTGAGGGAAACCTTTGTGTGCGCTGTGGACGCAGGGTCGTGCGGGGAGATTGGACAGCAATGTTAGCATGTAACCCAGGAGAAGAGGGAGCAGTGTCACCCGAAGGCAGTGATTGTCCTTGGTTGCAGGTAGTGTGGTGCTTGGCTAAGATGTGCCAGCACATGTGCCTTGCTAATGAGGGTTTGTCCCAAGCAAATTGTTAGGGGGGTGACCGCCAGACTCTTGCCTCCATTTTGGCTTAATAGTGGGACCTGGGAGCCTCAGATGCAGCCATGCATGCTGCCCCTGCCCTTCCCTATTCGTTTCTGTGGTGTTTCCATGACTTTCTGATGTTTGACAAGCCATCACCTATGCGGAGCATCGGTCCCATACAAAAATGCTCGAGTCGCCCATTGACTTCAATGGGGTTTGTTACTCGAAACGAGCTCTCGGACATTACGAAAAGTTTAACGAGCATTTTGGTGCTCGCTCATCTCTAGGCAGGATCATTCCATTATCTAATGTTTATGGGGTGTGCCAACTCTCCCGTAATGTTAAGAGTCAGGGGAAAGTTGGATTTCAACAAGCCCAATCCTTTGTTCTCATGGAAGATAAGTTACTGCCAGAGGTGCCTGGTAGTAACTTATTCCTCTTTTCCTACTAAGAACACATGCATGCTCAGCTGAATTGAGCATGCATGCATAGATGTGCATAGGTTGATTAGGTGGAACAGCTGTCAACCAAATGAGTGTCCAGTCGACAGCTAAGATGTATCGGTCAGTATATGATAGACAACATGCAACTCTGAATCATTCCAGTTATACTGAAGCAGTATATAAAATCTGCTAGTCCCAACTGTTACCTTCATTTCATTGGAATGCAAATATGGTTGTTATCTATTAATTGAAACATTGTTTTCATAGTTAATGGTTGAAGCACCTTCGTGCTATGAAAACATTTTATCAGACAGGCAATTCTGAAAGATCTCATCTTTCTCATTATGGAATGAGAGATTGGGATCGTTTTCTGAATCCTATTTTCTTAGTAGGCTTAGATTACCAGTCCCACTGTACTCTATTCAAGCCTCAACATAAAGACAAAAGAAGAGTTAACTTAGTAATTCATAGATAAGGTAATTGATTTCTACAAAACAACTGTTTTATGCATTATGCATGTATTATTGGACATTATACCGAAGATTTGCTTTTTTGTAAAAAACATGAGCTTTGTAACTCTAGTGCTTTTCATCATATCATAGGAGAATGTGTCTAGTTTAGCCCTGGATGGTCTCAATATCTCAGCAATTTGCATTGAAAAAGCAGCCAAAAAAATGTAATTTCACTCTACACAGTGTATCTCAAAATTGCACCCCAATACATATCAATATTTCACCTAATGGAAAGAACCCAACCATTTTGCACAATTTTACAACAGGAAAATCTATGAGAGAGGTTCTCTAGGAGTTAATTCTCTGGTAGAAATTTCTGGTAGTCAGCAGTGGTTGCTCATGAAAACTCTTGGAGAGTCGTAGACATTTCATGGAGTCATCAACACAAGTTAAAGGTTAAAACAGAGTTTGAAGACAGGTAGAATTATTGTTGGGCAAGAAGCGAATATCAGCAATTATGCAGCACAATACAAAATCCGTCACCGGGCACATTGTCAACAATACTTGGTAGATAAAGAAGATGAACAAATACCTCTGAAGCACCACCTTCAAATCAATGTACGATTTTTTAACAAGTCTGTAAAACAACGATTGGGAATAGGAAACAAAGCCAAAAAACCATACACAGCTGTTTTGGGGTGTTTGCCCCTCATCAGTGTGCAGTAGGATTCTGGCTTGGCTGGTAAGAGGCCTGTGATGTGGGTCAAGAGAGGCGTCGTCTCTCATTAAGGAGAGAACCCAAAAAAGTGTGTAGAGACACCTAGGGGGGGGGGGGGGGGGAGTGGGTTGGGGCAAACACTAGGTCAGGAAATATTAAGTGAAGCAGCCATAGAACTGAAGTCTCAGGGATACTAGAAATAGGGACTTACCAGTTTAAATGCCACAACACATTTGCTGGCCCTAATCTCCAAGCATTAAGCCCAGGATGTCAAGGGTACACAGTCAGGTAAATTTCTCACAATTCGAGCATAGCTCTATATGAATAAGATAACAAGTGGACATCATCAAGATTAGCATTCACTTAACTGGTCTTCACGCAGGCCGATTCAGACAGTATGAAGGACCAATCATAATATTATTTGTCCCAATACAGTGCTGTCACTTTTGGCAATACAGTGAGATGTGCCGATAGCAACAATGATTTTTGTAACCGCATAAAGGATTTGATTACCATTACATGTTAAATACTAAAAATGGAACATGGTGTAATATCTATAATACCATTATAAATATAAAAAATCAGTAATGACTGGTAGATGGTTGATACTGAGGTGGTTGAAATAGGTTTTAGAATTATAATCAATCGCATATTAATTTATCTGATTGGCTACCAGTCATTACTGATTTTTTATATTTATAGATATTGCACCATGTTCCTTTTTTAGTATTTAACATGTATCAATATCAGTTTAATTACTTAATTGTTCATTTATAGAAATAGTTTTTATTGATGTTGGACGATTATAGATGTTTTTATTCAAATTGAGTATATATGAGGGGTATAGATCATAGTTCCCCAGCCATGAAATTCTACGGGCACTTTGTCTCATTGACTGAGTGCAATAAAGTTTGATTTGAATATGGAACGCTACGTGCACTCTATGTTACGAAAGACCACGTAACATTTCCCACAGCTGGATTCCCGTCCCGCAGTGACGTCAGAGGACCACAAGGCGTCCTCGGATAGCAAGATCATGGATTATGTAAGTGTATATATACCTGTGTTGTTTTGTGTACTGTAATTACGAGCTTGAGAAAGGCACACCAGCCGAAACGCATTGCTCGGTGTTTCAAATAAAAAGTTTTATGTTCGTGGATATCTTGAAGATTGAGTTCTGCCGGTCTGATCTACACGAGCGCGGAGACTTTTTTCTTCCATATAGCCAATCTGTCATTGGAGGTGTGGCAGGGGGCACCAGCAGAGACCCAGAAGACAGGGGGGCCATTGCACAGATGAAGATGTGGATGGTCAGTGTCTAGCTAAGCAGGACTAAAAATTGAGCGGGGCCTAGCTGAAGACGGTGGTGATGACCTGACCAGAGACTGTCCACTGTATAAACATGGTGACTCCAGAAGGTTGTGCAGAGAATGAGTGCTGAGCCCTCCACCAGTGTTCAAGCTAGATTCTGACAATAAAGTTGGTGCACCAAGCAGACTTGGTACTGTAAGCCAAAGAGATGAAGTACCATTTGCTATGTACAGCTACTGCCAGCAAGAGATCGCCTGTATTGCTGTTAAGGCCAAGACAAAGACTGCTACCTTTCGGGCAGTAAGCCCTGTTTAAGAGACTGTTGAGCGGTGAGCACTAGGCCCATGTGTTAATGTTCGGAACTGTATCCTACTGAAGTCTATTACTCCTATGGAGTGAAGAATGTAGCTAGGTATATTTAGTAAAGTTTTTATCTTGCGGCACACACTGTGTGTCATCTCCATCTGTCTACTGCTGCATCATCATCCACCACCTGCATCTTACAAGTTCAGTGTTTTGTGGGAAGATGATTTTGAAATTCAAATCGAAAAGTTGCAACAAAAGTTTTACATTGAATAGCAGAAAGGTTAAAAGAGTAGAGAATAACCACATTCATTGCACAGCACCGCTGAGTAATTTGCTGTTGTAATTGGGATTTGTGTTTGTCATTTTTATATAAACACTTAGGGGTAACTGATTTTTCATCAGTCGTTTTTTTTTCTTTCAAGTGTCTGCCTGTAGGGATGTTGCTTGCAGTCACCTACACAGCTGCGCTTCAGCTCCACCAGAGACTGTAGGAGTTTATATTTATGTTGCTTAGGAATGAGATGCTAAGTTATATGACAGTCAAAACTCTGTGTAACTAAAAGGAATCACTCAAAACACGTCTCTATAACGTTCCTAACTCCATGTGGTGACAGACAGACAGACAGATATGAGATAGATAGATAGATAGATAGATAGATAGATAGATAGATAGATAGATAGATAGATAGATAGATAGATAGATATGAGACAGATAGATATGAGATAGATAGATGATAGATAAATAGATAGATAGATAGATATAGAGAGATAGATATGAGATAGATAGATATGAGATAGATAGATATTAGATAGATAGATAGATAATAGATAGATAGATAGATAGATAGATAGATAGATAGATAGATATAGATAGATAGACATGAGATAGATAGATAGATAGATATGAGACAGATAGATATGAGATAGATAGATATTAGATAGATAGATAGATAGATAGATATGAGATAGATATATAGATAAAGATAGATAGATATAGATAGAGAGATAGAGAGATAGATATGAGATAGTTATATAGATAAAGATTAGAGATGAGCGAACGTGTTCGTCCGAGCTTGATATTCGTGCGAATATTAGGGTGTTCGGGATGTTCGTTATTCGTAACGAACACCATGCGGTGTTCTGGTTACTTTCACTTACTTCCCTGAGACGTTTGCGCGCTTTTCTGGCCAATTGAAAGACAGGGAAGGCATTACAACTTCCCCCTGCAACGTTTAAGCCCTATACCACCCCCCCTGCTGTGAGTGGCTGGGGAGATCAGGTGTCCGCCTAATATAAAAGTCGGCCCCTCCCGCGGCTCGCCTCAGATGCCTGGTGAGTTAGATGAGGGACAGTGCTGTTTGTACCGGAGCTGCTGTAGGGAAAGAATTGGTAGTTAGTGTAGGCTTCAAGACCCCCAAAGGTCCTTATTAGGGCCACTGATAGCTGTGTGTTGGCTGCTGTTAGCAGTGGCAATTATTTTTTTTTCTCAAAATCGCCTCTGCAGAGCGTTGCACCCGGCATTAGGGACAGAAGTGTTGGATAGGCAGGGAGAGTGTTAGGAGTGAGTGTAGCCTTCAAGGACCTCAACGGTCCTTTCTAGGGCCATATTTAACCGTGTGCAGTACTGTGCTGGCTGCTGTTAGCTGTGCTGCATATTTTTTTTCTTCTCAAAATCGCCTCTGCAGAGCATTGCACCCTCCATTGATACTGCAGGGAAAGAATTGTATAGGCAGGGCCACAACACAGTTATTATTCATTGAATATACGCAGTGCGGCCTTTTGCTTGTAAAACAACTGAAAACAAATCTATTTGTCCAGCCTCTGTCCGTCCTAAGGGCTGTGGACACGTGTGAGCTGCGTGAACAACGTTAAAAAATCAGACGCACCCAGCTACGCTTTACTGCTGGCTTCGCCATTTGCTTTCCTTAATTGGGAAAAAAATACCTGCTCTGCCAGAGTTATAATAACTCTGCTACCCTCACGTTCTGTGACACATTAGCAGGGACACAGCACAGTTATTAAACTTAGATTATTCATTCACTAGAGGCAGTGGGGCCTTTCGTTTTCCAAAAAGGGAAAAAATTATATTTGGCCTGCAGTCTTGCGCCAATTTATTTCCTGCCTGTGAAATCAAATCACTGGTAATACAGCATGCTGAGGGGTAGGGGTAGGCCTAGAGGACGTGGACGCGGCCGAGGACGCGGAGGGCCAAGTCAGGGTGTGGGCACAGGCCGAGCTCCTGATCCCGGTGTGTCGCAGCCTACTGCTGCGCGATTAGGAGAGAGGCACGTTTCTGGCGTCCCCACATTCATCGCCCAATTAATGGGTCCACGCGGGAGACGGTTATTAGAAAATGAGCAGTGTGAGCAGGTCCTGTCCTGGATGGCAGAAAGTGCTTCGAGCAACCTATCGTCAACACGCAGTTCTGCGCCGTCCACTGCTGCAAATCCGAATCCTCTGTCTGCTGCTCCTCCCTCCTCCCAGCCTCCTCACTCCACTACAATGACACCTGCTCAGGAGCGGGAAGACTCCCAGGAACTGTTCTCGGGCCCCTGCTCAGATTGGGCAGCAGCGGTTCCTCTCCCACCAGAGGAGTTTATCGTCACTGATGCCCAACCATTCGAAAGTTCCCGGGGTCCGGGGGAAGAGGCTGGGGACTTCCGCCAACTGTCTCAACAACTTTCTGTGGGTGAGGAGGACGATGACGATCAGACACAGTTGTCTTGCAGTGAGGTAGTAGTAAGGGCAGTAAGTCCGAGGGAGCAGCGCACAGAGGATTCGGAGGAAGAGCAGCACCCTGCAGAGGCCGAGGTGCTCTAAGGTCTGGCAGTTTTTCACAGAGACGCCTGACGACCGACGAACAGTGGTGTGCAACCTTTGTTGCGCAAAGCTCAGCCGGGGAGCCAACACCAACAGCCTCACCACCACCACCATGCGCAGACATATGATGGCCAAGCACCCCACAAGGTGGGACGAAGGCCGTTCAGCGCCTCCGGTTTGCACCCCTGCCTCTCCCCCTGTGCCCCAACCTGCCACTGAGATGCAACCCCCCTCTCAGGACACAGGCACTACCGCCTCATGGCCTGCACCCACACCCTCATCTCCGCTGTCCTCGGCCCCATCCAGCAGTGTAGTTCAGCGCACCGTCCAGCCGTCGCTTGCGCAAGTGTTCGAGCGCAAGCGCAAGTACGCCGCCACGCACCCGCACGCTCAAACGTTAACCGTCCGCATAGCAAAATTCATCAGCCTTGAGATGCTGCCGTATAGGGTTGTGGAAACTGAGTCCTTCAAAAGTATCATGTAGGCGGCGGCCCCGCGCTACTCAGTTCCCAGTCGCCACTACTTTTCCCGATGTGCCGTCCCAGCCCTGCACGACCACGTCTCCCGCAACATTGTACGCGCCCTCACCAACGCGGTTACTGCCACGGTCCACTTAACTACGGACACGTGGACAAGCACAGGCGGGCAGGGCCACTACATCTCCCTGACGGCACATTGGGTGAATTTAGTGGAGGCTGGGACAGAGTCAGAGCCTGGGACCGCTCACGTCCTACCCACCCCCAGAATTGCGGGCCCCAGCTCGGTGCTGGTATCTGCGGAGGTGTATGCTTCCTCCACTAAAGCACCCTCCTCCTCCTCCTCCTCTGTCTCGCAATCAAGATGTGTTAGCAGCAGCATGTCGCCAGCAGTCGGTGTCGCGCGGTGTGGCAGCACAGCGGTGGGCAAGCATCAGCAGGCCGTGCTGAAACTACTCAGCTTAGGCGATAAGAGGCACACGGCCCACGAACTGCTGCAGGGTCTGACACAGCAGACCGACCGCTGGCTTGCGCCGCTGAGCCTCCAACCGGGCATGGTCGTGTGTGACAACGGCCGTAACCTGGTGGCGGCTCTGCAGCTCGGCAGCCTCACGCACGTGCTATGCCTGGCCCACGTCTTTAATTTGGTGGTTCAGCGCTTTCTGAAAAGCTACCCACGCTTGTCAGACCTGCTCGTAAAGGCGCGCCGGCTCTGCGCACATTTCCGCAAGTCCCACACGGACGCTGCCACCCTGCGCACCCTGCAACATCACTTTAAGCTGCCAGTGCACCGACTGCTGTGCGACGTGCCCACACGGTGGAACTCTACGCTCCACATGTTGGCCAGGCTCTATGAACAACGTAGAGCTATAGTCGAATACCAACTCCAACATGGGCGGCGCAGTGGGAGTCAGCCTCCTCAATTCCTTTCAGAAGAGTGGGCCTGGTTGGCAGACATCTGCCATGTCCTTGGTAATTTTGAGGAGTCTACCCAGGTGGTGAGCGGCGATGCTACAATCATTAGCGTCACCATTCCTCTGCTATGCATCTTGAGAAATTCCCTGCAAACCATAAAGGCAGCTGCTTTGCTCTCGGAAACGGGGGCGGGGGAAGACAGTATGCCGCTGGATAGTCAGGGCACCCTCCTGTCTATTTCTCAGCGCGTACAGGAGGAGGAGGAGCATGAGGAGGATGAGGAGGAGGGGGAAGAGACAGCTTGGCCCGCTGCTGACGGTACACCGGCTGATTGCCTGTCATCCTTTCAGCGTGTATGGCCTGAGGAGGAGGAGGAGGATCCTGAAAGTGATCTTCCTAGTGAAGACAGCCATGTGTTGCGTACTGGTACCCTGGCACACATGGCTGACTTCATGTTAGGATGCCTTTCTCGTGACCCTCGCGTTGCACGCATTCTGGCCACAACGGATTACTGGGTGTACACACTGCTCGACCCACGCTATAAGGAGAACCTGCCCACTCTCATTCCCGAAGAGGAAAGGGGTTCGAGAGTGTCGCTATACCACAGGACCCTTGCGGACAAGCTGATGGTAAAATTCCCATCCGACAGCGCTAGTGGCAGAAGGCGCAGTACCGAGGGCAAGGTAGCAGGGGAGGTGCGGAGATCGAGCAGCATGTACATCCCAGGCAGTGCAACAGTCTTTAAGGGCCTGGCCAGCTTTATGGCTCCCCACCAAGACTGTGTCACCGCTCCCCAGTCAAGGCTGAGTCGGCGGGAGCACTGTAAAAGGATGGTGAGGGAGTACGTAGCCGATCGCACGACCATCCTCGGTGACGCCTCTGCCCCCTACAACTACTGGGTGTCGAAGCTGGACACGTGGCCTGAACTAGCGCTGTATGCCCTGGAGGTGCTTGCTTGTCCTGCGGCTAGCGTCTTGTCGGAGAGGGTGTTTAGTGCGGCTGGGGGAATCATCACAGATAAGCGTAGCCGCTTGTCAACCCACAGTGCCGACAGGCTAACACTCATCAAGATGAACAAAGGCTGGATTTCCCCAGACTTCTGTTCTCCACCAGCGGACAGCAGCGATACGTAAGCAATACGTAGGCTGCACCCGCGGATGGAAGCTACGTTCTCTCTCACCATCCAAAACGGGGACATTTCTGCTTCATCAATCTGTGTCTAGTATTCCTCCTCCTCCTCCTCCTCCTGCTACTCCTCCTGAAACCTCACGTAATCACGCTGAACGGGCAATTTTTCTTAGGGCCACAAGGCTCACTCAAATAATTTTTCTAAACAATTTTTAAAAGTTTCAATGCTCTTAAAAGCGTTGGAACTGTAACTTGAACCAATTTTTCGTTACACTGGGCTGCCTCCAGGCCTAGTTACCACTTAAGCCACATTAACCAAAGCAATTAATGGGTTTCACCTGCCCTCTTGGCTGGCCATGGCCAATTTTTGGGATGTACATTAGTACTGTTGATACAGCAATTTTTGTGGGCCCTCGCCTACAGTGTAATCAAATAAATTTTTAGCCCACCTGCATTAAGCACGACATTACTACCTCAGCTGTGTTGGGCAATGCAATGGGATATTTCTATGTACCGCCGGTGGGTTCCAGGGAGCCACCCATGCTGTAGGTGCACACGGAGTGTAACCTACATGTGTCCACTTGTAAAGAACCCCAGTCTGACTGGGGCATGCAGTGTGGGCCGAAGCCCACCTGTATTACGCACGACATTACTACCTCAGCTGTGTTGGGCAATGCAATGGGATATTTCTATGTACCGCCGGTGGCTTCCTGGCACCCACCCGGGCAGTGGGTCCACAGGGAGTGTAACCTACATGTGTCCACTTCTAAAGAACCCCAGTCAGACTGGGGCATGCAGTGTGGGCCGAAGCCCACCTGTATTACGCACGACATTACTACCTCAGCTGTGTTGGGCAATGCAATGGGATATTTCTATGTACCGCCGGTGGGTTCCAGGGAGCCACCCATGCTGTAGGTTCACACGGAGTGTAACCTACATGTGTCCACTTGTAAAGAACCCCAGTCTGACTGGGGCATGCAGTGTGGGCCGAAGCCCACCTGTATTACGCACGACATTAGTACCTCAGCTGTGTTGGGCAATGCAATGGGATATTTCTATGTACCGCCGGTGGCTTCCTGGCACCCACCCAGGCAGTGGGTCCACAGGGAGTGTAACCTACATGTGTCCACTTGTAAAGAACCCCAGTCTGACTGGGGCATGCAGTGTGGGCCGAAGCCCACCTGTATTACGCACGACATTAGTACCTCAGCTGTGTTGGGCAATGCAATGGGATATTTCTATGTACCGCCGGTGGCTTCCTGGCACCCACCCAGGCAGTGGGTCCACAGGGAGTGTAACCTACATGTGTCCACTTCTAAAGAACCCCAGTCAGACTGGGGCATGCAGTGTGGGCCGAAGCCCACCTCTATTACGCACGACATTACTACCTCAGCTGTGTTGGGCAATGCAATGGGATATTTTTGTGTACCGCCGGTGGGTTCCAGGGAGCCACCCATGCTGTCGGTCCACAGGGACTTCACAATAGGGAGTTGTACCTGCCTGTGTCTATGAATTAAAAAGCCCGGTCTAACTGGGGCATGCAGACACCTTGACAGAATGAATAGTGTGTGGCACATAGGTTCCCCATTGCTATGCCCACGTGTGCAGCTCCTGATGGCGGTGGCACAGGATTCTATTTCTCATTGCTTCTGTACAGCATTGTGGGCTATTGCCCCGCCCCTTTTAAAGAGGGTCGCTGCCTAGCCGTGCCAACCCTCTGCAGTGTGTGCCTGCGGTTCCTCCTCATGGCAGACGCACTTATAAATAGACATGAGGGTGGTGTGGCATGAGGGCAGCTGAAGGCTGCGCAGGGACACTTTGGTGTGCGCTGTGGTGGTGGTGGGGGGGTTGGGCAGCATGTAACCCAGGAGAAGTGGCAGTGGAGTGTCATGCAGGCAGTGATTGTGCTTTGTTGGAGGTAGTGTGGTGCTTAGCTAAGGTATGCATTGCTAATGAGGGCTTTTCAGAAGTAAAAGTTGTTAGGAGGGGGGGGCCCACTCTTGCCGGTATTGTGGCTTAATAGTGGGACCTGTGAACTTGAGATGCAGCCCAACATGTAGCCCCTCGCCTGCCCTATCCGTTGCTGTGTCGTTCCCATCACTTTGTTGAATTGCCCAGATTTTCACACATGAAAACCTTAGCGAGCATCGGCGAAATACAAAAATGTTCTGGTCGCCCATTGACTTCAATGGGGTTCGTTGTTCGAAACGAACCCTCGAACATCGCGGGAAGTTCGTTCCGAATAACGAACACCCGAACATTTTGGTGTTCGCTCATCTCTAATAAAGATAGATAGATAGATATAGATAGAGAGATAGATATGAGATATATAGATTAGATTAATAAAAACTATTGTCATTTTGTTTTAAAAAGTGATATGGGGACAAATCAAGGACATACAGGTACAAACCTACTACGGGGCCCATATCTTAGAGAGCTGTAGGCTGCTGGGCCACTTGATAATGTGCTTATTAAGCAGGAGAAGTCCATGAAGGAAAAACAAACTATTAACTTATCTATCATAGAATAATAGAATGGTAGAGTTGGAAGGGACCTCCAGGGTCATCGAGTCCAACCCCCTGCTCAGTGCAGGATTCACTAAATCATCCCAGACAGATATTTGTCCAGCCTTTGTTTGAACACTTCCATTGAAGGAGAACTCACCACCTCCCGTGGTAACCTGTACCACTCATTTTGCTCCCCATGCCATTCCACTTTGGCCCCCTGGTCCTTCATTCTTCCAGGTAGCACATTTGCGTGCTAAATGGCACATGACATCTGAGGCCAGAAAATGAGAAATAAAAAGTGACACTTTACTTTATGAAGGGCACTAAATGCTATTGGAAAAGCAAGGGGACAAAGATTTCATAGAAGTGTTGTGGCCAGGGAAAGTCTACAGAAATTCTTCCATTCTTCCTCCATTAAGTTCCTAATGAGCATGTTCAGTTCCAGTGTGCTTAACTTGTATTAAAAAATTAAGCACAGATGGTAATGTTGGTGCATTTTTTGGCAAATTGTACTGTCCTTAAACATAGCAACATTTTAACCCTTTAATTATGGAAGGCATAATCCAAATGTTAAAGTCAGGGGGACACTAAGATAGCAAGATAGCCAGGGAATGCAGGTGATGTCTAATTCCCACCAAGGTGTGTGGGCATTAGAGAAAGTACCAAATACAGAGTTTTTGCTGATATGGTGTAGAGGCATTGCAATAGAGCAATTTTTCTCTGTGGGCTTGCTATTGGTACAGTCCTAAAATTAGAGAGGTATTCAGGAGGCTGCTGAAGAGTTTCAGGAGATCCGGCTGTGCAAGAGTGAGGGGTACCAAAAGAAGTATGCCAGACCTCGTGCATGCCAGCATAAGTGGCTTATGTCTAGTCAGTGGTCACGGATACCAATCCACAGTGGTCTTAATTGCAAGCCATCTGGCTTGTTCAGAAACTGCCGTCTATCAGTTGTGGTCATCCGTTGAGTTCACTCAAGCAATAAAAAGTACATTGCAAATCAGAAAGTCTTAGCCTATGTACCTATGTGATTTCCAGTGCCACACAGCATCCCCTGGGTCTCAGAACTTTGGCCCCACATGGAATCAATGTGCTGCTGTATGATGTTAGAGATATTTTCTCTGCAATGTTTCTAGTTAGAGATGAGCGAGCACCAAAATGCTCGGGTGCTCGTTACTCGGGACGAACTTTTCGCGATGCTCGAGGGTTCGTTTCGAGTAACGAACCCCATTGAAGTCAATGGGCGACCCGAGCATTTGTGTATATCGCCGATGCTCGCTAATGTTTTCATTTGTGAAAATCGGGGCAATTCAAGAAAGTGATGGGAACGACACAGCAACGGATAGGGCAGGCGAGGGGCTACATGTTGGGCTGCGTCTCAAGTTCACAGGTCCCACTATTAAGCCACAATAGCGGCAAGAGTGCCCCCCCCCCCCCCCCGCACTGTCAGCATAAAGATCGTTCTTCTCTGCCATAGCTGTAACAGCTGTGGCAGAGAAGAACGATGTTAGCCCATTGAATTCAATGGAGCCAGCAATACAGCAGGTTCCACTGAAAGCAATGGGCTGCCGGCGATCGCGGGATGAATTGTCGGGAAGGGCTTAAATATATAAGCCCTTCCCTGCAATTCATCCAGAAATGTGTTACAATAAAAATATATACCGGCGTATAAGGCGACGGGGCGTATAAGACGACCCCCAACTGTCACCTTATACGCCGGGAATACAGCGGAGCAAAGAATAAAAATCATTACTCACTTCACCGGGCGTTCTGCGTTGCTCCTGCAGGCTGTCGCTCCCTACCGGTCCCAGGCAGAGCATTGCTTTCTGGACGCAGTGGTTGAAATCCCCGCCTCCAGAAACACACGTGCCTTCAGCCAATCACAGCTATTCAATGACATCATTGTCATTGGCTGTGATTGGCTGAAGGCACGTGTGTTTCTGGAAGCGGGGATTTAAAGCCCTTCGTAGAGAAAGCAATGCTCTGCCTGGGACCAGGAGGGAGCGACAGCCTGCAGCAGCACCGCAGAACGCCGGGGGAGGTGAGTAATGATTTTTATTCTTTGCTCCGCTGTATTACCGGCGTATAAGGTGACAGTTGGGGGGTCGTCTTATACGCCCCGTCGCCTTATATGCCGGTATATATTTTTATTGTAACACATTTCTGGATGAATTGCAGGGAAGGGCTTATATATTTAAGCCCTTCCCGACAATTCATCCCGCGATCGCCGGCAGCCCATTGCTTTCAGTGGAACTTGCTGTATTGCTGGCTCCATTGAATTCAATGGGCAAACATCGTTCTTCTCTGCCACAGCTGTTACAGCTGTGGCAGAGAAGAATGATTTGTCTTCTATATGTTCTCAATGGGATCGGCGCTGCTGCCGCCGGCCCCATTGAGGGCATATAGAGAAGAGAACAGGAATCGCAGATCGCAGATAGGTGCGATCTGCGATTTCTATGGCCTTAAGAAGGACCGTTGGGGTTCTTGAAACCTAAAATACTCCTAACACTCTCCCTATAGCAGCTCCACCAAGATACCACTTTCCCTGAACTATGTCAGAATGCATCTGTGGCGAGCCGCGGGAGGGGCAGATTTTAATACTCGGGTGACACCTAATCTCGCCAGCCACTCACTGCAGGGGGGGGTATAGGGCTTGAACGTCGCAGGGGGAAGTTGTAATGCCTTCCCTGTCTTTCTATTGGCCAGAAAAGCGCACAAATTTCTCAGGGAAGAAAGTGAAAGTAACCCGAACATCGCGTGGTACTCGTCACGAGTAACGAGCATCTCGAACACCCTAATACTCGAACGAGTATCAAGCTCGGACGAGTATGCTCGCTCATCTCTATTTCTAGTACAAAATATTTGCAAACACAGTTTAATGTATGGAGTTACTATAGCACTGAGAACAAAGACCCTATTTTAGTTTTAAATGCAGATGAGGTTTGTTTATGGGATGCAAAAACTGGAGGACATGGTAATTACTGTAGGTTTGGGGTCAGGGGCCAACATAAAGTGCAGAGGGCCTCAGTGCAAAGAATGTGCCTGGTCTGTATTTACACATCTATAGAGCTCTATAAAGAAGCACTACGGACATCGGTTGCAAAATCAGGTTAGCCTCTGTCATATAAGTTTGTGCAACATGAAAATATGCCCTTAATCGTAAAGGTCTTCTGCAAGTTTTAGTTTCACATAAAAGAATTCTAAGACTGTAGACCATACAGTGACTACAATACTGATCAGACACAGTCCAAGGCAAGATAAACATTTACATTTAGTAGCTCACAGGTGATGTCATCACTGTGTAACGTCTCCCTCATACGAGAACTAGTGAACTGCATACGGGACTCGCAAGCAGACATGACAAAACGACTGACTTACACTCAAAAAACTTACCTAGCATACCTGCACGCATTCACAGATGGAATTACTACAGTACGTACAAGGTATTGGTTCAGGTTTTCGCCAATATACTTTAGCCCACAAGCCTGTGACAAGGGTCCTTGTTGTCTCGTGGGTCCCTACTCTAACAAGACAGCAACCCTGTGAGTCTTGCCTGCAAGCTCGGTGATCGTCCCAATAGGGGCAGCACCACGCGGGAACCTAAGGGGCTAGCTCACCCTTGATGAAAAACGATCCAAGCAGAACAGGACACAGTTCACACCACATGTCCTCTACCCTGCATAGATACACAGACACGTAGTTATTCACACCAATACACCCTGAACAGGACTGTTCATCTCATGTCCGGCTAGCTACCCAGACCATGTCGCTGTTCACCTTCAGAACAACATGCATGAATGCAAACACAAGGGTACTAGAAGGGGAATGAGGAAACCAGCACTTCCTAGCCAGAGCGGCTGGTATTTATGTGCAGCAGACCGGTGGTGATTGGTTGGCTGGAGAAACTCCACACCCAGCCAGCTTAATTATCCCACACGTGTGAAGGTTTGCTCCTGGAAACCCATAGTACTACAGGTCCCAGAAGTACAACCTAATAGTATCTTTCCTTTAACCCCTTAAG
This sequence comes from Eleutherodactylus coqui, assembly GCF_035609145.1. Classification (NCBI taxonomy): domain Eukaryota; kingdom Metazoa; phylum Chordata; class Amphibia; order Anura; family Eleutherodactylidae; genus Eleutherodactylus; species Eleutherodactylus coqui. The sequence continues at coordinate 81,658,999 of NC_089849.1, forward strand.
GACATGGCCTATTTTGGGCTTAAGGACGCAACAATTTTTGGCGGATTTTCATCTCAATTTTTCAAAAGCCATAACTATTTAATTTTTCCGTTGAGGCGGTCGTATAAGGGCTTGTTTTTTGCGTGCTGTACTGTAGTTTTTGGGTGCCATTTTTAGGAATATAGACTATATTGTCAAACTTTTATTATTTTCTTTATGATAACAGGGAGAGAAAACGCATCAATTCTGCCATAGATTTTTAATTTTTTTTTAATAGCGTTAATCATGCAGCATAAATGATACAATACCTTTTTTCTGTGGGCTGGTATGATTACAACGATACCAAAATTCTTATTTTTTTTTTTTAGGTTTTTCCACTTTTCTGCAAAAACCCTTTTTTGGAAATCTTTTTTTTTTTCTATATCACTGCATTCAAAGTCCTGTAACTTTTTTATTTCTCTATGTACAGAGATCTGTGAGGGCTTATTTTTTGCAAGACGAGCTGTCGTTTTTATTGGTAGCATTTTGGGGAATATACAACTTTTTTGATCACTTTTATTGATTTTTTGCATTTTGCCTCTGTTTTTAGCGCTTTTTTTTACGCTTTTTGCCATACAAAATAAAAAGCATGTTCAACTTTTTGTACACATCGTTACTAGAGATGAGCGAACACCAAAATGTTCGGGTGCTCGTTATTCGGAACGAACTTCCCGCGATGCTCGAGGGTTCGTTTCGAACAACGAACCCCATTGAAGTCAATGGGCGACCAGAGCATTTTTGTATTTCGCCGATGCTCGCTAAGGTTTTCATGTGTGAAAATCTGGGCAATTCAACAAAGTGATGGGAACGACACAGCAACGGATAGGGCAGGCGAGGGGCTACATGTTGGGCTGCATCTCAAGTTCACAGGTCCCACTATTAAGCCACAATACCGGCAAGAGTGGGCCCCCCCCCCCCCCCCAACAACTTTTACTTCTGAAAAGCCCTCATTAGCATGGCATACCTTTGCTAAGCACCACACTAGCTACAACAAAGCACAATCACTGCCTGGATGACACTCCACTGCCACTTCTCCTGGGTTACATGCTGCCCAACCGCCCCCCCTCCCCCCCACAGCGCACACCAAAGTGTCCCTGCGCAGCCTTCAGCTGCCCTCATGCCACGCCACACTCATGTCTATTTAGAAGTGCGTCTGCCATGAGGAGGAACCGCAGGCACACACTGCAGAGGGTTGGCACGGCTAGGCAGCGACCCTCTTTAATAGGGGCGGGGCGATAGCCCACAATGCTGTACAGAACCAATGAGAAATAGAATCCTGTGCCACCGCCATCAGGAGCTGCACACGTGGGCATAGCAATGGTGAACCTATGTGCCACACACTATTCATTCTGTCAAGGTGTCTGCATGCCCCAGTCAGACTGGTAATATGCACCTTAACAGTAACCGCGTTGGTGGTAATGTGGTGGTGACTGCGGACCTAGTAGCACGGTTGTATTTTGTTGGTTTTCGGAATGTGGCCAGGATTAAGTGGGCCGTGGCGGGGGGATGGTGTGGGGGCTCTCTTGTTGTGTCGGTAAAGGTGAAATTCTTGGACTGCCACCAGACGAACCAATGCAAAGGCATTTGCCAACAATGTTTTCCCTGTTGGAGGAGGAGGGGGATGTTTTTGAGGCACTACGTGTCCTCTCCACGTGTCCGTGGTTATATGCACCTTAACAGTAACCGCGTTGGTGGTAATGTGGTGGTGACTGCGGACCTAGTAGCACGGTTGTATTTTGTTGGTTTTCGGAATGTGGCCAGGATTAAGTGGGCCGTGGTGGGGGGATGGTGTGGGGGCTCTCTTGTTGTGTCGGTAAAGGTGAAATTCTTGGACTGCCACCAGACGAACCAATGCAAAGGCATTTACCAACAATGTTTTCCCTGTTGGAGGAGGAGGGGGATGTTTTTGAGGCACTACGTGTCCTCTCCACGTGTCCGTTCCATGTCAGCAATAGTAGCACTCAAGACAGGCCCCTAGTAACAATTCCGAAGCAGCAGTATAGCGGGAGCGCAGTCTTCGTTCCATGTAAGCAATAGTAGCACTCAAGACAGGCCCCAGTAACAATTCCGAAGCAGCAGTATAGCGGGAGCGCAGTCTTCGTTCCATGTAAGCAATAGTAGCACTCAGGACAGGCCCCATTAACAATTCTGAAGCAGCAGTATAGCGGGAGCGCAGTCTTCGTTCCATGTCAGCAATAGTAGCACTCAGGACAGGCCCCATTAACAATTCTGAAGCAGCAGTATAGCGGGAGCGCAGTCTTCGTTCCATGTCAGCAATAGTAGCACTCAGGACAGGCCCCATTAACAATTCTGAAGCAGCAGTATAGCGGGAGCGCAGTCTTCGTTCCATGTCAGCAATAGTAGCACTCAAGACAGGCCCCAGTAACAATTCTGAAGCAGCAGTATAGTGGGAGCGCAGTCTTAGTTCCATTTCAGTAGCCTTAGTATAGCCAAGGCACAAGTTACATTTATGTAGCTAAAGTGTAGGCCAACCCCACACACCTTTCTGTACCATGAGTGCAGGCGAAGAACATAGAAATTACTATGATTACACTGTAGGTGAGGGCCCCAAAAAATTGGTGTACCAACAGTACTAATGTACCTCAGTAAAAATTGGCCATGCCCAACCAAGATGGCAGGTGAATCGCTTTGGTTAATGTGGCTTAAGTGGTAACTAGGCCTGGAGGCAGCCCAGTGTAACGAAAAATTGGTTCAAGTTAAAGTTCCAACGCTTTTAAGCGCATTGAAACTTATAAAAATTGTTCAGAAAAATTATTTGAGTGAGCCTTGTGGCCCTAAGAAAAATTGCCCGTTCAGCGTGATTACGTGAGGTTTCAGGAGGAGTAGCAGGAGGAGGAGGAGGAGGAATATTAGACACAGATTGATGAAGCAGAAATGTCCCCGTTTTGGATGGTGAGAGAGAACGTAGCTTCCATCCGCGGGTGCAGCCTACGTATTGCTTACGTATCGCTGCTGTCCGCTGGTGGAGAACAGAAGTCTGGGGAAATCCAGCCTTTGTTCATCTTGATCAGTGTTAGCCTGTCGGCACTGTCGGTTGACAAGCGGCTACGCTTATCTGTGATGATTCCCCCAGCCGCACTAAACACCCTTTCCGACAAGACGCTAGCCGCAGGACAAGCAAGCACCTCAAGGGCATACAGCGCTAGTTCAGGCCACGTGTCCAGCTTCGACACCCAGTAGTTGTAGGGGGCAGAGGCGTCACCAAGGATGGTCGTGCGATCCGCTACGTACTCCCTCACCATCCTTTTACAGTGCTCCCGCCGACTCAGCCGTGACTGGGGAGCGGTGACACAGTCTTGGTGGGGAGCCATAAAGCTGGCCAGGCCCTTAAAGACTGTTGCACTGCCTGGGATGTACATGCTGCTCGATCTCCGCACCTCCCCTGCTACCTTGCCCTCGGTACTGCGCCTTCTGCCACTAGCGCTGTCGGCTGGGAATTTTACCATCAGCTTGTCCGCAAGGGTCCTGTGGTATAGCAACACTCTCGAACCCCTTTCCTCTTCGGGAATCAGAGTGGGCAGGTTCTCCTTATAGCGTGGGTCGAGCAGTGTGTACACCCAGTAATCCGTCGTGGCCAGAATGCGTGCAACGCGAGGGTCACGAGAAAGGCATCCTAACATGAAGTCAGCCATGTGTGCCAGGGTACCAGTACGCAACACATGGCTGTCCTCACTAGGAAGATCACTTTCAGGATCCTCCTCCTCCTCCTCCTCCTCCTCCTCCTCAGGCCATACACGCTGAAAGGATGACAGGCAATCAGCCGGTGTACCGTCAGCAGCGGCCCAAGCTGTCTCTTCCCCCTCCTCCTCATCCTCCTCATGCTCCTCCTCCTCCTCCTGTACGCGCTGAGAAATAGACAGGAGGGTGCCCTGACTATCCAGCGGCATACTGTCTTCCCCCGCCCCCGTTTCCGAGCGCAAAGCAGCTGCCTTTATGGTTTGCAGGGAATTTCTCAAGATGCATAGCAGAGGAATGGTGACGCTAATGATTGTAGCATCGCCGCTCACCACCTGGGTAGACTCCTCAAAATTACCAAGGACATGGCAGATGTCTGCCAACCAGGCCCACTCTTCTGAAAGGAATTGAGGAGGCTGACTCCCACTGCGCCGCCCATGTTGGAGTTGGTATTCGACTATAGCTCTCCGTTGTTCATAGAGCCTGGCCAACATGTGGAGCGTAGAGTTCCACCGTGTGGGCACGTCGCACAGCAGTCGGTGCACTGGCAGCTTAAAGTGATGTTGCAGGGTGCGCAGGGTGGCAGCGTCCGTGTGGGACTTGCGGAAATGTGCGCAGAGCCGGCGCGCCTTTACGAGCAGGTCTGACAAGCGTGGGTAGCTTTTCAGAAAGCGCTGAACCACCAAATTAAAGACGTGGGCCAGGCATGGCACGTGCGTGAGGCTGCCGAGCTGCAGAGCCGCCACCAGGTTACGGCCGTTGTCACACACGACCATGCCCGGTTGGAGGCTCAGCGGCGCAAGCCAGCGGTCGGTCTGCTGTGTCAGACCCTGCAGCAGTTCGTGGGCCGTGTGCCTCTTATCGCCTAAGCTGAGTAGTTTCAGCACGGCCTGCTGACGCTTGCCCACCGCTGTGCTGCCACACCGCGCGACACCGACTGCTGGCGACATGCTGCTGCTAACACATCTTGATTGCGAGACAGAGGAGGAGGAGGAGGAGGAGGGTGCTTTAGTGGAGGAAGCATACACCTCCGCAGATACCAGCACCGAGCTGGGGCCCGCAATTCTGGGGGTGGGTAGGACGTGAGCGGTCCCAGGCTCTGACTCTGTCCCAGCCTCCACTAAATTCACCCAATGTGCCGTCAGGGAGATGTAGTGGCCCTGCCCGCCTGTGCTTGTCCACGTGTCCGTAGTTAAGTGGACCGTGGCAGTAACCGCGTTGGTGAGGGCGCGCACAATGTTGCGGGAGACGTGGTCGTGCAGGGCTGGGACGGCACATCGGGAAAAGTAGTGGCGACTGGGAACTGAGTAGCGCGGGGCCGCCGCCTCCATGATACTTTTGAAGGACTCCGTTTCCACAACCCTATACGGCAGCATCTCAAGGCTGATGAATTTTGCGATGCGGACGGTTAACGTTTGAGCGTGCGGGTGCGTGGCGGCGTACTTGCGCTTGCGCTCCAACAGTTGCGCTAACGACGGCTGGACTGTGCGGTGCGAGACATTGGTGGATGGGGCCGAGGACAGCGGAGGTGAGGGTGTGGGTGCAGGCCATGAGACGGTCGTGCCTGTGTCCTGAGAGGGGGGTTGCATCTCAGTGGCAGGTTGGGGCACAGGGGGAGAGGCAGGGGTGCAAACCGGAGGCGCTGAACGGCCTTCGTCCCACCTTGCGGGGTGCTTGGCCATCATATGTCTGCGCATGGTGGTGGTGGTGAGGCTGTTGGTGTTGGCTCCCCGGCTGAGCTTTGCGCGACAAAGGTTGCACACCACAGTTCGTCGGTCGTCAGGCGTCTCTGTGAAAAACTGCCAGACCTTAGAGCACCTCGGCCTCTGCAGGGTGGCATGGCGCGAGGGGGCGCTTTGGGAAACAGTTGGTGGATTATTCGGTCTGGCCCTGCCTCTACCCCTGGCCACCGCACTGCCTCTTGCAACCTGCCCTGCTGATGCCCTTGACTCCCCCTCTGAAGACCTGTCCTCCTGAGTAAGCGTTGCACACCAGGTGGGGTCAGTCACCTCATCGTCCTGCTGCTCTTCCTCCGAATCCTCTGTGCGCTGCTCCCTCGGCCTTACTGCCCTTACTACTACCTCACTGCAAGACAACTGTGTCTGATCGTCATCGTCCTCCTCACCCACAGAAAGTTGTTGAGACAGTTGGCGGAAGTCCCCAGCCTCATCCCCCGGACCCCGGGAACTTTCGAATGGTTGGGCATCAGTGACTATAAACTCCTCTGGTGGGAGAGGAACCGCTGCTGCCCAATCTGAGCAGGGGCCCGAGAACAGTTCCTGGGAGTGTTCCCGCTCCTGAGCAGGTGTCATTGTAGTGGAGTGAGGAGGCTGGGAGGAAGGAGGAGCAGCAGACAGAGGATTCGGATTTGCAGCAGTGGACGGCGCAGAACTGCGTGTTGACGATAGGTTGCTCGAAGCACTTTCTGCCATCCAGGACAGGACCTGCTCACACTGCTCATTTTCTAATAACCGTCTCCCGCGTGGACCCATTAATTGGGCGATGAATGTGGGGACGCCAGAAACGTGCCTCTCTCCTAATCGCGCAGCAGTCGGCTGCGACACACCGGGATCAGGAGCTCGGCCTGTGCCCACACCCTGACTTGGCCCTCCGCGTCCTCGGCCGCGTCCACGTCCTCTAGGCCTACCCCTACCCCTCAGCATGCTGTATTACCAGTGATTTGATTTCACAGGCAGGAAATAAATTGGCGCAAGACTGCAGGCCAAATATAATTTTTGCCCTTTTTGGAAAACGAAAGGCCCCACTGCCTCTAGTGAATGAATAATCTAAGTTTAATAACTGTGCTGTGTCCCTGCTAATGTGTCACAGAACTTGAGGGTAGCAGAGTTATTAACTCTGGCAGAGCAGGTATTTTTTTCCCAATTAAGGAAAGCAAATGGCAAAGCCAGCAGTAAAGCGTAGCTGGGTGCGTCTGATTTAGCAATGTTGTTCACGCAGCTCACACGTGTCCACAGCCCTTAGGACGGACAGAGGCTGGACAAATAGATTTGTTTTCAGTTTTTTTCCACCAAAAGGCAGCACTGCGTATATTCAATGAACATGAGAAGTTTAATAACTGTGCTGTGTCCCTGCTTATGTGTCACAGAACGTGAGGGTAGCAGAGTTATTATAACTCTGGCAGAGCAGGTATTTTTTTCCCAATTAAGGAAAGCAAATGGCAAAACCAGCAGTAAAGCGTAGCTGGGTGCGTCTGATTTAGCAATGTTGTTCACGCAGCTCACACGTGTCCACCGCCCTTAGGACGGACAGAGGCTGGACAAATAGATTTGTTTTCAGTTTTTTTCCACCAAAAGGCAGCACTGCGTATATTCAATGAACATGAGAAGTTTAATAACTGTGCTGTGTCCCTGCTTATGTGTCACAGAACGTGAGGGTAGCAGAGTTATTATAACTCTGGCAGAGCAGGTATTTTTTTCCCAATTAAGGAAAGCAAATGGCAAAGCCAGCAGTAAAGCGTAGCTGGGTGCGTCTGATTTAGCAATGTTGTTCACGCAGCTCACACGTGTCCACCGCCCTTAGGACGGACAGAGGCTGGACAAATAGATTTGTTTTCTGTTTTTTTCCACCAAAAGGCAGCACTGCGTATATTCAATGAACATGAGAAGTTTAATAACTGTGCTGTGTCCCTGCTTATGTGTCACAGAACGTGAGGGTAGCAGAGTTATTAACTGTGGCAGAGCAGGTATTTTTTTTCCCAATTAAGGAAAGCAAATGGCGAAGCCAGGAGTAAAACGTAGCTGGGTGCGTATGATTTTTACAGGTTGCAGACGCAGCCGACACGTGTCCACCGGCGTTAGGACGGACAGAGGCAGGACAAATAGAATTATTTTCACTTGTTTTACAAGCAAAAGGCCGCACTGCGTATATTCTATGAATAATAACTGTGTTGTGGCCCTGCCTATACAATTCTTTCCCTGCAGTATCAATGGAGGGTGGAATGCTCTGCAGAGGCGATTTTGAGAAGCCAAAAAAAAATGCAGCACAGCTAACAGCAGCCTGGACAGTACTGCACACGGATAAATATGGCCCTAGAAAGGACCGTTGAGGTTCTTGAAGGCTACACTCACTCCTAACACTCTCCCTGCCTATGCAGCACTTCTGTCCCTAATGCCGGGTGCAATGCTCTGCACTGCCGATTTTGAGAAAAAAAAAATTTGCCACTGCTAACAGCAGCCAACACACAGCTATCAGTGGCCCTAATAAGGACCTTTGGGGGTCTTGAAGCCTACACTAACTACCAATTCTTTCCCTACAGCAGCTCCGGTACAAACAGCACTGTCCCTCATCTAACTCACCAGGCATCTGAGGCGAGCCGCGGGAGGGGCCGACTTTTATGTTCGGGTGACACCTGATCTTCCCAGCCACTCACAGCAGGGGGGTGGTATAGGGCTTGAACGTCACAGGGGGAAGTTGTAATGCCTTCCCTGTCTTTCAATTGGCCAGAAAAGCGCGCAAACGTCTCAGGGAAGTAAGTGAAAGTAACCAGAACACCGCATGGTGTTCGTTACGAATAACGAACATCCCGAACACCCTAATATTCGCACGAATATCAAGCTCGGAAGAACACGTTCGCTCATCTCTAATCGTTACGGATGCGTCAATACCAAATGTGTACCATTTTTTTTTTTTTTTACCTTTTCTTATGCTAATATGAGAAAAAGCACAAAAAAGGTTTTTTTTACATTTCTTTTTTGCATTTTTCTTTTTTGTATTTTTCTTTTTTGTACATTTTTATTATCTATTTTTTACACCATCTGTGTCCCTCTGAGGGACGTAAAGCACAGGACTGTTGATCGCTGTGATAAGGCATGGCAGGACTTCTGTCCTGCCATGCCTTATCGTTTATACAGTGATCCCAGGCACTGGCAACACAGGACACCAGTATCTGGCATCCTGTTGCCATGGCAACAGGCCGGGCTCTCTGCGATTATATCGAGAGAGCCCGGCAACTTCACAGAGGCAGCGCGCTCCCTCTGTGAACCCTTTCCATGCCCCGATCTACATAGATCGCGGCAGAGAAGGGGTTAACAGTGGGAAGCGCATCTCCGATGGCCCCCCCCCCCCCCGCTGCTGCAGCGGGAAGCTGGCTATGACTGACAGTCGTTTCCCGCTGCGGGATAGCGCGAGATCAGTCGTGATCTCGCGCTATTCCTATGACATAAGGGTACGTCATTTTGCGGGAAGTACCCCGCTCCCATGACGTACCCTTACATCATGGGGATGGAAGGGGTTACAAAAAGGGACCTCTGGACAATTTAGTAAAAAAAAAAAAAATTACAACTCCTCCAACAGACCCATGTCAAAACAGAACTTATCCTACAGGCCTGACTCCAATGCTTGAACATCATAAACAGGGGGGAGTAACCTATAGTGCACCTCTGAACAGAACCACCTATGGCCTCAGTCACAGTCTGCAAAGAAAGTGCACAATCCCAGAGGGGAATAAAGATGGCAACCTCCCCTACTGACACAATGCCACAAAGGACTTATCCATACGGGCCTAATACAGACTCATATGTGTCAAAATCAAGAGAAGGAATAAAACACGGGTACATAACACATAGGGATCTGGTGCAAAATGTAAGGCTGTTTAATATGTAGTGTCCAGACCGGGCACGCTGGATTAGTAACTTGAAGTACTTACACAACAAGGGAAACACTGTCCCTAAATAGCAGGTCCCTTCCCTGGGTTAGGTTATTTAGGGACAGTGTTTTCCTTGTTGCGGTTGTCTGTATTGTTTAGCACAGTTTGGTGTGCATTAGCGTAAATACTTCAGGTTACAGATCCAGCGCGCCCAGTTTGGATGCGACACTCTGGATGGTTAATTTCCTTCCCATTCTTCTTCATCTTGTCCAGACCACCATGATGAGTTTTCTTGGCCAGGGCTCTATACTCCTGACATTTAGGGAGCTAGATATGTTAGGTATAATAGTTTGCTCCCCATGGACTTCTTTACATATGGACAGCTTTACATACGTGTGCAATGAACAAGGCTTTTTTGCACGCATTTCAGAGTATTTTGCTGTACTTTTTTTGCTCACGAGATATGTTAATTTGCACGCGGCAAACAAACGTACATATGGAAATGGCTAATTAATTCCAGATGTGACCTTTTTCCAGCGCAATTCCACAGTATTTCACGCATCTCCTTGTGCATTTGCACACCCCCATTGACTTCTATGGTGACCTTCCAGGCGCAAATAAGCAGAATGAGCGCACAAAATACGGAAATGTGACATAACACGTTGAAAGCATTTTTTAAATGGAGAAATAACGCTGCAAATTGCGCTATTTTCCTACAAGAAAGATGGAAACCTAATGGAACAGAAGCAAGCTGAAGCCTTTACATTTGCTTTCCGTTTTTTTTACACTCTATGGAAGTCAATGGGGAAAAAACTTGTTTTTCTCATTTTATTTCAGTTTCTCTCCTCCAAGAGCAGAGAGATGAAACCCCTGAACTGAGCCCTAACACAGGTGTGAAAACAGCCTTAACTATGTTCTGGCACTGTGGACAACTCATTAGACCATTCATTTACATGGTAACTGTAAAAAAGAATAGTGCAAAACAAGATCAACTTTCTAGTTGAGACACTTTCATCTCAGGCAATTAGTGAATTAGTACCACCCTGCCTAAATTGAGATGGAAAAGTAGTGTGGGTCGTGTATGAGGCGAATGCCCATCTCACCACATGGAATATGCCTCCATGATTAATAGGAAATCTAAAACAAGAAGTTGAAATAAATATTTCATAAAGAAACCTTTCAATTTTTCATTTATTCACTTCCACATTTTGTTTTCTGCGGAAGGCAGATGGAAAATAGAGGATGCAGTTATGTATTTATCTGATCGAAGCCAAGAGAAAACAGTCATTTCCACTGTAATCCGTCTGGCCTTTGCTAAAAAACAAGTCTTTGAATCTGTGTAATGATTTTAAATGATAACAATTTGTATTAAAATAATATATTGCCTTTGACATTCACTGTATAGAGATTAGCACTTAGATTAGAGAACCACATCCATGGGGCAGTAATAACCACTAATATGCCATCTACACGGTGTAGCTACAGGGATTCAGATTTACTATAGCAGTCAGTTCCATGCTGTGGTATATAATGTTCTTTCCTCTTAGGACTCTTTCCCACGAGCGTATAACGGACATTTTCACGGCTGGACGATATACGCTGTGATCTGATGCATTGGATTCCAATGCATCAGATCACATGGCCATATTCCTGAGACATAAAAGCGCCCGGCCAGCCTAATATAGCATTTTTACGTCGGGCCCAAAAGATAGTCCTAGAACTATCTTTTGATCCGGAATACGTCGGCCACTGCATGGGCTCCTATGGGAGCCCTTGGCAGTGCCGGTGGTGGGAGGGTGTTTAGCAGCGTGGCTGCTAAACTCCCTCCCTCTGCTCTCCTTTTCCCATGCAGGCTCACCTCTGCTCTCCTCCCCGCTCGTTCTTTGCAATGGGAGGGGGCGGGATGGGGGTGGAGCTAAACATCGGCCCGTCCTACCTCCTCCCATTGCTGGCTGTGGACAAGGGGCTGTATGTGAGTGGAGCTAAGCAGCCCACCGTCCCCCCCTTCCTTGTCCATAGCCATCAATAGGAGGAGGCAGGATGGGAAAGCACTTAGCTCCGCCCCCTCCCATTGCAAAGAATGAGCAGGGAGGAGAGCAGAGGTGAGCCTGCGATGGGGAGGGAGGGGAAAGGGGTGACGGCATAGTGACCTCGGCACATATGCGCCAGTGCCTATGCCATGTGAATGAGCGCACAAATGTTAGATTTGTCCGCCCGTTCACGAGCTTCTACTCCGCAGATGATAGCGTATATCGGCCAGCCGTGAAAACGCTGGACGATATATGCTCGTGGGAAAGAGCCCTTAAGAGGAAAGAACGTCAAGCCAACCCTTGTCCAGATCATCTTCCACTTAGAAACCGATGTCCCCACTGCGAAGAAAATCTGCGGATCAAAAATAGGTCTCTATAGTCACCTACGGACCCACCGGTAAACTTCTATACTTGGAAAGCAATCATGCACGGCCATGAGTGATAGCCTATGATGATGATATAATGGGGGCTCAAAGGCTTCTCTGCCACATTAACATTATAACTGGCACATCGTAAATGGGCAGCCATGCTTCAGATTTTCCATGGGTGCCTAGAAATATCAAATTACACCTCTGGCCATCTTCAAAATTCTCCTTCAAATAAAGCAGAAAATTTCAGCACCGAATTCACAACGTTTTTGAAAAATGTTACAGATTCTAAAATCTACAGCATGCCTGTTTATGCTCCGAATATATGAAATACAGGGGTTGAAACTGGTGGCAAATCTGCAACACTAGGTACGGATTTAACTTCTGATGATTTTAGTGGATTTGCTGTGGGTTTCCACTGTGCAAAACCTGACGCAGATACGCTGTGGACACTGACAGACGTAGAGAGCAAGTTGTTCACGGATCAGTTTCAGTGTGAATCTACATTGAAATGGTAAAAGCAAGCAATATGAGCAACTTGGAACATTGAAGAGAGTATGCTTAGAATAGTGGGATCGAGAAAAAACATCCAACAAAAGGGGATCCTGTGGACATAGACAAAAATAGACAAAAGGGATCAGAGGAGGATATCAAGAATCATTCTGACAAACAGGCGGTGCACAGTCAAGCAAATTGCAGCCAATGCTGGTGCTCTCTCTTCCCTCCAACAATTACATAAACACTAGAGATGAGCGAACCTACTCGGCCTCGCCCCTTTTTCGCCCGAGCACCGCGATTTTCGAGTACTTCCGTACTCGGGCGAAAAGATTCGGGGGGCGCCGTGGGTGAGTGGGGGGTTGCAGCGGGGAGTGGGGGGGAGAGGGAGAGAGGGCTCCCCCCTGTTCCCCGCTGCTACCCCCCGCTCCACCACCCCTCCCCCGCCCCCCCGCCGCCCCCGAATCTTTTCACCCGAGTACGGAAGTACTCGAAAATCGCGGTGCTCGATCAAGTAATTACTCAAAACGAGTAGGTTCGCTCATCTCTAATAAACACCTATAGAAAACCTTCCATCATGATCAAGCCATACAATAATGTTGCTTTATATATATGAAACTACTCAATAGATGAAATAATGTCATTGTCCCCTAAACCCCTTAAGGCCTCAGTCACACGGGCGTTTTTTGCCGCGCATGTTACTTGCGTTTGCAATTCGCGTCTATATAGAACCAATGCTTTTCAATGGCAGCGGTCACATGTCCGATTTTTACATGCGTATAAAATTCACACCTATAAAAGATAGAACATATGGGTGGCAATGGAGGTGGTCACACGTTTTTTTACGTGCACAGTGCATTCTTTTTATGCGCGAATAAACGCATGTAAAAAAACGCCTGTCTGACTGAGGCCTAAGGCCTCATGTCCACGGGGAAAATAAGATCCGCTGCAGATTCTCCATGTAGAATCTGCAGCGGGTCCCTCCTGCCCCGCGGACATGAGCGCCGAAAATAAGAATTTAAAAGCATTTACCTATCTGGCGCGGGCGGGGAAGGTCAGCTGTTCCTCACGGCCGGATCTTCTTTTTCGAAGCAAGGAAGATGCGGCCGTGAGGAAGAGGAGACCTTCCCGGTCCGCTACGGATGGTAAATACTTTAAATTCCTATTTTAGGTCTCCCGCGGATCCGGACGGCTTCCATAGGCTTCAATAGAAGCCCGCGGGAGCCGTCCCCGCGGGAGACCCGCACGAAAATGGAGCATGGTCCAGATTTTTCCATGCTCCATTTTTTTTAAAATCCCTTTTATTGACGATCCGCGGGTATTTATCTACCCGCGGGTGGTCAATGCATCCCTATGGGATGCGGATCCGCATGCGGGAGATCCGCTGCGGATCTTAAATCATATTTTGCCCGTGGACATGAGCCCTAAGGATTCGGCCCTTTTTTTTTCCATTTTTGCTTTTTCCTTCTCACATTAAAAAATAATTATCTTTTTTATTTAATGTTTTTCGTTTACATAGCTACATGAGACCTTTTTTTTTTTGCGGGACGAGTTGTATATTTCAATGGTACCATTTAAGGGCTCAGTCAGATGGACGTTTTTTTACACGCGCTTACTCGTGCGTAAAAAAGATCGCACTGCGCACGTAAAAAACTCGTGACCACGTCCATTGCCACCCATATATTCTATTTTTTGTAGGTGAGAATTTTATGCGCATGTGAAAATCGGACATGTGAGCGCTGCCATTGAAAAGCATTGGTTCTATATAGATGCGCATCGCAAACACAAGTACCATGCGCAGCAAAGAACGCCAGTCTGACCTCATGAGCCCTTATGTACTGAAAGAGGAAAAAATGCAATTCCGTCAACTATTAGGGCGCCCACCCACTGGCGATTTTTTTTTCTTTGCATTTTGCGTTTTTCCTGCAGAGCAATTAGAATTGAATGTACTCCTGTCCACTGGCGTTTTGCGTTGCGTTGCGTTGCGTTTTTTAACATAGGAACTGTCAGTTGCATATGTGTCCTTATTTTTCTCCTAATGCACCCATGAAAGTCAATGGAAATTAATGGAAAAGCCGCGAAAACGCCGCGAAAACGCGGCAAAAGACGCCGCGAAAAACGCGGGAAAACGCGGCGTTTTTCACGCACGAAAATCGCAAACGCCAGTGGGTGGGCGCCCTTAAAAAAGAGAATATTTTTGGAAAAAATATAATTCTTTTCTGCTGCCATCTTCTGACAGCCATAACTTTTTTATTTTTCCGTCGCTGTAGTTGAGTGAGGGCTTTTTTTTTTGCCAAACATCTTGTAGTTTCTTTTCCTACCATTTTGGAGTTTGTGTCACTTTTTGATTGCTTTTAAGTAAATTTTTTTCTGGGAGACGACAAGAGCAAAATTGCACAATTCTGGAGTTATTTGTTTTCTTAATGATATTCAATGTGCAGGATAAATAATGTGTTACTTTGATAGATCCGACTCTTAAGAATGTGGCAATACGAAATAAGCTTTTATTGTTTTGGAATATTAATATTGTAAAAGGGTTGTTTGTGAACTGCTTCCTTTATTTTTTCCAAAAAGTAAGAAAAAGCTTTGCATTCATATTTTTTTAGTTCTCATAATGCATTTGAACTTGTGATTGTTTGATCACTCATACAGCATAATGTAATACCACAGTATTAAATTATATTGCATTTATTCATGGCAGCCCTGGAGGCCTTTAGAAGGACCCCAACTGCCATGGCAAGCAAATGTCACCCTGAGATCGCATCATGGGAGGACCATTCGGGACCCCCGAACAACAATCAGGGCATTTAAATGCCACTGTCAAAATTGACAGCAGCATTTAGAAGGTTAAAAGATGTAATCAGTGCTGATCGCAGCTGTTGTGGGGTGGGTGTTTGCTATCACAGGCAACCGACACCTTCCTTGTAGGAGAGCGGCTGGAGATTCCACTCCACATAAACCCCTCACACCCAGGACATAATTGTATGCTCTGTGGTGTTAAGGGATTAAATAGTACCTGTTGTCAATGTGCATGAAAAGTAGTGCAGCTAGAAACACTGAGTATAATCTGCATGTAAGAGGTATTTTTTGTTCTTCCCGTTGGATTCTGACTAGAGATGAGCGAGTATACTCGCTAAAGGCAATTACTCGAGCGAGCATTGCCTTTAGCGAGTACCTGCCCGCTCGAGACTGAAGGTTCGGGTGCCGGCGCGGGGGAGCGGTGAGTAGCGGCTGTCAGCAGGAGGGAGCGGGGGGAGAGAGGGAGAGAGAGATCTCCCCTCCGTTCCGCCCCGCTCTCCCCCGCAGCTCCGTGCCCGCTGCCGGCACCCGAACCTGTAGTCTCGAGCGGGGAGATACTCGCTAAAGGCAATGCTCGCTCGAGCAATTGCCTTTAGCGAGTATACTCGCTCATCTATAATTCTGACCCATCATATGTCTCCCTCTGTGGTACTTCTATCTTCCCTGCCTGGTACACAGTATGCTAGGCTGAAAAAAGACAAATGTCCATCTAGTTTTCCACATCCCCCCTCATGTTGATCCAGCAGAAGGAAAAAAACGCTCTCATTTAACCCCAGTGAGAAACTGCAGCTGCATCCTCCTCCTTACCCCTCATTTCCTTCTATTTGCAGTTTTATACTAAACTAATTTAGCAATTAGGCGGAGAAACGCGTTGCCTGTATTGTGAAGCTGTCTGGAAAAAAAGTTGTATTTCCCTTGAACTTCGGATGCCTGGCTTTTGAGCGCTGTCCTGTGTTTCCTTGGAGTAAATAAAGCCCATTGTGTGCAAAAATGAAAAAGCCTCTAGAAAAACATTGGCAATTTCTTTCATTTTTCAAAAAACATTAAAACACAAAGGCAGAATGGCAAGAAAGAACAGAAGTTTGCTCTTGTGCTGTTTAAAAGAGACTAAAGTCAAGTGGAGGGAAACAAAAGACTGTAGTAGACGAGTGGAAGAAGAAGAGGGGTCTTGAGTAGAATACTCTTCTGATGTGCATCAAGAGTGGGTTGCGTTGCGCACATGTATCAGAAATATTGTACAATTTCCACAGTGCAATTAGCATTTTACAATACTGGAAGCATGGATGAAATTTTAAGAAATCACATCCATAGACTGACGAAAAAATCTACAACATCGGACCATTTTGTTTGGAAAAACAGGTGTGTGTGTCTTAGTGGTTGGCACTGCTGCCTTGCAGGGCTGAGGTTCAAGGTTGGAATCTAATCAAGAACAACATCTGCATGGACTTTGATATACTCCATACAGATGTGTCGCCCATGGTTAGATTTAAACCTAGAACTCCAGCAATGGTAATAACTGAGCCACCACACTTGTTCTTTCATGTCCAAAGGAAGAGAAAAAGGAGAGGAAAAACACAAAAGGAACATAAAAATTCCATATCGATGCTGTCCTTGGTTAGACTTGAACCTAGAAGACGATTGCTGCCAGGCAGCAGTGCCAACAACTGAGCTACCATAATTTTTCCTTCCCCATTCTCAAGTGGAACGAATAGAACATACAAACTCCATGCAAATGTTGTCCATAGTCAGATGTGAACCTAGTGCTACAAGGAAATAGTGCTATCCCCTGAGCTCCTAAACTTCTTCCTTTTTTTTCAAAGTTCATGCAGATGTTGTCCTTCATGAGAGTTGAACCAAGGATCTGACCACTGCAAGGTAACACTACTACCCACTGAGTCACATTTATTGAAGAGCCACCACTGACAATAACTAAGCGACTTTCTGGAGGCCAAATTAGTGAAACCGATTTTTACTCCCATTGATTTTAATGGCAACTAGAATCAGGTCATCCTGCTTATTTTTGGAAATTCAGAATGGGGCGCTCCCAACACGATTACTCCAATAATTGCTCATCACTAGTCATTAATATATTCTCCTGCTCATATTAGATCTAATTCCCTTTACCTTCTTCTATAACACAGTTATCGCAGAAGGCTAGACTTCTTTAGTTCTAAATCTGCCAACAATTTATCTTCGCTATCACACAGCTCAGCAGTAATGTAATAGCTATGCAAATAGATATTATGTCCATATGTTATTGTTTTAATTAGACGTCTCAGATGTACATAATCTGCTGTTAATACACTGTTTCTATCATTCCAGCCCCTCGAAGGATTTATATTGTATATTTTCCTATTGTGAGTTTCTCAACAGAAGTCACTAATTAATTTTTAAACAAATTAATCAGCGATTATTTAATCTGAGCTTTGCGTCCCTTGTGCATCGCGTCAAATAATTGGTTTCAAATATTCCGGAAACATTTTATTTTTTTTGTTTATTATTACTATTATTATTTTTTTGTGGAGTAAAACAAGGCAAAAATCCCTGTTTTCTGCAAACAAATGTGCTATGACAGTAATTTTCATGGAAAGATTTGATGCCATTCTTATACCTGTATAAAAAAAATCTATTAAAAATCTGCTTGAGGTTATTTGTTCCTCAGCTAAAACTACTATCTCAGTTTCCACTGTACAATCTGTGTCATTTGGCAGGCTGCAGCTCTAGGGAAATTTCTTTGTACATAATGGATAGGAAGCTGAAGAGTAAGCTCATTAGTAAGCCATTACCCAGAATCCTCCTTGCAGGTTGAGCACTGCAGGATATGACAGGTGGATGTAGCAGGTTTTGATACTGACAATATATTCATAATGATTATCAAAGGTGCACTCACACCAAATAGAAGGGAATTACCCATATTTGTTTTAATAGTTTTTCTCTCTGAGTCATTTTGAGGTGGCTGCACTAGACAATCTTTCCTTCTAAGCTAGAATTTGCACGTAACTCCACTAAACACATCCAGATTACAGATGGTAAAGCACTCAACATATTATATGGCAAATGTGAGGACTTGGGATTAGTATATGCAGAGGTGAAAAAATTGGATAAGCGGAGACTAGAGCTTCCATTTATCCTGTTGTGTGTAAAATAGGAAAAGCAGAACAGTCCTTTTAAATGTTGCCTATGGCGGTTGACTCATCAGAGACTACCCCTTTCCAAAAACGGGGCTGCATTCATGAGATGACCCTATTGTAAATTTTAAAAAGTCCAGCTCCCTCAACCTGTCACCTTACATCTATGATGCACAACCTCGGGGGTTTATGTGGTCTGATATAGCATTGCCCACAATCAATATATTGGCATTGTTATGAGGGGGGGGGGGGGGGCACTGTGTGATTGCTGCTATTTTATTAGTGCCACCTTGACAAAAACTATTGTTCAATCCCTGCCCCCTAACCTGTTTGTCTGTCACACTCTGGTCATCTTTAGGTATATTATAGTCACTTTCATGTAGTGAAGCCTCTTGTCTGGTGCTTATCAGGCACCACATTGATCCTGGGATTTCTCCCCGCTTTCTCTTTCGCTATTTTGTGCTATCAGTGCCATGATGCATCAGCACAACATCATATGAGCAGTTATAGCAAGTACCATCTTTGCCTGCTGGGAGAACAATGTGATTAATACTACTCTGTATATTCACCTAAATTAGCTACAAACAATAAGTCAGTCAGGAGCCTGAACTATCGTCTCCTTCATTATAAATGTGTGACAAAAGCTGCTAGTTATAAGCAGTATCTGTGATAGGAGCTTTTGTGTCTCTCTTTAAACAGCTTGTACGGTCGGGTCCATCATGCAGGTATTATGCTGACTGAAAAAACTGACTTTTTGAGAAATCGAAAAGCCAAGTAAATCTCAGCTTATCACAATGAGATTACATGACCCACCTGAGTAGAAGGACTCCAGGAAGTTAGAAAGGTAGAAAGAAATAACTAAAGAAGGTAGTAATTAGAGATGAGCGAGTGTACTCGGCCACGCCCCTTTTCCACCCGAGCGCCACGATTTTCGAGTACTTCCGTACTCGGGTGAAAAGATTCGGGGGGCGCCGTGGGTGAGTGGGGGGTTGCAGCGGGGAGTGGGGGGTAGAGGGAGAGAGAGAGGACTCCCCCCTGTTCCCCGCTGCTACCCCCGCTCCGCGACGCCTCCCCCCGCCTCCCGGCGCCCCCGAATCTTTTCACCCGAGTACGGAAGTACTCGAAAATCACAGTGCTCGATCGAGTAATTACTCGAAACGAGTAGGTTCGCTCATCTCTAGTAGTAATAGCTTACTTATATACTCATATATACTGGGGGCTAGTTACATAATGAATGCAAAAGAAATCACCAGAGTGGCCCTTTAAGCCTCGTGGGGTTCCAGTTTCAAAGTACAGGACTGCAATGAACAAAGCTTTGGTTATAAAGACCCCATGGCGCCACACTAAGTTAAGCAACTCAAAGGAGCAATCTAGGGAAGACTTCCTGTATGTATGAGTAGTTCAGATCATGGCTACTATCCTCTATTTCATCTCTTTTAATCTCTTTGTCATGTACTACCCCATCAGGTCCTCCATTGGGCATAACACAGTGCATCAGATGTACTCTAAGCACTCCGTTAGGCCACTGTCACACAGACTAGAAAATCATGCGGGATTTGTGCATTGCCACATGCACAAATCTCCCACAAATATGAACCCTATTCTTTTGATTAGAGTCATATGCACAAGCGATTTTCTCCTGCACTGCATCACAGTGTGGGAAAAGATAGCTGCTTCTCCTATATTTTGCGTTCCGCTGAAAGCAACTCCCATTGTTTTCAATGGGATAGCAAAAGACATCAGATGGCGAGCGAGTACGATGCGAGGTTTCCGATTAAAAACAATGGGAGACACTTGCTGATCCTCTGATGCTGCTGTAAGTCGCGCTGGAGGATCGCTACTTTACCTGAATTAATGGGAGGCGTTTGGACTGAAAAGCGATTGGGTAAATTGCATATTGGTGAGCATAATATTAGGCTGAATTTCACAGATCGATATCGCGCTTGCCCGTGTGTAGGTAGCCTTAAAAGAATATGATACTATTACAGTATATTCACAGAAATTATTATAAATGGCATCATCATTCCAGAAAGGAGGAAGCGAGTGGAAACAGATGGATGTTGCTCTTTCCTACTTAGTTAATTAAAATGTTGAAATGCTCATCTATTTTTTAAAGGGGTATTCCATGAAAGGAATTGAACTCATTGTTACGTGCATCAATTTTATTGCCATTTGTGAATGACAGTGCAAATAAATCTATTTGAAATATGATATGTGTCTGGGATCCAAATTCAGTTAGAGGACAGTCTGGGAAATAACTTTCACCGCAACACAAATGGACATGATCAAAAGTTATCTCTTTATTGATTGACAGGCAGCAGTTTTTATAGAGTCACAAGCCTCAATTACAATAATTAAAATGTATTATAATTAGTTTATTACCATTGGTTAATAAAATATAAACACAAAAATGAATATGCAAGATAAAGAATTTAACATCGAAAAAGGCCAAATAAAGGCAGCACAGGCACCGTAGAATTCTGCATGATTAGCTTGTCAGAACACAAAGTACAGTAATGGTAAGCAATAAGTTGTTTAAAGCAAATATTTTGGAACATATGTGAACAACGAGGAACGTGTCATCTCGACCTGCCGGCTAGTCTGGAGGCCTTTTCATTATCTTCTGGTAGCTTCGGCCTCGGCTGTTCACGCAAGGCTTTTTTTGAACAACTATTTAATATCTGTAGTTTCTTATGTAAAGGGAAAATGACAATGTAAGAAGGATCATACAAGATGGCTACCACATACAAAATGAAGTCATATTCATTTCACTAGTTTGAGTATGGATAAACAACTCTGCAGAGCTGTTCAACCATTTATATTTGATTGCACTACATTAGTCTGCTTGTTTTTCTTCTAAAGAGTCAAAAGACTGTGGTAAATGTTATTGCTGGTGTGGTGCGCAATACAGAATTGTCTGTCAAATTTGCCTAGAGATCAAAAGGAAGAGATTGCACTTGGTTGATTTGTGTTTGTGCCACAAATGTTTATTTAATATATTCATAGTTATTGTTAATTACGCTCGTAACTGAATTTGAGAATCTTATCCAAAATAAAAGGAAATGTTCCTCATAAGTACATCATAAATTGTGGCCATTTTCATGGTTTATTTTCTTGGCTTTTTGATGGTTTTCACAGCATTGACCTTTCCTGATTAACTTATAGACATGATTACTGAATCCTCGTCATAGTAATTAAGTACTTGTCTCAAGATTGGAGCAATTACTACAACAATGAAAACCTACTTGTGTCTTCTAATCACAACTTTAAGCAGTATGTGCCCCTAAATGTAATCCTCCCTGTACTACTGCAAAAATAATGGCTGTAAAATATCTGTGATGGCAGACTGGCTCCAACATTCATTAAGGGGGAACATTGGGTATTGGGAATAATAGGGCTCTATGACTGCCATTGTGGGGGAAATCTACCTATTATTATAGAGGGGTCACTGTCGATTAAAGTGTCAAAATGGATAGAATAAGAGGAATAAGGCTCAGAGCCCAGTGTGGCACAGAGTGTTAAGACAGCAGAAATGCAGTCCTAAGCTCTTGCTCATGACTAGTAGATTGCGGGTGCAATCCCACATGGTTCAGGTAGTTGGCTCAAGATTGACTCAGCGTTCCATCCTTCCGAGGTTGGTAAAATGAGTACCCAGCTTGCTGGGACAAAGCACCCTGCAAAAACAGTCTGCCAAGAAAGCGTCACGATGTGACGTCACCCTAGGGGACAGTCATGACTCGGCGCTTGCACCAGGAGATTTTACCTTACCCACCAGTAAGATAATAGAGAAGCACAAGTCCACAGATTTCTTATCTGACTTCTTAGTTTATTGATATCACAAGTATAAAAAGATGTGATGCGGGAAATAGATTTCTTCCTCAGTTTGGCTGCGGACTCGTCTAGTATATGCGGGATTAGCCTGGGTGTATGTCTTGATATGGGGGGGGGGGGGCAGGAACAATTTTGGCCTGCTTAACCTCCATTCACTGAGTCATGACTGCTCCTGTGTAAAAGCATTAGAGCGATTACCCGACAGTCATCCCATGCAGAAGGGTCCTTAGTTTAAGGGTTATAGTTTCTAAGATTATGTCAGGGTAGTCAGCAATGCTCCTAAGACAAAACACACTAGTCTAATATGTAAGATTGATTTTCTTTTGTGCAGTCTGAGTTGTGCAAAAGGGTGCATTTACTTGGGCGAGAGAGGGTTACACCCAACATTTTCAGATGCGCATCAGCATGTGATATTCTTGAGCGAGTCTCACATAAAAATAGAACATGATGCAATGTTTCCATCTTGTAGCACCAAGAAAAGACACCCATTACAAATAATGGGTTGTATTTTCATGCAAGTCTTGCGCAACTCACTACACAAAAAACGCGTACAATTTTTACACCTGTGTGAATGCATCCAAAAAGAGAACCAGGAAATCCAAATCAATTTGAAGTTACTTGCGGATTTTCATGATAAGTTGGGCAATAGTCTATAATCAACAAGTGGATCTTCTTGATGATCTGTTAAAGGGGTAGTGTGATAACGCCAAATACATACTCAACCCAATATTAATGGGTTTCTTTATAAAAAGTTTTGTATGACTACCGTAGATATGTGCAAGAAAAGGTACTGGAGAGATTTCACCCAAATGCTTAGCCTGGGCTAGATAAACCTCCAGTACATGTCTTCCTTCTGGATCCCAGTGAGCTCCGCTGGATCTACCGTGGTAATCACTGGGACATAAAAGGCTGCAAGTTCAGGCAGTCAGTGTTAGAGAGCCTGGATTGAGCACATCTATCATGGTGAGCATCTGTTGTTTGTAGACCATCACTACACGTTAGTAGTAAGTGACAGAACTACTGTTTAGTTAGCTCCTTGACATAGTAACATAGTATGCAAGGCTGAAAAAAAAAATGTCCATCCAATTCAGCCTATTTCCACCCCCCTTGTTGATCCAGAGGAAGACAAAAAAAAACCCTGATGAGGCATAAGCCAATTTATCCCATTTTGGAGAGAAAAGTTCCTTCCTGACTCCATAATGGCAGTCAGAATAATCCCCTGATCAGCATTTGAAAGTTCCTACCTGACTCCAAGACCTGCTGGTCACCTAATGCTATATCCTGTAATATCATATTGCTCCAAAAAGACGTCTAGTCCCCTCTTAAACTCCTCCATTGATTTTGCCATCCTCAGGCAGAGAGTTCTACATTCTCACTGCTCTTACAGCAAAGAACCCCCTTCTATGTTGGTGATGAAACCTGCTTTCTTCTGGATGTAGAGGATGCCCTCTTGTTATCGACGCAGTCCTGGGTATAAACAGATCATGGGAGAGATCCTTGTAGCGTCCCCTAATGTATTTAGTTGACCTTTAATTGTCTCTCTTCCAAGTGAATAATCCCAATTTTATTAGCCTCTCTGGGTATTCCAGTCCTTCCATTCTGTTTATTAATTTAGTTGCCCATTTTTGAACCCACTCAAGCATTGCGATGTCTTTCCTGAGTTCTAGTGTCCAGAACTGCACACAGTATTCCATGGAAGGCCTGAAAAAAGCCTTATATAGTGGGAGAATAATGTTCTCATCACTTGCCACTGTCCTTCTTTTAATGCATCCCAAAACTTTATTTGCTTTTGTAGCAGCTGACTGGCATTGATTGCTCCAGTTGACGGGCAAGCGTTTGTTTTGTTGATTTGCACAAAGTGTATGTGCTGCCAGTGGGTATTGTTTTTTCACTGAGTTTTTTGTTATCTCTGAGAAAAAAAAGTTATATGGACTTTTACATGGACTGAGTGTGCCTCTGTGTCGACTCTGACCCTCACGCAAACATTGTACACTACATAATTAAAAAGTATACTTTTCAATATATCCACCATATCAATTTCGCACTTTTGTGATAATGTAACGTTTGTGCATTATGGAAGACAAGTATAGCACATGGGAATACACAAAGGACTGATCTTAGGCGGAAAGTAAGCTAGCACATGCTACAGCTGGCTGTCCGAGATGGAAACATGAAAGCAAAGTTAGCTATCGAACACTGTCTGACCTGTAAAAATTAATTGTTAAAATTGGCCTAAGAGACTAGCACACCACCATACCATATGTGTGCTGACAGGTGCTACCATATTGTGATGCATCTCAAGCCTGGTAGCATCTGGGCTGCTATAGGCTTGTACTATCCGGTGTGTGGGGAGGCCGCCACATGCTCCATGCTTTGCTCATCTGCTCAACCTGATGGTTCAGAAATGTTTAACTCTCTACAAAGATACACAAGCTTCTGTCAATATTCAAGGGAATATGGTTCCATTTTTCAGATACTGCAGTAAGGCAAGAAATAAGTGTCTTACTTATTGGAATCAAGGATGTCTGTCACCTCTTCAGGATTTGTGAATGTAACCTGATGAATGAGCTGAACTAACACCTTCACCAAACTATTATCCTGCACAGATCTAGTTTAAAACAAACACTGAGTTTGATACAGTAAAATGGAGAAGAAAGCAATATTCCTATTCCAACTCTATTTTGCTTTGCTAAAGAGAGACCTAGTTAGGGGAATGGAGGAACGAGAACACAATAGTGACCTATTGGTTGTCCAGAAGGAGAAACACATAGTAGGTGGATAAGGTAAAAGAAGAAGAAAATTTCCAAGTTCTATAGCTTGGAGAAGAGGAACACCCTAACCTTATGACTGTCTCCAGCAAACATGGAGGCAGACATGTAAAAGAAAAAACAAAGTTTGGTACTGCGTTAGCCAGTAAACTAAACTAAGGCCCAATGTACACGGGCGGGTCTGATTGCGGGTGCCCGCAAATCAAGCTGCCCATAGGGAAACATGGGCGTCCGCAAATGAAATAAAGCATGTGGATCTGATTTGTGGACCTCTTGGTGCAGAAACAAAATCACAGAATGCTACATTTCAGTGCGAATCTCATACGGACAGCTTCCTTTGAAGTCAATGGAAGCCATCCGATCTGCGGCCCATCCGCAATTCAATTACGGACAGGCCACGGATTCAATGGGAAAGCAGGAGTTTAAAAAAACATCCGCAGTGAAGAAAATGAGGACCGGACGGGTAAGTAGAAATCCCGCAGTGTCCTCGGCCGCGGGCAGGGTCAGATTCCCTGTGGGCTCCTGCATGTGGAATCCGATCCACCTGTGGACATGAGGCTTTAGGGTGGTATCACATCTGCATTGAGACCTCTGATCAGAGGTTCCCTCACAAATCTATCACAAAATACTAGAAGAAAAATCACTGCCTGCAGTGCTTCGTCTTCCAGTAAAAAACGGGCAGCTGAGCGGAAAGCCAACAGATCCCATTATAGTCACCATGGTCCATTCGGAGCTTTCCAAATGGAGCAGGAAACCAGAGCTCTCGATGCAGATGTGAAACCACCCTTATTGTTCTCAGTAAGAGGAACACAGTAATATTGTAGCAAGGATACCTTTTAATGACTAACAAAAAGGAATGATGCAACAGCAAGTGCTTGAATCTACTTAGGATTCTTCATCCTTCAAGCTTGCAGTAACATAATTCCTTTTTCTAGCCATTAAAAAGTATCATATCTGCAAGATTTCTCTTCCTACGAACAATAACTTTTTTCGGAAAACATCTGACATGCATAGGCAAGCTTATGTATCCTCGAGCCCCAAATTTAGTTTAGATCTCAGAAATACCTGCAATCATTGAAAGTATAATTACTAGAGATGAGCGAACACCAAAATGTTCGGGTGTTCGTTATTCGTAACGAACTTCCCGTGATGCTCGAGGGTTCGTTTCGAACAACGAACCCCATTGAAGTCAATGGGCGACCGGAACATTTTTGTATTTCGCCGATGCTCGCTAAGGTTTTCATGTGTGAAAATCTGGGCAATTCAGGAAAGTGATGGGAATGACACAGTGACGGATAGGGCAGGCGAGGGGCTACATGGTGGGCTGCATCTCAAGTTCACAGGTCCCACTATTAAGCCACAATAGCGGCAAGAGTGCCCCCCCCCCCCCCCCCACTGTCAGCATAAAGATCGTCCTCCTCTGGCACAGCTGTAACAGCTGTAGCAGAGAAGAACGATGTTTGCCCATTGAATTCAATGGAACCGGCAATACAGCCGACTCCACTGAATGCAATGGGCTGCCGGCGATCGCAGGATGAATGGTCGGAAAGGGGTTAAATATATAACCCCTTTCCTGCAATTCATCCAGAAATGTGTTACACTAAAAATATATACCGGCGTATAAGGCGACGGGGCGTATAAGACGACCCCCCAACTGTCACCTTATACGCCGGTAATACAGTGGAGCAAAGAATAAAAAGCATTACTTACGTTTTTAGATGATCTGCGGCGCTCCTGCAGGCTGTCACTCCCTCCTGGTCCACGGCAGACAAGCTTTCTCCACGAAAGACTTTAAATCCCTGCCTCCAGAAGCACATGTGCCTTCAGCCAATCACAGCCAATGACAATGATGTCATTGAATGGCTGTGATTGGCTGTGTTTCTGGAGGCGGGGATTTCAAGCCTTGAAATCCCCGCCTCCAGAAACACAGCCAATCACAGCCATTCAATGACATCATTGTCATTGGCTGTGATTGGCTGAAGGCACGTGTCTTTCTGGAGGCAGGGATTTAAAGTCTTTCGTGGAGAAAGGAATACTCTGCCGTGGATTAGGAGGGAGCGACAGCCTGCAGGAGCGCCGCAGATCATCTAAAAACGTAAGTAATGCTTTTTATTCTTTTCTCCACTGTATTACCGGCGTATAAGGTGACAGTTGGGGGGTCGTCTTATACGCCCGGTCGCCTTATACGCCGGTATATATTTTTAGTGTAACACATTTCTGGATGAATTGCAGGAAAGGGGTTATATATTTAACCCCTTTCCGACCATTCATCCTGCGATCGCCGGCAGCCCATTGCATTCAGTGGAGTCGGCTGTATTGCCGGTTCCATTGAATTCAATGGGCAAACATCGTTCTTCTCTGCTACAGCTGTTACAGCTGTGCCAGAGAAGAAGGATTTGTCTTCTATATGTTCTCAATGGGGTCAGCGCTGCTGCCGCTGGCCCCATTGAGCGCATATAGAATGCATCCATAGCGAGCAGCGGGAGGGGCAGACTTTCATATCAGGCGGACACCTTATCTCCCCAGCCACTCACAGCAGGGGGGTGGTATAGGGCTTAAACGTTGCAGGGGGAAGTTGTAATGCCTTCCCTGTCTTTATATTGGCCAAAAAAAAGCGCTAACGTCTCAGGGAAGAAAGTTTAATTTACCAGAACACCGCATGGTGTTCGTTACGAATAACGAACATCCCGAACACCCTAATATTCGCACGAATAGCAAGCTCGGACGAACGCGTTCGCTCATCTCTAATAATTACTGATTTTTACCAACATCGTAATGAACAGTTCAAACATACCAGCAACATTTTTGTGCTTACATCTTAGTAAAAAAAAGTCTTTGAGACAAACATGACTTACTGGGCTGTCAGAAATGAAGAGGATTAAAGGGGTTATCCAGCTTTAATCTGTTGATGACCTATCCTCAAGACAGGCCTTAAGGATTTACACACAGTCTTTGCAGCACCTTTCTTAGTGTTTTCAGTAGCATTCTTAACTGTGTGGTTTAATTTTGGACCAAAACGCAGCAGCTACATATTACTTTAACATCTATTACAAATTATTGAAAAATTTACATACACAGCAGTTTTTCTTGGAGTTTTTGTGTTGGCGTTTTTGTGGTGTTCTAGTGGGTTTTTCTGTTTTTTTTATATGCAACATACTCTAGGTATGATGTTTTTTTTGTTTGCTTTTCCCATAGGCCTCTCTTTAGGACTGGAAAATAGCAGTAAAATTGTTAAAATATAAAAACCCTCAGCAGTTGAAAACCGCACCTTGCTCTCACCACCTGATTCTGCGCAAATGACAGTCTCTCCTAACACCGCTCATCCAAATGGATAAGAAACTGAAGCATAGACTCAGACTCTGTTGCAAAATAGCATAAACCAGCACTATTATGAAAACACGCTCATCAACTAACATGCTGCAAAACTTGATATAAATCCCAGGCACAGAGCCTAGCTATATCACAAATAGACGGTTGCAGACTTCATATAACCCTTTGGGGCTTTTTGTCTCAAAACATATATCCAGTTGGTTTCCTTTTGGAGTATTTTGACCTTGATCTGTTGTTCACAAAAACCTGTGATCTCTTCTAAAATACACCACTTCAAATCAAACACGGTATGCCTGAACTCAAAGAAGTGTTTTGCCAGACCTCTTTCTCCATCTTTTTTTTAGATCTTTCCTCACTAGTAGTAACACTTTTCTCCCCACAAAATGTTTGCAAAAACTCTTCAAGGTCATGGTGTTTTTACAAGCATTTAAAAGAAAAAAATTAAAATTAATCTTATTTGTATAGCGCCAACTTATTCCACAGCGCTTTCAAGTAATTTATTTATTTCCTCCCACCAAGCTGGGTACTCATTTTACCGACCTTTGAAGGGTGAGTCAACCTTGAACAGGCTACCTGAACCATGCAGAGATTGAACTTGCAACCTTCAGGTTGTGAGTGAGAACGTAGGACGGCATTTATGCTGGCTTAACATTCTGTGCCAAATGAGACTCATAAAAGTACTGAAAGTAAAAGTGTGAATGATAGTTTTTTTAAGCAAGATAAGTGAGTCCAAAGGGGAGGACACAAATAAAGGGCCTTTACATTGAACTTCCCTGCTGTTTTGGGGCTAAAAAAAAAGGTTGAACCAAAACTGCAATGCACCAATGTGGCCTAGGCCTTGACATGTAAGCAACTAGTATTTATTAGGAAATTATAGTACCAGTTTTTCTGGTGGCACACAGCTCTGATACATACTACATTCATTATGATCCCCACACATCACACATACAGCTCTACTACATCCATCCTGATTCCCACACATTACACACACAACACATTACACACACAGCTCTTCTACATGCCACACAAAGCTCTACTACATCCATCTTGATTCTCACACATTACAGACACAGCACATTACACACACAGCTCTACTGCATGCATGCTGACCCCACATATCACACACACAGTACATTGCACGCCAGCTCTATTACATCCATCCTGATTCCCACACATTACACACACATCTCTGCTACATCCATCCTGACCTCACAATATCACACACACAGCACATGAGACACACAGCTCTACTACATCCTGATTCACACACCCAGCTCTGCTACATGGTACATCCATTATGATCCCCACACATTACACACACAGCTTTACCACATCCATCTTGATTCCCACACATTAAACAGACAGCTCTGCTACATGGTACATCCATTATGATCCCCACACATCACACACACACAGCTTTACTACATCCATCCTTGCCCCACACATCACACACAGCACATGACACACACAGCTCTGCTACATCCTGATTTACACACATCACACACAGCTCTACTACATCCATCCTGATTTACACACGACACGCACCGCACATGAGGCATACAGCTCTGCTACATCTTGGTTCACACACACAGCTCAGCTACATCCACATCCATCCTGATTTCCACACATCACCAAACTCCTGGATACAGTGATGAGCCCCTGGTCATGTGATTCCTGACTCCATCCACAGAGGTGATCACATGAAGGTGATGTCATCACAGGTCCTGGTAGTAGCTGCTGTTGGCTTATCCAGTATATAGTACTTTCTACCAAACTGCCCAATGGCTCCTCCCACAGCAGCAACGTCACCACTGGTCCTTCAGCCCACCTGAAGGTGACAGTAGGTCGGTGTCTTCTGTCAGGACCGCTGAGTTATGTCTGAGATAATAACAACTTAGTTGCATTCTCATTATGTTATTTTTGTCCTCCCTTTTTCAAGAACCCTGACTGTGCTGTTCTTCTGTTGGTCAAGCTCTGTGTTTTATATATGTTGTAAGACCTTTGATGACGTCCCCATGGGAGGAGCAATGACATCACTGGAGGCGGAGCATCAGAAGCACTCACATACTAACTGACAAGTGGTCGTTTGTAGTTTGATATGGTAAAAAAAAAATATTGCCATTCATTTCATAGTGTATAAAATGGAAAATCAAGTCAACTATGGCATTTTATGAGGTAACCTGTTGACATAACTGCAAGTGATATATGTTCCGTTTGTTTCTTCCTAAATTTACTTATTTCCCTTGTTTCTTGCTACTCTAGCCTCTGGCTGCCTTTCATTATGCATCTCTTGTTCATTTCAGAATGATTTCTATCTTCAGATCCAGCTTTTATAACATAGCTTTTGCAAGTGACACATTTATTCTTTCCCCAGCATCCGGCCAAATAAAAAACAATTTATCGTAGCTGATGAAATATTTTTGGTTACGCTACGTTTATAACATCCTCCGCCTTCATTTGGATATTGGCAGTTCAAGTTCAACTTTTTAAAATTCATGGCCTCAAACAAGGCATCATTTGCAGTACGCGTTGTAAAACTATTGAAATTGATGTAAGAGGCTCACCATCTCTGCATAATGTATACTTTAAGAGTCTCCTTCAATAAAATATGCAAAGCATCTTGCAAGACCTTCGCCAAACAAGAAGGCGAGTCTGATATAGTAGAGTGTCAAGATGTGAGATTACACTGCCATTAGCAAACCAAATCGATCCTTTTCTCTGGCTGTTAGAATAAATTAGTTGCGTTCTTTCCTGGGTCCTTTATAAAGCTTCTCCTGTGTAATGTACAATCAACTATGCACTATGTAATGATCATTTAGTAAGATGTACCGGACAGTAACTCATATACATACATACAAAGACTCCTGCCATTATAATGTATTTATATTTACCAGTGGGATTGTTGGTTACTCCAAGGCCTCTTGACACTAACCTTGCTTTTTGCCAGTGGAGTGATCAAAGCCGTAAGACCTACTGATTTTGTAACCCTATGCAGAAATTTACAATGAGATTATCATAGTACAGGGTGGTCCAAATGCATTAAAGGGGTTCTGACATGAATAAGGTTTTTATGCTTTAGCAGCCATTGTTCCCTGGTCTGCCTAATGGACACAGGGAACCCACGATTAATGGCTGTTAACCCCTTGAGTGGCACGCCCGGAGATTTTCCGGGACGAGCTCCACTGCTCATAGCAACATAGCCCGGAAGATTTCCAGGCTATGTATCACTATGGGAGCTGCAGAGCACAATGCCTACAAGCTGTGACAGTGTGCTCTGCCTGCACAGTCCCACAGAGAACAAAGCAAGGGCTTTGAAAAACCAGCAGAAGGTATTGCCGACATGCCGGCAATCTCCTGCACTGGTTTGTTTACAGGTTGCCATAGAGACCATTGGCTTGTCAAAAGCAAGCCGATGGTCTCTGTGGCAGAGAGAGCTGGTTGTTAGCTGTCAGAGGACAGCTAGGTACCAGCTCTTACAGCAGAGATCAGAGAAAACTTCCGATCTCTGCTGTGTTAACCCTTTACATGCTGCAGTCTATGTGACTGCAGCATGTAAAGGGCTGTCACTGCAGCATGTAAAGGGCTGTCACCATCAGACCCCCGGAATGTGATCAGGGGTCCTGATGGGTCCCTGTGGAAGTCCCCTAAAGGGACAAAAGAAAAAATTTAAAAAAAAAGTAAAAAAATTATAAAAAAAAAAATTATAAAAACACTTGTCTCCCTTTACTTTGTAAAAAATCAAAAGTACAATCACACATGCGGTATCCATGCGATGTAATGACCCAGAGAAGGAAGTTAATACATTATTTAACCCCTTAATGACATGGCCCCTTTTTTTCTTTTTTCCCCATTTCTTTTTTTCCTCCCCCCTGTTTAAAAAATCACAACTTGTCCCGCAAAAAACAAGCCCTTATATGGCCATGTCAATGGAAAAATGAAAAAGTTATGGCTCTTGAGACGCAACTGCAAAATTAGTTGAAATTCAATGATTAGACGATTTTAAAAAACCTGCCCTGGTGGGCTCGACAGGGTGGTAGGAAACCCGCCACTCAAGGGGTTAAAGCATAAAAACATGATACTTACCTTGTCTCCTGTTGTTGTTGTCATCAGGGGGGTCATCTCCCAGCAGGCTCTGTTCTTCCTCTTCTTCCTCCACGAGCCGCGCCGCTCCGGGATCGCGCGTATGTGCAGTGGAGAGGTGCCCTCTGACAGGAGTCAGGACGGGCCGCGTCTCTACTGCGCATGCGCAGAATCTCGGAGTTCAGCCAGGACGGACGGGCCGCCCACAGCGAGCACTGCTTGTGACGTGCTTGCTGTGGGCGGCCCGTCCGTTCACCTCGGAAATGGCTGACGGACGGAGCAGAAAAGGAAGCGGTCATTTTGACTGCTCCTGCTCTGCTTCTACAAGCCACAGAAGAAGATGCCGGCTGGAAGGGACATGCCTGGCGATCGGTCCTAGCCAGGCAAGGTGAGTACAATTTTTTTTTTAGTGTCAGAACCCCTTTAAGACACCTAAATAAATGGAAAACGGTGGTTAGGAATGCCATTCTGTGTGTGGCACGTTGCTAAGGAGAAGGGGGCAAATCTATGAGGGCCAGTGTCTAACATGACAGCCATTTTGAAAGTTGCTATCTTGGAACAAAGTTGATATTTGTAAATGGGAAGGGGTGCATTTGACATATTTTTCTGATAGAGAATTTGATGAGGAAACCAAATGTGTGCTTAAATGTGACATACTTTTATTTCTGCCAAAGGTATTAGCAATTTTCTCTTTGTTACAGAAACAGATATGGATGCGAGATTAACGCTGATCGCAGATCGTGTTTATCTCTAGGGAGCACAGTGCCTAAGATACTGCAGAGGATTTCAATGGTCGGCACCTTAGCAGGCCATCCTTTCGCAATGGCACAGTTGGTAAATTACTTGCCAAATTTCGTGAAACAGGTTCTGTGTTGGACCTGCCAAAAAGTACAGAACAAAACTGACACTGACAAAGCAACAATAATGGCCGTCCTGGCACGCTTCTGTAAGAGCCCACATTGCAGCACCGGGCATCTGTCATAGGAGAGTGGGGAGAGTCTAACCACCATTGGATGGCTACTGGCTACGTACAAATGGCACACGTGCAAGTTCCGGTTGCTGCATTATCCTAATGAGGACGATCCCAATTGCTGCATTGAATATGCAGAATGGGTGTCACAGCAATTACAATGAGACCCACTTTTCTTAGAGAAGGTATTGTTCAGTAATGAGGAAGTGAACAAATGAAACCTTTGCTACTAGTCTGACATAAACCCACAGAGGACAGATCCCTCCAAGATGGTTGGTGTACAGACAGTTTTGGTGTAGTGTATGGGGTATGAAGATCGTGGGCCCATCCTTCATCAACAGTAACCTTACTGCTGCCAATAATCTGCAATTGTTACGTGACAAGTCGTTACTGTCACTGTGTAACAAAGCTGGCATATTCTCAGTGTTCTTCCAGCAGCACTGTGCACCACCCCAGTTTCTGGGGAAGTGGATTGAGGATTGTGGCTCGGTGGAGTGACCCCTGCACTCACAAGATCTCACCCCCTTGGACTTTTATCTGTGAGGTGATGTCAAGTCCAAGGTTTACGAAGTGAAATTCAAGAGTGTGACATAAATGCAACAGCGGATCATGAATGATTTCGCTGAGATGTTGCATTGTGAATGGGAGAAGAGGATAGCCTTGATGATTCGAAACAACAGGGAGCACATCGAGCATATCCTACAATAGATCATCATTTGTATTCCATGTCATGGAAAAAATGTTAATAACATTAGCAGGAATAAATGTACATTATATTATGCATATTCCTCATCAAATCCTCTATCAGTTACATATGTCCCATGCACCCCTTTCTATTTGAGAATATCGACTTGGTTCCAAGATGGCAGCTTTCAAAATGGCCACCATGTTGGACACCGCCCTCTGAGATTTTCTCCCTTCCCCTTAACAACATGACACATGAAGGATGGCGTTCCCAGCCACCATTTTCCATTTATTTAGATGTCTCAATACCTTTAAACTACCCTGCAGTCAGTAACCATAACTGACTGACAAACTTTTAAGCAATGTTATTAGCCCAATACAAACTTTTCCTTCAACTGTATTCAACATTTTCTGATTTCATTGAAGGAGAAGTTTGAGCATTTTTAGCACTTTCTAAGAATGTGGCCCAAGCTGAAAAACAATAATGAGTAGAAATGGGAATCTCAATAAATCTGATTTGCAATTGGATTTGTGTAGTTGATTTGTAGTTTGAAAATCCGAAAGATCAATTTTTTCATCTCCAGTAATGATTTGGGAAAGGATAGTAGAATTAGTAATGAATTGATTTATCTAATGAATGTTTTGCAAATTAAAGAAGCACTTCAGAAAATAATTTGTAATTTGCAGTTCCCCATCAGAGAACTGATCATGAGGTTTATAGTTCCAGCAAACCCTTTTATCAGTCGTCTTTACTGCTGGAAGCTGCAATCACCTGCAGTATTGATACCGTATGTTATATAGCATAGTGCTATATAGGTAATAAATAGAGATGAGCGAACACCAAAATGTTCGGGTGTTCGTTATTCGTAACGAACTTCCCGTGATGCTCGAGGGTTCGTTTCGAACAACGAACCACATTGAAGTCAATGGGCGACCAGAACATTTTTGTATTTCGCCGATGCTCGCTAAGGTTTTCATGTGTGAAAATCTGGGCAATTCAGGAAAGTGATGGGAATGACACAGAAACGGATAGGGCAGGCGAGGGGCTACATGTTGGGCTGCATCTCAAGTTCACAGGTCCCACTATTAAGCCACAATAGCGGCAAGAGTGGGCCCCCCCCCCTCCCAACAACTTTTACTTCTGAAAAGCCCTCATTAGCATGGCATACCTTTGCTAAGCACCACACTACCTCCAACAAAGCACAATCACTGCCTGCATGACACTCCACTGACACTTCTCCTGGGTTACATGCTGCCCAACCGCCCCCCCTCCCCCCCACAGCGCACACCAAAGTGTCCCTGGGCAGCCTTCAGCTGCCCTCATGCCACACCACGCTCATGTCTATTTAGAATTGCGTCTGCCATGACGAGGGACCGCAGGCACACACTGCAGAGGTTGGCACGGCTAGGCAGCGACCCTCTTTAAAAGTGGCGGAGCGATAGCCCACAATGCTGTACAGAAGCAATGAGAAATAGAATCCTGTGCCACCGCCATCAGGAGCTGCACACGTGGGCATAGCAATGGGGAACCTATGTGCCACACACTATTCATTCTGTCAAGGTGTCTGCATGCCCCAGTCAGACCGGGCTTTTTAATTCATAGACACAGGCAGGTACAACTCCCTATTGTGAAGTCCCTGTCGACCCACAGCATGGGTGGCTCCCTGGAACCCACCGGCGGTACACAGAAATATCCCATTGCATTGCCCAACACAGCTGAGGTAGTAATGTCGTGCTTAATGCAGGTAGGCTTCGGCCCACACTGCATGCCCCAGTCTGACTGGGGTTCTTTAGAAGTGTACAGATGTAGTAAAAACTCCGTGTGCACCTACAGCATGGGTGGGTGCCAGGAAGCCACCGGCGGTACATAGAAATATCCCATTGCATTGCCCAACACAGCTGAGGTAGTAATGTTGTGCTTAACCCTTTCCAATCCAATTTGTATATGGTTTTCCTAGGGGGCTTACTCTTTTTCTGCCGTTATACAACGGCGCTATATGCTGGCTAAAGCCAGTACTGCATGAGCTGACACGTAGGATAGGCTCCGACAGCAGAGAGGCTGGCAATATACAGTAAGAGAACCCCGACGGACGTCTACCAACAACGGAGCTGTACAGCCTTAAACCCTAATGTCTTCACAGGTCACACAGTGGACTGGAAAGGGTTAATGCAGGTGGGTTTCGGCCCACACTGCATGCCCCAGTCAGACTGGGTTTCTTTATAAGTGGAAACAGATGCATTTATAATTCCCTGTGGACCCACTGCCTGGGTGGGTGCCAGGAAGCCACCGGCGGTACATAGAAATATCCCATTGCATTGCCCAACACAGCTGAGGTAGTAATGTTGTGCGTAATACAGGTGGGCTTCGGCCCACACTGCATGCCCCAGTCAGACTGGGGTTCTTTAGAAGTGTACAGATGTATTAAAAACTCCGTGTGCACCTACAGCATGGGTGGCTCCCTGGAACCCACCGGCGGTACACAAAAATATCCCATTGCATTGCCCAACACAGCTGAGGTAGTAATGTCGTGCTTAATGCAGGTGGGCTTCGGCCCACACTGCATGCCCCAGTCAGACTGGGGTTCTTTACAAGTGGACACATGTAGGTTAAACTCCCTGTGGACCCACTGCCTGGGTGGGTGCCAGGAAGCCACCGGCGGTACATAGAAATATCCCATTGCATTGCCCAACACAGCTGAGGTAGTAATGTTGTGCGTAATACAGGTGGGCTTCGGCCCACACTGCATGCCCCAGTCAGACTGGGGTTCTTTAGAAGTGTACAGATGTATTAAAAACTCCGTGTGCACCTACAGCATGGGTGGCTCCCTGGAACCCACCGGCGGTACACAAAAATATCCCATTGCATTGCCCAACACAGCTGAGGTAGTAATGTCGTGCTTAATGCAGGTGGGCTTCGGCCCACACTGCATGCCCCAGTCAGACTGGGGTTCTTTACAAGTGGACACATGTAGGTTAAACTCCCTGTGGACCCACTGCCTGGGTGGGTGCCAGGAAGCCACCGGCGGTACATAGAAATATCCCATTGCATTGCCCAACACAGCTGAGGTAGTAATGTTGTGCGTAATACAGGTGGGCTTCGGCCCACACTGCATGCCCCAGTCAGACTGGGGTTCTTTAGAAGTGTACAGATGTATTAAAAACTCCGTGTGCACCTACAGCATGGGTGGCTCCCTGGAACCCACCGGCGGTACATAAAAATATCCCATTGCATTGCCCAACACAGCTGAGGTTACGTCAGCTGTAATGCAGGTGGGCTAAAAATTAATTTGATTACACTGTAGGCGAGGGCCCACAAAAATTGCTGTATCAACAGTACTAATGTACATCCCAAAAATTGGCCATGGCCAGCCAAGAGGGCAGGTGAAACACATTAATCGCTTTGGTTAATGTGGCTTAAGTGGTAACTAGGCCTGGAGGCAGCCCAGTGTAACGAAAAATTGGTTCAAGTTAAAGTTCCAATGCTTTTAAGCGCATTGAAACTTTTAAAAATTGTTCTGAAAAATTATTTGAGTGAGCCTTGTGGCCCTAAGAAAAATTGCCCGTTCAGCGTGATTACGTGAGGTTTTAGGAGGAGGAGCAGGAGGAGGAGGAGGAGGAATATTAGACACAGATTGATGAAGCAGAAATGTCCCCGTTTTGGATGGTGAGAGAGAACGTAGCTTCCATCCGCGGGTGCAGCCTACGTATTGCTTACGTATCGCTGCTGTCCGCTGGTGGAGAACAGAAGTCTGGGGAAATCCAGCCTTTGTTCATCTTGATGAGTGTTAGCCTGTCGGCACTGTCGGTTGACAAGCGGCTACGCTTATCTGTGATGATTCCCCCAGCCGCACTAAACACCCTCTCCGACAAGACGCTAGCCGCAGGACAAGCAAGCACCTCCAGGGCATACAGCGCGAGTTCAGGCCACGTGTCCAGCTTCGACACCCAGTAGTTGTAGGGGGCAGAGGCGTCACCAAGGATGGTCGTGCGATCCGCTACGTACTCCCTCACCATCCTTTTACAGTGCTCCCGCCGACTCAGCCGTGACTGGGGAGCGGTGACACAGTCTTGGTGGGGAGCCATAAAGCTGGCCAGGCCCTTAAAGACTGTTGCACTGCCTGGGATGTACATGCTGCTCGATCTACGCACCTCCCCTGCTACCTTGCCCTCGGTACTGCGCCTTCTGCCACTAGCGCTGTCGGCTGGGAATTTTACCATCAGCTTGTCCGCAAGGGTCCTGTGGTATAGCAACACTCTCGAACCCCTTTCCTCTTCGGGAATCAGAGTGGGCAGGTTCTCCTTATACCGTGGATCGAGCAGTGTGTACACCCAGTAATCCGTCGTGGCCAGAATGCGTGCAACGCGAGGGTCACGAGAAAGGCATCCTAACATGAAGTCAGCCATGTGTGCCAGGGTACCAGTACGCAACACATGGCTGTCCTCACTAGGAAGATCACTTTCAGGATCCTCCTCCTCCTCCTCCTCCTCCTCCTCCTCAGGCCATACACGCTGAAAGGATGACAGGCAATCAGCCGGTGTACCGTCAGCAGCGGCCCAAGCTGTCTCTTCCCCCTCCTCCTCATCCTCCTCATGCTCCTCCTCCTCCTCCTGTACGCGCTGAGAAATAGACAGGAGGGTGCCCTGACTATCCAGCGGCATACTGTCTTCCCCCGCCCCCGTTTCCGAGCGCAAAGCAGCTGCCTTTATGGTTTGCAGGGAATTTCTCAAGATG
This sequence comes from Eleutherodactylus coqui, assembly GCF_035609145.1. Classification (NCBI taxonomy): domain Eukaryota; kingdom Metazoa; phylum Chordata; class Amphibia; order Anura; family Eleutherodactylidae; genus Eleutherodactylus; species Eleutherodactylus coqui. Next base: position 81,697,533 of record NC_089849.1, read on the forward strand.
CATAGCAGAGGAATGGTGACGCTAATGATTGTAGCATCGCCGCTCACCACCTGGGTAGACTCCTCAAAATTACCAAGGACATGGCAGATGTCTGCCAACCAGGCCCACTCTTCTGAAAGGAATTGAGGAGGCTGACTCCCACTGCGCCGCCCATGTTGGAGTTGGTATTCGACTATAGCTCTCCGTTGTTCATAGAGCCTGGCCAACATGTGGAGCGTAGAGTTCCACCGTGTGGGCACGTCGCACAGCAGTCGGTGCACTGGCAGCTTAAAGTGATGTTGCAGGGTGCGCAGGGTGGCAGCGTCCGTGTGGGACTTGCGGAAATGTGCGCAGAGCCGGCGCGCCTTTACGAGCAGGTCTGACAAGCGTGGGTAGCTTTTCAGAAAGCGCTGAACCACCAAATTAAAGACGTGGGCCAGGCATGGCACGTGCGTGAGGCTGCCGAGCTGCAGAGCCGCCACCAGGTTACGGCCGTTGTCACACACGACCATGCCCGGTTGGAGGCTCAGCGGCGCAAGCCAGCGGTCGGTCTGCTGTGTCAGACCCTGCAGCAGTTCGTGGGCCGTGTGCCTCTTATCGCCTAAGCTGAGTAGTTTCAGCACGGCCTGCTGACGCTTGCCCACCGCTGTGCTGCCACACCGCGCGACACCGACTGCTGGCGACATGCTGCTGCTAACACATCTTGATTGCGAGACAGAGGAGGAGGAGGAGGAGGAGGGTGCTTTAGTGGAGGAAGCATACACCTCCGCAGATACCAGCACCGAGCTGGGGCCCGCAATTCTGGGGGTGGGTAGGACGTGAGCGGTCCCAGGCTCTGACTCTGTCCCAGCCTCCACTAAATTCACCCAATGTGCCGTCAGGGAGATGTAGTGGCCCTGCCCGCCTGTGCTTGTCCACGTGTCCGTAGTTAAGTGGACCGTGGCAGTAACCGCGTTGGTGAGGGCGCGCACAATGTTGCGGGAGACGTGGTCGTGCAGGGCTGGGACGGCACATCGGGAAAAGTAGTGGCGACTGGGAACTGAGTAGCGCGGGGCCGCCGCCTCCATGATACTTTTGAAGGACTCCGTTTCCACAACCCTATACGGCAGCATCTCAAGGCTGATGAATTTTGCGATGCGGACGGTTAACGTTTGAGCGTGCGGGTGCGTGGCGGCGTACTTGCGCTTGCGCTCGAACACTTGCGCAAGCGACGGCTGGACGGTGCGCTGAACTACACTGCTGGATGGGGCCGAGGACAGCGGAGATGAGGGTGTGGGTGCAGGCCATGAGGCGGTAGTGCCTGTGTCCTGAGAGGGGGTTGCATCTCAGTGGCAGGTTGGGGCACAGGGGGAGAGGCAGGGGTGCAAACCGGAGGCGCTGAACGGCCTTCGTCCCACCTTGTGGGGTGCTTGGCCATCATATGTCTGCGCATGGTGGTGGTGGTGAGGCTGTTGGTGTTGGCTCCCCGGCTGAGCTTTGCGCAACAAAGGTTGCACACCACTGTTCGTCGGTCGTCAGGCGTCTCTGTGAAAAACTGCCAGACCTTAGAGCACCTCGGCCTCTGCAGGGTGGCATGGCGCGAGGGGGCGCTTTGGGAAACACTTGGTGGATTATTCGGTCTGGCCCTGCCTCTACCCCTGCCTCTACCCCTGGCCACCGCACTGCCTCTTGCAACCTGCCCTGCTGATGCCCTTGACTCCCCCTCTGAAGACCTGTCCTCCTGAGTAAGCGTTGCACACCAGGTGGGGTCAGTCACCTCATCGTCCTGCTGCTCTTCCTCCGAATCCTCTGTGCGCTGCTCCCTCAGACTTACTGCCCTTACTACTACCTCACTGCAAGACAACTGTGTATGATCGTCATCGTCCTCCTCACCCACAGAAAGTTGTTGAGACAGTTGGCGGAAGTCCCCAGCCTCATCCCCCGGACCCCGGGAACTTTCGAATGGTTGGGCATCAGTGACTATAAACTCCTCTGGTGGGAGAGGAACCGCTGCTGCCCAATCTGAGCAGGGGCCCGAGAACAGTTCCTGGGAGTGTTCCCGCTCCTGAGCAGGTGTCATTGTAGTGGAGTGAGGGGGCTGGGAGGAAGGAGGAGCAGCAGACAGAGGATTCGGATTTGCAGCAGTGGACGGCGCAGAACTGCGTGTTGACGATAGGTTGCTCGAAGCACTTTCTGCCATCCAGGACAGGACCTGCTCACACTGCTCATTTTCTAATAACCGTCTCCCGCGTGGACCCATTAATTGGGCGATGAATGTGGGGACGCCAGAAACGTGCCTCTCTCCTAATCGCGCAGCAGTCGGCTGCGACACACCGGGATCAGGAGCTCGGCCTGTGCCCACACCCTGACTTGGCCCTCCGCGTCCTCGGCCGCGTCCACGTCCTCTAGGCCTACCCCTACCCCTCAGCATGCTGTATTACCAGTGATTTGATTTCACAGGCAGGAAATAAATTGGCGCAAGACTGCAGGCCAAATATAATTTTTGCCCTTTTTGGAAAACGAAAGGCCCCACTGCCTCTAGTGAATGAATAATCTAAGTTTAATAACTGTGCTGTGTCCCTGCTTATGTGTCACAGAACGTGAGGGTAGCAGAGTTATTATAACTCTGGCAGAGCAGGTATTTTTTTTCCCAATTAAGGAAAGCAAATGGCGAAGCCAGCAGTAAAGCGTAGCTGGGTGCGTATGATTTAGCACTGTTCTTCACGCAGCTCACACGTCTCCACCGCCCGTAAGGACGGACAGAGGCTGGACAAATAGATTTGTTTTCAGTTTTTTCCCACCAAAAGGCAGCACTGCGTATATTCAATGAACATGAGAAGTTTAATAACTGTGCTGTGTCCCTGCTTATGTGTCACAGAACGTGAGGGTAGCAGAGTTATTATAACTCTGGCAGAGCAGGTATTTTTTTTCCCAATTAAGGAAAGCAAATGGCGAAGCCAGCAGTAAAGCGTAGCTGGGTGCGTATGATTTAGCACTGTTCTTCACGCAGCTCACACGTCTCCACCGCCCGTAAGGACGGACAGAGGCTGGACAAATAGATTTGTTTTCAGTTTTTTCCCACCAAAAGGCAGCACTGCGTATATTCAATGAACATGAGAAGTTTAATAACTGTGCTGTGTCCCTGCTTATGTGTCACAGAACGTGAGGGTAGCAGAGTTATTATAACTCTGGCAGAGCAGGAATTTTTTTTCCCAATTAAGGAAAGCAAATGGCAAAGCCAGCAGTAAAGCGTAGCTGGGTGCGTATGATTTAGCACTGTTCTTCACGCAGCTCACACGTCTCCACCGCCCGTAAGGACGGACAGAGGCTGGACAAATAGATTTGTTTTCAGTTTTTTCCCACCAAAAGGCAGCACTGCGTATATTCAATGAACATGAGAAGTTTAATAACTGTGCTGTGTCCCTGCTTATGTGTCACAGAACGTGAGGGTAGCAGAGTTATTATAACTCTGGCAGAGCAGGTATTTTTTTTCCCAATTAAGGAAAGCAAATGGCCAAGCCAGCAGTAAAGCGTAGCTGGGTGCGTATGATTTAGCAATGTTTTTCACGCAGCTCACACGTGTCCACAGCCCTTAGGACGGACAGAGGCTGGACAAATAGATTTGTTTTCAGTTTTTTCCCACCAAAAGGCAGCACTGCGTATATTCTATGAATAATAACTGTGTTGTGGCCCTGCCTATACAATTCTTTCCCTGCAGTATCAATGGAGGGTGGAATGCTCTGCAGAGGCGATTTTGAGAAGCCCAAAAAAAATGCAGCACAGCCAACAGCAGCCTGGACAGTACTGCACACGGATAAATATGGCCCTAGAAAGGACCGTTGAGGTTCTCGAAGGCTACACTCACTCCTAACACTCTCCCTGCCTATGCAGCACTTCTGTCCCTAATGCCAGGTGCAACGGTCTGCAGAGGCGATTTTGAGAAAAAAAAAAATGCCACTGCTAACAGCAGCCAACACACAGCTATCAGTGGCCCTAATAAGGACCTTTGGGGGGTCTTGAAGCCTACACTAACTACCAATTCTTTCCCTACAGCAGCTCCGGTATAAACAGCACTGTCCCTCATCTAACTCACACCGCATCTGAGGCGAGCCGCGGGAGGGGCCGACTTTTATATTAGGCGAACACCTGATCTCGCCAGCCACTCACAGCAGGGGGGTGGTATAGGGCTTAAACGTTGCAGGGGGAAGTTGTAATGCCTTCCCTGTCTTTCAATTGGCCAGAAAAGCGCGCTAACGTCTCAGGGAAGGAAGTGAAAGTAACCAGAACACCGCATGGTGTTCGTTACGAATAACGAACATCCCGAACACCCTAATATTCGCACGAATATCAAGCTCGGACGAACGCGTTCGCTCATCTCTAGTAATAAATAGAGATGAGCGAGTATACTCGCTGAAGCCAATTGCTGGAGCGAGCATTGCCTTTAGCGAGTATCTCCCCGCTCGAGACGGAAGGTTCAGGTGCCGGCAGCGGGCAGGGAGCTGCGGGGGAAGAGCGGGGCGGAACGGAGGGGAGATCTCTCTCTCCCTCTCTCCCCCCCCCCCTGCTTCCTCCTGCTGACTGCCGCTACTCACCGCTCCCCCGCTGCCAGCACCCGAACCTTCCGTCTCGAGCGGTGAGATACTCGCTAAAGGCAATGCTCGCTCCAGCAATTGGCTTTAGCGAGTATACTCGCTCATCTCTAGTAATAAATACTTCAGGATGTGATACCCCTTTAAGACTATAATAAAAGAAAAATATCAGAAAATGAACTACAATGAAGATATAAGGCTGCATAAACAGAGGAGTTCATTCTGTTTACTGGGAAACATAACTACAAACTACATGAATGGATAAAAGGATACAATAGTTACGTATTTAGGAAAGAATAATTACATTTAGCATCAAACTGTCGAATCTAAAGATGTCAGTATCAAACATTCAAATGGCACGTAACTCATCAGTTTCATGGCGGGTTCCCTCAGATGTATATGCGCACATGCTTACATAGAACCCATTGATTTTAATAGGCTCTCATCTTCGTTTTTGCCACGCTTTCCGCATGCAAAAAAAGAATGCAGCATGCTCTATTTTAGCGCCCTCTCACACGGCCGTAGGCATTTTTACATGCCCCCGCCGGTTCCGTAAAAACGCATGCACGGGCACACAAATCTAACATTTGTACGTCCATTCAGATGGCATGGGCCCAGCGCATATACGCCGAGGCTGTCATGCAGTTGCCCTTCACCAGCTCACCTCCTCTCTCTTCCCCTCGAGCTGTTTGCAATAGGGGGGGTGGGATAGGGGCGGAGCTAAGCTACCTCGCCTTCCCCGCAGCCAGCAATGGGAAGAGGGATCAAATGCATTAGATCGTAGTGTATATCGGTTGGCTGTGAAAACGGCGGCCGATATGCGCTCATGTGAAAGAGCCCTTTGTGCGCTAAAGGCCACATAGGTGTATGTGAGGGTGTGCAAACGTGCACCCAATACTTGTACATTATGCTGCACAATTTTGAAGCAAAAAGAAAACATCTGGAACTAATTGGGCTACATAGCCTTTAACCCCTTAAGGACCAGGCTGTTTTGTACCTTAAGGACCAGACACTTTTTAGGGATTTTACGTATGTGGTAGTTTTACTGCCCTAGTTTTTTCCTTTAGCTACCAAAATTATTTTAGCAGTTTTTTTTTTCCCTGTGACATATAGGACTATTTTTTATGATCTTTTTCACTGACTTTTTTCCATTTATTTAGTTTTATTGGGGGTAAAAAGCATTTTTTTTAATATCTCTAGGTTTTTTTTCTTAAATTAGTATATTTTCACTAAAATGAAGTATGGGAACGGGTTTATCATTTTGTTTTGGACGCTTTGATATATAATATGTATGGTTTTGGATTACAGGGCGCATATGGCGATGGTTTTAGTTGGCATCGTCTTTGGGTTATTTTCTTTTTTATGCATATATTGTTGTTTTATTCCATAATTTTTGCTTTAATTATGTATGTATTTATGGTTTTTACTATGTCCCCCATATCGTCATGTAAGACCTCTGGGGGACATTCACATGTTTTTTGTTTTTTTGTATTTGATACTTTCCCACTGTATCAGGGGCATCAATAGGAGCCCCAATTATGGGGAAAACAGGAGGCAGAAAGAGTTAAAACCCACTTCTCCCTCTAACTCCGGGTTATCAACTGTGACTAACAGCTGACAACCCATCCTGCTTCTGATTGATTACAGAAGCAGGAGGCTTTAATCACAGCCGTAATTTTACATATGGCTGGGCTTTAAGCCCGGGACCAAGTGCCGTATATTTACAGTGCTTGGTCCTAAATGGGTTAAAATCATGGCACTGGTGTATCTCATGTCCACGTGAAATGTCCCTGTCAGTGCAAAAAAGTACATTAAAATGCACAAAACACATGCAAAAGTGTGATATTCACAGCACAAATACGTCACGCTAACGCATGTGTTTTCGTGTATATGTCCGTGTGAATCCAGCCTCAGTAATCACTACATTCTATGATCTGATCATATATTTGTGTCTAAAAAATCACCTAAAGCACTGACCAATCCTTTAAGGCAAATTGTTTTCAGAACATTATATCCACCAAGATAAACTCCTACCATAATACTACAATGAGAACTATGGAAGGTTTTTCAAGGGTCACTCTGGCAAAAACACAATTTGCTATGCCTGTTTCCCTCACCTGATTGCCTTTCACACTCTGGAGGTTCCCTCTGCATGTCGCAGCCATGTTTACACAGTGCCCTGTCTGATGCTTGTCAGACACCATCTTGAGAGTGAGAGTTTTTACTTTTATTTTTAATCAATCCCATGCTGTGTCAGTACAGCATTAGTTAGGGGTCTATACCATTTCTGCCTGCTGGGAGAAGTTTATTTAGCAAAACCTTTTTATCTCCACCAAAATAAGCTACAGATTATAAGTATATAGTCAAGAGGATAAGCTGTGATCTCCTCTCTTATAACTGTGTGATAAGATCTGTGTGACCATCATCAGTAACTGTGATAGGAGTGTATGTGTCCTGCTCTAGGTGGATTCTGCAATAGAATTCATGCCAACACACAGCACAGATTAAGTCATTATTTAGAAATTGAGCACATAAACTCAAGTAGATCTGAGCTGGTCATAAAGCTGTCATTTAGCCATAAACATCACTTTACATGACCATAGCCCACTGAGTGTGATAACTGCTTTTATCAATCATTGTCACCTTTCTTTAACATTATAAATGGCCCTTGTCATTTCTTATTGAGAAAAGGAAGAGGAAGGAAGAAAAGAAGAAGAAAGGAAGAGGAAGGAAGAAGAAGAAAGGAAGAGGAGGGAAGAAAAAGAAGAAGAAGAAAGGAAAAGGAGGGAAGAAGAAGAAAGGAAGAGAAAGGAAGAAAGAAAAGAAGGAAGAGAAAGGAAGAAAGAAAATAATGAAAAGAAAGGAAGAAGAAGAAAAGAAGAGAAAGGAAGGAAGAAAAGGAAGAAAGAAAAGGAAAGAAGGGAGAGAAAGAAGGAAGGAAGGAAGGGAGAGATGAAGGAAGGGGGAGAGGAAGGAAGGAAAAGAGAGAGGAAGGAAGGGAGAGAGGAAGGAAGGAAGACTAGCTTATTAACATCATGCAGAATCTTTCAAATAAAATGGGATTGTCACACAACATCATATGTCTGCATCATATATGTCATAGTTCATTTTTGCATTACATATGTTTATCTGCTCATAAGTAGTGATGTCAGGCCTTGCAACTTCAGGTATTTGTATCAGATATGACATTTTTTTTAATGTTTGATAATGTCTATTTGATAATGTTTTCTCCATGAATATATGATTTGTAAGACACTGTTGCTATCTTTCCGAGAAACAATAATTGGCCAACACTTGAGTTTGACCAATATGTTGTACTAAGGCTGAGATTAAAGCTTATGTGCTAATGATGATAAGTGAGACTGGCAAATTATTTATGAGCTTCTCCCTCGTTAGCACTTTGCTGGGCTCAGCAAGAGGCAGCAATTGATGAACAACCCCAAGTATAAGTCACAAGAAACTACTAAAGTCACTTAGACTAAACTAAAGTCACATAACTAGGAGCAAATAGAGACATAGAAACTTTTTTGGCAGAAAAAGACCACAAGATCCATCTAGTCTGCCCTTATATTATTTTTCTATTGAAATAAACATATATTACCTCAGACACCTTTGCATTCACCACATCTGCTGGAAGCTTGTTGGAAGCATCTACTACTCTGTCAGTAAAATAATTTTTAGACTGCTTCTGATCTTCCCCCAGCTAATCACTGATTGTGGCCCTTTGGCCATGTGCTTTTTTTCCTATTAAAACATTTTTCTCCTGTACCTGACTTAAAACATTAATATATGTAAAGCTTTCAATAATGTCCCCTCCTTTTTTCTTTTCTCCAACTATAAACATTTCTTTGAAGAGGATCTATACTATTCTCTAAAAGTGAAATGGGCCCTATAAATTTACATCTGGATCCTGCAATAGCTCCTGTTACTTTTGGAGCCTCAAACTAGTCAGTGGGATCCACTATTATTGGGCTCCAATAGTAATGGGAGCCATTATAGGTGAAAGAGGAACCTGGAACAAAATTGCAAACAGTAGAGGAATCAGTGTGGACCTAGGTGTAAGTATGTTTAGAAATGTTCACTTGTCAGAGGGCTTGACAGGTCTTCTTTAAATGTATCCTGATAAGCATAAAACTTAAGACCTTCTACCATTTTTGTAGTACAGGTTAGGACCCGTTCTATTCTATCAATTTCTTTTTGTAGGTTAGATCTTCAGAACTGGTTAAAACTGCGTTTGGTAGCACTCCTTCATGCAGATCGCATATGGTACAGTGTCTGAGTCCCTCCTGTAAAAAACAAAAGAGTTTGAAAAGAAGAAAAGACTAAGGCCGAATGCCTATGGATGGATTATCACTGTGGAATTCATGGTCAGATACCCGCCATGAATTCCACAGCAATGTTCATCCATAGACATGCAATGTTAACCGATTCTCCCCTGCCCACAAGCAGAAATCAACTGCGATTTTCTGCTCACGGGGGAGAATCGCAGCATGTTCTATTTTGTACAGAAAATCACATGGACGGCTTTCATTGCAGTCAATAGAGGCAGTCCCACGATACGTCCGTAGTGAGCACTGCAGTAGTCTCGTGGGAATCCACGTCACAGCCCAGCGCAGGATGTCATGCCCTGCACAGCACATGTGCGCAGGCCAAGACACTTGCAGCGGATCCGAACAGGTGAGTATAGGGTCTGAAATTTGACTTGATCAATGGAGTGTTTACATTGAATAAAATGGGCTGGGATTGGTAGTTCAACATACCTCCAGAACTGAATACATTATTCCAGATGTGGTCTCACCAGAGGTCTGAACAGCAGGGTCCATATCTTCTACTAGTTCTACCTCTATCTATGCAGACAAGTATCCTACTTACTTTTCCTACTGCCTAGCTGCACTACGGACTCAATTTGAAGCTGACAGAAATCATTCTCTTCTGAAGTCCTGGATAGCACAGAACTTCTAATGCAATCCTCAATATTCCTTCTCCTCATGGGAGTAATTTTACATTTGTAAAAAATAAAATGCAGTTTCCATAGTTTTGATCAGTAAAGCTAAATCATTTTTCATGTTACAAACACCAGGAACATCAATACACTTTTGTTGCATCAGGAAACAGACAAATCTTACCTATTAGACCTTCTCTTATGTCACTTATGAATATATTAAAAAGAATATGACCCAGGCAGATCCTTGTGGTCACCAGTTGTAACTTATCCCTCTTCAAAATACTCACCATTAACAACAACTCTCTGATATTTATCTTATAGTCAACTGTGAATTCACTGGATAATCCAGGGATTAAGTCCAAAGTTCAATCATTTATTTTTGAGCTCTTTCTATGGAGCTGTATCAAAGGTTTTACTGAAAGTCAGATAGGCAATATCCATGGCACCACAGTGATACAAAACTTTTGTGATACAGTAAAAAACATCAGTGAGGTTAGTTTGACGTGATGCTCCTTCAGTAAAGCCATGCTGTTTAGATTCCAACAAGCTGCTGGTTTTAGCTGGTCAGTTATGCTCCTCAGCTGTTAAACTTACTGGTCTGTAGTTACTGTCTTCTTCTCTACTCCTCTTCTTGTCGATGGATGTAGCCTTGGCCTTCTTCAATCACCAGAAACATCACCTATTGGAAGGGACTAGTTAAATCTGTTAAAGGTGCAACAATCACAAATTGTGTCTTCCTCCTTTTGTGCTTTAGAAGCATTAGTAATATGTTTTGCATCCTTCCGTCTAATGTTATATAACTGTCAGCTGCACATCCTTTTTTGTATACCTCTTTTAGACAATTTTTGTTTTACTATATTTATTACTTCTCTAGTAAACCATAGTTGTTTCTCTTTCCTTTTGCTAATTTGTTTTAAATATAATTGAGTTGCCTTAAAAAGGGCCATTTTTAATAGTGTTAACTGGGCACCCACTCTTCCTGTTTTAGTCCACCCTTTTAATTAATTTTAATACATAAACAATTTATTGACTACTCATCAATTTACTTGAAATCAATCTTTCTGAAATGTAATCACAAATAAACAAAATTGTCAGCAGCACTCAAAAGAAAATCCACCCAATGCAGGGAGGTGACATGAAATGCACAGCCACCCAGTGAGCTAGGAATCCAAAGCGCCAATTATAAAGTTCAAATTCCAGAAAAAGTAGAGATTAGCAAGCTTTTCAAAAGTTCGGATCCAGACGGTTTGCTGACTTTCAGCAAAAAATTTGGTTCGGTCGAAATTAGTTTGAACTGAACCAGAACTTCACCTATACCCCTAAAAACTGGTGTATAACATTGTCTAAGATCATAAAAGCCCTGTACAACACTCTTACATTTGTCCCCTGGCCACACCTTACTTTATGCTTGCAAATCCAGCATAGTGTCATATTTAGTTCCTCGGGGGAGGTACAGAAGAATTTCCATACAGCACAGTACCATAAAGAGCTTGTATTACCACAACCATTACCCGAGACTGCCCATCCTCTGGCAAGCTTTCTTCTGGAGCCTACACCAGCAGCAGCAACATCACTGTCATGTGCTCCTGAGCTGATCATACTAGCAGGCCTATCCCTGGGACATTTTGCAGATGTGCTGTCCCTACCTCGGCTATGCTCTTTATCACCCCCAGTGCTGCAACTACCATTCTCTTCTGGCAACATTATTCCTTTCTTGATACTTTGTTCCCACATCCTGTCCAAAACCACATTGTCATCATAGTCTTTATCATCCCCACCATTTCTCTCACTCTGTTCTGATGCATCATGGGCTTTTTGCCCCTCCTATCACCACCATATCCATAACTGCCACTACCACCTCAGCTACTACTACCACCACCACTACCACAGCTATGTGTCTTTGCCATCACTTCTGCCACTAGCACATCCACTACACACGCCAAAAGCTGACAGTCCTCAAAAAACTCCTCATAAATCACTATGTTGTTGTCGATGCTGACTATCTCTTCTATCCTTAACACCAGGGATGCTGCTGTCTCTTAGAAGAAAAGGTGGTGCTCCAATATGAGGGGGTAGTGAAGACAGAGATGATGGAAGAGAAAAGCTAATGCCTCTATCAGTGTGAGAAGTAACTAGAATAGTAGGAATAAACTGAATATTGGCTTAAAGTAACATTAGAGTCTTTTTCTTGGAATGACTGAGAATGAGCCAACTAGTCCACAATGGCATTCTCTACAATAAGAAGCCCACTGGAGGAAATGAACAACCCTGGCTTGCTGATGCTGCTACTACTACCAGCAGGCACATGACTGCTGCTACTTGTACTGGGCTTGGACACATCTTTGGTGCTAACTGTATTGATACTGGCACAGGGCATGGCACAAATGTTTTTAACTCTATCCCATCCTTTCACATTCCCAACCTTTCTTTTACAAGTCATTTTTAATTTTGAAAGCAGAGGCATAATGCTCTGTGCACGCCACAGCAATTACTGTACACCACATTTGGAAGACTGCAAGAATTTATTTTTCTTTTAAAATACACACTTTATGATAAATAATTATAATCAAATAGATTGCATGCAGAATGAATGCACATCTGTTAGAGCAGAGTTACCTACCTTTTGGAATAAGAAAAATAATTTAAAAAAGAGATGCACACTTTCAATCACGATGAAATAGATTGTGTGTAATGCATGCCCAGCACTCTGTGCAGTCTACAATTACTGTACAGTAACATAGTATGTCTGTCATAAAAAATACATATGTCCATTCAGTTCAGCCTATCCCCCCCACCAATGTTGATCCAGAAGTAGGCAAAAAAAAACAATGAGGTAGAAGCCAATTTTCTACTTTAAAGAAAAGAAAATTCCTTCCTTCCATCAATCAGAATATTGCCTGGATCAACAACCGTTCTAAAGTAATTAGTGATTATAACATGTAATATTATAAGCCTAAAGAAAGTCGTCGAGGCCCTTTTTAAACTCTTCACCATCACCACGTCCTCAGACAGAGTTCTATAGTCTCACTGCTCTTACAGTAAAGAACCCCCTTCCATGTTGGTGATGAAAACTGCTTTCTTCTAGATGTAGTGAATGCCCCCTTGTTACCGTCGCAGTCCTGGGTATAAACAGATCATGGGAAAGATCCTTGTATTGTCCCCTAATGTATTTATACATAGTTATTTGATTGTTCCTTAACCGTCTCTTTTCTATGGTGAATAATCTCAATTTTGATAGCCTCTCTGGGTATTCCCATCCTCTCACTCCATTTATTAATTTAGTCACCCTTCTTGAACACCCTCAAGCAGTGCAACATCTTTTCTGAGTAGTGGTGTCCAGGACTGTACGGGAGCCAACTAGAGGGAGGGCTATTTTGAACTTATTATTAACCAACAGACTGGACAGAATCATGGGGGTACAGGTTTAGGGACACTTGGGAAATAGTGTCAACAATATAATTAATTTCCAGTTGTCATTCATTAGGAAGCCTTATTAGGGAGAGACAAAAAAAAACTAAATTTTGGTAAAGCTAACTTTGATTAGCTCAGAATTACTCTCGGCAACATTAATTGGGACAATGTCCTCAAAAATAACAGTACAGGAAACAAATGGCAAAAACTTAAAAACATTCTAAATACCTCATGTGAGCAGTTCATACCTTTCAAAAATAAAAGAACTACGAATAGAAGGAAACCAATGTGGCTCAACAAGACTGTAAGAGGGGCAATAAGTGAAAAAAGACATTTAAATTACTAAAACAAGAAGCCAGTGAAGAAGCACTAAAAATATGCAAGGGAAAAAAACAATTGAAGTAAAACTTACCGGTTCACAGGTTCACTTTTTGAATATGCGCACCACATTGGCTATGTCCCAATCCAGTGAAAAAGGCACTGTCACTATTGAGTCCTTAAATATAAGAAACAAAGGTCTGTCTATTACTGTATATTACTTATTTCCCTTAAAACCCGGAGGTGTATGACATTAGGACCCGGCGAATTAGAAAAAAAAATGTTTAATAAAAACATGTACACTTATGATTGTGATTAAATAGATGCATGCACATCACTTTGTGCAGTTTTTAACTGCAATTACTGTAAAGTGTATGCTACAGTACAATTTTTCCCTTCTACACAGACATCACAGACATCTCCTTGCACCTCTCTGTCTCTGGCTGAAATGGCTGCTGAAGCTATGGTGCATAGCCTTTTATAGTGTATATGACCTCTCACTTATACTACCTCCTGATTGGCTTAAAAATATATGTGCAAGGCATTATGGGCTTCCCTGAGGTCATGTGATCCTTCCTCCTTCTCCTTTCTGCCATGTAGTATTGTTATGTGTTTGGCTGAGACGAACCTCCCACGGTTCAGATTTGCATGTAACCCAACTTTCAGCAAAGTTCGATCTGGAACATGATTCTACTGTTTCAGTTTGCTCAACACTGCAGAAAAGTTTTTTTCTAAATGCCCAGCATATCAGAAGTTGAAGTGGACAGGCGACAGCAACAGAGGTCATCTTTTATCAGGTAAGACCAGAAACAGAGGCTACAGCTTTCAAAGGTTCTTTGGACAAGTAAAAAATAATAATTTGTCTTCTGAATTAGGTGTGAACTATGTAGATCTATGGGTATATACAGGCTTCAGGTAGGTGGTAAATAAGCATTGTTTAACTACTAACTAAGGCAGAGATCACTTGGGTGGATTGCAATTGTGGAATCCGCGATCAGCGTCCGCACAGAGGATCTACAGCAAAACACAGGCATGGAAAAACATGTAGTTCTGCTTTTTCATTCACAGTGGCGGATACGAATTGTGTATCCCACCAGCGGAAGAAAAATCGCAGCATGCTCTATTTTGACTTGAACTCCATGTGGACAGCCTCCATTAGCGACGGCGTGGAAAATACAAACATTGTAAAAAAACTGCACTGTGCATGAATGACGGCGAGCAGCTTTGTCCCTACACATTACAGAAATAGCAGATATATAGGGTCTCTGGCAGGGTTCACAGCTGAAATCCGCTACGGGCCGCTACTGGTGTATCTTGTCAACACCGGAAGCTACCGTAAGAGTGTGACAGGTGTCACCAGGAGTGAACACCCCCTGTTATGCCCCTAGCTTCTGATTGGAAGACAAGATACAGCAGTAATGTCCAGGCAGCAGGACCGACTAGGGGAGCGAGCAGCAAGCAGGCTGTGTATCCCAGCACAGTGCCTGCGCTGCAAGGCGGATGGGGACAGTAACATCTGGCAGTCATGAGGCTAACGGCGACAGCAGTGCTGGTAGTGCCGCTCGGGCCCTGCTGGGGACAGCGCTGCAGGCACTGTTGGTGCTTACACCGCTAGGAATAACTGCAACAAAGTCGAGCTAGCAGTTCCGCTGCAGTTCCCACGATGTCAGTGTTGGCAACGGCGGCCTTCTGATGGCAGTGTATAGAGAGCAGTGCTGACAGTGATGAGGGGGGGATTCCAGGCAGTCCTGCAGTAACACTGACAGCCTTCAGGAGCAAAGAACCACGGTCTGCTCTGTAAGCACTAGCTCACATACCCATGCCACTGTATTTGGCTATGTGGAGAGCAATGTGAGTTACCCGTCCCCTTGTCTTCTGCTGCCTTCTGATAGCTATATGTGTGGGGCGGAACAGCTGTGGGACACGACCAGCATCATCCAATAGGAAGCTATCGGCTTAACAGAGGGTGGTAACTCCAGCAAAGCCAGGTCAGCCCCTAGCTTCCGGTGGAGACAAGGTACAATAATACCCTGTTGGCCTATTGCATGTGGAATCTGGTCCACCCATGTGAGCCCGGCCTAAGAGTGTGCAAAGCTGTTTTATCAAAGATAAGAGTAGCCACTTTAAAGAATTCAAAATACTTATGAATTAACATTATTTAGATCACTGCATAAGTCAACTTCTGCTTTTTCCGCAGTTTTAGGTATTTACAATTATTCTGAAATATATAAAACAAACAAACACCTTTCTATAAGTAAATGTTCCCACACATTTGACTTATGCTGTATGTAGAACAAAATAATTTCTTGCAAAAAGAGGTATTTGTTGTAGAGAAAGTATAATGGTGTTTTTTTGGTTTCTATTTTCAGCATACCATATGGCATTTATTCATGTTTACAAGTAGATTGCGTGTACATACTGTATAAGTTATAGAAGTCAAAGTAGCAAGAATGAATGTGTCAAACAATTAAGCAAAGTGGATCCAAAATTAGGAAGATGTGACAAAAATACTCAATATATGACATTTTACATTAGTGCAATCAATATAAATGGAATGTGAAAGTGTTTGAAAGCCTAATTCCTAACAAAACTTCCCTTTACCAGAAAAATCCATTATGCACATTATCACTTTGTTCCACTTATTTGCATTCCATCCCGCCTATTCTAGTGCAAATGTTTTTGACCTACCCTGGACCGGATGTCATCTTCAATAACTATTTCTGGCTTCATGGGTTGAGCCACCCTGACATGTTCTATCGAAAGCTCCTATTTAAATTATTGTCTATAACCATGACAATGAGATTTGTTAGGATGTAGGCTCCCAACCTGTGGTATGTATATCCCAGGAGAGTACCTGTCAAGTCTGTACAGGTTACCCGCGCTGCAATAATTCCCTGTTGTTAATATATTCCTTATTTTAAACTACTACAATAGGATAACACTATAATAGGCAACCCCGCAGATTAGGAAAATAGTCACACCTTAAGAGGATAAGGAAAAATAGTTTTTAATTACCTTGACACTAGGAAGCGGTAATGTCATAACTTCCACCCCCTTCCTCCCTGTTAACAGCCTGTTCACCCAGTTATAACATACAAGATGACTGTAATGACTTACATGTATAAGTTGTTTGGAAATGTGTATTACACTCAAGTTGTTTGAGTACAAAAAAGATGTAACAATATAATTTCAATTAAAAAAAATATTGGAATAAAAAATATATATTTCTTATTTTCATCCATATAGTCAAGGCCCCTGCTCCATTATATTATACCAGCTGACATACCCAAGTTAATGTGAAGAAGCCTTTAGTGATGAGTTATTCAATGAGTGAAAAGTCTGTGGGGGCTTTCGAATTTATATATACTTTATATAGAGGTGAGGAAGATTCTCCTCAGTATATAAACATAGAGGTGAGGTAGATTCTCCTCAGTATATAAACATAGAGGTGAGGGAGATTTTCTTCTGTATATACACACAGAGGTCAGTTATACTCTCTTCAGTATATACATACAGAAGTTAGGTAGAGTCTCCTCAGTATATATACAGAGGTGAGGTAGATTCTCCTCAGTATAAACACATAGAGGTGTAGGTATATTCCCCTCAGCATATACAGAGAGGTGAGGTAGATTAGGTACATGTGGGAAAGATAGCACAGGACCTATCTTCCCAGTGTTTTATTCAAACTTGCATGCTATAGCATTATTCTCAGTATGTACAGATAGTTATGACCCCGTTACTTTCTTTATTTACATACCAAATTTCCAAGATTTGCATTTAGATCGCAAATTATCGTGGTTGGACAATTAATTTCTCAAAAGTCCTGATTAATATGCCTCCACGACCTGAATGCATTGTGTGTGCAAAACATCAATTCTCAAGGCTTTATGGTTTCTGAGAAAAGAACTATCTCGTGTATTGCTGTTTTTCGTGGATTTTCATGATTACAATTAAATAATCAAATTGCGACCCCTTTACTTTTACTACATAGAACCTAAGAAATGGCCATGCCAAATTTCAAGTTTGTACGACACGAAGAAGTTAGAGAATTTGTGATAAGTCAGTCAGTTTATGAGTGAATAGGGCTTTCAAAATTCGCATTTTGATCACAAATTATTGTAGTGGGACAATCAATTTCTCAAGAAGGCCTGCTCAGTATGCCTCCGTGACCTGAATATAGTGTGTGTGCAAAAGATCATTTCTCTAGGCTTTATGGTTTCTGAGAAAAAAATTATCTCATGTATATTGTGGTTTTTCATGGATTTTTGCACTTTGAATTGAATAATCAAGTTGCAACCCCTTTACTTTTTCTATTTATGACCTAAAGTATGGTCATGCCAATTTTCCAGTTTGTATGACATCGGGAAGTTAGAGAATCAGTGACAAGTCAGTCAATTAGTCAGTGAGACATTGAGTGAGGGTTTTTGCTTTAATATATATACATATATATATATATATATATATATATATATATATATATATATATTTTAATGTATGCTTGCATCATTCTTCATGCAGAAAGAACAAAATTAAAATGATTGCTTCACCACAGCAACTCCTTCCCATATGGCCTATAAAGACGCATGTCCCCAGTCCATTTATGTGGAACATGACTGGCAAGTCATCTGAATGGCTTACATTAATATAACATGATGTCTACTAGAGATGAGCGAGCACCAAAATGCTCGGGTGCTCGTTACTCGGGACGAAATTATCGCGATGCTCGAGGGTTCGTTTCGAGTAACGAACCCCATTGAAGTCAATGGGCGACTCGAGCATTTTTGTATATCGCCGATGCTCGCTAAGGTTTTCATTTGTGAAAATCTGGGCAATTCAAGAAAGTGATGGGAACGACACAGCAACGGATAGGGCAGGTGAGGGGCTACATGTTGGGCTGCATCTCAAGTTCCCAGGTCCCACTATTAAGCCACAATAGCGGCAAGAGTGGGCCCCCCCTCCCAACAATTTTTACTTCTGAAAAGCCCTCATTAGCAATGCATACCTTAGCTAAGCACCACACTACCTCAACAAAGCACAATCACTGCCTGCATGACACTCCGCTGCCACTTCTCCTGGGTTACATGCTGCCCAACCCCCCCCCCCCCCCGGCACGACGCAGTGTCCACAGCGCACACCAAAGTATCCCTGCGCAGCCTTCAGCTGCACTCATGCCACACCACCCTCATGTCTATTTATAAGTGCGTCTGCCAGAGGAACCGCAGGCACACACTGCAGAGGGTTGGCACGGCTAGGCAGCGACCCTCTTTAAAAGGGGCGGGGCGATAGCCCACAATGCTGTACAGAAGCAATGAGAAATATAATCCTGTGCCACCGCCATCAGAAGCTGCACACGTGGGCATAGCAATAGGGAACCTACGTGCCACACACTATTCATTCTGTCAAGGTGTCTGCATGCCCCAGTCAGACCGTGGTTTTTTATAAATAGTCACAGGCAGGTACAACTCCGCAATGGGAATTCCGTGTGCACCCACAGCATGGGTGGCTCCCTGGAACCCACCGGCTGGACATTAATGTATCCCATTGCAGTGCCCATCACAGCTGAGGTAACGTCCGATTAAATGCAGGTGGGCTTGGGCCCACACTGCATGCCCCAGTCAGACTGGGGTTCTTTAGAAGTGGACACATGCAGTTACAACTCCGTGTGGACCCACAGCATGGGTGGGTGCCAGGAAGCCACCGGCGGTACATAAATATATATCCCATTGCGTTGCCCATCACAGCTGAGGTAATGTCATGTTTAATGCAAGTGGGCTTGGGCCCACACTGCATGCCCCAGTCAGACTGGGGTTCTTTAGAAGTGGACACATGCAGTTGCACTTCCGTGTGGACCCACGGCATGGGTGGGTGCCAGGAAGCCACCGGCGGTGCATAAATATATCCCATTGCATTGCCCATCACAGCTGAGGTAATGTCATGTTTAATGCAAGTGGGCTTGGGCCCACACTGCATGCCCCAGTCAGACTGGGGTTCTTTAGAAGTGGACACATGCAGTTACAACTCCGTGTGGACCCACGGCATGGGTGGCTCCCTGGAACCCACCGGCGGTACATAAATATATCCCATTGCAGTGCCCAACACAGCTGATGTAACATCAGCTGTAATGCAGGTGGGCAAAAAATTAATTGGATTACACTGTAGGCGAGGGCCCCCAAAAATTGGTGTACCAACAGTACTAATGTACCTCAGAAAAATTGCCCATGCCCAACCAAGAGGGCAGGTGAAACCCATTAATCGCTTTGGTTAATGTGGCTTAATTGGTAACTAGGCCTGGAGGCAGCCCAGTTAAAATAAAAATTGGTTCAGGTGCAAGTTTCAACGCTTTAATGAGCATTGAAACGTATAAAAATTGTTTACAAAAATTATATGACTGAGCCTTGTGGGCCTAAGAAAAATTGCCCGTTCGGCGTGATTATGTGAGGTTTCAGGAGGAGGAGCAGGAGGAGGAGGAGGAATATTATACACAGATTGATGAAGCAAAAATGTCCCTGTTTTTGATGGTGATAGAGAACGATGCTTCCATCCGCGGGTGCAGCCTACGTATTGCTTAGGTATCGCTGCTGTCCGCTGGGGAAGAAGAGAAGTCTGGGGAAATCCAAGCTTTGTTCATCTTGATGAGTGTAAGCCTGTCGGCACTGTCGGTTGACAGGCGGGTACGCTTATCCGTGATGATTCCCCCAGCCGCACTAAACACCCTCTCTGAAAAGACGCTAGCCGCAGGACAAGCAAGCACCTCCAGGGCATATAGCGCGAGTTCAGGCCACGTGTCCAGCTTCGACACCCAGTAGTTGTAGGGGGCAGAGGCGTCACCGAGGACGGTCGTGCGATCAGCTACGTACTCCCTCACCATCCTTTTACAGTGCTCCCGCCAACTCAGCCTTGACTGGGGAGCGGTGACACAGTCTTGCTGGGGAGCCATAAAGCTGGCAAAGGCCTTGGAGAATGTTCCCCTGCCTGCGCTGTACATGCTGCCTGATCTCTGCGCCTCCCCTGCTACCTGGCCCTCAGAACTGCGCCTTCTGCCACTAGCGCTGTCGGATGGGAAGTTTACCATCAGTTTGTCCACCAGCGCCCTGTGGTATAGCATCATTCTGGAACCCCTCTCCTCTTCGGGAATGAGAGTGGAAAAGTTCTCCTTATACCGTGGGTCGAGCAGTGTGTACACCCAGTAATCCGTAGTGGCCAGAATGCGTGTAACGCGAGGGTCACGAGAAAGGCATCCTAACATGAAGTCAGCCATGTGTGCCAGGGTACCTGTATGCAACACATGGCTGTCCTCACTAGGAAGATCACTTTCAGGATCCTCCTCCTCCGGCCATACACGCTGAAAGGATGACAGGCAAGCAGCATGTGTACCCTCAGCAGTGGGCCAAGCTGTCTCTTCCCCCTCCTCCTCATGCTCCTCCACCTCCTCCTCCTCCTCAACGCGCTGAGATATAGACATGAGGGTGCTCTGACTATCCAGCGACATACTGTCTTCCCACGCGTCCGTTTCCGAGTGCAAAGCGTCTGCCTTTATGCTTTGCAGGGAACTTCTCAAGAGGCATAGCAGAGGAATGGTGACGCTAATGATTGCAGCATCCCCGCTCACCATCTGGGTAGACTCCTCAAAGTTTCCAAGGACCTGGCAGATATCTGCCAACCAGGCCCACTCTTCTGTAAAGAATTGAGGAGGCTGACTCCCACTACGCCGCCCATGTTGAAGTTGGTATTCCACTATAGCTCTACGCTGCTCATAGAGCCTGGCCAACATGTGGAGCGTAGAGTTCCACTTTGTGGGCACGTCGCACAGCAGTCGGTGCACTGGCAGATTAAACCGATGTTGCAGGGTTTGCAGGGTGGCAGCGTCCGTCTTGGAGTTGCGGAAATGTGCGCTGACCCGGCGCACCTTTCCGAGCAGGTATGACAAGCGTAGGTAGCTTTTCAGAAAGCGCTGAACCACCAAATTAAAGACATGGGCCAGGCATGGCACGTGCGTGAGGCTGCCGAGCTGCAGAGCCTCCACCAGGTTACGGCCGTTGTCACACACGACCATGCCCGGTTGGAGGCTCAGCGGCGCAAGCCAGCGGTCGGTCTGCTCTGTCAGACCCTGCAGCAGTTCGTGGGCCGTGTGCCTCTTATCTCCTAAGCTGAGTAGTTTCAGCACGGCCTGCTGACGCTTGCCCACCGCTGTGCTGCCACGCCACGCGACACCGACTGCTGGCGACGTGCTGCTGCTGCTGACACATCTTGATTGTGAGACAGAGGTTGCGTTGGAGGAGGAGGAGGAGGAAGGTGCTTTAGTGGAGGAAGCATACACCACCGCAGATACCAGCACCGAGCTGGGGCCCGCAATTCTGGGGGTGGGTAGGACGTGAGCGGTCCCAGGCTCTGACTCTGTCCCAGCCTCCACTAAATTCACCCAATGTGCTGTCAGGGAGATATAGTGGCCCTGCCCGCCTGTGCTTGTCCACGTGTCCGTTGTTAAGTGGACTTTGGCAGTAACCGTGTTGGTGAGGGCGCGTACAATGTTGCGGAAGACGTGGTCGTGCAGGGCTGGGACGGCACATCGGGAAAAGTAGTGGCAACTGGGAACCGAGTAGCGTGGGGCCGCCGCCGCCATCATGCTTTTGAAAGCCTCCGTTTCCACAAGCCTATACGGCAGCATCTCCAGGCTGATCAATTTGGCAATGTGCACGTTTAACGCTTGAGCGTGCGGGTGCGTGGCGGCGTACTTGCGCTCGCGCTCAAACAGTGGCGCTAGCGACGTCTGGACGCTGCGCTGAGAGACATTGCTGGATGGGGCCGAGGACAGCGGAGGTGAGGGTGTGGGTGCAGGCCAGGAGACTGTAATGCCTGTGTCCTCAGAGGGGGGTTGGATCTCAGTGGCAGGTTGGGGCACAGGGGGAGAGGCAGTGGTGCAAACCGGAGGCGGTGAACGGCCTTGTGGGGTGCTTGGCCATCATATGCCTGCGCATGCTGGTGGTGGTGGCTTCCAGCTGATCTTGGCGCGACAAAGGTTGCACACCACTGTTCGTCGGTCGTCAGGCGTCTCTGTGAAAAACTGCCACACCGTAGAGCACCTTGACCTCTGCTGGGTGGCATGGCGCGAGGGGGCGCTTTGGGAAACAGTTGGTGGATTATTCGGTCTGGCCCTGCCTCTACCCCTGGCCACCGCACTGGCTCGGCCTGTGCCCACACCCTGACTTGGGCCTCCGTGTCCTCGCCCGCGTCCACGTCCTCTAGGCCTACACCTACCCCTCAGAATGCTGTATTACCAGTAGTGCAGAAACAGAATGCTGTAATTAAATGTGCCACTTATTGGCCTGTGGTTGGAGGCTGACTTCGCTTACCGAACGCACAGCAGAGCCAGGAAATAATTTTGCGCAAGCCTGCTGTAACACTTAGCTGGCTGCGTATGAATTAGGAGGACAACTACACCCAGCACAGACCCAGTACACTGAGGACAGTCTAAGGCAGCCCAAATAGATTTTTTTCCCCAAATGTTGTT
Source organism: Eleutherodactylus coqui (assembly GCF_035609145.1). Taxonomy (NCBI): domain Eukaryota; kingdom Metazoa; phylum Chordata; class Amphibia; order Anura; family Eleutherodactylidae; genus Eleutherodactylus; species Eleutherodactylus coqui. Next base: position 81,720,262 of record NC_089849.1, read on the forward strand.
GGAAAGGCCCACTGCCTATATTCAATAAATATGTCTTCTGTTCCTGCGTCACCACTACTGGCCCTGGAGTATGTAAAATAACTGCAGACTGTTGCACTGTGGACAGGAATACAGCGGTGATGTAAGAGGCAACACAGAGCCAGGAAATAATTTTGCGCAAGCCTGCTGTAACACTTAGCTGGCTGCGTATGAATTAGGAGGACAACTACACCCAGCACAGACCCAGTACACTGAGGACAGTCTAAGGCAGCCCAAATAGATTTTTTTCCCCAAATGTTTTTGGAAAGGCCCACTGCCTATATTCAATAAATATGTCTTCTGTCCCTGCGTCACCACTACTGGCCCTGGAGTATGTAAAATAACTGCAGAGTGTTGCACTGTGGACTGGAATACAGCGGTGATGTAACAGCCAACACAGAGCCAGGAAATAATTTTGTGCAAGCCTGCTGTAACACTTATCTGGCTGCGTATGAATTAGGACAACTACCCCCAGCACAGACCCAGTACACTGAGGACAGTCACAGGCAGCCCAAATAGATTTTTTTCCCCAAATGTTTTTGGAAAGGCCCACTGCCTATATTCAAAAAATATGTCTTCTGTCCCTGCCTCACCACTACTACTGGCCCTGGACTATGTATATAATAGATAACATTGTGCCACCAATCAATTTCAGCATCACTCATTGACAGTGAGTAGTGGGAACCACCCACTTGACATTTTCACAAAGCATGGAATCTGCTCGCCGAAGATCCTGTACAAGCAAACAGAGGTGAGTATAAAGAAAAGGAATATGGTAATAGAGGCAGTGGGACCATGGCAGTCCCATTGAATTTACCACCTAAAAGGTCCTCTTTAATCTATATATATGCATGTGAAAGCCCTCACTGACTGACTCATCACTAATTTTCTAACTTCCCGGTGTCTTACAAATTTGAAATTTGGCATAACCATTCTTTAGGTCCTAAATAGGAAAAGTAAAGGGATTGCAACTTGATTATCCAATTTTAAGTCTTGAAGTAAGTGATCCCCTATGTAATTTACCCAATCTAATTCTCAAACTTCCCAGTGTCGTACAAACTTCAGGTCCTAAATAGAGACAAAATGCACATCATTGTGCTTTTTTGGTCACTATTAAGGATGAGCGAGTATACTCGCTAAGGCACTACTCGTCCGAGTAATGTGCCTTAGACGAGTATCTCCCTGCTCATCCTTAAAGATTCGGGGGCCGCCACGGAGCAGGGAGCTGCGGGGGAGAGCAGGGAGGAATGGAGGGGAGATCTCGCTCTCCCTCCCGCCCGCTCTCCCCTGCTCCCCGCCGCGACTCACCTGTCAGCCGCAGCGGTCCCCGAATCTTTATGGACGAACAGGGAGATACTCGTCTAAGGCACATTACTCGGACGAGTAGTGCCTTAGCGAGTATACTCACTCATCCTTAGTCACTATGTCTTCAAGAAAAAATGCAATAAAAAGAGATCAAAAAGGTCATATGTACTCCAAAATGGTACGAGTAGAAACCACAGGATGTCCCACCAAAAAAACATCCTCACACAACTATGTTGGCAAAAAATTTAAAATATGGCTGGCAGAGGATAAATGCAGAAGATAATTACATTTTTTTCCAAAGATATTTTATTTTTAAATGGAGTACAAGAAAAAACTAAAAATTTAGTATTGTAGTAATCATATAGATCCATAGAATAAAGTTGTCATGTCATTTTTACTGCAGTTTGTACACATAGAAACAAGACCCCACCCCACCAAAAGAAGCAGAATTTTGTTTTTTTTTCATTTTACTCCGTTTATATATTTTAAAAGGTTTTTCAGGATATTATATGGTACATAACATAGTACCATTGGAAAAATACAACTCGTCCTTAAAGGGGTTGTCCCGCGCCGAAACGGGTTTTTTTTTTATTCAATAGGCCCCCCGTTCGGCGCGAGACAAACCTAATGCATGTGTTTTAAAAAAAAAACGTTCAGTACTTACCCGAATCCCCGCGCTGCGGCGACTTCTTCCTTACCTTAGCAAGATGGCCGCCGGGATCTTCACCCACGATGCACCGCGGGTCTTCTCCCATGGTGCACTGTGGGCTCTGTGCGGTCCATTGCCGATTCCAGCCTCCTGATTGGCTGGAATCGGCACACGTGATGGGGCGGAGCTACGCGATGACGCTTAGAAGGGGGCGGAGCCAGAACTCCGCTCATGCCGAGACCCAAGAGAAGGGAGAAGAGCCTTCTGCGCAAGCGCGTCTAATCGGGAGATTAGACGCTGAAATTAGACGGCACCATGGAGACGGGGACGCCAGCAACGGAACAGGTAAGTGAATAACTTCTGTATGGCTCATATTTAATGCACAATGTATATTACAAAGTGCATTAATATGGCCATACAGAAGTGCTTACCCCCACTTGCTTTCTCGGGACAACCCCTTTAAAGAAACAAGCCCTTAGCCAGCTACATTGAGAGATAAATACAAGAGTTATGATTTTAAAAAAGTGGGGAGGAGAACAAAAAGTGAAAAAAAAAGAAGGGCCACATCCTTCGTGGTTAAATATAAAAAAAATGATCTGTCTATCACATTACTTATTTCCCTTAGGACCCGAGGGTGATTTTTCTAGTTTAATCTTTTTAAGATGGCTCTGGACTTCTACTGGATTACACTGGTGATATTTAGTGGAGAATTAACTTTATCACACTGCATCTCATCTGACATTTGCTTTTTCTCTGTGAATGCACAGGAGAAAAATCTATTTAATAGATTTGCTTTCTCCACATCACCCTCTACATTTTTTTCCTACATTATTTATTAAAGGGCCAACACTTTCAGTATTAATCTTTTTATTATAGTTAGGTCCTGCATAAATTGTGTAAGGTGACTATCTTTAGTTATTGGCAGTAACTGGTTACCTTTATAAGATCCATAGGTTTCAGCATCCGGTTAGTTTATAAGTCCCCTATAATAATTACCTTCTTGTGATTTGCAGCTTCATCTATTTGCCTTAGTAATTGATTTTCAATGACTTATTTTATATATGGTGGCCTATAAACACCCTATGAGGATTTTGCTATTGTTTTTAACCCCATTTATCTCTATCCAAAGATACTTCGCATGTTCACCATCCTCATATATTTTCCCACAGTGTGAACTTTAAAAAGGATTTTAAATAAAGACGAACCCCTCTGTCTTTCCAGTCTTACCATTTCTTCTGGACAAGCTATAACTCTGTCAGTTAACTGCCCAGTCACAGCTTTCATCCAATTAGGTCTCCATCATTCCCATTATGTCATAGTTTTCATTAGCCATTGTTACTTCCAGTTTGTTAACCTTGTTAGTCAGACTTCTAACATTGGTCACGATAAAGTTTAGAGGTTTTTAGTTATTTTTTATTTTAAGTATATCCCTATTAACTATTCTGCCAGTTCTAACTGTACTAACCCCTCCCATTAATCCACCTCCATTCTTATTACTTAGTCCCAGATCTCTGTCTATGCTATCTTACCCTCTATCTCTCTGGTTGCCCTTCCTCCACCAGTCCCTAGTTTAAACACTCCTACAACCTTCTAGCCATTTTCTCCCCAAGCACAGCTGCACCTTCCCCATTTAGATGCAGCTCATCCCTACAATAAAACCTGTAGCTAACAGCAAAGTCAGCTCAGTTCTCCAGGAACCCTTTCTTCCTACACCAACTCTTGAGCCACTTTCTTATCTTCCTATTCTCCCGATGCCTTTCTGATGTCGCACACAGTACAGGTAGTATGTCAGACAATACTACTTTGGAGGTCCTTTCCTTAAGCTTACATCCCTGTTTCCTGACTAGGTCCTCAACAACCCCTCTCAGTAATCTGTCGACCCAATCTGTGATGTTCCGAACTTGAGCACCAGGAAGACAACACACTATTCGAAGATCATCATGGCCATTACCCTGTCTGTCCCATAATAATTGAGTTTCCCACTACTAGTACCTGTCTAGCCTGCCCTTTGCTCTTATTTTCCTTCTTACTGGAGCAAGATTGTTGAGGTGTGTCAGTTGGAAAACAAATGGTTGAAGGGTGACCATATAACTATGAATAAATACATTAGGGGACAATACAAAGATCTCTACGGCAATCTGTTTATACCTTGGATGGATGATGGTAACAAGAAGGCATCCTCTACTTTTAGAGGAAAGAAGGTTTCATAACCAACACAGAAGGGGGTTCTTTATTGCAAGATCAGTGAGACTGTGGAACTCTCTGCTTGAGGAAGTAGTGATGGCAAAATAAATGGAGGAGTTAAAAAAGGGACTAGAGGTCTATTTGGAGCACTACAACATTGCAGGATATAGACATTAAATAACCACAGGGTTTGTTGATCCGGCTCTTGGAGTTATATAGGAACTTTCAAATGTTGGTTCAGGGATTATTCTGACTGCCATTATGGAGTCAGGAAGGAATTTTTCCCCCCAAAACAGGGTAAATTGGCTTCTGCCTCATTGGGTGTTTTTTGCCTTCCTATCGATCAACAATGGGTGTGGAAACAGGCTGAACTCGATGGACATTTATCTTTTTTTAGCCTTGCATACTATGTTACTATGTAGCTCAAGACTAGCCTCCTTGGCTCTCTTCCCTTTAGCCCTCCTTTTGTCACCCAGATAGCTGCCTGATCATCCATACAACCATGCACCCCCACATCTGCCCCTGTGAGTATCAGCTCAGTAAACAGCTAACTCCTTTCCATGTTGTCAATGGATCTCAGTATTGCAAGCCACGCACTTAGATCCAGGATCTGAACTTACAAATGTGCAACATGCCAACATCTCATACAGAAGTATGAGCACCTACACATCGCTGTTCAATAGCTGCATACATGGCGCAAAATGTATACTGGATGGCATTGTCAATCATAGAGCACAATCTAAATGGGGATAATACAAATAGATTAGATAAAATTGATAAATGAAAAACTATAAAAAATAAATACAAATGACTCTTTAAAAGTTCCTGAATCCAAAGTCACTAATCTTAAGTCACACACTTAAGAAACAGCACACTTTTAGAATACAGTATGCACACTCACTTATGTTTGCTTTATATAGCTCTTATTTATAATGCTCCTGCTCCTCTGTTTGGAAGGAGTGCATTTTTTTCCTTCTACAGATGTCCTTTCCCCAGTGACGCCTACTGGCACAGACCAATATAGCTGTGAGAACAGAATCTAATGCAATATTATCAAAAAAATGAGATCAGAAAACCATGTTGTGATTGTCATACAATCCATATCATGACACACATTTGTTCTGGTCCATTATAGCTTTGTAAACTGGATAAGTTGCACTCAGCCTACATCAAAATAATTTAAAAACTAATTTCACACATCAGATGTTAATGGTATTGCATGACGCCTCAGTGAAATTTGTTGTTCTCAGTCAATGTACATGAATACAAAAATGCTTTAAACACTTGTTATATTTTCACAGCAAGTCGAAGCGCAATGAACAGTCCCTTACTTGGAGACTGTGTTCAATGAAGCTGCAGGAATGAGATAATCAATATTGTACTTAGCAAGAATAAGTCTGGATTTGACTTTATTAGAGCTATGAGTGCCTGCTGACTAATATCTTTCATAATCTCAGCTTTGACATTTGTGTTATGCATTACACAAGTATTGAATTGGCATGCACAGTAACTAGATAAATGTCTGTTCTTGAATAGAAATGACAAGGCAATCAAATTACAAATTACTGCTAATATTTTGAATTGTATACTAAGCACAACATCATTGCATTGGGAAGATAACATGGAGAAGTGAAGAGTGAATGATCCATGCAAGGCTTTTGATGCTGGAGCATTCAATGACCAGTAACATGCCGGTGGAGATGTGTTCATATTGGCACTATTAATCCACTTGTTCCTTTTAGTAACAGAAGCATAAACTGTATTTAGCTAATCTACTGAATGAATGTTAGTAAGTAGTAGTAAGCAAAAGAGCAAATGAGAAAATCACCCAGAGCAAAATCTAGTAGCAGCCAAGTCAGGCAGTAGAAGACCAGAAAACATATAAACTGAAACGTATCAGTGCTTCCAGTCACTCCATTTCTAGTCCAAATCCATTTCCTAATAGACCACATAACAAATTATGATGATCTGGATTATCTGCAAAGACCTGATTTCAAGGTCTGCTGCATTCTCCCATTTTACAAGACTAGGTTCCAAATACTAGACCCTTCTATGGCATAAATTTGCCAAACATTATTATTACTGTTCGGACCCTAAAATATTCGACATGGCATAACAGTTCATAGGCAAGTAACTCCTTTACTTCACTTTAATATTTCACTATTTGCATTAAAAGCCTGAGTGTCTGTAAATAAGAAATCCAGCTGGTGAAATTTAGGCTTTAACTATGACTGCAAAGGCATCTTTTTGTATATTTATTTAACCCCTGAAGGACTAGAGTGTTTCGGTTTTAAAGGACACTTTTTAGGGATTTTACTTGTAGTGATCTGTGGCCTTTTTTTTCTTCAGCTACCAAAATAAGTTTTGCTGTTTTTTTTGTTTTTTTTTAATCAAAATTTATTGAAAATTTTTACACACGTAGTACAGATACATTAGTGACCAAACTAGGTCTCTAGGAGAATATCTAATGCCTCGTAAACTCTACAGCACAAGACATAATAATAATGCAGTGGGGAGGCAGTGCTCTGCCCGTCATCTGGGTAAAAATCTAAGTATATCCAAATACTAACAGTTTTAGGTAAACAATCCAACAGACACATATACGATAAATGAAGACAGACAAGTGGAGACAAGAACAGATAGAAAAGGGAGAAAGCTGGGAAAAAGGGAAGGGTGCTATAGGGGGGGGGGGGGGGTAAGGAAATTGAATATAGCACTCATAGTGCCAAGCATGATCAGGGACCTCTGTCCCTCCATCAGAGACATTTTGTGATATATAGGGCTGTTTTTAACATCTTTTTTCACAAATTTTTTAATTGTATTACAATAGGTAATTTATACAAGAAGCTAAAAAAAAAGTATATATATTTTTTAATTTATAGCTGTTTATTTTTAAAATGAGTATAATTATTAGAGATGAGCGAACGTGTTCGTCTGAACTTGATATCCGTGCGGATATTAGGGTGTTCGGGATGTTCGTTATTCGTAACGAACACCATGCGGTGTTCGGGTTACTTTCACTTCCTTCCCTGAGACGTTTGCGCGCTTTTCTGGCCAATTGAAAGACAGGGAAGGCATTACAACTTCCCCCTGCAACGTTTAAGCCCTATACCACCCCCCTGCAGTGAGTGGCTGGCGAGATCAGGTGTCCGCCGAATATAAAAGTCGGCCCCTCCCGCGGCTCGCCTCAGATGCCTGGTGAGTTAGATGAGGGACAGTGCTGTTTGTACCGGAGCTGCTGTAGGGAAAGAATTTGTAGTTAGTGTAGGCTTCAAGACCCCCAAAGGTCCTTATTAGGGCCACTGATAGCTGTGTGTTGGCTGCTGTTAGCAGTGGCAATTTTTTTTTCTTCTCAAAATCGGCTCTGCAGAGCGTTGCACCCGGCATTAGGGACAGAAGTGTTGCATAGGCAGGGAGAGTGTTAGGAGTGAGTGTAGCCTTCAAGAACCTCAACGGTCCTTTCTAGGGCCATATTTATCCGTGTGCAGTACTGTCCAGGCTGCTGTTAGCTGTGCTGCATTTTTTCTTTTTCTCAAAATCGCCTCTGCAGAGCATTGCACCCTCCATTGATACTGCAGGGAAAGAATTGTGTAGGCAGGGCCACAACACAGTTATTATTCATTGAATATACGCAGTGCGGCCTTTTGCTTGTAAAACAAGTGAAAAAAATTCTATTTGACCTGCCTCTGTCCATCCTAAGGGCTGTGGACACGTGTGAGCTGCGTGAACAACGTTGAAAAATCAGACGCACCCAGCTACGCTTTACTGCTGGCTTCGCCATTTGCTTTCCTTAATTGGGAAAAAAATACCTGCTCTGCCAGAGTTATAATAACTCTGCTACCCTCACGTTCTGTGACACATTAGCAGGGACACAGCACAGTTATTAAACTTCTCATGTTCATTGAATATACGCAGTGCTGCCTTTTGGTGGAAAAAAACTGAAAAACTTTGGTGTGCGCTGTGGGGGGGAGGGGGGGCGGTTGGTCAGCATGTAACCCAGGAGAAGTGGCAGCGGAGTGTCATGCAGGCAGTGATTGTGCTTTGTTGGAGGTAGTGTGGTGCTTAGCAAAGGTATGCCATGCTAATGAGGGCTTTTCAGAAGTAAAAGTTTTTGGGAGGGGGGGGGGGCCCACTCTTGCCGCTATTGTGGCTTAATAGTGGGACCTGTGAACTTGAGATGCAGCCCAACATGTAGCCCCTCGCCTGCCCTATCCGTTGCTGTGTCGTTCCCATCACTTTGTTGAATTGCCCAGATTTTCACACATGAAAACCTTAGCGAGCATCGGCGAAATACAAAAATGTTCTGGTCGCCCATTGACTTCAATGGGGTTCGTTATTCGAAACGAACCCTCGAACATCGCGGGAAGTTCGTTTCGAATAACGAGTACCCGAACATTTTGGTGTTCGCTCATCTCTAATAATTATGCTAAAATAAAATACAGAAATTGGTTTCTCATTTTATTTTGAACCTTTTTTATAGTCTTGGATTACAGAGTGGGTACGGTGACGGTTTAAGTTGGTATATCTATATATAAATGACCTCTGGGGGTCATTTACATTTGTTTTCACTGTAACTGGGACATCCATAGGAGCCTCAATTACAGGGGCAAACATTTCCCTGTAGTGATAATAGTCACTGGCAGGACTGATCTGAGTCAGCTAAGACCATACAGCTCTGCTATGCCAGAGGGCACCCAGCAATCACATGATCGCAGGGTTGAATAGCTGAATCAGCACTTCTGCTTTCCCTATTCTCTACATAGAGCTCATGGAGCATTATGGTACCTGAAAAAAAAAGGCAGAAGCAGTTAAAAAACACTTCTATCTTCTCCTCCGGGTCCTCCGTATATGACTCAATATATCTGGTTTATTTATTTGAAATATGTCCATTTAACTGTATTGTACATCTGGGTGCAGAGTGCATAGGTAAGGAAATGCAAGAAGAAGGGGCTACTTCTCCGTGGTGACATAGTTGGAAAAAGATCCAGTGGGTGAATATAAGGCTGCGTGTCAGGAGGAAGGAGTGAGGAAGGAGTAATGATGCAGTGAAAAGAAAACTGAGTAAACAGAGAAGATGAGTAATGTTTTCCTCAAGTGTCCTGCATGTCGGGATTCAGCAAGTTGAAATGAGAGTGTCCACCCTCGGTAGAGTATCTGCAATAGAAATAAAGTGGCAGCATCAAATGGTCCAAAAAAAAATCCAATGTGTTTATTTTCCCACAAGCGACGTTTCGATCAGCAGTCTGATCTTTATCAAGCTCTGTGTCCCAGCCTTATGGCTATTATAGTGCTGCTTCTGTGCATTTACTTGTCCTCGGCAGAGTATCTGGGTGGCACCTGCATCGAACTAGAGAGTATAGCCGATGCACAAAAGCTCCCTTGCAGGTCCAAGGCTTACACCTGGTACTAGTAAGAAAGTTGGTGTAAAAACTGCACATCTGTTTGCAAATAATGTTCTGTTAAGGTGTCTGGAGGATCAAATTGTGTTTTTAGAAAAGAAGGAACAATGTCATTTTTTAGGCCTGAAGTTCACCCACACTGTAAGGTGCCCAGTAAGCCCAGTGACCAGGCCTTTGCCCAGAGGTACTCCGTTCTAGTAACTGCAGCCCTGGAGGGTCCAGCTTTCTCCACTGTGGTAAGTCAACTGTCAACCCTGCCGAAGCCCTCTTACACCAGAAAGACTTTTCAACAACATAATAAAAGATAGCTGCTTGTTAAAGTAGTTGTACAGCTCTGAATGGTTGATGACCTATCCTCAGGTTAATCCTCAGGATAGGTGATTAACTGATGATTGTTGGGGGGCTGCTGCCTGGGATTCCTGCTGATGATCTCTTCACTGGGCTACTGTGTCCATGTATGAAGGCAGTGGCCTGGCATGGTATTCCACACACAGATACCATTGAAGTGAATAAGAACTGTGCCTTCAATAGCATGCAGGACTACTGCATTGTGTACAGAGTTGCAGACTTTTGTCTACACCTCAACACAGTTGCCCAATGGAGAAGTTATGAGTGGGATCTGAGAAACTGGATCCATGTTTCCTGTTGATTGGCTATTGATAACCTATCTGATGATGGGTCATCAATCATTCAGAGCAAGACAATCTCTTTAATTAAGACCCTTTAATTAAGATAACCATTGTTGTGATATTATTGTACAACCAAGCAGTATAGACAAGAATTATTTTTAAATCTTCACCATTAACAAAATCTAGGAATAAAAGACAAATATTGCAATCGCATCATAACAGTAGAACATAGCCTTTAAATAAATACAAATAATATTGCGACATCAAAACAATAGAACACAGCCTACAGATAACGATGAAAACCACTGTGATATCTCCATGATAGAACATATCTTATTAATATAGAAAAAAATATTGTAACACCTTTAAATAAAACACTAGCTGTAAATAAAGATATAGACTGATGTGAACCCCTCACAATTCACCACAGTCTAGGAATAAAGTTTAAAAGTTTATTAAAAATAATCTAGTGCTACCTCTTTAATGATGCAACACCATGTAACTTGCATTAAGAAGTTTATATCTGAATATTAAAAGAACATACAGTAAGAAACCTGCCGCCCTAGCACATATATGTTACAACTCCTGTTATGTCTAGTAACTAGGACGGGTCTCATAAGCAGACATAACCCAATAACTGAAAAACACTCAAAAACACCTACCTAGCATACCTGCACGCATAAACAAATGGAACTGCTACAGTACATTGGTTCACAACTTGGCCAATATACTTAAGCCCACAAGCCCACAACAAAGATCCTTGTCTTGTGGGTCCCTACTCTCACAAGACAACTCACCTCATGAATCCTGCCCGCATGCAGGGCGATCGTCCCAATAGGGACGTCCCCTCGCTGGAACCCAAGGACCTGGATCGCCCTAGATGGAAAATGATCCAAGCAGAAACAGGATACAGTTCACACCAATACACAATGCAATGCTTACCACACGGAACAGGACTGCTCACCTCAAGTCTGGCCACCTGCACAGACACACAGAACTTCTCAGGCATGTACAGCGTGCACCCACCACCAGTATAAATCATAGCAATCACATGATGAAGACCTCACAATCACAGAATGATCACATGACACATGATATCCATTAAAAAACTATAAAATAGTACTGAGGATCTTATCACACGCAATTCATAATAATTATTGATAGATATGGGCAGACTGGTGATTAAACCCACCGGGAACAATCCTTGTGGGCTGGTTGGGTCCTGGGGCTGGTGAAGGGACTCACACTCTTTTTTGGCTGCAAAAATGAAGGAAAAAACTTCATATACTCACCTGTGTCTTTCCTTTATAGTAATGAGGGGCATTATTGCTAAAACGGGACCAGAAGGGGCATTAATATTAATAAGGGTCAAAATTATCACTAAAAGGGGGACAGGAGTTCTATTACTACTAAAAACAGACCAGCAGGGGCATTATTAGTAGAAGGAACAGGCATTATTAAAGAGGGGGCCAACACAGCCATTATTACTAAAAAGAAGTCAAGATGTGTAATTACATAAAGGGTCATTAGAGATGAGCGAACGTACTCGGTAAGGCCGATTTCACAATCGAGCACTGCAATTTTCGAGTACTTCACTACTCGGGTAAAAAGTACTCGGGGGCACTGTGGGCACTCGGGGGGTTGCAGAGGGGAGTGGGGGGGAGAGGGAGAGAGAGAGAGCTCCCACCTGTTCCGTGCTGCTACCCCCCGCTCCACCACGCCACGCCCCCCGGTGACCCCTGAATCTTTTCACCCGAGTAGTGAAGTACTCGAAAATCGCGGTGCTCGATTGCGAAATCGGCCTTACCGAGTACGTTCGCTCATCTTTAGTCATTATTACTGTTAAAGACAGCCCAAGAGTGGCATTATTCTTAGTAAATAGATCCAGGAGGAACATTATTACTTAAAGGGGGCCATGGGTTCATTATTAATGAGTAGAGGCAAAAAAAAGGGGGAATGTTACTGTGTAGGAGCACTAAAAGTAACACTTACTGTGTGGGACCTACAGGGAGCACAAAAAGGGGATGCTATTACTATGTGGGGCACAAAATATTGTTTCTGCCTTGGGCACCATGGATTGGGAGATTGTTTAGAGTTGTGGAAAATGGAGACAGGTGGCTGGAAAATTGATGAATCAAAGACGTCCTTGTGTTAAATTCTGCAGAGATTCATTGTGACCAGGAGAAGTCATGATGGCAGTCTAGGCTTTATGAAGACGAAAAGGGACAGTGATGATGTAGTTAGAGTGGACGTCACCAGTAAATGCTGGAGCTAACTGTATTGTAACACTTATATGGTCTGCATAGCACCGGTGCACAGGTACTGTGAACTGCTATCTACAACTATTTAGCAGTAACAATGGTCTGGGCATTCTTTTTTTTTCAGTAACATTATATGAGTATTGTGTGGTCAGAGTCCGGGGGTATTATTTGGCTCTCATATACTGTTCCAATTGATAATAACACTTTTTTTGCAGTGTTTTTTTATTCAATAATAGTATGGTGGTATATTTATTCACTATGTCATGATGATATGTGATCATGGTGTTCAGTATAATTTTGGTCCTCATGTAGTGTTATTTTTCATAATGTCGAATTTGTAATGGTCTGTATTCAGTAACAGCATGGTGGTATTATACCATCAGTATGTGGTGGTAATATGTTATTATGTTGTGGCAGTCTAATATGACCCTCTTAGGCCTTAGTCAGACGGGCGTTTTTTCGCGCGATTTGTGGATCGCATGACGGATGCGCATCTGCAAATCGCGTGACCGGTGCCCAAGTCGCCCGCAAATTGCCCGAAAATCTGCTCCTAGCCGCGTTTCATTGGAAACGGGCCGGAGCTGTCCAGCGCATTGCATTCAATGGAGACGGCAATACAGCCGTCTCCATTGAAAGCAATGCGCTGCGGGCGAGCCCAGGATGAATTGTCGGGAAGGGCTTAAATATATAAGCCCTTACCTGCAATTCATCCTAAAATGTGTAAAAATAAAAAATATATATGTACTCACCTTCTCCCGGCAGCCGGAGCTCCGCGCGGCCGTCCTGCAGTGGGTGTGAAGGGGGTGTGAGTCAGACCTGCCCCCTGATTGGCTCAGCGCTGAGCCAATCAGGGGCATGTCTCACTCACACCCATTCATGAATTTATGAATGGATGTGAGTCAGACCTGCCCCTGATTGGCTCAGCGCTGAGAGGCAGCAGTCACTCACCCATTCATGAATTCATGAATGGGTGTGTGAGTGTTTTCAGCCTCTGATTGGTCAGGGCTGTGACCAATCAGAGGCAGATCATTCAGCAGGCGGGGATTTTAAAGCCCCGCCGGCTGAATAGTGCCGAGAAGCAGTTCAGGAGAACTGACAGCGGCCGCGGCTGGACTCCGGCTGCAGCGGAAAGGTGAGTATACAATTTTTTTTTATTTTAACACATTTTAGGATGAATTGCAGGGAAGGGCTTATATATTTAAGCCCTTCCCGACAATTCACCCCGCGCACGCCGGCAGCCCATTGCTTTCAATGGAGCGGCTGTATTGCCGGCTCCATTGAATTCAATGGGCAAACATCGTTCTTCTCTGCCACAGCTGTTAAAGCTGTGGCAGAGAGGAATGATTTGTCTTCTATATGTTCTCAATGGGGTCGGCGCTGCTGCCGCCGGCCCCATTGAGCGCATATAGAGAAGAGAACAGGAATCGCAGATCGCAGATAGGTGCGATCTGCGATTTTTTTGTTCTATAATTTATCGGACGAGCGCATAAAAAGCGCTCATGTGTCCGATACCATTGCAAAGCAATGGTTTTATAAAATCGCCGGACGCATGTGCATGCGCAAATCGCGGCTAAAAACGCCCGTCTGACTAAGGCCTTATATTGCTATTATTGGTAATGTTGGTCTTAGTATAGTGGGTTTTCTGCAAAGACGGTAATTATATGGGGCATGATTATTGCAATGATATTGTGTATTTATTCAGTCATTTGGGATGTCAAAATGCAATTGTTTTGTCCTTTTACAATGTAGTTAGCAGTTTGCTGGCCTCTCCCTAGTTGTGTTCACCCAACTTGCTACTTGTTTGTGCCCAACTACAGTAGGGTTACACCTTGTAATTTTTTTCCAGAGCCACTTTGGATTCCCAAACTGTCCCTGCTGATAGATGGTCATGATCCTCATATTGCAGACTACTGATAAATACATGTAACCCTAAATAATATTGCATATACCGGTAATCCATTTACAAGAATGCTCGAAACTCGCATACCTGACTTAACCCGCTAAGGACCAAAGAATCCAGATGAAAAAAATCCAATATACTTCTTTCTGTAATAATTTATTTTTTCTAATCACTTCATTTCCCTCAATCTCTTCCAGCACTGTCCATTTCAAATCAAATGTTTTATGGTCCATTTCAAAGAAATGCCTCACCAAGGATTTATTCTTGACTCGAACTCAGAATCTCACAATTTTTAACTTATTCTGCATAAGTTCTTATTGCAGATTGATGCTCATTGAGTCTAATCTTAACTCCATCAGTGACGAAGCCTGTTTGTGTCTTAATGACCAACTAATTTTTCAGTTATTTTCATCGTCACATTGCAGGAGTGATTTTTCCATTGACACGGGTTTGTATAAGGGCTTGTTTTTTGTGGGCAAAATTGTATTTTTTTTGGCATCATTTTTGGGTACATATAATGCACTGTATAATGTTTATTCGTTTTTCATAGCAAGATTGGAGGAAAAAAATTCTAACATTTGTTTTTGGGATTTCATTTTTATGACATTCAGTGTACAAAATAAATAATGTGACACATGAGTCAGCAAGATTCCGGTGATACAAAGTTGATGCAGGTTTTTTTATAGTTTTGCTATTTTTGTACACAAAAAACACTTCCTTTTTTTAATTTGCTTTTGTGTTGCCGCATTCCAAGAGCTATAGCATTTTTATTTTTCCATTGATGAGACTCTATGAGGGCTATCTTTTTTCAGGATGAACCATAGTCTTCATTGATATAACGTTTTAAATGCTTTTTATTCCATTTTTATAGAGGTAAGATTAACAACATCTGCAATTGTTGCATATTTTTAATTACGTTTACCGTGCAGTCTAAGGGCTTATTCACATGGACGTATATCGGCCGGGTTTTTACACCCCACCGATATACGCTGCGCC
Source organism: Eleutherodactylus coqui (assembly GCF_035609145.1). Classification (NCBI taxonomy): domain Eukaryota; kingdom Metazoa; phylum Chordata; class Amphibia; order Anura; family Eleutherodactylidae; genus Eleutherodactylus; species Eleutherodactylus coqui. Next base: position 81,735,603 of record NC_089849.1, read on the forward strand.
TCTTTGCAAGGGGAGGAGGTAGATTGGGGCGGGAGCTAGTGTGCTGAGCTCCTGACCCCCTCTCTGCCCCTCACCGCTCTTTGTAAGAGAGGGGCAGCGTATATCGGCCTGGCGGGAAAAACTGGCCGATATATGTCCATGTGAATAAGCCCTAAGTGATATGTTAAATTAATTCTGCAAGCCAGTAAGATTATCAGAATACCAAATCTATATATATAAAGATGAAAGCCCTCACTGACTCACTGACTCACTGACTCACTCACTGACTGACTGACTCGCCAAAAGTTCTCCAACTTCCCGATGTCGTAGAAACATGAAATTTGGCACACGCATAGATTATCTCCAAAATAGGAAAAGTAATTGGGTCCCAACTCGATTATTCAATTCTAGCGCAAAAGAATTGGCGTCGAAATTTTACGTACGTAATCTAAATCTGTCACTTTCCAATGTCATAGAAACTTAAAATTTGGCCCAAGCATTGATTATGTCATAAATGGGAAAAGGTAATGGGTCCCAACTCGATTATTCAATTCTATGCGCAAAAGAATTAGCGTCCAAATTTTACGTACGTAATCTAATTCTCTCACTTCCCGGTGTTATAGAAACTCGAAATTTGGCAGGAGCATTGATTATGTCATAAATAGGAAAAGTTAATGGGTCCCAACTCGATTATTCAATTCTAGCGCAAAAGAATTTGCGTCGAAATTTTACGTGCGGAATGTAATTTTTTCACTTTCCGGTGTCATAGAAACGTGAAATTTGGCAGGAGCATTGATTATGTCATAAATAGGAAAAGCTAATGGGTCCCAACTCGATTATTCAATTCTATGCGCAAAAGAATTAGCGTACAAATTTTACGTACGGAATGTAATTTCTTCACTTTCCGGTGTCATAGAAACAGGAAATTTGGCAGGAGCATTGATTATGTCATAAATAGGAAAAGCTAATGGGTCCCAACTCGATTATTTAATTCTATGCGCAAAAGAATTAGCGTCCAAATTTTACGTACGGAATCTAATTTTCTCACTTTCCGGTGTCATAGAAACGTGAAATTTGGCACGAGCATTGATTATGTCATAAATAGGAAAAGTTAATAGGTCCCAACTCGATTATTCAATTCTAGCGCAAAAGAATTGGCGTCGAAATTTTACGTGCGGAATGTAATTTTTTCACTTTCCGGTGTCATAGAAACGGAAAAATTTGGCACGAGCATTGATTATGTCATAAATAGGAAACGCTAATAGGTCCCAACTCGATTATTCAATTCTATGCGCAAAAGAATTAGCGTCCAAATTTTACGTGTGGAATGTAATTTTCTCACTTTCCGGTGTCATAGAAACAGGAAATTTGGCACGAGCATTGATTATGTCATAAATAGGAAAAGCTAATGGGTCCCAACTCCATTATTCAATTCTATGCGCAAAAGAATTAGTGTCCAAATTTTACGTACATAATCTAAATCTCTCACTTCCCAATGTGATAGAAGCATGAAATTTGGCATGGGCATTGATTATGTCATAAATAGGAAAAGCTAATGGGTCCCAACTCGATTATTCAATTCTAGCGCAAAAGAATTGGCGTTGAAATTTTACATACGGAATGTAATTTTTTCACTTTCCGGTGTCATAGAAACGGGAAATTTGGCACTAGCATTGATTATGTCATAAATAGGAAACGCTAATGGGTCCCAACTCAATTATTCAATTCTATGCGCAAGAGAATTAGCGTCCAAATTTTACGTACGGAATGTAATTTCTTCACTTTCCGGTGTCATAGAAATGGGAAATTTGGCAGGAGCATTGATTATGTCATAAGTAGGAAAAGCTAATGGGTCCCAACTCGATTATTCAATTCTATGCGCAAAAGAATTAGCGTCCAAATTTTACGTACGGAATGTAATTTTTTCACTTTCCGGTGTCATAGAAATGGGAAATTTGGCAGGAGCATTGATTATGTCATAAGTAGGAAACGCTAATGGGTCCCAACTCGATTATTCAATTCTATGCGCAAAAGAATTAGCATCCAAATTTTACGTGCGGAATGTAATTTTTTCACTTTCCGGTGTCATAGAAACGGAATATTTGGCAGGAGCATTGATTATGTCATAAATAGGAAAAGCTAATGGGTCCCAACTCGATTATTCAATTCTAAGCGCAAAAGAATTAGTTTCCAAATTTTATGTACGTAATCAAATTCTCTCACTTCCTGATGTCATTTTATATAAAGGAAACGTCGCATGGTTGCCTCCATGTGGGGTTTCCTGGGTAACGCAGAGAACTATGCAAAATGGTGAACACATTTTTCCTCGGTATCTCTAAAGTAACCACGACTTCATAAGATTTTCCGTGTGAACACCAGATAAATACCAGTACCAAATTAACTCGGGCGAAGCCGGGTATATCAGCTAGTTTATATATATATATATATATATATATATATATATATATATATATATATATATATATATATATATATATATATATATATATATATATATATATTTATTTATTTTTTTTTTTTTGCAACTCTTCCCCTCCGTAAAAAATTATATTTCCTATTTATTCCTGCATTCAAAGATTCTTAGCTAGGGCTCCTGCACACTTGCGCTTTTCTTGCGCATTTTTTCACGCGATTGTCAATCGGACTTTCTAATGTTAGAAACTAGGGATGAGCGAATATACTCGTTTCGAGTAGCTACTCGATCGAGCACCGCGATTTTCGAGTACTTCCGTACTCGGGTGAAAAGATTCGGGGGGTGCCCTCTCTCTTTCCCTTTCCCCCCCACTCCCCGCTGCAACCCCCCACTCACCCACGGCGACCCCCGAATCTTTTCGCCCCAGTACGGAAGTACTCGAAAATCGCGGCGCTCGGGCGAAAAAGGGGCTGGCCGAGTAGGTTCGCTCATCTCTATTAAAAACGCATTGTAAGTTGGTGCTTTGCAATTTTTGTGCAATGCGTTTTAACATTAGAAAGTCCCATTGACAATCTCGTGAAAAAAAATGCAGCGATATTGCATGAAAAAAACGCAGCGATAACATGTGAAAAAAACGCGCAAGAAAAATGCAAGTGTGCAGGAACCCTAACATTTTTCTTTTTTTGTTAAAGATGCTGTGCAAAGTTTTTTTTGTGGGGTGAGTTGTACTTTTTAATAGCATAATTTATTGATCCATGCAACATTTTGATCACTTTTTTATTCCGTTTTTTTGTAAGGCAAGATAGGCAAAATTATCTATTTTTACCATGTTTTTGTGCATTTTTTTTCATGCCTTTCACTGTATGGGTTATATTTAATCTGATAACTTTTGTCTGTGGGTCATTATGAATGCATAGGTACCACATATGGGATTTTTTGTGGAGTTTTGAATATTATTTTTATTATTTTTCTAACCTATTTATGATTTTTTTTTTACTTTTTATTTTGTCTCACAACAGGATTTGAATATCACCATACTTTTATCATTCCTCTAATAGGATTATCATTCTTCTAAAGGCCACCGAATTTAGCAGACCTGGAGGCTATATCCTAGCATACGAGGGCCATAGCAACCAATCGGGACCCTGCAGTCACATCTCGGGGATCCAATGGGTGACAGAGGGAGCCCACTCCCTCTGTCAGCCTTTCACATGCCACGGTCGCACTGACCACAGCATGTAAAGGGTTAAACAGCTGGGAACTGTGGTTTCTTCAGTTCACACCATTAGAGCAATGTGTCCGACTATCATCTGACTGCCGAGCATCCGCTACCCCTGGCATGGTATAGCCTCCCAAGGCTTCTGAATCAGCCACTGTCAAAAGACGTAAGGGCCACTGCTTAGTAGTTAATAGGATGAGTAATCTAACCAATCTATACCTTTCCACAAAGACATCACAGCAGGTATATGACATTTTGAGTAAAATATACTTTTAGGCCTTGATCAGACGAGCGTATGAATAAATATCTTAAAAAAGCGGCTTTATTAGAACCAATGCTTTCCAATGAAATCATTCATGTCTGATTTTTACGAGCGCTAAATAATCGCACCTGCAAAAGATCGGACAGTGTTTAAAAAAAACGGAGCATCGCATTACATGAAAACGTGCAACTTTGACGATAAGAAATCCTACTGTCAAAGCCCCTGTTAATTAGGTCCACACAGATTAGGGGGGAAAAATGAAAAAATAAATATATAAAAATGATGTAAAAAGGAAAATAATTACACAAAATATCATAATCTATATAATATTGATAACTGAATTCATAAATATTTCACAATTACGTACAATACATATCTGTTTAACAATGGATTAGATTCAGTACTTGTAGATTTAGATCTTCATGTTAACTTAAAATACATAAAAATCTAGGATTATGCATTTACAATCAACAAAACAAATCCTCTTTAGGGCATTGTTAAACGGTTCATGCTAATACCGTTATCTTACGTATTTATCAAGAGATCCTGTTGGTAACAAGTTTTTGTATTATCATTGTTCATAGTGTGTGATTATTGTGTTATCTTTCTTTGCATTCAAAATCTTGTGATGATGAATTGTTGTAGGCCATTTGTCATTTAATGAATGGCTGAGCACTGCCTGTGATTGGCTGAGCGCTTAGCCAATCAGACCAGTGCTTTCTGGAGGCCAGGATTTTTAAATGGCAATGAATGGTTGCAGCGCCACCCCTATGGAAAGCAATGGGAGAAGATCGCAATCCTCTGCCACAGCTGCCACAGCTGTGGCAGAGGATTCCTTCATCCCTGCAGGAAGTCTCCTTGTCACTGGACACTGTGAACCCTGAAAGGGTTGTGTACACACAAACAACCAGAGTGTGTTGGGTAAACTGGACTGTAACCAGAAAAGATCAATTACAGTCCTGCACATAATTGCATTTTTCTTCTTTGTCCCAGACTCTTTTGACATCTTTGGACAGGTGACAAGAAGAGTTAATTCACATTAAACAGACCCTATAAGAAGGGCATTTACTCCTTTACTCCCTTGTGCAATTTAAAGACTATACTACAATATAAGGAAAGAAAAACTTTATTGGGAGGGAAGATATGTGCTGCTGCTCAGACTACAGACAGAAGTAATGAATGACAGGCAAGAGCTGCCTGTGATTGGCTGAGTGCCTCAGCCAATCAGAAGCAGCTCTTTCAGCAGGCAGGGATTTTAATTCCCCGCATGCTCAAAGAACTTCATTGCAAAATCGGGGACAGCGCAGACAGGACACGGCTGAGCCCCGGCAGCTGAAGAAATGATTGCGGGTTGCATGGTTCAGGTAGCTGGCTCAAGGTTGACTCAGCCTTCCATCCTTCTGAGGTCGGTAAAATGAGTGCCCAGCTTGCTGCAGAATTAGTTGGCACTTTACAAATAACAAGTCTCTTCCCCCCAACCAAGTAGAAGGTGATGTTGGATGACCAATAAATAACCTGAGAGATAAGAACAGTCCCAGTGCCGGATTATGTTTTGCTACACACCCTTAACCATTATTTTAAATTGTATCAAAATCAGAGTCCACATGTAACATAGGATATAGAAAATAAAAGTCTGACATAGCGGATGGGCATACCTGGATTTGATCAAATCGTAGACAAAGAACCTTGCTTTTGTATGTGGTTGGTACAAAAAAACCATTATACATTTGTTTGCAGATATTAAGTGTGTAAGGGTGCTGAAGCACGTGTTTTCATTTGTAACATAGGGAAATATTTTTCTAGAATCCTACAGATTTGTGGATATTCACTACTGTAAACTGTTGAAAAACAGTAGAAAGTGAGCATCTGTCAACAGAAACAGAATGGCTATGCAGTAAATCCACATGATTTCTAGTAGAAGTAATAAGTATAGCTCTATCTAATGTCCACTGAGGATAGTTTCAACCAGACAATCTCCCCAGAACCTTATTCTGTTCATGTTGAGGCTGACTAATTGAAGAACAGTTATGTTTGGCCCTGAGGAGTTCACCTATGGGGACACTTTTTATAATGAGGATGGGATGACATGAAGATGGATCGAAAAGAATGTTACCTGCAGTTTTTTTTATGACAGAAGATAGGAGTTCTTACAGCATATCCTGAGCTGGAACAATTATTTTTTTGTCCGGTTCCTCTGGGAAGGCTTTCTACATTATTTTTGAGTGTTTCTATAGAACTGTTTGCCCATTCAGCTTAAAGAACATTTGTGAAGTCAAGCACTGATGTTGAGGAAAAAGGTCTGGCTTGCAATCTAATGATCCCAAAGGTGTTCAATGCATTTGATGTCATGTTTGATGGACCTTGCTTTGTGCACAGGACGTTCTGGATTGGAAAAGGGTCTTCCCAGAACTTTTTCCATGCAGTTCGAAGCATATGATTGTCTAAAATCTCTTTGTATGTTGTAGCATTCACTTTTACGAGAAATATACAGCCTAGACCAGACCCTGACAAATGGGCCAATACCATTATCCATTCTTTATGAGTGGGCATTATATTTTCTGGTAGGTAGCAGTCTCTGGGCATCCGTGAAACTCAGATTCATCTATGAGAGTGATGAAATGTTATCACTCCAAAGCACACATTTCCACTCATGCAGAGTCCAGTTGCAGCTTGCACTCCACTATCACTGCTGGTTGTATTGGGATGCAGATTCAGAATTTGATGCAGCAGAAGGAGTTACAAAAATTGCAATGTTTCTTTAAAAACAGAATAATGCTAACAAATAATGGGATAATAACGAGTAAGCAATTGAACCTTTAGCATCGATTTATTTCACACTAACCATGGCTAATCAAATCCTAGGATCAATTATTCTCTATTCAAAATACAAAATAACAGTAATGTGGAAAACTGTATCAATAATGCTGTAAAGAGATCAATCCTTTTAAACAAAAACATAAAACACACAGTTCGTACTAAGGTATTAAGACTTTACTCCCAGCAATACAGTGCATTTGAGGCACAGCACTCAACCCCCAACGGATATGCCTCTATTACTTAGGCTTGAGAACCCGTGACCCTAACCCATTTTGTAAATGTGAACATTAGTACAATCCAAGTCCTACACAACAGGCCTGTTTAACTTTTTGTGTCTCTATGGTGTGCACACTGAGTGCTTTTTACTCAGACCAATCTCACTTATGACTCATTAATAGAGATGAGCGAACGTACTCGTAATGAGTACTTACGCACCCGAGTACCGCCATTTTCGAGTACTTCAGTACTCGCGCGTAAATATTCCGTGGGCGCCGGGGGCGGGGAGAGGCGCGGCGGTGCGGGGGGTAGCAGCGGGGAACAGGGGGGAGCCCTCTCTCTCTCCCTCTCCCCCCCACTCCCCGCCGCAACCCCCCGCGCCGCCACGGCGCCCCCCGAATTTTTTCGCCCGAGTACGGAAGTACTCGAAAATCGCGGTATTCGGGCGAAAAAGGGGCGGGGCCGAGCACGTTCGCTCATCTCTACTCATTAACAACAAACTTCTCAATGTCCTACTTGATCTTGATATTTGCAGTGCAGTACTGCACTCCCTATGGCCCCTGCCCAGCAGTTCTCTCAAGGTCCCAGAACTTTCACAACCAGTACAGCAGTAAGTTAAACAATGCCTTACTTACAGTTCTTGTGCTACCTGCAGACTTTTGGCTTCTGGGTCTGCAGCACTCTGACAGTCCCCCAGGCCTTTGTCCATTCACCCAGTGCTTTCTCTGCAGGCTATCATGCTCCCGACAGTACCTCAACTTTGTGTCACTTTTCCTGTTGCTCTCTTGCTCCAGTGGTGCAGCAGAATGTCTTTTGATAAGGCGCTTGTCCTGCCAAGGACATTTGAGCTTGATCTGGGGGGAACAGGCTTATTCTTCAGCACTGCTAATCACTGGTGCTTCCATCTGCCAAACTTCACTGCCATGTGTCTAAATCTGGTGCACGGCTCTAGCTCTGTTTCTTCATTTCCCCCTGCCTTGTCTGAGTCCTTGTCACTTTGAAAGAAGGGAGCGGGACACTGCTCTTCCCTTTTATACCACTGTTCAAACTGATGGTTGGCTTTACGTACGGTGGCATGTTGAGCTTCTGTGCAGCTGCTAGACCATAGAAACCTGTTTCATGAAATTCTGTTGTCACAAGACCAATGATACCAAAGAATGGCATAATTCCAACACAACTGCCCCATGAGACCTACGCAAAGAACAGTCAAATCAAGAGGCTTTCGCAACAATGCAGCTAAGTTGTAAGAGAAGCCCAAAAGGTATGCCAAAAAACAAATCTTGCCATCATTCTACCATCACCTGCTCATAAATGAGGCATAGCAATGGCATTCTTGCTTTGATTAACCATTAACATATACTATGTACAGAGATAGTAAAATCTTACACAAATGATATATTTGTTATATGAGGATAGTAGAGATGAGCGAGCACCAAAATGCTCGAGTGCTCGTTACTCGAGTCGAACTTTCAGTGATGCTCGAGAGTTCGTTTCGAGTAACGAACCCCATTGAAGTCAATGGGCGACTCAAGCATTTTTGTATATGACTGGTGCTCCGCTAAGGTTTTCATTTGTGAAAATCTTAGCAAATCACCAAAGTCACGTAAAAAACACAGAAATGGATAGGGCAGGTGAGGAGCAACATGCAGGGCTGCATTTCGGGCTCTGAGGTCTCACTATTAAGCCACAATAGTGGCAAGAGTGAGACTCCCCCCCCCCCCGCACTGTCAGCATAAAGATCGTAACAGCTGTGGCAGAGAAGAACGATGTTAGCCCATTAAATTCAATGGAGTCGGCAATACAGCCGGCTCCATTGAAAGCAATGGGCTGCCGGCGAGCGCGGGATGAATTTTCGGGAAGGGCTTAAAAATATAAGTCCTTACCTGAAAAAGAAAGATTTTAGTGTAAGGCCTTAGTCAGACTGGCGTTTTTTTGCGCGATTTGCGCATGCGCATGCGTCCGCCGACTTTTTTAAAACCATTGCTTTGCAATGGTATCAGACACATGAGCGCTTTTTATGCGCTCGTCCGATAAATTATAGAACAGAAATCGCAGATCGCACCTATCTGCGATCTGCGATTCCTGTTCTCTTCTCTATATGCGCTCAATGGGGCCGGCGGCAGCAGCGCCGACCCTATTGAGAACATATAGAAGACAAATCATTCTTCTCTGCCACAGCTGTAACAGAAGAACGATGTTTGCCCATTGAATTCAATGGAGCCAGCAATACAGCGGCTCCATTGAAAGCAATGGGCTGCCGGCATGCGCGGAATGAATTGTCGGGAAGGGCTTAAATATATAAGCCCTTCCCTGCAATTCATCCAGAAAAGTGTTAAAATAAAAAAAATATACATACTCACCTGCTCCCGGCAGCCGGAGTTCCGCGCAGCCGGCCTGCAGTGGGTGTGAAGGGGGTGTGAGTCAGACCTGCCCCCTGATTGGCTCAGTGCTGAATTCATGAATGGGTGTGAGTGAGAGCTGCCTCTGATTTGTGAGGCTGTGACCAATCAGAGGCAGCTCATTCAGCAGGCGGGGATTTTAAATCCCCGGCTGCTGAATACTACTCAGTGCTGTTTAGAAGAACTGCTGGCCAGACGTGGCTGAACTCTGGCTGCAGCGGAAAGGTGAGTATACATTTTTTTTAATTTTTACACATTTTAGGATGATTTTCAGGTAAGGGCTTATATTTTTAAGCCCTTCCCGAAAATTCATCCGGCACTCGCCGGCAGCCAATTGCTTTCAATGGAGCCGGCTGTATTGCCGGCTCCATTGAATTCAATGGTCAGTACTCGTTTAATCGAGACGAGTATTGTGTGGTGCTCGTCTCGAGTAACAAGCATCTCGAGCACCCTAATACTCGAACAAGCATCAAGCTCGAACGAGTATGCTCGCTCATCTCTAAAGGATAGTTTTAGTAGATCAGGATAGAAAATATCAAAACATTATATCTCCCAGACAGCCCTAGAAATAGTGAGCACAGTCAGTAATCCCATGACACAGGAGAAGAAACTTCTATTTAAAATGGGTTTGCCTTCTTTGATCGATCCCCTTTAAGTTAGAGTAAAATTAACACATTCTAAATAGCATTTAACAGTAAGCGGTCTCTGCCGCTCAACGAAACATAACTTTTCATTTTCTCCATTTTACGTGTTCAACAAAACACTACCAGATCTTTGGCCTTTCAAGATGAGAGCAGAACTAGTTACATCTGAAATAAAAGTATCAGCAGACCTATTTATCATTGCTGAAAGCTACAGAAAAAATGAATAATGTTGACACATACAAATTTAGAGCTCCAGTGTGACAGATGTTGAAAATCTCGATGGATTTACGAAAAGGAAAAGTAGTGAGTAACACAATTCAGTGATGTGTAAAACTAGAGTGGTAAGTTTAGTATGACAGATGTGATATGGTCGTGTCCAAATTTTACAACAGACCATACAAGTCTTTGAAATGTAACTATAAATCATGGTTAGGAAGATCAAAAGCACCTGATTTTTTTAATGGAAAAACAGAAACTGATTTTGGACTTTAATGCAAAAGATACAATTTACTGGCATTATATTATTTTACTCTTTTTTCTATTCAGCATTTTGCTATTATTACTATTATTTAAAGGGATTGCGTGAGATTATAAAATTTGTTTCTGCTTTCTGTCCAGCAGCAATGTCACTAATATCCATAGATTGTAGGTGGTATTGTAATTTAGCCCACAAATGCAGCCGAGCTGCAATACCAGGTGGAGGCCTTGGACAAAAGGGGCATTTTTCTGGGAGGGGTGTGGGGGGTGAAGCATACTCATGTTTATACTCGAACAACATTATCACTATATTGAGACACATGGGGACAAAGGGCTCTACTTGAATGAGTTGTAGTAGTTGTGCATTATAGTTATTCTTGTCAAGTTGGATTTGCAATTTCAAATGAACAAATGGATATTAGATAATGAAATAATAAATAATGGATATCAATGCCTTGATTTAAGAAACCACTGGTCTGCAAGGTAAATATACACTAAGGGTGGACACCTACTAGTGTTTTTTTTTCTTGCACTGCGAGAGTGAATGAAGACACTCGCCTTGCAGCGGAAAAAAATCCGCTGCAATATCGCAAATGCTTTCAATGGGGACGGCAGCAGCGCCAGCTCCATTGAAAGCATAGGGAGTAGAGATGAGCGAACGTACTCGTCCGAGCTTGATGCTCGGGCGAATATTAGCGTGTTCGGGATGCTCGTTACTCGTAACGAGTACCACGCGATGTTCCGGTTACTTTCAGTTTCCTCTCTAAGACGTTAGCGCGCTTTTCTGGCCAATTGAAAGACAGGGAAGGCATTACAACTTCCCCCTGTGACGTTCAAGCCCTATACCACCCCCCTGCTGTGAGTGGCTGGGGCGATCAGATGTCACCCGAGTATAAAAGTCGGCCCCTCCCGCGGCTCGCCTCAGATGCCTTGTGACTCAGTTAGCTGAGGGAAAGTGCTGGTGTCGGAGCTGCTGTAGGGAGAGCGTTAGGAGTTAGTGTAGGCTTCAAGAACCCCAACGGTCCTTCTCAGGGCCACATCTAATAGTGTGCAGTACTGTGTTAGCACTGTATTTTTTTTTTTTTTTTCAAAATTGGATCTGCAGAGCATTGCGCCCTGCAATAGGGACAGAAGTGGTGGTTAGGCAGTGAAAGTGTTAGCAGTGAGTGTAGGCTTCAAGAACCCCAACGGTCCTTTCTAGGGCCACATCTATCCGTGTGCAGTACTGTCCAGGCTGCTGTTAGCAGTGTTGCTTTTTTTTTTTTTTACTCAAAACCGGCTGTGCAGACCATTGCACCCGGCATTAATACTACAGGGATAGAATTGTGTAGGCAGGGCCAGAAGACATACATTATTCATTGAATAGACGCAGTGTGGCTTTTCCTTTGAAAAACAAGGGAAAAATTTTTATTTCGCCTGCCTCTGACAGTCCTTAGGGCTCTGGGTACGTGTGTGCTGCGTGCAGAACGTTAAAAAAACTCAGACGCAGCCAGCTACGTTTTACTGCAGGCTTGCGCCAATTTTTTTCCTGCATGGGAAATCCCTGATCTGCTGTAGCGAATAACTTTGCATCACTGCAGTTCTCTGACACATTTGCAGGGCCACAACACAGTTATTAAACTTAGTAGTATTCATTGAATACACGCAGTGTGGCTTGTCCTTTGAAAAACAAGGGAAAAAATTCTATTTTGGCTGCAGGCTTGCGCCAATTTTTTTCCTGCATGGGAAATCCCTGATCTGCTGTAGCGAATAACTTTGCATCACTGCAGTTCTCTGACACATTTGCAGGGCCACAACACAGTTATTAAACTTAGTAGTATTCATTGAATACACGCAGTGTGGCTTGTCCTTTGAAAAACAAGGGAAAAAATTCTATTTTGGCTGCAGGCTTGCGCCAATTTTTTTCCTGCATGGGAAATCCCTGATCTGCTGTAGCGAATAACTTTGCATCACTGCAGTTCTCTGACACATTTGCAGGGCCACAACACAGTTATTAAACTTAGTAGTATTCATTGAATACACGCAGTGTGGCTTGTCCTTTGAAAAACAAGGGAAAAAATTCTATTTTGGCTGCAGGCTTGCGCCAATTTCTTTCCTGGCTTGGAAATCACTGGTAATACAGCATGCTGAGGGGTAGGGGTAGGCCTAGAGGACGTGGACGCGGCCGAGGACGCGTAGGCCCAAGTGAGGGTGTGGGCACAGGCCGAGCTCCTGATCCAGGTGTGTCGCAGCCGACTGCTGCGCGATTAGGAGAGAGGCACGTTTCTAGCGTCCCCACATTCATCGCCCAATTAATGGGTCCACGCGGGAGACCTTTATTAGAAAATGAGCAGTGTGAGCAGGTCCTGTCGTGGATGGCAGAAAGTGCTTCGAGCAAGCTATCATCCACCCAGAGTTCTGCGCCGTCCAGTGCTGCAAATCCGAATCCTCTGTCTGCTGCTCCTCCTTCCTCCCAGCCTCCTCACTCCACTACAATGACACATGCTCAGGAGCGGGCAGACTCCCAGGAACTGTTCTCGGGCCCCTGCTCAGATTGGGCAGCAGTGGTTCCTCTCCCACCAGAGGAGTTTATTGTCACTGATGCACAACCATTGGAAAATTCCCGGGGTCCGGGGGATGAGGCTGGGGACTTCCGGCAACTGTCTCAAGACCTTTCAGTGGGTGAGGAGGACGATGACGATGAGACACAGTTGTCTTGCAGTGAGGTAGTAGTAAGGGCAGTAAGTCTGAGGGAAGAGCGCACAGAGGATTCGGAGGAAGAGCAGCAGGACGATGAGGTGACTGACCCCACCTGGTGTGCAACGCCTACTCAGGACAGGTCTTCAGAGGGGCAGGCAAGGGCAGCAGCAGGGCAGGTTGCAAGAGGCAGTGCGGTGGCCAGGGGTGGAGGCAGGGCCAGACCGAATAATCCACCAAGTGTTTCCCAAAGCGCACCCTCGCGCCATGCCACCCTGCAGAGGCCGAGGTGCTCTAAGGTCTGGCAGTTTTTCACAGAGACGCCTGACGACCGACGAACAGTGGTGTGCAACCTTTGTCGCGCCAAGATCAGCCGGGGAGCCACCACCAACAGCCTCACCACCACCAGCATGCGCAGACATATGATGGCCAAGCACCCCACAAGGTGGGACGAAGGCCGTTCACCGCCTCCGGTTTGCACCGCTACCTCTCCCCCTGTGCCCCAACCTGCCACTGAGATCCAACCCCCCTCTCAGGACACAGGCACTACCGTCTCCTGGCCTGCACCCACACCCTCACCTCCGCTGTCCTCGGCCCCATCCACCAATGTCTCGCACCGCACAGTCCAGCCGTCGCTAGCGCAAGTGTTGGAGCGCAAGCGAAAGTACGCAGCCACGCACCCGCACGCTCAATCGTTAACCGTCCACATAGCCAAATTTATCAGCCTTGAGATGCTGCCGTATAGGGTTGTGGAAACGGAGGCTTTCAAAGCTATGATGGCGCCGGCGGCCCCGCGCTACTCAGTTCCCAGTCGCCACTACTTTTCCCGATGTGCCGTCCCAGCCCTGCACGACCACGTCTCCCGCAACATTGTACGCACCCTCACCAATGCGGTTAGTGGCAAGGTCCACTTAACAACGGACACGTGGACAAGCACAGGCGGGCAGGGCCACTACATCTCCCTGACGGCACATTGGGTGAATTTAGTGGAGGCTGGGACAGAGTCAGAGCCTGGGACCGCTCACGTCCTACCCACCCCCAGAATTGCGGGCCCCAGCTCGGTGGTGGTATGTTCGGCGGTGTATGCTTCCTCCACTAAAGCACCCTCCTCCTCCTCAACCTCTGTCTCGCAATCTAGATGTGTCAGCAGCAGCAGGACGTCGCCAGCAGTCGGTGTCGCGCGGCGTGGCAGCACAGCGGTGGGCAAGCGTCAGCAGGCCGTGCTGAAACTACTCAGCTTAGGAGATAGGAGGCACACGGCCCACGAACTGCTGCAGGGTCGGACAGAGCAGACCGACCGTTGGCTTGCGCCGCTGAGCCTCCAACCGGGCATGGTCGTGTGTGACAACGGCCGTAACCTGGTGGCGGCTCTGCAGCTCGGCAGCCTCACGCACGTGCCATGCCTGGCCCACGTCTTTAATTTGGTGGTTCAGCGCTTTCTGAAAAGCTACCCACGCTTGTCAGACCTGCTCGTAAAGGTGCGCCGGCTCTGCGCACATTTCCGCAAGTCCCACACGGACGCTGCCACCCTGCGCACCCTGCAACATCGGTTTAATCTGCCAGTGCACCGACTGCTGTGCGACGTGCCCACACGGTGGAACTCTACGCTCCACATGTTGGCCAGGCTCTATGAGCAGCGTAGAGCTATAGTGGAATACCAACTCCAACATGGGCGGCGCAGTGGGAGTCAGCCTCCTCAATTCTTTTCAGAAGAGTGGGCCTGGTTGGCAGACATCTGCCAGGTCCTTCGAAACTTTGAGCAGTCTACCCAGGTGGTGAGCGGCGATGCTGCAATCATTAGCGTCACCATTCCTCTGCTATGCATCTTGAGAAGTTCCCTGCAAACCATAAAGGCAGCCGCTTTGCGCTCGGAAACAGAGTCGGGGGAAGACAGTATGTCGCTGGATAGTCAGAGCACCCTCCTGTCTATATCTCAGCGCGTTCAGGAGGAGGAGGAGGAGCATGAGGAGGATGAGGAGGAGGGGGAAGAGACAGCTTGGCCCACTGCTGACGGTACCCATGCTGCTTGCCTGTCATCATTTCAGCGTGTATGGCCTGAGGAGGAGGAGGAGGAGGAGGAGGAGGATCCTGAAAGTGATCTTCCTAGTGCGGACAGCCATGTGTTGCGTACAGGTACCCTGGCACACATGGCTGACTTCATGTTAGGATACCTTTCTCGTGACCCTCGCGTTACACGCATTCTGGCCACTACGGATTACTGGGTGTACACACTGCTCGACCCACGCTATAAGGAAAACCTTCCCACTCTCATTCCCGAAGAGGAAAGGGGTTCGAGAGTGTTGCTATACCACAGGACCCTGGCGGACAAGCTGATGGTAAAATTCCCATCCGACAGCACTAGTGGCAGAAGGCGCAGTTCCGAGCGCCAGGTAGCAGGGGAGGTGCGGAGATCGAGCAGCATGTACAGCCCAGGCAGTGCAACAGTCTTTAAGTGCCTGGACAGCTTTATGGCTCCCCAGGAAGACTGTGTCACCGCTCCCCAGTCAAGGCTGAGTCGGCGGGAGCACTGTAAAAGGATGGTGAGGGAGTACGTAGCCGATCGCACGACCGTCCTCCGTGACGCTTCTGCCCCCTACAACTACTGGGTGTCGAAGCTGGACACGTGGCCTGAACTCGTGCTGTATGCCCTGGAGGTGCTTGCTTGTCCTGCGGCTAGCGTCTTGTCGGAGAGGGTGTTTAGTGCGGCTGGGGGAATCATCACAGATAAGCGTACCCGCCTGTCAACCGACAGTGCCGACAGGCTAACACTCATCAAGATGAACAAAGCCTGGATTTCCCCAGACTTCTCTTCTCCACCAGCGGACAGCAGCGATACCTAAGCAATACGTAGGCTGCACCCGCGGATGGAAGCATAGTTCTCTCTCACCATCCAAAACGGGGACATTTCTGCTTCATCAATCTGTGTATAATATTCCTCCTCCTCCTCCTGCTCCTCCTCCTGAAACCTCACGTAATCACGCAGAACGGGCAATTTTTCTTAGGGCCACAAGGCTCACTCATATAATTTTTCTAAAAAATTTTTATACGTTTCAATGCTCTTAAAAGCGTTGGAACTTTAACTTGAACCAATTTTTCGTTAAACTGGGCTGCCTCCAGGCCTAGTTACCACTTAAAGGAGTTGTCCGGCCACACAGGGTAAAAATTTTTATAATGCTGCTGCTTTCCTTTCAGTAAGGATAGTAACAGACAGCATACAGGGGCTCAAACCGGATGGCAGATCAGCTGGAATGTCAGTTTCTTACCTTAGACTCTGATGTTCATTGCAGCTTTCAAAGATGGCGCCTCTGTGTGCGCGCTCCCGATGGTAGTAAGAGACATGAACAGGCAAAATTTCATGGCCTCCCTCAGCTCACGTCCTAGCCCTGCCCACGACACGCCCACCTCTATTGAACTGCTCTACAGTCTCTCCCCGCCCAGGCCCCGCCCCCTGCTGCATACTATACTCAGAGGGGGTGTGGCCAGGGGAGACTGAGTTATACACTCATGTCAGGAGGGGGGAAGGGAGGGGAGCGAGCGGCAGTGATGTGTGTCTGTGCAATGTCAGGATGGATGGATGGATGTGTGCAAGTGGCTGTCAGAAGTCCCGGGGGGGGGGGGATGGATGTGTGCAAGTGACAGCCACTTGCACACATCCATCCATCCATCCATCCTCCCCCCCCCCCGCCTGGACCTCTGACAGCCACTTGCACACATCCATCCATCCATCCATCCTGACATTGCACAGACACACATCACTGCCGCTGCCCCCCCTCCCCCCACCCCCACGGACCTCTGACAGCCACTTGCACACATCCATCCATCCATCCTGACATTGCACAGACACACATCACTGCCGCTGCCCCCCCTCCCCCCACCCCCACGGACCTCTGACAGCCACTTGCACACATCCATCCATCCATCCTGACATTGCACAGACACACATCACTGCCGCTGCCCCCCCTCCCCCCCCCCCCCGGACCTCTGACAGCCACTTGCACACATCCATCCATCCATCCTCCCCCCCCCCCCCCACGAGAGCCCGCCCCTCCTCTCATTCTTACCTAGGAGTTGAAGAGCCAGCAGCCACGCCTCCTCAGGCAGAACTGAGCTTCCCAGGCTGAACTTCTGCACATGCGCAGAGCTGTGCTGGAGAGGCGCGTCCCCGGTCGTCCCGACAAGAAGAGGAGAAGAGACTTGTCGGAACCAGGAACCATGGCAACCGAGGAGCAACACAGGGGGGGGCAGCCAAGAGGTAAGTGAATAACTTCTGTTTGCCTAATTTACAATGCACAATGTATATTACAAAGTGCATTGTATTGGGCAAACAGAAGTAATGAGACCTGATGTTTATGGCCGGACAACCCCTTTAAGCCACATTAACCAAAGCGATTAATGGGTTTCACCTGCCATCTTGGTTGGGCATGGCCAATTTTTACTGAGGTACATTAGTACTGTTGGTACACCAATTTTTTTGGGCCCTCACCTACAGTGTAATCATAGCAATTTCTATGTTCTTCGCCTGCACTCATGGTACAGAAAGGTGTGTGGGGTTGGCCTACACTTTAGCTACATAAATGTAACTTGGGCCTTGGCTATACTGCAGCTACTGAAATGGAACTAAGACTGCGCTCCCACTATACTGCTGCTTCGGAATTGTTCCTGGGGCCTGTGTAGGCTGCTACTATTACTTAAATGGAACTTAGACTATGCTCCTCCTATACTGCTGCTTGGGAATTGTTACTGGGGCCTGTCTTGAGTGCTACTATTACTGAAATGGAACGAAGACTGCGCTCCCACTATACTGCTGCTTCGGAATTGTTACTGGGGCCTGTCTTGAGTGCTACTATTACTGAAATGGAACGAAGACTGCGCTCCCACTATACTGCTGCTTCGGAATTGTTACTGGGGCCTGTCTTGAGTGCTACTATTACTGAAATGGAACTAATACTGTGCTCCCCCTATAATGCTGCTAGTGATATGTTAGTGGGGCCTGTCCTAATGCTACGGCTGAAATGTTACGAATTATGGGCTCTGCCTATACCGCTGCTAATGGTATGTCTCTGTGGTGTGGAAACAGAGGCTTCACAAAGACATGATGGCGGCGAGGCCATTTCCCACCAACGCGGTTACTGTTAAGGTGCATATAACCACGGACACGTGGAGAGGACACGTAGTGCCTCAAAAACATCCCCCTCCTCCTCCAACAATGAAAACATTCTTGGCAAATGCCTTTGCATTGGTTCGTCTGGTGGCAGTCCAAGAATTTCACCTTTACCGACACAACAAGAGAGCCCCCCCACCATCCCCCCGCCACGGCCCACTTAATCCTGGCCACATTCCGAAAACCAACAAAATACAACCGTGCTACTAGGTCCGCAGTCACCACCACATTACCACCAACGCGGTTACTGTTAAGGTACATATTACCAGTCTGACTGGGGCATACAGACACCTTGACAGAATGAATAGTGTGTGGCACATAGGTTCCCCATTGCTATGCCCACGTGTGCAGCTCCTGATGGAGGTGGCACAGGATTGGATTTCTCATTGCTTCTGTACAGCATTGTGGGCTATCGCCCCACCACTTTTAAAGAGGGTCGCTGCCTAGCCGTGCCAACCCTCTGCAGTGTGTGCCTGCAGTTCCTCCTCATGGCAGACGCACTTATAAATAGACATGAGGGTGGTGTGGCATGAGGGCAGCTGAAGGCTGTGCAGGGACAGTTTGGTGTGCGCTGTGGACACTGTGTCGTGCAGGGGGGAGGGGGGTTGGGCAGCATGTAACCCAGGAGAAGTGGCAGCGGAGTGTCATGCAGGCAGTGATTGTGCTTTGTTGTAGCTAGTGTGGTGCTTAGCTAAGGTATGCCATGCTAATGAGGGCTTTTCAGAAGTAAAAGTTGTTGGGAGGGGGGGGGCCCACTCTTGCCGGTATTGTGGCTTAATAGTGGGACCTGTGAACTTGAGATGCAGCCCAACATGTAGCCCCTCGCCTGCCCTATCCGTTGCTGTGTCGTTCCCATCACTTTCTTGAATTGCCCAGATTTTCACACATGAAAACCTTAGCGAGCATCGGCGAAATACAAAAATGCTCGGGTCGCCCATTGACTTCAATGGGGTTCGTTACTCGAAACGAACCCTCGAGCATCGCGATAATTTCGTCCCGAGTAACGAGCACCCGAGCATTTTGGTGCTCGCTCATCTCTAATAGGGAGTATATCGCGGACTTCTGCCACAGCTGTCACAGTGGCAGGAGTTTCCTTCCTTCCCAGGGGACCGCGGGGATGAAGAAATCCTATGCCACAGCTATCACAACTGTGACAGAAGTCCAGGATGCTATCCCATTGCTTTCAATGGGGTCGGCGCTGCTGCTGCCGGCCCCATTGAAAACAGTAGTTTTTAGGCAACCCCCGCAGCATGATTTTCAGGGAAGAGCTTGATATATAAGCCCTTCCCTGAAAATCATCCCTAGCTGGTGAAAAAAACAAAAAAATTCTTTACTCACCTCTCCGCCGCTCAGGCGCGTCCTCCGACTGGCTCCCCTGCACTGCTGTCCAGCACTTTCAGCAGGCAGAGATTTAAAAATCCCCGCCTCCTGAAATCCGCCGCGGCTCCATTGAAGGCAACGTGCGAACCTTCATACACACGTGTTTTTGCCCGTACAGGGGTGCGCCCATATGTATGCACCTATGTACGCACATGATCTTGTGAAGCGACCCTTAAAAGGTGTTCGACTGCATAAACTAACCATATGCATTTGTGACCTTGGGCTTTGGGGATCTTTCCTCTAAGCTATATCTGAACTGTATTGAAATCCCTCAGCCTGGATCTTTACAAATGTGGCCATATCAACAGAATTTAATATCATGAATGGCACCAGACAAGGCTTCCCATTATCTATGCTAATATTTTTATTATCATTAGAACCATCAGCCATTAAAGAAAATCCTTCAATCAAGGGAGTTCAGCTTGGAAACTGCACACATATTATATCACTTTATACTGCACTGGGGGTTATTAAAGAATTTTGTAAGATCTCTTATTATAGAATAAATATACAATAATTTCAGCTTTTGTCTATGAATATATCTAAAGATATACTACACTATTTACAAAATAAGTATTTTTCGACTGGCAATATGAGGGCATTAAATATCTAGGCACAACGATAATGACTTTATGCAAAACGCCTATACCAATATAATTTTGAGCCCATTTTCAAAGCATTACAGGAGGCATCTCAAAGGCTATTAAAATATGAAATATTGTGATTGGGAAGGATACTTTTAAAATGCTCTTACTGCCAAAACTACTATATTTATTTTGCACTCTTCCCATTGCCCTGCCAAAATGTTTCTTTATATTTGTGAACCGACTATTATTGCATTTTGTTTGGGCACAGCATAAATCCAGCTTCGCTCATAAAATGCTTATAAAAAAAACTATACTCCAGTTGGATTGGCCCACATGCATCCTAATTGTGCAGCCAATTGTTTGAGGAATTCTGGCAATGGTGGGATACTTTTGAAAATGTTGTGAAGCTGCATTGAACTTCTCCAGCAATACTAGGACTTTGTGTTCACAGGCAGCTCTTGCCTGTCATTCATTGAATGTCCGAGAGCTGCTTATGATTGGCTGAGCGCCTAAGCCAATCAGAAGCAGCTCTTTCAGCAGGCGGAGATTTTAATTCCCCGGCTGCTGAAAGAACTTCAGTGCACAGCCGGGGACAACAGAGACAGGATGCGGCTGAGCCCTGGCAGCTGAAGAAAGGTGAGGATGATTTTTTTTTTTTTTTTACACCAGTTTGGGTTGTTCTTCAAGGAAGGGTTTACATTTAAAGCCCTTCCCTGAAAAACAATTAAGGGATGCCGGCAGCTGGATCCTCTAGCACAGCTGTCATCTGTGACAGCTGCGCTAGGGAATTCTTTATTCTTTACACTATTTTTTAGTCCCTCAGGGGACTTGAGGATGCAATTATTCAATTGCTTTAATAGTACACTGCATTATTTATGTAGTACATTCTGCTAAGCCTATGACAGCAGCTTATTAGATACCACAGGAGGTGGGGCCTAGTAGGCTGGAGTACATGGCAGACATGGAGGTATTTTTCAAGCTTCGGCTGACATCAGAACTTGTTAGTACTTTGTGATCGAATTGCAGGGTGCCGATCAGTGACAGAAGGAGCCCCTCCCCCTGTCACCTGCTTACATACTGCAGTTGTTATTCACTGTGTCATGTAAAGGGTTAAACTGCCAGGATCTGAGGTTTCTCCTCTATTAGCTATTAGAGCAGGAGCCTGCCTGTCAGGAGTCATCCAAGCCACCACCTTAAAAAGATGTATGTGCAGGTTTAATGCCCATTAGAGAAGTAAGTAAAAAGGCTTATTGTGGTCTCTAATGGCTTGAGAATGTCATATTTACTTCTGACCTCAGTGACATCCTATAAACCGGTCACATGACCTTCTAATATAACGGCCCTTTCCTGTTTCCAGGATGTCATTGATGATGTCCCGTTTCATGACTTTCCCTCCTTTTGGCTGTAGTAGTTACTAGTTACAGAGGTAAAAAATTATGTGATCTTTGCAGTTAACCCATTTAGGACCAGCCACTGTATATATACGGCGGCTGGTCCTGGGCTTAGAGGACCGCCAATAGTAAAAATACGGCGGTGCTCTAAGTCTCCTGCCTCTGCAATCAGTCAGAGGCAGGAATGGGTTATCAGCTGTTAGTGACAGCTGACAACCCGGAGCAGAAGGCAGGAGGGGTTTTTAACCCTTCCTGCCTTCTGCTTCCCCGATATATGAGCACTGTATGGGCAAAGTGAAAGTAATAAGTACTTTCACTACGGGAGCCTCGGGGTGGGGGGGGGGGGGTCATGTGACCTCCCGGGATTCCCTGCTACTGCAGAGCTGGAGGGTCAGACTAGACCCTGGCAGCTCTGCAGGTGACTAATGTCACCACAGAGGTTGCTTTCCCCTTTAACTGAGGCTCCTATGGACGCCCCAGCTACAGTGGGAAAGTGTCAAATAAAGTTAAAAAAAAAAAAGTGAATGTCCCCCAGAGGTCTTATATGACGTTATGGGGGACATAGATAGTAAAAAACACAATTACATATATAAGTAAAACAAAACAACAGAATAAAACAACAATACATACATAAGAAAGAGAATAACACAAAGCAGATGCCAACAAAAACCGTCACCGTATGCGCCCTGTGAACCAAAACCATACATACTATATATCAAAACGTCCTAAATAAATAGAGGAACCCATTCCCATACTTTATTTTAATGTAAATATAAAAATATTTTTTTTAAAAACTATAAATGTTAAAAAAATCATTTTTTTTAGCATTTTACCCCCAATAAAATTAAAAAACGGAAAAAAAAGTCAGTGAAAAAGATATTTAAAAAATAGTCCAATATGTCACGGGAAAAAAAACGCAGCAAAAATAATTTTGTTAGCTAAAGGAAAAAAAATGGAGCAGTAAAACCACCACATGGGTAACATCCCTAAAAAGTGTCTGGTCCTTAAGGTACAAAACAGCCTGTTCCTTAAGGGGTTAATGTAAAGACAGGAAGCATGGGAGTGGCTGTGGGGAAGAAGCGGGTCAGTGAAGAGGTGAGTATTGTGGTTTGCTTTTGAAATATTTAATTTCAACCTATTGCCACCAATATAAATTTAATTGGAAACCCCCTTTGATACCTGTGCTCCAGCTTTTGTTCATCCTGCTGCTTTGCCCTTTTCTAAAATCACATTTTACTATTTTATCCTGTTCTGTATTTCTAATGCTTGCAACAATTTATTCCTTTCTTGGAATGATCGAGTTTTAAGAACTAAATATTGAGAAAAATGTGTTAGACAATCCTCTGAAACCCTAATTGTCAAAATAAAAGCTTATACTCTCATCAATCAGCTTCAGTGTTTCACTCCTACACATAAAGCAGTGTCATATATTAAATAGAATTTGCCATACTATGTCTAAGTTTATTGTTAAGAGCACTGTTACCATTGTTACTCACTAGTTTATCAACTAGATTTGTACAAATGGTATCAATTAATATTGTAAGGATTCAGCATTGTTTGAAGTGTTTGGGGGTTTAGAATATATATTTATATGGATGGATACAGAATATCTCATATCTATCTATCTAGTTATCTCATATCTATCTATCTCATATCTATCTATCTCATATCTATATAGCTATCTATCTAATATCTATCTACCTATCTATCTATCTAGTTATCTCATATCTATCTATCTCATATCTATATAGCTATCTATCTATCTAATATCTATCTATCTATCTAGTTATCTCATATCTATCTATCTAATATCTATCTATCTATCTATCTATCTATCTATCTATCAATCTCATATCTATCTATCTATCTATCTAGTTATCTCATATCTATCTATCTCATATCTATATAGCTATCTATCTATCTATCTATCTCATATCTATATAGCTATCTATCTATCTATCTATCTATCTATCTAGTTATCTCATATCTATCTATCTATCTATCTATCTATCTATCTATCTATCTAATATCTATCTATCTATCTATCTCATATCTATCTATCTCATATCTATCTATCTATCTATCTATCTATCTATCTATCTATCTAGTTATCTCATATCTATCTATCTCATATCTATATATCTATCTATCTCATATCTATATAGCTATCTATCTATCTATCTATCTATCTATCTATCTATCTATCTATCTATCTATCTATCTATCTATCTATCTATCTATCTATCTATTGCCCTACAGAGGGCATATGGAAAAAAAGGGGCTCAGCTTGACCATGTATTAACTGGTTACTGCAGTGGAGATTTATAGCCAACTACAACTTCCTGGGCAAAAATAGTTGATTGCTCTTGTCTATTGTTTAAGAAGTGTTATAATCAACTTCATAATTTGTGCTCTTAGAAAACGTTTATTGAAATGTAAATGATTGAGATAGATCATTTCAGTGTACAGGTGCAGCATGGAAGAAGTGTGATAAAACTGTTACTGGTCATTAGAAGAACAGATGACATTAGTAGAGCAAACTACACTTGTTAAGATAAAGTATATCTGTTGCTGGTCCATCGTTTGGCCTTCCTTGGACCACTTAACCATACTAATCGCGGCATACTGGGGAAGCCCCACAAGACCTACCATTCTAGAAATACTCTGATGCAGTTGTCTAGAAATCACAATTGGGCACTTGTTAAAGTCACTGAGATCCTTACATTTTTCTTGCTTCAATACAAGAACTTGATAGTTTACTTGTTACCGAATACTATCTATCCCATCCCTTGATAGATGCCATTGTCACAAAATAATCAATGTAATTCACTTTAGCTGTTTGAATGTTATGACTGATCAATGTATAGAAAAGAGCGAGTAGATAGATATTTGCTGTATGTTACTTTCCTATGCATGAACCTAATTTTACAAATATTCAGGGGTACAAAAATATGCAGAGAATACTACTACGAATGTTTAACGTAACCCTCCTGCTATGTATAGTATCTTCTGGAAGAGAAAGAAACACTTCCTATAAAATAATTTACTGAAATAAACCCTCATGGCAATAAAGCTAATTACTATATAAGGATTGGGTAATGTAACACGCAGCAGTATCATCATGAACACACCGTTACTTTATGTTCAGAACTTTATAAAACTTTGGATTGTGAATTGGTCTAACCTCAACTCCTTCCTCCTCCCACGGCCTCTTATGATGTTTTATGCAAATCTCCCAAGCACAAAATGTTCAACTCTGCACATTATATATTGAAGTGAACTATGGTACAGCAGAGGTCAATGAACTGAAGACAAGCCATTGATCTGATAAATAAACTATTTTTATTTTACTTTCTGGATCAGAGATGAAGGACCTCACCATCAGGGCCTTTATAGTCACCATTATAGTCTTCAATGAGTAAAAACATTAGAACAGCCTAGATAATGACAATGGTGAATATGCAGTACTCGTTATGGTCATTAGATTTTGTATTTTCCTTAAAGGACGTTTTCTTCTGCAAGGCATCATGATGTGTCGGTACTTCAAATTATAAAAAAGTGAAGGTCAACAGCGTTTTTTCATTAAATAATATTTGTTAATATGAAATCCACACTCCTTCAGTTCTCTATAAGGGCTCAGTCAGACGAGAAACGTTTTCACGTATTATAGGCGCGGGGAAAAACAAAATAGCACAACGCTTGTAGAAAAAAAAAATTGCGTGATCGGGTCTATTTTCACTCACATGTCCTATCTTTTGCAGGTGCGAATTTTATTTGCATTTAAATAATTTGCACATGTGCAAATTTCATTGGAAAGCACTGGTTCTAACACATGCAAATTGAAAACGGGCCTATATGAGCATGAAAAATTCACTCGTCTGACAGAGCCCTGAACAGTTTTTTTTAAGTATTCTGGCTACCTGGGACTGAATTATAGAAAAACTTTCAAATATTGCTGAAATGTAAAATCAAACAAGATAAACAATAGAGATGTTAGATCTTATCACTAGCATAATGAATAGTAAATATTAAAGACGTCCAAGATGATAGTTTTACCTAAAAAAAACTTCCCCATTGAGAAAACATTGATGGAGTTTAAACTCATGCTTCCCAACTCGCCCTCCACTGGCAGCTCTGAGTCTCCCTACTGACTCATTGTTTACAGGCTGCAGTCAGCGATGCTCTGTAAATCTGCTGCAGCAGCCAATGACAAAGCTCAACAATGATCACTGAACTCCGCCATTGGCTGCAGCAGACTGTCTACAACTATCTATGAGATGGCCCAGGCTGCTTGGAGCTTGTAAAAAGTATGTCAGCAGGAAGACCTGGAGGTGTTGGTGAGGGACAAGCTGGGAGAGGTTTTCTCCTTGAGGGAGCCCTTTTTAGATAAGTTGTGATCTCAGACAACACCTTTAAGCAAATATACTAATTAGAGATGAGCGAGCATGCTCAGTAAAGGCAGATACTCGAGTGAGCATCGCTCTTCTCGAGAAACTGCATACTCAACTGAGCAAATGCTCTCCCCCCTGCTTCCACCTGCTTCCCCTCACTCGCCTCCACCTCCCTCCCCCACATTTGTTCGGAGGAGTATACAGTTACTTGAGAAAAGCGATGCTCGCTCGAGTATCTGCCTTTACCGAGCGTGCTCGCTCATCTCTAATACTAACATATCTATTATCCAATAGTCCAGAGATGGATGTTCCATTGCTATTTTATTCTGATAGTCCATTGTTCATTGACTAATCACAGTCTTCTTTTGGCCATATCATTGTTGAGTTTTCTTTATAAGTGGCCATATCACCTGATCAGTCAAAGAAATGTAAATGGGTGAATGTTCATGGCTGGTGCTAATGAGCTCGCAAGCTGAAATGTTTTTCTGGGCTTTATGAACATTGTTGATTGTGTGAGGTGGTAAAGAAGTGCTTCAGGACCCCGAGATGCCTCAAAACAGTCCTATACCTCATCTACTGCTCCATGAAGCCCTCTGTAGATTGCATTGTAGACAAGGAGGAAAATGCTAGAAAGGCTTCCACAGATCTCCAAACCCTATTACATAGCTAGCATCACATGAACATAGAACCTCATGAAGGTTATACAAATATTTTTCTCTTCAAACTTTTACTTAAAGACATTTACAAATTTGAACTTGATGTGCTCAGCATTATATAAGAGCATGTATTATTTAAGGACCCTCTGAGAGCCATACTAGGCCTAGGAGTGCTCCTAAGGACAAATGCATAAATTTATACTGACAGTAAGAACAGTTCACACCTTTTACAATCAATATGCAATCACAGCAAGTTACTGTTATTGCTTGTGTCATTTCCCTCTCCAGAGGTCTCAAACTCCCTTCCTCAGGTTTTCAATAAGCAGACCTCAGCATCTCAAAAGATCAGGAAAGGTAGAACTTACCAAGATTAATCAGAGAATCATTTTTGAAAATGATATTTCTACATAAATTATATCCTTGGGAAATGAGCCTTTGTAGACAAGACGAGTACTAGTACAGATTTAAAAGTCGTGCAACCAAGCTCGTAACTCAAAATATTGACCCATCAGGATATGAACTATGTGAAATATGGCTCACAGGGTCATTTATATCTCTAATAAATTGTGAGCCAAACTGTTCTTGTTACCTGGACAGCAAAACCATGCAAATTCATACTCTTGGAGCTTTTTGGTTAGGCAGTTAATAGGTACCTGTATAAGAAGCCAAAATTAAAACATTTGTCGAATGTCAACCTTCAAGCATGCATCTAATTCTTCCCTTGTGTTTATCCATGCACCTTTGTACTTTATATTGTATTTCACTTTTTATGAGGTATACCATGCTTGACCTCTGCTTGTTCTGTTTCGTTTATTGACAGTAACACTTTAACACTCCTGAAACTGTAAAGATACGCAAATGAATTTAGGAAAGTTCCAGGAGAATCTGAATATATTAAAGACAATAGAGTTATTAAAATGGACAAGCCACCACAGACAAGCCGTCACACCGCAAGTCCTAATTCCCAACTGAGTGGTATAGTGCTTGTCCACTAGATCCTTGTAGGAGTCCACATGGACCGGGAGAGCGTCTGGGGAAGAAGTCCTGGGTATGCCAGAATAATGACCACAAATCAGGAAAATAATGATACTTGATTGAGGGTTCCGCGGCCACTGGCAAAGCCCCTCAAAAATCCATGTTGGGCTCTAAATTATGACACGTTTAACCAGGTTTTCTTTGGAGAGTACATACTCCGTTGTTTTATTCCCTAAGCACAGAACAATGCAGAAAATGTAACAAATTTTGGAGGGCTTACCAACAAATTTGTCTCCTTTCTCAAGGATATGACATAGAGATCCTGAACCTGTGTTGCACCACCACCTCACAATACATAGCTGGACTTTGATCAGAATGGTTCACTATAATGAAAAGAGAAAAACTGGAGACACTAACTTTATTTATTTGACCTCATTATTCTCTCAAATTACAGATGTGTTCTTTCTTACCTTTCTTCTTCACTGGATGTGTCAAGATACCTTGCTTCCTGCACCCTGTGTAGTATTTTACTTTTCAAACTGCAGGTAATTGGAGTTTGTACTTGTCCTTATACCCTTATATCAGCAAATATGGCTTGATGTGCCAAATGGGCACACATATTTTGATCAAAATCTGCTCTAAGAACCTGGCATTTTTATGCAGTTAATATAACAATTATGCAATTTTAATTTAGGTATACATGTTTCTAGTAGTGTTGTAGCCACATGTTTTTGCTTCTTCTGTCTAATATTTAGACAGTTTAAAATGTGCCAAATTTATTACAATGACTTATGCTGTATGATAAATTTAGTGATTTTTCAGCTTTACATCACCTATTGGTTGACCCTGTTGTGGCACACATTGTCACATTTTAAGCCACACCCTTTAGGAGAGAGAGAATGTTACCTAAACAGGAAACAAAATTTGTCTGTGTATCTTTAGAGGTAGCTAGCTAGTTTAAAGTGCTTTTTCATCTCTGCGATGATTTAGTGAATCCTGCACTGAGCAGCGGGTTGGACCCGATGACCCCAGAGGTCCCTTCCAATCTACTATTCTATGATTCTATGATCTCAAAAAAGTGATATATCACTATGATCATAAGGATAAACCAGTACTATGGCTAATTCATTCTTAGGGATTTCCAGCAGTTTCCTGTTACGGGAAAGCCCCTATGGCTATAGAACAATTGGAACTGATTTAATCAGTCAGTAGGAATGTGAGGAAGAAGGAGGAGTTTCATTATATTGTGAGTTAACAGCAGAGGTGCAACTATACAGTAGATGGTGCAGAGGAAGTTGAGCTCTGGAGCCTGAGAGATCCAAAAGGTTTCTCTGTGTCAAGTAATGCAAAAGATTTGTGTTGGCTGGAGGCCAACAAAAATTTTCTAATGTACAAGTAACAGCTTTAGCTCTACAGATTTTCCTTTGAGAAGACGCATGCGTGTTTGTTCTGTTCACCTGGTAGAATTTGACCTTTGAAAACATTATTACATTGCTTTTAAAACAAGCAGCACCACTGCTGTCTCTCTTGGCTTAATTTTTGGAAACTCTACTTTTTTTCTTTGGAAGAGTAGGAGGCCCATGATTGAGCATTGTGTTCATCTGGCAGAATTTGTCCTTGTAAAATTTATGGCATTGCTTTTGAAATAAGCAGCACACCTGCTGTCTTGCATAGAATAATTTTTGGTAGCTCTACAGTTATTTCTTGGAGCAGGCCCATACTTGAGTGTTGTGTTCACCTGCCGGAATTTGTCTTTGTAAATGGGACTCATAATGGGCTGTCCTAATTCATGAGTTTTGTGAAATCTACCTGTGAGGAAATGATACTGGTAGATCCTCACCCATCTTTCCATGTTTATCTGCCACTTTTCTGGGGAAAGTTGAGTGGATTTAAAAAGATGGTTAAGTGTGTTTCCTGCCAAACTGAGCTAATCAATATTTTTTTTAATGCTTTTCATATCTATGCCAGATGTCCCTTACTCTATGGGACTAGGAGGATAGCCATTTACTGTGGTGATAACAAAGTTACTAAGGGGATGTCAATTGTTTATATCACTCCACCATTGTTTCCCATCCTGTGTCCAATACAAAAACCCAGAACTTGTGGTATGGAAAATAATACTGTTATTAATTAAAGATGAGCGAGTATACTCGCTAAAGGCAATTGCTCGAGTGAGCATTGCCTTTAGCGAGTATCTCCCCCGCTCGAGACTGCAGGTTCAGGTGCCAGCAGCGGGCACGGAGCTGCGGGGGGGAGCGGGGCAGAACGGAGGGGAGATCACTCTCTCCTTCTCTTCCCCCCGCTCCCTCCTGCTGACTGCCGCTACTCACCGGCACCCGAACCTGCAGTCTCGAGCGGGGGAGATACTCGCTAAAGGCAATGCTCGCTCGAGCAATTGCCTTTAGCGAGTATACTCGCTCATCTCTATTATTAATCAAAGGAGGAATTAATAACAGGGATCATGGGTCATCCAAAGGCCATAGTCCAACAATGGTTATATTTTTGGAACCATCAGTGTACCACAGACATAGTGCATTCCCTTCCACTGCTGTGGGACCCTTGAAACACATAGAATTGTGTCTGTGAAGCTATTCATTTGTTGCATATCATGTTGGGTATGCAAAAGTAGATATAATAATGATATGAAACATGGAGGCCATGGCTTCCCTATTGGAGGACCTCCTAGGAAAATATGGCCAAAATGTTAAATTGAGTTTCTATCCTGAAGATCTGTTCATATACTCAGCCAGCTCATTGATCATGCAAAAAACGGAGGTAGGCAGAGGTGTGACTCAAAGAAGCTTTAAAACAAAGGTGAATCCCCTCGCCAAATTGTCAGACCCAGGAGTGGCATCTAAATGCCGGCCTGTCCCCGTGCCATGCACTCCTCACCCCAGTATTATTTACTTACCCTTACCCTTTAATAAATATCTCCTTTTGCATATTTTTTTATCTAAGAACTGCTAACCCTTTTTAGAATAAAGCTTTAAACTTTATTAGTCGTCCTTTAATGCTTCAAGCAATTCATAACCTTGAAGTGTGTCAATTGTGTGTTGGCTGGTGGAAACAGAGGTGGCTGACCTACCTGTCAAAAACGGTCAGTTGTAGCAGCAAGGTATGGTGGGGCATGCTTGGCCATGCAGGATACAATTTGGGCTCCATGTTGCAAGAGTATAGGATTTGGGGAGCTGGAAATAAGTCGACCCAGCAGTCCGCCCCTGGGTGCCTTACATCACAGGTTGGCGACTGTTGGAACCATAAACCCCATCATCCGTGACACGTCCCAATACCGACAAACCAATTATTTCCCTAATCACTCTTTAAGTTTTCATTTCTCATTAGAGGTACATTTATAATAAAAATAATCAGATTTGGTTTTAAAATATGTAATACATTTGTTGTAAAATACTGTTTTTATTCTTAAATCAAAATCACTTTTAACAAGCGGTTTAGTAATAGTGCTAACATAAGGATAAACAGCACTTTGTTTTCTGCATTACCGCAGAGCAACTACAATAAGAAGGATCATAGCACTTGACAAAACAGAATTTATGTTTGCCTGGTTACTGCAGTTATTGCATTCCAAGCACTGGGAGACCTGATGTCAAAATATTAGGCTTTTCAAAACAGGATAATTATACACTCTTCAATCATGTGAAGCTTCTCTCTGTGACACCATTTCTGTCTTTTAATCTCTCTAGCACACTGGAATTATCTCTTCAATGCAGGCTAATTACTTATCTGAGAACACGGAAACAAATAAAATTACCATCATTAGCTTTAATCGTCTTTCTCTTTCTTTTACTTTGATCCTTTTCTTTTTGTTAAGGGACCTACTTGTATTTTTGCTATTTTAAATGTGAGGTTTATGTGGGAATATTTTTGTTTTATATAAAACATCCATTTATAGGGTCCTCCAGTGAGAACAGTTTTTTTAAAATCTAAACCCTTGCAATTAGAGTTGAGTGAACATACTCTGCCAAGCCTGATGCTCGTTCGAGTATCAGCGTACTCGATGATGCTCGTTACTCGAATGAGCATCAAGTTGTGTTCGACCCCGCCCCAGTTTTTGGATCCTCCCCGCTGTGACGTGCCTGTTTTGGCCCCACCCTGCCGCAACGGAGCGCGCGTCATTGGAAGGAGAGAGAAAGAGAAACAAACCTAGGAGAAAAAAAAAAAGCTCAGCACTCGGCGTCCCACATACAAAAATGCTTGAGTTTCCTATTGTAGTCAATGGGATTCGTTACTCGAGTAGAGCTCTCGAATTTTCCAAAAAGCTCGACTCGAATAACGCAGACTCAAGCATTTGGGTGCTCGCTCATCTCTACTTGCAATGTTTTAAAATAATAAAGTTGCCTACACTCAGCAGTTCTGACGCAGAGGCTTGTGATTGGCTGGATGGCCTTGATTTAGATAGCATGTGATCAGCTGCCCAAAAGGGTACAGAGACTGTTAGGGACCTTTAAAGGGTAAGTATAGGTTACTTTATTGTGTTAAAGCATTGCAAATAAGCAAATCAAATTTTATAATACAGTGAAGTCTCTTTGAGACGACCATCCAAAATTAAATGGAAAAGGGGTATTCTATGGTGGTGGTGAGAAGATGCCCAGTAGGCATAATACATGGTGTAAATGAAAATCTTTCACAGGAAATCTGGTCTGGATAAGAGGGTGTTCTTCTCAAAAAAAAGGTCTATCGGTAGGGACAGGGCTGTACCCGGGTCCTAGAGTCTCAGGGGGCCCATAAGGTCTCTCTTTGCCATATAAGGAGATCAATTTGATGAATATAGCATTATAGTTGGGAGGCTAAGTTACAGTTGACCCCTTGGACGAAGCCAAGGGCGAAACATGCGCGTTGGGGCGCAGGGATTTCCAGATCCTCGGTTATATGGTAACACTTTACTATATGCATGACATTGAGCTTGGTTGAGCCTATTGTAGGTTAATATGAGTATGATTTTTTTTAGAACTTCCTATATATGTGACCTGAGGTGATGTATTTCCCCGTATATTGATGCTGCTTTTCCTTCATGTTCTATTTTTTAAAATATTTTTATTATAGATGTAATTCTCAATAAACATTGTTTTAATGATAATCTTTGTAGTCCTGTCTTGGACATTTATTTTTGGGTTTGAATTTTGCATTGTGGCCCAGCAGCTTCAAGTTACACCTGTGCCTACTGGGGAAGTTTCACTGTATATTTCCGTCAAAAACTCATAAAGCTTTTAGTCTGAACATATCTTCTTCCACTAATAACTAGGATGACATTTAAAGAGGCCTTAATATTCTTCCTCTTATTATATACCTCTAAATTCTGTATTATAGTTTTTATACACTATTTGTTATAGTCTGAGGCAGGAAATAAACCAACAAACAAATGTACATTTTTAAACTAAATATGGGTTTTGTGTTGAATAAATGCTCCATAACAGAAAGGAAAGCATTTTTCTTGTTACAAAAGGTAAAAAAAATATATAAAAACATAAAGTAAAAAAAATATATAAATGCATATTTAAACACTGCTGGGAAGATTTTGTTGCCATTGAAACAAGGCTCAGCAAACGTAGACAATCCAAAAGGATACAATTAAATTTGTCAGCTTTCTGCACACTCTTACCAACTTCATATAAAAAGTTTCATTTTAAATTACTTGTAAAAAAATGTAATTTGTTACTTGATAGACTTTGAAAATTGCCTATGAATTAAATGTGTGTTTTATGCTATGAAAGAACTTACAGAACGCCAACTCAAACCATGAAAAAAAAACTCAAGTCAAAAATGTGATCATCATCGTCATCATCAATAACAATACAATACCCCCTTCTTCATGCAATCTCCATAAAACATTAAAAGGAGTTTTTCAGTTACTTTTTGAAATTTAAATTGAATGTGCAGATGTGGTAAAATAACAAATCAAGCAGTGCTTAGCCATTTTTGGCCCTGACGAGCCCCGCTGTTCACCCAGTCTGTGCTGACAGTGGAAGCCGGGTGACTGCTGCCTGTTAATCAAATGCTGCAGCACAGGGGCAACAACTGGCGATGCTTTGATCATTCCTGCAGTATGATGTAATGCCATCAGACAAGCGATCTATTAAGCTATGCCACAGGCATAGCTAGATAGGCATTCTGCCATGACAGCCCTAGGGCCTTTCATAACACCTGCACGGCTCCCTGCGATCTCATTGCAGGGGCCATAAGGGACCCCCTAAAATCAGTCGTGTGAATTTAAATGCTACTGTTAGAATTGACTGCGGCATTCAAAGGGTTAACAGCTCCAATGAGCAGCTTGGCCTGCGCCCACGTAACTGTATGTCTGTAGCTTTAAGGGGTTAAGGCCCTTTTACATGGAACGATTATGTATCGTTCATACAAGTGAAAATGAACCATAATCATTCACTGTAAATGCAGCCAACGATCGAATGATAGATGATTTGCTTTTATCATTCATTTTATGCAGGCAAAAAAATCATTGTTGGCTCATTCACTAATAATTCAGTTTAGCCGGCACTCATTCAGTCCGTCTCGGTCACTTATACAGTGAATGCGAACAACTGAAGAGTTCTCATTTGCATGAGCAACAATGTATCTACTGTGTAAACAGGCTGCACGAAAGCAAACTCTGACCTCATTCGCTCGTTGGTGTAAACGAACCCCCACAAAACCGACAGTAGTTTAGTCGCAGGTAAATAAGCGTAAGGTAACTGTCCTCAGAAACCTCTTTTCATGTCGGAGTGGATACAATAGCCGACACGGCAGGGTCCTATATAAGGACAGAAGCTTCCCTGGATAAAGACATCTTTAGTGTTTGAAAACTTGTTTGCTGAATGCAAACATGTACGAAACCTTCCATAAAAGAGACCTCGTACGTCGCTGTGCATAACGCATGCTTGTGGAAGGGAAGGTTATAGATGAACATAGCTTCATAATGCAGAACACATTTGTCAGTAGAAATCTGACATAAGGCTGCTTTCACACTGCTCCATTTTTAGAGATGAGAAACTGCTATAAAATGGAAAAAAAATGAACAATTTTTTCCCCATTTATTTCAATGCGGTCTAAAAAAACCTGTAAAGTCTTCCATTTGCTTCCATCCCTTCAGATTCTATTTTTTTCCAAATGAAAAAATAACACAGAACACTGTGCTGTTTTTCAGTTAAAAAAGCTGGTAACCTGATGGGATGGAAGCAAACAAAAGGCTTTCCATTTACTTCCTGTTTTTGGAAACCCCATTGAAATCAATGGGGGAAAAAAAAACAGATTTCAGTTTTTTTCAGTTTTCTTTCAGTTTCTCTCCTCTAAAAACAAAGCAGAGTGATGGGGACCCTGAAATAAGCCCCTAGGGCTCCTGTCCATGGATGCATTTGGATTGTGGAGTATGGGGAGGGATTCCACCTCTGGACTACGCAAGCAAATCCAGTCAATAGCATGAAATGTAAAAACGCGATTTCTTGCCCACGAGTGGAAATTAATTGCAATTGTCTGCTCGTGGAGAAGAGATTGCGGGATGCTGCGATTTTGTGCGGGCTGTGCACAGCCGGATTCCATTGAAGTCAATGGAAGCCATCCGTCCCATGGCCATTCTGCAATCGTCATTGCAGAATCGTTGCGGAAGCCACACCATAGCGACTGTACGGCGTCCTCTGTATTGCGCAGGCCAACACATCCGCAGTACAGAGAAGAAGACACAGGGCAGGCAAGCAGGGGTCACCTGCGGGATTCCGCATGCTGGTTCCATCCCGCCCGTGGATAGGTGGCCTAATGGAGCTGTGAAAGCAGCCTTATTTAGACCCCCTGTCTACGACAGTGATTTCGCCGGCGGTAAATCACCGGCGAATCATGCCGGCTGAAGCTTCCAATAGCATTGCTATTGGCCCCGTGTCCACGAGCAGAGATTCATCCTGATTCTCTGCTCGGGAATGGCAATTCGCAGCATGCTGCGAATTCCCCCGATTCTTCCCGGTCAGCCTATCTGTCAGATAGGCTGACATGTGGAGAACCATCTGTTGCCTCCTGCTCCAGGACGGCAGCTCCCGTGGCTGAGATTCGCCGCGGGATACCGCAACACCAGTGGACAGGGGACCTTAAGCTGATATTTTGTATATGTAAGTGGTAAACCTTATATTTCCTCTTACAAGATGCAATTTATTTACTAATACTTTAAATACTAAAATTATTTATTTACTAATACCGTCTAAAAGTTAGACAGTACAAACGTAGACTAGACAGTGGCTCTCTGCTTTTGGTTAAAGGGGGGGTCCCAGTATGATTTTCATGTGCCCTATTAAGACACATAAACATGGGTTATCTTGAAAGGGTGTCTTGGTTAATAATAACCCCAAAAGCTAGTTGTTCTTTTGACTATGGAGTCAATTTGCTAACTTTTTTTTATTGGAAAAGTTCCCAGAAGTTTCTCTCTTTTGTATTTCTTGTTATAATTCACCAAATCTTGTTTGACAGTCTCTAAAGATGAACAGTTTGCGTCTGGATCCCTGATCTCAGGAAGATAAATCCCCTGCAGTACCCTTTCTTTTACTTTCTAAGGCATGTTTTCTTTTTACAAATTCCAATTGAGAAACAGAGCTCTGATTTGTCTATAGAAATTCTGCTTCTTCGACAATATGTATCATCTTGTGTTGGATGTTCTGAATCTGTCACATATTTATTCAAAAGTTCAGCCCACATGCAATTTAGAAGTGAAAAAACAGTAGAAAATAGACTGCGACTTGAGTGAAGTGGAGCAGAATGATACACACTTCTAAACTAATGAGATGACATCAGTCACAAGGACTCCACAGCTAAAGATTTTCTTCCATGTAACATCTTCTGGTTGATCAATTTATCAATGATGAAGAAAGAAAAGAAAATTAGTTTAAGTGGAAAAAAATCTCCAGAATTACTCAAAGAATTACTATATCTTAATTAATATATAGCATTTATAATCTGAGAGTGATTGATTACAAATATGGTATCCAAAATAATAGCTCTCCTCAAGATGGAAGAAACATGTTTCCTTTGGGTCACTTAAAGGAGGCAACTCTGTAAACAGTTCTGTATATAGATTGGAGTCTATGGCTTGGCCAATGGAATCATATGATTAAGTTGGCTGAGTTTGAAATGTGTAAGAAGTTGGCTTAAATTAGGCTGTACACCCCAAATGTTTTTATTGTTATGCTTGAATAAACTTTACTTTCTTAATACTGAAGCCAAAGAATTTCCATTGGGCTGATTTTAAACCAAGGTCTGGCTTAGTGTTTTCCATTCCTATGCATGACAGGAGATTCCATGTAGCCTTATCCTAGTGGATGGTGAAGAGCTGATATGGAAGTTTATTTCTGTATTTAGCCATGTTTTAAACCTCTTTTTAAACACAGGATATTGACTGACAGGGTAACTAGCAGTAGGAAGAAGAAAGCTAATTAATTACATATTACTTATAGGAAGCATTGATCGAGTCTATATTAACTTAGTCTCTTCTAAATAAGTATCCAATCTGTAGTATTTAAGTAGCCAGTCTTGAAATTACAGAGACTGGTTGTTCTTGCTGTTGGCCAATTCAACAGTCAGGAAAGGTTTTAGACAAAGTGTGGCCCTAGGCAAAATTAAAAGTGGGTCCCTAAATACAGAAATGGTCTACCGTGTTTCCCCGATAATAAGCCTACCCCAATTTTCAGGGGTGGGTGACTTCAAATATAAACCCTAACCTGAAAATAAGCCCTATCGAGGATGCATGTAAAAAAAACCCAAAAAAAACAATACTTACCTAGCAGCCGGCATTCAGATCCCGGGCAATGGCCTGCATCAGGCTGCCATGTCCTCCTTCATGCTGACAGAGCAGTTCTTCCTGGTAGTGGGGCTTGAATACTCCGCTTCCAGCAAGCTAATGCTCTGATTGGTTCATCGAGCACCGCGTCAGCCATTGAAAGCAGGTGCTGGCTTAACCAATCATAGCCATTCAATGATGTCATTCAATGAATGGCTGTGATTGGTTAATTGAGCGCTGGGTCTCATTGGCTGACGTGGCATTCGATTAACCAAGCAGAGCATTAACTTGCTGGAGGCGGGGTATTCAAGCCGCACTTCCAGGAAGAACTGCTCTGTCGGTGTTAAGGAGGACACGACAGCCTGCAGCGGCGCCACAAGTCATGACGAGGGACCCGAATGTCGGCTGCTAGGTAAGTATTATTAAACACCCCCGAAAAGAAGATACTGTGCCTCTTTTGAGGCAAAAATTTATATAAGACAGTGTCTTGTTTTCAGGGAAACACGGTATCAGCAGCACAGTCACAGTTAATCAATTGAAGAGGCAGTGTGCATAGCATTGGAGTGCTAATCTATACTGCTTCCAGGCACATTGTTAAGCTTATAGAAGATGAGGGGCAGAAGTACCGAAGCATACTGTATGCCCAACTTCATTTACCCTCCCACAAACACACACAAAAATAATTCATACACATATTTGTTTATTAAATAACATCACCATACAAGACCAAAACATACTGCCATGCCATGGACACTAGTGTTACCACTACATAGTGACTAATATTATCATACCGTAGGGAGAATATATGGGAGGAAAAAGCAGCTTGATGAATTGATAGGAAAGCTTAAAGGGGTTTGCTCACTTTCTCTATTGATGACCTATCCTCAGGACAGTTCATCAATAGATGATTGGCAGGATTTTTGACTCTTCAAAGTAGCCACCTTGAGCTAATATAACAGCTTTACATAATCAAGGCTTGCTTTCTACAAGTGCATTCAAATATTATTCAGAAATTTCTTCCCAACATTGTAACGATGTAGAAGTTCCCACAAATGTGTTACACTTATAGGTTGCTTTGCTTTTACCCTTCTGCCAAGTTCATTCCAAACAAGTTCAAAGTCTGGATACTGTGCAGGCCATTCCATTCTTTGAAGCCTACTGGTTTCTTCTTGTCTTTTTAAGCAGTTTTGACATAACCTGAGGGTATTGCATTGCGTATTAAAATGCTTTGGTAGCCCTTTTTTTTACAGTTTGCCAGTGACCCTGTGCAAGTTGTCAACTCTGAATCCAGCAAAAGAGGTGCAGACCATCATGCTTCCTCCTCCATGTTTTACAGTTGGTATCACACACTCAGGAACCATCCTTTCACCTTCTTGACAGCATAAAAAAACCCTGTGTGATATACCAGAGATGTCAAACTTTGATTCATCAGTCCATATTGGTGCATTTAGACGAGCGTGTTTATGTGCATACATAGGTGCACACATAATCATGTGTCTATTAGAACCATTGGTTTCCTATGGTGTGTTCACATGTCTGTGTTTTACAGGCGTGCATGTCAATATGTCACAGTGTTTAGTGACTAGGGGACTCCCCGCGGGGAGTAAAGAATCCCCTGCCACAGCTGTCACAGCTGTGGCAGAGGATCACAAGGCTCTCTGATTGATTTCAATGGGCCCACTGCTGAGTGTAGCGAAAAGGATGTGAAAAGAACTGGTATGGAGGTGCAACCCTCTAAGCTACTAGAAGATGTAGATCAAAGTCCAATGTGTGATGGTGAAAGCACTTTTTTAAAATTTTTTCACAAATTAAAAACCAGCAATAGAATACGCGTTTCGGGGAAGAACCCCTTCGTCAGTTCGGCTGGAAAGGACAACAGGATGCCTGGGGGTGACACGATTCCAAAGGTGTGTTGGATGTGTCGGAGGTCCTGTGTGCAGGAGGACAGGGGAGCACTTTTTTCTCCCCTGTCCTCCTACACACAGGACCTCCGACACATCCAATACATCTTTGGAGTCGTGTCACCCCCAGGCATCCTGTTGTCCTATCCAGCCGAACTGACAAAGGGGTTCTTCCCCGAAACACGTATTCTATTGCTAGTTTTTAATTTGTGAAAAAATAAAAAAGAAGTGCTTTCACCATCACACATTGGACTTTGATCTACATCTTCTAGTAGCTTAGAGGGTTGCACCTCCATACCAATCCTTTTCGCATCACACAGTAAATCTTTTCCTCTTTTATGCTCCCTCTAAATAATAACACTTTTTTATGCCCGCATTCAACAATACTGTTCCCTTTATGTCCCTACTTAGCAACAAAGCCCCTTTTTATGCCCTTAATCATCAATCCCTTAATGACCACCCATACACCTTTTCACCGTGGCTGTTAAGGGGCTATATTCTGATGCATGCGCCTTTTTAAAGCGCAACATCAGGATCCCGGCATGTGTCTCCCATGCAAGGAAGAGCATGTGCTCAGATGTCAGATGACAGCCTGACAATTGCTCAAACAGCAGGGACCAAAATAACTACAGATCTCCACTGTTTAACCCTATAGATGCTGTTGTCAATATGACTGCGGGATGTAAAGAGCTGACAGAGGAAGAGGGTTCCCTCTGTAACCTATGTGATCATTGAGTCCCAATGGGTTGCTCTGGCACCAGGAGGCTTAAATATAGCCTCCAAGTGTCAGGTTGTGCTGCTGCTGGAATATGTTGTTCCACAGGTGTGTGTTAATTGTGCTGGCTGGGTGTGGATTTCTTGAGCCAGCCAATCCCCCTGGTCTGCTGCTCATATGTACCAGCTTTTCTGCTAGAGGATGCTGGTTGCCTCTCACCTTTAGAGTTTTGCTAGAGTTATTCCATCTGGTTATGTGTGCAGGTATGTTTGGTATGTGTTTTGGTTGTCAGTCCAGTCCTTATGTTATTTCTGCCCGTGAGTCCAGTAAGCAGTTCACTTGCTTTTGGTGTTCCGTATGTGCAGTTCTCTAGTTTACGGAGGAACTAGATGCAATGAATGTAACACCGGGTAGGGCAGCTATGGTGGCCTATGAAGCTCAGCTGGAGGCTAACTTCATAGGCTTTTTAATATGCTGCTATACTGAAGTATAGCAGTGGATTATAAGAAAGATGAAAGCTAGTGATATCTAAGTCCCCTAGTGGGACAAAAGTAAAAAGTTTAAAAAGTATTTTAAAAAAATAGTAAAAAGAATTAAAAAAATAAATAAAAATCAAAATGTCAAAATACCACCTTTGCCTTTTCCCTATGTAAAAAATAAAAATCACAATTCTGGTATTGCTGCATTTGTTATGATCCAGAGAAAAAAGTTAGTACATTATTTAATTCGTACAGTGCACACCATAAAAAATAAAATAAAATACACAATGGAAATAGATAATTGTGTCTATCTTGTCTTGCAAAAAATGAAATAGAAAATGATCAAAACATCATATGGACTAACAAATGGTACCGTTAAAAAGTACAACTTGTTCCACAAACAAACACCTCATATAGCACCGTTGACAAAAAGAAAAATGTGAGGGTTTTTTTAATGCAGCAATTAACATTTTTATTTTTCTTTAAGTGTAAAAAAGAATTGCAGATTTTGTTAATTTGTCTCTAAAAAAATTGAATAAAAAGCAATCAAAATGTTATATGTTCCTGAAATTGGATAAAGGAAGACTAGAGTTCATACTGCAAAAAACAAGCTCTCACAGAGACATGTCGTAGGAAAAATAAAAAAGCTATAACAACACAAAAGTAAACCTTAAAAAAGTGTTTTTAGTCTACAAAAATAGCAAAACATAAAAAAAAACTGTATAAGGGCTTAGCCACACGGGCGCATCGGCGCCCGTGTCACTACAGGTAGCAGACGGCCGTACCTGAAGACGGACATCTCTCTGCAGCGCCGTAGGAAAGAACATGTGACCGGCTTCATTGCCGGTCATGTGTTCTTTCATCAGCGCTGCAGAGAGACGTCCGTCTTCAGGTACGGCCGTCTTCTAACTGTCAGTCACACGGGCGCATCGGCGCCGGTGTACGGATGC
Source organism: Eleutherodactylus coqui (assembly GCF_035609145.1). Classification (NCBI taxonomy): domain Eukaryota; kingdom Metazoa; phylum Chordata; class Amphibia; order Anura; family Eleutherodactylidae; genus Eleutherodactylus; species Eleutherodactylus coqui. The sequence continues at coordinate 81,777,072 of NC_089849.1, forward strand.
CAATGCACCCGTGTGACTGAGCCCTCAACCTGATATCACTGGAATCGAGTTGACTTAGAGAATAATGTTATCACATTATTTATTTGTGTGCTGTACGTCATCATAAAAATGGAATCCATTAAGCAAATGGAATTTATTCTTGTTTTCCAGCTTCCCTAAAAAAACGAAACATTATACAATAGATTTTATGTAGTGTTGAAATTATGTCATTAAAAATACAACTTGTCTCACAAAAAAAAAACCCATCATATGGCTATATCGACACAAAAATGTAGATGTTATGGCTCTAGGAATGCTGGGACAATTAGGAAAACTAAAAAAATTAGTTGATTATTAGAGATGAGCGAGCGTACTCGTCCGAGCTTGATACTCGTTCGAGTATTAGGGTGTTCGAGATGCTCGTTACTCGAGACGAGCACCACGCGGTGCTCGAGTTACTTTCGTCCCGGAGAAATGTGCGCGCTTTTCTGGCCAATAGAAAGACAGGGAAGGCATTACAACTTCCTCCTGTGATGTTCCAGCCCTATACCACCCCCCTGCAGTGAGTGACTGGCGAGATCAGGTGACACCCGAGTATTTAAATCTGCCCCGCCCACAGCTCACCACAGATGCATGCTGACAGAGATCAGGGAAAGTGCTGCTGATGCTGCTATAGGGAGAGTGTTAGGTGTTATTTTAGTCTTCAAGAACCCCAACGGTCCTTCTTAGGGCCACATCTGACCGTGTGCAGTACTGTTGAGGCTGCTGGGAGCAGTGTTGCACAATTTTTTTTTTTTTTGTATATCGGGCGTGCAGACCATTGAGTCCTCAGTCTGCAGTCATTTTACAGAGTATAGGGCCAGTACTGGTGAGGCAGGGACAGTGGGAAAGGTGAAAGAGACATACTGTCTATATAGGCAGTGGGCTTTTTCAAAAAAAGTGGGGAAAAATACTATATTTGGGCTGCCTGTGACCATCTTTAGTGTACTGCGTGTCTGCTGGGGGTAGTAGTCCTAATTAATACGCAGCTAAGCGTTACAGCAGGCTTGCGCAAAATTGTTTCCTGGCTCTGCTGTCTCCGTTACATGACCGCCATCATAGCGCCAGAGGGAAACAGTATACATAATATTATACGCTGCCTACAGTATCTGTCTGGTGTTTCAGCTCACCATTTAGAAAATAGAAGCAAAATACTTAAGGCCTACCACTGGCCTTTGGCCACTTGACTGCTTCTGCGCTGTGATTTCCACTAGCTCAGTCATACGCACCTACGTCTCACTACAGGCGTGCGCAAAATTGTTTCCTGGCTCTGCTGTCTCCGTTACATCACCGCCATCATAGCGCCAGAGGGAAACAGTATACATAATATACGCTGCATACAGTATCTGTCTGGTGTTTCAGCTTACCATTTAAAAAAATAGAAGCAAAATACTTAAGGCCTACCAC